>NC_081316.1:49046100-50296100 GCF_026419965.1 Kogia breviceps | reverse complement strand
TTTTGGCATATTTTTAGATTTACAGAAAAATTGCAAAGATAAGACAGAGTTTCTATACACCCCTCATCTAATTTTCCCCAATGTTAACATCTTATGTCACCACGTTACATTTGTCAAAACTAAGAAACCAACAGTGGAGCGCTGTTATTTACTAAACTCCAAATATGATTTTGATTCCACCAGTTTCCTGTTAATGGTCTCTTCTTGTTCCAGGATCCCATTGAAGGCACCATGTTGCATTGTCATGCCTTCTTAGATTCCTCCAGTCTGTGACAGTTTATTCTTTCCTGGCTTTTCATGACTTTGACAGTTTTTCTTCCAGTTTTACTGAGATATAATTGACATAGAGCATTATATAAGTTTGTGTACAACATAACAATTTGAATAACATACTTCATAAAATGATTACTACGATAGGTTCAGTGAACATCCAGCATCTCATATAGATACCATATTAAGAAATAGAAAAAAAAAAAAACTTTTTCCTTGTGATAAGAACTCAGGATTTATCTTCTTAACAAATATCATTTATAATGTTGAGCAGTGTTAATTATCTTTATCATGCTGAAAATTACATCCCTTAAAATTTGTATGTTTTGACTACCTTCATCCAATTCCCCCTCCTCCAACTCCCTGTCTCTGGTAGCCACAAATCTGTTTGTTTGTTTATTTATTTGTTTGTTTTTGAAGTATAATTGACCTACAACCTTATGTTCCTGATACACAACATAGTGATTCAATATTTCTATACATTTCAAATGATCAACAGGATAAATATATATATACACTAATACGTGATTATTTTAAGATGCTAATATCTTAAGTTTGAATGTCTTTTAACAACCCGGCATTTTTCTCCCCCCCATATTTACATTTTTGACATAATATTTTACATCTTTTTGTTTTGTGAATCCCTTAAATACTTATTGTGGATGTAGATGATTTTGCTACTTTTGTCTTTTAACCTTCCTGTTAGTCTTATCAGTAGTCGATCTACAACCTTTACTGTATATTTGCTTTTAGCAATGAGATTTTTCCTTTCTTTATTTTCATATTTCTAATTTGCCCTTTTCTGCTAAAAGAAATCCCTTTAACATTTCTTATAAAGCTGGTTTTGAGGTGCTGAATTCCTTATCTTTTGTTGGTATGTAAAAATTTTGATCTCTTTTTCAAATTTGAGTGAAAGCCTTTCTGGGTAGAATATTCTTGGTTGTAGCCTTTTCCCTTTAATAAATTTAAATATATCAAGCCACCCCTTCTGGCCTGCAGTTTCTGCTAAAAACTCAGCTGATATCCTTAAGGGAATTCCCTTGTAGGTAAATTGTTGCTTGTCCCTCCTGCTTTTAATATTCTCTTTATCTTTATTTTTTGCCATTTTAATTTATGCTGTGTCTTGGTGTGGTCCTCTTTGGGTTGATCCTGTTTGACACTCTTTGTGCTTCATGGACCTGGATATCTGTCTCCTTTCTCAGGCTAGGAAAGTTTTCAGCTATTATGTTTTCAAATATGTTCTCTGCCCCTTTCTCTCTTTTTCCTTCTGGGATTCTTACAATGTGCAAATTATTACACTTGTTGGGGTCACAGAAGTCTATTAAACTGTCTTCAATTTTGTTTTATTCTTTTTTTTTCCATTTCTTTTATTGAGCTTCAGTGATTTCCACTCCTTGGTCTTCTAGTTTGCTGAACCATTCCTCTGTATCATTTAATCTACTGTCAATTCTTTCTAGTATATCTTTTATTTCAGTTATTGTATACTTCATCTCTGGTTCTTCTTTATATTTTCTAACTCTTTGTTTAAAACTTCTAGCTTCTCACTCTGCTCATCCATTCTTCTCTTGAGCTCTTTGAGCAACTTTATGATCATTTCCTTAAACTCTTTACTGAGCAAATTGCTTATCTCAACTTCAGTTACTTCTTCTGAGATTTTATCTTGTTCTGTCATTTGGAACATTTTTCTCTGTCACCTCATTTTCCCTAACTCACTGTTTTTATTTCTATGTATTTGGTAGGTTGGGTATGTTTCCTGATCTTTGAAAAGTGGTCTTATGGGGCCCAGAAATGCACTCCCCTCTGGTCACAGAGCTATATAACTTAGGGGTCCCTTGCTCCTTGGGAAGAACATCTGCAATTTTATTTATCCTCTCATTTGCCTGTCACCTATCTGGAGGTATGGGTCTTGACCATACCACATCTCTGCTTCTCCTATCTGTCTTGCTGTGGGTCCTTCTTCATATCTTTACCTGTAGAAGATATTTTCTTCTAGTCTTTAGATCACTTTCATGGATAGTTGCTCTGTAAATAGTTTCAATTTTGGTGTGCCTGTGGAAGGAGGTGAGGTCTGGTTCTTTCTCCTCCACCATCTTGGCCCCAACACATCAATTATTGCTGGAATCATGTAAGCAATTTTTGGCTACAGCTGAAATAAAAAGTGTTAACTTGTACAAAGTTTACCATGCTCCCGATGTTATTCTTTCTGCCTTGCATCTATTATTGCATTTAATCTTAAGACACTACCATGTCATATGGTTATGATTATCTCCATTATGCAGTGGTATAACTAAGGGACAGAGAGTTACATAACTTGTCCAAGGTAACACTTCTGGTTGGGAACAGAGCTAAGATTTAAACCCAGCATCTCTGGTTTCATATTTCGATTCTCAGTCTACAAGCAATACACACTCAGAGTTCCTGATAAAGGTAGCAGGGTGTATTCCCATGCCTCTAAAGTGCCAGGAACAGAGCAAACACATCAGTTGTATGTTTTCAACAACAAGAGATTCCATCTGCATTGAGTGGCAAGGGTCATGCACAATGAATAAATATCCTTCTGTGGGGAAAGCAGAAGAGATAGCAGCAGAATGAAGACCCTTGGAGTACGCAATCCACACACACATTGGGAGTGTGGGTCTACACTGAGCAGAGCAAGGGACTGGGTGGTATACTTTTTAAGACTTTGAAAATCTGAGTGTCTTGCTCTTTCCCTAGCCAAAGGAAAATTTCTTGGTTTGGTTTAAAGTTATTGGGTCTCTTTTTGCTCTGTCTCCAAATTCTATAGACACTCTTCTAATATTTTTGCAAAAGAGACATCTGAGTCAATTTTTTTCCATTATTTTCCATTTTTATACTGGTTTGTCTTTGTAAATCTTTAATTTCTTTTTTTCCATGTCAGTGTATTTCTTTTTTTCTTCACATTTTATTGAGATATAATTGGCACACAGCACAGTGTAAGTTTATGGTGTGCAGCATAATTATTTGACTTACATACATCATGATGTAATTACCACAATAAGCTTAGTGAATGTCAATCATCTCATATACATACAAAATTAAGGAAATAGAAAAAAAATACTTTTTCCTTGTACTGAGAACTCTTATGATTTACTTTCAATAATTTTCATATGTAACCTTGAACAGTGCTAATTATATTTAATGTGTTGTACATTACATCCCTAGCACTTATTTATCTTATAACTGGAAGTTTGTACATTTTGACTACCTTTATCCAATGCCCTCTCCCCCACTCCTTATAAGTGTATTTCAAAAATCTTTACAAGACAAGTCTAGGTATGGTTTTCTTTATACTGACTTTTTTGGAAAATGTGATTTTAGATTTACATATCCACACTTCTTTCAAATTCTGAAAGATTTCTTTAGATGCACCTTTGATAATTTTTTTATTTCTGATTATTCTGATTATAGCTTCAGGAAAATACATAATTCTTAAGTTGAATTATGTGGGGCTTTTATATGTCCTCTCACATTTTTTTTTTTTTTTTCCATCTCTACATTCTGGGCAAGTTTCTCAAGTTCATCTTCCACATCACTGATTCAGTTTTCCAAGGTAACTAACTCCTCTTCACTACCTCCACTGGAAATTTTATTTCTGCTATTACATTTTTAGTTTCCATATAAAAGCTCATTATCTTACACATTTTCCTGTTTTCTAAGCTCGGTGTTTCTTTTTTTATGGTTTTCTGAACTTGTTTCAAATGAGTCATATATTATGATACTCTTGAGAATACTAAACGTCTTTATAATTTTTTTCTTGCTTTAAACAAGTTGCAAAGATATCCTCTTCCTGTGAACTTTCATAATGATAAAACTTTTTCCTTGTTTTTCAATGTTTTCACATAGACTTTCCTTAATGGGGGGTGGATGGGAAGAATCGATTCTAAAGGAGAATAGTTCAAATGTCTTATCAGTATTTTTTTTTATTCGAACTATAAGCTGTCTGGCAAGTTGGTTTGCTTAGTCATTGGTGAAATTACCAAAGACTCAAGGGCTTTCATTGACTTTGGGACTGTGGCACTAAAAAAGCCCAGCCATCTCATACTTAGAACATAATAAATATTTGGAAAAATAAAATCTCCATGATGCATGGCTAATAGATCTATTTTCTGATTCTGCCTACTGATATTTTAATTGTAGGAATCTATACCTTTTAAGATGCATGTGCAACCCTGGGGACCACCACACTGTATTCTCCCGATCTAGCCAATAAACATAAAAGGAGATACTTTTGCTGGGGAATAAGAAACAGAGATGTCCTTCCCTCAAAGAGAAACTACCAATCAACACATCTGCTACTTAACTTAGAACCTGCATTTAGATCCAGAGGCCAAAAGTACAAAAAGCACAAAAGGTCTTACTACATACTTTGAGGCACGTAGACACATTTTATTTTTATGAATTACAATTTTTAATCCAGTTCTATAACTCTTTTAGTGAGTAGACATTTCTTTCAGATTCTGACAATAACTTATCTAGGCAAAAGTTTTAAGTTTTCGTCTGCTTAAGCTTGAGTCTGTGGATATATTTTGTGTAAAATTTGGAGATATTGTGCCTAAAACTGCAATCTAAATAACATTGAATTCTTGCTGTCCCCATTATCATGGGATTTATACGACACAAGATTCCATGCACCTGTCCACCTCATATTTATATTTTTCAACTGGATGGTAGATTACAGCTTGTTTATCCTTTCAGATATGCCAATAACTGAAGAAAGAAGGTATTATTGTTGTCATTGTTGTTTTTTCATGGTGCTATGGAGTTGAGATTGGAATATTTTTAATCCAGATTTTTAAGAAATAGACATAGGGGCATTAAACAGCCTTTCCATCTACTTTGGTTCCAACAAATTTCATTTTCAGAGAAAATTTTAACCAAGAGTGGAATACATAGAAACATTCCATTACATACTCTCAGTAAACATTAGACTCCTTTCCTTTCACCCCTTGGGTGCTTATCTAAACTAAGGAGCTTTGAAGGGCATTATAAAGACACTGTAGTGCCATTTTTATAACCTGGACATTTCATGAATGGAAATTCATATCACAGAGTTAAGTAATTGGTCATGTGTTTGTTGCTGTTCAAAGTAAAATCATGCATGGAATAGATAACTGATTTTATTTTGTCATTAATAATGAATGCAACTCACTTCAATGGATGTATTCTATAGGTAGCTTGGAGCAGAGACCCCAAGGAAGTTATGTTCCATTTCAACGAGGGAGAGAGAAGGGATAGGGAGAATGTAGGCCAGAACCCCAGAAGAAAATATTTCTACCAGTTACCACTTAGCATGGATGGAAACCTAGAGGTCCTAAGGGACAGCAAAGAAAACTGTCAGTAAAATGACAAGTTTGCCTCAGGCTACTCGTGTGTCACCGAACCCATTAAAGAGCTTCAAGGACAGCGGCCTATGATTCCATCACAGATCTCACTATCATAAAATTATTTCTCATTATAAATATCCCTTGTCAAAATCAATATCTGACCTTAGGGTTTGATAAACATCATGTTTCTAACATCCATAAAATAAGATGTCATGTTTTCCTGGATAGGAGGCAGGGGTCACAGAATCGTAGAAAAAGGTCTCAGTTCAACAGCCTCGAGTCTAGAGAGAGAGGGAAAACATCTCAAGTCAAGACAGACTCTGTACCAGTTCATAGAATGGCTCACGTCAGAGCCACCAATGAAGAGTGTAGTAAAGGTGGAGACATTGCAGCCATGGAAAAGGGTGGCTCTTCTCTCACCATCTTGAAGATCTGTGTATTGAATCTCTGAACAGGACATTTAAGCATGATGTTTTGTCTTAACTTCCTACTTTGATTTATATTGTATTTCAATTTTTTTAAAGTTCTTTAAGAATTTTTTTCGATGAGCTTGCTAATGTTATTAGCTGTTGTTTGTTCCTATAAAAGAACAATGTGTCCTTCTGGAAAGTTAAGATGTTCTGCTGAGCACACTTAGCTTTTAAGAAACTAGATGATTCTAAGGAGTTCGACATTTATTCTGAATCTGAAATCAGCTCTTAGTTAACCAATTAAAGAGCCAACTTGTTTAAGAGCATAAACTTGCAACTAGTAGATAAATAAGTCCTGGAGGTCTAATGACCAGCATAGTGATTACAGGCAATAAACTGTATTATAGACTTCCAAGTTGCCCAAAGACTAGATCTTAATTGTTCTCAACACAAAAAGAAATAATAATTATGTGACATGATAGAGGTGTTAGCTAACACTAAGACTGTAATTGTATTGCAATAAACCATACTGACACATTATATCAAATGTATCAAATCAACACATTTTACATCTGAAACCTACACAATGTTGTATGTTAGTTATATCTCAATAAAAAATAAATAAAATAAAAATACACACACAAAAGCCAACTTTCACAACAAATGCCAAGCTTGATAATAAGAGACTTTTCCATTCCAACTAACCAGTTTATTTCAGACTTCACCAATCATAAAATATTTAGGAAAAAGCTTTGTAGAAAAACAACAATGTCAAAAATTCACTGAAAGCAAAGAATGATTTAAAATCAAAATTTCTATAAAAGGAAGATACATTTTCAGCTCTCCTGTTTTAGGAAAAAGTCCTGGAAGTTACTTGAAAGGAAATCACTGGGTTTGGCCCTTGAAATTCCTACTTGGGACTTCAAGAAACATTCAAGAAAAAAACTGCATCACCAATTTTCTTTGGAGAATCCCAAGTATAAAGTATGACGTATACTGTAAATACTATGAATAAGAGTTCATTCTGTGTGGTAATATCCTATTTTTCATAAGTAA
Organism: Kogia breviceps; assembly: GCF_026419965.1. Classification (NCBI taxonomy): domain Eukaryota; kingdom Metazoa; phylum Chordata; class Mammalia; order Artiodactyla; family Physeteridae; genus Kogia; species Kogia breviceps. Next base: position 50,289,019 of record NC_081316.1, on the reverse strand, counting down.
GGAATGTACCATTTGTGGCATCAGAAAAAAATATTTATCTAGATTTGGATTTGGACCTATCTCCTTTATTTTTCACCCATTGGAACCTATAGTCAGGATTGAACCATGGTTATTAAATATATTCAGTTAACTGTGTGCTAGCCATGGTTCTAGGGATTGGAAATACAGCAGTGAGCAAGATAGATCAAGATCTTGTTCTCATAGTATTTACATCCTATGGAGAAAGTACAGTTGAGAAAATTTTAGATGGTGAAGGACTATGGAAAAACAGAAACAGCCAACATGGTAGACAGTGACTGTGAACTTCTTTAGTTTGGATGGTAAGGGAAGTCCTCTCCAAGGGTGTAGTGTTTCACTGGGGATCTGAATGAGAAGGAATAAGCCAAGTAGAGGTATAGGAGATCACTCCAAAGAAGAACAAGTGCAAAGGACTTAAGGCAAAAACCAGTTTAGCATTTTGGGACCAGAAAGACCTATTACTGGAACTCAGTGAGGAAGGTAAGAGTAGTACCTGGAGAGGTCAGAAAGGTGGGCAGGTGGGTACCTCAATGGGCGTGTTGGGACATTTTAACAACCTGCTCACAGATCTGTAGCGCTCACCAATTTTCAATTTTCATGATGTGAATACTCTCCTCGTGAATAATTTCACACTCTCAAAAGCTTCGAAGCTAGCTCACACAATTACTGAAAATGTAATAATCCAGTGTGAGACAATCCATCAGAGTAAGGACACTGGATTGCATTTGTTGAGGGTAAATCCCAATTAGGTTTTTCCTCAGGTTTTACCACACTGGTTTCCACTGAAGGGAGAGAAGGGAGATTATCCATTCTATTCCTAGGCAGATAAAAATATGCAGCAACCATTCTATCTTTCCTCTATTCCCACCAGAGGCAAGAGGAGCGACTTACCTGATTGATTGGTTAATTTGAGAAAAGAAACTGGACATGCCAGGTGGTGACCCTTGCAGAGATTCTCTTTTCCAGATCTGTGTGACAACAAGGAGAGAACATCCTGACCTGCTCACACATGCAGGAAAATGTTTGGAGGTGGCTTTTCCTGGGTAGAGTGGAGCCTGCGATTTTGAAGTGAAGTTCTTGGAAGAGAAGTCACAGGCCCACTGTGGTCTCGTCGCTAAGACATATTCTCCAATTATCATTACCACTAAGAATGACAGGGCTCTCCATCTCTCTGTCTCTTGTGTGGACTTCTCAATTATAAACCCAGTGGGGAAATTAATGGGTGTCAATTTCTTTTTCTACCCTTAAACTCAACATTATCATAAGAGCAGAATGGAGTGTAACATGAGGATGATCTGACCTAATTTGCGTTTTACACAAACAGAATGCTGTGTCGGAGAGGGACATAGAGAAGTTGGTAAGAAATGTCCTTTCTAAATATTTATAACTTAACAGAGCCCATAAGATGAGAGGACACCAGCAAGATAAAGATCAAGGAAAAGTGTTTCTGGCAGAGAGCAAAGATGCTCTGTTAGGAAAGATCTTGGTAAATTCTAGAAACTGACAGAGACCAACGTGACTGGAATGAAATGAGTAAGAGAGAGATGCGCACCTAATGGGGGAAAGAGTGAGACAGGGCCAGACTGTGTAGGGCCTTGTCAGGGCTGTGGTGGCACATTTGGCACCTCTGTACAAATTGGAAAAATGTGCCTCATCAGAGCAGATAAATTAGAAAAAAGTGCTCTCTTTGGGAAATTAGAAAAAGGTGCTCTGTCCTTTCTGTTGATATAACCCTATTCCCTGAGACAGGGCTTGGGTAGCATCAAGCTGGAGGAAGAAATACAAGCTGCACAACCAACCATATGGAAAGGAATGGGATTTTATTACAAGTGCTGGAGATAGTGGTTGAGGAGTTTGAGCAAGTGCTAAAAATAGCAGAGTATACAACAGTTAAGGACATCACGCTGCATGAGTTTCACTTTTGACTCCTTTACTTGGGCTAGATATTAAACTTTGATGTGTCTCCATTGCCCTATCTATAAAATAGGCATAATAATGGGGCCAATTTTGCATGGGATTGCTGTTACTAATAATGAGTAGCATATGTAAAGCACTTAGATCAGTGCCTGAAACAAAACATGTGCTTCATAAATGTTTGCTAAGATTATTATCTTAATTATATGTTTAAAAGATTATCTGGCTGGTGTGTTGAGGACAAACTTTAGAGGGCAAAGAGCAGAAGTGGGAACACCAGTGAGAAATCCACTGTATTAGTGCAAGCGAAAGATGATGGTCTTTGGACCAGGGTGATACTAATGGAGATGTAATTATGTGATATGTGATATTCAAATGTAGTAGCAGAGGTCACTAATATCATTTTATCCATGAATATTTCATATGTATCTCAAAAAGATAAGAAATCATTTAAAACACAGGCTTTATTGTACCTTGAGATATTGATAACTCCTTACTGTCATCAAATATCAAGCCAATATTCAAATAGTCTAACTTGTCTCCATTTTTACAGTTGGTTCAGCTAAAAATATTTCTCTCTCCTCTTATTTTATTTGGTAAAGAAAACAAAGGGTACGCTTTTAGAATATCCTTCAATCTGGATTTTTCTATTGCATCCATAATGTTATTCAGCATGTGTCTCTGTCCCAAGATTTCCCTGTATATCAGTACTTTAAGCTACATATTCGTATTCATTCTGGTTCAATTTCTTTTCAGTAATGTGTTTGTATTTCAATCAGAAGATGCACACACCACACACACACACACACACACACACACACACACACACACAAGACCTTTATAATTTTTCATGATATTATCTATTTGCTATCTAGTAGGTTCCTCAAGGAAATTTTATGGTAATGTTATTTCCTGAGATATTAAATAATCGTGGTAGATGTTCTGGAGACTTTCAACTTAAAGGATAGTTTGGTTGGATATAAAATTCTAAGCTCATATTTTCTTTCTTTGGTGACATCTGTCTTTTGATATAAACTATTGCGGTTAAAAAGTCGGATGATAATTCACTTTCTTTTCTTTTTAAGTGACCTCGTTTTTGCCCTGGATGCAAAGGGATTTTTTTTATTTTCTATTATAGTTTAAGTCATAGTTTTACTGAACTCTGTCTTGGTATTACCTGCTCCAGTTGGATTTTTCCCAGGTGTGTGGGTCAGCATTTTAATGTGCACTTTTACATCTTTATTTCTAGGAAGTATTCTTGATTGTAATACCTGACTTTTGTTCTGTTGCATTGCTTGCCTTTTCTCCTCTGGGGGCAGCTACCATGCATAGAATGAGTCTTCTTTGTTCATCTTCTGTATCACTTTCTCTTGAAACTTTATCTCTTTCTTACTTTGTTTTAGATTTTACTATATTTTTTTCCTTTCCCTTTTAATTTTGCTTAAGGACTTTTCTGAAGTATTTACTTGCTCTTCTGTTAGTTTAGACTTCCTGTGGAAGTGGCTCTTTCTTTTATTTCTAATTCTTTCCTAAGTCCCAAAATTCTCCCTCCAGTCATCTCATGTCTGTGTAGTTCTATTTATTATTTCATGCTGCTTGTTCATAGTTTCAACTATTTTTAATTTGTTTGTTTGAGAATTTTAGGTCACAGTGTTTGATAGTGTTCACCTCCTTCATAGAAATGTATCCTGAAATGCCTTCATTGTAGAATTACTCTGCTTTTCTCTCTCTCTCTTTCATTCCCACTGTCATACTTTCTCTTTTAATAAAAACTTCACATACAGGATTTTACTGCCATGCTTTTCTAGTTCTGAATGTGCTGTGAGATGACTTTTCTCGTGCTCGTCACAGGAGCCTGTGAGCTCCATTGTCTTCCTTAGCATCACAGTTTGCTGGAGCCCCCTCTCCTACCATGTTCTTTGAGTGCTCAAATCATGGTCTCTCCCTTTCTGAAATCTGTGCCTGCTGCTCCTTCCTCTTTTATCTGCACCTTCCCACTTTTATCTGGTTCTACTCTTTTCTTCCTCCCTCTTATCCTCGTTCTATTAAATTTCAGTTCTACTTCTAGCAGTTTCTCTCAGTTTGCCATTTCGCCCTGGAAAATTTCTTTGGCTTGTTTCCGGGTCTAGACTGCTCGAGTGTTGTCTAACTTTCACTCTCACAAGTGAGTTTGAGCTACCAAGTTTTTTCCCAGGTTTGGATCCTGTTTTCAGATGGGCCTAGACATGTTCCAGTGAGAATATATGGGAAATCCGGGGGTTCTCTAGCTTTTGATATTGCCAAAATCCCTTTGCCTTTCGTCTGTCACTGCACACACAGTTACTGAAAACTTGTTGGTTTTCATTGCTGTGAGTGGTTCCCCCACGACTCCATTTTCTTACATTTGGAGGGGGGGGGGGGGGTTACATACCTTACATGTAGGAAATTTGGGAGAGATTTGAAAACTATTCCACAACCTGAAAATCTCCACTGCAGTCATCTCTAATCCTTGCAATCATTCATGAAGTCTGGAAGGAAGCTTTATTAAACCCATTGTGTATATGGAGAAACTAAAGCTAGGTGATATTAAGAAACTTTAACAGTTTCTCACAAAGAGAAAGGGACAAAGGCAGGAGTTGAACCGAGGTCTGTCTGGTCTCCCAAACTCATTTCTTTGTACTACAGAAATATTTTTCCTCTTATCACTGGTAGTAGGATTGCACTTTATTTCTCTGTTTATTGGTATGAAGAGAAGCAAGGATAGCTGAAAAGAGATAGGCTAAGCAGTGGAGTAGCAGGGGTCATAAGACAAGGCTGTAAATGCTGTGGATCTTCCATAAGTCACCTTGGCTGAACTAATCTTTCTTGATGCCAAGGGACTCTAGATACCAGTCTTCACTGTCCAGCTTGAAAAACAAACATTGAAAAAGGTGAAATAAATGAGTTTAACTTGTTCAGTAATTCAGATAGATCTTTATATCTGGGATGGTTTGCACATGGTCCTGAGCAGAACTAGCAGTGCAATGCATGATCTCTTAATGTTCCTTTTAAGATTATAATTCTATAATTGTATAAACTCACTACTTCTGGCATTCAAGTCCATTGAGTTTAGGTTGAGTGGGGTCTAGATTTAAGGAGAAATAGACAATGATCTGAATTACTTCTGAGAAAGAAATGAATGGCTGGTTGGACCCTAGACTTATCTGAAGAAGATCACACAAGCCATACATGAGAAAATCATACATAATCTGTTCTCTGCTCTATGAATAGGCCAAAGTGAAGTAGCTGTTCAGAATATGAGTTACTCAGGCTTGACAATAACAAGTGAACTGTGAAGTCATGGGGTAATTAGAGATGAAGGCATTACTCCAAGGAACTGATTCTTGAGTCAGGAGAGAATTCACAAAGGCACCAAACAACAGTCAGGGATTCTATCTGGAAGATGAATCAAACACAGGAAGTCCATCAAGTCACAAACTATAAGCATTCATCCATATTATTTTGCTTAATTTCTTTTTAGCTAAAGGGGGAAAAAAAAGGATCCTGGAACATATTTTGCCCACTTTAATCCATTTCTATTAGTTTTAGATTAATTATTTATATTTAATTTGTTAGAATTCAATGTTCAATTTTAAAAAGTCGATGCATTAGTAGCATCTTAATAAATAATATCTAATAACTATTAAAGATCATTCAAAATGCACAAGTAATTTAATTTCATAGCACAACTTTTTTGTGGCCCATGAACAGAAAAAAAATATTGCCTACAAGAAAACTTCAGAATTTGACACATTTACCACACAGTACGTGTCCTTATTTCTTCCTGCCCTGGGTTAATGTTAAAAGTACATTAGCACCCTCTAGAATCTTTGACTCAGAGTATTTTTGGAAGGCATAAATATCTAGAGGAAGGACAACACAATTTTCAAAGGTAGAAATGGGTATCTACTCCCACATATACACCTTAGTCCCAAGAGAAGTGTGGGGTAACTCTATAGCATGTTTAATTATTAGTTATATGGTATCACAAACTAGTAAACATTACATCTTCCACTACTTCATCTAATTATTATTCTTCCATATTTTCCATTGAATCAACTGTGGAGAAGGCTGGTCTGACTTAAGACTTAAAAGATATGGGAAGGAAATGCATACAAAATTACTACAAGTTCATGATGAAAATTCAACTTTTTATGACATAAGGGAGACTTAGAAGAAGTAGAGATACACGTGTGTTATTTTAACAGTTAATTTTAAAAGTACATAAAGTTAAAATGAACAAAACTTATAATGAATATCCCAGTTGGATTACATACAGACACAACATGCTTTATCCAATATAACCCACCTTTTTCGCCCTCTTTCCTACCTTTTCCCAGCACCGCTAATTTCCAGTTACACGAGTCTTCTCCCTGGTCTTCTTACAAGCATGACTCTTCATCCCTGTTTTTTCCCTTGCTTTTTCTTCCCTTTGTCACATTCTTTCCCCACACTATTTTTGTACAAAGTTTTACTTTCCCTAAAGACCCAACCCAGCTGTAACACTTTATTAAGCAAAATTAATCTCCTCTCTGCTTCCACACATCCCATACCCACACAGAACCTTGCAGATACCTCTTCTAAAGCAGTTAACCAGCTGTACTGTCCTTCTTTACATATCTGTCTCCTACTAAAGCATCATCGCCCTCAAGACATTTGTTTCACGCCAAAATGTCCTTGATATATGGTCCTGTCCAAAACATCCACTGAGACATTTGGTCCATGATTCATCAAATAATACATTATCTTCATTAAAATTTTATTTACATATTTTATTGGAATTCAGGATGAATTGTGGATTTCACATTTATTCTTGTTCTTCCTTGTCATGAAATTCAGCAGGGTTACTCTTAAGTCAATGAGCACTCACTCTCAAATATATATTGACCTGACTATTGGCTTTTTTATTTGGTATAACTGTTAACAATTTTGGTTATACAAAGTTTATTTTGTCAATAACATCATGAAGTTGCTGGCTCTATTTGAGTGTGATCACCAATAATCTAGGTCATAACTTGTTCATGGTTTTGTTTCATCTTTTCACACTTCAATAAATCTCCACATTGAAGGATGTTGCACTACCATCAGCTTTTGAAATTTGCTGTGCCAGCTTTCCACTGCATTGTTTGTCCTGCGATTGTCATTCAATACTGATGCACAAACATTACAGGTTTTCAGTGGAAATCAAGTTTCTGGTGGTCTTCTTCTGTCTCTGCCATGCCTTCCATGGACACACACTCTCTCGACATAATCTATTAGATCATCCAAATTTTCTTCTGCATTCTCCACAATGTACTCAACAGCTTCATTTACTGACTCCAAACGTACAAATGGAAGTCCAAAGTGGTGTTACTTTCCATTTTCATATACTTGCATGTTAGATCCAAAGAAGATTTTTTTGCCAGTTATTATGAAAAGTAAATCATCATTTTACTCGTGCATTTGGTATTTGTAGTTGAATCACATTTATATTTGCCGTCTCAAAATCCATCATGCACAATGAAGTGTTAATGTAAAGATTTATTTCCCATGTAAATGCAAGTACTTTCTCATATGTATATATATTTGTAAATGTCTTCTCACCCTTTCATTTTTGGTGTAGAAATTAATGGCATAGTACAACCCAATATTACACCATGCACAGTAAGTAAATAACTTTAGTAAACCATGTTGGTACTGTCTTGAAGATGTCGTCACTGAATAATGTGGTTCTGACACTTAAATAACAAATATTGTCCTAAGTTGTATACATAAGAATTATTTTGTCATCTTGAGCACTGGAATCATGCATAAAAGAAAATGGTTCTCCCCGTCTGATCACTTTATACTCTTCTGGAATTTCAATTCCATGCAATGAAGTTGGGTTTGGAGGTAAATGTCTGTTTTGAATTCTATTTACTTGCTTCTTTAATAAGTTTCTGGTAGCATTAATAGGACCTCTTCACACATATCATGAGAGTTCTTTGAAATACTTGTGATGATGTTGCATTTGGTTCTTATTTTGCATGTTGTTTTAACCTACATGGTTTTCCTTACTTCCCCTTCAACACCCACATTGTGCTGATATTATCTTGTCCCATTATGAATGATTGTAATGTTATCTTGACTAGTTGTATATGAGGCATTGCAGATTCTCATCTCTTCACAGAGCCAGTACCTTTTACTCCTATCTCTGTTAAAGGAATTTAAATGGTAACTAAAACTATTATAATGAGACATTGACTTTTCTTTTGGTAAGAATACTATTTCTGTCATATTCCAATAAGAATTTTCAAATAAAGATGTCATGGGCTTCCCTGGTGGCGCAGTGGTTGAGAGTCCGCCTGCCGATGCAGGAGACACGGGTTCGTGCCCTGGTCCGGGAAGATCCCACATGCCGCGGAGCAACTAAGCCCGTGAGCCATGGCCGCCAGGCCTGCGCGTCCGGAGCCTGTGCTCCGCAACGGGAGAGGCCACAACAGTGAGAGGCCCGCATACCGCAAAAAAAAAAATAAATAAATAAATTTTAAAAAAAAATAAAAAAATAAAAATAAAAAAAAAAATAAAGATGTCATATTACTAAGTACAAAAAGAGAGGTTTTTTTTCTTCTTATTTCAACCATCTAACCAATGGTTGCTGGTTTACTGGTAAAGAAAAGAAAAAAAAAAAAAAACCTTACTAACATCTTATGGATTCAACACCCTGTTTGGCCCGAGCTGGACCAGTCAGTAGGTAGACACCAGCCAAGGGTGTGGTAGTCCATACTGATTGGCAGGTTAGCATGGAAGTCACAACCACTAAAACCCCTACAAATAGCAACAGACACTTCATTCAGTCTACCAGATCATACCTCTATAGGATGTCAGTTCAAGGGAAACATCACCCATTAACCCTGGGCAATGGTATGGCTGTAGGGGGACAATTAGATACCTGGTATCCCCTTTATGGAGGATATTAAACCCAATCACTCTGTAGTAAGAGAGCCACATTCATTTTTCACTCCTCCAAAACAAGCAAGATGCTCTGTAATGAGTGTACTCAATGCGTTCTAGGCCATTTGATACAGTGGCTTGATCAAGCTCCTCCTTTCAAACTTCTTTCTTATTGAACAACCCAGCCACATTCAACCAAATGCCCAGTGCCATATAAATGCAACTTGCATAGAGAGATCCATCTTCAACTTGTCCTCTGTGCATTTCTCTAACTGTAGGACTCTCTTCCTTCATATACATAGTTAATATCAATCCCATTCTTCTGCAAGATTCGAAGCGCAATCCATCTACCTTAACCTTAGGTGCCATTACCAGCTAGGCTAAAAAAGGTTATTATTGGCCATACAGCCACAATACAATTATTAGACAAATAAAACATGATAGTATTTTATGTGTTAATCCTGTAAGCCAAAAGTATAAATGAACATTATGGGCTATTTGAACCCAAGGATGTTTTCTAAGTGTGGACATTTGTGACAGGACCTTTTGGCATGGACCAAATGTCTCAGTGGACATTTTGGACAAAACAAAATGTCCCCTAATCATGAGCTGTTCTCCAAATTAATTTGTTCTAAACATTGCTGTATCTTTAGTACCCTAGGTTAAGTCCTGGCACAGGGAAGTAATTCACTTTTTTGCCGTCCATTCTATTTATCTCATTAAGGCACAAATATTCTTGGATGAGGAACTTTTATTTATTCATTGAGCTATCTATTTGACATCTCTACTTGAGATTTCTCAAAAAACCATGGTCCTTGTATTCACCTCTCCTGTCCAACCTGGTGTTTTGCATTTCAGTAAGTAGTATCACACTCCATAGAAATCTGGGGATTTCTTTTCTTTTTCTTCAACCCAGCACCTAAACTTTCAGCAAATTCAGTTGGTTTCAACACCAAAATAAACTTTGAACCCATAGCTACCTATGTTATGCCAGTCTAAGCTACTATCACCTTTCCTCTGGACTACTGCCATAGCCTCCTAAGTGACCTCTTTTTATATTTCATCTCCTTCTAGTCTATTCTCTTTAAGTACCAGAAGGATCATTTTAAAATGCAAGTAAGGTAATACATCTTTTTTCAAAAAATTATTTCTTAAAATAGTAGCTTCCCATACCACTTATGTTAAAATTCTACCTAGTTATCATGAATTATAAATAGGGATGCCAGATTTAACAAATAATAATACAGGACAACAAGTTAAATTTGAATTTCAGATAGATAAACAATGAATTTTTTCAGTATGTCTTGTGCAATATTTGAGATATACAAAAAAGGCATTAGTAGTTTATCTGAAATTCAAATTTAACTGGTCATCCTATATTTTATCTTGCAGTTCTAGTTTTAAGGCCCAGTAAAATCAGGCCATTGTTTGACTTTCTAACTTTATTTGGTGTTACTCCCCCCTCATTCACTATTCACAGCTCATATTAACATTCTGACAGTTCCTAGAATATGCTATTTATTCCCATGACAGTGGTTCTGCACTTTTTGTCCCTCTACCTGTAACATTTCTCCTGGTCTTTTTGATGTTTGGCTCTTTCTGATCACTCAGCTACCAAATTAAATGTCATCCTTCAAAGAAGCCCTCTCTGACCACCTTACATAATACAGAGTGCTCAGTTTCTTTTGTTTATAATATTTATTACAATTCAGCAATCCTTTTTTTTTTTTCTTATTTATCTCTTCTTTGTTCATATTTTTGTTAAATAATTTTCTACCATAATTTTCTTTTATGAAGGCAAGGAACTTGTCTATCTCATATAGGATAAGTTGAACATTTACTGAATGAATGAAGAAAAAAAAGGAAATTCAACTCCAATAAGATTTTGATTTACTGTCTAGCCTCAGAACATGGATGGAGTTTAAAACAAAGACCGAATCTGATTGTCAGGGTTTAAAATCTCAGTCCTTATAGTTTGGGTAGCTGTAAGCAAGTTATCAAATTGAAAAGTATTAAAAGCATTATTTCTTCATTATTAAATTTGGGATAATAGCAGTACCTGCCCTATAAGGCAACAGTAATAATTAAAAGAAAAATTTTTCATGCCCAGCAGACAGAAAATATTCAATAAATGTTAGGTATTACTATCACTATTGTTATTGCTATTTTATAAGCAACCCAGTTTACAATTGAGTCTTTTAGACACTCTCCAGATTCATAACACATTCAGCAAAGTTTCCATTGGAGAAGGTTGATAAAAAATAAATGTTTAATAAGGGATGATTTGAGAATGAGGTAAATATGGAGGAAGGCTACACAATTATTTCCCTCACTAAGGTCCTGGGTAAACAAGGAGCAAGTCAAAAACAAACAGTAATGTACTATTTGCCCTATTCCTGAACTTTTATATTCTCAGGCCTTCCAGAGGGTTGCAAGAAAAAAAGAAAAATTATTATATTTGCCACCTCTTCTGGTTTTATTGCCAATTCACTTATCAGAATGAAGTTGGTAGAGCTGGAGAGAAATAAAAAGCAAGCAAAAAATAGAGAGTAACCAAATGGTGTTAGTGTATGGACAGCCAAACATCTTAGGGCTGCCACTGTCTGGGCATCTGATTCCTACTACCTCATGGAACGCTGTCCAGATAGACTTTCTGATGTAGAGAATCTGAGATTAGCAAATTATCTGTGTTAAAGAAACCTGAAGTGTTTCTGAATCAAATCGAAGGGACAGATCCCACATTAAGTAAATACAAGGGAATTTTAGATACATCTAAAATCTGTTCAAAATGGAGGAAACTCAGAATCCAGATGTGTTTGTACAATTTCAAAGTTAAACAAATTGCTTTTGCAGATACACAGTTACTGATTTAATAGCAATCTTCCAACAGAACAGAGTGCATAGGGGAAAAAAGCAAATAAAATATGCCATTATATGATGTTAATCGTTAGAGAAATTTAGGTCTTGAAAATTGATCTTTCCTTCCCAGAATGGAGAGAGAAGAAAAGCTTTTCAAACCACTCCAAACTATTTTTGTTCTCTCAAACCGAAACACAAAGAGGCTTGCTAGTCTTCAATTGAATTAAAAATAAAGTCACAGGGATGAGGAACAGTATATCAACTTTCTGCTCAAAATGCATGTTTTTAGCATTAGATGTAGTGTCATAAACATGTTGCCATTGTAACTGAAATCAAGCTTTGGATACTCTGCCAAATGCATGTTTTTAGGCATGCAAATAGTGTCCTTTTAAAACATGTTTTTATAACTCACTCTGAAAAAAATTGTTCCAAAGGATTCTTTCATTCTTTTTTAGGTCCACTGTTTTTATAACCAGCTCATCCCAGGAATATTATTGAGCTAAACATAAAGTGGCTTTCATTTGACTGGCCATTGCCAATTATGCTGCAAATGCCAAAGGTTTATCTTTTTTACCTGAGAGAGAAATGGGACAAACTCAGAGAGGTTTGGTCTCAACTAATCAAACATTTACTTGTCTCTGAAATTCTCTCATAATCAGACTTTTAAGTGTAATTGTACAATGGAAGGAGAAAGAAATTATAGAGTGAACTTCAAAGCAACCATTAAAAAATGACACAGAAATCCCATTTTGTATTAACTGAATATATGAGGATATGATACTTCCCACACACTCCTATCAAATTATACCCTAATGTCTTTGGAAGATAGTCATAGCTGCCTAGGAAATTCAGTCAAGACTCTCCAGTTAGATAATGCCAGTAATCATTGGCTTGAAACATTTTCCGTGGTGTAGGTTTATAATCAAATTACAGGTATTATAATTGGCACAATAAGAATAATTCATACATCAACATACCTATTAATTATTTGTCCATAACTAAAGGATTACTTTCAAGGCAGCTCATTAACCACTGAACAGAAAGAACTGGTAACTATCAGAATATAATTAGAAAATACCAAACTATGTATGTAAACTTGAAGGCATATTCATATACATCCAACCATGCATTACATTCCACAGCAAAATGTTTGAATTTGTAGTAATAAACATCATCTAACAACATATCATTAAAACGCATGATTTATTTTACATATATTGAAGGTTTCATAGTTTAAGTTGATTTGAATGCCTAAAAAGCACACCAGTGACTTGACTGAACTGGAGTCTCCGATCATGTCTAATACGCAATAAAGGAGCATTTTAAGCACTGGTAATATCCAGTTGGCGTATAAATACATTTAACCACGTTATAAAATAAAACATCATCAACTATGCTTGGCCTTGTAATGCCAGCATGACTAACAATCCTCTTCACAATAACTATATAAAATGAGCTTCTAGCACAAATTTAGTCAAAATAATGAATATTGAACTCAGGGTTTTCTGGCTTCATGTCCAGATTCCTCCATGTATTAGCAATATGAACAGATGGACTTAGGCTTATGATTTAGCTTCTCGGGGTCTCAATTAACTCCTCTGTAAAATGAGGACAACTTGCCTCACAGGATATTTTGGATAACAAGTCAATATCTCTGGCATTTTGCACATGCTAAATAAACGTTATTTCCTTTTACCTCTTGAGAATGAAGCAAGGATGTCAACCTTCACAAAATGAGGAGCCAGGTTAGAGTTTTAAAGGACACTGAGAGCCACTGCAAGCTTGAGTTTGTATTTGATATGGTTCTAGTCAACATTCCAGACACTCCAAAACAGCAACTAGCCTTCCATCTGAATTAGAATGTTCTAGAAGCAATAGTAAAGGCAGAGTCTGAATGCAGACTGAACTGATAAAGATTTAAATTTGCTTAATAAACCCTTCCTTGGCAGTTGAAGATACCTTGAAGAAAAGCCCTAGAAATTTCTTTTGGGGTACAGTACGTAAAAGCCACAGACACCAGTAGCTTATTCCTCATAATATACAACCTTACCACCACTATTCCCCTCTTCCCTGTCATCACTGACTATTACATGTTCAGAGCACAGTGCTAGGTGTTAGCCACCTCTCTATTTCATATCACTATAGAATGCTTAGGTTATCATTTCTTAGCAAGTAAAACTTACGAGGCATAACTTCACAATCTATTTTATTATTTCTCAGTCTGTGGAGCATACTACAGACCACCAGTCCTTCAGAGACCTTATGACTGATGTAAATCCTGCCTCACTGACACCAGATTCTTCTTGTCAGTATTAACTCTGTGAACTTGTGATTCACTCTAAAGAGACAAGCCAGCTGCTAATTTCTTTATTCTATACCACATGTAATAGCACAGACCAACAAAGATAAGTGTAGGGCCTGGCAGGCTATTTAACATGTAAAATTATTTGATGTGGAATTCCTTAATTTGGAAGGTGATGTTCTACTTCCCCTGGAAAGTATTTTTTGACATTCCCTGGACTAGATAGACATTCCTGCTATGACCTCTCACACAATATTGAGTTGCCCTCTGATCTCTAGCTCATAAATGATTTTAATTGTTGATTTAAATGTTGGTCTTCCTCATCAGGCTATAGTCACTGTGAAGGCATGGGGTTTATGTGTCTTCTTGGACTCTAGGGATCTGGCATTCTGCTTGGTTCATAACAATGTTTAAGCACATTTGTGAAATGACTGAAATTAGCAATATAATGCTTCTTCTCCGTGTGATTAGGAATATCATTCTTTACATTTGGGGAGAATTTTTCAACCTACAGGAGTATTATACAAACATACACAATCACTTACTGCTTGACCATTTCCTATCTTCTTATTTGTAGGTACATACCTACATTAGCCAGGGCCTAATACACAGAAGGCAATTAATATTTTTGAATGACTAGGTGAGTTAATAAATTAATACTCAACATTGTATTCTAAGGGCCTTCATTTATAACTAAAAGTCCCTATGCCATATAATAGATGTCTACTTTGCTCCTATTAAAGTTAGAGCCCTCCAGTGGTCAAATTCACTTACTTAGATTTTTTCCATTACATAGCCCATAAACCTTGAAACTACAAGCTGTGAGACAATAACTCTGCTGTGAATATATTTTAAAGGTAAATGTTGGCTTGTTCTGTTTCTTGTTAAATGTTTACATGATAATAGCTTCATGCTTAACAGTCTTCTTTTAAAGTAGATACTGGACTTGATTTAAAATAAACATCTCTAGTTAAATGCTCATGTATTAATGGTCTTGTTCTTAGCACTGTTCTATTAAAATGCAAACATTCTAAGACTTTTCCTAGCTGTTCAAGAGTCATTCCACAGTTTTGTTTTCAATTCCAAGTCAATACTATTTTCTCACAAGACTCATGCTAAAAGAAATTAGAAATTCATAGCAGGTATTATAATTGAATCACATTAAGAAAGCCCAGGAAACATTTCTTTCTCTGATTCAAGGGACCATTTATGAAAATTTTTATTTGTTGAAATATCAAGAATGACCCAATTATCTTAATGTAGTTTAGTTGACCAGAGGTAGCATGATGAGAATTCGTGTCCAGATTGTTTTTCACTGTATGCCCAAGATCTTTTACAGCCATTTTTACATAGTCCATCTGGTTCTGAAGTCCAAAACAGCCATCTATATTTGAACACAGGAATCTTGTAATGAAGCTATTCCCTCTTAAGACCATGTGGAGGCTAAAGTGGCCAGCCTAAATAAAGATGGAGGCCCAGGAGCATGAGGGGACAATAGTGTAGCCACAGAAATGGCTGAGGAGTCAGAAGCTTAGGTGACTCAGCTCAGCAAAATAATTCTGAAAAGTTACCAGAGTAAATTCATCATACAGGGCTTCCCTGGTGGCGCAGCGGTTGAGAGTCCGCCTGCAGATACAGGGGACCCGGGTTCGTGCCCCAGTCTGGGAAGATCCCACATGCCGCAGAGCGGCTGAGCCCGTGAACCATGGCCGCTGAGCCTGTGCTCCGCAACGGGAGAGGCCACAGCAGTGAGAGGCCCACATACCACACACACACACACACACACACACAAAAGAAATTCATCATACACATACACACAAAATTAAAACTCTGTGAATTTTTATGTTTGCTTTTTTCGATATACCTATATGGTTTTTTTGTTTGTTTTTCGCCTATATGGTTTTAACACAACACATCAAAATCACTGGAATCTATAACTCAAATACAATTTTAAAGTGTCACCTTAACTCTGTTGGGTTATAAATAATAAGATGCCTTCTTTAAACAAGTGAAAGAGATCCCTCTGGAACCTACTAGTTAAGTCTGTCTGACTCAAGAGGGAATTAAGTTAAAAAACAGAAAAAGCAAATTTTGAAAAAATGCCCACAGTCCCTTGAGAAAACATTCTTGGGTTATCTGTAGTCATCCACAAAGATCTTCTTACTAGTTAAGTTAAATATAATCCAGCAGTGAACCCACAAACCCCTTCTTTTGTGCTACCAGATCTGTAGTTTTTACTGAAAAAGAAATTATACAGCTGACCAAAATAGCTCAGTGAGTGGAATCTGGAATATTTCTTTATAACCAACATATTGTTTTTCTTTTTTCTTTTTCTTTTCTTTTTTTTTTTTTTTGGTGGGGGGTCATGGTTTAAGCTAGGCAAAGCTAAGTGCTGGTTGCTTAGTAACAAACTAATGGGAACTTCAGAGTAATATTGGTTTACTCTTCCTGATGCCCCAAACCTTTGTTTGCTACCATGAAAATTATGTCTCTTTAACACTACTTTTATACAACTGCCATTCCCAGAAGACTTAGGAGAACATACTTATGCAAAGGCAAGTTCTTGGCAGTTGTTAAATTTCCTACCCTGATTCTCTTGAAATGTCCAAAAAGACCATCCACTGTGCTGTATTCTTCAACTTGAAAGGCAGCATCATCTTCCTCAAGGAAGCAACAGAAAACCCATTAGGAAATTCCTAACATTCTGGTGTCATTGCTGCTGCCTGGGTTCATGGTTCCTGGCAATTCTCTAAAGTGTCCTGTTATCTTCTTTTATTCCCTTATTCTCACCTCCTTCTCTTAACTGCATTCTTCCTATTTAACATCTTCTGGATTTGGAAACCATCACCTTTTGTCTGCCCCCCCCCATTAAAATGGCACAGAGAAATGCTTGAGCCCCATAAGTCTTAGTTTATAAACAGTTTCTTCATTCACTTTGGTAGAGTGTCTACTGGCCTTCGTTAACTGTGGAGACTAATTATGTGGCAGTTTACTGGCTTTCACTGGATGCACTTAGTTAACCTTCTTTTAGCTTTATTAGGTAGTAAATTTGTTAATTTGGTTCAACCTTTTGCTTTCTTGGCTTGGCATCCTGGTTCAGGCATTGCTTCCCTATAATCAATGGATTTACTCGTTTGCTAATAAATGCTGCTTTTCCCTACTAATTGTAGATCTTCATCTTTATTTAAAAGCCAATTTAGGAAAAATGGCTTCCTTGCCTCTTTAAATTTGGACAGTTAGTAGAAATAGTCTTTCCTTCAACTAATAAACATTATTGAGTGTTTAGCTTGTTTTTAGCATTGTGCTAAGTGCTATGAAAGAAACAAGGTAACCTCAGACTCAATCTGTCTTCAAAGAAAACTTTAAGCTCCCATCCTCGATTGCTTTATTTCTTCTGTGCCCTGTATTCTAAGTGTGCTGTGTTCTCTGCAGTGTCTACCTAGTCAAACAGGCAGACACATTGATTCATTCCTGATGGCCTCAAGGTTTACTTTTTTTTTTTAATTTTTTAAACATCTTTATTTGACTATAACTGTTTTACAATAGTGTGTTAGATTCTCCTTTACAACAAAGTGAATCAGTTATACATATACATATGTTCCCATATCTCTTCCCTCTTGCGTCATCCTCCCTCCCACCCTCCCTATCCCACCCCTCTAGGTGGTCACAAAGCACAGAGGTGAACTCCCTGTGCTATGCGGCAGCTTCCCACTAGCTATCTAATTTACTTTTGGTAGTGTATATATGTCCCTGCCACTCTCTCACATCGTCACAGCTTACCCTTCCCCTTCCCCATATCCTCAAGTCCATGCTCTAGTAGGTCTGTGTTTTATTCCTGTCCTACCACTAATCTCTTCATGACATTTTTTTTTTCTTAGATTCCATATATATAAGGTTTACTTTTATATCTTGCTCTTACTGTTCTGTACCCTGCAACCCAGGGACGGCCAAAATTTTCTCTCAGCAACTCTGTTCTCAAACCAAGCCACTTGAATAATAACTATGAATTACAAATAGGCCCTTATATATCTATCTCTTTCACTACATGACACTTTTTAAGTACAAAAAATGTTTTTATAAACTTTAGCATTCCCAGAACTTAGCTCAAAGCTTAGCTCAGATCCATCACTCCTTAAGTCAGAATTTCAGAAATCACAACTCCAGTTTCATAGAATCTATAGTAAAGCTTTGACTACATTTGAAGACGACAAGAAGCATACTCATTGGGCTTCAGAACAGTCCTTGGTGGCATGAGGCCTACCCTGAATAAATGTTGGTTAGATTTTAAATATGAGCCAAAAAAGATTGGAACAGGAAGTAACAGAGATCTGGGTCTGCTACTTTCTACTAATGTGACCTGGAGCAGTTTGTTTTACTTCCCTGGGTGTTAGTTTCCTGATTAATATCACAAATGTGGTAGAATTAACACTTGTTAAGAGTACCTTGCAGTGTGAAAGACCTTGCAATTCTATCACGTGGGACTGGTAAAGTATATAAACATTTATGCAACATGCAACAAGTCTAAGTAAATGACAAATTTTCCAGGATTAGACAATATGTATTAGATAAATTTAGAGGAGAAAGTTTGGGACACTTGAGCCAAAAAGTCAATTACAGTTATTACAAAATGATCTAGATGATCCAAAGTGACAGACCATGAGGATAAACTGGACAGGCAGCATGAACAGGGAGAAGTCATTAGCCTTCCTCAGACAGACAGGTCCCCTGGTGTATTAACACTAACAAATCTGAGCCCAAAGTGAGTGGTTACGTCAGCTGTTATTCCTAGAACATTCCTAGATAGACATTGCCAGGTGTGTTGACTTCAAAGTAACTGGATATTACATTTCATCAGACTGAGAAGGAGAAAAAGCAGGTTCATGGTAAGGATATAGAGTATGATCATCTTTCCTCCATAAGGTTTTCTGGAAAAGAAAAAATAAACACTGTAGGCAGATTACTTATAAAAGTTGTTCTAATATAAAGTTACAGTTGATTAGAAAAGTAATGAGAAGTGAGTCATGGCATTCAAGGAAATAGCCAGACTCTTTTAAATAAACTGGGAGACCAAAGCACCCACTAGGAATTATAGTTACTCAAGCAAATGTACAAATCAGTATTCTTTTAGAATGTCAGATATCCAGATCTGGAGGCCAGCATCTGAGTGAAGCTAGACTAATACTCTAGGAAGGCAAACAGATTTACAATTGTGATTCAGAAAAGATCCTAGAAGAAATTAGGATAAACTTTTGTGTCCATAATTCAGGCTGGTCTCCATAAAATGGCTGTATGAGAAGTTAAATTTTGAAAGGAACTTGTCCTTCCATGTACTAATGGTTTGCACCTGCAAACATTAGTGACTGTGGTGCCAGAAGCAGATC
The DNA here is from genome assembly GCF_026419965.1 of Kogia breviceps. Classification (NCBI taxonomy): domain Eukaryota; kingdom Metazoa; phylum Chordata; class Mammalia; order Artiodactyla; family Physeteridae; genus Kogia; species Kogia breviceps. Next base: position 50,269,615 of record NC_081316.1, on the reverse strand, counting down.
TAAAGGCAGCCCAAGAGGTCAGTGGAAAATTAAGTCACCAAGTAGGTAATTGTTCTGTCCATGATCCAATTAGGGACACAAAGAACCACAATTCACTTCCTGCAGTCATTAAAGGCAGCAAGGGACATGGACTGCCATTGTCATAAAAACATAATTAAACATGCAGTGTAACTGCAAATAGGGAGAAACAGACAGACATGTTTTAGCACTTACTTTGTTCCTAACAGGCAATGAATCGCCAACGCAACTTTAAGCACGAACTGGTTGAAGGTCACAGGAGAAATTAAAATACCTCCTTGGTGAAACACTTCAGATGAGAATGAATGTCTTATGTGGACAGTCTATCACAAAATGTTTCCCAAAGTAAGCTATAAATATCTGAATCCCCTGAATTTTTTTTTCTGATTTCCAGGTCCCAGCCCAGAACATTGGATAAGAAACGCTGAAACTAAGACCCAGGTATCTGCCTTTTTAAATGCTTCCCAAGGTTTTGAAGCAACCAGCTTAGCACTAGAATTTTGCTTACTGCTGCTGCCCATTAAATATGATTAAATATGAAATAGAAAAGAGCTATAGTCGATTAACATAATACTCATCTTATTTTCCATCTAAATGTGTGTCCACATCAGTCTCATCAAAAATAAGTATAATAATGAATTCCTGCTAAGTTACAGCTATAAAACTTCCCTGTCCAATCCTCAAAGAAGGTTCGAAGCTCTCTTTTAGAGAAAATTAAAACTTGAGATGTAATACACACAAGCAAAACAGTAGAGTGATTGGAGTAAAATATCAAATATAGTTTAAAGATCAACATAATCAGTCATGATAAAAAGAGAAAACAAGCAAACACAACCAAAAAAAAATAAAATAAAATGCCACAAAGGACAACTTGCTAAAAGCTTTATTCCATCATGATTTTATTTCACTCTTGGGTGTTCACCTTTGCTGGGTTTGAAGAGCAGGAAGTAGACTACATAATAGTACAACTTTTGAGTTGGGAGAAAATATTCATTTTTAAAATAAATGATAGTCTATACTTACTATGGGCCATGCTCTGTGCTGCATGCTTAGTGTAGACTAGTGGTTCTCAACCAGGAGCAATTTTGCCTCTCGGGGGATATTTGGCAATGTCTGGAGACATTTTTGCTTTTGGTGACTGAGGACAGTGAGGAAGGTGGGCTGATACTGGGTATCTAGTGAGTAAGGCCAGGGATTCTGCTAAACACCCTACAATGCACAGGATAAGCCCTCACAGCCAAGAATTATTCAGCCCAACATGTTAATAATGGCAAAGGTAAGAAACCTTGGTATAGATTGAAGAACAAGCAGATATGTTCTTTGCCCTTAATGAAATTTATTTAACACAGTCTTCAATAAACATGTAATTTAATGTATAACAAAATATTGTCAAAAGTGCCTTGACTAAAAGAATAAGAATTAGTAGAACATACAGAAAACATTGGAACTAGGTGTTCATTGGCTCAATATAAAAGAACAAAGTCCAACAGATAATAGGTACCCAAATTTGTGTTGAATGAATGAAATTCCCTCTATCACCCACTATTTATAACAGCCCCTTATATAAAGATCTTTTTCCTTCAACTTCCTTTAATCCCCATGCTCTATGATTAATATCAGCTTATGTGAAAATGGAACACCCAGAATGTTGTCTGAACTTTATACCAGTTCCAGCCATGGCAGCCGTTTCTCCAATGTCTTTCTAGACCTGCTCTCCATGGCCCCTCTACCATATAAATGGAACCTCAGCTATTTAATCTGGTCTTCTTAGAGTAAAGGTCAGTGGCTGGGAGAGAATGAGGGAGATTTTCTCTGATGACATTAAGATGAAATATGAGATTGTACGAGCAGAAGAAGCAGTCAATTACAGGTTAGGTCTTGATTTAGCACCTGTAGAGCAGCCCATCAGCATCCTCTCATACTTTTCTCTGATTGGAGCACCACCATTTTCCTTGAGAGAAATCACTTTCTCACTGTGGATCAGAACTTTCTGGCTCTAGGGAGAGACAAAAGCCTAAGAAATAACAGCCAATGGTATTCAAGTCTGGACATTGGTTGGGATTTTTAGAAAAGGGGCATTTTCTTTCCATTGTGATTATTAACAGGAAAATATAAGAGCCTATATTTACTGGCAATTGTCTTACCACAAAGGAAGGCATACTTTCCTAAAAATAGGGTAAATTGAGAGAAACAAAGTAGGGCAGTGTACCAAGGATATGACTTGAGCTCCAGGACCCAGCAATGCTTTATGCCAGATAACATAAAGCATTGGGTGAATGTGTCAATTTGACTTAAATCATAATATAACTAAGTAAAATTAAATACATGTGTAGTCCTGAAGTAAACTCCAGTTGAACTCACAGATAAATAAGACATGGTCCTACCATTAAGAATTTTACAGTTAATAGAGGAAAGGATTTTATTTGTGAGCATCTATCATAGCTTAGTTCTTGTACCTAGATACTGGATATGTACAAAGTAAGGTTTAAAGTATCTTTGTTTAATTAGACACTATCGTTAGTAACTTTTCCAAGTCACAGAATAAGTAAATGATCATCCAGATTTTGAACGCATCTCTTCCTGATTCTAAAGCTCCTGCACTTTGTTTTATGTTATGTTGCCTCTCTGCAATGATTATACAAAGAAAATAATTTAATTGTAATAATAAGATTCAAAGACATTTCTACTAGTGTGCAGAAGTAGGAAAAATATAACTCTGTGCAAGTGTTTCACAGATCACATTTTTTAAACTTGGCAGTGTGAGAAAAGGAGGAAAAATGGAAGAGGGTCTTTTAGGAGACTAATTTTTACCAGCCCTTTGAGCCAAGCACTGTTCTAAGCATATTACTATATTAACTCATTTATCCTTACAGTAACCCTATCAAGTGATTGGTATTATTTTCACCATTTTTAAAACTAACATGGGGCATGGAGAGCTGAAGTAATTTACCCATACAACTTTTTGTAGGGCTAAGATTTGAACCCAGGCAGTCACCTTATACCCTATATGGACACCCATATGACTGTTAACAACCCTATATTGCCTCCCATATGACTACACAAGAGTGTAGTAACAGTAAGTTTAAGAACATCAATGACAGTAAGTTTAAGAACATCAATGGTGAGAAATAAATGAATATCGTGACTTACATCTCAGTCTGATATTTGCTTATATCGTTTACAGATGGCTTATAGAAATTCATTTTTCATAATACTTCATTTGAGATTTCCAATTCTACACACTATCAATCTGACATTTTTTGTCAGAACAAGGACAATTATGAGTTAATATGTTATATAACTAAAGGTTAAACTTTAGTTAAATAAGGAACAGGTAACATCTCTGACAACTCATTTATTGGCAGTGCAGTACAGTTTAATTCAATAAGTTTATCTAGCAACTATGTTGTGTTCCTACCCTTACCAAACATAGAGCCTATAAAGCTAATTGCAGTATGTCAAATAAACTCATAAGATAGCTATTTTTAGATAGTATCATTTATTTAATCTATGCATATGCATGTGTCCATATACACACATACATATTCATACATACACATAAAAATATATACACATTAACACACACAGAGATGTAATACCCTTTACCTTTTTACATACACTGGGCTACATCTTAAAAAGGAGAAATAGGGCTTCCCTGGTGGCACAGTGGTTGAGAGTCCACCTGTCGATGGGACATGGGTTCGTGCCCTGGTCCAGGAAGATCCCACTTGCCATGGAGCGGCTAGGCCCGTGAGCCATGGCCGCTGAGCCTGAGCGTCCAGAGCCTGTGCTCCCCAATGGGAGAGGCCACAACAGTGAGAGGCCCATGTACCGCAAAAAAAAAGGAGAAATAAGTCCTAATGATTTCAGTTGAATCTGCTTTTGCCTCAAAACATGGCATAGAACTGGCTACATTCCTTTTCAAAGCCCTATAGCAAAATTTCAAATAAAAAATTCTACAAATAAAATTTAATCAACTCTGCTACTCATATAATATAAAGCTTTAATAAATAGACAAATAAATAAATATGATCACAATGTAATGGAATTTATTGTGTGTTATGAAAAAGTGGCTGGACCACTTACTATGAGTTTGGTCAAGCTACTCAAATTCTCTGGAGCCTCAGGTTTTTTTCATCAATGAGTATGAATAAAGATTTAAACTTGTTGTAAGATCATTGAGATAATTACACTGATGCCACATAATAAAGGCCCAATAAATAATAGCTTTAATTATTTAATGTGTATAAACAGTTCTAGTGTATGATATAAACTGTGTATTATTCATAATCCATGACATTGTTTTCTGAAATAAATTGGATCAAGAAGCACCTTCATAAAAATATTGGCATCTAAAAGAAATTCTCTAGAGATTTTTTTCAGGTTGTCTTTGAAAAAAGACTGAATGTACTGAGGGAAATCTGGACGTTTTGAAAAATGTGGACGTTTTAAAATTTTCAAACAATTTTAAGAAAACATTTTGAGAAAATGTTGCCTTCTTTTTCTTTTTGCGTAACGCCTTGTAGTCAGCATCTACACTAGAAAGAAGCCCCAGTATTTGTCCTTTGGTTGCTTTGGAACATACTCTCATGAAGCTATCTTAATACAATAGCACCTTTAACTCTCCTGTGTGGGGCAATGGACAGTAAGCATGGGACATGGCCCTGATCACCTGGTCCTCTAACTCCTCCCCAAGCCCTTTGACTCCTCCCTATGATAAATGAAAAAAATGTTCATAAAATATTATGTTTGCTCTAATTATCCAGGAAACATAAGCAATTACAATTTTAAAAATGCTTCAAAATATAAGCTGTGTGTCCACCATGATGCAGCAATTCTACTTTCCATAACTTAAGTATAGAAAATTATTCAAGCACAAGAAAATATATGTGCACATGTGTTACATATATGTGTAACATGGCAGCACTGTTTTAACAGAGACAAATTAGAAATGGAGTAAATATCAATTGGATGTTGATTAAGTAAATTCTGTAAGAAATTTAAAATGAAATCCTATACAGCCATTAAAAATAATGTTATATATCTGTATGTATTGAATCAGAAAGCTGTCCACAAATATACACAAGAAGGGGAAAAAATCAAGTTACAGAACTACATGTCTATTATGAACCTATTTATATAATAGTCTACACATAAATATAAATATGTATAGATGAATAGAGCAATATCTGGATGAAATACTATTTTTCAAAGGTCAATAGTGATTCTCTTCGAATATTGGAATTTTAACATCTTTACATGATTTTCTTGCTTTTTTTTAACAATGAGTATGAACATGGACATTTTTTATTAAATAAACATAAAACTACTTTTTTAAGGTGCAGAACTTTGGTATTTATTGTGCCAAACTAAAGTCAAATTGTATTGATTTTGATCCAGAAGGAAAAGAACAAACATCTGTTCAGTTGCCATTCTGGTCTATAAACATTTAATATGCTATCTCAGTTGGACTTCACATCAATATATTGAGAAAAGTAGGATCATACTTATAGTTAAAATGAGTAAACTGATGCTAACAGAGGTCAAGTAACTTAGTCGTTTACACAGCTAGTAACTAGTGAGATGAAACCAGGATTCAAACCCAAGTTCCATTTTCTTTCCAAACATACCACACTGAGAAGAAATGATATGAACCAAAGAAAACATAATTATAACTCTTTGTTGCTTCCATCTCAAGATTTATTTGTTTATTTCAAATATCCACATTATTTTTAAAAACTATTAATGAGTTTATATGGTTACTTTTAGTGATGACATTTTATCTTACAGGCAATAAAGATAATAATTACCAGAGTTTATTGAACCACGTTCTTTTTAAAGTTCTGACATGGATTACCTTACCTAATTTTTACAACCAGCCTATGAGTTAGGTGCAATAATTGAGAGTCACATAATGAACAAGCTGTGACAAGTAGTTAAGTAACTTAGCCAAGGTCACTTAGAAAGAGAATCGTGAAGCTGAGGATTCCCAGGAAGTCTAACTCCAAAGCTTGCACTCATAACTATTACTCCATGCTAATTTATACAACCAGGTAAGTACTGATTCTTTCATAGTGGCCATCTTTGGAAGCCAGGTGTTTATCTCATTAAGCTGTTAGGGTTTTTTGTTGTTGTTCTTTAAAATAAATTTATTTATTTATTTATTCATTCTTTTATTTTTGGCTGTTAGGTCTTTGTTGCTGTGCACAGGCTTTCTCTAGTTATGGTGAGTGGAGGCTACTCTTTGTTGTGGTGTGCAGGCTCCTTATTGCGGTGGCTTCTCTTGTTGCAGAGCACGGGCTCTAGACATGCAGGCTTCGGTAGTTGTGGCACGCGGGCTTAGTAGTTGTGGCTTACAGGCTCTAGAGCACAGGCTCAGTAGTTGTGGTGCATGGGCTTAGTTGCTCCATGGCATGTGAGATCTTCCCAGACCAGGGCTTGAACCCATGTCCCCTGCATTGGCAGGCAGATTTTTAACCACTGCACCACCAGGGAAGCCCAAGCTTTTAGTTTTTAATATAAGTGTGGGCATTTTAATAGCTATACAATGTCTCCTGGTTATATACAAGCAATTTTTTTTGGACTGACGATTTTGGGTGACTTTCTCCCTTCTCCCTTTTTTTTTTCCCCCACAGCTCATTTGTACACACAGAGGGTCTTCCCTATGACCTAACAGGCAAGAGTGAAAGAACCATGGAGCTAACCAGCTGTTGCCCTTGGCTTTTAGTTGCTACTCATCAAGTGAACATGGGAGAAGAACCCTCACATGCATGGCCAGAAAACAACCAGCCTGAAGTCAGCCCATTTGCACACTGCCTACTGGCCTTACTGAGTCCTAATGTGATGACCTGGGAAGAATGAGAACTGTAGAATGTCACAAATTGAAGACTACATAATGTCCAAGCAGAAAATACCAATTTACATATGAAAGGATCATCTTCTGTTTACACTTCAAAACAAAGCAATAATTACTCCTCTAAAGATTGCACAGTTAGGGGCCATTAACAGCCATTAATAAGGAATACTCTCTGTATTTTTTCTGTATATTGAAATTTCACACCAAGAAGCAACACTTAGCTCATTCAAATGAATTCATATGCGATCCAGAACTTAGACTAATACATATTTAGAGTGTGACTCTCAATATGAATGCAAGAAGATTTTAGGGTGCATATTATTAGAATTTTGTGTAAATATACTTCATATTTTAAAGTTATAAATGGTAAAAAAAATTAAATTTCTGAATAAGGAAATTTTTAAATACCCCAAACCAATCATCAAATTGTATTTGATATTTTCATATAATAGGAATACTGAAATCTGTAATACAAATGTTTCAAGCATTTTCATACCCATAAAAGGACACATGTCCAGAAAGGACTCTATCAGAGAAAAGTATCCCCAAGTGCTTTTTGCTTTAGTATTAGTCAAGTAAGTACTTATAGTATCCTGGTGTAGTTACTGGGCGTGAGTCCTAGGCTGGCTTCTCTAGCAGAAGCCAAAGGATTGTGAGCAATACCTGACACACAGTAAGAAGCCATGGGATTCAAACTGCCAGAAGCTTATCTATTGATGCAAAATTAAAATGAATGAAGCAGTTATAGAGCTGTAGAAAGTGTATAAGTGACCTTAGCATTTCTTCTCTCAGTTTGAATTATTACCCAAATAGTTAGTTGGATTGAGCTAATGTTACTTTTAGACAGAAATGTTGAATATATCAATCCCATAGCATGATTAAAAACCTGATTTATTTTTTTGTTAAAGGCATCAAAAATCATTTAAAAATGATTTTTAGAAAGAAATGTAAAGGAACTTGCCAAACTCACTACTTTCTAATGAACTAACCCATATGAAGTGTATTAAATCAGAGAAAACAGTTAAAGGATTTCATTTATTATCTGCTTTGTATGTAAGTCTTATCTCTGCCATATAAATAGATAGATGATAGACACCTATATAATAGATAAATTGTGCACACACACACACACACACACACACATATCCTTGAATAGTAGAAATGATGTCTTATTTATTTTTATGATCTAGTATAATATACAATATATTTGATTAATTGAATTGCATTGACTTTATTTTGACAATGCTTGCTTTACACACACTCAATTGAACTTCACTTCAGTCCCATAGGTGCTTAGTCAGGTAAACTTTGTGTTTCTGACTCTGTGCAGGACCACATTGTGGGGGAAAAAAGGGCAGGGGGAGATTAGGAGAGGACAAAGGATCTGTCCCTAAGAAGCACAGGATCTGATTTATGTGACCTAAGCAAACAGGGGCCAGCCACAGAAACACACAAATCAATGTGCCAGGACTGAGGAAAAGTGCAAAGAGGAGAATGTTGGTCATTAAGAGACAGGGTTCCAGCCCTGGCCCTTCCACCATGTAGCTGCAGAGGAGCATTGGGTTACTAGCTAGTTTTCTCTAGACCTCTCTTGCCCTCTCTGGAAAACAGCTCTAAGCAAACCAGTGAGCTTCTAAATTGGGCAAGTCTTTCTGAGTCATACCCACTTCACACCAATGTTTATTTCATAGCTAGCAATAATAGCTGTACCGCCCAAGATGCTTAACTGATAGCAACAAAAATCAACACCTGGTGATTCCAATTAAATAATGAAAAACTGAAGTAAAGGCTATTTGGCATCTTATAGAATCACCAAGAAGACACAGACAATACAGAGGTGGAAAACAAAAAGCCATGACATCTGAATTACAGCCTCAGTAATGCCACAGAATCCACTGCTACCACAGATCCTGGGATTCCACAGCTGTGCTACTGCACAGCCTTCAATGGACACTGGATAGTGTTGCTCATTCTGAGGACGCAGCAGGGTCTCTGTTGCTCTGACTGCCAAAGAGCTTCTGCACTAGCCTGCCCAGCGTCTGTGAGAAGGAGACAAGCCTGGGTCAGAAGCCACGGCCCAGATGTATGTAAAGATGGAGAGGTTATTGAATGGGAAATGGAAGCTTCCTTCCTCATCCAATAACAAACTTAAAGATAGGGGATTCTCCAAACACAAAAAAGTGTTCATATGCTGAGCAGACAAAAACAGAGCCTTAACCAAACACAAAGAACCCCCCTTCATGTCACTTATCCATACAAAGGACACCATTCAGATATGGTGAAGTATTTGAGTAAAATTGAAATGAGTGTTGAGTACAAAAGCATATTTTCAACACATTGCAGTGTGTTCCTTCTTTTTCTCCCTTAGAACACTATATTCATAATTTTCTCATGAATACGTATCACATTTTAATGTAGTTAGTGATGGAGTCTGCCCTCCCCCAACAAGACTAAGCTTTGGTACATGCCTTATTCTTTCTTGGTATTTTTGGCACATTTCAGGGATGAAATAAATATGTTGCTTTGTGTGGTTTTGTCTGTTGAGATTTATAGAAAATAAAAACACATTTGAAGCATGTATGATGGTGAAAGGATAATTTTGTTAATGCATAAAAAATTCATGCAACTAATAAGAAAATTACTAATATTTTAAGTGGTACTATATATAGCAAAAGACAATTCACCAAAAAGGAAATGTAGCTGAATAACTGCAAATGTGAAAATTTCAATAATCCAAGAAATAGAAAATATTATGAAATACCAGTTTTCATTTATCTAAGTTGCAAGAATTTTTCCAAACCATACTATGATATAGAGTATATACACTACACTATATTATGTAGGTCAAGGATTCAATGAGGTGGGAAGATTCATATATTTCTAGAAGAATATAAATTCATAACACTTAAGACAAACAATTTATAACATGTATCATGAGTCTTAAAATTTTTAAATCCATTGAGACTCAAAAATAATTATTTAATTATCTATGCAAAGGGGAAATGCAAAGAAAAAAACAAAAATGTTCACTGAAATACCATTTGTAATAGTAAAACATCAGAGTAAAAATATTACTTTCCAAAGTTTAGAAATGGTCTGGAATATGATAAAATATTTACTTAAAATGTATTATGCCATCATTGAAAATGAGGTTTATGAAATATTCATACTGACAGGGAAAAATGTTCCCATATGTATCTTGCACAGACAGGCATTGTAACTAAACACATCCCACGGCAATTGTTTCCTTACATGTCTGAACTCTTATGAAATCATAATCTCTTCAAAGTCTAGTATCTTGTCTTATTTATCTTTTTTATCATGAGTAACTAGAACACTTATCTAATGTGAGCTCAGTATATTGTTGAAGAATGAAATGAGTGAATGAATGAGTGAGCAAATAAATGTATGTATGTCATTAGAAAGTTGTTTTCCTGAAAGGTATCTATGCCTGCTACTTTATGTGTTTTGTGACATAGAATGGTGCAACAGAAGGCAATTGATCTATATTATGAAAAACCTGTGCTCAAAAATCCCTTTTGAAATTCAATGACTTGGAGGAGTTTCAAGACGGCGGAAGAGTAAGACACGGAGATCAGCCTCCTCCCCACAAATACATAGAAATACATCTACATGTGGAACAACGCCTACAGAACACCTACTGAACTCTGGAAGAAGACCTCAGACCTCCCAAAAGGCAAGAAACTCCCCCACGTACCTGGGTAGGGCAAAAGAAAAAAAGAAAAAACAGAGACAAAAGAATAGGGACGGGACGGCACCAGTGGGAGGGAGCTGTGAAAGAGGAAAAGTTTCCACACACTAGGGAGCCCCTCTTGCGGGTGGAGACAGGGGGTGGTGGACGGGGGAAGCTTCAGAGCCACGGAGGAGAGCACAGCAGCAGGGATGCAGAGAGCAAAGCGGAGAGATTCCCGCACAGAAGATTGGTGCCAACCAGCACTAACCAGCCCGAGAGGCTTGTCTGCTCACCTGACAGGGCAGGTGGGGGCTGGGAGCAGAGGCTCCGGCTTCGGAGGTCGGATCCCAGAGAGAGGACTGGGGTTGGCTGTGTGTACACAGCCTTAAGGGGGCTAGTGCACCACAGCTAGCCAGGAGGGAGTCTGGGAAAAAGCCTGGAACTGCCTAAGAGGCAAGAGACCATTGTTTCGGGTGCGCGAAGAGAGGGGATTCAGAGCACCGCCTAAACGAGCTAGAGCTGGCTGCGAACCGCGGCTATCAGCGTGGACACCAGAGACAGTCATGAGATGCTAAAGTTGCTGCTTCAGCCACCAAGAAGACTGTGTGCAAGCACAGGTCACTTTCCACACCTCCCCTCCCTGGAGCCTGTGCAGCCCGCCACTGCCAGGGTCCTGTCATCCAGGGACAACTGCCCCGGGAGAACACACCGCGCACCTCAGGGTGGTGCAACATCACGCCAGCCTCTGCCACCAGAGGCTGGCCCCGCATTCCACATCCCTTCCTCCTCCCAGCCTGAATGAGCCAGAGCTCCATAATCAGCTGCTTCTTTAACTCCGTCCTGTTGGCGTGAAGAACAGATACCCTCAGGCAACCTACACCCAGAGGTGGGGCCAAATCCAAAGCTGAACCACCAGAGCTATGCAAACAAAGAAGAGAAAGGGAAATCTCTCCCAGCAGCCACCAGAGGAGTGGCTTAAATCTCCGCAATCAACTTGATGTACCCTGCATCTCTAGAATACCTGAATACACAATGAATCATCCCAAACTGAGGCAGTGGACTTTGGGAGCAACGATATATATATATATATATATTTTTTTTTTTTTCTTTTTCTCTTTTTGTGAGTGTATATGTGCATGCTTCTGTGTGTAGTTTTGTCTGTATAGCTTTGATTTTACCATTTGCCCTAGGGTTCTGTCTGCCCATTTTTTGTGTTTTTTTTATAGTATAGTTTTTAGCATTTCTTATCATTGGTGGATATGTTTTTAGGTATGGTTGCTCTCTTCTTTCTTTCTTTGCTTCTATTTTTTTACTTTTTACTTTTTATTTTAATAACTTTATTTAATGTTCTTATTATTTTTCTTTCTTACTTACTTTTTTTCTCCCTTTTATTCTGAGCCGTGTGGATGACAGGATCTTGGTGCTCTGGCCGTGAGTCAGGCCTGTGCCTCTGAGGTGGGAGAGCCGAGTACAGGACATTGGTCCCACCAGAGACCGCCCAGCTCCATGAAATATCAAATGGCAAAACCCCCAGAGATCTCCCTCTCAATGCCAAGACACAGCTACACTCAAAGACCAGCAAGATACAGTGCTGGACACCCTATGTCAAACAACTAGAAAGAGAGGAACACAAACTCACCCACTAGCAGAAAGGCTGCTTAAAATCATAATAAGGTCACACACACCCCAAAACACACCACCAGATGTGCACCTGCCGACGAGAAAGACAAGATCCAGCCTCATCCACCAGAACACAGGAACTAGTCCCTCCACCAGGAAGCCTACACAACCAACTAAAACAATGTTAGACACCTCTGGGACAACATTAAATGCACCAACATACAAATTATACAAGTCCCAAAAGAAGAAGAGAAAAAGAAAGGGACAGGGAAAATATTTGAAGAGATTATAGTTAAAAATTTCTCTAATATGGGAAAGGAAATAGGTAATTAAGTCCAGGAAGCACAGAGAGTCAGTCCCATACAGGATAAATCCAAGAAGAAACACACCAAGACATGTATTAATCAGACTTTCAAAAATTAAATAAAAAGAAAAAATATTAAAAGCAGCAAGGGGGAGGAGGCGAGAAGATGGCGGAAGAGTAAGACACGGGGATCACCTTCCTCCTCACAGAAATACATCTACACATGGAACTTCTCCTATAGAACACCCACCAAACGCTGGCAGAAGACCTCAGACCTCCCAAAAGGCAAGAAACTCCCCACGTACCTGGGTAGGGCAAAAGAAAAAACAGAGACAAAAGAATAGAGACGGGACCTGCACCAGTGGGAAGGAGCCGTGAAGGAGGAAAGGTTCCCACACACTAGGAGCCCCTTCGCGGGCGGACACTGCAGGTGGCGGAGGGCGGAAGCTTCGGAGCCGCGGAGGAGAGCACAACAACAGGGGTGCGGAGGGCAAAGCAGAGAGATTCCACATATGATCGGTGCCGACCAGCACTCACCAGCTAGAGAGGCTTGTCTGCTCACCCACCGGGGCGGGCGGGGGCCGGGAGCTGAGGCTCGGGCTTCAGTCGGATCCCAGGGAAAGGTCTGGAGTTGGCAGAGTGAAAACAGCCTGAAGGGGTTAGTGCGCCATGGCTGGCCGGGCAGGAGTCCGGTTGAAGTCTGGAGCTGCCGAAGAGGCAAGAGACCTTTTCTTCCCTCTTTGCTTCCTGGGCGCGAGGAGAGGGGATTAAGCGCGCCGCTTAAAGGAGCCCCAGAAACGGGCGCAGAGCTGCCGAAGAGACAAGAGACTTTTTCTTGGTTCTTTGCTTCCTCGGGCGCGAGGAGAGGGGATTAAGAGCACCTCGTAAAGGAGCTCCAGAAACGGGCGCGAACCGCGGCTGTCAGCGCGGACAGCAGAGACGGGTGTGGGACGCTAGGGTTGCTGCTGCCGCCACCAAGAGGCCTGTGTGTGAGCACAGGTCAGTCTCCACACCGCCCCTCCCGGGAGCCCGTGCAGCCCGCCACTGCCGGGGTCCCGGGATCCAGGGACAGCTTCCCCGGGAGAACGCGCGGTGCGCCTCGGGCCGGTGCAGCGTCACGCTGGCCTCTGACGTCGCAGGCTCGCCCCGCATCCGCGCCCCTCCCTCCCCCCGGCCTGTGCCAGAGCTCCTGAATCAGCTGCTTCTTTAACCCCGTCCTGTCTGAGCGAAGGGCAGACGCCCTCGGACGACCTACACGCAGAGGCGGGGCCAAGTCCAAAGCTGAACCCCAGGAGCTGTGCGAACAAAGAGGAGAGGGGGAGGTCTCTCCCAGCAGCCTCAAAAGCAGCGGATTAAAGCTCCACAGTCAACTTGAACTGCCCTGCATCTGTGGAAAACCTGAATAGACAGCGAAATATCCCAAGTTGAGGAGGTGGACTTTGGGAACAAGATATACTATAATTTTCCCCTTTTTTCTTTTTGTGAGTGTGTATGTGTGTGCTGCTGTGTGAGATTTTTGTCTGTATAGCTTTGTTTTCACCATTTGTCCTAGGGTTAGACCGACACTTTTTTGTTGTTGTTGTTTTTTAATAGAAATTTTTCTTAATAATTATTTTTTATTTTAATAACTGTATTTTATCCTACTTTATTTTGTCTTCTCCCTTTCTTTCTTCCTTTCTTCCCTCCTTTCTTCCCTACTTCCCTCCTTTCTTCCTTCCTTCCTCCCTTCTTTCCTCCCTTCCTTCCTCCCTTCTTTCCTTCCTTTTTTTCCTCCCTTCCTTCCTCTCCTCCTTCCTTTCTTCCTTCCTCCCTTCCTTTCTTCCCCCCCCTTCCTTTCTTCCTGCCCTCCTTCCCACTCTTGCTCCTTCCTTCCTTTCTTTCCTTTCTATATTTTCTCCCTTTTATTTTGAACCGTGTGGATTAAAGGCTCTTGGCGCTCCAGCCAGACACCACGGCTGTGTCTCTGAGGTGAGAGAACCAACCTCAGGACACTGGCCCACAAGAGACCTCCCAGCTCCACGCAATATCAAATGGCAAAAATCTCCCAGAGATCTCCATCTCAACACCAAGACCCAGCTTCACTCAAGGACCAGCAACAAACAGTGCTGGACACCCTATGCCCAACAAAGAGCAAGACAGGTCTACAGCCCCATCAGAGAGGGTGACTAAAATCATAATAAGGCTACCAACATCCCCGAACACACCACCAGACGTGGACCTGCCCACCAGAAAGACAAGATCCAGCCTCATACACCAGAACAGAGGCACTAGTCCCCCCAACCAGGAAACCTACTCAACCCACTGAACCAACATCAGCCACTGGGGACAGCCACCAAAACCAGGGGGAACTATGAACCTGCAGCCTGTAAAAAGGAGACCCCAAACACAGTAAGATAAGCAAAATGAGAAGACAGAAAAACACACAGCAGATGAAGGAGCAAGATAAAAATACACCAGACCTAACAAATGAAGAGGTAATAGGCAGTCTACCTGAAAAAGAATTCAGAATAATGATAGTAAAGATTATTCAAAATCTTGGAAATAGAATAGACAAATTGCAAGAAACAGTTAACAAGGACATAGAAGAAATAAAGAGGAAGCAAGCAATGATGAGCAACACAATAAATGAAATGAAAAATACTCTAGATGGGATCAATAGCAGAATAACTGAGGCAGAAGGACAGATAAGTGACCTGGAAGATAAAATAGTGGAAATAACTACTGCAGAGCAGAAGAAAGAAAAAAGAAGGAAAAGAACTGAGGACAGTTTCAGAGACCTCTGGGACAACATTAAACACACCAACATTCGAATTATAGGGGTCCTAGAAGAAGAAGAGAAAAAGAAAGGGACTGAGAAAATATTTGAAGAGATTATAGTTGAAAACTTCCCTAATATAGGAAAGGAAATAGTCAATCACGTCCAGGAAGCACAGAGAGTCCCATACATGAAAAACCCAAGGATAAACACGCCAAGACACATAATAATCAAACTGTCAAAAATTAAATACAAAGAAAACATATTAAAAGCAGCAAGGGAAAAACAAAAAATAACACACAAGGGAATCCCCATAAGGTTAACATCTGATCTTTCAGCAGAAACTCTACAAGCCAGAAGGGAGTGGCAGGACATATTTAAAGTGATGAAGGAAAAAAACCTACAACCAAGATTACTCTACCCAGGAAAGATCTCATTCAGATTTGATGGAGAAATTAAAACCTTTACAGGCAAGCAAAAGCTGAGAGAGTTCAGCACCACCAAACAAGCTTTACAGCAAATGCTAAAGGAACTTCTCTATGCAAGAAACAAAAGAGAAGGAAAGACCTACAAGAACAACGCAAAACAATTAAGTAAATGGTAATAGGAACATACATATCATTAATTACCTTAAATGTAAATGGATTAAATGCTCCCACCAAAAGACACAGACTGGCTGAATGGATACAAAAACAAGACCCATATATATGCTGTCTACTAGAGACCCACTTCAGACCTAGGGACACATGCAGACTGAAAGTGAGGGGATGGAAAAAGATATTCCATGCAAATGGAAATCAGAAGAAAGCTGGAGTAGCAATTCTCATATCAGACAAAATGGACTTTAAAATAAAACCTATTACAAGAGACAAAGAAGGACACTACATAATGATCAAGGGATCGATCCATGAAGAAGATATAACAATTGTAAATATTTATGCACCCAACATAGGAGAACCTCAATGCATAAGGCAAATACTAACAGCCATAAAAGGGGAAATCGACAGTAACACAATCATAGTAGGGGACTTTATCACCCCACTTTCACCAATGGACAGATCATCCAAAATGAAAATAAATAAGGAAACACAAGCTTTAAATGATACATTACACAAGATGGATTTACTTGATATTTATAGGACATTCCATCCAAAAACAACAGAATACACATTTTCCTCAAGTGCTCATGGAATATTCTCCAGGATAGATCATATATTGGGTCACAAATCTACCCTTGGCAAATTTAAGAAAATTGAAATTGTATCAAGTATCTTTTCTGACCACAACGCTATGAGACTAGATATCAATTACAGGAAAAGGTCTGTAAAAAATACAAACACATGGAGGCTAAACAATACACTACTTAATAACAAAGTGATCACTGAAGAAATCAAAGAGGAAATCAAAAAATACTTAGAAACAAATGACAATGGAGACATGATGACCCAAAACCTATGGGATACAGCAAAAGCAGTTCTAAGAGGGAAGTTTATAGCAATACAATCCTGCCTTAAGAAAAAAGAAATATCTCGAATAAACAACCTAACTTTGCACCTAAAGCAACTAGAGAAAGAAGAACAAAAAAAAAAACCAAATTTAGCAGATGGAAAGAAATCATAAAGATCAGATCAGAAATAAATGAAAAAGAAATGAAGGAAACGATAGCAAAGATCAATAAAAGTAAAAGCTGGTTCTTTGAGAAGATAAATAAAGTTGATAAACCATTAAACAGACTCATCAAGAATAAAAGGGAGAAGACTCAAATCAATAGAATTAGAAACGAAAAAGGAGATGTAACAACTGACACTGCAGAAATACAAAAGATTATTGGAGATTACTATAAGAAACTGTAAGCCAATAAAGTGGACAACCTGGAAGAAATGGACAAATTCTTAGAAATGCACAAGCTGCCGAGACTGAACCAGGAAGATATAGGAAATATGAACAGACCAATCACAAGCACTGAAATTGAAACTGTGATTAAAAATCTTCCAACAAACAAAAGCCCAGGACCAGAAGGCTTCACAGGCAAATTCTATCAAACATTTAGAGAAGAGCTAACACCTATCCCTCTCAAACTCTTCCAAAAGATAGCAGAGGGAGGAACACTCCCAAACTCATTCTATGAGGCCACCATCATCACCCTGATACCAAAACCAGACAAAGACGTCACAAAGAAAGAAAACTACAGGCCAATATCACTGATGAACATAGATGCAAAAATCCTTGACAAAATACTAGCAAACAAATTCCAACAGCACATTAAAAGGATCATACACCATGATCAAGTGGGGTTTATTCCAGAAATGCAAGGATTCTTCAATATATGCAAATCAGTCAACGTCATACAGCATATCAACAAACTGAAGGAGAAAAACCATATGATCATCTCAATAGATGCAGAGAAAGCTTTTGACAAAATTCAACACCCATTTATGATAAAAACCCTGCAGAAAGTAGGCATAGAGGGAACCTTCCTCAACATAATAAAGGCCATATATGACAAACCCACAGCCAGCATTGTTCTCAATGGTGAAAAACTGAAACCCATTTCCACGAAGATCAGGAGCAAGACAAGGTTGCCCACTCTCACCACTCTTATTCTACCTAGTTTTGGAAGTTTTAGCCACAGCAATTAGAGAATAAAAAGAAATAAAAGGAATCCAAATAGGAAAAGAAGAAGCAAAGATGTCACTGTTTGCAGATGACATGATATTATACATAGAGAATCCTAAGGATGCTAACAGAAAACTACTAGAGCTAAGGATACAAAATTAATGCACAGAAATCTCTGGCATTCTTATACACTAATGATGAAAAATCTGAGAGTGAAATTAAGAAAACACTCCCATTTACCATTGCAACAAAAAGAATAAAATATCTAGGATTAAACCTACCTAAGGAGACAAAAGACTTGTATGCAGAAAACTATAAGACACTGATGAAAGAAATTAAAGATGATACAAATAGGTGGAGAAATATACCCTGTTCTTGGATTGCAAGAATCAACATTGTGAAAATGACTCTACTACCCAAAGCAATCTAAACATTCAATGCAATCCTTATCAAATTACCACTGGCATTTTTTACAGAACTAGAACAAAAAATTTCACAATTTGTATGGAAACACAAAAGATCCCGAATAGCCAAAGCAATCTTGAGAACGAAAAATGGAGCTGGAGGAATCAGGCTCCCTGACTTCAGACTATACTACAAGTCTACAGTAATCAAGACAGTATGGTACTGGCACAAAACCAGAAATATAGATTAATGGGACAGGATAGAAAGCCCACAGATAAACCCATGCACCTATGGTCACCTTATCTTTGATAAAGGAGGGAAGGATATACAGTGGAGAAAAGAACAGCCTCTTCAATAAGTGGTGCTGGGAAAACTGGACAGCTACCTGTAAAAATATGAAATTAGAACACTCCCTAACACCACACACAAAAATAAAATGGGTTAAAGACCTAAATTAAGGCCAGACACTATCAAACTCTTAGAGGAAAACCTAGGCAGAACACTCTATGACATAAATCACAGCAAGATCCTTTTTGACCCACCTCCTAGAGAAATGGAAATAAAAACAAAAATAAACAAATGGGACCTAATCAAACTTAAAAGCTTTTGCACAGCAAAGGATACCATAAACAAGATGAAAAGACAACCCTTAGAATGGGAGAAAATATTTGCAAATGAAGCAACTGACAAATAATTAATATCCAAAATTTATAAGCAACTCATGCAGCTCAATAACAACAAAACAAACAACCCAATACAAAAATGGGCAGAAGAACTAAATAGACATTTCTCCAATGAAGATATACAGATTGCCAACAAACACATGAAAGAATGCTCAACATCATTAATCATTGGAGAAATGCAAATCAAAACTACAATGAGATATCATCTCACACCGGTCAGATTGGCCATCATCAAAAACTCTAGAAACAATAAATGCTGGAGAGGGTGTGGAGAAAAGGGAACACTCTTGCACTGCTGGTGGGAATGTAAATTGATACAGCCACTATGGAGAACAGTATGGAGGTTCCTTAAAAAACTACAAATAGAACTACCATACAACCCCGCAATCCCACTACTGGGCATATACCCTGAGAAAACCATAATTCAGAAAGAGTCATGTACCAAAATGTTTATTGCAGCTCTATTTATGATAGCCAGGACATGGAAGCAACCTAAGTGTCCATCAACAGATGAATGGATAAAGAAGATGTGGTACATATATACAATGGAATATTACTCAGCCATAAAAAGAAATGAAACTGAGTTATTTGTAATGAGATGGATAGACCTGGAGTCTGTCATACAGAGTGAAGTAAGTCAGAAGGAGAAAAACAAATACCGTATGCTAACACATATATATGGAATCTAAGAAAAAAAAAATGTCATGAAGAGATTAGTGATAGGATGGGAATAAAACACAGACCTACTAGAGCATGGACCTGAGGATATGGGGAGGGGGAAGTGTAAGCTGTGACAAAGTTAGAGAGTGGCAGGGGATATACACACTACCAAATGTAAATTAGATAGCTAGTCGGAAGAAGCTGCCGCATAGCACAGGGAGATCAGCTCGGTGTTTTGTGACCACCTAGAGGGGTGGGATAGGGAGGGTGGGAAGGAGGGTGACGCAAGAGGGAAGAGATATGGGAACATATGTATATGTATAACTGATTCACTTTGCTGTAAAGGAGAAACTAACACACTATTGTAAACAGTTATACTCAAATAAAGATGTTAACAAAATAAAAATAAAATAAAATAAAATAAAAACTGCAAGGGAAAAACAACAAATAACATACAAAGGAATCCCCTAAGGTTAACAGCTGATCTTTCAGCAGAAACTCTGCAAGCCAGAAGGGAGTGGCAGGACATATTAAAAGTGATGAAAGAGGAAAGCTTACAACCAAGATTACCCAGCAAGGATCTCATTCAGATTTGATGGATAATTTAAAACCTTTACAGACAATCAAAAGCTAATAGAAATCAGCACCACCAAACCAGCTTTACAATAAATGCTACATGAACTTCTCTAGGCAGGAAACACAAGAGAAGGAAAAGACCTACAATAACAAACCAAAAATAATTGAGAAAATGGTAATAGGAAAATACATATTGATAACTACCTTAAATGTAAATGCATTAAATGCTCCAACCAAAAGATATAGACTGGCTGAATGGACACAAAAACAAGACCCATATATATGCTGTCTACAAGAGACCCACTTCAGACCTAGGGTCACATACAGGCTGAAAGTGAGAGGATGGAAAAAGATATTCCATGTAAATGGAAATCAAAAGAAAGCTGGAGTAGCAATTCTCATAACAGAAAAAAATAGACTTAAAAAAAAAGACTATTACAAGAGGCAAAGAAGGACACTACATAATGATCAAGTGATGAATCCAAGAAGAAGATATAACAATTATAAATATTTATGCATCCAACATAGGAGTACCTCAATACCTAAGGCCAATGCTAATAGCCATAAAAAGGGAAATGAACAGTAGCACAATCACAGTAGGGGACTTTAACACCCCAATTTCACCAATGGACTGATCATCCAATATAAAAATAAATAAGGAAACACGAGCTTTAAGTGATACAGTAAATAAGATGAAATTAATTGATATTTATAGGACATTTCATTCAAAAACAACAGAATACACATTTTTCTCAAGTGCTCATGGAACATTCTCTAAGATAGATCATATCTTGGGTCACAAATCAAGTCTTGGTAAATTTAAGAAAATTGAAATTGTATCAAGTATTTTTTCCAACCACAATGCTATGAGACTAGATATCAATTACAGGAACAACTCTGTAAGAAACTACAAACACATGGAGGCTAAACAGCACACTACTTAATAACCAAGAGATCACAGAAGAAATCAAGAAGAAATCAAGAAATATCTAGAAACAAATAACAATGAAAACATGATGACCCAAAATCTATGGGATGCAGCAAAAACAGTTCTAAGAGGGAAGTTTATAGCAATACAATCCTGCCTTAAGAAACAAGAAACATCTCAAATAAACAACCTAACTTTACACCTAAAGCAATTAGAGAAGGAAGAAGAACAACAACAACAAAAACCCAAGTTTAGCAGAAAGAAACAAATCATAAAGATCAGATCAGAAATAAATGAAAAACAAATGGAGGAAACAATAGCAAACATCAATAAAACTAAAATCTGGTTCCTTGAGAAGATGAACAAAATCGATAAAACATTAGCCAGACTCATCAAGAGTAAAAGGGAGAAGACTCTAATCAATAGAATTAGAAATGAAAAAGGAGAAGTAACAACTGACACTGAAGAAATACAAAGGACCTTGAGAAATTACTACAAGCAACTATATACCAATAAAATGGAAAACCTGGAAGAAATTGCCAAATTCTTAGAAAAGCACAGTCTTCTGAGACTGAACCAGGAAGAAATAGCAAATATAAACAGACCAATCACAAGTACTGATATTCAGACTCTGATTAAAAATCTTCCAACAAACCAAAGCCCAGGACCAGATGGCTTCACAGGCAAATTCTATCAAACATTTAGAAAAGAGCTAACACCTATCCTCCTCAAACTCTTCCAGAATATAACAGAGGGAGTAACACTCCCAAACTCATTCTACAAGGCCACCATCACCCTGATACCAAACCAGACAAAGATGTCACAAAGAAAGAAAACTGTAGGCCAATATTACAGATGAACATAAATGCAAAAATCCTCAACAAAATACTAGCAAACAGAATCCAACAGCACATTAATAGGATCATACACCATGATCAAGTGGGGTTTATCCCAGGAATGCCAGAATTCTTCAATATACGCAAATCAAACAATGTGATACACCATATTAACAAGTTGAAGAATAAAAACAATACGATTGTCTCAATAGATGCAGAAAAACATTTTGACAAAATTCAACACCAATTTATAATTTAAAACCTCCAGAAAGTAGGCATAGAGGGAACTTTCCTCAACATAATAAAGGCCATATATGACAAACCCACAGATGACATCGTCCTCAATGGTGAAAAACCGAAACCATTTCCACTAAGATCAGGAATACGACAAGGTTGCTCACTCTCAACACTATTATTCAACTATGTTTTGGAAGTTTTAGCCACAGTCATCAGGGAAGAAGAAGAAATAAAATGAATCCAAATCAGAAAAGAAGAAGTAAAGGTGTCACTGTTTGCAGATGACATAATACTATACATAGAGAATCCTAAAGCCACTACCAGAAAACTACTAGAGCTAAACAATGAATTTTGTAAACTAGCAGGATATAATAATGCACAGAAATCACTTGCATTCCTATACACTAATGATGAAAAATCTGAAAGTGAAAATAAGGAAACATTCCCATTTACCACTGCAACAAAAAGAATAAAATACCTAGGAGTAAACCTACCTAAGGAGACAAAAGACCTGTATGCAGTAAACTATAAGACACTGATGAAGGAAATAAAAGATGATACAAACAGATGGAGAGATATACCATGTTCTTGGACTGGAATAATCAACATCGTGAAAATTACTGTTCTACCCAAAGCAATCTACAGATTCAATGCAATTCCTATCAAACTACCAATGGCATTTTTCACAGAACTAGAAAAAAATTTTTCACAATTTGTATGGGAACACAAAAGACCCTGAATAGCCAAAGCAATGTTGAGAAAGAAAAACAGAGCTGGAGGAATCAGGCTCCCTGACTTTAGACTATAATACAAAGCTACAGTAATCAAGACAGTATGGTACTGGCACAAAAACAGAAATATAGATCAATGGAACAGGATAGAAAGCCCACAGATAAACCCATGCACCTATGGTCACCTTATTTTTGACAAAGGAGGCAAGAATATACAATGGAGAAAAGGCAGCCTCTTCAATAAGTGGTGATGTGAAAACTGGACAGGTACATGTAAAAGAATGAAATTAGAATGCTTCCTAACACCATACAGAAAAATAAACTCAAAATAGATTAAAGACCTAAATGTAAGGCCAGACACTCTCAAACTCTTAGAGGAAAAACTAGGCAGAACACTCTATGACATAAATAACAGCAAGTTCCTTTTTGACCCACCTCCTAGAGAAATGGAAATTAAAACAAAAATAAACAAATAGGAGCTAGTGAAACTTAAAGGCTTTTGCACAGCAAAGGAAACCATAAATAAGATGAAAAGACAACCCTCAGATTCAAAGAAAATATTTGCAAATGAAGCAACTGACAAAGGATTAATCTCCAAAATATACAAGCAGCTCATGCAGCTCAATATCAAAAAAACAAACAACCCAATCCAAAAATGAGCAGAAGACCTACATAGACATTTCTCCAGAGAAGATATACAGATTGCCAACAAACACATGAAAGAATGTTCAACATCATTAATCATTAGAGAAATGCAAATAAAAACTTCAATGAGATATCACCTCACACCAGTCAGATGGCCATCATCAAAAAATCTACAAACAATAAATCCTGGGGGTGGGGTGGAGAAAATGGTACCCTCTTGCACTGTGGGTGGGAATGTAAACTGATACAGCCACTATGGAGAACATTATGGAGGTTCCTGAAAAAACTAAAATTAGAACTACCATACAACCCAGCAATCCCACTACTGGGCATGTAATCTGAGAAAACCATAGTTCAAAGAGAGTCGTGTACCACAATGTTCATTGCAGCTCTTTTTACAATAGCCAGGAAATGGAAGCAACCTAGGTGTCCATCGACAGATGAATGGATAAAGAAGATGTGGCACATATATACAATGGAATATCACTCAGCCATAAAAATAAATGAAATTGAGTTATTTGTAGTGAGGTGGGTGGACCTAGAGTCTGTCATACAGAGAGAAGTAAGTCAGAAAGAGTAAAACAAATACCGTATGCTAACACACATATATATGGAATCAAAAAAAAAAAAAAAGGTAAGGAATTACCTAGGGGCAGGACAGGAATAAAGACACAGACCTACTAGAGAATGGACTTGAAGACACAGAGAGGGGGAGGGATAAGCTGGGACAAATTGAGAGAGTGGCATGTACACATCTACACTACCAAATGTAAAACCGATAGCTAGTGGGAAGCAGCTGCATAGCACAGGGAGATCAGCTGGGTGTTTTGTGACCACCTAGAGGGGTGGAATAGGGAAGGTGGGAGGGAGGGAGATGCAAGAGGGAAGAGCTATTGGGATATATGTATATGTATGTCTGATTCACTTTGTTATAAAGCAGAAACTAACACACCATTGTAAAGCAATTATACTCCAACAAAGATGTCAAAAAAAAAAAAAAGGAAATTCGATGAGTCATTAGGGTGAAAAACATTTTCCTTTCCCTTTTATTTTGTTCACCAGGTATAAGGCTAGACACAATGAGTTCCTGATAAGCCACAATACTGAGTGGATTTTCAAAAAACCTCTATAATATAAATAAGCAGATAATTTCCACAGTCCTTGAACAATATGATAAAATTACACATGCACAGATACACACATACACACACACACACATATGCACACACAACCTGTCATGCTATCAATGCCTGCCTCTTCCAGGGTCCTAGCTCAGTCCTACTAACCCCTAATATTGCCTGCAAAGGATGGCAAGAAGTGAAAAAATTGCTGAGCTCTTAAATGAGCATTGACAATCTCATGACTTTCAGATTTAAAGGAATGTTGAAAAAAAAAAGAAGGGGCTTCCCTGGTGGCGCAGTGGTTGAGAGTCCACCTGCCGATGCAGGGGACACTGGTTTGTGCCCCGGTCCGGGAAGATCCCACATGCCGCAGAGTGGCTGGGCCCGTGAGCCATGACCGCTGAGCCTGCGCTCTGCAGCGGGTGAGGCCACAGCAGTGAGAGGCCCGCGTAGCGAGGAAAAAAAAAAAAAAGGAATGTTGAATGGTACCCACTGGAATTACATTCATGTGTGTTGTACCAGTTGTTTAATCTTCAGATCAGGCAGAGTATAATAGTACCACCAAGCTAGGTCAATTGCCAGACAGAGGTATATGCTTCTAAGACCACATAAGTGTACATTGTGCCTGGATCAAGGAATTTTCATTGAAAAATTAATTTTCCTCATACTCTCAAAAATAACTAAAATATTCTGACCCCACAGGTAGCACTGGGATTGACCTTCATATCATATCAATTATTCAGGAAATGGTTTATGCATAAAGAGTTTGTTCCACGGTTATTTATAGACATAAATAAGAAAAATTCATACCTTAAAGCAGTGTTCACACACCTGCTCATTCTGTCACAAGTTTCTCATATCAGATACATGGGCTCCAAAAGGTGACTTGTGATATATAATGTCACCTGAGTTTACAAAATAAGTGGAGGCAGGGGTGGGGGTTATGCAGAGCTGGAGATTTGAGATGAATTCATGAGACCACAGGCTTTCAAGTCAGGTATCAGAGTTCAGCCCTTAGCACTGCACTTATTAGCTGGGGGCCCTCAGTTACACAACATGTCTTGCCGCTGCTTCCTCATCTGTAAACGGGAATAATGATGATGATGATGATGATGATGATGATGATGATATAATAACAATAACAATATCCATTGCATAGATTCATTGTGAGAATTAAATGAGCCCACAAAGCACTTAGCACAGTTCATGGGTCACACTAAATACTAAATAATACTATTTAGTTGACTAAAATTACAAGAATCCATGTGATTCGATTCATAAGTCAATAGCACCTGACCGCAATGCAAAAGTGTTGCCAGTCTGAAAGGTGGCATGGATTTTTAATTTCTTTGTCAGATACAGACTCATTAAGAGATTGGGCAGCTTAATACAAGTGATGATCAGGTTAAAGTTAAAACTAGTAAAGGCTAAGAATCTCAGGATTATCTTTAAAACACGCATAAGCATAGAAATATCTCAATGTAAGTTGCCAGCTAAAAATTGCCACTTGCTATCTGGTTCTTCAAGAATGAAATCACTAACCTCTGCAGTTGTTAACCTTCAGCACAGCTGAAAGGAGCAATCAGGAATGAGGTACTCTGTGCTCTGGGGAAAACTGGAAGAACAGACCTTCAGATAGTTAGATATTTTCAGGACAAGATTTTATGAGCCCAATTTCTTGCATCTTCTCATACACAGAAAAGCACTGAAATCATTAATGAAGACATCTGCTCCTTGTGAATAGCAGCAAGCCTCTGCCAACATGTGTGCTCAACTGCACATACCCTGCTTCACTAAAATCGTATATATACTGACTTCCCCCCCACCTCTTTGGAGCAGTTCCTTGGAGCTACCTGAGAGGCTGTCTCCCGGGCTATAGTTCTCATTTGATGCAAAATAAAATTTGACTCACAACTCTCACATTGTAAATTTTCTTTTCAGTGGACAGACTAAAAGAGTAATTCCCTTCTGGGGCCTCACTTAGGTCTGATTACAGGCTTGGCATGGGGGGAGGGGAAGAGCAGGAGCTTAGGTGCAGAAGTTCAAATCATCCTGCTGTTTTAGTGGCTTTCAGTCACTGACTACATTCATAGCAAAAACACAGCCAGAGAGAGGATTGGAGAAATGGAGTACTTACTTATGGGATACCTTTAAGAGATGAAAATAAGGTCCTAAACAACATAAGCCAGAAAGGAAATGGTGAATTTCCTGTCCTACAATAGTTGTTTTACCTAGAATCCTCTGGCTAACTAAGCATTATAATGAGAATTGAAATATTACAGTAATAAATCTAAGGAAACATAATTTTCGTTAAAAATATTACTTCAATTTTGCTAACAAAAGGCATCTCAAAAGTTTTAGTGACTTTACAAACAAATAATAAAACAATCCTTCATGATATTCAGGTCAATTTTTCGAAGCATAGCATTATGAAAGGCATTATTGCTGCAAACATTATTTTCTTCAAATATTTTGGTTCCCCCTTTATTTTTTCCTTTACCCAGTGTTTTTTTAAAGTATGCATGGAAGAGAGGCAATCAGTAAGTTATTACTTAATATTGTGATATTTTGTCACATTTTCTGCACAGCCAAAAATTGTTATTATAGATGCCTAGGTTTCCTGAAAGACCAGTTGTCTTATAATGCAATCACCTAGACAAGAAAATTAAAAATTGTACTAACATTATAGTTAAGACCTGTGAATAGGTGAAGGGGAAAGCATAGAGATTAATAGTTTAACTTTTCTGTACTTCATCTTCCTTATCTGTAAAATAGAATTAAATAGCACATATCTATATATCAGAAGCTATCCTGGGCCCTAATAAAGAATTATTTTATTCATAACTATCCTATGAGGAAAACAATATTATCATCCCCTTTTTACAGAGGAGGCAAATGAAGTACAAAAAGGGAAAGTCACACTTAATAAGTGGCAAAGCCAGAATTCAAATCCAGGATTCTCAAATTTGCATTCTTAGTCACAATGCTATATTTTGGAGTATAAAGAAGGAAATCATCAAAAGACCATGGTTCATAAAGTGGTATGTAAACCTTTCCTGAAGATCAAACAGTTTACAACAACTCTAGAATTAGGCATTTCAAATTTCTTCAGTCTCTAATCTGAAAAAAAAAATTCCCACCAGAAATCAACATTGGATTTCACAATTCTAATATTCTCTTGGGTTCTGAAAGAATTTGAAATGGAAATGAGTACATACATAAGGATTTGTAATTTGTAATTATGTTTTGGGTATACATTTCTCTGGGGAAAAACTACATTCAAATCCTCCTAAGAGACTCAGCTTCAGCTTATGGATGGTTGGTGATAGGTCACATTAGGAAGAGAAAGGAATTAGTGATGAGAGACAGCACACTGTAGAAGCATACTTCCAAAGCATCCTTCCCTGCCTCAGCCAACAGGGCAGGAAGCCTCAGGTCAAAAGGAGAATAAGCATTTTTTTTTCTCTTTTGCTGGTGATTGAACCAATTTAGCATAAGTGTGTATGCAGTGTTAAGATCTCTGAGGAATATTTATGTATTTTTTTTTGTTCAAGATAAGAGTAGATAGTGTATTGAAGATGATCTTTTCAACTAGATTCATTCAATCTCTATCTCAACCTCGGAGGACAACTGTTTAAAAATATAAATAAATATAGGTTTACTTTGCAATTAGAAGTATAAAACAACACAGGAATTAAGAGAAAACATAATAATTAATAATAATAGTAATAGCTGACTCAGGAACCACCATCACATTGCACAACTCCAAGTTCACCAACCACTGTGATCATCTACACTACAAATGTTGCCCTTTAGAACTGTGCAACATCATGTTTCTAGTGTCAAGTACTGGTCTAATCACTTTTTATATGTTAACTCACTTAATCCTCAAACAACTTGATGAAGAAGTAAACTATTATGTCCCAATTTCAAAAAAAAAAATTTAAAGGCTAAGTCTTACTTTACACAGTAAGGAACGGAACCATAATTCAAAGCAAGGCTTTCTGGTCCTAGAATCTACTTATAACCACCACACTCTGCTACCTCTCTAGGAAGAAAACAAGGAAAACAGAATCAAAATAGTAGTAACTAGATTTAACAATGCAGTTCAAGATGGACCGAGCACCCTACAGCCTATTTTCCCAACTGGTTACAATTAAAAACTTCAGTGGAATTTAAAGCTTAATTACCCATGGACACTGAAAAATAAATAACAGCAAGAGGAGAGAGGAACAAAGTCAAAATGTGAGGAAGGACCCATTAGGGAAATGATTTTCCAAGTTTGTTTCCCTCCTATGTCTGTCAGCTTGAACAGAATGAGGCCCCAGTTGTGGAACAGTGCAGCAGCACCAAAACACCAGAGAGAAATTCCTCCTTTCTGTCCAGAGGACCAGGAAAGTATCCCCGTGAGCTGAAGCCCGTGGGCAGCAGCCAAATTTTGTTTCTTAATTTTTTTCTCTCCATGTCATGCTCATGGGCAGCCCCAGTCACTAAGGTTCAGTGCTGCAGCATCAGTGTGGGCATAGAAAACTCCAAAGGGGAGAGAGAGAGAGAGAGAGAGAGGAGGGAAGGGAGGGAAGAAGGAAGGGAGGAAGGGATGGAAAGAAAGGGAAAGGAAAGGAAAGAAAGGAAAAAAAGGGAAAGGAAGGAAGGAAGGAAGAACATGTCTAGAGGTCACCAAGGGGGAAAGCAGAAGTGGGGGGATGAATTGGGAGATTGGGATTGACATATAAACACTAATATGTATAAAACAGGTAACTAATAAGAACCTGCTGTAAAAAAAATAGATAAAATAAAATTTTAAAAATAAAAAGTAAATGGCTAGAGAAACTCAGAAAGTGGGTCCTAGAAATAAAAATTCTGAAAAAAATCTGTTTTTTTTTTCTTTTTCCCATGGCCTTTTCTCCCTCAGGACTGCCACAGCTATGTAGAGCTGTGTGACAGAGAAGGAGGCTAACACTATAGGTTAACCAATTTTCTGACCAGTAAAACTTGGAAAAGAGGTTCTCTGCATGCTGGGGTGGGATGGGGTAGATTCTGCAAAATAAAACCTGAAGAGAAGGTCCCTTAATTCTGTGTATGAACTGACACGTGTCCCAGACCCATCCCCAAGCTATGTGTGCATGAAGCAGGCACAAAAAAACATAGCTAAGGCTATGAGAATTAAACAATGATATAAACCACCACCCAACTCCCAAACTAAGACCTGAGGGGCACACGCAGAGAGTGGACCCAAAACAACATAGCAAAGGATATGAAAACTAAACTAACATTGGAGGTTAGATAGAACTTGCTGTTTGAATCTAATTGTAATGATTGACTGCTAAAACAAAAAAACATATTTTTTCAGAGGATTTTAACAGGGCTCAGAACTTGGCAGGCAGTGTTCAAAATGTCTAGGATACAATACAAAATGAATATACAGAGAACCAGGAATATGTGATCAATTAAAATAGATAATTAACAGAAGCCAACCTTGAGATAATCTAGATTTAACTTTAAATCAGCTATTACAGCACACTCTATGACATAAAATAAGCACTCTAGAAATGAATTTGAAAGACAGAAGTTCTCGCTACAAAAAAATAAGTACAAAAAGGAAGTGAATAGAAAATTTAGAACTGAAAAATAGAATATCTGAAAATATAAAAATACACTCAGTGAGACAGAATAATGAAGAGGTCAGAGAAAAGAATCACTGCACTTTAAGATAGAGCAATGGAAATAATCCAACCTAAAAAATCAATGAGAAAAATTATTTATATGAAATGAGAACACAGCCTCAGGAACCTATGAGAAATATCAAAAGGGCTAATACTCATATCACTGAAGTCCCAAAAAAGAACAAAAACATTGATGCATTTGAGATATACATATATATATGCAGAAACAATGGCTTAAAACTTCCCAAACTTGCTGAAAGATATAAATGTATAGATTTTTAAAGGTCAGTAAATGCCAAACAAGATAGACTCAAAGAAACACATGATAAAATACATCATAATAAAGGTGCTAAAAATATATACACGTATATATGATCATGATATATATATTACATTATAAAAGAAAACCGTCAACCTATAATTCTATGTTGAATAAAAATATCCTCCATAGAATAAAGACAAACATTTTTCAAATGAGGAAAACAAAGAGAATATGTTGCTAAAATACTTATTCCAAATGAAATGCTAAAGGATATTTTTCAGGCAGAAAGGAAATGACATCAGAGGGAAACTTGAAACTTCAGGAATGAAGAAAGAACCAAAGAAATGGTAAAGATGTGGGTAAATGCAAGATGAATGTTTTCCCTTTTGATTTCTTTAATGTATGGATGACTCTCAAAAGCAAAAACAATACTATTGTCTGGTTAGTTCAAAGAACATAGATATATTGCATATGACAATTACAACCTAAAACAGGGAAGTTAAAGGAGTAGGGTTATAAGGCTTCTACATTTTTTCCTCTGAGGAGATAAAATATGAACTTCAGGGCTTCCCTGGTGGCGCAGTGGTTGAGAATCCGCCTGCCAATGCAGGAGACACGGGTTCGTGCCCTGGTCCGGGAAGATCCCACATGCCGCGGAGCACCTGAGCCCGTGAGCCATGGCCGCTAGGCCTGCGCATCTGGAGCCTGTGCTCCGCAATGGGAGAGGCCACAACAGTGAGAGGCCCGCATACCGCAAAAAAAAAAAAAAATATGAACTTCAAGTGTATATGAAAAGTGAGATATGTATATTTTACTCCCTAAAATAAACTCTAAAAAGTAATACCATGAGATACATCTAAAAAGTCAGTAGATAAGCTGAAAAGGAATATTAAAATATCCAAATTATTCAAAAGAAGGTAGGAAAAAGGGAGACAGAGAAACAAAATCATAGGAACAAATAGAAAGAGATAAAATAGTTGACCAAAATCCAATCATATTGTATCATTTATTGCTCCAATAAATATATCACTCTTTTTCATTAAATGTCGTGACGACACAAATGAAACAAAAATCATTGTCATATTGGGCAGAAAAAAATCAATACCCAATTATATGTTATCTATAAGAAACATGTTTTAAATATAATACATGTAATGAAATTGAACAGCAATCAATAAAGAGATATTATGCAAATGCTAATCTAAAGAAAGCTACAGTATCTATATTAATATAAGAGAAACCAGATTTGATAACAAGGAAAATTGCCAGAGACATTACTTAATGAATTTAAAAGGTGTCTCCTGAAAGAAATAAAATTCTAAATGCACATAAACTTAAAAACCGAATTTCTAAATAAATGAAGCAAAATTTAATAGAACTGAAAGGAAAAATAGTCAAACTTGTTTACTCTGTGATCGACACTGGTTTAAGAATAGAAAGACAAGGCACAGACTGGGAGAAAATATTTGCAAATCATATATATGACAAAGTACTAGCATCCAAACTATATAAGGAATTCTCAAAATTCAACAGTAAAGATCAAACCACCCAATGTAAAAAGCGGTCAAAAGATTTGAATGGTAACTTCACCGAAGAAGATATATGGGTGGTTTGGACCCATTGTACAGCTGTACAATGGTCCCACAAATGTGTCTACATCCTAACCCCCAGAAACTGTGAATGTATTACCTTACTTAAGGTAAAAGGAACTTTGAAGTTGTGATTTCATTAAACATTTTGAGATGAGGAGCCTGGTTTGGATTACCTGGGTAGGTTTCATGCAATCACAATGATCCTTAGAAGAGGGAAGCAAGAAGATCAGAGTCAGAGACAAAAGATATAAGTTGAGAAGCAGAGGTCATGGAGGAAAGAGGACGTTATACACCTTGCTTTGATGATGGAGGAAGTTGTCAACAGCCAAGGAATGCAAGCAGGTTCTAGAAACTGGAAAAGGAAAGGAAATAGATTCATTCCTAGATTTCAGAAGGAACACAGATCTGCCAGCACCTTGCTTTTAAGTGTTAATTTTAGTGAAACTGTTTTTAAACTTCTGACGTCCAGGACTATCGGATAATAAATCTGTGTTGTTTTTTAAGCCACTAAATTTGTGGTACTTTGTTTTAGCAACAATATATAGACATATATCAAAACTACTTCAGATGGCAAGTACTTAAATGAAAAAATCATCAATATCATTATCACTTGGGAAATGCAAATTAAAACCACAGTGAAATACCACCACACAGATGCTAGAAGTAAAAAAGAAATAAAGCCTAACAATACCAAGTGCTGATGAAATTGCGGAACTAGAACAATTACACATTGCTGATAGGGCTGGAATGTGATACAACTACTTTGGATAAAAAGTTGGGAAGTTTCTTCTAAACTAAAACACACCTACCATACAACCCAGAAGTTCCTTGCTGAGGTATTTACGCAAGAGGATTGACAGTTTATGTTCACACAAAAACTGAATGCAAATATTTATGGCATCTTTATTCATCTCCAAAAAGTGGAAGCAACAAAAAGTCTTTCAACAGGTGAATAGATGTTTTTAAAAATTCATGATACTACCATCAATAGAACTCTACTCAGCAATAAAAAGGATAGGATCAATTATTGATACATGCAAAATACGGATGAATCTCAAATGCGTTATGTTGAAGGAAAAAAAGTCAGACTCAGAAGGCAATGCACTATGCAATTCCATACATGTAAAACATTCTGGAAAAAGCAAAAGGTCAGAGAACAGCTCAGTGGCTGCCAGGGTTTTGAAGCTGGGATACAGTTTGGCTAGGAAGGGACAGCAAGAGGGATTTGGAGAGTGATGATACTGATGATGAGAGCTATATGACTATTCACTTTTCAAAATTCATATTACCATGCACCAAAAAGAATAAATTTTACTGTATACAAATTCATAATTGTTTTGATAGTAAGAACCTAACTTACTGTTTTCAAGCTAAGCGTGTTCTAATTGCACCACACAGCTTCACTGTTATTTTAAGCAAGGTTTTTTTTTTTTTTTTTAATTAATTGTCTGGTCAAAAATGTTCTCTCCAGACTGTGGGCTTCTAACTTACATCCTAATATCATAAATATCATTACTAGAAAAAAATGTATCAATTAGGCAAGCATATTTTAAAATATCAGGGTTTAAGCTATACCCACTTGATTGGATAACCCATTTGTTTAACTCAGATAAAAGCAGTATCAGCTTGTGCTCTGTCTTTCCTCCCTTGCTTTTAAGTCAGTCTTATTTATTTATTTATTTATTTATTTATTTTTGGCTGCATTGGGTCTTCTTTGCTGCACACAGGCTTTCTCTAGTTGTGGCTACTCTTCATTGTGGTGTGCGGGTTTCTCACTGTGATGGCTTCTTTGCTGCGGAGCACAGGCTCTAAGCGCACGGGCTCCAGTCGTTGTGGCACACGGGCTCAGTAGTAGTGGCTCACGGGCTCTAGAGTGCAGGCTCAGTAGTTGTGGTGCACGGGCTTAGTTGCTCTGCGGCACGTGGGATCTTTCCGGACCAGGGCTTGAACCTATGCCCCCTGCATTGGCAGGAGGATTTTTAACCACTGTGCCACCAGGGAAGCCCAAAAATAAACAGAAATCTTAAGTGTCTTTTCTGTAAACACTAGTAAAAAGGGTTTAGCCATCTAGGTAGGTGACCTTGATTTGTTCCATCTGCTAGAAGCCCAGTTTGAAACCAACCCCTTGTAACTGATGGTTTTTATGTTGTACCTGACTCATGGCTGAAATTGTGGAATGGGAAATATGAGACCTCTGTGTTTGTTTGTGTGTTCATATGTATCTATATGTGCGTTGTAGGTGTATGGTATCGCCAAAAATCAATTAGTAAAAGAGCTCTACTTAATTGGATTTTTAAAAATTAAGCACTTATATAAACACTCAGAAATAAAAAACAATCTAGCCAGAATAAATTTCAGGTTCATATCATCTGGAAAATATTCAGTACTAACCTGATATCTGGTATTGAAGGTGGCTTAAGCTTGTTGGTTTGATTAATATACACATGTTAGAGTCATCAGTGTTAAGTATAGTACTTCTGTTGTACCTAGGTTTATTAGAGGTCAAACAAGACCTTATTCTATCTGTTACATATTTGTCAACAAGAAAAGTAACTATGGAAAAAAACTTTTAAGAAAAGTACGATATGTATTTTCAGTAGAAAAAGGTGTGAAGAATCTAGGTCAGTCTTAAAGCAAGGCTCATTTCAGCCTCCACTGTCCTGAAAAAGCCCATACCCCTAAAAATAAGGAGTTAATTAGATTTTATCTAAGAGAGAGCTCATAAGGGAGAGAGGAGACATTTGGCATCAGTGTCTTAAATATTCATTCCATTTGTCTCATCTCCCAAATCTCCCTGAACTCAAACTTGAATCATTCCTTCTTCACCAACCCCTATTAGTGACACAAATAGCCCTAAACCAGCCTTCTGAGCTCTAGAATCTTACTCCAGGCTTTCTTAATCTCTCACCATGTTCTTAGCCAATGCAGTTTGAGACTTGCCAATCATTACATGTTTGTGTAAATGTGTGTGAGAAACTCTAATAGAAAGGCAAAGCCAGCAATCTGTTTGAAGTATTTTGAATAATGGCAAGTTAAGGTATTAGAGGCAAAAACTAAAAACTCTTTCAGAAAACAATATTGAATAAACAAAACCTTACACATAAAACATGCACAGAACTTAACCAAAGAACCTATAAAAGTAATAAATTCTACAGTTCAAGTTAAGTGATGAGAGATTTCAAAGAAGAGAGTTGGGTTTTTGTTTGTTTTGTTTTTACCAGTAAGGTAATCAATCTATTGATTGATTAAATCACTACTGCATACTCAGCACGGTCTTGTATTATGTACAATTCCCACTCAAACCTGCACACACACACACACACACACACACACACACACACACACACACACACACACCAGTATATCAGTGCTTGAATCAGTCACATAATAATTCAAATAGAGTGATTATATCTCTACTAGTTTATGGAGGAAAAATACAACTTTCTACCACTGGTTGACCAAGAACCAATTTTCCTTTGGAGAAAAATGAAATCATTTGCTTCCAGATGAAACAGAGATAAGCCCTCAAAAGTTGGTTCACTCTTTTATATTGTCAACAGTCTTGAAATTAATTACCTCTACAATTTATGGCAGAGATTAGAAGGCTCAACAGTTTCTATTCACTCCAAATAAAGACTATCAGAGTTTTGTGCTTGCATTCTTAGACTTAGGAAACATTCACTACAATGAAAAAAACATGGAAAAACCTTGAAATCCAGTAGTTAGCAATTTAGCCTGAAATAATACTTGTTTCTTCCTTGTATCACAGGTAGTGTGATTGAAATTAATGTGAACCAATAATTTAAGTCATTTATTCAGAAATTTTGCACTGTGCCTCAATTATATATAGCACACCAAGGAGCAGGTAAGTTAACAGAGGACAAAATTTGACACCTAACATTTTCAAAATAGCATAGGGATCAGCAAACTACTGCCTGCTTTTATAAATAAAGTTTTATTGGGACACAGCCACACCCATTTGTTTATGTATTATTAAGCGGAGAAGAAACATGGTGGACAGTTGAGACGTTTAGTCCATAAGCATTTATAAATGCTGCCTGGACACAAACAGAATTATTTCAAGAGATGTGATTTTTGCAGTTTAGACAAGAGAAGGCCAAGGAAGTACTGCTTAAGATACATATGATCAATCAAGATGGTGACATAGGTTGTTCCTGACTCCATTCTTCTCACAAGAAGACCAAGGATCAGATATTCGTAAACAAGACACCACTGTGAAAATCCCAGAACTGCAGGTGAGGCTGAAGCACCCCCTGGACTACAGAGATGCTGAAGCAGCACATTAAAGGGTAAGAGGAGCAGCTTCGTTCTGCCGGCATTGCCCCTCCCTCACACCGGCACAGCCACACCCCTTCACCGAGAAGGCCCCCGGTGTTTACAGCTTCTCCGGAGGATAAAGAGAACCCAACGTGGGCATTCAGTTTCCCCAGCATTGTGGGAAGCTTCCCTAGAGGCTCATGCAGGTCTTTTCCATGGGGATCACTGGGGAAATCTGTGGGACTTGACCCCTGGGGGTTAGATAAGGATGGAGAAGGAGGTGGAGGCTTATGGCAACTCGGGTTCAGATCTTGGTAGACTGTGTTCCGGCTTGCAGCAGCACCCAAACAAAGATCCCAGCCAGCAGCTCTGTCCATCTGCACAGCTGAGGGTGGCCCAGTCTGTCCAGGGAGCTCAGTTCTGTCTAATTTGGGTCCCAGTCAAGAGGCTGTACTGGCCATGGAGCCTCTTACCACCCAATTTGGGAAAGGATGGAAATTCACAGTCCTGCCCAACTGCTGAGTGTGGCCTACAGTCCTGCCTGACCAGAGAACCTCGGCAGCCCCAAAACCCATCCTATAGCCCCACCAGGGCAGGGAGCCAAGCCAGCAGCTGAGCATAGCCTCTGGCACCACGTAACCAAAGAGCCTGAACAGCAAAAGCCCAGGGATCCCAGAACCCAGCCTGTGGTACCCCTGAGCTGTGGAGCCCAGCCTACAGCCCACCCCAACAGTAAAGGCCAGGCTGCAGCCCTGCTCGATTGCTGAATAAGGCCAGTGGCCTTGCACGGCAGGGAGCCCAGCCAGTGACGCTGCTGCGTCGCTGCAGCCTGCAACCTCATACTACCAGGGAGCCCTGACAGCAAACTTGCTGGACAGCAGAGAACAGCCAGTGGCCTACGTAACTACGAAGGCTAGCCTGTAACCCTGCCCAAATTCAGACACAGCCTGTGGCCCCAGCTGATGGCAGAATCCAGCCTGAGGCCCTGTTCATGGTGAAGCCCAGCCTGCGGCACCATCCAATCTGGGAGCACAACTTGAGACCTATCCAACCAGGAGCAATTTTTTTTTTATTTTATTCAAGTATCCATGTAGATACGTTATCTGTCATTAGAATTAGTTTTTCTCACGTGAAACACAAATCTTGTAGTTTTTATATTGTGGTAACGTGTTGGATATGAAACTCTTCCCTCATTCTAATTACTACTAATAACAAGAAGTTTTCTATGTGAAAAGTAGCTGTAACCTCACTGTGACAATATCTCCAGAGTCTGGTCTCCAGCTGTGCCTTAAAGATGACACCAACATATTAATGATGTTCTTTATAATTCCCTTTAAATAGTCACACGTTCCACATCAATTCTACACAAGGCATTGTCTAAGACTCCCTAGAAGATATAATAATGAAGCAGAACCAGTTTTCCTCAGAAATGCTAATAAGAAAGAGAAAGCCATGGCATAAATATCTGGAACACAGTTAGAATGTGATGAGACATTTTTGTTCTGAGACTCCTTTGTATTGGAGCCACTTAACTCTAAAAGTGCTTCTGTGACCTCCTCATTTATACCTCATTGGTCAAAATGTACCAGAAACCATTTTATGTTACTTCATTGCAAGATTTTTTTCATTCAAAATAGGAACTTCTGTCATGAGCTGTAAATCTATACCTTCTAAAAACAGTCTTTTGTAATTAAACTAAACACATTCCCTTCTTATGCCTCTTCTTCCACCTCACCACAGAACCGCATAGCATTAACTTACAGATATTTATGTACATGCCCTAAATGTTTTTTATATATGTACAAGTATGGAGCAATATACTTTCATAACTTATGTCTTACAAGTATCTTTTAAAAGTTATGTAAAGGATCTCTTGCAAAAAAAAACAAAAGGCCTAATTTTTCAAGAAATCTGAATTGACAATGCACTGTAATGATTTAATGACTCTTTTCTGCCTGCCCACAAGATAGTGGAATTGCAGTTAACTTGAATGCATCAATGCATAAACAATGACTAAGATATACAAGTAACTCCAGTGGAATTGCTATGTTATTCTATCCCACAAATGTCACAAGCAAATTTAACAGCAGGTGCTCAAACAGTATGGGCACAATGTTTCTTTTATATATTATTCCTCTGAATTTAAAATATAAAGGCATGAAATGTATATCCCTATCATAGAGATGCTTCATAGTGCATTATAAATTGTTATGAAAGTAAATTATCCAAAGTCAAAAATTGACTAAAGAGTTTAAAGCTAAGAGTGAGACTCTAAGATCCTGATTCCTATATTTTCAAATTCTATTTCAAATGGACATTAGTACTTAGTACAGGGCAGTGACAAGAGCAGGTTTTACAGCAGGAGAAATCTTGTGTGCGAGTCACATGATCTGGCAACCGCAACAGCTTTCAGGAGCCAAGCAAAATTAATGGCTTGAGAGAGTGGTGAGATGACAGTTCCTCTATTTAGAAGATCTGGAACACCCTACCCTGTGTGGGCCATAGAGAACACCATATTGAACCAATTCAGTGCTAGTCTATAACACTAAAATAATTACAAGAGCTTAGTTAAGGAGCAGCATAGTCCTCAATGGTTTTATTTGTAAATTTCAGAAAAATGGGTACTCAAAGGCTGCTGTAGTTCAGGAAATCTCTGTGGAAATACAACATACAAACCTGCACATGGCAGTACTTCTAATATGCAAGAGGTAGAAGTTTCACTGGAATGGCAAGTCATGGTAACACAGAAATTCAAGAAGTTCAGCTAGGGAGCTCAGTTTTACTGACAACAAAGACACCAAGGCAAGGGTGATGATAAGTTAATCACACTCCACATCTGTCCTCACCCTCTGTCTCAGAAACTAGATTTCTTCAGCATATTAAGCATGGAACCATCTTTCAGAAGTGACTCATATTAACCAGATCCATATGGACTGATGTATAAAGTGGTAATTAATTAGCATGGAATGAGAACCACAATATCCAAAGAGAACAGACACACAGAGATTACAGCCAGTGCAACCTCTCCTAGCAGGCAAGTTACATGACAAGTCAAATTACTATCAAAATGCCAGAGTATTAATCGATAGAGAATTCTAATTGCCAAGTGGGCCAAACATAAAAATTCTTTGGCAGTGCATTTCTTTCATATAAACAAGCAACATGGAAAACTAATTGTTAATCAGATGTTTGCTATCATATGTCTTGAAACAAAAACACATTGTTTGCTGTTTTGATGCTTATTGATTCAGGCTTGGGTAACCTGATCCACCCTCCCCTGGAACCAGACAGATGGTATATTGGGAAGTGCACCCTCTTCTTTTACTACACTTGGAAGACCGGAGCCTCAGTTGCTAGTTATACCCTCCTCATCAAAGCCCTCTTCCTAACATTTATGGATGGTTTTTAGTCCATCTCCTCCAAGTCATCCCCTTGGCTTTTGAAAGAACTTCTTAAAAGTTCTTTCCAGCCGCTTTCTTCTACCCTGGAGTTCAAGAACTGAAATACCTTCTCACTGTGATCCTTCAAGATCCTGGGGGTTTGAGGGTGGTGATGAGCCAAGTCTCATTTTGTTTTATGGTTTGTTTCTCACCTCCTTTTGCAAAATTATATAATTTAAAGTTGCATGGCATATCAATTTTCCCCTAACACTAATTTCTTGCCCATGAGTCCACTCTTATTTTGTAAAAGCTGTGCAGGTCTCCCATGATGACTTTTAGGAAACCTCACATCTCTTGTCCAGAATCCATTGTACACCTCCCTTTCTGGCCATGTATTTCTTCAAATATGTTATTCTCCATCAGTCACACTAGGCAAGGTAGTTCAGTGAGGAAGTCACACTCTAAGACACACAAGCAACACATTTTTGGTGTTTACTTTAAAGATCTCTACACTAGCACGGTCACAAAAATGCCTTATGATTCTTGAAAAAGTTCACTGTTGCATAGGACATATGTGACCCCTCCCCCCAAAAAAGTATTAATTCATTCTAGGAAGATAAGCATTTCACCACCTCTTCTGTTATTTGCAAACTCCCCCTGTCTGCACTGGAGTTAGCTTGTATGCTTACCATGCAGAGCGATGCAAAGCAGTTTTAGTTTCTTTCTTCTACTTCTCCATCCAGTCTTTGCTCCCACCCCCATCTTTAATATTATGCTTGCTCAAATCTATGTATAACAAGAAATTAAGAAATAAGCGTATGACTGGTGCACATACATCCTAATGGCTGCTCATTAGCTACACAAAAATCTCAGCTGAGGCTTTTAAAATGAACACCGAGAAATGGTGAAAAGTAGACTTGACATTATGTATATTTTACCACAATCAAAAAAAAATAAGAACACCTGTAAGGTGTTTCTCAAGCTGCCATCTTCCTTCTCAGACTGAGCAGAGAGTGGGAAGGATGATAGTTTCCTTAGCCTAGTAACACCCCTTTAATTCTCCTTTGTGTGTTGTTTATTTCCATTGTAGAATAATCCCCCTTATGACGGACACATTCTTTCTTTAGATAT
The DNA here is from genome assembly GCF_026419965.1 of Kogia breviceps. Classification (NCBI taxonomy): domain Eukaryota; kingdom Metazoa; phylum Chordata; class Mammalia; order Artiodactyla; family Physeteridae; genus Kogia; species Kogia breviceps. The sequence goes on along the minus strand of NC_081316.1, from coordinate 50,228,624 downwards.
GTTAATACATTAACGATGCCTTAAAGCTTACAACAGTATAGTTCAACTAGCGTGGAAATCATTCTTCTTTTTCAGAGGACATTCAGGGAAAACATTATTGCTTGTGTTTCAGAGTTATTTGGGATCATTTTACCATTATTTCAGGGCATCACCTACTTTTGCCTTAGAACATTTTCCTTTATTACTCAACTTCTTATATATAAGAAGTTATTATATATAATAATGACTGTATTCATTAAAAGCACAGATTCCAGAGCCAGATTTCCTGGGTCTGAAGTTCTAACTAATCCACAAACTAGCTGTGTGGCCCTGGACAAGTGATTTGATCTTTCTGTGTCTCTGTTTCCTTAGCTGCAACATAGAAATGATAACAATATCCTCCACTAGGTTTGTTGTAAAAGCAAGTGAGTTAACAGATGTAAAGTATGTGGAACAATGCATGGCACATTAACTATTATTTATTGAGCTTATACTATGGCTGGGCACTATGAATACAATGAAGAGAAAAAGAGATTTGGATACCATAAAGTGAAAACTGAACTTTTTTTTTTTTTTTACATTGCTAATACTACTTTAAATGTATGGGGATTTATTCCCATAACGACCAACTCTCTGACACCAGCTGGGTATCCAATTCAATTCAGCTTTGTCACTATCTACCTGGAGATAGCATCAGATTCCGCAGGTTAAGAGCTCAATTCTCACAAGACTGCTTCCACTTCAGCTGTAAATTGCAAGTCCCAGGTTGTCCCGGGTGCTTCTGATTGACCAGCTATAAATCAGGATTCCCACAACTCCCTCCCTGGATGTGATCATTTGCTATATCAGCTCACAGAACGCAGTGAAACACTGGCTTACAGTTACTAGTTTATTTTCTAGTAAGGGATATCATAAAAGATACAGATGAACAGCCAGATGAAGAGATACATAAAGAAAGGTCCAGAAGGGTTCTGACTTCAGGAACTTCTGTCCCCATGGAATTGGAGTGCACCACTCTCCTGGTACATGGATGTGTTCACCAACCCAGAAGCTTTCCAAACCTTAGACTTTGGGGATTTTTTATGGAGGCTTCATCCCATAGGCATGATCTATTACTAATTCAGTTTCCAGTTCCTCTCCCCTCTCTGGAGAATGAGGGGTGGGGATGAAAGTTCCCAGCTTCTAATTATGACTTGGTATTTCTGGTGATGAGCTGCCATCCAGGAGCCCACCAATAGTTGCCTCATTAGGACAAAAGATGCTCCTATCACCCAGGAAATTCCCAAGTATTTAGATGCTCTGTGTCAGACACCCCTATTACCTAGGAAAGTATAAGGGTTTTAGGAGCTTTTGGTCAGGAACCAGGTTCAAAGACAAAATATTAGCTGGAACTGGGGCAGAGACATACATACATTCTTATTTCAGTTTCTTTCTCAATAGAATATATGATGTTTATATTGTATTTAAAGTGACAGACCAAAAACTCCAATAATACAGGCATATAAATAAAATAACTACATGCTACAACGGGGCTTGTGAAGGAAAGAGGAAAAAGAGTTGTGATAGAAAATGATATAGGGAAATTTGTTTAAATAGAGCAGTCAGGGAAATCTTCTTTGAGGTGATAACAGTCAAGAAAGTGAATGATTACCAATTCAGAGAATGGTGGCAAGAACATTCTTGCTGGGGGAATAACAGTGCATACAAAGGACTTGAGGTCATGAAGAGCTTGGTGCTTAAGTAGCTGAAAGAAATTGTTGGGAAAGATGAAATGTGTTGTTTGGTGCTATTTCATAAAGTCAATCATCTGCAAATATTAATGCAAAATTTCTTATTACATTCATGAGCTGTGTGGCCCAGTGCCCGATTCCAGCAGTTTCTCATGTTGGTTTTTATAATTCAAGGCAGAACTTAGCAAGTTATCAGATGAGGGTAAAGAAAGAAATGTTATAGAATCACAGATCAAAAGAAATTAATTTTGCTAATTTACCGTTTTAACACATGTTTTGAGATAATCTGTTTTTCCAAGTATCTAGTGATTTTACAATTTTGGTCCCAATTACTATACATGGATGTGTGCACCAACCCAGAAGCTTTCCAAACCTTATACTTTGGGGAAACATGCATTTATAAAAGGATCTAAGTCTGGATGCAAGCTGTAAGACTTCACCTATGACACCATAAATGGCACCCAAAAATTGCTGACAATGATCCCCAGTGAGAAGCAGAGGGAAAGAGACAGACTCAGAGCCACAGAAGGAAAAAAAAATATAATAAAGAAAGAACAAAAACACAAATGGTCAGGAGAAAAATGGACTGCAAAAACCAGGCAGGCATGAAGAGATCTAATAACTTGAGACAAGAGAGAGACTGACATACAGTCCTGAAGGACAAGAAGAGGTCACCCAGCCTGGATCGCTATCACAGACAATGCCATGCTACAGCATCAAATTATTGCTTCATATTGAATATCCCAGTTGTAACTCTAGCATATTTTCATGCAAATAATCTGACCTGCAGGTTTCCACAGAAGGAATTCTGGCAGATGGAGCCAACTTCTAGAACAGTGTAACACCAAAAGCAACATCTGGTAGAGCCCGAGGAGCAGTTCAATGAACCCTAAACTATCGGCCATGTGGAACGCTTATTTGATGAGGTCGCAGGGAAGATGCAAAAGAAACACAGTGCAATGAGAGGAGGAACTCTTCTGTAAGAGGGAGTGTCTATTGGGCACATCCAAATGTTCCTGATATAGCAGCCCCATCTTTATGACCAAACACAGCTTATTATCTTAAAATGTCACAGGCAGAAATGTCAGTCACTTTCTAAAATATGAGTAACCAAAAATCCCAGATACTATTTGTGCCACAATCTAGCCATGAAGTGGAGAATATTGACGGCCAGAGATTGATAACAGAGTGATTTTTTTTTTTGAGATGTCCTGGGATGGGGTTAAGAACACACTATCCCCTGGTCAGAATGGCTATCATCAAAAAGTCTACAAACAATCAATGCTGGAGAGGGTGTGGAGAAAGGGGAACCCTCCTACACTGTTGGTGGGAATGTAAATTGGTACAGCCGCTATGGAGGACTGTACGGAGGTTCCTTAGAAAACTAAAAATAGAGCTACCATATGATCCAGCAATCCAACTCCTGGGCATATATCAGGGGAAAACCATACTTCGAAAAGATACATGCACCCCCAGTGTTCATTACAGCGCTATTTACAATAGCCAAGACATGGAAGCAACCTAAATGTCTATCGACAGATGAATGAATAAAGATGTGGTACATATATACAATGGAATATTAGCCATAAAAAAGAATGAAATAATGCCATTTGCAGCAACATGGATGCACTTATCATACTAAGTGAAGCAAGTCAGCAGAGAAAGACAAACATCATATGATATCACTTATATGTGGAATCTAAAAAAATGATACAAATGAACTTATTTACAAAACAGAAACAAACTCACAGACTTAGAAAGCAAACTTATTGTTACCAAACAGTAAGGTCAGGGGGAAGGGATAAATTAGGAAGTTGGGATTAACATATACACACTACTATATATAAAATAGATAATCAACAAGGACCCACTGTATAACACAGGGAACTCTACTCAGTACTCTGTAATAACTTACATGGGCAAAGAATCTGAAAAAGAATAGTTATATGTATATGTATAACTAAATCACTTTGCTGTACACCTGAAACTAACACAACAATGTAAATCAATTATACTCTAATATAAAATTAAAATAAAATTAAATTAAAATATAAAGTGATTATGGTAAAAGAAATTAAAAAGCAAGGCAGAAATAGAGACACAGGTGTAGAGAACAAATGTATGGACACCAAGGGCAGGAAGTGGGGGCAGTGTCGTGGTGGTGGGATGAATTGGGAGATTCAGATTGACATATATACACTAATAATGTATAAAATAGGTAACTAATAAGAACCTGTTGTATAAAAAATAAATAAAATAAAATTCAAAAAAAATAAGGTGATTATTGTAAAACAAAAATAAATGTAATTTTAAAAAGAACACACTACCCCAAAATATGGCACCTTGACATGGAATTTTGTAAGCTGAAGGAATTTGAGAAGGGGCAGGTACAGGAAGGACTCTCTGACCTCTCCCTTCTCCCCTGAAGCAGGTCATAATAACCTCGTGTGACAGATGTCCACCCTTTACCAGGAGGAAAGTAGCACCTTTATTTCTGAAGATGGAGGGACACTGAGAGGAACATGAACCAGCAGGCCTTGCTAAGCTTCCTTTAGTTAACTACCCTGATTAGCTTATATTATTTTTTCCTATCATGTTTTTCCATAACTTTCCACTCTTTATCCAACCTGGTATAAAAAACACTCAAGCCTAACAGCTTCTTCCAGTCTTCATTTCCTTGCAAAGGCTCCCATGTTGTATAAAACTTAGATTGAATAAATTTACATGATTTTCTCCTATTAATCTTTCTTTGCCAGTTTAATTTTCAGCCAGAGACTCTAAAGGGGTCAAGGAAAAGTTTATCCCTCCAACACATGGAAGAAGAAAACTTGCAAAATGTGTATTCATCTTTAAATTCACTAATTCATCCATTCAACAGATATTTATCAACTTGCTTACTATATACAAGTTAGGAGCTGGGGATGTAGTAGTGATATCCTGCCCTCATGGCCTTTAGATTATTTCAATAAGTATTTATCAAATGCCTTGTCTGTGCCAGACACTAACCATGCTAGACTCAGGAACACAGTTAAACCTCACAGTTGCTGCCTTCAAGGAACTCAGGCCAGTTGGAAAGACAGACAGGTCAGCAGTGCAACATTTAATATCTCTGGTCCTTGATTTACTTTTCTTTAAGATGAAGAAGAAAGGCTTGCAGTATCTGTAAAATCTCTTCCAACTCTAAATGTTTTCTATATTATCACAATAATTTTTAATGTGTTTTTACTTGTTCTTACCCCTTAATGAATTTGCCATCCGTGAGAAACAATAAAGTACTGGAGAGAGATAAAGAGGAAGAGCCAATGTTATAGCCGGAAGGGAAAAGTATTTACATGAAAATAAGTTAAACTTAGCACAACTTCATTCTTCTACCCTTTCTACAAATATGTGTTAATTTCTTACTATACACCAAGCACTATCTTATGCTCTGTAAATAAAATAAACTTAGTTCCTGTCCTTGTGAATCTGTGTCCTTGGGCAAGTCACTTAAGTGTGTGTGTGTGTGTGTGTGTGTGTGTGTGTGTGTGTGTGTGTGTGTGTGTTCAGGTATAAATTTAGACTAATAACAAGATCACTGCTATTATATTAATCAAGTGATACAATGTACTTGGAAACTCTTTATAAACATGATACAATTGATATATTACATTATTTTAATTCTCCTCTAAAAATCTTACAAAGTCACAGAGCCTTGTACTCTACATATTGGGAGCATTAAAATACGTCTTTCATCAAATCTTCAGCGAATCTGATTCATCATTGTTATATGCATCTTTAAGAAAGAAAAACTTCTGCTAATTAAACCCATCACGCTGCTAGAATACCATCAGTGGTAAGATTCATCCTGGTTTCAGAAATGTTAAAATATGCAAGAATAAATAAATTTTATAAAACTGTGAGGTAGCAATCATCTAGCTTAGTACCTGTTTAGCATGGAGATAACATGACCTTAGGAAATGGAGGTACGTGACAGATGAATTTAATTTCATATTATCATAGGAAAACAAACTCTGTAAGTATGAAAAAAATAATAGATACAATTTGTGTGATCACATAAGGCATTTTTTTCCCAAATGATATTTTCATTAGTAAGCTCATAGTATACGGTGTAGACAATATTATTCTGATAAGGCTTGTTGAATGGCTTGATGTTTTCCTGACACATTCATTGACAAGATACCTTATGTAGACACCACATGGATCTAAGGTGCAGAGAGGAGTAATATTCACAATTGGTTTGTGAGTGAGTGGGACTATGTTGAGGAAAATTTTTAGAAGCATGAGTGGAGGTGGAGAGAAGAATCTGGGATCTGAGTTGCCTGAAAATTTTATCAGTGTCTTAGATGAAGGATGCCTTCATTCAATTTGCAGAAAGTGACAATTTTTAAAAAGTAATTAAAACAGAAAAGAGAGAAACTAAATGCAAAGCAGACTTGATAAAGTAGTTAGCTATTCAAACATGCAAATAGTCAATAGCTGGTAGTATAAGATATAGTCTGGAAATTAAAAACAGCTGTCTAGGGCATCCCTGGTGGTTCAGTGGTTAAGAATCCACCTGCCAATGCAGGGGACACAGGTTCGAGCCCTGGTCCAGGAAGATCCCACATGCCACAGAGGAACTAAGCCCATGTGCCACAACTACTGAGCCCATGTGCCACAACTACTGAAGCCTGTGCACCTAGAGCCCATGCTCTGCAACAAGAGAAGCCACTACAATGAGAGCCCACTAACCACAATGAAGAGTATCCCCCGCTCGCCGAAACTAGAGAGAACCCCCCAAGAGCTGCAATGAAGACCCAATGTAGCCAAAAATAACAAACAGCTGTCTAAATATACAATTGGAAACAGTATGCAAAATAACCTAGATGGGCCTAGATTTTGAAAAAATAGAGAACGTGAGTTTTGTACTGCTGTACCTGCTTAAAAAAGGATCTGGAGAAACATCATCGGAGGAGAAAAAACAAGGCTAAAAGGAAATCTTAAGGGGATGAAAGAGTTATGGAAAATTGCCTAGAGATAGCCTAAAGGGAGAACTCACCTCTGTCTGCCCGTGTAAGAAGGGTTATAACAACGAACATCAGCACAAGTTAGACCTTTTCTGTAAGGTCATCAATAGAAAATGCTGCACACTCCACAGAGAGAAGGATTTCAATGATCCAAAAAGTAAATATAAAACTACTATCAATTAATAGTGCTACCCCAATAGAAGTGATCAGGTCATTAGTTAAATATTCATTCTCACATTCCTGTGGCCATTTCTCATTGATGGTATATTAGTGTTTCCCAGAGTGCTTTCCACAGGACAGCTCCACAGATGACAATATATTGTAACTGAGGGGAAAAGTTTATGTTAAATGTGATAGGGAAACATTGGGTTAAACAACAGCAAACAAGTTTCTTTATCACGAAGCTTCTCACAGTTTTTATGAGGTTGTATAGGAATCTCTAACATAATCTATAACTTAAACTTGACGATGCTACCTTCTTTCTCATGGGGCATATTAAGGAGCTGCTGGAGTTCTACAGAGATCAATTCTGAAAATCCTGATGCAGGCCCTCTTCAGAAGATATCTTCCTCAAACCATACCATTTCTCTTTTTGAAAAATTATAGAAAACTATTGTTTCACCAAACCATAAAGGTTTGGAGAAGATTCTTCTTAAGGAAACAGAGGGAAGGGAGCATTATTAAGCAGCTCTAAAAGAATAAGGCAAACAAATGACTGCCAAGGTAGAAATTGTTTTTTTTTTTACTTGATATAGATATGAAAGTTTTCTAAAAACACTTGGGAATCGAATTCTAACCTCCTAGAAACCTTGATTGTAAAATCTTTTTATTTGTTTTCTTTCCTTTTAAGGAGCTACTTCATAGACATTACACTTGTGAGATTGAGTCACAACCTTCCAGCTGAACTTTAATCTACAGATTTTATTTTCTCAAATGAAGCAGTATTAAACTCATCTATTAGTGTATCAGGTAGCACTAATCTGAGAAGTGATTAACATCTGCTTTAAAGCTCACTTCAGCAAAATTCTCTGTCAGATGCTGCAGAGCCTTAAGAATTCCTTGGGACTCTGTACCTTGCAAAGCCATCATTTTGGTCCTCCCACAGATTTTAAAGCTGTATCTGTTGAAATGCTATGGTATGTAAGCAATGCATCTCTGCTAAAGTCAGGAGAACATCAAATTAATAATAGAATCTAAGAAATAAGTGTTTGTTCCGTTTCTGGCTGCAAACAGCACTTTGGTAGAGTCTGGCTTCTCTGTTCTTTTTTGCCTATCTCATATTGCTTATAGAACATGGAGTATTTAGCCTCCCATGTAGCCCACGATCACATTCAAACAGTGAAATTATTTCTTTATATAATAATGTTGTTTGGTGCTATTTTTTTTCTTTTGGTAAAGATACCGATCCTGTGAATTATTATTCCCATCTTAACATAATTAAAGTATTGCTGTTTGGAAAGAGTTAATTCAAGTATCTGAAGTCACACATCCAATAAATGGCAAAGCTGGATATAAAATTCATATCTTTCTAACCTTAAAATCCATGTGGTTAGGGACTGAGCAATGGATATTCAGAAGATCTGCACTCTGTTGCCTTTATACTCTAGGCTAGTTGATTTGAATGGTCAAATACATGATGCTAATGAGCGCCAAATCACAGATTACTGTCAGGATTGCCACTGGTTTCACAGTTGGCCTATGAATAAGTGAAAAGGTCTAGGTTAAGCTAAGATCAGCTGAAATTACAAATCAAAGAATAACTTTGAAGTGGCCAGTGCTTTCTGATCATTGCTACACATGCCTTCACGTATCTTATAGTGACTTTTGATGATCAGACTAGAACCACAGGTCAATTGACTCAATATAAAATTCTGGAAGTTAGATGTATAACTCATAGTCTAAATACTCCCATCTTCCCATTTTGTGTTGCTTCTCAAATAGCCCACTCTTCCCAAAGTCAAGGCATGTTCAGTATCCTTACTTAATCTCTCTTACATTTCTTAGATATAAGCCATTTTTTAAAATGATTGTTTTTGTACATTACAACTTATTTCATAAATACAGCACATTCTATACTTATGTCTTCATGCTCATTCTTTTTCTCCAGTTTTATTATGGTATTATTGGCAAATAAAATTGAAAGATATTTAAAGTATATAGCATGATGATTTGATATGCATATTCATTGTGAAAAGATGCCTCTCATTTACTTAATTAACATCTATCACCTCAGATATTTACCTTTTTTTTGCATGTTTGTGGGGGGATGAGAATATTTAAGTTCTAATATCTTAGCAAATTTCAGTTATACAATATAGTGTTATCAACTATAGTCACCATGTTATACATGAGATCGTCAGTCCTTATTCATCTTATAACTGAAAGTTTGTACCCTTTTACCAGCCTCTCCTGATTTCTCCCATCCCCATCCCCTGACAACCACTTTTCTACTCTCTGTTTCTATGAATTCAACTGTTTTTTTTTTTTAGATTCCACATATAAGTGACACCATGCTGTATTTGTCTTTCTCTGTCTGGCTTATTTCACTTAGCATAATATCCCAGATTCAACCACTTTGTTGTAAAAGACAGGATTTCCCTCCTTTTTATGGTTGAATAATATTCCATCATGTGTGTGCGTGTGTGTGTGTGTGTGTGTGTATTTCACTTTTTTTCAGTCATTTATTCACTGATGGACACTTGGATTGTTTTCATACCGTGGCTATTGTGAATAATACTGCAATGATCATGAAAATACAAATATCTCTTGCAGCTAATGATTTAGTTTCCTTGGGATATATACCCAGAAGTGGGATTGTAGGATCATGTGGCAGTTCTATTTTTAATCTCCTTAAGAATCTCCTATTTTTCATAGTTGTTGTATCAGTTTACATTCACACCAAAAGTGTATAAAAATTCTCTTTTCTCCATATTCTTGCCACATATATTATCTTTTATCTTCTTGATGACACAACAGTTGTGAGGTGATAGCTCATTGTGGTTTTGATTTGCACTTCCTTAATGATTACTGATATTGAGCAACTTCTCATGTACCCATTAGCCATTTACATGTCTTCTTTGGAAAAATGTCTACTCAGATCCTTTGCCAATTTTAAAATTATGTTACATGTGGGTTTTTTGCTGTTGAGTTGTATGAGTTACCTGCATATTTTGGACATCAACTGCTTATCAAATATGTGGTTTGCAAATATTTTCTCCTATTCTGTATGTTGTCTTTTCATTTTGTTGATCATTTCCTTAGTTGTGTAGAAGCTTTTTAGTTAGATGTGGACCCACTTGCTCGTTTGTACTTTGTTGCCTCTGCTTTTGGTGCCAAATCCAAAAAAGCTTTGCCTATGTCAAGGAGCTACCCTTCTATGTTTCCTTCTAGGAGTTTTATGGTTTTAGGTCTTATATCCAAGTTTTTAATCTATTTTGATTTGATTTTTGTGTATTTTCACCCTTATTATTGGCCCATGCCCTTGTCATTCTTCCCTCCATATAGCATTTAAACCCAAGACATCTTATCTTTCTACATTCCTCACCCATGGTTAGATTTTCTTTTCATTTCCACTCTACTATTCCTACAATCCTTAGAAAGAGTCCATGAAAAAATAGTCTCTGGTCTATATCCAAGAGGAAATCACAATTATTCATACTTTCTGTGATTCCTCCAAGCCCTACTACTTCTCTCTACCCCACACCTAGCAAATTCTGAGACAAAGACTTTATACAATTCTTAATTCTCATAAAATACCCATTTGGGGCATTAAACCTTCTTTACTGAAGATATCTATGAGACTAGAAGAAACTGCAATGATGTCTTAATTCAGCCATAATAAACTAATTAAGAAAAGAAATTTTTAAAAATTCAGGAAGCCTCCATACATACAATGCCCATTTTAACAAGAATAGGAATATAGCAGAAGTTCTGCTAAAATGTTTACCACAGTATTCTTTTCATTGAAGTGTCAGGTTATATAATTAAAACACTTTTTCCCAAGTAATTCCATTAAGCAAAAGTAACTGTGTATGGTTTTCAGGTTATTGTATAATTACCTCATGCATTTAACATTCATTATCATGGGAAAATGAATCTGTGCAATCAACATTTGTTTAGACACGATGTTTTGTCAGTACTCACGTAGCAAATGTCACTAAGCTAAATAAAAGCAGTTCTTACATATGCCTGTGCAACAGGAAAAACACTTGGGAAGTTAATTCTGTCCTGTTGCTGATTTGAAATGTCAGTTCGCATTGACAGCACAATAAAAATTGGTTCAGGTAGTGTTGACAGCTGGTGAGGATGGGCTAGAGCAGGCAATTCATTGTTGATTCAGAATCTTAACACTGTAGTCCTTGAGTGGGGAAACTCAGGTGACTGACATGTAATTCAGTAAGTGCTAAAATGAGTTATGGATCACTTTGTTAAATTGATTCAGATTTTTGGATGACATGAAATAGCAAAAGATAATCTTTTCATGTCATCCAGACACTTGATGTCTCCTCAATATAGTACCTTAAACCACAAGTTAAGGGCAGAACAACTGATGAAATGTTTTCAAAGATTGTCATCATGATGATTTACATGGAAACTGGCACCAAAGTTTATGCTATATGCTAGACCAGGGGTCAGCACACATTCTCTATAAAGGACAATATAGTAAATATAAGGGTCCATACAATTCTGTTACAACTACTCAGTTCTACAATTGTAGCATGAAAGTAGTCGTAGATAATATCTGAACAAATAAGCATGCATGAGTTCCAGTAAACTTTATTTACAAAAATAAGCAATGGAACAAATTTATTCTGTAGGTCATAGTAGGTCATAGTTTCTTGATCTTGATTATGACTTCCCAGAAAGTTGATGGCTGGTGTGAGAGTGGTGTTATTCCCACCAGGGCAGGTATGTTTATGAGAGATCCTTCCGTCATCTTTGAAAGGCTCTTGGGTTCTGAATCTATCTAGGTTTAGACTGGAGTCACACAAGTTTACGGTCAGCCTTGTTGAGGGAACGGAAGCAGAGCAGAAACTCTGCATCATACATACAGTTCAACATCTATGTCCATCATAGACACTCCTTCCAATTAAAAAGAGGAAATGTAATCACCTAATACTTTAGCTTAAATATTCTGTCCATGACAGTACTCTGTTTAAAAATGTATATTTTTGTGTAGGGGGAAAAGTACTGGAAAATATATAACATTCCTAATTCTGTTCTAGTCTTAGTGATAAGTAAGTATGCAATTTTGGGCACTTCACTTTATACATTTGGACTTAATTTTGTTCTGTGCAATAATAGCATTGAATTTGGTTATTTCATATGTCTCCAAGTCAAATATTCTGTTATATATACAGTCCATTTTCATTATCTTTAGTACTTATGTTCTATAAAATTGCTGTGGACAATGAATTAGCAAATGCTAAGCCATTGTTCCTAGGAGAAAAACATGGTTAGGTTCCTGAGAGCCTCTGGTCACAACATTTTTTCAACCTATCAATACATAATAGTTTTATGTGTATTTCTGTTCAAAGACACTGTATTTAATAAATAGTATTAATTTATTAGCATTGAATGCATGGCCAAAAGCACTAAAACTCATGTTTAACAAACCTTACCTAACACACATTTTCTCCCTAAGGCATAGCACAGACCTTCTTGCACGTATGAGCACTAAACAGCACTCCAGCATTATGCTTGGGTGTCACTTTAAACAGTGAAATCAACAAGAAAAGCAGCAAATGGGAGAAACATAGCACTAAATAAACTGTGAATAGGACACTTCTTTACAGTATGAGGGCTGAAACAGGAAGGCAGAGCATCACCTTGCTGCACTTCAGCTGGGACCATGCTTGCTGGGCAATTCAAATTTATTGCTGCTTAGTACATGTCTGTGAGTGACTCAAAGTGCTGCAAGTTTTGATTTTGGGGTTACAAACAAATGGAATAAGTAGGCAAATTTGAAATACAGAATCTGCAAATAATGATCGACTGTAATGATAAATAAAGTTATTGCATATCTCTTTGTCCAGTAACCCTGTTTTGTTTCCTTTTTATATTCTTCATTGAATTACATGCACTATCTGTCTTCAGGACTCTTCTGTATCTAGCCACTCAAGGCAAATGCCTTCAGCTTTTATGCCTAGACAGCTACAGCAATCCTCCTCTTTCTCTTTCTTCTTCCACACTGATTCCAGAGTTATCTTGCTAAAAACAAATATGAGCTTTCACTTCAATACTTAGCAATCCATGTTAATTCCTCATTAACCTTAGAACAAAATCCATACTTCCTACCTTGCTATGTAATAGCCTTCACAATTTAATCTAAACCTAACTCATCTCCTGCCACCACTCTCCTTATATTTTATATGTTAGCCACTCTCACATTCTTATTTATCCATCATTTTTATAGGCTTATGTCTTTGCAGTTGCTATTTTCTTTGTTTACTATGCTCGTAGCTCGAAGTTCATCAACTCTGAATTCGTTCTTGATTATCTTAGTTAAAAAAAAAATATTGCCAATATGTAACATTGAAATTACCTGTTTACATGAAATGTTATGCATTAAACTGTCATCTCCTTAGGGACAAGGGCAATCTCTTAAGGATCTTTTACATTCTAAGACCTCAGAATGAGGTCATGGCATAATATGTGCTCAATAAAGCAAGATAGCACAAGCAGAAGCAGTATGCATTAGTATTCTTTGAAAATATTTACTTACTACCTACTATTTACCAGGTATCATTCTAGATGTTATGAATAGGACATGATACGTAGTGTTTAAGAATTAGGTGCAGGTTATTTAATCCTTTAAGATGGCAGTGTCCTCATCTTTTAAATGAGAGTAAAAATATCCTTTCCTCATGGTGTTGTTGTGAAAAGTAAATGAAATAACAAAGAGGCAGATGCAACACAGCACTGTGTCTAAAATTAGTAAATATTCAGCACATTAATTTTATAGGACTTAATGTTGAGTAAATTATCAGTTATTTCCAGTGGTGTATACCTAAAATTTCTATAATGGTTCTTAAAATTTATTGAGTCCCAGAACTCTTTGAAATCTTACTAAAGCTCCTACAGAGGGTTGAGAGGTTATATACTCATATACATAACATGATTTACATAACTTTCATAGTTAGTCTATGAATTACTGACCCAGGGTTATTTTAGACCTTTGTCCCTATTTCATAATTATATTCTTAAAATTCCTTTGTTAAAGTTTTTCCAATTCTTACTAAGGTGATATATCTTTTCTTCTTTTGGAAAAGAAAATTTTCTCCTGTTTGGACATTTATGGTAAACACAGCCTATTATCTGGCTGCCAGCTATAGAAAAACATAAATACTTTGGCTTAAAAATATGGGTTTGTTTTTCTCATAAAACGAAGTCTAGAGATAAGTGGATGCTGGTATTGGCTCAATGCTTCCGTATTAGGGCAGATGTGTCTATGATTCTTTAGTCCTTTCCATTATGATTTCTAAATGGCTGCTGCAGATGAGGCCACCGGACTGCATTCAAAGAAGAAGAGAAAGGAAAGGGGACAGTATCTGCATCAGAAAGAGCAAACTTTCTCAGAAAATAACAGTGTAATCCTATTTACATCTCATCGGAGGTGACTGTATTCCCTAACTGTCCTGTAAGCTGCATGCCAGGAAGACTGAGATACCAAGGATTTACCATTTGACTCATTCATTACCATCTCAAATAGATTTTATTTCTGTTGGTAAGGAAGGGGAAGAAGAAAATAGATATTATAAGCACTAGTGCTGTTTCCACACAAATGAAACAGCCAGGGGTAGGTTTCATACACCCAAAAGGAGTTAGAATAATCAAGAAATATGGGCCTCTCTCAACACATTTTTAAATAAATTTATGAACTTATTTCTTTGTCTCTAAGGTCCCATTCAAAAAATGAAATATAAGGTATCCATTTATACTAATGAAAATAAATATTTACCTAATTCTAAAGTTTCCTAAAGATTGTTTCTCCTTCAGTGTCTTCAGGACATGAATTCTCAAGCCTTGTGTGTTAAAATCTAGACATTTCCCTGCAAAACATAATTTCTCTCACAAATACCATCATTTCAAATGAGGATAGATAGGTGTGAGAGATAGATAAAGATTTCGGGGAAAGAAGGGTGTACCCTAGAGATGCTAGAAGAGACTAAATTTATCACCTACATGATCAGCTTCCCTAGGAAGGATGGGGTAGGTGCTAAAACCAAAAACTGATTTTAGGTCAATATACAGAGTAGCACTAAACAATAGGTTTCACTGCTTGTGTCAATGCAAATAGGTTGGTAACAGCTGTCTGAAGCACTATTGAGGAGTCTGAGGCTACATCTATACTCAGAGGGAAACTGCCAGGTAATTTTTTACCAATATCTCTCATGAGTAAAGGAGAATGAAGCACAAGGGTGCCAAGTGTGTGCTGTATCTCATACAAACTAATATATTCTTGATTGTTGTAATTGAAGCAAAGAGATAATCTTGTCCAATTATCTCATTTTCAAGATGAAGCAAAATAGATTAAACTAGAACTTGGTGTCCCGCCTTCACTCCCTTGTGAACACCCAGGTGGTATCAGGTATCAAGTTTGAAACATATTTTGGAATCTTAACCTGTTTGGTCTCTAGAGAAGAAGATCCCACACACCACTACCACCCCTTCCTGACATCACTAAAAGTGCAGTAACAGATAAACCCTAAGGTGCCAAGGTCTAAATTACTTTAGAACTGGAATTTATTAGTCATTCACTTAAAGTCCAATTGTTTGCAAGAAATAATGATGCTCTGCTCCTTAGAGTCATTCTGGTATTCAGGCCCCTTCATCTTGAGGCTCAGGTCTCCTCTAGGACACCTGGAGTGCTCTCCATTGAGGTACAGATGGAGAAGGAGAATGAAGGATCACCTGGGAGGTAGTTATGGGCCAGGTCTGTAAGAAACATATATCACTTCCAATAATATTCCATTTTCCAAGACCTCAGTCACATGACCGCACATAACTACAAGAGAGCCTGAGAAATGTGGGATAATTATACATTATCTAGAGGAAAGGAAATCTGGGTTAAGTAAACAATTAGCCTGACTTTGCAATGAAAGTCAGAACCTTTCCTAGGAAATGGTCACTAATTAGTTACTATGTGCATGTACGTGTATATTTTGGACAAGTCTTTTAAAAGAAGTTGAGAGTAGTAAGGAAAACACATATTTTTGTCTTGAAACTTTATTATGTAGTCAGCCTTGATTTCTCATGTAAAAGTGGAAATGACTTATTGGAAATCAAGTTGTGAGAAAAAGTTTAAATTTGTGATATATATATTTCTCTCTTTTTTTAACTTTTTCTTTTGAGGTAATGACAAATTTGTTAGATATTAGAGAACAGTACAGAGAGGCCCCATGTACTTTTCACCTACTTTTCCTCAATGAATACAGTTTGATGTGTTATAGTGTAATATCAAAACCAGGAAATTGACATTGGTACAATGTGCTGGGCTGCACTGGGTCTTCCAGCACATTACTGGGCCTCCACTGATATCTCCTTGGCTCAGAGGGGTAGGAATCCCCTTGTAGCCTCCATTACTTCTGGGCCTAGGTGAAAGTCCTGACTCCCCTCTAGGTCTCTTCTGATACCAGCAAAGGGAGAGAGAAGCTTCTCACATCTTAGTGCCACTTCGGGGTAAAAACCCAAGTTCCCCATATGCTCTCCACTGACACTCTTGGGATGGAGTTCATTATGATCTGGCAGTGTTGTGTTGAGTTTGAGTCTACACTTGGACTCATGGAGAAAGACCCATGTCATTTTTTAGCAATAGCACTATAGTCTGGCAAGGATGGAATTCTAGGTTTTCTACTCCCTCTTTGTTAGCACAGATCAGGTGAGGACAAAGTTTATTCTTTGGTGTTTGACTGCAATAGAAGTTAATGTCTAGGAGTTTTCTGTCTTGCTAAGATGCCCCTTTAGCTAGAAGAGGAGGCTTTTGTTGGGGATTTTTGTGTCTGCACCCTAGGTGTTTCTGAGGTGCTGGCTTCTGCAGCTCCAAGCCTGAGATATAGGAGACAAAAAGAAAACCAAGAGAACTCACCACCATATTTTCCTGGGTCTCCGTGTCCCTAGCCAGTTTGCCTTCTTTTCACCACTTTTAGGAGTTCACTTATGCATGATTTACATACAATATCCAGGGATTTAGTTGTACTTAGCAAGAGGAATAGGGAAAAGGGCATCTACTTCATCTTCCTGGAAACTGAAGTTTCCTATATAACATTTCTTTTTAAAACTCATGGAGGACCTTCAAGATGGTGAAGGATTAAGATGTGGAGATCACCTTCCTCACCACAAATACATCAAAAATACATCTACATGTGGAACAATTCCTACAAAACACCTACTGAATGCTGGCAGAAGACCTCAAACTTCCCAAAAGGAAAGAAAATCCCCACGTACCTGGGTAGGGCAAAAGAAAAAAGGAAAAAACAGAGACAAAAGAATAGGGATGGGACCTGAACCTCTGGGAAGGAGCTGTGAAGTAGGAAACGTTTCCACACACTAGGAAGACCCTTCAATGGTGTAGATGGGGGGTGGGGTAGGGGGAAGCTTCAGATCCATGGAGGAGAGCACAGCAACAGGGGTGCAGAGGACAAAGCAGAGGGATTCCTACACAGATGATTGGTGCCAACCAGCACTCACAAGCCTGAGAGGCATCTGTGCTCACCCACCAGGGCGGGTGGGAGCTGGGAGCTGATGCTTGGACTTCGGAGGTCAGATACCATGGAGAGGACTGGGACTGGCTGTATGAACACAGCCTGAAGGGGGCTAGTGTGCCACCGTTAGCTGTGAGGGAGTCCAGGAAAAACTCTGGACCTGCCTAAGAGGCAAGAGACCATGGTTTCGAGGTGAGTGAGGAGAGGAGATTCAGAGCACCACCTAAAGGAGCTTCAGAGATGGGCGCAAGATGCAGCTACCATGCGAACACCAGAGATGGACATGAAACTCTAAGGCTGCTGCTGCAGCCACCAAGAAGCCTGTTTGCAACCACAGGTCACTATCCACACCTCCCCTCTGGGAAGCCTGTGCAGCCCACCAATGCCAGGGTCCTGTGATCCAGGAAGAACTTCCCCAGGAGAACACACGGCACACCTCAGGCTGTTGCAACATCATGCTGGCCTCTGCTACCACAGGCTCACCCCCCATTCTGTACCCCTCCCTCCCCCTGGCCTGAGTGAGCCAGAGTTCCCTAATCAGCTGCTCCTTTAACTCCCTCCTGTGTGGGTGGGGAAAAGAAGCCCTCCAGTGACTTACATGCAGATGCGGGGCCAAATCCAAAGCTGAACCCCAGGAACGATGAGAGCAAACAAGAGGAAGGGAAATCTCTCCAAGCAGCCTCAGGAGCAGCGGATTAAATTCCCACAATCAATTTGATGTACCCTGCATCTGTGGAATACCTGAATAGACAATGAATCATCTCAAAATTCAGGCAGTGGACTTTAGGAGCAATTACAGACATGGGGTTTGCTGTATGTGACTGAATAGTTTCTGATTTTTATCTTTACCTTAGTTTAGTTTTTAGTGCTTGTTATCATTGGTGGAATTGTTTATTGCTTTGGTTGCTCTCTTCTGTGTTTTTTTTTTAATAATTTTTTATTTTAATATATTTTTTTATTTTAATAACTTTATTTATTTTTTTTTTTTTCTCTTTTCTTCTGAGCCATGTGGCTGACTGGATCTTGGTGCTCAAGCCAGGTGTCTGACCTGAGCCTCTGAGGCTAGAGAGCCGAGTTAAGGACTTTGGACCAACAGAGACTTCGCAGCCCTATTGATAATATCAATTGGTGAGAATCTCTCAGAGATCTCCGTCTCAATGATAAGACCCAGCTCCACTCAACAACCAGCAAGCAACACCACTGGATACAGTATGGAAAACAACTAGCAAGACAGGAACACAACCCCACACAATAGCAGAGAGGCTGCTTAAAATCATAATAAGTTCACAGACATCCCAAAACATACCACCAGACACAGTCTTGCCGACCAGAAACACAAGATCCAGCCTCATCAACCAGAAAACAGGCATCAGTCCACTCCACCAGGGAGACTACACAACCCCCTGAAGCAACCATACCCACTGGGGGCAGACACCAAAACAACGGGAACTATGAACCTGCAGTCTGTGAAAAGGAGACCCCAAACACAGCAAGATAAGCAAAATGAGAAGACAAGTAAATACACAACAGATGAAGGAGCAAGATAAAACCCTACCAGACCAAAGAAATGAAGAGGAAATAGGTTCTCAATCTGAAAAGGAATTCAGAATAGTGATAGTAAAGATGATCTAAAATCTTGGAAATACAATGGAGAAAAACAAGAAACATTTAACATGGACATAGAAGAATTAAAAAAGGAAACAAACAATGATGAACAACATAATAAATGAAATTTAAAATTCTCTAGAAAGAATCAATAGCAGAATAACTGAGGCAGAAAAACGGACAAATGACCTGGAATATAAAATAGGGGAAATTACTGCAGAGCTGAATAAAGAAAAAAGAATGAAAAGAACTGAGGTCAGTCTTAAAGAAGTCTGGAACAACATGAAATGCATCAGCATTCGAATTATAGGGGTCTCAGAAGAAGAAGAGAAAAAAAAAAAATGGGACTGAGAAAACATTTAAAGGGATTACAGTTGAAAACTTCCCTAATATGGGAAGGAAATAGTCAATCAAGTCCAGGAAGTGCATAGAGTCCCAAAGAGGATAAATCCAAGGAGAAACATGCCCAGACACATATTAATCAAACTATCAAAAATTAAATACAAAGAAAAAATATTAAAAGCAAAAAGGGAAAAGGAGAAAATAACATACAAGGTAATCCCCATAAGGTTAACAGCTGATCTTTCAGGAGAAACTCTGCAAGCCAGAAGGGAGCAGCAGGACACAGTTAAAGTGATGAAAGGGAAAAACCTACAACCAAGATTACTCTACCAAGCAAGGATCTCATTCAGATTCAACAGAGAAATTAAAACGTTTACAAACAAGCAAAAGCTAAGAGAATTCAGCACCACCAAACCAGCTTTACAACAAGTGCTAAGGGAACTTCTCTAAGCAGGAAACACAAGAAAACCAAAAACAATTAAGACAATGGTAAGAGGAAGATACATATCGATAATTACCTTAAATGTAAATGGATTAAATGCTCCAACCAAAAGACATACACTGGCTGACTGGATACAAAAAAAAAAAAAAAGATCCATACATATGCTGACTACAGGAGACCCACTTCAAACCCGGGGACACATAAAAACTGAAAGTGAGGGGATGCAAAAAGATATTTCATGCAAATGGAAATCAAAAGAAAGCTAGAGTAGCAATTCTCGTATCAGACAAAATAGACTTTAAAAGAAAGTCTATTATAAGAGACAATGAAGGACACTACATAATGACCAAAGGATCAATCAAAGAAGAAGATATAACAATTGTAAATATTTATGCACCCAACATAGGAGCACCTCAGTACATAAGGCAAATGCTAAGAGCCATAAAAGAGGAAAGAGACAGTAACACCCCACTTTCACCAATGGACAGATCAACCAAAATGAAAATAAATAAGGAAACACAAGCTTCAAATGACACATTAAACAAGACGGACTTAATTGATATTTATAGGACATTCTATCCAAAAACAACAGAATATGCTTTCTTCTCAAGTGCTCATGGTACATTCTCCAGGATAGATCATATCTTGGGTCACAAATCAAGCCTTGGGAAATTTAAGAAAATTGAAAGAGAATCGAATATCTTTTCTGACCACAATGCTATGAGACTAGATATCAATTACAGGAAAAAAACTGGAAAAATACCAACTCATGGAGCCTGAAAAATACACTACTAAATAACCAAGAGATCTCTGAAGAAATCAAAAAATACCTAGAAACAAGTGACAATGAAAACACAGTGACCCAAAACCTATGGGATGCAGCAAAATCAGTTCTAAGAGGGAAGTTTATAGCAATAAAATCCTACCTCAAGAAACAAGAAATATTTCAAAAAAACAACCAAACCTTACACCTAAAGCAACTAGAGAAAGAACAAAAAAATGCCCAAAGTTAGCAGAAGGAAAGAAATCATAAAGATCAGATCAGAAATAAATGAAAAAGAAATGAAGAAAATGATAGCAAAGATCAATAAAACTAAAAGCTGGCTCTTGGAGAAGATAAACAAAATTGATAAACCATTAGCCAGACTCATCAAGGAAAAAAGGGAGAACACTCAAATTGACAGAATTAGAAATGAAAATGGAGAAGTAACAACTGACATTGCAGAAATACAAAGGATCATAAGAGATTACTACAAGCAACTATATGCCAATAAAATGGACAACTTGGAAGAAATGGACAAATTCTTAGAAAAGCACAATTTTCCAAGACTGAACCAGCAAGAAATAGAAAACATAAACAGACCAATCACAAGCACTGGAATTGAAACTGTGATTAAAAGTCTTCCAACAAACCAAAGCCCAGGACCAGATAGTCAAATTCTATCAAACATTTAGAGAAGAACTAACACATATCTTTCTCAAGCTCTTCCAAAATATAGCAGAGGGAAGAACACTACCAAACTCATTCTACAAGGTCACCATCACCCTGAAACCAAAACCAGGCAAGATGTCACAAAAAAACCAAAATATTCATAAATTGAAGGGTAAATACCATATGATCATCTCAACAGATGCAGAAAAAGCTTTGGACAAAATTCAACATCCATTTATGATAAAAAAACCCTCCAGAAAGTAGACATAGAGGGAACTTACCTCAACAAAGGCCATATATGACAGACCCACACCCAACATCATTCTCAATGGCGTAAAACTGAGACCATTTCCACTAACATCAGGAACAAGAAAACGTTGTCCACTCTCACCACTATTATTCAACATAGTTTTGGAAGTTTTAGCCACAGCAACCAGAGAAGAAAAAGAAATAAAATGAAACTAAAATGGAAAAGGAGAAGTAAAGCTGCCACTGTTTCCAGATGGCACGATAATATACATACAAAATCCTAAAGCTGCTACCAGAAAACTACTGGAGGTAATCAATGAATTTGGTAAAGTAGCAGGATACAAAACTTATGCACAGAAATCTCTTGCATTCCTACACACTAATGATGAAAAATCGGAAAGAAAAATTAAGGAAAAACTCCCATTTACCACTGCAACTAAAAGAATACAATATCTAAGAATAAACCTCCATAAGGAGACAAAAGCCCTGTATGCAGGAAGTTATAAGACACTGATGAAAGAAATTAAAGATGATACAAACAGACGGAGAGAGATACCATGTTCTTGGATTGGAAGAATCAACATTGTGAAAATGACTACACTATCCAAAGCAATCTACAGATTCAGCGTTATCCCTATCAAACTACCAATGGCATTTTTCACAGAACTAGAACAAAACATTTTACAATTTGTATGGAAACACAAAAACCCCGAATAGCCAAAGCAATCTTGAGAGAGTAAAACAGAGCTGGAGGAATCAGGCTCACAGACTTCAGACTATACTACAAACCTACAGTAATCAAGACAATATGGTACTGGCACAAAAACAGAAATATAGGTCCATGATACAGGATAGAAAGCCCAGAGATAAACCTATGTACATATGGTCACCTTATCTTTGATAAAGGAGGCAAGAGTATACAATAGAGAAAAGACAGCCTCTTCAATAAGTGGTGCTGTGAAAACTGGACAGCTACATGTAAAAGAATGAAATTAGAACCCTCCCTAACACCATACACAAAAATAAACTCAAAATGGATTAAATACCTAAATGTAAGGCCAAACACTATAAAACTCTTAGAGGAAAACATAGGCTGAACACTCTATGACATAAATCACAGCAAGTTCCTTTTGACCCACCTCCTAGAGAAATGGAAATAAAAACAAAAATAAACAAATGGGACCTAATGAAACTTAGAAGCTTTCTCACAGCAAAGGAAACCATAACCAAGATGAAAAGACAGTCCTCAGAATGGGAGAAAATATTTTCAAATGAAGCAAAAGACAAAGGATTAATCCCCAAAATATACAAGCAGCTCAAGCAGCTCAATAACAAAAAAATATATATAACCCAATCCAAAAATGGGCAGAAGACCTAAACAGACATTTCTCCAAAGAAGATATACAGATTGCCAACAAACACATGAAAGGATGCTCAACATCACTAATCATTAGAGAAATGCAAATCAAAACTACAATGAAGTATCACCTCACACCGGTCAGAATGGCCATCATTAAAAAATCTACAAGAAACAAATGCTGGAGAGAGTGTGGAGAAAAGGGTACCCTCTTGCACTGTGGATGGGAATGTAAATTGATACAGCCACTATGGAGAACAATAAGGAGGTTCCTTTAAAACCTAAAAATAGGGCTTCCCTGGTGGCGCAGTGGTTGAGAGTCCGCCTGCCGATGCAGGAGACGCGGGTTCGTGCCCCGGTCCGGGAGGATCCCACGTGCGGCGGAGCGGCTGGGCCCGTGAGCCATGGCCGCTGAGCCTGCGCGTCCGGAGCCTGTGCTCCGCAACGGGAGAGGCCACAACAGTGAGAGGCCCGCGTAACGCAAAAAAAAAAAAAAAAAAAAAAAAAAAAAAAAAAAAAAAAAAAACCTAAAAATAGAACTACCATATGATCCAGCAATCTCACTACTGGGCATATACCCTGAGAAAACCATAATTCAAAAAGAGACATGTACCAAAATGTTCACTTCAGCACTATTTACAATAGTGGCTATTTACATGGCTATTTACAATAGCCATGACATGGAAGCAACCTAAGTGTCCATCAACAGATGAATGATTGAAGAAGATGTGGCCCATATACACAATGGAATATTACTCAGACATAAAAATTAAAAAGTTGAGTTTTTTGTAGTGAGGTGGATGGACATGGAGTCTGTCATAGTGTGAAGTAAGTCAGAAAGAGGAAAACAAATACCATACGCTAACACATATTATATGGAATCTAAAAAAAGAAAAAAAAATGATTCTGACGAACCTAGGGGCAGGACAGGAATAAAGATGCAGATGTAGAGAATGGATTTGAGGACACAGGGAAGGGGAAGGGGAAGCTGGGATGAAGTGAGAGAATGGCACTGCCATGTGTACACTACCAAATGTAAAATAGATAGCTAGTGGGAAGCAACCGCATAGCACAGGGAGACCAGCTTGGTGCTTTGTGACCATCTAGAGAAGTGGGATAGGGAGGGTGGGAGGCAGATGTAAGAGGGAGGGCATATGGGGAGATATTTTTATGTATAGCTGATTCACTTTGTTATAGAGCAGAAACGAATACAACAATGTATAAAATTATACTCCAATAAAGATGTTAAAAAATGTTATTAAAAAAATAAAATTCATAAAGATAACCTCCACGGTAATAGCCACAGACCTGGAAATGCTAGACACACCTCTCCTAGGCTTCATTCAGTCTGGGCATCTGTTCTTTATGAAAACATCTTCCACTTGTAATAGGGCTCACAAAGTAGAGTTATTATGTACTTTTCCTCCACAGATTTCACGAGTTGTAAAAAATAGTTCCTTTTTTTCATGTATGTGTATTATTTACAGAAAACCAAGTTTCTATAAGTACTACAGTGAAATTCTCACTTGTGATAGGTGTTCAATAAATACAGAATAAATATTTTCATGCATTAATACATTAGTGAAGTAGAACTAGTACCTATGAACCAACAAATAGGCCACAACACTTTTTCTGATAGATATTTAAGCCACTAGTTTCTCCCAGCCCATAAGAAAAGAATGCTTCCTTCAGGGAATTGTCTCTCCTAGCTACCACTAAAATGTTACCAAGAATTAAGGACATAATGACTTTGCTTCACAACATGCTTGAGTTTTCATGCCTTAAAATAACAGTAGAAAAATATTAGTGAGAAATCACAGGGGAAAATCACAAATTGGGAAAAACTTGTATCACAGCAGAAAAGATAAAAAGACAAGTTATATTAATGGTGATTCAGGTAGAGGCAGTCAATAGGGCAAAGCAGCACTAGTCCTTCTAGAACCTTCACTATGTTTCTCCAGCACTATGCTTTTTAAATGTCAAATACAGTGTTACAGTGACAGTTGTCAGCAGAGAGGGATTACAGACCTGCAAAACCACTCACTGTATTTCAATGATAGCCCTCTTCCCTCAGGGAAAAATCTAAGTAAACAACAAACAGATAAGATTTACCTGACATTTTCTTTCTTCACCTTGATTGGTAATTCACCAATAATTCATGTTCCCTTGGGCACACCTCTTGGGATCAACATAATCCTCAGACATCTTTAGAGAAAGAGAAACAAAATGAACAATTTCCTTTCTCTCTCTAAAGTTCACTCAGATTCTGTTCACTAATTGACCTCACTCTTACCTGGGAATAAGAAGACTAAACATGTCAGGAAAGCACAGGCGACCAAAAACAGACTGGCAGAGTCTCAGAGTCCATGAGAGCCAGCTGACAATCTGACATGATTGCCCTGACTCACTATTGCCAGTTCTATCTAATGGGAACAAGTGACCTATGTCTTATCTATACAGAAAATCATGTCACTGCCACTTTTTCTTAGAGCTCTGAACATGTGAGAATCTTCCAGCATCCATCTTAATTATTCCCCGAAGTATGGCAACTTGGTTGCTGAAAAAAGCTGAGAGGCTCTGACGGAAACCACTTGACTCAGGATAAAAACATTTTATTAGTTGTCTCTGCCTGCCCCTGCCCAAGATCTTTAAACCAAGCCTACCTATTCACTAAACTCACAGTGTAACTGAGTCCTGTTCTCAGGGAGAGTCTTGGACTGTGTACCTTCGTTTCTGACGTTGTTCTGACTCTGAACTCCATTCTGTGTCCTACCCTTCAAAGTTGTGATTGCTTTGTCTCTCATATCTGACACCTTACTCATTAGCTGACTAAGAGCTGACATTGACTTCCTTGCTATTGACCCATTGTCTCTTTAAGAATTTGAAACCTAATCTCTTTCTAGTTCTTTCTGCAAGTGGCCTTTTTGGATAAGAATCCACCAGACCAAGTTGATTTTATACCAAACTTTCCTACATATATATATGTACTATGTTTCTGGTTGTATCAAGAGTGAGACAGTTGGTTGCAGCCTTCCCTAGGAGAAGGCAGTAAGAGGATAATACTGTCTATAGAAAATGTTTCAAACAATAATAAAACTGACTATAGCTTATTCTCCTTTTTATTTGTATCATGCAACAGCAATTCTAAGCAATGTCAGTTATAAATATTCCTAATTTCCAAGATGAGCTGCTACCACTGTTCTCTCCCCATCTTGGTATACATATATCCATTGCTCTCTTCTGTCCTGTTGATAAATTTGTATATCAGTAAACACATATGAACAAATATACCACATGGTTTGAATTCTAAAATGTCTAATAAGCACAATGTCTAATAGGACACATTCCTCTTCCTTGTTTTTCTTAAATAAATCTTGTTCTTGACCTTTACCTCATCCATATTGATTTTGACATCAGTTTGTCTAATTCCACAAAATCAAAACCTGTTGATGTTTTAATTGCACTGCATTGAATTTATAGATCAATTTTGGGAGAATTGCCCTCTTTTGACATACTGAGTATTCTCAGTCATGGGTATTATTCACCTTTTCATTTTGTCTGTCTTCTTTAACACTCTCGGTACTATTTTACAACTTTCTCCAAAATAGATTAGCATGCCCTTGTTAGATGAATTCCTGAATACTATGGCTTTTTTGTTGTTATATATAATGGGATTTTTTCCAGCTATAAATTGGTTATTTCTGGTGTGAAGACTGTCACTGACTTTTGTATAATGAGCTTGTACCAGGAACAATGCTGAACTCTCTATTTCTAAAGTTTGTCTATACACTTCACTACATCTCTTCCTTTCAGTTCTGTATTTCAATTTTTCTTGTCTAACTGCAATACCTAGTTCCTCCATTACCATGCATAGCTGTAGTAATAGCAGGCTACTTTCTAATTTTATTAAAGAGAATGCTTCTTATATCTCATCATTGAATACAATTCTTTCTATGAGCTATAATAGCTAACCTGGGCTTCCCTGGTGGCACAGTGGTTGAGAGTCCGCCTGCCAATGCAGGGGACACGGGTTCGTGCCCTGGTCCAGGAAGATCCCACATGCCATGGAGCGGCTGGGCCCGTGAGCCATGGCCGCTGAGCCTGTGCATCCGGAGCCTGTGCTCTGCAACAGGAGAGGCCACAACAGTGAGAGGCCCGCATACCGCAAAAACAAAAAAAAAAAAAAAAGATATCCTAACAAAGTAAAGATTTTTCCTTCTTATCCTAGTTTAAGAGTATTTAATCATTAATGTGTGTTGAATTGATTAGTACTTTACCTAGTACTTTTTAAGATAAGAGGATTTTAAAGTAGGAAATTAAAATAATGGATGTTTTTAATATTCAACTATTTCTTGCATCCCTTGTACAAACCCAGTATAATAATGACATATTTTCATATTTTTTTGCTGAATGTTTTTTAGGATTATGTATCTATGTTTGCTAAGTGAGATCGATTCTGTGTTTTTCATACTTGCACTCTGTTTGGTTTTGCTTTGAAGGTCTCATGAACCTGTTAAAATATGAAGAGTGTTCTCACTCTTTCTATTCTCTGGAAATATTTTTGTAACATTATGATTAATTGTTCCTTAAAAAATTACTAGAAAACTTCTGTATCCATGTGTAATTTTAAAGTACACTTTTAAAATCTCCCAATGTATGCTTTTGTGTTATCCTTTTTATTATTGATTTATAATTTAATTGCTTTTAAATCAGAAAGTAAAGAATTAAAACAGTAGTTTTTAAATATTTGTTGAACTTTGCTTTATGGCATAGAACATGGATGGCATACTTATGTAATTTTGCATTAAATCTGAGAAAAATGTATAAAATGTCCTTGGGTGAAATGTTCTATGTATGTTTTTTGATTAAGTTATTTTGTCTGAATTTTTCTTATTCTTACTAATGACTTTATCTACTTGATCTATCAGTTGTTGAGAAAGGTATATTGAAATCTCCCATTATGGTGATAGATTTGTCATTTTCTCTGTGTATATCAGTCAAGCTGTTGTTTCTATATTTTGAAATTATATTATTTTATGTGTATAATTTAAACATAAATTATATGTTTACTATAATACATATGTTTATAGTACACATGTTTAGCTATGTAAACATAGCTTCATGGTAATATAATACTTAGGAAATAATTTTGCCTTAAAGGGCATTTTCTAGACATTAATTAAGCTATACCATTTTACTTTTGGTTAGCGTGTTTTAAAGTATTATGATTGGGCTTCCCTGGTGGCGCAGTGGTTGAGAATCCGCCTGCCGATGCAGGAGACACGGGTTCGTGCCCTGGTCCGGGAAGATCCCACATGCCGCGGAGCAACTAAGCCCGTGAGCCATGGCCGCTAGGCCTGCGCGTCCGGAGCCTGTGCTCCGCAACGGGAGAGGCCACACAGTGAGAGGCCCGCATACCGAAAAAAAAAAAAAAAAAAAAAAAAAAGTATTATGATTCTGCTGCCTATCTAGACTCATAGGTGAAGCAGGTCAACCCAATAAAACATATAATTATGGTTCTAGAAAGACAATAAAACTTTATGAACCCCAGTTGCCTTACTTAAGTGTATGATTATGATGATTGCTAATTCTATGGTTTTCGAATTTTTCTACCCAGATTTGTACTATGCCAAAGTTCTCCATTTACTTTAACTTGCATTCAGCCAACTTATGAAATAATGTGCATGTCCAGATATTCCAGGTAATCCTATCACCTAAAATGGAGAGATCAGAAGTCCATGATATTCTTTGGGAATTACAAAAAAAGTTATTTTTACAACTGTGGCTTTCATCATTGTCATGTAAACAAAATATCCAAGTTGAAATTTGTCCTAGATTTTTATCTGTTCTGCAAAATCTTTGGATCGTATAATAGTTAAGCAGAAACAGAAAGAAGAAAGTTCAATCTGCAGGAAACAAGGGCAAAGATGATGTCTTTATCTCAGCAGGAGAAGGCAGTTTACAATAATCTGTACACCATTACCAGTCTTCTGGCCAAATACATTTCATTCAAAGGCTGTTGACCAGCAAGCTTACCATCAAATATGACACAATTCAATAAATAAATATTAGTGCTCTTATGTCTGGCACAAAGAGTAGTAGAAATCTAAAGGCAGAAAAGATACTACAAGTCATCAATTCCAGACTTCTCATTTTAGAAACAGAAAATTAGAACCCAAAGAAAGAGTGATTTACCATATTATTTGTTTTTAACATAGTATGCTTCTGATAAACATGCACTGATCTTTAATTTCCTTTACCTGGAGTCTATCATGATAGCTTACCTTAAGCCTATGGAGATGTGTAACTCCCTTTCACTACTTTAGCCAACTTGTATATTTTGCATTTTAAGAACATATTTTTGTTCCCTCTTCACAATTTTTACTATTATATACTTTCATACATTTTAAGAAAGATTCAAAAACTATATTGAGACATTGGGAATACTCTGACTCAAAGATTTAAAAAATCATTTTCTATATCAACTTGGAAATGTTTTTTCTTAATTCAGTGGCATTCCTCTCTGAGTCTGACAAATGTTGAATTTTTGCTCATTATCACTGGCATGAATGAGTATGACCTAAGACTTCTTTTAAAATTGTTTTTTAAATTAATCAATTAACTTATTTATTTTTGGCTGTGTTGGGTCTTCATTTCTGTGCAAGGGCTTTCTCTAATTGTGGCAAGTGGGGGCCACTCTTCATCGGGGTTTGCAGGACTCTCACTATTGCAGCCTCTCTTGTTGAGGAGCACAGGCTCCAGACACTCAGGCTCAGTAGATGTGGCTCACGGGCCAAGTTGCTCCATGGCATGTGGGATCTTCCCAGACCAGGGCTCGAACCTGTGTCCCCTGCATTGGCAGGCAGATTCTCAACCACTGCACCACCAGGGAAGCCCTGACCTAACACTTTTCATGTTGTAAATTTATCTATGTTGACCCTACTCTCATTGGATTGCCTAAATACCTCTTCAAGATCTTGTGGGTTCAAGGATTTGAGGGGTACATATTATTGGTATTGAGTTATATGACTTTCTCTAATTATTCCTAATAGTTTAAAATATGAATGGAATCAAACAAAAACTAGATATTTTCTTTTAATTCACAATAAACTCACTTCATAAGACAGTTACCAAAATACTAACTTCTGGAAGCTTCCTCAGATAACCTTATTTCTTGTAGTGCACAATACTTTAGAGATAAAGCATTCTTTTCAGAATTCTTTTCAGAGATAAAAGTATTCAGTTCAAGATTGTCTAGGCCAGTGGTTCACAAAGTGTCATCCCAAGACCAGCATCAACAGCATCACCTGAGAATTTGTTCAAAAAGCAAATTCTCATCAGCCCCAGACTACCTACTCAATCAGAAATTCCATGGGGGTGGTAAGTGGATCCATTAACCTATGTTTTAACATTCTCCCAGGTGATTCTGATGTACTCAAGTTTGAGAACCATTGGTCTGAGCCAGCCTCCACACTCTCCATCTGCTTTTTAATGAGGAGAAATGAAGTACAGAGAGGTATTATAATCCCTTATGTGTTGAATATTCTGATTCCTTGGCTTCCCTCAGGTTGCACAAATACTCACTAACAGACCCAGGCTGAGGACACATATCTCTTCACTTATATATAATTGAGGTTTAGGATGACAGGAAAGTGAGAGATTAAAAAAAGACTTGAGATCAATGGAGTCAATGGGTTTTATATTCCTGTGTACTTGCATTTCATGGTTATTATAATTGTTCAAAGTCTATCTTTTCTACTGAATTTGAATCTACATAATGTGATAGACCATAATTATTTTGATCATCATTAATTCTCCAATATTTTACAGTAATCAGTAACATAATAGCTTCTTAATAAATATCTATTGATCATAATAATGATTGACTATATTAAAAAAACAGTTTCTATAATTTCAGAGACCCATAGTAATTAATAGTTTCAATCACATCCTTTTTCTAATATGGTGAACTCTTAATAAAAACATATATATTCTTCTGATCCTTATATATACATAAATTGACAAGTTTGGAAGTAGTCACTGGAAGGTGGGAAGAATGATTTATAATACTTAGAAGTATGTTCTAAAGTTCCAAAATAGAAAATTTGAATTACCTCTAACAGAGACCCCTGGAACAAAAAACGAATATTACAGTTCTACAAACAAAAGAACAATTCAGAAGACAGAGAGAATAGACTTGAGGACATGGGAGGGAGAAGGGTAAACTGGGACAAAGTTAGAGAGTAGCATTGACGTATATACACTGTCAAATGTAAAATAGATAACTAGTATGAAGCAGCTGTATTGCACAGGGAGATCAGTTTGGTGCTTTGTGACTACCTAGAGGAGTGGGACAGGGAGGGTGGGAGGGAGATGCAAGAAGTAGGGGATATGGGAATATATGTATACGTATATCTGATTCACTTTGTTATACAACAGAAATTAATACAACTTTGTAAAGCAATTATACTCTAATAAAGATTGTTTTAACTGTAAAATAAGAGAATATCTGAGACTTTAAAGGTATGCCTAAAATAAGCCTTTGTTTCTATGAAGATATACAGGTAAGCATTCTAATGAAAAACCAAGAATTGGAGTTTAGACAGGAGCAAAAATCAAAAACTTAAGTAAGGCTGTATCATCTTATAATTTAGTAGGAGGTCTCTGGAGCCAGATATCTGCCACCTTTCTCTGCTCTTCAAAATGCTGAATAATAATAATACCTTCTTTGTAAGGATAAGAGGATTCAGTGCATTAATATACATAAAGTACTTAGAAATAAATGTTAAGTATTATTATAGAGAATAGAGCAGTAATTTAGGACCTAAACCAAGTTCTACATATTCTTGAAAAACATGCTTTCAATATTAAAAATAATCTGGCAACAACGAAGTCTTTTCAAGTAACTAGATTTAGTTTGCAAATATGCATAACCCTCTAGTCTCTCCTCTGATCTTCCTACCACAACTCACAAGATCCACGTCAACCAAGTGGTCTTTTGTGGGAAAGTAATTTGAAAGTAGCAAAACACTAAAGATATGAAAGGTAATGACAACGATAACAACCCAAATTGTTTTGCATAGCTGTCCATTCCTCTCTGGCCTCTTTCCTTGCTACTCTCCCCATCCCTCACTAGACATCAGGCTTCCATTGAGTCCCGTGAACATTTTACTCTTCCCAATGCTTGGAAAGCTGCTTCTCAGCCACTGTCTTTATCACCAGTTGTTTATCCTTCAGGCTCTGCTTAAACACAATATACTCAGAGAAGCTTTCTTTCAGTCAGAGAGAGGTCCTTTGTTATATGCGTTCATATTTACTATATGTACGCTACATTTAGAATGAGTTATATGTGTAATGCCTTTCTACTCTGCCAGACCTCAAGCATCTCAAAAGTGAGGTCTGTGTTCACTTTGGCCTGCACATAGTAGGAACTAAAGAAAAAAATATTTGACCGCATGGGTGAATGAGCCATCCATATAATCTGGTAATGAATAAAGTAAAATAAGATGTTAAGGAAAAAAGCTAGAATGCCGAAGTTTTCCAACAAAATCCTTTTATTTTTATGGACCTTAAAATAAAATCCCTAGTGGATTTTGTGGGAAAAGAAAATGTTTTGGAAGTTAGCCCATAGTAAATAGCCGAAAAAGGAGACCAATGCTGGATTTTTCCATAAACATACTGAAAAATTAAGCTGCTTCTGTGTACATATTTCTAACTTTGTGTAAATACACAATGAGGACGTTTTCCTTTCTTATATCTTAGGATGCCTCTAAATATAGTTTTTAAAGACAGTAATCATTTGATTACTAAATTAATTTTAGATTCTAAAACTGACCCCCTGGTCTTCATTCTCATCAAAACCCGAGTAGCAGTCTTTGCAACTATGCTAGACTCACCACACTCAGCAGATGCAGCAGCTACTGCCAGAGAATAAAGTAAGGATCCAGGTAACTTCTTTTGGTTTCTTTGTAGTCCAGTGGTAAAGTTGTAAATTTAGATGTTGTCCAAATTCAGAAGAAATAGCAAGATTGTTTATTTGAAATACTGTCTTGGGCCCAAATAGTGTCTTGAAAGAGAAACAAAACCATTTATCTAATAGAGGACAGAAGGTACATTTTATCCTCAGCAAACCTTACAATAACAAGATACAACCTGAGGAAAGATGAGAGTTGATGTACCTGGAGGGGAGTAATCTAAAACAGAGCTAGTCAATTGCTGTAAAGAAATTTGCAAACAATATCAGGGAATAAAACTTGGGGTAAGTAAAGGGGAACAAATAGCAATAAGACAGTGCAGAGTCTGCAGAAAGTCAATCAGGAGAAAAGGCTGAGCTGCAAAGAAGTGAGAGGTCTCAGAGTTGGGCTCTGAGGCCACTCCTCTCCTCCACAATGACCATGGATCAACCAGCACCTCTTTTTCTTGCTCTCTCCTTTGTATCTCCACTTCATAAAGCATTCTGCACCTCTTCAGTGTCTACACCCCCTCCCCATAGTTGGGAAAAGTTACAGACAGCAAAGAGATGCAAATACGATGCAAGAGAGGAAGGTGGAGATGAATGGAAGCAGGATGAGGGAAGGAAAAAATTCATTGATCTTTTATATATCATTTAGTCCTCATCATAATCTTAGGACATTTTGTGATTGTTTTCACTTTACAGATGGGCACATTGGCATTCAGGGAGGTTAAATAACTTGCCCAGGTTCTCACAGCTAGTAAATTTCAACACCATAATTCCAGCCTGAAGTCTACTCATCCTTCATCATCTAATTTGGCTTCTTTTTACCCTCTTTTGATTGGCCCTTTTTCCCTTTTAAATGTGCAAATATATCTTCAAAAGACCCCCAGATACCTTCTGAATTGCACACCTCAAGCCCTTCCTCAACTTCCTCTTTCTCCTTAAGCTAATCCCTTAAGCCTCCACTCTTAGAGTTTGTACACTCCATCTAAAAAGTATCCTAAACCATTCCAGTATCCTATCATCTATTTGGAACATCACCATCTCCTGAGGCACAGCCTTTTGTAGAATTGTGTTTCAGGACACTCATCTGCTTAAGGAAGCCCACTCCATCTCAACTCAGGCATATAGGCACTAACATAGCTCACTCCTGGTTTCTGTAACCATTTATCCTGCTCATGATCTCACCTTGAGGGTAAGGACTAAAACTACAACTTTGGTTCAGGAGTCAGTATAGTTTTTCTGTGAAGGGCCAGAGAGTAAATACTTTTAGCTTTGAGCTCCATACATTCTCTGTTCTATCTACTGAGCTCTGTTTTTGTCAAAACAACCATTGACAATACATAAATGATGATGTTACTGAACCTAGAGCGCCAGATAGCAGAATTTAGAGTATGCTGTTTTTAGCTGTTTAGGAAGTAGAGGCCAAAAAAAAAAAAAAAAAAAAAAAAAAAGCTAATGTAGTAAAACAGGAAGTTCAAATTTTCTGAGATGACAGAGAACAGTGAATGTGCATTTGTGGGTATAAGGGTATGCCTGTATGTGACTAGGAGAGTCTCATCGAGCAAGATTTAAATTCTAATAACTTCTAATTTTAAGTCATAAATCTTTTAAAGTATAAATCATCTCACATCACATTAACGTTTCCCACTTTTTATAATAGCCTAAAAATAACCCCAGGAGAGGACTGGGGATGGCTGAGGGAACACAGCCTGAAGGGTGTAAGTACACCACAGCTAGCCAGGAGGGAGTCCAGGAAAAAGTCTGGACCTGCCTAGGAGGCAAGAGACCATTGGCTGTGGGTGTACAAGGAGAGGGGATTCAGAGCACTGCCGAAACAAGCTCCAGAGAGAGGTGTGACCAGCGGCTATCAGTGAGAACACCAGAGACAGGCATGAAATTCTAAGGCTGCTGCTCAGCCACCAAGAAGCCTGTGTGCAAGCACAGGTCACTATGCACACCTCCCTTCCCGAGAGCCTGTGCAGCCCGCCACTGCCAGGGTCCTGCGATCCAGGGACAACTTCCCCAGGAGAACACACGGTGCACCTGAGGCTGATGCAAAGTCATGCTGGCCTCTGCTGCCGCAGGCTCACCCCACTTTCCATACCCCTCCCTCCCCTGGCCTGACTAAGCCAGAGCCCCCTAGTCAGCAGCTACTTTAACCTTGTCCTGTCTCGGTGGGGAACAGATGCCTTCAGGTGACCTACACACAGAAACAGGCCTAAATCCAAAGCTGAACCCCAGGAGCTGTGGAAAAGAAGAAGAAAAAGGGAAATTTCCCCCAGCAGCCTCAAGAGCAGCAGATTTAATCTCCACCATCAACTTGATGTACCCTGCATCTCTGGAATACCGGAACAGACAACGAATCATCCCAAAATTGAGATGGTGGACTTTGGTAGCAAATCTAGACTTGGGTTTTCTTTTCTGCATTTAATTTGTTTCTGGGTTCATGTTTATCTTAGTTTAGTATTTATAGCTTATTATCATTGGTACATTTGTTTATTGATTTGGTTGCTCTCTTACTTTTTAAAAAAATATATATATTATTTTTCCTTTTTCTCATTTTGTGAGTGTGTATGTGTATGCTTCTGTGTGATTTTTGTCTGTATACTTTTGCTTTTGCCATTTGTCTGAGAGTTCTGTCTGTCAGTTTTTTTGTTTTGTTTTCTTTTGTTTTGAATAGATTTTAGTACTTGATATCATTGGTGGATTTGTTTTTTGGTTTCGTTGCTCTCTTCTTTCTTTCTCTCTTTTTTATTACTTTTTATTATTTTATTTTTAATAATACTTTTTATTTTTTATTTTAATAACATTATTAATCTTGTCTTTCTTTAATTTTTTTTTCTCCCTTTTCTTCTGAGCTGTGTGGCTGATAGAGTCTTGATGCTCCAGCCGGGTGTCAGGCCTGACCCTCTGAATTGATGAGCCAAGTTCAGGACACTGGTTCACCAGAGACCACCCAGCCCCACATAATATCAAACGATGAAAGCCTTTCCAGAAATCGCCATCTCAATTCTAAGACCAAGTTCCACTCAATGACCAGCAAGTTACAGTGATGGACACCCTATGCCAAACAACTGGAAAGACAGAAACACAAAACCACCAATTAGTGGAGAGTCTGCCTAAAATCATAATAATGTCACAGACACCCCAAAACACATCACTGGACATGGTCCTGACCACCAGAAAAAACAGATCCAGACTCATCCACCAGAAAACAGGCACCAATCCCCTCCACCAGGAAGCCTACACAACTGACTGAACCAACCTTAGCCACTGGGGGCAGACAAAAAAAACAACGGGAA
Organism: Kogia breviceps; assembly: GCF_026419965.1. NCBI lineage: Eukaryota > Metazoa > Chordata > Mammalia > Artiodactyla > Physeteridae > Kogia > Kogia breviceps. The sequence continues at coordinate 50,192,519 of NC_081316.1, read as the reverse complement.
CTACGAGACTGAAGCCTGAAAAAGGAGACCCAAAACACAGTAAGTTAAGCAAACTGAGAAGACAGAGAAATACACAGAAGATGAAGGAGCAAGGTAAAAGCCCACCAGACCAAAGAAATGAAGAGGAAATAGGTAGTCTACCTGAAAAGGAATTCAGAGTAATGATAGTAAAGATGACCCAAAATCTTGGAAATAGAATGGAGAAAATACAATAAATGTTTAACAAGGACTTAGAAAAACTAAAGAGCAAACAAACAATGATGAACAACACAATATATGAAATTAAAAATTCTCTAGAAGGAATCATTAGCAGAATAACTAAGGCAGAAGAATGGATAAGTGACATAGAAGATAAAATAGTGGAAATAACTACCACAGAGCAGAATAAAGAAAAAATAATGAAAAGAATTGAGAACTGTCTCAGAGACCTCTGGAACAACATTAAACCCACCAACATTCGAATTATAAGGGTCCCAGAAGAAGAAGAGAAAAAAGAAGGGTATGAGAAAATATTTGAAGAGTTTATAGTTGAAAACATCTCTAATATGGGAAAAGAAATAGTAAATCAAGTCCAGGAAGCACTGAGAGTCCCATGCAGGATAAATCCAAGGAGAAACACGCCCAGACACATATTAATCAAACTATCAAAAATTTAAGACAAAGAAAAATATTAAAAGTAAAAAGGGAAAAGCAACAAATAACATAAAAGGGAATCCCCATAAGGTTAACAGCTGATCTTTCAGCAGAAACTCTGCATGCCAGATGGGATTTGCAGGATATATTTAAAGTGATGAAAGGGAAAAACCTACAATCAAGATTACTCTGCCCAGCAAGGATCTTATTCAGATTCAACAGAGAAATCAAAACCTTACAGAGAAGCAAAAGCTAAGAGAATTCAGCATCACCACAACAGCTTTACAACAAATGCTAAAGGAACTTCTCTAGGCAGGAAACACCAGAGAAGGAAAAGACTTACAATAACAAACACAAAACAATTAAGAAAATGGTTATAGGAACATACATATCAATAATTACCTTAAATGTAAATGGATTAAATGTTCCAACCAAAAGACATAGACTGGCTGAAAGTATAGAAAAACAAGATCTGTATATATGCTGGCTACAAGAGACACACTTCAGACCTATGGACTCATACAGACTGAAACTGAGGGGACGGAAAAAGATATTCCATGCAAATAGAAATCAAAAGAAAACTGGAGTAGCAATTCTCATAACAGACAAAAGAGACTTTAAAATAAAGACTATTACAAGAGACAAGGAAGGACACTACATAATGACCAAGTGAGCAATCCATGAAGAAGATATAACAATTGTAAATTTTTATGCAGCCAACATAGGAGTACCTCAATGCATAAAGCAAATGCTAACAGCTATAAAAGGGTAAATTGACAGTAACACAAAAATAGTAGAGGACTTTAACACCCCAGTTTCACGAATGCACAGATCATCCAAAATGAAAATAAACAGGAAACACAATCTTTAAATGATACATTTTTTTTAATGGACTTAATTGATATTTATAGGACATTCCATCCAAAAATAACAGAATACACTTTCTTCTCAAGTGCTTATGGAACCCTCTCCAGGATAGATCATACCTTGGGTCACAAGTCAAGCCTTGGTAAATTTAAGAAAATTGAAATCATATCAAGTATCTTTTCCAACCACAATGCTATGAAACAAGATATCAATTACAGGAAAAAAAAACTGGAAACAATACAAACACATGGAGGCTAAACAATATGCTACTAAATAACAAAGAGATCACTGAAGATTAAAAGAGGAAATCAAAAAATGCCTAGAAAAAATGACAGTGAAAACACAGGGAACCAAAACCTATGGGATGCAGCAAAAGCAGTTCTAAGAGGGAAGTTTATAGCAATACAATCCTACCTCAAGAAACAAGAATCATCTCAAATAAATAACCTAACCTTACACCTAAAGCAATTAGAGAAAGAACAAAAAAAAAAAAAAAAAAAAAAACCCCAAAGTTAGCAGAATGAAAGAAATCATAAAGTTCAGATCAGAAATAAATGAAAAAGAAATGAAGGAAACGATAGCAAAGATCAATAAATCTAAAAGGGTGTTCTTTGAGAAGATAAACAAAATTGATAAACCATTAGCCAGACTCATCAAAGAAAAAAGGGAGAACACTCAAATCAATAGAATTAGAAATTAAAAAGGAGAAGTAACAACTGAAACTGCAGAAATACAAAGGATCATAAGAGATTACTACAAGCAACTATATGCCAATAAAATGGACAACTTGGAAGAAATGGACAAATTCTTAGAAAAGCACAATTTTCCAAGACTAAACCAGGAAGAAATAGAAAATATAAACAGACCAATCACAAGCAATTCTGAAATTGAAACTGTGATTGAAAATCTCGAGCAAACGAACAGGATCCTATAGCTTCACAGATGAATTCAATGAAATATTTAGAGAAGAGCTAACACTCATCCTTCTCAAACCTTCAATAAGTTGCAGAGGAAGGCACACTCCCAAACTCATTCTGCCAGGTCATCATAACCCTGATACCAAAACCATACAAAGATGTTATTAAAAAAAGAAAATTACAGACCTATATCCCTGATGAATATAGATGCAAAAATTCTCAACACAATACTGATAAAATCCAACAACATTTTAAGAGGCTCATACACCATGATCAAGTGGGATTTATCCCAGGGATGCAAGGATTCTTCAATACACACAAATCAAAAAATGTGATACACCATATTAACAAATTGAAGAATAAAATCCATATATCAATAGATGCAGAAAAATCTTTTGACAAAATTCAACAACAATTTACAATAAAAACTCTCCAGAAAGTGGGAATAGAGGGAACCTACCTCAACATAATAAATCCCATATATGACAAACACACAGGAAACATCATTCTCAATGGTGAAAAATTGAAACCATTTCCTCTAAAATCAGGACAAGACAAGGGCATCCATTCTTGCCATTTTTAAGTTTTAGCCATGGCAATCAGAGAAGAAAAAGAAATAAAAGGAATACAATTTTGAACAGACGAAGTAAAACTGTCACTGTTTGCAAATGATATGATACTATACATAGAAAATCCTAAAGATGCCACTGGAAAACTACTAGAGCTAAGCAATGAATTGTGTAAAGTTGCAGGATACAAAATTAATGCACAGAAATTTCTTGCATTCCTGTACACGAACAATGAAAGATAAGAAAGAGAAATTAAGGAAACAATCCCATTGCAATGAAAAGAATAAAATACCTAGGAATAAACTTTCCTAAGGAAGTAAAAGACCTATGCTCAGAAAACTATAAGACACTGATGAAAGATATCAAGATAACACAGATAGAGTGATATACCATGTTCTTGGATTGGAAGAATCAATATTGTGAAAATGACTGTATTACCCAAAGCATTCTACAGATTCAGTGCAATCCCTATCAAATTATCCATGGCATTTTTCACAGAACTAAAACAAAGTATCTTAAAATTTGCATGGAGACACAAAAGATCCCCAATAGCCAAAGTAATCTTGAGGGAAAAAATTGGAGCTGGAGGAATCAGACTCCCTGACTTCAGACTATACAACAAAGCTACAATAATCAAGACAATAAGGTACTGGCACAAAAACAGATATCTAGATCAATGCAACAGGATGGAAAGCCCACAGATAAACCCATGCACCTATGGTCACCTAATCTATGACAAAGGAGGCAAAGGCATATAATGGAGAAAAAACAGTCTCTTCAATAAGTGGTGCCTGGGAAACTGGACAGCTGCATGTAAAAGAATGAAATTAGAACCCTCCCTAACACCATACACAAAAATAAACTCAAAATGGATTAAAGAGACAAGACACTATAAAACTCTTAGAGGAAAACATAGGAAGATCACACTTTGACATGAACCACTGCAAGATCTTTTTTGACCCACCTCCTAGAGTAAAAGGAAATAAAAACAAAAATAAACAAAGGGGACCTAATGAAACTTAAAATCGTTTGCACAGCAAAGAAAACCATTGACAAGATGAAAAGACAACCCTCAGAATGGAAGAAAATATTTGGAAACAAATCAATGGACAAAGGATTAATATCCAAAATGTATGAACAGCACATGCAGCTCAATATTAAAAAAACAAACAACCCAATCAAAAAATGGGCAGAAGACCTAAATAGATATTTCTCCAAAGAAAACATACAGATGGCCAACAAACAAATGAAAAGATGCTCAACATCACTAATTATTAGAGAAATGCAAATCAAAACTACAATGAGGTATCACCTCACATGAGTCAGAATGGCCAACATCAAAAGATCTACAAATAGTAAATGCTGGAGACGGTGTGGAGAAAAGGGAAACCTCATACATTGTTGGTGGGAATTTAAATTGATACAGCCACTATGGAGAACAGTATCGAGGTTCCTTAATAAATTAAAAATAGAATTACCATATGACCCAGCAGTCCCACTACTGGCCATATACCCAGAGAAAACTGTAATTCAAAATGACACATGCACCCCAATATTCATTGCAGCACTATTTACAATAGCCTCGTCATGGAAACAACCTAAATGCTCATCGACAGACAAATGGATAAAGAAGATGTGGTACATATATACAATGGAATATTACTCAGCCATAAAAATGAATGAATTTGGGTCATTTGTAGAGATGTAGATGGACATAGAGACTGTCATACAGAGTGAAGTAAGTCAGAAAGAGAAAAACAAATATTGTATATTAACGCATATATGTGGAATCCAGAAAAATGGTACAGATGAACCAGTTTCCAAGGCAGAAATAGAGACATAGAAGTAGAGAACAAACATACGGATTCCCTGGTGGGAAAGCGGGGGTGGGATGCATTGAGAGACTGGGATTGACATATATACACTAATATGTATAAAATAGATAAGTAATGAGAACCTGTTTTCTAGTGCATAGAACTCTACTTCACTTTGCTGTACAGTAGAAACTAACACAACATTGTAAAACAACCACACCCCAATTAAAAAAATAAAAGAGTACAAACTTTCAGTTATAAGATGAATAGTTCTGGGGATCTATTGTATGGCATGTGACTATAGTTAACTATACTCTAATGTATACATGGAAGTTGTTAAGAGAGTAGATCTTAAATGTTCTTACCACATAGACAAATGAATGATAATTTTTTTTATGGTACGAGAGGACAGATATATTAACTAACCTTATTGTGGTAATCATTTCACCACAATATATACTTGTATCAAATTATCACATTGTACGCTTTAAATTTACAAAGTGTTGTATGTCAACTATATATCAATAAAACTGGGAAAAGTTTAAAATAAATTCAATACAAGAAGCAATTACTTAATGTTTGGGAGTATTAGACACTGCCTTCTCTCCTACTAGCTATTCCCTATGTCACCATCCCTTGTCAGCCTCTGTCCCCACCTAAACAGACTATTAGATCTTATTGAAATTTCTAAGATTACTGAACATTTTGAGAATATTTACAAAGTTTAACAATGAATATGGGCAATGGTATTGTCCCTACAGCATCTTTAACAAGTGTTCTTCCAACTTCTACTTAGAAAAACTTCCAAGGCAAACATATGGACATATTAGCAGGCAGGAACTACTTATGTTGGATATTACTCAGCCACTCATTCATTCATTTAATCAACTTTTTTTACATGTATATGTGTTAAATGAAAATGAATAAGACATTTCCCTTATCAAATATTCACTTAAACTAAGGGAGACCTATAAGTAATTAAAAGTTAAATTTTGTCATAAAAGCCACTATAAAAGATCATGTGGGATACTAGATACAAAACTTCATTTTGGTATCTCTTGTAGATGCAGATGATAGCAAGAATTCTCCCTTTTAATTAAAAAGGGAGGAAATAAGAATGAAATAAAATAATCGTGCCAAATAGTTTCTCGTCAACCTTACTTGACATCAACCCTACTCAATGGATTAACATTAAAACAATGTGTCAATCAGATGGAGGCTTGATGAGACTTTTAAGCTGCTTTTGAGACCAAATGTTGGCAGGGCCTCTTAGAGGCACCATTCAAGGGATCCAATTTGATTACTGGATTTTTCTGGAAAGCATATATCTATATCTTTACTGTTACAATAGTTACATCAGACTATCTAAGCCTCCTGCCATTAAACATTCAAATCCTGTAATTAACTCCCCTTGTTGATTTCATGCTTAACCAATAACCTTCTGATAATTTGGCTTTCTGAGTAGCTTACTTATGGTGATTGAAGGTAAAGCTCAGTCTGGTGCTATTATCTATTCTCTTGAGCAGTTATAACTTTCACTGTAATTTAAGAGTCTGGTATTCTGATTGATGCATCAATCTTCTGAGAGCTTTGTTATCAAAAGCTGCTGTCCCACAGGGAGACCACCTCTGGAACACTGTGACAGGAACAGCTTTTGAATATGAAAACCTAAGTTCCAAATCTTGTACAGTAGGGAGTTTCTTGAAGAAGTACAAGGAACACTGTGGAGTTAAGGGTTCCACCACTGAGAGTTACCTGAGAGAGACTTGGAAACAAAATTTCTTGCTCATCTGACAACAGAAGCAGGTTTGTAGGCTTCCCAAAATGTAGATAATGGAGTCCTATTGTAGGAGAGGACTACAATAGGACTACAATATCTACTAAATGTAGATAATGGGCACTCTTCTGTGTATCATCCTCTTCAATACTGTGGGCCATATAAATAATAACTGGAACATTTTTGATTCCTGAAATTGCCTAATTTCTTAAAATTTACTAGTGACTTTCTTTTACCTTACTAGACCTTCCAACAACTTTCATTAGCTAATTTTTACTTGAAATGCCTTGTGAATTCTCTTCTTTTTTAAATTGAAATAAGACTGATTTATAACATTATATAAGTTCCATGTATACATTATATTTCAACTTCTCTATATACTACAGTATTCTCACACCAAAAGTTTAGTTTCCATCCATCACTAAGAGTGGACCAACCCCCTTTCCCTTTCCACATCCCCTTCCCCTCTGGTAACCACTACTCTGTACCTATTTGTTAATTTTTTTTGGTTTGGTTTGTTCACTTAGTGTTTTTTTTTATATTCCATTTATGGGTAAAATTTAGAAAGAAAAAAAGTAGAACCATTGCACAGTTAGCTTTTACCTTTCTTGTATTTGCTGTATGTAAGCAGTGGGGAAGCCAGCAAGAAACAAGTTAATTGTTTCTCCCAAATACTAAAAAAACCTCAGGAACTAGAGGGCCCAGTTATTACTCAATGTGATGGAATATGATGAGATCATAAATAGGAGAATAGACTGAATATTTGCATAAAGAGTTGTTAGAAACCACATCCCCTCTCCCACCCGAGTAAAGAATAGAGTTTATTTCCTCCAAGATCTCTGGCTACTCCTGACTCCTATGAAAGAAACTGGAGGGTTCCTATCAAGAAAAATTACTTACTCTTACATTTAGAAGTGATTCAACAAAGATCCAATTCTCCACCCATGTATTCACTGGGAGGCCTATGAATCAAGAAGCTCTTTCAAAGCATAGAGATCTTATAATAAACTTATTTTAAAGCAATTCATTTTTAATTTTAAATAAGTATGTTACCTAAATAGCTCAGGAAAGTCTCTAACATAAAAGACAGACTGAAGTAAAAAGGAAAATAAATAAGAAACAGAAAATATACACAGTAGGAGGTAATTTCAAAAATTATTCTATATATTTTCAGAAATATATATATATAAAGTAAAAAGAATATACTATTTTTTAAAGAGGAACACAGCATAAAAAGGGAGCTCTTGAATTAAGAATTATGAGTGTAATCTAAAATGGTCAGTAGGGGACTGGAAGATAAACTTGAAGAAAACTCCTGAAAATCAGAAAATAATAAAAAGAGATGGAAGCCAGATGAGAAAATTAACAACTCAACTTGGCCATATAAGTCATATAAGAATTCCAGAAAGAGAGAGGTAGATATAAGAAAATTTCCTGTAACTGGGACATGTTTTTCAGAATGAAAGGAGCACAAAATACCCAACATAATAAATGAAAACACACAAAGATTCTCAGCAAGGTACACCATTGTGAAATTCCAGAATACAACTGACAAAGAGAAGATTCTAAAGATTCCTGAGATATATATATATATATATATATACATTATATATATATACACACACACATATATATATTACCAGCAACATATCTGAAATTATGATGCCATTGGATTTTTCAACCCCAAAAACATTGGAAGCTGAAAGACACTTAAGTATTGTCTTCAAACTTCTGAAGAAAAAGTATTTCAAAACTCTGAAATTCTATACCCAGCCAAACTATTAATCAAGTATATGCAGAGAATTACAGCATTATCAGATTTAAATGTTTTCATCTCCTGTGTGTCCTTTGACATAAAACCACTAAACGTTGTACTTCACTAACACAAACAGAAAACTAAGGAGAAAAGAGGGGAAAATAACTATTTAAAGTAGAAGAAAATAAAGAGAATTTCCAAGATAGCAAGAATGAGAGGTTCCAAGACAACAGACATGAATAATTCCCAACCAATGAATAACAATTAATACAGGAAAATGGCAGACTCCAGAAGTGATGTCTGCAAGAAAAAATAAAACTGATGTGTTATTACATCTGATCATACAGAGTTTTATATTTCTATCGGAGAACTTCAAAGACTAGGCTCATGAAAAGTTAATAAAACAAACAAACAAGTAGCTCCAAGAAAAATATATGAATAAGAAAGAGAGAATAATCATAGTAAATTATGCAGTTTAACAATAAATATTTTAACTATAATAAACACAGAATACTGAGGATTCAAATTTTATGATATAAATATGTTGATATAATTGATGGAAGGTGAAGTATTTCTGATTGTTGAGTGAAAGACAAGAAAGATAAATCCAAATATATTATAAGGAGTGAATAGAATATATATAGAATCAGCAAAAAATAAAGTCAAGGTATAAGATATAGTAAGTTAGATAGGTTACATGGCAGTAACTATAAAGAAAAATATAATAATTGAAAGTTGTCTCAGGGAATTTGAACAAGGGGGTGGGGAAAGCAAATCGTTTTTAAAATTTTTAGTTCATATATTATTATTTGAAATTTCCAGTTATGCACAGGTATTGAATTGATAGAAATAAATATTTAATTAAAAGGAAAGAAAACACAGTTGAGAAAAAAAAAATTATTTGTAATTTCCCATGCATTGATAACCACTCTAAAGTATTTTGGTATGAATTATTTCAGTCAATTTTGTTCTATGTATAAATGCTAACATATATTTTGACAAAGTAATAACAGTATGCAATTTTTTCCAATTATAAAAATATGAACATATTCCATACCAAACAAATTTCTTCTACATTTGCAGTGAGTGTACATCATTTCATTTTAGGAATACACCACAATTTATTTAATCAACCTCTATATTTGGAAATTTGGGTATCAGTATACTTTAGATATTAAAAGAATAAGATTCCTCCTCCCTTCTCCAACCAATTTCTCTCCCATTTGGAGGTGATATCAACCCTATTGAAAATATGTGAAGAAAATATTCATTGGTTTTTGGTATACATTACCAAATACTCCTCCTCAAAGTCATTATCAATTTCAAGTTTCTTCAGCAACATGTAAAAGTAAGTTTCTCCACTTCACAAACAACCATTGTGTTTATAAAATAATTACATAAAATTTTCTAAATAGAAGTTTCTCAATAATCTTAAAATTACATATTTGCTTCTATATATACCTTAGCACCAAATGCTAGGAATGAAAATATTTGCTTGTTTCAGACTTTGTCCAACCATTAAGGGACAACGGTTCATTTCAAAATTTTCAAGCATTTACATTTAAAAAGTATACTTCTAAGTGTCATCATGATCCTCACTATAATTTAGATTGCTTTTAAATCAATTTGTTATTGATTCAACCAGAAGGTCAATTATATCCTGCAATTCTTCTTCAGTTCTCAAATTATTGACCCAGTAAAATCAATTTGTAATCAGACAAATTTTTTAAAGTGCTTTGTCTCCATAAATATAATGGTAGCTTTTGAACTGTTGTGAGTTCTCCCAGACTTCATGGTTATCTGGGCCTTACACTGTTTTTATCTACAGCAATTATATTTTATTGATGTATATCTTGTGCTTGACAAAGGACTTGAAAGAATTAGAACACTCCAACCCTGTACTCGGTTTGATAGTTCAGTATTAGGTAAGAGCCATATGAAACTGTCATTTTTAAAGTCAAAATGATTAAATATTAGCAATTCCATACAATTCAATCTGATAGTTTTGTGTCCTTTTATATACCCTAGAAAAGAAATGAGTGTTTATGAAGTATTAGGACTGCCTAGGCCCTGCCACATAGATTTTAAATATTCTGTTGAGATGTATACTCTTTATAAGGAAGCAACAGCCCAACTGACCTAATCATAGAGGATTAAATAAGTTATTTATTTACAGATTGATACAAATACTGCACTGCTTCCTTCCTCCAAGTTAGGAAAGTAGTCAAACCCAACATTGTGTCATGAAGAGAAATATTGGAGCAGAAGTCAGGGGACCCGAATTGCATTCTAGGCTTTTTCATTTCCTGCCTGTGTGAGTTTGAGCCAGGCACCACTGCTTAGTCATTCTTTGGGTCTCAGTAACAATTTTGGTATTAGCTTCCCAGGGAGGCCTCCCTGAGTATCACTAAAATTGAGGTCTCCATAGCACCCTCTGCTTTCCCTTTTGTAAAAGCATTTATCCCACTAAAAATCATTTATTTAATGTCAGTGTTTCTCTCTAAAGAAGCATGAGGGCCAGGAGATGATTGTCATGTTTATTCCTTTATCCCTGGTACCTAACACAATGCCTGACACACAGTAAATGACCTATGTGTGTTTGTTCAATGAATAAGTGAATGAAATGAACTTAATAATTCAAAGTCTCAGTTTTATCACTTATAAAGGGCAAGTAATAGTAACTGCTCTGCCACTCCCAGGGTTGCTATGGTGTTGAGACAAGGTTATTGGGTAGACTCAAGTGAGACAGAGGGTACACATTTCACCTCTCCACTATGAGACCTCTCCCAAAATCCAAGAGGGTTAGTGTGTGTGAAAGTGTGTCATAATCTTCAGAGCTCTCTCCAGGCAGAAATGGCTATTAGCTTTCATATAAGTAAAGATTTTATCATATCCACAAAATAAAGATTTCATTAAGGTGTCCTTCCACTGGGCTAGGCTTCTCATGACTACCTACACATATTTGCTTTTTCCCAATGCATTACATGTACCATTTCACCCCAATCTCCTAACCTCTACCCACTTTGACTATTTGTTTTCACTCATTGGGAACACATCCAAATCATAAAGATCCTATATCAAGTAGAATTCAGAGAGAAAAACAGAAGCCATTCTAAGTATTCCAAGTAGAAGGGGTTTAATACAGAGTTAGAGGCTTATTCATCCATTGGAAGGGTTGAGAACAAAAGCCAGAAGAGTAGCTACCAAAGATCCTTGCTGCCTGCAACACCGAAGTGGGCGATTCTCAAAAATTTCCCCACAAGGTTTTGCAAACATCAAGAGTTTCCAGGAAGCAACCACCAAGGGTCCCAGTGGTATACAACACCAGTGATACACAGGATCTTCGCAAACAAGCTGCTGAAAAACTCATGCAGCTGCTCACAAGTGCCTATAATTTCTCCAGGAAATAATGGCTTCTCCTAATGCAACTTTAAATCCCATGAAGACAGAAATAAAACTGCTGCAATTAGATCAATTAGGAAATAGCAGTCACTCTCATTTCTACCTCTTGTTTCCCATTTCCTCATATTTTGGCAGTGGAAGAAATGGTTTCATACATAAGTCCCTGAATATAAACAGCATATTAGATAACACTACAGTTCTGCAAGGTGTTGTCACACCACCTGAGCTGCAACTGTGCCTTCAGAAGTTGCTGTGGGTTAAGAGGGTACATATAAGTCCTGTGAATCCTGTAGGCATGAATCCAATACCTTTTTACATCTCTTATATAAACTTTATTTGGAATGCTATAACATAGTGAATAAAATATGGAGGGTTTTCTATCCCTCCCCAGAAGCATGTGTGTTTTGCTTCTGTCCCTCCACCAATGGCTTTGAGGTTGAAAGGATGTGTCATTCTAAAATTTCCCCCCTCCCCCGCCCCGACCAAGGGTGCTAAGGCTGTTTCTTTGGAGTAAAGAGTCAGGGAAGCATATGTTGTTTCCTACCTGTCTCCCCAGGTCAGCTGATCACCTCCAACACATCTGCATCTCCAAGGTGGGGCCTCTTTCTTGTATTTAGGGCAATGATTTTTATGTTTTATTCACTGCTGTATTTCTAGCACCTAGGAGTCTGCCCAGCTGGTACATGGTGATACTTGATTGTGATGATTGGATGGGCACATATTAAATAAGAAAGAAAGCCGTAATTCAAATGATACAATTTAAATTCAAAAAATTACCTAAAATGTTTAGACAGTCTGGCAATTTTCTCTCTTTTAATAAGATGTTCTTATGATCTTACCTCACATATAAATGTTCTTACCGGCCTATTCAAAATATATTATTCCTTTAGGGACGCACTTAAGTTGAAAGCATTCACTGATGACTCATACCATGTACTGTCATTGTTGTTTTAATCAGAAACACAAAATTAGAGACTTATTCACCATGGCAGAACTTGGATATTTGTTCTAAGGCAGATCTGGATTTAAATCTCAGATCTTCTATGTGCTAGTTATGTGACTGTGGCTAAATCAACCTTTTTTACCCTGTTTTCCTATCTGTGTGATTAGGGTAACCACAATATCTACCAGTGTAACTATGATAGCTACCTTAGAAATTGTGCATATGTATACATACATGTGTGCACGTGTATAAGAGCTCATACGTTATCAATAATTTATAATAAGCAATAATTTTTATTTATCATGCTTTTTATTTTTCATTGTTTCATGTGATCATATCCTATCACTGTGACAAAACTGTAAACCCTCTAGGATCAAAAGGATGGTTTTGAAATTTAAGTCCCCTTAGTAGGAAAATAATATGCACTAGTTTCATAATTCCTTTACAGGTGAATCATATTGAATATGGAAATGTTAACATAGAGGGCAAAAGTATTTCCTTTTGTATTTTTTTCTCCATTTCTATTCCATAGAGTTCCCCTCGACCCCTTTCCCATTTTTTATTATATCACCCATTACCTGGATTAGAATCTGGTTGAGAAACATTTGTTTTATCTTAGCAGAAACAGAACTAGCCCCCAGGGAATCAAATTCCTTCCATTCCACACACTCTTCCTTAGTCCCCTCTATACACAAGACACAGTGCAGGACACAAGCATGATCCAGACACGTTCCCTGAACTTAAAAACCTTGGACATTGGGAATCATCAGAAGCTTGGGTCTGAGACAACCTGACTTTGCCTGGAAGAACAGGAAATCTAAATTGTAACAAAAAGCTGATACCGGGTAACCCCTAAAACAACATTTCATTGTTCTTTCTTCTTGCCTTTGTAAATAATGACAATACCATACATTGACATGGTGAGTCCAGTAACTGAAGACATATTTGCGTGTTTTACCTCATTTTATCTTTGCTTCATCCCTGTTGGGTGGAACAAATACTGTATTTTAATGTAATGAATGGAAAAACCAAGGCTTAGAAAGGTTACATTTCTTTAAATGAATCAAACAGGTTATTATTTGTATGACCCGGAGCCTTATTTAAAGTCTTTTGACTACTTAATTTATGTTCTTTTCCCAGAAATGTGATAATAAGAAATTCTTTCAAACCCTGGATTATAGAAGGAAGAAAAGGGAGGGTGCAAATAAGTGGTAATTGTGGGTATCAAGAGATACAGTGCTGCCAGTGACCATGACCTACCTGGGGGAGGGTCTGGTGTAATAAAATGAACACAAGAACTAATGTCAGAAGACCACTTATTATCTATTTCACTTCAGATAAGAAAATAAACTGTCCTGACCACCACACACTATTAGGCTGGCCAAAATCTAGAACACTGACAACATCAAATGGTGGCAAGGATGCAGAGTAACAGGAACTCTCATACATTGTTGGTACGAATGCAAAATGGAACAGTCACTTTGGAAGACAGTTTGGCTGTTTCTTGCAAAACTAAACATATGTTTGCTATATGATACAGCAATCATGCCCCTTGGTATTTACCCAAGAGAGTTAAAAAAATATGTCTGCACAAAAACCTGCACACAGATGTTTATAGCAGCTTTATTCATGATTGCCAAAACCTGGAAGCAACCAAGATGCTCTTCAGTAGGTGAATGGATAAAAGACTGTAGTGTATCCAGAAAAAGGAATATTATTAAGCACTAAAAAAAGTGAGCTATCAGGCTATGAAAAACATGAAAGCACTTTAAATGCCTATTATTAAGTGAAAGAACCCCATCTGAAATGACTACATACTGTATGATTCCAACTATATGACATTACTGAAAAGGCAAAACTATGGAGACAATATAAAGATCATAGATACAGAGAACAGACTGGTGGTTGTTGTTGTTACTGTTGTTTTTCTTACCTGCACCCATCTCAGGATTGTCCTTTGCTGATGGAAGCTACCTAGCCCAAAGTTGTTTAAGAGGTTCCATTCTGCTTCTTCCAGGGAATCAATCAATTCTCCAAGGAGCCCTGATTTCTTATAATGGAGAATTGTATTTAAAAACCAAATTCTGAGTACTGGGAGTGCTCATTTCTACTGAGGAGTGACTGCTTCTAGGCTCTCTCAGTGGACAGAGCTAGGAACTATGTGTATGGATAATAACTCATGCATACATGTATACATATCTATATTCATTTCTGACTCTATCTTATACATATTTTTTAAAATACCCATGTGCTTTATTGATAACTCCAACCCAGCACATCACAAGGTTCATTCTCACCTTCAACTGTATCATGATTTGTAATTTATTTCTCAGTTAAGAAATATAGCTCTTATTATCTATAGTACATTTACTTTTCTGTTCAACCCTAGTATACATATAATTTCAGAGTTGCTAATGCATACCCCTCTGAGAAATGAATTTACTAACTAGAGTACAGCATTTGTGGACAGTCTTTTTTGTCTTTAACCTTCAGTTTCCAGTCAACACACTGTTTCCAAAGTTATTTAGGTTGGTTCCTTTGTTTCTGACTTTCTTCAGTTGGTTATGTGAGTCACTTGTAACAGACTTAGAATCTTTTGTCATAGTCTGCATTTCATTTTAGGTTCCTCTCCACAATCTGGTAAATAGTTTACAATTTTCATACAGTAAACTTTACTCAACGTGGCACATAGTTCTATAGGCTTAACCAATGCAATGAGTTGTGTACCATTACCACAGTTCCATATAGAACAGCTCCATTATCCCCCAAATTCCCACACACTTCCTCTTTATAGTCAACTCCTATTCCCAAGCCCAACCCCAGGCACTTATCTATGTTTCACCTCTACAGTTTTTCTTTTTTGTAGAATGTCAAATAAAAGAAACTGCACAGTATATAGCATTTTGTGTTTAGCTTCTCTCACTTATCATAATGATTTCTGAGATGTATCCATGTGATTTTATATATCAGTAGTTACTTTGTTTTTATTGTGGAGTAGTATTGAAATTATACAATTTGTTTGAACATTTATACGTTGGTGGACATTTGGACTGCTTTCCATTTTTACTACTATAAAGTTGTTATGCACATTCA
Source organism: Kogia breviceps (assembly GCF_026419965.1). Classification (NCBI taxonomy): domain Eukaryota; kingdom Metazoa; phylum Chordata; class Mammalia; order Artiodactyla; family Physeteridae; genus Kogia; species Kogia breviceps. Next base: position 50,176,748 of record NC_081316.1, on the reverse strand, counting down.
TGTACAGGTCTTTGTGTGGACATATGTTGTCATTGCTCTTGAATAAATTATTAGGAGTGAGATTGCTGAATCACGTGGTAGGTAAATCTTTCATTTGACAGCCAGTTTTCCAAAATGACTGTACTATTTTGCATTTTTAATAAATCTTTTAAGAAATTTATTCAATTTATGTAAAATTAAAAAAAATTTACCCTTAACTCCCCCTTCACCCCCTACCTCTGGCAACTACCGATTGTTTTTTATACCTGTGAGTTTGGTTTTTATTTTGTTTTGTTTAGTTTAGATTCTACATAAAAGAGAGATCATACAGTATTTGTCTTATTTCTCTTAACATAATGCCTTCAAAATCCATCCACGTTATTGCAGATGGCAAGATTTCACTCTTTTTTTATGGCTGAATAATATTCCCTTGTATATATACCACTATTTCTTTATCCATTCATCCATTTATATGCCATTAGGTTGTTTCCATATCTTGGCTATTGTAAACAATGTTGTAATAATGAGGGTGGGAATATATTTTAAATTAGTGTTTCTTTTTCTTTAGATAAATATCCAAAAATGGAATAGTTGGAATATATGGTAGTTCTATTTTTAATTTTTTTGAGAAAACTTCATACTGTTTTTCATATTGGCTGCACCAATTTAAATTCCCACCAACAGTATATGAAGTTTCCCTTTTCTCCACATCCTTGCCTACACTCATTATTTCTTGTCTTTTAGACAATGGCCATTCTAATAGGTATGATGTGATATCTCATTGTGGTTCTGAATTGCATTTCCCTGATAATTAATGATACTGATAATTTTTCATGTACCTGTTGTTCATCTGTATGCCTCTTTGGAAATATGTCTATTTAGATCTTCTACCTATTTTCAAATTGGATTGTTTGTTTGTTTGTTTGTGCTATTGAGTTGTATGAGTTCTTTATATATTTCAGATATTATCCTCTTATTAGATATATGATTTGCAAATATTTTCTCCCATTTAGTAGGTTGACTTTTCATTGTGGCCATTGTTTCCTTTGCTGTGCAAAGGAAAAAATATATCTATCTCTAGATATAGATAGATAAAAGATATCTACCTGTCAATAGGCTTTAACAAGACTCTCTGGATTACATATCACTTTCTGCAAACCACAGGAATCAAATGGAGTACAAACTGGAAGCTGTGTTTTTTAACAAGCTTAATTCTGTTTCATTGTCCTATGAGGAGTGAGATACAAAAGGTCAATAATCCTTCTGATGTTATTAGCAAATGTGGTAATGTGGAAACACAATGTCATGCTCTGAGCAGATAGAAGGTCCGTGTGTGTGTGTGTGTGTGTGTGTGTGTGTGTGTGTGTGTGTGTGTGTGTGTGTGTGAGAGAGAGAGAGAGAGAGAGAGAGAGACAGAGAGACAGAGAGACAGAGAGAGAGATAGAGAGACAGAGAAAGAAAGAGAGAGAGAGAGAGAGGAAGGAAGTCTGGAAAATGACAAGCATAGAAATTCTTTTTTCTTAGTAAACACCCGCTGAAGCACAATTTAACCTCCTGATATGAATTCTATGCCTTATCACTTCTTCTGGACTCTCTCTCTACTAATTGACCCATTTTCTTCTGTATATTCAAATCATTTTCCTGTAGCATATAAACAATAATCATCTCTCTTCTTTTAAAGACAAATTAAGGTCTGCCATTGACCTCATAATTCATATCTCCCTTTTTTCAGAAGTACTTTTCTGGGAAGAGTATATTCTCTTTCCATGTGAAGAAAAAAATTAGTGGTTCTTAGGAATTAGTGGGAGGAGCAAGGGATGAATAGGCAGAGGACAGAGGATTTTTAGGACAGTGAAAATATTCTGTATATTTTTACCATGGAAGCATGCCACTGTACATTTGTCCAAACCCATAGAATGCACAACATAAAAAATAAACCCTAATGTAGATTATGGATTTTGGGTGATTATGGTTTGTCAGTACTGTGGATCTCAGTTTTGTCCTCTCAACTGCGAAGAGGAAGATGACAATAAATGCATGCATTACACCTCACAGTCTTGTTATAGTGATCCAATGGTATAATGTGTGTTAAAAGTACATAAATATAAGCTAATGGATTTGATATCTCTAAACAAGTTAGCCATTGTCATTATGACTTTGCATAGCTTGGGCCTGATATCGTAAATGTTATGAAAGTACAACTAACTCTCAGATACTGCCTCTTGCTGCCAGTGCAAACCCAGTTCCAAGGTTAGAACATAAAAATAGTGGGAGAAAAAATAAATCCAGAACGATATAACAGCAGCAAAACCAAAATAGTGTCAGACTGACCTGGAATAGAATTCTGGTTCAGGGATATGTGAGACAGGTGTTTTGGAGAAAGTTCTTAAACTTCTTTCAAAGTTTTAGTATCTTTGAAGATGGATGTAAGACATCTTTTTTTAGTATTCTTGACAGAACTTAGTGAGAAACATAAATGAATTTTTTAATATAGTGTCACATATAGATATTTGAAATATATTACTTTATTATTCCAGTCTAAATTGAGAGACTGGGATGGACAAATACATACTACTATATGTAAAATAGATAACTAATTCCTGCTTCTTTTCAATTATATATTTGCCAAACCTTATTTTAATATCTGCTATTTGACAGATTTCATGCAAAACACAGGGGACACTGGCCTTTTCTCTCCTCTGCCCCTTACTTTAGAAATGATCATTCCAAAGGCTAAGAGCTGTTATCAATGTCCTGCTTCCATAAAGTAAGATGATTCAACTCCTCACACCCTCTCTCCCTCAGAAAGAGCTATTGGTTAGCTCTCAAATACAAATAAAGTCTACTGTGATTTAGCAGAAGAAACACTATAACTGAAGTAAGAGGAGAAGAGAAGTAGGTATAACCAGCATTGATTGGGTCAAAGATGAGAAGAAGAAGTAGCCAAGTATTAGGCAGAACCTGAATATGCCCAGCTCTGAAAGAGGTGAGGATCAGAAGAGACCTTGTTATGGAGTAAAGAATATTTTTTCTTTGTTGATCCTTTCATTCAATAAATATGTATTGAGTGCCTATTATTTGCCATTATTTGCCTCAATGTGCTGAATCTAAGACACACTTACTGCAACCAGGTGGTGATACCTCAGAATTTAGGATTTATTACAAGCCATGGTTTAAAGGTATAAAAGATTTCAGATGCCATTACCAATCCCCAAAGTCATTTAGTCACCAGTATGAGCTATAATGGATTATTGATCTCATAGACTATTAAAGCTCCCAAACATCTATCATAGGCTATTGGGTTAATCTGGTGACTGAACGTGCATACTTATTTGCTTATTGTCTGTCTTCATTCTCATGTATCATTCCTCCTTCTGGAGTTAATGGGAGTTATATGCCTGCTTTCAAGGGTGAAAAGACACTTTTTTATTTTTTTTTAGATTTCATGTTTCATATCCCAGTGAAATAATAGCTCAGAGAATGAAGCCTCTAAATGTTTAGACTTGAATCCTTCAAATTTCATATTCATTTATGTGTCCATCATCATTAAAATTGTTCAGAAGTAAGGTCCTGGCAAGTTTCATTTTAATTTGGATTCTTTGTGAAGCTGAAGCACACATACGTATTAGCTCTTGCATCCTCAGTGGTTTCATGTTTTTGTTTTGCATTTCAGTAGGAGTGTGTGTGAGTGTGTGTGTGTGTGTGAGAGAGAGAGAGAGACAGAGAGTCAGAGACAGAGAGACAGAGAAGGCAAGAGTACCATGCAACTTTCTCTCAACATTCTAAAATCAAACATCCTTACTAAGAGCCCACTCATGATTTGCCAAGAGAAGAAACTGCCTGAAAAAGTGTAATCCCCTTAAAAATAAACTACATAATGAAAATACTTGCACAGTTGTCACCATAAAACAGCAAATATACATCTTTATATGCATGAAAGAGATATTTCAATAAAGAGCAAAACAATGTCACAGTGAACATATCTTTTCTGTACAGAAAGTCAATCAAGTGGCAAATTCACTCTAGTCAAGTTGTTGACTTAAATAAGCGTGATTACTCATTGGGAATGTATATAGGTATTTCTCTCAGAAATGCCTTGTGCAATATCCCAGAAGCTCAGAAAAATTATATGAAACCAATTATAAGGGTTGCTTCCTCCCAGCATCACTCCAGGCAGAGGCAATATAAAGGAAGCTCAGAGATGCTCCACACAGAATCAAAACCATGCAATTGTGCGTCCAGATTTAAATTAATTTTTCATTTGCTTGATGAAGAACCTGAGACCAGAGAGGTCATATGACTTGCTCAAGCTCATGGGTAAGAACACACTTCCCTGTTTCTCAAAACGTTTTCTGTTCCCTCTCACATCTCCTCTCATACATAATGGTCTGCAGGAAAATTACAACAAATAGTTCCAGAGAGTCTCTAGACAGAAAACTGCCTATTGCTTCAATCCATGCCTGCCTATGGCTTCACCCATGTCTATTCTCCACTTTTAAAATTGTACATATCATTATCATATGCTATTTTAAACTAAGGATACCACTGTAGATATGATGTATATTGAGGTTTAATAATCATACATAATTTCATTTATTAAATCTATACTAGAGATTAGCAAACATCTAGAATATTCCATAGGAATTGTTGCAGTACTCATTTCAGGTGTAAATGAGTAAGCATTCACTAAAGATACTCCAGGATAGAGAACACAGCACCATTTCACTGATGGCCTTAAAAACCCTGTTTGCTTCTCAGGACTTATCAAATCTTTCTCACCTTCCCAGGTCCAGCTTAAGATTCATCTTATCCATGGAGCCTTTTGGGCCTTCTTTCCACCCTGATCTGCCATCTCTGCATTACATCTGTGCCTACAGCCTTTGGGCATAGTGTGCATTTTATGGCTTTTCAGTTTTTCATAGAGGCTACCTATGCCTTTCAGGCTAATTTAATCAGGAAGAAGAAAATGTTCTCTGGAATTCAGGGTCTGTAATCATCACCAGCTCTATGACATCACAGGGAAAGGGCCAGCATATGAATTAAGTTTGTGAGCACACCATTGGGATGAACACAACAGACACTCTCATTGACTCTCTATGAATCCAGGCATTCTACTTGTTTTGACCAAAGCCCATGTTCTGGCTGCAGACTAATAAGCCATGATTTTTACCACCCAAGCATGGGTTTAATTACTTGAGAATGCAGGAGAGGAGAAATTAGCTTACAAAAGCAAAAATGCAATCATATTAACAATGCCTTGCATTTTCACATCTGTAGTCACTCTAGAGTTTAACAATCACATACAGTTTTCACATTTACATATCACAATTAATCCTTGCTATAATTTATCGAATAGGTAGTATAAAATAATAGATTAGATTGTGAGTTCCTAGTCAGACAGACCTTTGTTTTAATCTAACATCCTTTATGATTTTAGTTTCCTCAGCTTTAAAGTTGGGAAAATAATGTCCTTAGTTTTATTGTAAATGTTAATGGAGATAATGCATATAAAGCAACTAACTCCTGGCAGAGAAAAAGTGATCAGTAGATCTTAATTATTAATATTATTGTTTTTCTTTATAATTATTGTACTGTTGTTATTGCAAAAGAGTTACTTCCATGTCATTCCCCCTTATTCATAAAGTTCCTTGCTTAGTGTCTGCACTAAACAATTCCCCCAATTATCTTGGGTGACTGTAATATCCACACACACCTCACTATCTGTTGACCTCCTCATGCCCTAAAGCCTTCTCCCCCACTCACCTCAGCCTCCCACTCATAGAGGCATAGTTGTTCCTTTCCATTATCCAAGTCTCTCTGTCCCCAAACCACTAATTCAAGCCTCCTTCTTTCTGGCCATGGTCTCCTTGCCTTGCTTGTTTAACGTCACGTGGATCATTACATCAGCACTTCCTTTTATTTATACATTTGCTTACACATTTTATCTCTCCTGCCTCCTTTTATTCCAAGTTTAGAATTCATGGTTTTCACCCTCAAACTCTATTGCCAAACTTAACCTTTCCTTCCCATCTATTTTTTTAAAATAAAACCCATGTAGAAAATCCCATCCTGGGACTTCCCTGGTGGTGCAGTGGTTAAGAATCCACCTGCTAATGCAGGGGACATGGGTTCGATCCCTGGTCTGGGAAGATCCCACATGCCACGGAGCAACTAAGCCCGTGCGCCACAACTACTGAGCCTGCACTCTAGAGAATGTGTGCCACAACTACTGAAGCCTGTGCACTCTAGGGCCCATGTGCCAAAACTACTGAGTCTGTGTGCTGCAACTACTGAAGCCTGCGTGACTAGAGGCTGTGCTCTGCAATAAGAGAAGCCACCGCAATGAGAAGCCCGTGCACTGCAACAAAGAGCGGTCCCCGATCGCCACAACTAGAGAAACCCAAGCAGCAACGAAGACCCAACGCAGCCAAGAAAAAAAAAAAAATTAAAGAAAATCCCATCCCTGTTTATACCTGTTTTATCATTACTTTACCTAGAAATTCAAAAGTCGTTTTGAGAAAATTACTTAACAGGGTACAATGAAACTGCTTTAAATTTATGATAATAACCTCAGTAGGTCTTCTAAATACCTAAATAATTCTACTGTGTTTCTCTAGGTAATGCTTCACCTACTTTTTGCAAGAACTATTTCAGACTTCCTCATTTGTCTTCAAACCTCTGAATATCTCAGTTCTTCCCTTACTTTAGTCAGTAGCCTTATCTCTTAAATCACACTATTGCTTCTCTCTCATATGTTCATGTGTGCATGTGCATACACACACACACACACACACACACACACACACACACACACACACACACTGAGAGAGACTCAGACACACACACATACAAACACAAACCTGAAATGTTCATAACCTTCAGGCTTTGGCCCTAGATTCTTCTTTCCCTACATTTCCTTCCTTCTGAATACCACACAATGGGTTTTCCCAAGATGGTCTCACCTATGCCCAAAGCATCAGTTACCATCCACATATCATGGAGTTTCTAATTTATATCCAGTTCAGATCTTTCTTTTGAGTTCCAAATCTACATTCCAACTTGACTGCCTTGGCATCTCCACTTGAATGCCTCCGTGGCATCTGAAATCCAACATGCTGAGGACTGAATTCACCTTCCCCTTCAAACCAATTCTCATTATTTTCTGTCTCAGCAAATGACAGGACCATCTATCCATCCCAATGCCCAAGTCAGGAATCTATAAATAATTCTTTAATCCCCCTTCTCCTTCAACAAGTCTCATTGATATTATCTCAAATCTCTAAAATCTGTTTATGTTTCCTCCATCTTCAATAACACCACCACTACCTCTGCCAACTCCTGTCTACACTGCCATCCTCTCTTACTGTAACTCTTTACAGGTCATATACCTCCTCATTGTTCATTATCTAGCCCAGACTCCACATTTACTTAAAACATAAATCTGATCATGTTGTTCTTATGTTTAAAATCTTTCCAAGATTTCACAACCCTGTTAGAATAAAGACAAAGTTCCTGAACATACATTGAACTACCATAGAATCAGGCCCCTGCTTACCCCTCCAGCCTCATCATAGCTAACCTACCTCCTCATTCACTATGCCTTCTAGGCTACAATTTCCATGAGGGAACTGCCATGCTATTTCATCCACCATCTTTTTCTCACTAAGTATAAAAATGCCTGGTACCTGGATGGCTAAGTGATTAATTAGTAGCTAAGTGACCTGACCAAGATTCTTAGTACAATGGAAAGAAAAGAACAAATTAAAAACCCAGAAAAATTTTCTAGCAGAGCTCAGACTAGTCTCATCATTAACATTAGTAATGAATTGAGTTGAATATAGGCCAGGAAAAAGGAAAGGAAATGAATGGTATCTTTTCTGCAAGATGCATGTCCACAATCCCTTTGATCATTAATATAATTAACCCTGACTAATTGATTGTTCTAAAATATCACCAAAAAAGGAGGAAGAGAAGGAGGAAGAGGAGGAGAAAGAAAGACGAGGAGGAAGAAGGAGGAGGAGGAGAAGGAAAAGAAAGTGAAGAAAAAGAATGAAAGAGAGAAAAGTAGAGAAGGAGGAGGGGAAGAAAACAAGGGGAGGAAGAAGAAAACAGCCATGGTTCTGTAGAATTCATATCCCACCTATCATTATAAGTTGTTTGTTAGAAATGTAAGATAACTGTACAGCAGAGAGGTTTAAGAAAAGCAAAACTGAAACCATTTTGTCTTCATTTTCTTCCTTAAAATGCTTCTTCATTTTACCTTTATTGGGTAAACGGGTCTTGAAAAACATCATTTTTTGCACTGCAAACTAAACAAGCTCTTGGCATTTCTCATACAAAAGAGGTGCCATAATTTCATGCCCTTGCAAACACACACTGTGAGCAATCAAGGGAAAAAGAAAATTAAAAACTAATTCTGCTGTTTATTCTCCTCATTTATTTTATCAGTCATCTCAGTCTTACACTGAATAACAATCAACAGGATTTGATAGACACACCTAGGGGAAGCTAGACATCTTTTCTCAAAATCTCCAGAAAGCTGGAAGGAAAGTCAAATAACAACGCTTTGGGGAGGCCTCTCTAATTATACAAATAAAAGTATCATCATCAACATTTCCAGTCAGTGTAAAATTTCTGAAATCAGAAGTTACAATGGGATATCAATAATGTAAAACCTGGAGTTTCTCAATCACAGACCCAAATATCTGACAGCCCAAAACCATAGCAACAACAACAAAAAAAATACTCCAGAAAAATACAGACTCAGAATTGCGACCAATGACTAACCTTTATCTCTACCTGCATACTGATTCTTCCTCCTTGAATTCTGGTAGTTTGGAATTCACATTGAGGCCCATGATGATTTCTTTAGTATAAATTCCATTTATACCTCAGCAGCATCATGGAAATGATTCATAATGCATAAAACCAAATTATCCATCAGAGAAAAGTGTGTCATTTCTGCAACTCTCCTCAAGAATTTGGGTGGGAGCTGTACAGGATGGAAGTCATTTACTTTATCCTTAAACATCAACATTACAAGTAATAGGGAGCCTAACTTTACTTAAAACACCAAGAAAATGTGCAACACTACAAACGAATGCTACTGAATCTCAATATGGATCTCAATCACAGAAACGTTACTGCTAATATTCGTATCTGTCAATAATAATAATTAATAAATGTTTCACTGCTCTCTTTAGTCCTAAATAAATTTCAGTCAAGCAACCAATCAGTAAGTATTTATTGAGGATTGGTTGTAAGTCGGTTTCCCTGGAAGCAAACTCTGTGTTGGATATTTGCCTGCAGGAGTTTATTGAACATCAGCACCTGCAGGGGAGTAAAGGACACAGGATTGGACAGAGTTAGAAGCTAAATTGTCATAAAGTCACAGCCAAGGCCTTAGCTATTCATAGGTTCTACAGGTAGCTCTGAAACTGGATGGACCTTCACCCTTAAGAGATACCTTCAGGCAGAAGCAAGGGAACTGGCCCTTTTGTACCTCCCATGCCCCAGATTGACCAGTTATTGAATCAGGCTCTCTTTATGGAAGGAATTTCTAAAAAAGTGACTCATTCGAGTGGTGTTGATGGTCTGGGTGACATAGCACAGCATGTACTAAAAAACATATTTTGTATCTGGCCCATGAACCCTCTGCCATTAGCAAATTATAGAGAACACATAATTTGCATCTAGCAAACCCCTACTTTACTTTTTGTCCTAGCCCAAATATTTATGAGGTCTGTGCAGATTTTCCAGAGCAGAGATAATTGTTCCCTCCTTTTTGTTCTCTCATCAACACGCTCATAGATTTGTGGTACTTCTTATCAAACTGAATCATATGTCATTAATTCCCTGTCTGTGTTCCACACCCAGCTATGTGTTCCTTGAGGGTGGGTTGCAATTTACATGTCATTCTCCAAACTAAATTCTCCCAACCGCTCCCCCATCTAAGTAACCATAGTCCATTTCTTATTCTCAATCACATCAAGCTTTCAGTATTCATCCTGACTCATAATTTTTAGGTTTATTTGTTTACTTGCTTATTGTCAAACAATTGGTGAAGCCATTATTTTATGATCACATGGAAATAAAAGTAATGATTTAGATAGCTGATGGGTTTATATTTGTATTGAACCTAATTAGTGGCACACAACAAAATGAATTCTGGTTATACATTGCAATGATGTTGGAATTTAACAAGCTTTTCATTTTTCACACTAAGAATCCAGTTTCTGGGCAACACTGTTACATACCTCGTTTATTTCAAAACCTCAATTTGAGGTACTTACTTCATGGCAGTTTTTTTTAAAGCTTTGGTTTTTTTAGAGGAGTTTTATGTTCAAGGCAAAATTGAAGGTACAGAGTGGAAAGTGGAGGGTACAAAACAGAGACACCAAAAGGGACTTGACCCTAATGTCTAGGTCCAGGCTGGACCCATCCCACATTGGTCCACTTGCCCCAAAACATCTTCCCCAGACTGCTGGACATGTGTAAAATGACAGTTCTTCAAGGAAATTATCCCCACTCGCTCTAATACAGCATAAACAATGGTTACAATACATTGATTCTAGAGTCACACAACCTGGGTTCGAATCTCTGTTCTACTCTTGCAAACTCTGTGACATAAACAAGAAATTTTATATCATGTTATCTTCAATTGCTCACCTGTAAAACAATGTTAATCATGAGATTTACCTCATAGGCTATCTGTGGGGCTAAGTGATTTAATTTATAGAAACTGCTTACAGCCATGCATGGTACATATGGAATGTTGTTAAAGATACTAGTGTGAATTAATGCTATTGGATCGCTCTTCACTTACCATCTCTATAATAACAAGTTAACTGAGGCAATGAGAATTCTAATAGAAGGAAAAAAAGAGAAGAAAACCTGGAGTGATGTAAAATGAAGGGGTGTTTATTCAGAAGTGAAAAAAGGCTTAAGGTGCCAGAAAGAAAAGGCACGAGAACAAGAGAGACACAGAATGGGATGTAGAATAGTGTCAAGAAACATTTAACCTGATAATTAAAATCTTGGCTACAATTGATGAAATTATATTAGAAAATAAGCAGCCATTTTTTTCCTCTTCTACATCTTTCTTTCACACAAAATGGCCAATGGTTCTTAGAACTCAGAACTCAATGTAGTGCTAAGGTCTTCAAAAACCTTTAAGTAATCTAAGAACCAACTGCTTCTAACATTGTTTCTATTGTAAACCAAGTTCCAAATTCTAACCAGGACTCTGCAATTGAACGTTTCAATGCAGTCTTTGACCAAGTCTCTTGCAACTACAAGCAGAAATCTGAAAGAAGAGCTCAAGGAATAGAAATGCAGTGCTGATGACAATGGCCGATACACGGACCCCAAACGGAAATATAGAAATCATCCGTTAAAAGTGCTTCGTGAGTTGTAAGCTACTGGGACCTTTAAAAGGCATGTTAGGTGTGTCTGGAATCACACTGGTTATTGGGTGCTCAGAAAAGGAAGCAGGCTCCAGCTAACCTGAGTACTAGTAGCCCAAGAGAAGGAAAGAAGACCATTAAATAATCCTCTTCAGGGCTCCTCAGGGAGCATCACAGGGAAAAAAAAAATGAGGAAGGAGACTGGACAGATCTATTTCCCTAAATGCTCTGAACCATTGTTGTTTCAGATCCTGAAATTTTGGGTCAGTGCTTGATTTTTCAACAAGGAGAACCACTTCAAAAAAGGTCATTTTAAGGCAAGGTGAGGGAAATGCTTTTTCCAAAAATTATATAATTCAAGAGAAATCCTTTTTCCTGGAATTATGTAATTCAAGCTCTCTAAAGACCTCCAGTTTCTTATGTTAAGCAATTACTCTGTGCCATAATGAGGGCAAATCACTCACAGGTAATATCTTAATCTTTTAAAAAATCCTATGATTGACTGATATTATTACTCTACTTTATAGATAAGGGAACTAACAATTACAGTGAATAAGAAAGTCATTTCTATAAGGTCACAAAACAAGTTTGTAGTAAAACTTCAAAATCCTCACTAGAATCTGCAAAGCAGCATGGTTTGCACTAATAAAAGGGTACAAAGAATACTTTGCTCTCTATTTCCTAAAAAAAGAAGAGAAGAGTAATAGTAACAATTTGGAATTTTACCAAAAAACTTTAAACTTGTTTTAAACATAATAGACTTTTGAAATTTTAGATGCACTGATGATTCCTAGAGTCAAATAATTTCCTCTGGCTTATATAATTTAGTAAATCATCTTTCCCAAGTAGATTGCATTACAAAGCCTTCTAAGAGATCATAAAAGTTAGTAGATCCAGGAAAAAAAAGTACCTTTTTCCTTTAAGAAAAATAAAACTACTTGAAAACAAGTGATATGGTCTTGTTTCCTTTCCCTGCACACATGATTTCATCCTCTTACACATTCCTATCTCCTCAAACAGAGCCCAGAATCTACTATAAACACACTGGATTAATTTAGTCCTGTCTTTTCTGTACAAATAATTTATTGTTTTATTCTGGCTCTCTATACGTATTGATGTACAACCCTTAAGAGAAAAATGTGAATATCTGTTCCAAAGCTTAGCCAAACTTTATCATAATTCTGCTTCCACAACTTGGTCCTTTGACCCCTTTTTAATCTGTGTCCCAAATTTCCAGTTAGAGAAAGAATCAAGAGGATGATGTTGGTGTCAAGTAGGTAAGTGTTTGGCCTTGATAATTTCATATAAAATCATTAACTCCAGGAACCAGAATAAAATTTTAAATGCCATCTTTTAGTATTATTTTTAAAGATTTTTCAAGCCAGCATAAAAATAGGAATGGTGGAAGCAGACTGATGGAGACATATCAGACGTAATTAAAGCTATAGGTGTGCAGAGTACTGTCAGCCCAGACGTGTATTGTCATTGAAAAGAAAAAAAAAGAAAAGAGCTACAGACTTTAAAAAAATATTTTGCCAGTAAAATATACCAAAAACATTCCAAGATTTTGGAAATGTACAATATGTGTCAAAGAGAAGTCTCTTTCTCTTTGCAGCTCTGCTCAATTTTTTATGTTCCCATCATTTCTGTTCCCTCCTCTTTTGGTGATATACACGTCATGTGTCTATGGACCTAAAGGGAAAATTCACAAAAACACGATGTCTGCATTGACTACCTTACAGTCTGCCCAGAGTGAAGACAGCATCTATTAGTGTGATACAATTTCATTGCAATGTATCACCTACAGACTTTTAAAAGGGAAAGGCTAGGTGTTAAGTGCCTATTCTGCCTGTTAGAAAAATTATGTATACTGCTTACTTTTTCCTAAATTCTAATGCTCCAGTTAGATAAAAGATTAGTAACTTAAAAGTAGTAAGTCTTTTTTTTTTTTTAATGCCATGGTTTTATTTTAAATCATGGAATAGCCATTCACTGATCTTGGATGAAATTCCCATTTGAGAACATTGGAAGTTAATTTCCACAACATTATGTGCAATACAAGAATATCCCATTAATTGAGATCTTATATGTCTAGCATTTTTATGGAAGGCAATGATGATAGCAAATATTTGACTAAACTAAATGAATAAACAAGACTGTTTCCTTGGAAGTGGCAAATATCCAACAGAAGCTAGCTTAAACAATAATGATATGAGCAGTAACAAATAACATATTGAGAGCTTACTGTGTTCCAGGCATTTAGCTCAGTATTTTACATACACTAGCTCTTAATTCTCAGAACAATCTGTGAGGTTAGTACTATTTTTATCCTTTTTTTTGACAAATGAGGAAATAAAGCTCAGAGAACTCAAGGCACTTGTCCACACTCACAGAGGTAGTAAACGATGGCTTGAAATCAGAACTGAGACAGTGTGACACTGAAGCCCAAGCTTTTAATTATCTATGCCACTGGGAAAGAAAGGAAATTTATCAGAAGAAAACTAAGGGTGGTGACAAATCAAAGGAAGAACATAACGATGCCCCACAAGGCAGGAAAGAGAACAGGAAATAAACCCAAGAATTCTTTGACACCATAATGTTCTTGCATCTTCTCCCCTTGCACACTAGTGATATCCATGTGGCAGGGAGAGTGGGCTCCCGAACTCCTACCTTCTCAAGTAGAGTGGAAGGGACATAGCCCCACCATGCCCAATACCTAAGACTGGAACATTCTGAAGAAGGACTCTGATGAGACCCTTCCCTTCCACCTGAGACTGTGCTGGGGAAATGCTACAAACGGCCCACTTACAAGTTTGAAGGGGGTGGGAAAGGATTTTGAACCATTATGGGACCACATGGGGGGATTGGGGGAGGAGTAGCTCCTCAACGAAGAAAGGTAGTGTTAACAGAAAAATTAAAGGCAGTTGAATTAGGTTGGAAATAACAGTACATATCCATTTTGCTTGGAAAGGTTCTGAATTCCAGCCTTGGCTCAAGTATGGATGAGTCAGAGACATCTGTGAATATATTTGCATGCTCCTGTGTCTTTTAAACTCAAAAGGATAACTATTCCTGTCCAACCTACTTCACAATCCTTTCAAACAAGATAATATTTTCAAAAAATTAAAAATCATCCATGGGATTTATGACCATTCCATTTAGAGAAGGCTTTGTACTATTTATGGGGATAAAAATGTTTATGAACTAAATAAATTGTGAGCAAGATTTTGGCTTGCTCAAGAGAAAAAACTATTTTCAAGTACTTTGATAGTACTGCATAAAATACCAAACTTTAAGTGTGAAATGTATACTAAATATAAATTTTTCTAATTTATTTATTAAAGCAGATATCAAAAGTCTTTAGCTGACAGGAAATTCTATGAACAGTTTTCATGCTTCTATAATGAAACTATTATACCAAAATCTTCTATAATATACCTTTCACTAATTAAATTTGTATTTTTGCAACTCATTCTTTAATTCATCTATTCATGTACTTATTTGTTCATCCAAGGTGTATTGAACTCCTACCACAATGAGTCCAAATTAAGAGGCCTGACTCTATCAATAAAAATAAGCAGCCACTAGGCTATGATGACTTCACTTAATAAATCCTACCGGCCTTGCAACCATCAGTTGCTTGTGCCCTTCTGATCCCCCCAAAAAATAAATAAATAAATAATTAAATAAATAAATCCTACCGACAACAATGGCCTCAAATATGCCCACTTTACTGATTCTAACAAAATCCTGCCCTGCTATAAAATATGACTTTCCCCGCCCCCAGGACAATGAGAATTTTATAATGAAATTTGAATGTTCTAGAGTCACTAGTAACCCTTTCTGAATTTTGTTTCACATGTTTCCTTACCACTATTCAGAATTTAGTAGCTCCCTATTGTTACATCAAACCCAGTACTACTGGGTGGTTTAGCTCACATTCATCCACTGGAAGAGTTAAAACACATCTCAACAGATAAGAGAAGGAACACCTCCCACGTACCTGAGAAGCAGTTTCAAGAGATACTTGGACAACAAAAATTCCTACCAGGATTTTGGAAACCCCTTTAACCATCTTATTCTTCCAAGCCCCTAATTTAGTTTATACAGTCTTAAGAATGAAGTGGCTTCACAACATCTATCTAAAGAATTAAGTAAGGAAAAAGTATTCCTTACTTACCCCAGTTAACAATACCCAACCTAAGAATGGAAATAAGAGCAAATGTCTTTCCTATTTGTCTAATGCACTATTATTAAGCTCCCAAGATTATGTTTGCTAAAGCATTTTCCTTCAGATTAATAAATCTCTTCTTGTATATAAATGACCCCCAAAAGATAGTTCTCATTCCTCAGCAGTTCTACGAAAGATTTTGTATCCACCACCAATCCTTGAATGTATGTCACCATATAAATAAACAACTCCAATGAGCCACTTTATATGTCACTAAGCAGACCATGAATATCTTGAAAGAATGGATATAAATATTGAGGCCAACTAGGTCCATATTTCCAGAGAAGCAAAATAGGACTAGAAAGAAATTTCTTATCAGAAATCTCATCATTGGTTTCTGCCATACTGATAGGAATCAGAGTAGCCAGTGCATCTTCCCATCTTTTAGAGTTATTTTATTCAATGACTAGAAAGAAATTACAGGAATACTTTGGAAGCCAAAATGATTCTGAAATAAAAAGACACCTCCAAAATGGATTTGGACTTGAAAGCTCTTGGCTCCATTTGGCAGAATACAAGCCACGAGCCCAGATATGGCTATCACTAAGGCAAATCCCCTGGAAAGATCCAATCCATGTTCCCAGAATATTTCAATTTAGAATATAATTTACACAGAAGTCCTCCAAATCTGACACATTCATATGCTCTCACTGAGTGAAGTCATATTTGTATTCAGTACTGAATGATGCTAACTGCTACTTGCTAAAAGTGGTGCAGTTTGCTGCAATTTCTATTTTGAACCCAACATCTTTTGTTAGAGTAGTTAGTCTGTGATGCTGTGTCCTCAGTTCCCTGCCAAAAGGCAACCCCCTTTTTCTGAAAGCAGTTAACAGATGTTTCCTTCATAATAGAACCAGACCGCCCACTAGTCTGTTTTAAGGGGGTGTCCTGTTGAGACCTGAACTTTCCCATCAGTTTTATATGCTGCTGAAGAACTCTCAACAACAGGGGAGAAATTGGAATGGTAAAAAGAAGCTATGGGAGAAGGGAGAGATCATACTGTCTTCTGCTTTCTCTTGAAGACTGCTGTGCTTGCTCCTGAAACCCCAAATAGCAGTAGAAATCTAAAAAGAAAATGGGAATAGGAGAGATTTGCCTTAAAAGTTTTTCAAAAGAGTGATAAGCAGAGACAAAAACTCATTATTCAGAATAGAATTTCCAAATATCTGAGTACTATGTCCCTTTCTAAAAGTTTCCTGATATGCTCTTTCTCGGCCTGCCAACTTAGCATCCACAGTCTGAAGTCAGACTTCTCTTGAGTTCCAGGCCCATGAGATGCAAAGCTAATCCTGCTTCCAGCAAAATTGACAAGGAGTGGAAGTGTCCCCAGGACTTTAGGTCTCAATTGAAGTGGCTCCTCCTCAGAGAAGGCTTCCTCTATACCAAGACTTGATCAGGTCTCCCCATTGCAGATTTTACTGGAATCCTGAACTTTTCCTCATAGTACTCATTCTAATTACAAAAATGTAATTAAATGATTATTTATGATATTATTTGATTACTGTAGATTGTTTGGGGGAAATGAATAAACAGATGTCACTAAAACATGGGAAGATGCCTCGGTTAAAACCATGAAGAATAAGTAATTATTTAGGATGCTTTATTCCAAAATACCTAATGAAAAAGAAAAAGGAAAAGAAGAAAGGAAGAAAGAATCAGGGGGAGCATGAAGGAGGGAGAGATGGAGATAGAAAATGATTCACCTGAGGGACTAGTCCAGGGTAACCTTCGTTTAAGATGATGCTCCATCTGGAGTTCAGACATTGTGATCCAGTTTGTCTCTCTCTTTTCTGAGCTCTGTTTCCACAGTCTGGCTCCTTTTAGTGGCCTTACTTCATGGCTATGTGCTTAGTGGAGAATAGGAGGAAATCTGCTTCCCTAACAGAGAAACTAAAGTCATAGAATTGAGTCCTTTTGGCAATGTCTTGACTTGGCCCATGACCCAATCCCTGAGCAAATCAATGTGGCAGGGATTTGTGGACATGTTAATTTGCTTAAACCAATGACAACTCATTCTCAGAGCCAAGCGTACATTCTTACCTCCCAAATCTCATTATTGGAAAATTCAGAGTACTATTCAAAAGGCAAAAAGTAAGAATGGATGCTATGCATACAAGAAACAAATGTCCACATCAATGACCAATTAGATCTTGCATTGGAAGCCACAAAAAGGTTTTGAGTGAAGAAACAGCTAATCCAGATTTAGGTTTGTGACTGGCATTAATGTGGAACAGTTATATGTAAAGGGAACTTTTAAAGCAAAACAATAGGACTTGATGATAAGAGAGAGTGTAAAAAAGATGGCTTTGAATTTTCTAGCTTCTATGAATATATAGATGTTTCTGCCATGGATTAAGGTAAAATACACAGAAGAAGGAGCAAAATTTTAAGACTCCTAAAATCTATTACATTTTACATTCTGTTGGAAACTACTTTTATTTAAACAGAATTTGGGGAAATATTTGAGGACTTTGTTAATCACTACTGAGGTGGGCTTAGTGGGCTACCAACTCCCAAGAGATGTTAACTAGAATATTGAATTACAATAAATTAAAAACACAATGCCTAACCCAATTTCCCTATATTTTAGAGAAGACACTGAAACAGGATATCACATAACTTGAGCAGCCTTTTACTAGTGTAAAACCTGAAACTCAACTAGAAGCACCCAACTAATTGGCTTTAGACTAAATGTTTGTAATCCGCCAAATTCATATGTTGAAATCTAAGCCCCAAAGTGATGGTATTTGGAGGTGAAGTCTTTGGGAGGTGATTAGATCACAGGGTATTAGATCACACCTCATGAATGAAATTAGTGCCCTTATAAAAGAGACCCCAAAGAGCTCCCTTGCCTTCTGCCATGTGAGGACACAGTGAGAAAATAATTGTCTATGAACCAGAAGTGGGCCCTCAGCAGACACCAAATCTGTCATGCCTTGATCTTGGACTTCCCAGTCTCTAGAACTATAAGAAATAAAGGTTTGTCGTTTAAATCACCCAGTTTATGTTATTTTTTAAAACTGTAGCCCTGGGCTTCCCTGGTGGCGCAGTGGTTGGGAGTCCGCCTGCCGATGCAGGGGACGCGGGTTCGTGCCCTGGTCCGGGAGGATCCCACATGCCGCGGAGCACCTAAGCCCGTGAGCCATGGCCGCTGGGCCTGCGCGTCCGGAGCCTGTGCTCCGCAGCGGGAGAGGCCACAACAGTGAGAGGCCCGCATACCAAAAAAAAAAAAAAAAAAAAAAAAAAAAAAAAAAAAAAAAAAAAACTGTAGCCCTAACAGACAAAGACATAATTCCAGTATTACTTGTGCTAAATTCAAGAAGCACACCAGCTATTTCACCTGAAGTCACACCAGCTAAAGAGTATGTCAATTATCTTTGCAGTATTAAAAAAAAAAAAAAAACACCAAAAGGTTTAAAAAGCAATCAAATATTTAGCAAACAATCCTATTGATATTTGGGATAGGCCTAGCTGATTTGGGCCTAGAGAGTTGACCTCAGCCAGGACAGCTGCCAGGCTAAATGGGGTCCTTAGTGTGGACCTTAATGTAGTCTATCAATGCCCAGTAGGTTATCCCAAGTTTATACCTGGAGTGGCAACATTGTTTATAAACAGAGTGGCAGAGGAGGAAGAAAGCAAGACCCAGTGTGCAAGTGCTTTTCAAGTCTCCACTAACATTACACATACAAACATCCATTGGCTAAATCAAGCCACATGGTCAATGCCAGTTAGTGTGAGAGCATTCCTGAGAGGCATGGAAAGAGGAATGCGTGAACAAATTGGTCTGTTCTGACAATCAATCCACTACAGTGACCAACAATTTGTCCCAAACCAAGTATTAACCACAGGACCACTTCGTACTTTTAACTTGAAAAAAAGATTATTTCTGATTAAAGCTTGTAAGGTCAGCCCACTCAAGATGGCTGTTCTCTTGCTCTCTGTACATCCCCTACCTGAGCTGTGCCTGCTTCACCCATATCCTACTCACATGACTGACCTTCATACTTGCCCCAGGCCCAAGTAGTGATTGTTATTATCAAAGGGGAGGTGAGGAGTATGCCTCTACTGTTTTCCCTGGTAAGTAGTGAGCCCACCAGATATCAATTCCTCCATAACTGGTAATCTCCCCTTCCCCCCACCCCAGGAGCAAAGACTGACACAATGTCCTACCTGCCATGTGCCACACACGGTGGGGTGTAGCTCCAGGACCTTGCTTCAGACTTGTAAGCTCCCCCATCCATTAAACTACTGATGTTTCTGTTGTTGACTCTGGGTTCCTTCTTCAGTCTTGAAGCTGGGCAAGCACAGGCCTTGTAGGTCTACGTTGTACAGTCCAATGAAGCTTCATAAATTCTTAGAGCTGACAATAATTAGAATAGTATTTCCTATTTTTTTCAGCAGGCAATTACTTCAAGATTCTTGTTCTGGGAAACTGGGACTGATGAGCTTTTGCTTTACTATCTCACTTAACATCACTGCATTAGCCCTCTCTGACACAGATACAACTATACCTTGCTAGTAAAATTTACAAGGCTTTTTTTAAATTAAAAAATGTAATACATAAATTCTAATGAGTACTAAAGTATTGATAATTTAATTCTGATCTTAATATTATCAGTGCTCTTCTCATTATTAATGTCTTCTCATTATTAATCAATGAATCTTCTCATTATCAATCTCATTATTAATCTTAATATTATCAGTGCTCTTCTCATTATTAAACTATTAAACTAGTTTCAATGAATTCCCAAGAATGAACCTCATCTAAAGGCTCATGTTGACCTTGTTGAATTTGCAAATCAGGTATATTTAAGTTCCTGACAATAACATAGTCTGCTAAAAACTTTGTAATTTGGGTAAATGAATATCTATCTTAATGAAGCTGAGAAAGTACTGAATTAGGAAATCTAAAATCCAACTTCTTTTTTTTAGCCATAAGGGAGTAACAAGGACTGGATTTACCTTATCACTTGATATAACTAAAATTATATATATAAATACATGAAAATAATTTTCAGACTTTAAACAATAAGCAGTTCAGGATAGTGATCCCTTACAAAAAGGATACCATACTAAGTGACCCTGCTATTTTCTGCTTTCTGAGTGGAGAGCAAGGAAGAGAACAAGAGGATGGGAGATTCAAAGATCAGCTGAGTTCCTCTCACATCTCCATCTGAGCATTGACTGTACTGTGTACCTTGGACCAGGTAAAGAACCACCTAAAAGGATCAGGTAGAATAACCCCTGGGGCTTATACAGGGCTTGGAGTAGTCTGTGTTCTCATCAGCTGGATGGGAAAAACTTTGTACTACACAAGCGAGGATACTCATAAGGGTAATGCTTTGGAAAAAAATCCCTAGATAAAAGGTTGCTTTGGTCCTATTTAAAATGGCTTAAGAGCAAGCCATAAAAGAATCAAAGTGTTTCCAAGTAACTTAACTGCATTCCAGAATAAAAATCAAGAGTATTTACAAAAATGCAAAAAATATCTAGCACCCAAAAAGGTAAAATTTACAATGTCAATTCCAATAGAAAATAATTAGGCCTGTAAAGAAGCAGGAAAATACAACCCACAATGAAGTGAGAAATTATGAAAATGTATAAAAATATGACACAGATGATAAAATTAGTAGATGAAGACATGAAAACAGTTGTTATAACTATAATCCATATAGCTATCATTCATATGTTAAAGAAGATAAAAGAAAGTATGAGCCCAGTGGTTTTTCATAGAAATTTATTTTTAAATTTCTATGGATAGGCAAAGGACCTACAGTAGCCAAAATGACTTCAGAAAAAAAAGCTATGTTGAAGGATTATACTATCTGACTTCAAGATTTTTTATAAAGCCACAGTGCTAAGACAGTATGGTATTAGTATAAAGGCTGACAAATAGATCAAAGGAACAGAATTGAAATATACCTACATATATATATATTGTCATTTGATCTTTGACAAGTTGCCAAGGCAATTAAATGGGGAAAAGAAAATATCAACAAACCATGATGAAAAAAATGTATAAAAATATATAAAATAAAATAAACCTTACCTCACACCACATACAAAATTAACTAGAAATGAATCATAGTCTTAAATATGAGATAAAATTATATGAGAAAAGGATAAGGGGTCTTCATTTTGCAAAATTCCCTTAAACAGGGCACAAAAAGCCCAAACTATAAAAGAAAAAATCAGTAAATTAGAGTTCATCAAAATTTTAAAACTTTTGCTTTTCAAAAGATACCGTTATAAAAATGAATAAGCAATCTAAACTTTATGGGAAATATTTTCAAACATATACCAACAAAGGATTTGCATTTAGAATATATAATAAAATAAACTCCTACCATTCAATAATAAGAAGATTGAGGGCTTCCCTTGTGGCGCAGTGGTTGAGAATCCGCCTGCCGATGCAGGGAACACGGGTTCGTGCCCCATTCCAGGAAGATCCCACATGCCGCGGAGCGGCTGGGCCCGTGAGCCATGGCCGCTGAGCCTGCGTATCCGGAGCCTGTGCTCTGCAACGGGAGAGGCCACAACAGTGAGAGGCCCGCATACCACAAAAAAAGAAGAAGAAGAAGAAGATTGAAAAAACCCTTCACTAAAAAAGAAATATGGTTGGCAAATAAGCACATAAAATTCATTAGAGAAATATAAATTAAAACCACAGTAAAATACTAGGACACATACACAAGAAAGGCAAAAATTAAAAAGACTGATTATATAAAGTGTTGACAAGGTTGTGGAACATATAGAACTCACACACTGTTGATGGGAATATAAAATGGTTAAATCACTTTGGAAAATAGTTTGGCAGTTTCTTAAAAAGTTTATACACCTACCATATGATCTAGCATTTACCATATTTCTAGGTATTTACCCCAAATGAATAAAAGCTTGTACATACATTTTTTTACTGGTAATACACAAAAAGTGGAAACAGTCCAATGTCCATCAACAGGTGAATGGATACACAAAGGATGATATATCCATTCAATGAAATATTGTTCTGTAATAAAAGAACAGACTATGGATATGTACATCAACATGGATGAATCTCAAATAATTATGCTGAATAAAAGAAAGTAGACTAAAAAGAAGAAATACATAATGTGTGATTCCACCTAAATAAAATTTTAGAAAATGCAAACTATTGTATCAGAAAGGAAATAAGTCATTACCTGTGGATAGTGGTGTTGGAGAGAAAGAGATGGATTACATAGAGGCACAAGGAACTTTTGTGGTTGATAAATGTGTCATTATCTTGGTTGTAGTAATGATTTCACAGTTTATACGTATGTTAAAATTCATGAAATTTAGATTTATATAGTTTATTATACATCAATTATAGTTCAAGAAAACTGTAGGGGAAATAAAGAAATCTAAAAATCTAAGAAACAGCTCTAATTTTGAAGCCAGTATTTTATTTGAGCTTGGATATGCTACTTACAGTTTCTGAATTTCATTTTTCTCATCTATAGAGTAGAAGTGTTAGTTGTATTAAATGACTTCTAATGTCCTTTCAGGTTTAAAGGACTTGTGTTCTACCTTGTGTAACTATTATCTCAGGTATAGTAGATTATATATTTCCTTCTTCTCCCTATGACCCATCCTCAAATGGCACTTCCTTACAAGAAGATTATATTTACTGCTGCATGAAAGTTTGGTTTGGACATGTGTTTTATTTTAGTCAATGAAATGTGATTGGAAGTAAAATGATCAGAAGTTTTGAGAGTATCGTTCTGCCTTATCTATTCCCCTCTTCTATGAGAAGAGCAGGTCCAAGATAGAAGCTGCCCTTTCAGCCTGGGTTCCATAATTAAAATGTGGAGCAAAGCTACAGAATTGTGATGGACATTAATGTAAGCCAGAAAGGAATATATGGTTTTATAAACCTCTAAAATTTGAGGGGCCTTTTGCTACTACAGCATAACTTAGCTAAAGATGACTGATAACGAAATTGGTATTTAGAAATGAGATAATGCCATAATTTATATATAAATCTACAAATATGTTGTATGGACATCAGAACTAGTCAGGGAAATTGCTATTGTAAGCTAAAAATGCTGATACAAGTTGTGCACATTTGGAAATATTTGGTAAAACTGTCACTTGAGATAACTTTGAAGTAAATATTTTACCTAATAGTAAACTTTTGACATTAAGAAAAGAACTTGAAAAACAGAATGTTAGTAAAAATGAATTACACTTGACCCTTGAACAACATGGGGATTAATCCGTGTATAATTTATAGTTGGCCCTCCATATCTCTAGTTCCTCCACATTCACTGTTTCATTTCAACCAACCATGGACTGTGTAGTGCTGTAGTATTCACTGTTGAAAAACATCTTCATATACGTGGACCCACATTGTTCAAGGGTCAACTGTAGTTGCTTGTGCCATCTCTTCCTTCTAACTGAAAACTCCATGAGGGCAGGTGGTACAAATTATTTATTTGAGAGGAAAGTGATGAGCTCAGAAAAAAAAAAAAAAAAGCTGGTTTTCACACAGCACTTAAATAGAATATAGAAAGTCCAGAAAGTCTAGGATTTGTAGAGTTGAGACAATGGAACTGATCCTATTTCCAAGTAGTAAATGATAAAATGAAGACCTGGAGCAATAAAGGGTGATTAAGATTCAACCTCTAAACCAGTACCAAATCAACCATGTGGTTGTAAATCAATTTTATCAGTGATTGTTAAATTGTCATCAGTACTATTATCATTATTAATGTTTTCCCTTCAAAAGAAAAACCTCTGAGTGACCTCAGTTCACTGAGGCCACAGCCATATGCACTGTGCTTAACCCACTGTTAGGTGTGTAATACAAATTAAGTGGAGAATTGTTGACTGGCTGACTCCCTTCATGAGATAGTATGACCCATGAGCATGTGTTCTCAAATGAAAGACCCCTTCTACAGTATTCTCCTGGCTTCTGGCACTTTTGCAGCCTTTCTTATGTCAAGCGTTTCTACTAATAGTACAATCACCATGATGTAAAGTGTGTTCCTTAGAACAGATTTTGTGAAATGTTAATGTCTTAAGCAAAAATAGATTCTGTGGTCAAATTAGTTTAGAAAGCACTTAGTTAACAAGGTTATGCACTTTTATTGAGTTCAGGACTTCTCAGACTTTAAAATGCCAATGTAGATGGTAAATCTCCAAGGGGGGACATGATATACATTTGCCAAACTTATCTGAACACAGAACATTTGTTTTTCCCTAGAGCATCTCACAGATTTTATATTCTATGGAAAACATATACAATTTAATATTCTGTGGAAAACTATTCCAACACTGTTGGAAACAATAGACATATAATAATGTCTTTGCTCTAGGCCAATTTTACGTACTTTTTCCTGTGCAAGTGTGCTTCCTCTTGGGGAAAGAAGTGGTTAGGGACAATGATAACAAACCTTAAATTTTTGCTTCCATTTGTTTTTTATGCATACTTATATGCCATAAGGGCTCAGATAATCAATGCATCCTTTGTTCCCCCACTGTGCCACATTAATAGCTCAATTACAGCCTTCTCTCCCACTGAGAAACTGCCCTATGTTGCCCTCAACACAGCAAAGCGTGGCCTCAGTTCAATGGGAAGGAAGCCAATCATGTCTAGTTGCTGACCTGGTGCCTGGCACACCCCCTGAAAGCTATAAATGAGCAGAGAGCCCTAAAAAAAGCCCTAAAAAATATGTAGAAACAGTGGTCATCTTTCTTCCTTTCTCTTCCTTTTCTGTGTTTTCCCCTCCTTTTTTGTTCCTGTCACTTATCCAGTACCTTCAAGCTATATTATTGTCTATTGTTCTATCAGTCATTATTCCCCTTAGCTCCCTGTAAGCTAATCTTCTCAGTCTTCTCCAAATATGCTCCCTTCTGTCAAGTCTTCCTGAGTCTGATCTTGTTGTTCCTTCCTCCCAATTGTCCCTTATCTCTGCATATGTAAGCCTGCTTCTTCAAGGTCCAATTCAAATGCTATCTCCTGTTTGTTTCTCTAACTTTATCAAGCTCTCTGTCCTGTGAATACCCATAGCACTTTATTTATACTCTAGTTTTTTGACACAAAGCACTTTCTTTCATATAGTACAGTTATTTAAGTCCATGTGTATCTCTTCTGACTGTAAATTCCATGAAAGTTTGTGATACAACTTGTTCTTTGGCTCCTCCTATTCACACACTTTCCCTACCTAGAATATGTTCCAGAAGACACTAATGTATAAGAGACTCCTGATAAAAATATAACCCATTCATTTACATTGACTATATCTTGGTTAAGCAAGCACTAGTACATAGACTCAGTACCTCGTTAACTTCCTCAGAAAGAATCTGTTTGCAATAAATATATGAGTAATCAATATAGATTTTTTGAAGGTCTTATAGAAAAGAAGATTTATGTGACACACTCCAACACACTTTATAAGTCCCTGTTCTACACATCATTTATATTAAGGTCCTGTAGACATGCTGCCCCTAAGAGCTCTTCATTATTCCCACTCTCAGAGCCAGGCACAGGGGCCCTAGTCTTTTCCATTTCATGATCATCCTCCCAAGCCTTGAATTCTCTTGCGCCCTTTTTCTACAGAGTAAGCTATCTCTATTTCTTCTAAGTCTTAAAAAAAAACTTAAACGAGTTGTGTATAATCACTGTCTTCAATTCCTCGTCTTCCATCCTCTCTTAAATACACTACAATTATACTCCTGCTATCTCTATTCAACTGGAAACTACTTTCATCAAGGACTCAAATGATTCTCAAATAGCTAAATATTTGGGTCAATTTTGAGAGAAGTATTTGACTGTTAATCAGTCCTTCCTCCTTAATACACTCGTTATTACAGCTTCCCAAATACTATATTTTTGTAGTATCCCTACTACTCAACTCATTGTTTCTGGTCAGTCTCATGTGGTGATTTTACTTCTCCCTGAATTCTAATGCTATGACCACAAGAATCAGTCATTGGATATTTTCTCTTCACTTTCTACATTTGTTCCATTACTGACCTTGTCCAGGCCCACAGCCTAGATGTCATTTGTATGCTAACTACTCCTAAATTTATATTCTAGCCCAAATTTTTCTCTAAAATCTAGATTTCTATATTCAACTTTCTAATCAACATCTTCACTTGATTGGCTAATACATTTCTGCAAACTAACAAGGTTTTTTAACAGTATCTAGGTACTATTGGGTTTGGCCAAAAAGTTCGTTTGGGTTTTTCCATAACATAACCTGAAAGAACTTTTTGCCAACCCAATATTAATTTGCAATTTAAAGAAGAAATTATGAGGGGAAGTTTGGCTAGCCTTACTATTCACTGCTTATCATGTCTGGACTTTTTAAAATCATTGTTTTATTGAGTTATAATTTACATACAATAAAATGTACATTTATTGTGTTTATTCTATAATATTTGACTATTGTAAACATCAAAGCAACCCACTATCCAAATGAAGGTATGGACTACTTCTACCAAAGTGGAAAGTTCTCACATGCCACTGTCTATCAGCTGTCCTCCATCTGCTTATAAGAGGCAATCATTTGTCCTAATTTCTATCCATAGATTTGTTCTACCTGTTCATGAACTTCATATCGATGGACTCATATGGTATATATTTTTCTGAGTCTTAGTATTTGCACTCAACATAATGGTTTTGAGATTCATTCTTTTTGTTTCATGTATCAGCAGTTTGTTACTTTAGTTTGCTGAGAATATTACATTGTACAAGTATACCACAATTTATTTATGTTCTCACCTTTTGATGGAGGGTTATTTCCTGCTTGGGATTATTAAGAATAAGGATGCTATGAACATTCTTATACAAATGCTTTTGTAGACAAATGTTTTTATTTCTTACAATAAAAATCAAAAAGCGAAATTGCAATTTACATTCCTCTGATGACACATGATATGCTTTTCACATGGTTTTTGTTTTGTTTTTTTTTGTCATTCTAATGCTATCTGTTATAGAAAGCCCAAGTCTTGCCCGTTTTGATTGGGTTGCTTGTCCTTTGACATTTTATTTATAGAAATTCTTTATATATTCTGTGTGAGTTATTTCCCAAATATATAAGCTGAAAATATATTTTTCTAAGCTAATTTACCTATTTATTTCCTTAATATTGTTTTGATGAGCAAATAGTTATAATTTTGATGTTACCTAATTTACCTTTTTTTCCCCTTTTTTAGAGCTTTTTGTGAAGCCCTGAATACAGTGAGAAATTTACCATCTCCATGAACTGGAAGACTGACTATTGTAAGGTGTCAGTTCACTATATATTCCATAAATTCAATGTAATCCCAGTTCAAAATACAGCAGGGGTTTTTAAGAAGAAATTGACAGGCTAATTTTAAAATTTTATAAGAAAATTACACATTACCTATAAGTGTTAGATTAATATTAAAAAAACTAGTTTAAATTACTATACTACCTTATTTTAAGACTTTCTGTAAAATCACAGTAATCAATCCAGTATGATATTTTTATGAGGGTAGAAAATAGATTGTGGGACACCACAGAGTCCATATTTAGACCCACATGAATATGGCCAACTGATTTCATTAGGATTCCAGTCAATTAAATGGAGAAAGAAAAGGATTTTGAACAAATAGTGCTAGAAAAATTAGATGTACATAAGGAAGAAAAAAGAAACAAACAAACAAGCTTGATCATAGTCCATTCCCAAAAAATGATCTAGGGTGAATAATAAAGCTAAACTTAAAATATGGAACAAAAATTTTTCTATAAGGAAACACAGGAGAAAATCTCAATGACCTTTGAAGTAGATTCTTGGACAGAACCCTTCACTCTACTTCTTAAAATTCTTCCTAGGCTATTGAATGAAGGAGATGTGGTTCATTCATCTGAGCTCATTTGTTAATGTAGAAAGAAAGAGAATACATGGAGAATTCTGGATAATATTCTCCAAAACACTGGAGAATACTTGGATAAATTAAAACTTAGAAGGAATTGAATACATAAGGTTGGGAAGAAAATATTTTTGAGCAGAAGATACCATCTCATTACTATGTAATGAAAAGACAGCCATCTTATTTGTAATTTGTATCTTGTTGTATGAATAGTCACCCTGTGGTGACTACTGTACTGTAGAGACCTGAAAGGACTAGTCTGCATCCTTATGGGTGATAGTTCCTGGTAAAAGAGGGCACTTCCTGGTGTCAATCATCTGGTAAGAGATGGGTCATTGGATAGAAAATAGGAACCATGAGAAATGGTGAATTTTCCACTTCTCTTGGATTAGATGTAGACCAAGAATTTATCAAGAATGACAAGTACCTGCAGAATAGCCATCATTTAAAAGTTTACAAATAACAAATGCTGGAGAGGGTTTGGAGAAAAGGAAACCCTCCTACACTATTGGTGGGAATGTAAATTGGTTCAGCCGCTATGGAGAACAGCATGGAGGTTCCTCAAAAAACTAAAAATAGAGGTGCCACGTGATCCAGCAATCCCATTCTTGGGCATATACCTGAACAAAGCTATAACTTGAAAAGATACATGCACACCTATGTTCATAGCAGCAATACTGACAATAGCCAAAACATGGAAACAACCTAAATGTCCATCAACAGATAAATGGATAAAGAAGATGTGGTATATATACATATGTATATATACACACATATATATACGTATATATGTATATATACACATATATACGTATATATATATGTGTGTATATATACATACATATATTAATACAATGGAATATTACTCAGACATAAAAAAGAATGAAATAATGTCATTTGCAGCAACAAGGATGGACCTAGGGATTTTCATACTAAGCAAAGTAAGTCAGAAAGAGAAAGACAAATATCGTATGATATCACTTATATGTGGTGTCCAAATATATGACACAAATGAACTTACCTATGAAACAGGAACACGAACAAACTCATAGACATACAGAACTTATGGTTGCCAAAGCAGGGGAGTGGGGGAGGTGGGGGGGGTGGATTGAGAGTTTGTTATTAGTAGATGCAAACTATTATATACGGAATGGATAAACAACAGGTCCTATTGTATATCACAGGAAACTATATTTAATATCCTGTAATAAACCATAATGGAAAAGGAAAAAAAAAAGAATGAAAGAACCTGGCACATGGTCCTTGATTTAAATCTTTGCAGCATTTGGAAGACAAAACTAATGTAACATGCACTCTTTCCCGCTGAGCTCAGTGATGGATTCAAAAATCTTATTCCATACAATGACTCAAACAACCTATTTATTAGACTTGGCATATAAGAAAACATTCCCAGTCTAAATAATTAGTAGAGGTATCCTAAGTGGTGCTTTTTAAGATGGTATTTGTTAGATGACCTCCAGTTGGGAAGAGAAAGAGAGACACATAGGGAAGATTTCGCTTCTTTCTAGGCTTCCATGTGAATTGTACAGACATTTCAAGCTCAGGAAAACATGTTATAACATGCAGTGTCACATTTTCCTGATTTCTGGCACTCTGTATTCACTGGCTTTTTGTTAACACCTAGATTTTTCTTTTAATTTTGCATTTCGACTTTGCCTATGAAATATCCATTTTCCACCTCCCTTCTGCCTTCCTAAGAAAACCCTGATTTTGTTCCACAGCCCAGTCTATTTTACACTGCCTTGTACTTCAGGGGAATTTCAGGGATTGAGCTCTGATTAGTCCAAGAAAATTATGCAGGGGCCCATTTTCATTACCAATGGCTATTGCATGACATATATAGGCATGTGATGCACTGCTGGCCAATGAGACACAAGGGGCAGTCTGGAAAGACTCCCTTGCTCTTTAAAAGGAGCATATGAGAAAGGTAGTCCTCTTCTTCCTCTGGGCATCATCATGCCTGGAAATGACTCCTGAAATTGGTGTAGTCATCTGGTGACTAAGTGGCAGCAGCCTTAAGAGGATGGTGGAACAAAAAGATTGAAACTTGACTTCATCATTGAATACCTCATCAGATGGTGCTGGGGATCTGCCTTCCTCTGGATTTCTTGATATAGTTCCATAAATGTAAGTCAATTTGAGTATAAAATTTTGATCATTTGCTACTAAAGCCATCTTAATATGCTTTTTGTGGTTGTTATTTTAAAAGATCCCACAAAAAGAATAAAATACCTAGGAATAAATCTACCTTAGGTGGTAAAAAGACTTGTACTCAGAAAACTATAAGACACTAGTGAAAGAAATCAAAGATGACACAAACAGATAGAGAGATACACCATGTTCTTGGATTGGAAGAATCAGTATTGTGGAAATGACTACACTACACAAAGCAATCTACAGATTCAATGCAAACCCTATCAAATTACCAATGGCATTTTTCACAGAATTAGAACAGAAAATTGACAATTTGCATGGAAACACAAAAGACCCCAAATAGCAAAGTAACCTTGAGAAAGAAAAATGAAGCTAGAGGAATCAGGCTCCCCAAATTCAGACTATACTACAAAGCTACAGTAATCAAGACAATACGGTACTGGCACAAAAACAGAAATATAGATCAATGGAACAGGATAGAAAGCCCATAGATAAACCCACAGACATATGGTCAACTAATCTATGACAAAGGAGGCAAGAATATAAAATGGAGAAAAGATAGCCTCTTCAATAAATGGTGCTGTGAAAACTGGACAGCTTACATGTAAAAGAATGAAATTAGAATATTCCCTAACACCATACACAAAAATAAACTCAAAATGGATTAATGACCTAAGTGTAAGGCCAGACACTATAAAACTCTTAGAGGAAAACATAGGAAGAACACTCTTTGACATAAATCACAGCAAGATCTTTTTTGACCCACGTCCTAGATTAAAGAAAATAAAAACAAAAATACACAAATGGGACCTAATGAAACTTGAAAGCTTTTGCACAGCAAAGAAAACCATAAACAAGACAAAAAGACAACCCTCAAAATGGGAGAAAATATTTGCAAACGAAGCAACTGACAAAGGATTAATCTCCAACAGATACAAAGAGCTCATGCAGCTCAAAGTCAAAAAAACAACCCAATCAAAAAATGGGCAGAAGACCTAAATAGACATTTCTCCAAAGAAGACATGCAGATGGCCAATAAACACATGAAAAGATGCTCAACATCACTAATTATTAGAGAAATGCAAATCAAAACTATAATGAGGTATCACCTCACCAGTCAGAATGGCCATCATCAAAATATCTACATATAATAAATGCTAGAGAGGGTGTGGAGAAAAGGCAACCCTCTTGCACTGTTGGTGGGAATGTAAACTGATACAGCCACTATAGAGAACAGTATGGAGTTCCTTAAAAATCTAAATATAGAACTACCATATGACCCAGCAATCCCACTTCTGTGCATATACTCAGAGAAAACCATAATTCAAAAAGACACATGAACCCCAATGTTCACTGCAACACAATTTACAATAGCCAGAACATGGAAGCAACCAAAATGTCCATTGACAGATGAATGGATAAAGAAGACGTGGTACATATATACCATGGAATATTACTCAGCCATAAAAAGGAAATTGGGTCATTTGTAGAGACATGGATAGACCTAGAGACTGTCAAACAGAGGGAAGTAAGTCAGAAACGGAAAAACAAATATATATTAATGCATATATGTGGAATCTAGAAAAATGGTGCAGATGAACCTATTTGCAAGGCAGGAATAGAGATGCAGACAAAGAAAATAGACGTGTGGACATGGGGAGGGGAGAGGGGGATGAACTGGGAGACTGAGATTGAGGATGTCCACTGCTATATGTAAAACAGATAGCTAGTGGGAACCTGCTGTATGGTGCAGGGAGCTCAGCTCGGTGCTCTGTGGTGACCTAGATGGATGGGATTGGGGAGGTTGGGAGGGAGACCCAAGAGGGAGGGGATATATGTATACATATAGCTGATTCACTTCATTGTACAACAGAAAGTAACACGTCATTTTAAAGCAACTATACCCCAATTAATAAAGAAGTAAAAAATAATAATTCCCAGCTATTCCCCCATTTTAACAGTTAGGCTATGAGTAACACAAGAAAAGGGTTTTGGTTCATGTTTAATCTGAGTTAAAAGTGGAATAGAACAGTTCCATGCCCTGCTATCCCCATACTCAATTTGCCCAGAGAGAGTGCCAACTTTGGAGGTTTTGAGTTTTATTTTAATTAAGGAAGATATTATTTCTGCTCAGACCTTCAAATCACACTAACGAAATCATTCTCCAGCAGTCCAGCACTTCTACAAGGAACCACTCTGCTCAGTGACACATAAGAGAGAGAAAAGAAGGCTACTTAGATGCCTGCTGGCTCAGTGGGTACTTACCCTGGAAAGGAGAGTCGGCTTCTTTGAACAATTATGACCACATTCCAAGAACTCAATTCTGCATTTGCTTTTCTTTCTATTTTAGAAGCTCATATATGTTTAGGAGGCAAGATGGTTTCGATTTTAAACTTTCTTTTTTGATGCTAATCACTTAATGACATTTTCTCCTTCTAGGCTGAGGTTTTCCACATTTGGTCTCTGTCTTCTTTTTGACTTAATTAATCGGAGTCGGAATCCCTTTTCCATATGCCCCATGTTAACTACTAATTTTTCAGAGCAGTCACTTGGAGGTGGAACAAGAACAAGAATGTGGTTCTTGGCTGATGTTGTAGCAGTCAAGGAACTGGAAACCAGTGGCAGGAGAAACAGCTGGGTAGCGAACACATCATGAACATCCAGAGGGCCCTAATGGACTCCCCACACTCCTCTTACTCTGAAAAACTCTGGTGTCACAGCAAATGAAGTGGCCACATATGAACATGTTTACACATGCTAAGGTCAATACCCTCACATACTGTATCGTTGATAGTGGCCCTTAAGTGTCTTCAGTTCAGCGTTTCATTTACAATAATAGCTCTCATCTTTGAACACTAAGTATGTGCCAGGCACTATGCTACCTGTTTTGCAAATGACAAATCTTTCAATCCCTATCTTGTGTAACAGGGATTATACTTATTTTTCACATGAAGAAACTAAGAAAAAGGGTAATCTGTCCAGAGTCACATACTACCTAAGTGACATAACCTCGATTTCATCCTAGCCCGGACTCCTAAACCAATTATCTTAATCAATATACGTGTTTCTCTTTTAGTATGACATACCTCTCCCAGATATATGCTCCTCTAGGGCATATACCCAATAATTAGCTCAGACCAGGTATACATACAAGTGCTCAATAAATTGCTGTTGTTTTTAGTGTGGAATAGTGTGACTAATACAGGCAAAAGCAATTTTATTGATCCAGAAAAAAGTTCTAGCTGAGTGACTTTTATCTATGAGGAAATTATCCTAAGTATGACACTTAACTTGATTATTTAAAATACATTCTCCGGGGGAAGAGAGAAGATGGCGGCAGAGTAAGACGCGGAGATCACCTTCCTTCCTCCCCACAGATACATCAGAAATACATCTACACGTGGAATTGCTCCTATAGAACACCCACTGAACGCTGGCAGAAGACCTCAGACCTCCCAAAAGGCAAGAAACACCCCACGTACCTGGGTAGGGCAAAAGAAAAAAAGAATAAACAGAGACAAAAGAATAGAGACGGTACCTGCACCAGTGGGAGGGAGCCGTGAAGGAGGAAACGTTCCCACACACTAGGAGCCCCTTCACGGGCGGAGACTGCGGGTGGCGGAGGGGGAAGCTTCAGAGCTGCGGAGGAAAGCACAGCAACAGGGTGCGGAGGGCAAAGCGGAGAGATTCCCGCACAGAGGATCAGTGCCGACTGGCACTCACCAGCCTGAGAGGCTTGTCTGCTCACCAGCGGGGAAGGGCGAGGGCTGGGAGCTGAGGTTCGGGCTTCGGCTTCAGTCGGGAGAGGTCTGGAGTTGGCAGCATGAAAACAGCCTGAAGGGGTTAGTGCACCACGGCTAGCCAGGAGGGAGTCCGGGAGAAGTCTGGGGCTGCCGAAGAGGCAAGAGACCTTTTCTTCCCTCTCTGCTTCCTGGTGTGCGAGGAGAGGGGTTAAAGCGCGCCGCTTAAAGGAGATCCAGAAAAGGGCGCGGAGCTGCCGAAGAGACAAGAGACTTTTTCTTGCCTCTTTGTTTCCTGGTGCGAGAGAAGAGGGGATTAAGCGCACCATGTAAAGGAGCTGCAGAAATGGGCGCGAGCCACAGCTGTCGGCGCGGACACCAGAGACGGGCGTGGGACGCTAGGGTTGCTACTGCCGCCACCAAGAGGCCTGTGTGCGAGCACAGGTCACTCTCCACACCACCCCTCCCGGGAGCCTGTGCAGCCCGCCACTGCCAGGGCCCCGTGATCCAGGAACAGCTTCCCCGGGAGAACGCGCGGCGCGCCTCGGGCCGGTGCAGCGTCACGCCGGCCTCTGACGTCGCAGGCTCGCCCCGCATCCGTGCCCCTCCCTCCCCCCGGCCTGAGCCAGAACCCACGAATCAGCTGCTCCTTTAACCCCGTCCTGTCTGAGCAAAGAACAGGGTACCTACGCGCAGAGGCGTGGCCAAGTCCAAAGCTGAACCCCAGGAGCTGTGTGAACAAAGAGGAGAAGGGGAGGTCCCTCCCAGCAGCCTCAGAAGCAGCGGATTAAAGCTCCACAATCAACTTGAAGTGCCCTGCATCTGTGGAATACCTGAATAGACAGTGAATCATACCAAGTTGAGGAGGTGGACTTTGGGAGCAAGATATATTATTATTTTCTCCTTTTTTTCTTTTTGTGAGTGTGTATGTGTGTGCTGCTGTGTGAGATTTTGTCTGTATAGCTTTGCTTTCACCATTTGTCCTAGGGTTCTGACCGACCCGTTGTTTTTTTAAATAAAATTCTTCTTCTTAATAATTATTTTTTATTTTAATAACTATTTTATCCTACTTTATTTTATCTTCTTCCTTTCTTTCTTCCTTTCTTTCTTCCTTCCATTCTTCCCTCCTTTCTTCCTTCCTTCCTTCCTCCCTTCCTTCCTTCCTTTCTTCCTCCCTTCCTTCCTTCATTCCTTCCTTCCTTCCTTTCTTGCTTTCTTCCTTCCTTCATTTCTTCCTTCCTTTCTTCCTTCCTCCCTTCCTTCCTTCCTTTCTTCCTCCTTCCTTCCTTCCTCCCTTCCTTTCTTGCTTTCTTCCTTCCTTCATTTCTTCCTTCCTTTCTTCCTTCCTTCCTTCCTTGCTTTCTTCCTCCCTTCCTTCCTTCCTTCCTTCCTTTCTTTCCTTTCTATTTTTTCTCCCTTTTATTTTGAGCTGTGTGGATTAAAGGCTCTTGGTTCTCCAGCCAGGAGTCAGGGCTGTATCTCTGAGGTGGGAGAACCAACTTCACGACACTGGTCCACAAGAGACCTCCCAGCTCCACACAATATCAAACGGTGAAAATCTCCCAGAGATCTCCATCTCAACACCAAGACCCAGCTTCACTCAACGACCAGCAGTGTATGGTTGTGGTCACCCTATGCCCAACAAATAGCAAGACAGGACTACAGCCCCATCCATTAGCAGAGAGACTGCCTAAAATCATAATAAGGCTACCAACATCTCCAAACACACCACCAGACGTGGACCTGCCCACCAGAAAGACAAGATCCAGCCTCATACACCAGAACACAGGCACTAGTCCCCCCAACCGGGAAACCTACTCAACCCACTGAACCAACCTTAGACACTGGGGACAGCCACCAAAAACAACGGGAACTATGAAACTGTAGCCTGCAAAAAGGAGACCCAAAAACAGTAAGCAAAATGAAAAGACAGAAAAACACACAGCACATGAAGGAGCAAGGTAAAAACCCACCAGACCTAACAAATCAAGAGGAAATAGGCAGTCTACCTGAAAAAGAATTCAGAATAATGATAGTGAAGATGATCCAAAATCTTGGAAATAGAATAGACAAATTGCAAGAAACATTTAACAAGGACCTAGAAGAAATAAAGAGGAAGCAAGCAACGATGAGCAACACAATAAATGAAATTAAAAACACTCTAGATGTGATCAATAACAGAATAACTGAGGCACAAGAACGGATAAGTGACCTGGAAGATAAAATAGTGGAAATAACTACTGCAGAGCAGAATAACGAAAAGAGAATGAAAACAACTGAGGACAGTCTCAGAGACTTCTGGGACAACATTAAATGCACCAACATTCGAATTATAGGGGTCCCAGAAGAAGAAGAGAAAAAGAAAGGGACTGAGAAAATATTTGAAGAGATTATAGTTGAAAACTTCCCTAATATAGGAAAGGAAATAGTCAATCAAGTCCAGGAAGCACAGAGAGTCCCATACAGGATAAATCCAAGGAGAAACAAGACACATATTAATCAAACTATCAAAAATTAAATACAAAGAAAACATATTAAAACAGCAAGGAAAAACAACAAATAACACACAAGGGAATCCACATAAGGTTAAGAGCTGATCTTTCAGCAGAAACTGCAAGCCAGAAGGGTGTGGCAGGACATATTTAAAGTGATGAAGGAAAAAAACCTACAACCAAGATTACTCTACCCAGCAAGGATCCCATTCAGATTTGATGGAGAAATTAAAACCTTTACAGACAAGCAAAAACTGAGAGAGTTCAGCACAACCAAAGCAGCTTTACAACAAATGCTAAAGGAACTTCTCTAAGCAAGAAACACAAGAGAAGGAAAAGACCTACAAGAACAAACCCGAAACAATTAGGTAAATGGTAATAGGAACATACATATCAATAATTACCTTAAATGTAAATGGATTAAATGCTCCCACCAAAAGACACAGACTGGCCGAATGGATACAAAAACAAGACCCATATATATGCTGTCTACAAGAGACCCACTTCAGATCTAGGGACACATACAGACTGAAAGTGAGGGGATGGAAAAAGATATTCCATGCAAATAGATATCAAAAGAAAGCTGGAGTAGCAATTCTCACATCAGACAAAATAGACTTTAAAATAAAGACTATTACAAGAGACAAAGAAGGACACTACATAATGATCAAGGGATCGATCCATGAAGAAGATATAACAATTGTAAATATTTATGCACCCAACATAGGAGAACCTCAATACATAAGGCAAACGCTAACAGCCATAAAAGGGGAA
This sequence comes from Kogia breviceps, assembly GCF_026419965.1. Taxonomy (NCBI): domain Eukaryota; kingdom Metazoa; phylum Chordata; class Mammalia; order Artiodactyla; family Physeteridae; genus Kogia; species Kogia breviceps. The sequence continues at coordinate 50,139,088 of NC_081316.1, read as the reverse complement.
AGCGACAGTAACACAATCATAGTAGGGGACTTTAACACCCCACTTTCACCAATGGAGAGATCATCCAAAATGAAAATAAATAAGGAAAAACAAGCTTTAAATGATACATTACACAACATGGACTTAATTGATATTTATAGGACATTCCATCCAAAAACAACAGAATACACATTTTTCTTGAGTGCTCATGGAACATTCTCCAGGATAGATCATATATTGGGTCACAAATCTAGCCTTGGTAAATTTAATAAAGTGGAAATTGTATCAAGTATCTTTTCTGACCACAATGCTATGAGACTAGATATCAATTACAAGAAAAGATCTGTAAAAAATACAAACACATGGAGGCTAAACAATACACTACTTAATAACAAAGTGATAAATGAATAAATCAAAGAGGAAATCAAAAAATACTTAAAAACAAATGACAATGGAGAGATGACGACACAAACCTATGGGATGCAGCAAAAGCAGTTCTAAGAGGGAAGTTTATAGCAATACAATCATACCTTAAGAAACAGGAAACATCTCGAATAAACAACCTAACTTTGTACTAAAGCAATTAGAGAAAGAAGAACAAAAAAAAACCCCTAATTTAGCAAAAGGAAAGAACTCAAAAAGATCAGATCAGAAATAAATGAAAAAGAAATGAAGGAAATGATAGCAAAGATCAATTCAACTAAAAGCTCATTCTTTGTGAAGATAAATAAAATTGATAAACCATTAGCCAACTCATCAAGAAAAAAAGGGAGAAGACTCAAATCAATAGAATTAGAAATGAAAAAGGAGACGTAAAAACAGACACTGCAGAAATACAAAAGATTATTAGACATTACTAAAAGCAACTGTATGCCAATAAAATGGACAACCTGGAAGAAACGGACAAATTCTTAGAAATGCACAACATGCCGAGACTGAACAAGGAAGAAATAGAAAATATGAACAGACCAAACACAAGCACTGAAATTGAAACTGTGATTAAAAATCTTCCAACAAACAAAAGCCCAGGACCAGATGGCTTCACAGGCGAATTCTATCAAACATTTAGAGAATAGCTAACACCTATCCCTCTCAAATTCTTCCAAAAGATAGCAGAGGGAGGAACACTCCCAAACTCATTCTATGAGGCCAGCATCACCCTAATACCAAAACCAGACAAAGACGTCACAAAGGAAGAAAACTACAGGCCAATATCACTGATGAACATAGATGCAAAAGTCCTCAACAAAATACTAGCAAACAGAATCCAACAGCACATTAAAGGAATCATACACCATGATCAAGTGGGGTTTATTCCAGGAATGCAAGGGTTCTTCAATATAAGCAAATCAATCAACGTGATACACCATATCAACAAACTGAAGGAGAAAAACCATATGATCATCTCAACAGATGCAGAGAAACCTTTTGACAAAATTCAACACCCACTTATGATAAAAACCCTGCAGAAAGTTGGCATAGAGGGAACTTTCCTCAACATAATAAAAGCCATATATGACAAACCCACAGCCAGCGTCTTTCTCAATGGTGAAAAACTGAAACCATTTCCACTAAGATCAGGAACAAGACAAGGTTACCTACTCTCACTACTCTTATTCAACATAGTTTTGGAAGTTCTAGCCACAGCAATCAGAGAAGAAAAAGAAATAAAAGGAATCCAAATCAGAAAAGAAGAAGTAAAGCTGTCATTGTTTGCAGATGACATGATACTATACATAGAGAATCCTAAGTATGCTACCAGAAAACTACTAGAGCTAATCAATGAATTTTGTAAAGTAGCAGGATACAAAATTAATGCACAGAAATGTCTAGCATTCTTATACACTAATGATGAAAAATCTGAGAGTGAAATTAAGAAAACACTCCCATTTACCATTGCAACAAAAAGGTTTATCTAGGAATAAAACTACCTAAGGAGACAAAAGACCTGTATGCAGAAAATTATAAGACACCGATGAAAGAAATTAAAGATGATACAAATAGATGGAGAAATATACCATGTTCTTGGATTGGAAGAATCAACATTGTGAAAATGACTCTACTACCGAATGCAATCAACAGATTCAATGCAATCCCTATCAAACTACCACTGGCATTTTTTACAGAACTAGAACAAAAAAATCACAATATTTATGGAAACACAAAAGACACCGAATAGCCAAAGCAATCTTGAGAAAAGAAACGGAGCTGGAGGAATCAGGCTCCCTGACTTCAGTCTATGCTACATAGCTACAGTAATCAAGACAGTATGGTACTGACACAAAAACAGAAATATAGATCAATAGAACAGGATAGAAAGCCCAGAGATAAACCCACACACATAGTCACCTTATCTTTGATAAAGGAGGGAAGAATATACAATGGAGGAAAGACAGCCTCTTCAGTAAGTGGTGCTGGGAAAACTGGACAACTACATGTAAAAGAATGAAATTAGAACATTCCCTATCACCATATACAAAAATAAACTCAAAATGGGTTAAAACCTACATGTAAGTACAGACACTATCAAACTCTTAGAGGAAAACATAGGCAGAACAGCTATGACATAAATCACAGCAAAATCCTTTTTGACCCACCTCCTAGAGAAATGGAAATAAAAACAAAAATAAACAAATGGGACTTAATGAAACTTAAATGCTTTTGCACAGCAGAGGATACCATAAAGAAGACCAAAAGACAACCCTCAGAATGGGAGAAAATATTTGCAAATGAAGCAACTGACAAAGGATTAATACCCAAAATATACAAGCAGCTCATGCAGCTCAATAACAAAAAAACAAACAACACAATCCAAAAATAAGCAGAAGAACTAAATAGACATTTCTCCAAAGAAGATATACAGATTGCCAACAAACACATGAGAGAATGCTCAACATCATTAATCATTATAGAAATGCAAATCAAAACTACAATGAGATATCATCTCACACCGGTCAGAATGGCCATCATCAAAAACTCTAGAAACAATAAATGCTGGAGAGGGTGTGGAGAAAAGGGAACACTCTTGCACTGCTGGTGGGAATGTAAATTGATACAGCCACTTGGAGAACAGTATGGAGTTTCCTTAAAAAACTACAAATAGAACTACCATACGGCCCTGCAATCCCACTACTGGGCATATACCCTGAGAAAACCATAATTGAAAAAGAGTCATGTACCAAAATGTTCATTGCAGCTCTATTTACAATAGCCAGGACATGGAAGCAACCTAAGTGTCCATCAACAGATGAATGGATAAAGAAGATGTGGCACATATATACAACGGAATATTACTCAGCCATAAAAAGAAATGAAACTGAGTTATTTGTAATGAGGTGGATAGACCTGGAGTCTGTCATACAGAGTGAAGTAAGTCAGAAAGAGAAAAACAAATACCATATGCTAAGACATATATATGGAATCTAAGAAAAGAAAATGTCATGAAGAGACTAGGGGTAGGATGGGAATAAAACACAGTCCTACTAGGGCATGGACTTGAGAATATGGGGACGGGGAAGGGAAAGCTGTGACAAAGTGAGAGAGTGGCATGGACATATATACACTACCAAATGTAAAAAAGATAGCTAGTGGGAAGCAGCCACATAGCACAGGGAGATCAGCTCAGTGCTTTGTGACCACCTAGAGGGGTGGGATAGGGAGGGTGGGAGGGAGGGAGACACAGAGGGAAGAGATATGGGAACATATGTATATGTATAACTGATTCACTTTGTTGTAAAGCAGAAACTAACACACCATTGTAAAACAGTTATACTCCAATAGATGTTAATAAATAAATAAATACATAAATAAATAAATAAATACATAAAATAAATAAATAAAATACATTCTCATTCAAACTAGGTCAAGGATTTGGTGACTTTAATAGCTGTTTAGTCAAACTGCTGCTGATAACAGGCTAACCCTACTTGTGCCTTTGGCTATAGAAAAGAACATGAATTGACCAGTTGAAATACATCACCTTATTATAGTGTTTAAAAATGTAGGATAACCTTGAGATTCTACTGTTGGCAATTCAGTCACATTAACTTTATTAGTGTATATCAACAAACTAGATTCTTAAGTTCATGTCAGACTATGAGATTGTCCTACATGATGAGCCTTTTGGTGGCAAAAACTGCATCTATCTCAGCTCCTCCAAGAATTGACACACTGACTGGCACATAGCAAATATTCGATTAATATCTGTTAAGTTGAAACGAGGGGGGGGGGATAAATTAGGAGTTTGGAATTAACAGATACAAACTACTATATATAAAATAGATAAACAACAACGATCTACTGTATAGCACAGGGAATCATATTCAATATCTCATAATAACCTATAAAGGAAAAGAATATGAAAGGTAATATATATGTGCATATATATATGTGTGTGTGTGTATATATATATATATATATATATATATATATGAAACCGAATTGCTTTGCTGTACACCTGAAACTAACACAACATTGTAAATCAACTATACTTCAATTAAAATTATATATATAGGGACTCCCTTGGTGGCACAGGAGTTAAGAATCCGCCTGCCAGTGCAGGGGACACAGGTTCAAGCCCTGGTCCAGGAAGATCCCACATGTCACTGAGCAACTAAGCCCATGAGCCACAACTACTGAGCCTACGCTCTAGAGTCCGCGAGCCACAACTACTGAAGCCCAGGCTCCTAGAGCCCGTGCTCCGCAACAAGAGAAGCCACCGCAATGAGAAGCCCACACACTGCAACGAACACTCGCCGTGACTAGAGAAAGCCTGTGCACAGCAGAAAAGACCCAATGCAGCCAAAAAATAAATAAATAAATTTATTTTAAAAATATATATAAATTTTTAAGTTGAAATAAAATACATTAAATAAATGGAAGGAAAATATATTTTAATTCTGCATGAAAACAAGTTTAAATATAAGTATGAAGGGGACTTTAATTGAATCTCTATTATAATGTATTTTTGTGGCTTGATATTAAGAGAAAGCAGAGGCTGGAAAGTCAGAGCGACATGTGCCTATGTCCCACTTCTTTATTAAGAATTGTATGATTCTGGAAAAAATACCTAACTTTCTAATCCTCAGTTTTCTCTTATATGAAATACAAAATAATACCTCATGGAGTTATGATTAGGAATATATACATATTCAACATACAAACACTATAAATAATATAATATATAGATTAGGTATATATACATGTAGGCATATGTACATAATATTAGATATAATACATAATGCCGTAGCACAATGTGTTTTGTCTCTGTACCAATGCACTTTTGCTGCAGTAACAATCAATTCTAAATGCTCAGTCATTTACAAAAACAAACATTAATTTCTTGCTCACTTTACATGGGGGATAAAAGAAGTAGGCTGCTGTTCTGCTCTAGACTGTCGGTAGACATAGAGTTATTTTGTGTGTCTTCTCTTCTAGAACATATGCTGAAAGTCATGGAAGAGGCCGGAAACACAACAGGATGCGTAGAAAGTCACCATGTCTTTAAAAACTTCTCACATTCAATTATCCAAAGCTAGACACATAGCCAAGCCAAAATCAGTGGGGCAGGAAGCATACCGACCCACAGGGAAAGAGGGAATGAATAATTGTGAATAATTATATCATCTATTACCACAAAGATATATTTTAAAATTTAGTTCCCTTTTCGATTAAAAGACAAATAAGCAATTAAAAAAAAAAATCTATTGAGAGTTGGCTATGCTTCAGACATTGTGCTAGGAATATAAATATGAAAAAATTTAGATCCTACTCTTAAGGGACACAAAATATCATAAAACATTTCCTAATTTTTAGAATCTTAGCCTAATACTTTTATGTTCCAAACTACGTAAAGTGCTGAACAAAAACAGAATTTTCTATTTAGTTAATGCCTATTAGAAAGATATTTTTACTAACTTCTCTAACTTTAGAATTTTTGCTTAATTTATCATAAGAAAATGATATTGCTGAAATAAATATCTGTCATGAAAGATAAGCAAACAGTATCCAAGTTAAAAACTAAATAGTCATATAAGCTAGTGCAACTTTTATGCAATCCATATTTTCAATTACTTACTATCTTTTTAAAAAGCTTTTGGATACAATCTGTTAAATATGGTCATATTAAAATTGACATGAAAGACAATATTTCCTTATTTTCTTTTTATAACTTTTAGTGTAAATATTGTTCATAAAATAGGTTTTTTATTTCCTAATGAAAATGCATTGCTTTAAAAAGCCAAAAGGCCAACAAAACTGCTGTTAATTGGAAATATGGTCAGGGCTTTTGTGAAGTGACTCTCTAAAAGTAGTGCTTAGCTGAGAAGTGCACATGCATACTTATACACACATGCAAAAACTTTTAGCAAAAAAAAACGTTTTAGGCAGGTCTTGCATCAAATTACCCCATTTTATGGGTTGCTGTGGAAACAAATGAGCCCTCTGGAAGTGCAAAACCACCTTTGCGTCTAATGCAAAGAACCATCCATACCATGAAAGTGAAGAACAGCTGGGGATTGAGGAAGTGTAAGCTGACATGTCAGACAGTAGCCAGACAAAGTGAGCCAGGTGTTGTCTGGAGAAAAAAAAGGGCGGTTGGGGGCTGGGAAAAACAACTGAGCACTGTCAACAGAGTCAACAAAATGGACCAGCTGTTCACTCTTATCATAACAAGAAAATACAGAGAATTCCAGGGACGAGGATTAAACTTGCTGAGAGATAAAACTTAAAAGTCAAATGAATGAACAGGATTGCTCTAAGAAGCCTCCACTTGAAAGTTTTTTGACTGGAAAGTGCAGTGCAAGACTCTGGGTGATTCAGTGCACTCACCATTGACTGGTTCGGGATTTAAAAGCTGATAATAATTTCTCTCTCTTCTGGGGATGTCACCTTCTTGCTTTCTGGCTATTTGGGAATTGCCTGCTTTCAGGAAGTCCAAATGTAGCACTGCTCTTCTGGCACTGGCACTGCCCCAAAGAGGAGGAGATATACCTGGACTGAAATGGACATGAGGAGGCATCTCGTGAGCATAGTATTGGTAGTATAATATGGTAGAATTTTCTGGTGGGCCAAAGGTCTGAGTTGTCTAAGTCACTTGCTTTCTCTGAGTTGCAGTTTTCTTCTTGGACAAAGGTAGGGGAGCACTTGTCAAAAGTGCTGGTGTCAGAGAAAAAGTGTTTGAAGTAAAATGGGTTGAAAAACATCATGTTCTTGAATCCTAAAGATTCACAATAACCTCTTATATACCCAATGCTCTAAGAAGCCTCAATATGGGGAAAGAGCTGTTCCACTATTTTTAATCCAATATTTCCTTCATTGGGCCCCAGAAGCCGTTTATCACTTAGCACCTACTAAATTCCCAACGTGATATAGTTCCTTAGAGTTCATGCTGGGAAACACTGAAGTAACTGTTCCCAGGACATTTTCAGCTGTAAAATCCGCACTCTGTTTTATACTTTTCAACTTTTTTGTTGACATGGGTGAACGTTGGAAGCTCTACCTTGGCTAGGACCTAGAAAGAAAAGATTCAGTACTTTTGAAATGGTTTGGTTTCACGTATAAAGTACGGTCAGGTAGTAACTACACGTGGATTGTTTTAGGGAGTAGATGTTCCTCCAGCCTCCAGAGTGTAATTGAAAGCAAGTCAAGCTCTTATCCACAGGCAGCATCAAGATAATGCAGTTTAAAAACAGCGTGAAGAGAAAATGCTCTACAGTCCCCCAGTTTAAAACTCAGTTTTATTACTGTGTGACTTTGAGTAAGTTACTTAACCTCTCTAAATATCCATCCCTTCTTTTTATAAGATACAAATAACCATCATGTCCCCCAACACAATACCTGACACATAAGCATTCAAAAGTTTCAAAAACAAAATTTGATAATAAGAAATCAGGATGGACCTCAGAAAAACCAGGCAACTGCTCTAAAATAAATCCTTAGTTGAGGCCTTTGGATGGCATTCTTATCAGTTTGAATTAAGGAGGAATGAAGCTAAATTTAGCAACCAATAATGCAGCAACAAAACTGTTTTTTTTTCTTTAGTTTTATTTGCCCTCATCCCAAATTTATTCTCTCTGTGATACCCTTTCCAAAATGCAAACATAATCATGTCATTTGCCCACTTAAAATCTTGCAAGGTCTCCTTATTGTCTAAAAGATGAAAGTTAATGCACATCACGCAAGCCCTCTCTTTCCCAACAACTGTCCCCTCCTGCACATCAAACCCCCAGCCCTCCATGCTGCACTTCACACCTAACCACTGGGAGATCCTCAACGTTCCGTGCTGTGTTCTAGGCTGATGCCTTTAACACATGCTGCCCGCTTTGCTTGAAACACCCTTGCCCTCTTCATTCTAGCCTCAGCTCATGTCACCTCTTCTATCAACCTTTCCTGAGCTCCCTGCCTCCCCAGTCCTCCAACAGAGTCCACTCTGTCCTCTGCACGTCCTCATTGAACTCTCACATCCATTTGCAGCATCCTCGGTATGCACCAAAATGATCTTCCATGTCAACTGCCCAGCTCCCGAGCGCTTCCTCCTAGTGATTCCATTCATCTCTGCGTCCCCAGAGTCTCACAGAGAAGGCCCGACACAAAAGACAAACATCTGTTAAACGAAGGCAGAAGGAAATAGGGAAATGTTTCTGGAAACAGTTTTATTCAACAAATGCCTTCGTGGCATGGAAAGATGTTTCCCTCCAACAAATGTTTTTATTGTAATAATAATGTCCATAGCAGAACTTGAGGCTATGGGAGTGCATAGGTTTAAATTCAGTTTCCACTTCTTTCCAGCTCTGAAAATTAGAGCACGTTTATTCCCCTCCCTGAGCCTGTTTCCACTTCTGTAAATAATCATACCCACTCCAGTCCTTAGTACAGGGCTAAACCTAGAATAACTACTTGTTGATTGTCAGCTGTCCTGTTTTTACTATTACTGGTAGCATTACAATTTTTTATTACTATAATACCAAAAGCTTAAATATGATCATCTCAATGTGAAAGTGTTTGTAAACTGTAAAGATATATTGAACTATTAATTGTTAGGACTCTTTATCTTATTTAAATTCAATAGAAAATTCATTCAATCCTGAACCTACCTCTAGGTGTGGTAGTCTGGTTTGGGGATGTCAGTAGTATAAATGGTGTGGGCTCCTTAGAAATTAATATTGTAAAATAAGTTCTGGATATTTTGCCAGCCAGAATATATAGCGTTGAGTGCCCTCAGCAATCTACTTTTCCTAAATGGCATCCTCAATGTACCCAAAGCATTGCAAATTCCATCCTGTCTAAAATGATGGGTAATTGAGCAATGAAGAAATGGACATTGGAACTATGTGGTTAATACATGCTTTCTCATTCTCAGTAATTTATTAATTTAACAGGGAACAAAGCAGGTTGAAGAACTAAATCCTGAAACTTCATTCACTTAGCAAACATCTGTGACCTTGCAAGAACAGCAAATGGGAGCCCATGTATAACAAGCCCTTTTTCCATTTGTTTGCTTTTATTCTCTCTTTTAGTAATGACATGGCTCTGGAGAGATTCTTGTGAGGGAGAATCTGGCTAAATGGCTAGCAGGATGATTGATTAACAAGATGTTTTGTTTCTATTGTCTCATAGATAAGCACCACTATTCTGTCCTCTAATCTGCTAGCTCCTACATCAATACAGTATCTTCTAAATCATGAATAAACATAAAATTCACAGAGATGCAAACTGAAAATTTCTTTCAGAGAGCACAATTAAGGGATTGATTTGATTATTTACACTGAATTATAAGCACAATTATTTCCTCCCTTCAACTAGAACCACAGAGAACATTTTATATCAGGATGCTTTGGCTGAACAGCCCAGAAGACCAACTAGCAAGAAAGTGAGAGGAACCTGTGCACAGACATAGGCTGTGCTAGAAGGTCATGGTCCCTGTAGGGGCTGGCAGTGTAGCCTGGGCAGCCTGTAGATCTTGAGGTCCCTGACACTTAAATTTTCCTTCTGACCTTTAGATTTAGTTGCTAGGGTGGGTGGCTAACAGTTACAATTAGGGGCACCAGGTGAAATAGGATGTCTGGTCAAATATGAATTTCAGATAAATAATGGATAATCTTTTAGTATGATTTGGGACATAGACTGAAAATCTGGGATACGCTTAAAAAAGTTTTATTCATTTTTTTAATCTGAAATTCAAATTTAACTGAGCCCTCTCTATTTTTCTGTGTTAAATTTGACAACCTTGGTTCCAATCAATGTATAAGAAGGCCTTTTTAATCTGCCTACATACATTTGCCACTAAAGAGAAAACAAAAGGTGAGTTCTCCCAGACCAAGAAGTCCTAGTCACTGATCCCACTGGTTACCCCCATCGACTATGTCCTACTCTCAAGTCCAAAAAGAAGTAGTCCCTTTTATGCTAAGAAGATACCAGTTACTTTCTTCATCTGACTGAAATTTTCCCTTGTCTTCCCCTTGACTCTTATTTAGGTAGGAGAAGAAAACTGGAAGGAGATTGAGTATTTCAGCCAATACCAAAATGTACAAGTTGCAAAGCAAACAGTGATAAACAGAGTGGCTTGTGACAGAGAGAAATTGTTCACAAATTTTCTTACTCTCCTCATGATTAATTTATTTTGGCAGACAGTGGAAGAAGATATTTCCTTCTATTTTAGTATATTTCTGAATCTGGTTGGTGGGGAGGGAAGAACAAGTGTTTGAGAGTCTTGCAAAGTAGTTTCAAATCCAGCCTCCAGCACACAAAGTTATCTGAGCTCTGTTTCTCAGTATTTTGATCTGTACAATGGAACAATAATGCAGCACCAGCCCTAGCGTATTCTTGCAAGGGTTAACTGGTATGACATAGGAAAAAACTTTAAATGTTGGGTTTTAGTTATCTTTCTCTTTCTCCTTCTGAATTTTTAACATTCTTCCAATGGTCTATTCATTCTTTCATCTTTTTATTTTTTAATATAGAGGTAAGGCCCTGCTTTCCTCACTCTCCCCACAAGGCTTCCTCCTTGGGGAAATGATTGTGGCCCAGGATTACCTGTTTGAACATCCTCTCTGCTCTCTAGCTATAGTCATCCTCACCCTCATGTGTGTCTGCCCTATAATCATCATCTTTGGGTCTGAATCATTATATTTTCAAATATTTAGCTATTAAAATAATCTGGTTTATATATTCCTAATATTTTGGAAGAGAATGCCTAAAATTATTAACTGTTGCTCTCTGAGTTCAGAAGTAATGGTTAGTGGTCACTAAATGTTATAGAGTTGTGAACACTTCCAAATTTTAAGCTTTAAGTATACATTAAGTTTATGATAAAAAGGTTTTTTTAAACTTAGTAACAGAAAGATTAATGAATTACTAAAGATCTCATAGCCAATAGGAGTCAGAAATGGACCTTGAATGTTGCACTTCTGACTCCAAGTGCTGGGCTTATTTCTCCCTAGTATGTTGTCCTTCTGTCTTGTTCCACTTGCCCCAGTGATCTTACAGTATATAATTATGAATATTCAGAAGTGAATATATCCTGTCTCTCCTAATAGATCATAACATCCTTGAGAACAGGAGTCATGCCCTGTACTTGCAAAAGATGGTGTCAGACACATACTAAGTGCTCAGTAAATGTGGGTTGACTGAATGATTCTCTATTAACATTAATTTTTCATTGTCTTTTCCAAACCTATCTAGTTGAGAAAAATGTGAAACTATTCATTTCCTTTGCTTGTCTATCAGCATATGTCCATACAGAAGATTTTGGTCTTTGTTATCAGGACTGCCTCACTTCTGACATCTGCTTCCACCATAGCTAAATGCCACTTTCACATGTACAATATCCTCATGTGGACACTCAGAGAGGTGTGCTGCCTTAGAGATAATCTGCTCTGCATCCTGCCTGAAGCCTGAGTGCCTTTAGATGCTCATCCAACTTCTGCCTAAAGAAGATTAGTACCAGGGATTTGTGATTTGTCAAGGCCATTTAGAATACAGCAAACGATTAGAATGTGTTTAGTAAATTAGCCTGAAACCAGCCTCTCTCCCTTCCACACTGTTCATAGGTAGACCCTCTGGACTCACAGAAATTCTCATCTTTTCTATTTTAGGACTGCCTTTCAAATGTTTTCAGACATATCATGACCTCGTCAATGTTCCTCTTTCTTTCTTTTGGCTAACATTGTAAAACAATAAGCCTCCTTCTCAATTCCCATCATCATCTAACTTTTAATATCTTGCATTTGGTATCTTGAAGTAATGTGAGTGTATTAGGGTAACACCAGATGCTGTAACAAACAGATCCACATATATAATGTCTCAAATACAGAAGTTTATTTCTCTCTCGTATGACTGTCCAAGGCAGGTGTTCCTGGCTGGCAGGTATCTTTTCTCCACTTGGTGTTTTTGATGCCATATTCTTCACATCACCTGGCTCTCTGATCTTCTAGGGTTTCATTAGCATTATTTGCATCCAACAGATAAAAGGAAAAAGAGGGGTGTAAAGAAGATACACCTGCTTCTTAAAAATTCTTTCCTGGATGAGATTATCATCACTTCTGCTTGTATTCTGAGGAAAAAAATCACATGGTCACCTCTAAATGCAAGGAGGGAGTAGAAATGGCCCTGGGAGGTATGATCTTCTCCTGGGTTGTCACTTCGCTGCAACAACATTACATTACTGAAAGAGAAAATATTTTTGTGGACGGTACCATCTCTGCTATGGTGTAAGGGGAAATCAGATTCAGCAACAGGGTAGCAAAGTGCTTTGAGCCTCAGGTAACGAGGATGGCTCACTTACCACACAGGCCTCTGTCTTGAACCAAACTGGGCCACCATTGCTCTTACCATCACCCTCATCCAGGGTTTTCTACTCTGTTCCACTGAAAGACTTGCCCATAATTTGATGTACCCCTAAGTAAGGAAAACTGCTGCTAATTATTCTGACACAGTGATCTTCTGACATATACCAACTTCTGAGATTTTAAAATTTGAAAAGAAATGCATCTTAGAATCACACTGTATGGTATCGACTGTCTCTCTTTCACACACACACACACCAACAGCAATATGTGCCTCTTTCTTTGTCATTTTATTCCTTCTGTTTCAGAACTTCCATATATTATTCCTTTTATCCAATATATCTACCACACATAGGTAACTGATTTAGCAATTCAGGACTCTCCCAATCACAGGACACTCATTGATCTGTTCTGCCAACCTTGTGTTATAAGGAGTCTGACTTGAGACTGGGATTTAGTGTGTTCGCGTTTCACTCCCTTATCACTGGAGAGTTAGCCATATTGAGCTACACAATGGCAATGGGTACAGTTGATGAAAGTGTCCTGAGAGTTTGATACAAAACTACATGAATAATATTTTCTCTCATGTTTAGTTCATTAAAGTCAAACCACACAAGCAGTCAGGTCATAAACTTTGAACTTTAATGATAAAGGTAATGGTGAATTCCAAAAATAGAATAATGCTTTGACAGAAAAAGAATTGGAAACTTTCTTTCAGTAACATTTTGCAGACCATGAAAAGGTCTCTTCAAGCCTCAAATATATTCTCTCAGTGGTCTCTTGTGGGCCATAAAGGTCTCACTATAAATCACCCCATGAGACCGAGGTGTGGAAGGATCCAGTAAAGTGCAAATATGTTATCTGTGAAGGGCAAGTTCCTATGAAACTAATTATTTTATCAGCCAAGTCAATAAATATTTATTGAGAAATGTCTATGTGAAAAGGCACACTTTTAGGTGTTGTTTTGAGTCATGGGAGGAGGGAGTTTCAAGCCAAGAATGTTGTAAGGAGGCAGGGCTGAAGTAAGGCTCTCTGGGCAGTGATGGGGAAATGTTACCCTCGTGTGCCCAGGTGGGCAGTGGAATTCACTCCAAGGTGAATGGCACTATTGTTTTTATTGAAGTACTGTTGATTTACAATGCTTCAGGTGCACAGCGAAGTGATTAGGTTGTACATATATATCTATATATTATTTCTCAGATTCTTTTCCATTATAGGTTCTTACAAGATATTGAGTATAGTTCCCTGTGCTATACAGTAGATCTTTGTTGTTTATCTACCTTATATATAGTAGGGTGGATCTGTTAATCCCAAATTCCCAATTTATCCTTCCCCGTCCCTTTCCCCTTTAGTAACCATAAATTTGTTTTCTTCAAAAAACTCAAACAGCAAGGTCTGCAGACTTTCTTTTAATTAGGTTAAACAATCTGTAGATATCAAAGTATCCTTGGATTCACTAGCAGAAATTTATGACCCAAGATAGGTCATATGTTCAAAAAACTAAAAAGCAAAGTAAGCAATGTAGAAGCTGCATGTAAGTCAGCAAAGAGATGGGAGAAGAGAGGAAACAAACAATATAAATCTCTAAGATGCTAACCACACCCATGAAACCAGAAACAACAAAGACACAAAAACTGATTTCTTTAAATTATCCACAGATCCCAACTTCATGGATGTGAGCTGAATCTTAAAACTGGAAAATCCCCCACTTCTCTTTTTTTAAGAGAAGAGAGATAGACACTGTTAACCTCTGATTTTCGCTCTTGCTGTGTCACCATTTATTTGTTCAGCCACCTGTATGTTCTCAAAGCCTACTCTTTACAGCAGAGGCCAAAGGCTTCCAAATGAACCCTGAAAATGGCTGTACAGCCATGACAAGTGAAGAGAACTCGTTGTTTCTGACAGAAAAACAACTCAGGAGCTGCCTGCTATTTCCACTGGAGCCTTTTGGAAAGTTTTCCTTCAAAGGGTATTGTTGAGGGAGCAGATGAGAGCTCAAGAGGCTTGTGGAATGTGAGCCCTGGTTTTTGAAGTTACTTTTTCCTGTGGGCTGACTTTTAAGAGTTTGATTTTACTTTTAAGAGAGGAAATATGGAGCCAGGCTCCAGTCACACTTTAACTCATTTACCAGAAGGAAGTCAAATCAGAAAGCAATTGAGTTGCCTCAGAAGCCCTGGGTTGGCATGACGGTGAGGGAGATGGGGCAGTGGGGGAGGGAAGAGAGAAAGAGAAGGAAAGAGAAGGAGACTGAAACTCCAGGCTGCAGGAAGAGCCTATAAACTTTTAATCCCTTAAAGCACTGCAAAATGATTAAACTCACCTATTTCATACCTGCCTTGAAAAGAATGCGGATACGTGGAAAAAGAGAAAATTTGGAAACTCACAAAATTGCACTTCGGACATCATGAAACATTCATTTGGGATTCAGAGGGCTGAATCCTGAACCCTGCTCTGTCCCACTTAGTACGTTAAACATCTATGGGTTCTGGCTGCAGAATTGGAGGAGACGGTTCTAAGCAGTTATAAAGCAGAACCCTGTCTCATGTTTTTCCGTAGGGAGGGAACTAAGAACAATTCAAAGTAATGGATGGTTTCTGGAAGGACAGGTCTGTAAAAGGAGCATTAAAGGGCATTCCTTAGGGTAGCTGAGAATTTTCCTGGGTTGTATTCTGCTGATATATGCTCAAGGAAGATTTCACAGATATGTGGGGAGGCTCTAAAGGCATTTCTTACAAATTTCACCTGGTTTCAGGAATGGTTCCTCCCACCATTTCATGTTATTATGTTGTGTAGGATTAAGAAGGTTAACATAAGGGATATGTGCATATTTTATGGGACCATTTACCCAGCACTAAGAGAGGTGAGTTCCTGTTCCAGCTTCACTTTTGTGATGGTTTTAGTTTGTCCTCTAACAATTTCAATATGCATTTCCAAAAAATTTGAAAATACCACTCAATATAGTCTTACGCTTCTTTTACTTTTAAAATGTTTTTCCTTTGTTTTTTAAGTGATAGTGTAGTTAATGTAATTGTTTCAATAGATAATTAGGCACAGAGTAGAATAAGCATCTGGAAACTCAGTACACCAGTGACAAAAGAAGATGATGAAGGAAAGTTAAACAATTGCCTGGCCAATAGAAATATGTAGTAAAATTGGAATTATTAAATGGTCTTCTGTAAGAATAACAATCTAAAGACTTTGCATTTCTATAGCATCATTATCATCATTATTAAGATTTTTATTGTTGGGTCGATCCTATGAAGAGCCAAAGAAAATAAACTACTATCTGGGAGTAATTTGTTCCCCCATATGATGTGAATTAAATTTTCTTGGAGAACAGTGTCCCACTCTGAAAACTGGGAAGGGATCATCTCTAGGGAATCTATTCTAGCATGAGTTCAACAGCAGAGGCAGCAACCAGGAAAACAGGAAATTGTGAGGCCAGCCTTTAACCAAAGGGAGTACCAGTCTCCTGCAGCTCACAGAAGCTCCTCTGACTTACAGCATATTCCCAACGTATTGCAACCTCTCCAGGGCACCTGATGGGCTAAATTAGTCCAATATTTACTGCAGAGATTGGGAAAGTCCAGTTTTTCCAAGAGTGGCACCATAGAAAAATCAGGGACTTGATAGCCTATGTAAGTTTCTGGCACATTTTCTGAGCACATAGTAGGGGAGGAGGAAGCAAGAAGCAGTTTCTTTCCTTCTTACAGCTAGGCTTTCACTTCTCTTACCTCCCCTAGGAAAGTCTCAGGACCCTCTCTACCCAATATACGTCTTATACATGCTCACCAGGTCTAAATGATCACATTACAACCCTGTCACTGGCACAAACACCATCTGTTCATGACTGATGGTCTAAAGGTCAAGAGCAGAGGATTTATCATGAAACCAATTCCACCACTTATTAGCTGTTTCACCTTGCATATATCATACAACAGTCCCAATGCCTTCATTTTCTCTTCTGAATGGGATGCTGCTTAATTTAAATTAAATAGCATGAAGCAGAGCATGTGACTCAATCTAAATACCATATATAGTAGCTTTAATATTATTTAATGCAATATTATGGAATGGCATGTAAGCCCTTTAGCCTTGGTAAATTGTTTCATTGGACAAAATCTTCCCAATGCACAAGGTACTTTAAATTGGGCATGTTGAAAGGGCTTATTGTTTTATTAAGTATCTTTTATCTGCATTAACTAAAACCAACTTGGTCTATCTTCAGTGAAAGAAAAATAGATGATGAGGTGAATGCATGGAATTTTTAAGTAGCAGTATTTCTTAGAATCAGAGTAGCTGGCTCTCCAAGGATAATGTTAAATTTAAAATTTTAAGTTTTCTAGTAGGCACATTTTTTTAAAAAAAAGTAAAATGAAATAGGTGAAATTAATTTTAATCCAAAATATTTTAATATGGAATAAGTATAAAATATTAGTTAGATAGTTTACTTTTTGCATACTCAGTTTTTGAAATCTGGTGTGTATTTTACACAGTACAACTCAGTTTAGACTAGCCCATTTCAAAGGCTCAGTAGCTACAGGCAGTGAGTGACTACCATATTGGAAAGCAGCTCCAGTGGCTCCTGGAACCAAGCACTAGAGATGGAGTAACAAGGTAGCAGTTCAGTCTCTCTGCTTGATTCCCTTTACCCTCTGCTCATGTTCTTCTCCCTTTGGGACCAACTTTCTCTGATCTTTCTGTGCATGCTTAAAACGGCTAACGCACAGAGCAAGAGTATTTAACTGTGCCTAAGGTATAGCCATATATCTTCGATGCTAACTATAATCCAAATCCCTAATCCATCAGGAAAAGGAGTCTGATTGACATAACTTGTCACATGTTCACCCCAGTTCCTATCAACTATGGGGAAGAGAGGGCAGGAAGAAGTATAAGCATCATGGTTATCATAGTTTGAAATATGTAGCTTAAGCTTTCCATAACCCACTGATTGACGATTCTTTGATATCCTTCCACTGGTAACATTTTCTGCAGACAAAGACACCTCTCCTTCAGTAATAATGGTTAAGCTAAGTTGGTGCTTGATCCTTTTTTAATTGAATTGAAGACAATGGGCAGAGTCTATGAAATTAATATAGTGTATCAGGGATGACCAAATTTGCATGTATTTATTTAAAGCAAGATAGTAAATATTTTAGGCTTTATGGATCAAGAAACAAAATTGACAATACTATATAGGTACTTGTGTAACTATTTAAAAATGTTAAAAGCATTTTTACTCACAGGCCATGCAATAATAGGTGACAGGCCAAATTTGCTGTACAGACCATAGTGTGGAGACCCTGTCCTACATAATTTTCTCTCTGTCATACAGTGCATTGTGACAGTCTCCAGGTTTAAATCTGGTTCTTTGATTGCCCCATGAAAATCTATAACAGCCCCGAATGTTAAGTAGCACGATTAAATTCAGCTTTGCTGTTCAGAAATTAAAAAGAAAAGAGACTGTGCCAGATGAAGCCAAGTGATCCCTATCATTAAGTGGGCCATGCTCCCTCCTGCTGCTTTCAGGTTCCCAGCAGTCTGGGACTTTGAAAGGACATTTGTCTGTTACACATGGAAGATACAGCTATTGAGCAAACTCACATCCTAAGAGAGAAGGCCTGGGCACACAGATCCTGGCTTACCCCGAGGGGAGCTATTGCTCTAACTTTCTCACTGGCAATTACTCTCATGAGTAATGAGTCAAGCTACATTCCAGGACAGGTAGGAGTTTAAGAGTATCTTCTATACTTACGTGTCCTTTATCTTAGCCACATAATTTAACCTCTCTAAATCGATATTCCATTACATAAAAGTTAGAGTTGTGATACTTATTTAACAGCGTGGCTGTAAGGAGAAAATGACTAATGCAAATGAATCACTTAATACCTTGCTTCACACATATTAAACCAGTGAATATATGGTGGTAGTGAGGATGCAGTGATGACACTGATGGTGATGATGATATGATGATGATGATGTTTGTAATGATTAAACTTCAGAGGTTCAGACTCAAGAGTTTCTCCTAGTAACACATGAAGTCACATTCAGAGATCTAGGTTTCAAGTTTCTTTTCCCCATCAGCAGGCATGCTAATATTTGATTCTAACTGATATAATTTAGATCTGGAATTGCCACATCAGTCTCCACTCCACACATTTCCTGTCACTCCCCCTTCAGATATTCTAGTGAGGGGCAGCATTTCCCAGCAACGTGTTCCAAGAAAAACTAGTTTCATAAGCCAGACGTTTTACACAAAAACACCCACACGTACACACATGTATGTGTGAGCACACACACAAATGCACACACCATACCTATACAACTTTTATGGAAAAACAAGTTTGGGAAACATCGAGTTAAATAAAGTTGAATATATTTCCAAAGAAGACTTTTACAATGCTTTTACTATGACAATATCCATTGTGACATTCTGTGAGGGAATTAAAGAATATTATTTCCCAAATGTATTTCACAACGACTGCCTTGCTTTCCCTGAGTTGTTTGTTGTGCCAGCTTTCCATGATATACATGTTCAAAATGATGATAATGTTAACAAGCATTTATTGATCAATTAATAAACGCCATGCTCTCTGCTAAGAACTATCACTTCACTTGACTCTCAAAATAATCCTATGCGGCAGGTACTATTGTACCAATTCACAAATGAGGAAACCCCTCAGAAAATGTACATTCCCAAGCCCTGACAATAAAACCCAGATTTGAAGGAAGTAACCTGAATCCAGAGGCTGTGCTTTTTTTTTTTTTTTTTTTTTTTGCGGTTTTTTTTTTTTGCGGTACGCGGGCCTCTCATTGTTGTGGCCTCTCCCGTTGCGAGGCACAGGCTCCGGACGCGCAGGCTCAGCGGCCATGGCTCACGGGCCCAGCCGCTCTGTGGCATGTGGGATCTTCCCGGACCGGGGCACGAACCCATGACCCCTGCATCGGCAGGCGGACTCTCAACCACTGTGCCACCAGGGAAGCCCCCAGAGCCTGTGCTCTTGATCCATGTGAAGTATAAAAACATTGAGAAAACCCATATGTGGTGTTCTATAGTCCAGATTAGGAGCTTGATGAAGGATCAGAGGGTGAATGTAAATGTTTTGCTCTCATAATAACAACTTCCGAACTTTGCTTTCTTTCTTTTTAAATAGCAAGTTCCTCAGAGTCCATTTTTTGTCAGTATGAGGTTCATCCCACTTTCATCCTGAGCCACTAGACTACTGGATTCAGATTCCCAGAGTAAATGGCTTCTACTTGGATTGCTGGCTGTCTGCCAGAGTCCTTATGACATAAGATCATATTCTTTGAGGCATACATCCCTCTCTTCAGGTACTGGCTCTACCACTCAATAGCTGTGAGACCTTGAAAAAATTATAAAATATCTCAAAGGCTCAGTTTCCCCATATATAAATTGAGATTAATAATATTTTTGAATGAGTATACACATGTAAATTGTAATGGCATTCAATAAGTTAATATTTACATATAGCATAGTATTATATTTGATCTATAAATAAGTCTTATTTAAGCATTAGTTAAATAAAATAAATAAATAACGTTTTTAAAGGCACATAGTAATCATTTTCTAACGTTAGATATCATTATTATTGTTGTTGTTATTATATTAGGGAAATACATAAAATTTTATCAATTACAGATAATCCTGAAATTCATAATTTTGCATTTCTTAATAGAGAATACTTGTACCCTCAAATCTTACTTCCTTATATACCAGGAAATTATAGTTTCCTGGAAACATCAATCATTATTAGAGCAGTTGAGAACCAGGAAATAAAGAAAAGAAACCCCTACATCCTAAAATAACTGCTCAAATCCCTTGTACTAAAAGTTTAGTATTTTGTGGAACAGGAGAATATTCTCTCCATTCACACACAAGACTAAGTGTTTTAGTCATCTGAATTCTCATAGCTCAGCAGATTAGAAACAGTAAATTAAAAGGCAGATGGATATAAGAAGCAAGCATACCTACCCTAGTAGTGACAGTTGACAGACGATAAAAAAAGAAAAACAAAACCTACTCTATTAGAACAATGCAATTACTAATTGCCATAATGCTCATTTTGTGTCATTGAAAAAATGTTACATTTTAATCTATACTTTTCAGAAAACATGAAGTTAGTTATACAGTGTAAAAACATTTCTTCCGAGAGCAATTGAAAAAGTTTGGTTAAATTTCAGTTACAGAGAAACTTCACCTTTATTACTTCAAATTGCCATGTAGTGAGGTGTCACTGTATTTGATTTATGTGATTAAATCTCGACTTTGAGGTCACTGGTTTACAGTTTAAGTTGTAACTTTTTTGCTTATTAAATCAAATAATGATTGAGCACTTTACCTGTATAAAATCCTATTGGGGAATTATCTGGAAAAAATAAGGTTTCTTTAAGCGTAAACCAAATATCTGGAAAAGGTGCTCTTATAGAAACAGGTTCATAAAATGGGTAAGTAAAATATACTCCTAGAAATGCTGGGAATGTGGAGTGGAGCTTGGAAGCCCATTCATTGAAAACTGAAATTTTACCTTATCAGGTTTCTATAGGCTCAGATTACAATGGGTTAAATTGACCTACAAATGTCAAATTGTTATACAATAATTATTATGTATATAGAAATTTAGAGTTTGCAGTATATGTTTTAGCCATTAATTCATTTGATTTATACATAATAATATTTATAACAATAATAATTGCAAGAACAAAAATGGCTATATATGGAACACTATCCTAAAATTTTATATGGATTATCTCACTCATTACTTTGAAAACTCCTAAAGGATTTTTTAAAATCCTATTATTTTACCTAAGAAGAAACTGAGGTTTAGAGAAATTAGAAAACTAGTCACACAGCTAATTATTTGCAAAGAATGCCATTCCAACATAAGTACCAGGGTCTAAATCACAATGCACTATCTGCTCCAAAAACTCTAAGTGCTGGAAGTTTTTACTAAGATCATTTATAAGAAAAGCAATCTCAGATAAGTTAAAAAATTGCCAAGATTACTCAGCAAAGAAGGCTAGGGTGAAACTCAAGCCTTTTGACTATTGATTCCATGTTTTGTTACCATCCTACTCTGTCTTTTTTACTTCCTATTATTTCAAGGAGGCACATTATGGTTCAAAATTCTTAACTTAAAAAATAAACAAACAAACCAAAAAAACAGGAATAAATCCCCACAGTCTAGCTGCAAAGTGCCAAACAAAGTGATCTCTAGGGTTTATGGGTGAGAACCCCCAAACCAAAAATGGGAAAGTATCATGGTCAATGGCAGCTGATAAGTCTGGGATTTTCCAGCTAAGAAGCCTGACTCACAAACGTTGAGGCTTTTGTTCTAACTGGAGAAGCACACTCCTCTCTATACCTGATCCCAGATCATCTTTCCTGAGCAGACAGTTGACATCAAAGCATCATTTATATAAGAGTGGGAGGAAGCAGTGCTTAGTATCTCCGGACTGTTCCTCCTGCTACAAATACTTCAGAAGAAATGTCACTCTCAGAGAGGAAATTTATAGTCTGAGAACCTAGCTTGAAAGTAGTAGAAAAAAAATTTAACATAATATAAAACATAATCCTCCCCTTTCCCTTTGTAGAAACCAATGTCTGCTCTGAATGCTTTGGTTGACTTACTTCCCAGGTGACTGGGATGGATGGACGGAGCTCCCAGTGGTCATTAAAGCTGCCCAGGCTTTGGAATGATTCATAGCCCATACTCCACCTTCCCAAAGATCTTTAGCAAAAGTCATAGACTGAAATAAAATCAGTGGCTGGGAAGTAGGTTACCATTTCTGAAGAGGTATTCCCACACCATCCTATGTAATTAAGACAAAAAACTAGGCTGTTCATTGAAAAGTCCACTGTGATAGGTTTCGATGTTTAATTGTGACATTCATCACCATTTGCCTTTGACTAAGATAAATCCTGCCCTATTTCTGGAGGCAAGTAAACCTCCAGGTTATATTAAATAGTGCTTCTGGACTAGCTAAAACCAGCATGGACTCCAGCTAGGTCAGTTCGTTAAAGAGGTCTTCCTGCAGCTCAACAGCAGGGGTCTGCACTGTGGCAGCAGCAGCAACAGTGGTGGCGTTGCCATTGCCTGGGCACCTCTGTGTGAGTCCACGTGATGAAGGAAAAATGGGGAATCCTGTTTCTGCTAAAGCCAGAAAGGAAAGAAAAGAGGCTTCCAAATGTAGGATGCTCTCATTTTCTTCCTCTCTTCAGCTCTTTACAGGGGGCAAGTGGGGAGAGAAAGAAACAAAATTAAATTTCCAAACTATAATAACTGTCTGCAAATTAACATCTTAAAAAGTCTTGATGATTTTCTGGAAGAGAAAGAATTATTTAAATTAAATCCCATAATTTGTAATATAATTTTTATCATATTGGAACGACTTACTGTGAATTCACACATTGTCTTATGTTAACTTTTGTTATTTCATTATTATATCACTTGTTTTGATGTTAATGAAGAAGAATTTTTAAATTGTGATTATTCCTCTTCAGATAAGTTTTTTTTTTTTCTTGTAGTACGCGGGCCTCTCACTGTCGTGGCCTCTCCCGTTGCGGAGCACCGGCTCCGGACGCACAGGCCCAGCGGCCATGGTCCACGGGCCCAGCCGCTCCGCGGCACGTGGGATCCCCCCAGACCGGGGCACGAACCCGTGTCCCCTGAATCGGCAGGCGGACTCTCAACCACTGCGCCACCAGGGAAGCCCCTTCAGATAAGTTTTGAAGCTAGAGATACTTCTTTGTTTCCCAAAGCACTAGATCCTGGTTCAGGTTATGCAGATTTGCAAACTTTGAGGTATGTTCTGGGCATTGTTACATTAAGTGTATAATTCCATAAGTACTTTGAGGAGTTACTTTAGCTCATTTAATAATGTTTTCCAAATATTGTATGCTAGGTATAGAGAGCAGTTTTAAACAAACTGTACTCATTATGCAACATCTCAACTTTAAATTATAAATTCCATGGTGGTTAGGATCAGTGTATTTAGTTATTTTTGTGTAATATTTAATCAAACACAAGGACAGTTATAAGTTTATTGTACATTTTTCAATAATTAGGATGGATTGGTAGCCTGTCTCTTCCTGAAGCTGAAAAATATATATGTATATACCTCTGTAACAAATATTTGTTTTGCTAATCAAAAGGTAGATAATCTTACATTTAAGATAAGTAATATTTTGCCAAAAAAGAATGCTATCAAAAAGTTTACCACCCCATGATCAACATTGCTTAAGACCACACTTCAGGATGGATCTATAAAAACACTGAATGTAAGCCCCATGAGGGCAGAGAACTTTGTTTCACTTACTGACGTTTCATGAGCTCCTAGAATAATCCCTGACATAAAGTTAGCACTCAACTAAACACAAGTTGAACTGAATTGAATTTTTTTATCATTCTCTTTCAATCCAGATACAAATGCACAGGATTTTGTGATCCAGCTCTCTCTCTCTCTCTCTATCTCTCTCTCTCTCTCTCTCTCTCTCTCTCTCTCTCTCTCTCTCTCTCTCTCTCTCTCACACACACACACACACACACACACACACACAAAGAGTTGGTACTTTTTCCTCCACAGGGACCTTTGGAACCTCTCTTGACCCTGCTTTTACTGACACCTACCCTTTTTCACCCTTTTCTTTATTTTTCAACTACTTTCACATCCTTTTAATGACACTTCGATGCTTAAATTAGCCAGAATTGTTATCTGTAGCTTGCCTCAAGGAATCTCATGGAAATATTAATTTCATCTCAAACTACCACTCTCATAACTCTATTCAATAAATGGGACAATCCAGGACCATTGTTGAAAGGAGGAGAGTGTGTGTGTGTGTGTGTGTGTGTGTGTGTGCGTGTGTGTGTGTGCATGCGTTGGGGAAAGGGGTTGCTTTTTGCTTTGTTGTTTCAGTTTTTAATGCCACCCAAATTGGATTACATTGCTTACCACCTGGGTGGGAAATGAGCGGACTTACTGAATAATATCTGGTTATCGGTTAGACTTAGATACGTGCCATATGGCTGCACATAAATTGCTCATAATGATGCTTTAACTACAAATAATTGAAGTAACCAGGCCTTGGAGCGCTCTTAATTTACCTTCCAATCACTGCAGGCATTCTCCCTGCTTTCTCCCCACGCATATATCCCTTCACCTCACCAGTCCATTCTTCTGGCCAGAATTTCAGCCAGCCAAGGAAGGAAGCAAGCAGAGGCCCAAACAGCCTCCATTTTCCTGCTCATTCCTTTGGAAGGTAGCTGTTCCCATTCCTTAGAGGTCAGTCGCACAGAAAGTCTCGGAAGCCAGCATAGTTAAACGGCCAATATCCTTTTACGAACAGAAAGTACATGCAGAATAGCACATGGGCTAGATCTTATGCTTTCGGATCACTGTGTTCTGCCATAAATCATCAAAGACTTTTTATACCAGGAAAGTAACTACAGAGCCTGCTGTGTGCACAGGGTTTTTCTTGAGTAATTGGATATCATTATAGAATCAGGACTTTTCAACAGGGGGTCATGACCCATGAGTGGGACTTAAAATAGGTTTAGTGGATTGAAGCCAGCATTTTGTTAAATGTAATGAAAATGTTTAGAATTAGATTCTGTTGCTCTGAAGAAAAAAAAAAAAGAATCCTCATTTCATTTAAACTTCACAAAGTAGGCAAAGCTGAAACCAGGTATACAGGTGTTCTGAACTTACAACAAACACAAAATGTGCCGTGAAGTCAATTTCGGAACCGGTGACATGGCTCACAGATGAGTTAATACTACTGTCTGCTCTCCAGAAGCACCTTATTCTTAGAAGGATCTGTCTGACCAGGTGAGAGACTCAGTTGTCGTGTGCTGCTAGAAGAGTGAGTGTGCTGGAAACATGTAAATCAGATAGGAAATCGATAAACTTTGTATATCATTATTTGCATTTTTGTGTCTTGGGTAAGTATTGGATTGCCCTTTCCAGGTATGGTTCTGGAGGTGTTAGTATTACCCTTATTTTACAAATGAAAAACCAGAGGCTCAAGTATTTGGATAACTTGGCTAAGTTCACATAAGTAGGAAGCAGCAGAGCTTAGAGACTTATCACAATGCTACACTGCTTTTTTGTGAAGCCCCCGCGGGGATCAAGTCTGTATCCCTGAAGCAAAAGCATCCCACTCTAGCCAGCTATCCAAAATAGCTCCATCAGTGCATCCAGAGCAAATGGCCTCAGCTCAAGAGCAAAATGGGTGAAGGAATTCTTCCTGAGCTGATTTCTTTCAGTTTTGCCAAAAAGAACTGTCCAGTGTAGGGTAATCATAATTTGATGTAGAAGTTTTGCTGAAACTTTGGGTAGTCTTTATGAGTTCTAGCTCGATTGAACTTCCCAACGTCTTTTGTCTTTTAACTCCTAGATCTAATACAAAACTATTTCATTCCCAGTTTTAGTCTCACTGTTTTTATGTATTAAATATTCTATTTTTAATTTGCCTACTGAACGCATTTGTCTAAGACAGCTTAAAAATGCCATGGCTGAATGACACCTAATAGACTGAGAAAAAAATAAACCTAAACTATTGAAAACAGCCAGCTTTTTAAAAATATATATCGTAAAATCATTCTCTGAGAATTCCCTGGGGAGCAAATTAGATAGATGGCTAGAGTTCAGTAAAAACAACTTTGAAATGTATTGGGACCGGGTTATTACAGACTTCTGCTGCTTACAGCTGGCATATTTCCTCTTTATTGTAAATTGTAAGTTCAAGCTACAAATACTTCCTATTGACCTGAATTTAGTTGCACATCAGGGTCCACCTGTCTTGACTGCCAGCCGCCTGCAATATCTGTTACAGGGATTTGGTAAGCTTTCATGATGACTCAGACTTTTTTTTCCACTAAGCCATGTTTTGCATTAGACAAGTGGATTTTATTTTATGATGTTATTAAGATCCTAGAGGGGTAAGAAAACAGAAAACAAACAGAAAGGTGACATGGCACAAAGATAATCAGTTGGGTCAGAAATGCAAGGAAAGTCAAGTTCAGACTTTTGTTCCTTGCTATACATTCTCCTTCCCACCTTGGTACCTCCATAATTCTTGCCCCCTTTCTCTCTTTTCTTCACCAGAGTCTTCTATATGCTTTCTTTCCTTTCTTCCCTAACTTCAACGCTGAGATTGAAATGAATATGTCCCATTGGGGTTAGTATTGCAACATTGAGATGGAAGCAGAGAACAGCTCACTGAGTCCCCATTTCAAGGTAAACATCCACTTAGCTATGAATGTTAGTCCTTCTTAGTTATGAGACTGAACAGACTGCTAGCCACACTGTGCTATGGTCCAAAATGTGGAACCATCAGTACGGGAAGCAATACAGCATTGCAGATAAGAGTTCCAACTTTGAAATCAGATGAACTGGGCTCAAATTGTATTTCCAGTGTGACTTCAGACAGTTTACTTAACTTCCCTAAACCTCATTCACAAAATAAGGAAACAAGAGCATCTAACTTAGAGTTGTGTGAAAATTAAATGAGGTTAGCGATGTAAAATGTTTAGTAAATGGCCTATTATGAGCACTCACTATATGTTATTTTATTATCATATTACTACTACTACTGCATCAAGTCCAAACTGAGAGGTGGGAAGAGGGTAAAGGTGGAGCTAGCCATAAAAGGGAGTCCACTGATGGGAGACAAGACAGAAATAATTATGGAGAAGGCAGAGAAAAGTGGAACTCAGAGCTATATGTGTATGTGGGCTGTGGGTCAGATGATGTGGGTGGATTGAGGGAACGTTTGCACGAGAGCGACTTAGAGGAAGGAGCCCTGGGCTCTTCCAGGTCACATGCTAACCCATTATATGGCCTTAGGCAGGTCACAGGCTCCCTGCCTCTCCCTCAGCTCAGCAAATGTAAAATGGTTGGCTAAGGGTTGGCAAAACACCCCTGTAAGGCCCCTTTCAGCTGTTAAATAATGTGGCACACACTTGAGAGTTAGATTTAGTAAAGGGATGGAGAATCCAGAGGCAGAGGAGGAAGGACCACTGCAAGGTGGAGAGAGGAGGTGGAAGAGGCAAAATGCAAAGGAGGATGAGGAAAATGGGAGGTAAAGACAGATCCAGAAGAAAAATAATAAAAAACTGGGGGCAATTTTCCCCAATTTTCTTGTATGCTGGAGCATTTGTAGAAGGAATTATCCCACATGGTACAAGCTCCTCAAACATCCAAAAGTGTGTAAGGAGCTTCCCTCATACTACTAATTGTCCTCATAAAACATCATGGGCGTTATATATGGTATTACGCAGTGGCCTTAGGTTAAGCCAAGGCCATGCAGATGCGCGCGCACACACACACACACACACACACACACACGTTTCTGGAAAATACACTATCCGTATCCCAATCAACCATCCTCATCTAATAATATTAGGCTCAATTATTTAAATTGAAGGCCTCAAAACTTCTAGTCAATTAAATTTTCTATATAAATACAAATAGGATTTAATGCTTCTCAGCTTGCTGGTTCTAAATAAAAGGTTCCAGAACAACGTTTTAAAATATCATCCCACTAAAATAACCCTGAATATTTCTTTTATTTCCATAATATCTTGTACAGATCTAACTTCCTGGTGCAGTCTAATTGCAATATTAAAACATCAATGTGCTCGAGTATTTGTCTTTTTCCCCTTCTACTTGTTCCTCTCAAATACACAAAGAAAATGACATCAGGAACACTTTGAAGTTTTCTTTTCTTAACTTGCATTATACTTTTTTATATTTTATATATGCATATATAAACACTTATTTTGTGTGTGTGTATATATATATATATGTGCATGTGTGTGTGTTTTTTAAACCATTCAACCTTCATGCACACTTCATCTGGTATTAGCTATTTGCAGATATACCCTTCTTGAATTTAGGGACAGTATGGGACCCAAAACAAATCCAAGTGGAGCGCATGAATCAGGCTTAGGAAAATCAGCACTTCATATGACCTCTGGCCACTTAAAATGGTTCCTTAATGGGCACGTAATCCAAACAGATCCAGTGAGAATTTTGCTTGGACATTTGAACTTGAATGGAAAGCTGGGACCACCTGTAGTCATCTTGCCTCCAAGAAAGAAAGCCTACCAGAGAAGTGAGCTACCCAGAGGAAATAGCCTGAGGGATGGAACAGGAGATAAACTGGATCCTGTTTCCATCATTTGAGCCCTTATATAAACCTTGAATGAGGCCAGTCTTACCCCTGGATTTTTAGACATTTTGCTTCCTGCTTTAAAAAGCTTGTTGCTTATTGTTTTTAACAGATTAATACTTTACATATATATAAGCCCAGTACAAATTAAATAGAATAGAGACATTAACCTTTACCTATTTAAAGAAAGTCATTGTTTTCTAAAGAAGATATACTGAAATATGACATTAAATCTGTCACACACACACACACAAGTGAGCTGACTTTGAAGTTGGAAAAGCCCTATGATATTTTTTTTATTTTATGTCAATGACATTTTATTCTTTCTCACTAAAGCCTTGAAGCTGTCTATTCTTTTCGAACTAGCTTTTTACAGATAGTTCTATTTCTTATCTTACCAGTGAAAATTACAGCATTCTGAGCTATTCAAAGCATGGTACTTCCAGCACATAAAGACCTCAGGTTTCAGGAACCCAAATTTTCAGTTGACCTTTTTATTCAACAAGAACTTAATTTTGCCAGTTGTGTGTCCTTTGAAAGAAACAGCTCAGACTTCATTTCTATCCAGTTTTTTAAGCTAAATATTGTTCAGGTGGATCACCTGGGTAGATTGCCTCAGTTGGGAAAATTGTTCATTTTGAGGAAAAATTTTCATTTACAGATGATTTTCTTTCCAAAATTTAGTATCTCCAAAATGTCCTCTCTCTGATGAATAACCCCAGCTTGAAGGTCCAAGTGTTATCTGCGAGCAAACGTGCACTTTTATTCAGATCTGTGGGGTGTCCCCAGGCATCCGTCCTTGGCCTTATGTCTCTTACTCTATGCCTCTCTCTGAATAATTTCACCTATTCTCACAGCTTCAACTACCACCCAAATACTGATGGCTTACAGATATATTTATCTGGCTCACTGCTATCTTCCAAATTCAGTTCTGAAATTTTTGGACTGTCCCAAAAATTTGGACAGAAGGTCCAACTTTTTGAGGGTGAAGACTAAATTGATTCAACACTGAATTTATCACCTTACCAGTAAAACCCCTCTCTATTGGACAGGGAATGTATTTGTTTGCTAGTGCTGCTGTAACAAAATACTATAGATTGGGAGACTTAAATAACAGAAATTTATTTCCTCAGAGTTCTGAGGTTGGAAGTCCAAAGTCAAGGTGTAAGCAAGTTTGGTTTCTCCTGAGGCTTCCTGGATTGTAGATGGCTGTCTTCCGGTGTCTGCACATCACCCGCCCTCTGTGTGTGTCTGTGTCCTAATCTATTCTTACTGGAATACAAATCATATTGCATTAGGGTCTACCCCTATGACCTCCTTATAACTTACTTACCCCTTAAAAGACCCTATCTCCAAATACAGTCATGTTCTGAGGTACTTAGAGTTAGGACTTCAATATATGAATTTTGAGAGGATGCAACTAGCCCATAACAGGCAACATGAAGAGAATCATTTTTTTTTCTGAGCCACATACCTGAGAATGGTGGTGGCCCAAGGACAGGGTGGTATAGTGGGAACAGTCCATCCCAAATACAGTCAGTTATGGGGTGTGTTGTATGTCCATAGAGAATGTAAGCATAGTAGTGAACCTGACTGAAAGTTGAACTGTTTTTTTAATCATCACCATGTGCTGGCAATTGTAAACAATGTTAGTTATGAGAGTTTCCTCCCCCTGAAATTATTGTAGGGTCTAAATAACTGCTGCAGTACTCTTTTTTTTTTTCACATCTTTATTGGAGTAGAAATGCTTTACAGTGGTGTATTAGTTTCTGCTGTATAACAAAGTGAATCAGCTATACGTATACACGTATCCCCACATCTCCTCCCTCATGTGTCCCCCTCTCACCCTTCCAATCCCATCCCTCTAGTTGGACACAAAGAACCGAGCTGATCTCCCTGTGCTGTGTGGGTGCTTCCCACTAGCTAGCTATTTCACAATTGATAGGGTATATATGTCCATGCCACTCTCTCACTTCATCCCAGCTTACCCTTCCCCCTCCTCATGTCCTCAAGTCAATTCTGTATGTCTGCGTCTTTATTACTATCCTGCCCCTAGGTTCTTCAGAACCACTATTTTTTTTTTTTAGATTCCATATATATGTGTTAGCATACAGTATTTGTTTTCCTCTTTCTGACTTACTTCACTCTGTATGACAGTCTCTAGGTCCATCCACCTCACAACAAATAACTCAATTTCGTTTCTTTTTATGGCTGAGTAATATTCCATTGTATATATGTGCCATATCTTCTTTATCCATTCATTTGTCTATGGACACTTAGCTTGCTTCCATGTTCTGGCTATTGTAAACAGTGCTGCAATGAACATTGTGGTACATGACTCGATTTGAATTATGGTTTTCTCAGGGTATATGCCCAGTAGTGGGATTGCTGGGTCATACGATAGTTATATTTTTAGTTTTTTAAGGAACCTCCAAATTGTACTCCATAGTGGCTGTATAAATTTACATTCCCACCAACAATGCTAGAGGGTTCCCTTTTCTCCACACGCTCTCCAGCATTTATTGTTTCTAGAGTTTTTGATGATGGCCATTCTGACCAGTGTCAGATGATATCTCATCGTAGTTTTGATTTGCATTTCTCTAATGATTAATGATGTTGCGCATTCTTTCATGTGTTTGTTGGCAATCTATATATCTTCTTTGGAGAAATGTCTATTTAGGTCTTCTGCCCATTTTTGGATTGGGTTTTTTTTTTTTTTTTTTTTTTTTATTGAGCTGCATGAGCTGCTTGTATATCTTGGAGATTAATCCTTTGTCAGTTGCTTCATTTGCAAATATTGTCTCCCATTCGGAGGGTAGTCTTTTGGTCTTGTTTATGGTTTCCTTTGCTGTGCAAAACTTTTAAGTTTCATTAGGTGCCATTTGTTTATTTTTGTTTTTATTTCTATTTCTCTAGGAGGTGGGTCAAAAAGGATCTTGCTGTGATTTATGTCATAGAGTGTTCTGCCTATGTTTTCCTCTAAGAGTTTGATGGTGTCTGGCCTTACATTTAGGTCTTTAATCCATTTTGAGTCTATTTTTGTGTATGGTGTTAGGGAATGTTCTAATTTCATCTTTTACATGTACCTATCCAGTTTTCCCAGCACCACTTATTGAAGAGGCTGTCTTTTCTCCACTGTATATTCTTGCCTCCTTTATGAAAGATAAGGTGACCATATGTGCATGGGTTTATCTCTGGGCTTTCTATCCTATTCCATTGATCTATATTTCTGTTTTTGTGCTGGTCCCATACTGTCTTGATTACTGTAGCTTTGTAGTATAGTCTGAAGTCCAGGAGCCTGATTCTTCCAGCTCCATTTTCTTTCTCAAGATTACTTTGTCTATTTGAAGTCTTTTGTGTTTCCATACAAATTGTGAATTTTTTTGTTCTATTTCTGTGAAAAATGCCATTGGAAGTTTGATAGGGATTACTTTGAATCTGTAGATTGCTTTGGGTAGTATAGTCATTTTCACAATATTGATTCTTCCATTCCAAAACATGGTATATCTCTCCATCTGTTTGTATCATCTTTAATTTCTTTCATCAGTGTCTTATAGTTTTCTGCCTACAGGTCTTTTGTCTCCTTAGGTAGGCTTATTCCTAGGTATTTTATTCTTTTTTTTGCAATGGTAAATGGGAGTGTTTCCTTAATTTATCTTTCAGATATTTCATCATTAGTGTATAGGAATGCAAGAGATTTCTGTGCATTAATTTTGTATCCTGCAACTTTACCAAATTCATTGATTAGCTCCTGTAGTTGTCTGGTAGCATCTATAGGATTCTCTATATATCGTATCATGTCATCTGCAAACAATGACAGCTTTACATCTTCTTTTCCAGTTTGGATTTCTTTTATTTCTATTTTGTCTCTGATTGCTATGGCTAAAACTTCCAAAATTATGTTGAATAATAGTGGTGAGAGAGGGCAACCTTGTCTTGTTCCTGATCTTAGTGGAAATGGTTTCAGTTTTTCACCATTGAGAAAAATGTTGGCTGTGGGTTTGTCATATATAGCCTTTATTATGCTGAGTAAATTCCCTCTATGCCCACTTTCTGGAGGGTTTTTACCATAAATCGATGTTGAATTTTGTCAAAAGCTTTTTCTGCATCTATTGAGATGATCATATGGTTGTTCTCCTTCAATTCGTTAATATGGTTTATCACATTGATTGATATGCATATATTGAAGAATCCTTGCATTCTTGGGATAAACTTCACTTTATCATGGTGTATGATCCTTTTAATGTGCTGTTGGATTCTGTTTGCTAGTATTTTGTTGAGGATTTTTGCAACTATGTTCATCAGTGATATTGGCCTGTAGAGTTCATTTTTTGTGACATCTTTGTCTGCTTTGGGTATCAAGGTGATGGTGGCCTTGTAGAGTGAGTTGGGGAGCATTCCTCACTCTGCTATATTTTGGAACATTTTGAGAAGGATAGGTTTTAGCTCTTCTCTCAATGTTTGATAGAATTCGCCTGTGAAGCCATCTAGTCCTGGGCTTTTGTTGGTTGGAAGATTTTAAACCACAGTTTCAATTTCAGTGCTTAGGATTGGTCTCTTTATATTTTCTATTTCTTCCTGGTTCAATCTGAAATTGTTGTGCTTTTCTAAGAATGTGTCCATTTCTTCCTGGTTGTCCATTTTATTGGCATATACTTGCTTGCAGTAATCTCTCATGATCCTTTGTATTTCTGCAGTGTCAGTTGTTACTTCTTTTTCATTTCTAATTCTATTGATTTGAGTCTTCTTCCATTTTTCTTGATGAGTCTGGCTAATGTCTTATCAATTTTGTTTATCGTCTCAAAGAACCAGCTTTTAGTTTTATTATATTTGCTATTGCTTCCTTCATTTCTTTATCATTTATTTCTGATCTGATCTTTCTGATTTCTTTCCTTCTGCTAACTTTGGGGTTTTTTTGTTCTTCTTTCTCTAATTGCTTCAGGTGTAAGGTTAGGTTGTTTATTTGAGATATTTGTTGCTTCTTGAGGTAAGATTGTATTGCTATAAAATTCCCTCCTAGAAGTTCTTTTGCTTCATCCCATAGGTTTTGGGTTGTTGTGCTTTCATTGTCATTTGTTTCTAGGTATTTTTTTATTTCCTCTATGATTTCTTCATTGACCTCTTGGTTTTTTAGTAGTGTATTGTGTAGCCTCCATGTGTTTGTATTTTTTTCACAGTTTTTTTTTTTTCCTGTAGTTGATATCTAGTCTTATAGTGTTGTGGTCAGAAAAGGTACTTGATACAATTTCAATTTTATTAAATTTCCCAAGCTTTGATTTGTGACCCAAGATAAGATCTATCCTGGAGAATGTTCCATGCACTTGAGAAGACAGTGTATTGTGTTGTTTTTGGATAGAATGTCCTATAAATATCAATTAAGCCCATCTTGTTTAATGTATCATTTAAAGCTTGTGTTTCCTTATTTATTTTCGTTTTGGATGATCTGTCCATTGCTGAAAGTGGGGTGTTAAATTCCCCTACTATAACTGTGTTACTGTTGATTTCCCCTTTTATGGTTGTTAGCATTTGACTTATGTGTTGAGGTGTTCCTATGTTGGGTATATAATTATTTACAATTTTTATATCTTCTTGGACTGATCCTTTGATCATTATGTACTGTCCTCTTTGTCTCTTGTAATAGTTTTTCTTTTAAAGTCTATTTTGTCTGATATGAGGATTGCTACTCCAACTTTCTTTTGATTTCCATTTGCATGGAATATCTTTTTCCATCCCCTCACTTTCAGTCTGTATGTGTCGCTAGGTCTGAAGTGGGTCTCTTGTAAACAGTGTATATATGGGTCTTGTTTTTGTATCCATTCTGCCAGTCTATGTCTTTTGGTTGGAGCATTTAATCCATTTACAGTTAAGGTAATTATTGATATGTATGTTCCTATTACCATTTTCTTAATTGTTTTCGGTGTAGTATTGTATGTCTTTTCCTTCTCTTGTGTTTCCTGCCTAGAGAAGTTCCTTTAGCATTTGTTGTAAAGCTGGTTTGGTGTTGCTGAATTCTCTTAGTTTTTGCTTATCTGTAAAGGTTTTAATTTCTCCATCGAATCTGAATGAGATCTTTGCTGAGTAAAGTAATATTGGTTGTAGGTTTTTACCTTTCATCACTTTAAATATGTCCTGCCACACCCTTCTGGCTTGCAGAGTTTCTGCTGAGTAATCAACTGTTAACCTTATGGGGATTCCTTTGTATGTTATTTGTTACTTTTCCCTTACTGCTTTTAATACTTTTTCTTTGTATTTAATTTTTGATAGTTTGATTAATATGTGTGTTGGCATGTTTCTCCTTGGATTTATCATGTATGGGACTCTCTGTGCTTCCTGGACTTGATTGACTATTTCTTTTACCATATTAGGGAAGTTTTCAACTATAATCCTCAAATATTTTCTCAGTCTGTTTCTTTTTCTCTTCTTCTTCTGGGACCCCTATAATTCAAATGTTGCTGGGTTAATGTTTTCCCAGATGTCTCTGAGACTGTCCTCAATTCTTTTCATTCTTTTTTCTTTATTCTGCTCTGTGGTAGTTATTTCCTCTATTTTATCTTCCAGGTCACTTATCTGTTTTTCTGCCTCAGTTACTCTGCTATTGATTCTTCCTAGAGAATTTTTAATTTCATTTATTGTGTTGTTCATCATTGTTTGTTTGCTCTTTAGTTCTTCTACCTCCTTTTTAAAAGTTTTTTGTATTTTCTACATTCTACTTTCAAGATTTTGGATCGTCTTTACTGTCATTACTCTGAATTCTTTTACAGGTAGCCTGCCTATTTCCTCTTCATTTATTTGGTCTGGTGGGTTTTTACCTTGCCCTTTATCTGCTGTGTATTTCTCTGTCTTCTCATTTTGCTTAAGTTACTAGTTTGCGGTCTCTTTTTCACTGGCTGC
Organism: Kogia breviceps; assembly: GCF_026419965.1. Lineage (NCBI taxonomy): Eukaryota > Metazoa > Chordata > Mammalia > Artiodactyla > Physeteridae > Kogia > Kogia breviceps. The sequence goes on along the minus strand of NC_081316.1, from coordinate 50,103,244 downwards.
AAGTTTGTAGTTTCCATTGTTTTTGGTGTCGCTCCCAGTGGGTAAGGTTTTTTCAGGCTTGTGTAGGCTTCCTGGTAGAGTGGACTGGTGCCTGTGTTCTGGTAGCTTGGGCTGGATCTTGTCTTTCTGGTGGGCAGAGCCGCATCTGATGGTGTGTTTTGTGGTGTCTGTGAATTCAGTACGATTTTAGGCAGCCTCTCTGCCAATGGGTGGTGTTGTGTTCCTGTCTTGCTAGTTGTTTGGCATGGGGTGTCCAGCACTGTAGCTTGTTGTTCGTTGACTGGAGCTGGGTCTTAGTGTTAAGATGGAGATCTCTGGGAGAGCTTCTGCTGTTTGATATTTGATACCACATGGGTCCAGGAGGTCTCTGGTGGACAATGTCCTGAACTTGGCTCTCCCACTTAAGAGGCTCAGGCCTGACACCTGGCCAAAGCACCAAGACCCTGTCAGCCACACAGCAGACTCTCTTTGGCCCTTGCCTTCCTATCCTCAAGCCACCACATGCCAGCCACTTCCACACCCTCAGAGTTTCCCAGTGGTTCCCCTGTATTACTCTTGAGTTTTAATAATATATATGTAAGTTTCAAATTAGCCTATTTTATGACATAGAATAATAAGCATTATATTTTTCATGGAAGTTAATCCAGAGAATCTCCAGTTATACAGTTGACTTCCAACATCACATCATATCAAGGGTACTGACATGTATTAATATAACTTTTCATTGATACTGACTTTGATCACCTGGCTGTGGTTGAGGAATGGTGTTTACATTATTAAAGGTCGGAAAAATCAAAAGAAGAATAATATTTTATAACATGAGTCTAATACATGAAATTCAGTGTCTATAAATAAATTTTACTGGAACCCAGCCATGTTGAGTAGTTGCAAAACAGACCATGGACTACAAAGCCAAAAATTTGAACCACCTGGCCCCCTGGTGTAGTGAAACAAGAACTGGCTTGAGTCAAACATAAGTGGATTCATATCTCAGCTCTGGAATTCCCACCTATGTGGCCTATGTGCAGTTGCTCTGAAATGTAGTTTCCTCATCTATAAAATGGGTTTGTTAATGCCTGTTTTAAGGTCATAATGAGGATGATGTAAGGAGGATGATGTTTATTAATCTGTCAATAATTAACATTTATTACTGATCAAAGGGATGTTATTACCCCCCATTAAACAAACAAACAAACAAACAAAAAACAGATTCAGAGAAACAGAGTGATTTGCATGCCTGCTGGTAAACCTCAATTGGAGTTTCAGCATGTGTCTACTGGTGCCGCGGCATCAGGACCATCACCAGCTTTCAAACCAGACATTACAATGTGGCTCTAGGCTCTAGGTCTTGCTAACTCTATATTCTTGAGCAAGTCATTCTTCCTGCCTGAGGCTAAGTTTCTTCATCTACAAAAATGAGGCTAATATACAAAATTTATTACAGAAGACTGATTTGAAGATTAACAAAGCTAGGGTATATAAATTCACAGTTACATAGGAAGGAGTCAGAAAACATGAGTTCAATTTTGTACTACATCAAGCTGCATTTATGGGAATAGAAACCTATCTGAAAGTGCTTTGAGAAAAATAAGGAAAGTAAAAACACCAAAGGCAAAAAAAAAAAATCAATAATCCTCTGATTATTTCTGGTTTTGAATTATCTGCTTTGTACTTTCTTCAACAAGCCAAGACATGAGGGAGACTACTAGGTATAAAGCATGATGGACAGATAAATGAATGTGAGGCACTCCCCAACTGCAGGAGTTACGAACCTGAGTTGACTGCAGTATAAGATTAAAAATTCATACTTCTTCTGAATTAAGAAATCCACAACCAAGATATGATAATGAATACATTTCTACATCTGAGGCTCTTAGATTCTTTAAGGCACCTCACAATTCCTATTGTCCTCACCTCCTCCAGGCTTGTCTCCAATTTCTCCTGGTAGCTGGATGTAAATTGCACATACCCATCCTCTTGCAGACTTTTCTTTTTAACTCCCTCAAAGGCTTTGGAGAAAACTTCATCAAGGTTAAGAAATTAGCTTTTAGAGTGTTCCTAGAGAAGCTATTTATTTCCTTCCAGGATCCTCCCTTGGCCTAAGTATTGTCACCAAGACATTGCTGAGGTTTCTCTTGGATGATGCAGGCATATTTATAGATGCTTGTCAAGTATTAAAAATAATTTGAAAAATAATATCCTACAAACTGTACATAGTCCATGAAAAAAATGCTTACTTTAAACAACAAAATAGGAATCCAGTTAACTTTTAACCTTATCTCATTCAATATCTAGAGTGTGCTTCTTAGGGAAAGGACTTGGTGGTTTCAATCTCTGTTCTATCCCAGTGTGCAAACAGCTTTTGCACATAGTAAAGATGCAATACATATTTACTGAGTGATCACCTGTACAGCAGCCAGAAAGAAAAGACATTCAATCCCAAGTGATGGCTATCTGACTTAGCTATGATGTATTCACTTTCTTTCCCTACTTTTTTCCTTCTCTGAATATTTAGAGTGTGTATCATATGCCACTCCAGATACAAAGTGTAGAAATACAATTGTTAACAAAATAGACACAGGGCCTAGATACTACAGCTTACCGGAGGAAGCCTAGACAATTAAAGGAACATTAACAATACAACTTGGTAAATGCTATGATAGGAATCATGGGGTATAGGAGATGAACTCAATCCAAACTCAGAGGTCAAAAAAATCTTCCTAAAGAATGTGACTTAGTTGAAGCATGAATAATGCATAAGAGTATAATCTAAGCATAAATTGGAACTTGACATGGTCCAGTTTCTTCATGGAATCACTATCAGACATAATAGTACAGCCCATCAACCAAAAGTAATTAAAAATGAGGTCCAATCTTTACTAACACCTCTCAAAGAACATTAACATGGTCTAATTCATTATGCACAACACACATCTCAAAATATACTATACTCCTCTTCTCAACTTTGCAACCTCACAGTAGCTACAGGGCTATACAAACCTTAAAAAAAATTGCTTCCACATCAAGGTCTCACTGCATCTCTGTGTGTTTCTTAAGTTACACTCCATTCTCCAACATGACCTGAAAGTCCACGGCAATTTCCACTCCATGACCATCCATGCTGGGTTGCTCCAGTGGATCCATGACTGGTCCAGCCTGGAAAAAGTTTGTGTTAAACTCTGTGAAGTATGGTTCCTCTCTTGCTAAGTGAGATGAATTAATTAATTAAATACTGGTTAATAAAATTAAGTTCTGATTAATAAAATTCCCACCATCATTATAGGAATTAGTCTTACAAATGAAAGGCAATAAACATTGGAGGAGTAATCCAGGCAAAGGGATCATTTTGGGGTGGATAAAGAACTTCAGTATGACAAAAGTATAGCATGTACATTGCAAAGGGACAGGAGAGGAAATGAGGGACTCAAGGAGGTTCTCTATCCCATATTATATTGACTATACTAAATATTTTGAACTTTAACCAATGAATGGTACTTGAGGAGATCAAGATTATTCCACTGCTCTCATTGGCAGCCGCTAGCATCTCTTATGAATGTTGTCCCTTATCCTCTAATTTAATTCCATCTGTGAAAAATTTTAAACCCAAGTATTAAAAAAGTAAAAAAAAAAAAAAAAATTTAACCAATATTTTCTTATCAATTACTGGGAGCAACAGTATCTCAGGCAGCTGTGAGCAGCTGTGGCTCCCTCTGGCCATCTCTTCGTGTTGCCTACATTCTTCTAAGTCACACGTCTTCTACACCAGCTTCACCCATGAGCAGTAGGACACTTTACATGTCTTTCCAAATTGCCTGTAAGGAAATGTCATAACAATTGCCAAAATAAGAAAAAGTGTTTTACAAAGTTTGCTACTTTTAGCAAACTTGATTCAAACATGAAATATGTCATTAAATAACTCAAAGATATATATATATATATATATAAACATGAAAGAGCTCTTCACACCTTTTAGTGTGTACTCAGAGCCCAGTGATATCAGCATATGTTATCCCTCTTACATGGTCCATATATCATATCTATCTCCCACTTATGTTTCCTCTTCTCTGTGTATGTGTGTGTGTGTCTAAGTGGCCCTCTATGAATGAATGGAGGCTCCATTCTTACTAAATGGTAATTCTCCTAAACTTAGTTTCCTCGCATAGAAATTGCAGATAACAGTACCTACCATGGTTGTAAGGCTTGGTTGTAAGTGCAGAATGAAATGATTATTGTGTAACAGCAGCAGTACATGAAAAATCTGGTTCAGAAGTTATTAACTAATGAATATTCAGAATATGCTCATTTCCTCCCCTTTCCTTTTTTGACAGGTGGAAGAAGCAAACCCAGTTTTCTGTCTTTGATTCATTCTTGGGAAAAAGAATAAAAGTCTGACATTGACCTTCACCTTGGGGTACTTCAAAAGGTCTGAATAAATACAGCGCTATGGAAATGGCAACTCTTCTATGGAGCAAACCTTCACCTGTCTGAACAGCACACTTTAAGGGAATGTAGAGTTCTGAAATGCCACCTTTCACCTCCATTGTCGATGTTGAATATTTGTTGCCCTCAAAAATAAAAACACATCTGTGACGTCATTCTCATCTTTCCATTCATTTTACAAGCAATAGATTTGCAAGAGGAAACTGGCTGGAGTTCAGGGCAGAAAAAGTTTCACTTCAGCTCCTAAAAGACCAGGCAGAAATTTCAGGAGAACGGTGGGTTCTCTGGTTCTGTCTTCTACTCTGTACCACACTATGAAACATGTCACCCAGTGTTAACAGATTAGGTGCAAACATGGGGTCAAACTTCATAGGATTTTGTCTGTGTCTTAAAACAGGGATCGAACTTTGATGACAGATGGCAGGGAAGGTCGTTCTAAGTAGAAGGGATAACTTGAGCAAAGGCCTAGAGGCACAAGAGAACAGGACATTACCTTGAAACGAAGATTTGACTAATGACGTCGGACTACATGGTGAAGGGAAGCTGTTAAGTTTATACTGGGGGTGAGAAGAGTAAAAGTAGAATCTCTATTTTTAAAGAGAAAAACACAATTGTAGAAATCACACCACTGGATTTTAAGACTTACTATAAAGCTATAGTAATCAAATCAACACTACACAGTAAATCTTTGGTATGTGCAAAGAAATAGAAATACAGATAAATAAGAGAAAATGTAGAGTCCAGAAACACAAATATAACCATCTGAACTTTGATAAAAGTATAATCAGAATTCAATTGAAAAAGGATAATTTTTTTTTCAATAAATGATGTTGAAACAATTGGTCATCCATATATGAAAAAAAAAAAATGAAATTTGACCTAAACCTCACACAGTTTATAAAGGTTAACTCAAATTATAGTTCTAAATGTAAAATATAAAGCTATACAACTTTTAGGGGGCTTCCCTGGTGGTGCAGTGGTTGAGAATCCGCCTGCCTATGCAGGGGACACGGGTTCGTGCCCCGGTCCGGGAAGATCCCACATGCCGCGGAGTGGCTGGGCCCGTGAGCCATGGCCGCTGAGCCTGCGCGTCCAGAGCCTGTGCTCCGCGCAACGGGAGAGGCCACAACAGTGAGAGGCCCGCGTACCACAAAAAAAAAAAAAAAAAAAAAAAAAAAAAGCTATACAACTTTTAGGAAAAAACATAGGAGGAAATATTTGAGGCCTGGAGTTAGGAAAAGAGTTATTTAAAATGACACCAAAATTACAATCTTTAAAATTTTAAAAAGTGATAAACTGGTCTTCACCAAAATTTAAAACCTTTGGTCTGCTGAAGATACAAAAGAATGGGACGATACAGACTGGGTGAAAATATTTGCAAATCACATATCCAACAATGGACATCATCCAGAATATAAAGAATTTCTAAAACTCAGTAATAAGAAAATAAATAATCTAATACAAAATAGGCAAAGGTCATGAACTTCACAAAAAAGGATGTAAGAATGACAAATAAGCACTCAAAAATTTCAACATCATTAGCTAATAGGGTAATACAAATTAAAAATCACTGTGTTAATCACTAAATCCTTATTAGAATGGCCAACAATATTAAAAATACTAAGTGCTGAAAAGAATGAAGAACAATTAGAACTTTCACACATTAATGGTGAGAATTCAAAATGACACGGCCAAAATCATGAGCAGTAGCATGATGGTTAATTTCATACTTCAACTTGGCTGGGCCACAGTGCCCAAATATTTGATTAAACATTATTCTAGATATTTCTTTGAGGGTGCTATATGAACAAGATTAATGTTCAAGTTGGTAGACTTTGAATAAAACAGATTGTAGGTGGGCCTCATCCAATTAGTCAAAAACATTACTAGAACAATGACTAATCTTCCCAGAGCAAAACAGAAACTTCCATCAGACTGCCTTTGGACTCAAACTGCAATTCTTTCATGTGTCTCCAGTCTGCAGTCCTATCCCATCAGATTTTGTATTCACCAAGCCTCTATAATCATATGAGCCATGAGCCAATTATTTTAAATAAATCTCTAGATAGATAGATAGATAGATAGATAGATAGATAGATAGATAGATAGATAAAATAGTCATATACATATGTGCATATACACATAAATATAAATGAATACATGTGTACATATACAAACATACATTTTTATATATACATGTGTGTGTGAGTGTGTATATACACACAAAAACTATTGGTACTGTTCTCTTGGGAACCCTAATTACTTAATGCACAGAATTTCTTACAAAGTTAAACATATACTCACCATATAACCCAGCAGTTCCCCTCCTGGGTATTTCCCCTTGATAAATGCAAAGTGATATTCACACAAAGTCTATACTCCAATATTCTTAGCAGATTTATTTTTAATATCAAAAACCTTCAAAAACCCAAACTGTCCTGCAAGTTAATGGATAAATGAACTTTGTTAAATTGATGCAATGGAATACTATTCAGCTGTAAAAAGGAACAAACTAGTGATACAGGAAACAGCCTAGATGAATCTCAAAGACATTATGCTTAGGGAGAGAAGCCAGTTTCAAACAGTTAATACTCTAGGATTTCATTTATTTGACATTATAAGAAAAGTTTAAAAATAGTGATGGAAAACAGATCAGTGATGTCTACAGGTTAAGGGTAGGTGGGAGTTGTCACTGTAAAAGGGTAATATAAGAGAATGTTTGGGTATGATCACTTTTCTATATCCTGATTGGGATGGTAGTTACACAAACACAGAAATGTTTCCAAATGCATAAAACTGAAAACCAAATGTATGAAAAAATTTTCAATAATAACATTAAAAGACATTGATATATAAAACCCTCCATTTTAAACTTTTGATTCAAAGTAGAAATAAAACCAAAATTAAAGAATCTCTAGAAAAGAAAATTAATGAAATTGATATATATCAGAATCTATGATATCTAACACAATTCTAACACAAATCTAACACAATTCTCAAGAAAGAAAACAAGAATGCCCATCATTGATCTCATTTAACATTGAACTGGAGGAACTAGACAAGGCATTTAGGAAAATAAAAGGAATTATAACCAGATGATATAATGGTGTACTTGGAAAATAACCCAAGAAAATCATCTGAAAAACTACAAATATTCAGAGTTTTCAGAAAGTGTAAAAACAATAATAATATACAAAAATCAATCAATAGATGTCATCTATACAAAAAATCTGCTAGAAAAATAACAAAAGAAAGATCACACTTAAAATAGCAACAAAAACAACATTAGAGAAAAAAAATATAATGAGGAATGTGCAAAACCTATGTAAAGAAAACTTTAAGTTACCATTAAAGTACACAAAAGAAGAAAAACAAAGGCAAAGAACATTTCTTGGAATGGATTCATGATTAACATCATGAAGGTGTTAATTTCCCCCAGAGTATCTTACACATTTAACAAGATCCCAATAAAATTGTTCTTCCTTTGTTGTTATTGTTATCAGTGGGATAGGAAAGGAGAGGAATTAGACAAGTTGAAGGTACAGTTCTTTAAAATTAAATAAATAAACAAAAATACTGGAACTGAAAAAGAAGAGCGATGTGAGGGCTGTAGTCCAACAATAAATCCCATTAAATTGTCAACCCACAATAATAAGAGCAGTATAATTTTGACACATGAATAGAAAAATTGGAGAGAAATAAAAGACTGAAAATGAGCTCAAATACATAAGTGTTTAAGATGTCCTGTCAAATCACATTGGTTAAGAAAGGACTATTCAATAAATAGTACGGAAAAACACTGAATAGGAGGAAAGAATAAGTTAAATACATTTATTCATACAACAAATTAAACTCCAGTTGGATCAAATATTTAATTGTAAAATTGAAATCCCAAAAGAACTGGAAAAAAAGAAAACCTTGGAGGAATATGTGTATCTTGCAGAGGAAAATCTTGCAGAGGAAAATTCTTCCTAATCGTGATTAGAAATCCAGAAGTTATTTTTTTTTTAATTAGTACACAATAAAACTTCTAAATGGCCAAAAAGCATCATAAGGAAAGAAGTAAGGAAGGGAGGAAGGAAGGAAGGAAGAGAAGGGAGGGAGGGAAAGAGGGAGGGAAGAAAGAAGAAAGAAAAACTGGGCAAAATGTGTGTAACTTGCATGATATTACAAAGCACTAACATTGCCAATATACAAGAATCTCTTAAAAACTTATAAAAAAGACCAAAAACTTGGAAAAAATAGGCAAAGGATATGAACACTTAATTTACAGAAAAAAATTAAAATGTCTGTAAGTAATAAAAAATGCTCTTCACTCGTAATAAAAAAGATACAAATGAAAATTACAGTAAGATCTAAATTTCACCTTTCAAAATGGCAAGAATATGAACAAATTTTAATAATATACTCTTTTTATTGGTATATGACATTATATGTCTCATGTGTACACTATTATAATTTGACATCTGTATACTCTACAAAGCGATCACCTCGAAAGGTCTAGTTATCATTTGTCACCATACAATTGACCCCCTTCACCCATTTTGCCCTGCCCTAATCTTCTCCTCTGATTAAAAACAATCTGTTCTCTGTATCTAGGTGTTTGCTTTTGTTTTGTTTAGAATCCACATGAGTAAATCATATGGCATTTGTCTTTTCCCTCTAATTTGGTTCACCTAATATAATACCCTCAGGGTCCATCCATGTTGTTGCAAATGGCAAGATTTAATTCTTTTCTATGGCTGAGTAAGATACCATTATCTATCTATCTCTCTCTCTCTCTCTCTCTCTCTCTCTCTCTCTCTCTCTATATATATATATATATATATATATATATATATATATATATATATGTATAAATATAACACTTCAATGAACATGGGTGTGGGAATATCTTTTCAAGTTAGTGTTTTTGTATTCTTCAGATAAATACTCAGAAGTGGAATAGCTGGACCATATGGTTATTCCATTTTTAATTTTATTGAGAAATCTCCACACTGTTTTCCACAGTGGATGCACCAATTTACATTCCCATCAACAGTATGCAAGGTTCTCTTTTCTACACATCTTCTCCAATATTTGTTATTTCTTGTCTTTTTGATAATAGCTATTCTAACAGCTGTGAGGTGATATCTCATAGTGTTTTGTTGTTGTTGTTGTTGTTGTTGTTGTTTTTGCGGTACGTGGGCCTCTCACTGTTGTGGCCTCTCCCATTTGCAGAGCACAGGATCCGGACATGCAGGCTCAGCGGCCATGACTCATGGGCCCAGCCTCTCCACGGCATGTGGGATCTTCCCAGACCGGGGCACGAACCCATCTCCTCTGCATCAGCAGGTGGACTCTCAACCCCTGCGCAAACAGGGAAACCTCTCATAGTGGTTTTGATTTGCATTTTCCAAATAATTAGTGAGGTTGAACATCTTTTCTAATTCCTCTTAACCATTTGTATATCTTCTTTGGAAAAATACCTATTCAGGTTCTCTGTCCATTTTTTAAATTGAGTTGCTTTTCTTTGTTGTAGAGTATCAGATTGTTGTATAAGTTCTTTATACATTTTAGATATCAACCTCGTATTGGAAATAATGATTTGCAAACACCTTCCCCCACTCAGTAGGTTACCTTTTTTTTTTTTTTTTTTGCAGTACACAGGCCTCTCACTGCTGTGGCCTCTCCCATTGTGGAGCACAGGCTCCGGATGCGCAGGCTCAGCGGCCATGGCTCATGGGATCATCTGCTCTGTGGCATGTGGGATTTTCCCGGACCAGGGCACAAACCCATGTCACCTGCATCAGCAGGTGGACTCTCAACCACTGTGCCACCAGGGAAGCCGAGTAGATTGCCTTTTTGTCTTAATGATGGTTGCCTTCACTGTGCAGAAGCTTTTAATTTTGGTGTAATCACATTTGTTTATTTTATTTTTGTTTCCCTTGCTTTTGGAGACAGATCCACCAAAAAAAGTTGCTAAGCCTGACGTCAATGAGATAATGACCCATGTTTTCTTCTAAAACTTTTATGGTTTCAGGTCTTACATCCAAGCTTTTAATCCATTCTGAGTTATTTTTTTTGTACGGTATAACACAGTGATCTAGTTTCATTCTTTTGCATGTGGCTGTCCAGTTTTCCCAACACCATTTATTGAAGAGGCTGCTCTTTATCCATTGGATATTTTTGGCTCCTTTGTCATAAATTGTCCATATATGTGTGGATTTATTTCTGTGCTCGCAGTTCTGTTGCACTCATCTGTGGGTCTGTTTTATGCCAAGACCATATTGTTTTGATTAGTGTAGCTTTTTGGAATAATTTGAAATAAGGAGGGATGATACCTTCAGTTTTGTTCTTCTTTCTCAAAATAGCTTTGGGATCTTCTATGATTCCATACAAATTTTAGAATTATTTGTTCTAGCTCTGTGAAAAATATTATTGAAATTTTGATAGAGACTGCATTGAATCTGTAGATTGCTTAGTAATATACTCTTGAATATGCTGGAGAAAGCAAGAACCCTTGTACATTTCTTGTGAGAACATTCACTGGTAAAATGCCTATGAAGAGCAATTTGACAACAGCTATCAGAACTACACATAAATAGATATTTTGATCTAACAATATAACTTTTGTAAACATTCTATACAGATATTCCTGCCCATATATGTACAAATTTGCAGCATCACTTGCAATATAAAAAAATAAGAGTCCCATTGTCCAGCAGCTTGGACTGGTTCAGTAAATTATGAAATACTAAGCACTATAATGAAACACTAAGCAGTTATAATACAAAACAAGGAGCTCTCCACACACTGGTATAGAATGATTTCCAAGATATATTATTAAGATGAAGAAGAAAAGACCAAAGTTCAGAACAGTGTGTGCAATATGCTACTTTTTATAAGATAAGTAAAGGCAGGGAAAGATCTCTTACATCTTTGTATACTCATACAGCAATTCAGAAATGCACAAGAATCTAAAAACAGTGGCTCCCTATGTGGCAGTGCGTGGGAATTGGAAAGGTGACAGATTGGAGGGAGATGGTAACATAATCTCTTCCCACTTTAAATCTATATGGGGATAGCTTCAAGATGGCAGAGGAGAAGGACATGGAGATCACCTTCCTCCCCACAAGTACATCAGAAATACATCTACATGTGGAACAGCTCCTACAGAACACCTGCTGAATGCTGGCAGCAGAAGCCCTCAGATTTCCCAAAATCTTTGATTTACCGTTTGTCCTAGGGTTCTGTCTGTCCAGTTTTTTTTTTTTTTTTCAGTCGAGATTTTAGCACTTGTTATCATTGGTGGATTTGCTTTTTTGTTAGGTTGCTTTTTAATTTTTAAATTATTAATATTTTTAAATTTTTTATTTTAATAACTTTATTTTCTTTTCCTGTCTTTCTTTTTTTTTTTTTCTCCCTTTTCTTCTAAGCTATGTGGCAGACAGAGTCTTGGTGCTCCAGCCAGCTGTCAGGCCTGAGCCTCTGAGGTGGGAGAGCTGAGTTCAGGACATTGGTCCACCAGAGACCTCCTGGCCCCATGTAATATCAAATGGACAAAAGCTCTCTCAGAGATCTCAATCTCAATGATAAGACTCAGCTATATTCAGTAACCAGCAACCTATGGTGCTGGACACCCTATGCCAAACAACTAGCAAGACAGGAACACAACCCCAGCCACTACAAGAGAGGCTGCCTAAAATAATAATAAGTTCACAGACACCCCAAAACATACCACCAGGTGCAGTCCTGGACACCAGAAAGACAAGATCCAGCCTCACGCACCAGAAAACAGGCACCAGTCCCCTATACCAGGAAGCCTACGCAACGCACTGAACCAACCTTACCCACTGGGTGCATATACCAAAAACAACAAGAACTACGAACCTGCAGCCTGGAAAAAAAACCCAAACAGAGTAAGTTAAGCAAAATGAGAAGACAGAGAAACACACAACAGATGAAGGAGCAAAGTAAAAACCACCAGACCAAACAAATGAAGAGGAAATAGGCAGTCTACGTGAAAAACAATTGAGAGTAATGATAGTAAAGATGATCCAAAATCTTGGAAACAGAATGGAGAAAATACAAAAAACGTTTAACAAGGACCTAGAAGAAACAAACAACAATGAATAACACAATAAATGAAATTTAAAATTCTCTAGAAGGGATAAATAGCAGAATAACTGAGGCAGAAGAACGGATAAGTGACCTGGATGATAAAATAGTGGAAATAACTGTGGCAGAGAAGAAGAAAGAAAAAATAGCTAAAAGAATTGAGGACAGTATCAGAGACTTCTGGGACAACATTAAATGCACCAACATTTGCATTTTAGGGGTCCCAGAAGAAGAAGTGAAAAAGAAACGGACTGAGAAAATATTTGAAGGATTATAGTTGAAAACGTCCCTAATATGGGAAAGGAAATAGTCAATCAAATCCAGGAAGTGCAGAGAGTCCCATAATAATAAATAAATAAATAACAAAATAAATAAATAACAAAATGGAATCCTCATAAGGTTAACAGCTGATCCTTCATCAGAAACTCTGCAAGACAGAAGGGAGTGACAGACATATATAAAGTGATGAAACCTTCAACCCAGATTACTCTACCTAGCAAGGATCTCATTCAGATTCGACAGAGAAATTAAAACCTTCACAGACAGACAAAAGCTTAGAGAATTCAGCACCAGAAAACCAGCTGTACAACAAATCCTTAAGGAACTTCTCTAGGCAGGAAACACAAGAGTAGGAAAAGACTGACAATAACAAACCCAAAGCAATTAAGAAAATGGTAATAGGAACACAAATATAGATAACTACCTTAACTGTAAATGGATTAAATCCTCCAACCAAAAGACATAGACTGGCAGAATGGATACAAAAACACAACTCATATATACGCTATCTACAAGAGACCCACTTCAGACCTAGGGACACATACAGACTGAAAGTGAAGGGATGGAAAAACATGTTCCATGCAAATGGAAATCAAAAGATAGCTGGAGTAGCAATTCTCATATCAGACAAAATAGACTTTAAAAGAAAGTCTATTATAAGAGACAAAAAAGGACAGTACATAATGATCAAGGGATCAATCCAAGAAGAAGATATAGCAACTGTAAATTTTTATGTGACCAAAATAGGAGCACTTCAATACTTAAGGCAAATGCTAGCAACCATAAAAAGGGAAATTGACAGTAACACAATCAGATTGGGGACTTTAACCACCAATTGTCATCAAAGGACAGATCATCCAAAATGAAAATAAATAAAGAAATACAAGCTTTAAGTGATATATTAAACAAGATGGATTAAATTTATATTTACAGGACATTCCATCCAAAAACAACAGAATACAATTTCTTCTAAAATGCTCATGGAACATTCTCTAGGATAGATCATATCTTGGGGTCACAAATCAAACCTTGGGAAATTTAAGAAAATTGAAATTGTATTACATATCTTTTCCAACCACAATGCTATGAGACTAGATATCAATTACAGGAAAAAAATCTGTAAAAAATGCAAACACATGGAGGCTAAACAACACACTACAAAATAACCAAGAGGTCACTGAAGAAATCAAAGGGGAAATCAAAAATTACCTAGAAACAAATGACAATGAAAACAAAATGACCCAAAATCTATGGTATGCAGCACAAGCAATTGTAAGAGGGAAGTTTATAGCAATACAATCCTACCTCAAGAAACAAGAAACATCTCAAATAAACAAATTAACCTTACGCCTAAAGCAATTAGAGACAGAAGAACAAAAAAAACCCAAACTTAGCAGAAGGAGAGAAATCAGAAAGATCAGATCAGAAAAAAATGACAAAGAAATGAAGGAAACAATAGCTAAGATCAATAAAACCAAAAGCTGGTTCTTTGAGAAAATAAACAAAATTGATTAACCACTATCCAGACTCATCAAGAAAAAAGGGAGAAGACTCAAATCAATAGAATTAGAAATGAAAAAGGAGAAGTAAAAACTGACACTGCAGAAATACAAAGGATCATAAGAGATTACTACAAAAAACTATATGTCAATAAAATAGACAACCTGGAAGAAATGGATAAATTCTTAGAAAAGCACAATCTTCCAAGAATGAAACAGGAAGAAATAGAAAATATAAACAGACCAATCCCAAGCACTCAAATTGAAACTTTGATTAAAAATCTTACAACACACAAAAGCCCATGATGAGATGGCGCTACAGGCAAATTCTAGCAAACATTTAGAGAAGAGCAAATACCTATGCTTCTCAAACTCTTCCAAAATATAGCAGAGGCAGGAACACTCCCCAGCTCATTCTATGAGGCCACCATCACCTTGATACCAAAAACAGACAAAGATGTCACAAAAAGAGAAAACTATAGGCCAATATCACAGATGAACATAGATACAAAAATCCTCAACCAAATACTAGCAAACAGGATCTAACAGCACATTAAAAGGATCATACACCATGATCAAGTGGGGTTTATCACCAGAATGCAGTATTCTTCAATATACACAAATCAATCAATGTGATAAACCATATTAACAAATTGAAGAACAACCATGATCAACTCAATAAATGCAGAAAAGCCTTTTGACAAAATTCGACACCCATTTATGATAAAAAACCCTCCAGAAAGTAGGCATAGAAAGAACTTACCCATTTATGATAAAAAACCCTCCAGAAAGTAGGCATAGAAAGAACTTACCTCAACATAATAAAGGCCATATGTGACAAACCCACAGCCAACACCGTTCTCAATGGTGAAAAACTGAAACCATTTCCTCTAAGATCCGGAACAAGACATGGTTGCCCACTTTCACCACTATTATTCAACATAGTTTTGAAAGTTTTAGCCACAGCAATCAGAGGAGAAAAAGAAATAAAATGAAACCAAAACAGAAAAGAAGAAGTAAAACTGTCACTGTTTGCAGATGACATGGTACTATACACAGAGAATCCCAAAGATGCTACCAGAAAACTACTAGAGCTAATCAATGAATTTGGTAAAGTAGCAGGATATAAAATTATTGCAAAGAAATCTCTTGCATTCCTATACACTAATGATGAAAAATCAGAAGGAGAAATTAAGAACACACTCCCATTTACCACTGCAACCAAAAGAATAAAATACCTATGAATAAACCTACCTAAGGAGAGAAAAGACCTGTATGCAGAAAACCATAAAACACTGATGAAAGAGATTAAAGATAATGCAAACAGATGGAGAGATATACCATGTCCTTGAATTGGAAGAATCAACATTGTGAAAATGACTATACTACCCAAAGCAATCTACAGATTCACTGCAGTCCCTATCAAACTACCAATGGCATTTTTCACAGAACTAGAACAAAACATCACAATTTGTATGGAAACACAAAAGACCCCGAATAGCCAAAGCAATCTTGAGAAAGAAAAATGGAGCTGGAGGAGTCAGGCCCCTGACTTCAGACTATACTACAAAGCTACAGTCATCAAGACAATAGTGTACTGGCACAAAAACAGAAATATAGATCAATGGAACAGGATAGAAAGCCCAGAGCTAAACCCATGCATATATGGTCACCCTATCTTTGATAAAGGAGGCAAGACTATACAGTGAAGAAAAGACAGCCTCTTCAATAAGTGGTGCTTGGAAAACTGAACAATTACATGTAAAAGAATGAAATTAGAACACTCCCTAACACCATATACAAAAATAAAATCAAAATGGATTAAAGACCTAAATGTAAGGCTAGACACCATCAAACTCTTAGAGAAAAACATAGGCAGAACACTCTATGACATAAATCACAACAAGATCTCTTTGACCCATCTCCTAGAGAAATGGAAATAAAAACAAAAACAAACAAATGAGACCTAATGAAACTTAAAAGTTTTGCACAGCAAAGGAAACCATAAACAAGATGAAAAGACAACCTTCAGAATGGGAGAAAATATTTGCAAATGAAGCAACTGACCAAAGAGTAATCTCCAAAATATACAAGCAGCTCATGCAGCTCAATATCAAAACAACAAACAACCCAATCCAAAAATGGGCAGAAGACCTAAATAGACATTTCTCCAAAGAAGATATACAGATTGCCAACAAACACATGAAAGAATGTTCAACATCACTAATCATTAGAGAAATGCAAATCAAAACCAAAATGAGGTATCACCTCACACGGGTCAGTATGACCCTTATTAAAAAATCTATAAAAAATAAATGCTGGGCCTTGCAACCATCAGCTGCTTGTGCCCTTCTGATCCCATACCTTGGTGCGTTCAGTTCCCTACCCCCTCTTGTCGATTGTTGCTGCACTTTGAGGACCCGCCGCGGCTGGTGGCAAGTGGCGCCCAAACAGGGACCTGACAAGAGGGACATCTGAATCTCGGTAGGTGAATCCCCGGAGTTACGAGTGAAAGTGTGGCCACATAGTAAAGTTGATAGTAACTCGGGGCAATAGTCAGAAGTAAAAAAATATGGGACAAAAAGTATCCAAGAACCTACCTGAGATCACTGATCAAGAGAAGGGGTTGTCCACCAGTGCTTTCCAGGCTTTCACAGCTGGAAATTATGATGTCTGTCTGCAACATCTTGCCTGCCTACAAGATATAAACAAAGACGATTATAAAATAATTTTGAATACGGCAGTAGCTGAGTTTTTCAAAAGTAACCAGACAACAACAGATAGTTTAAGACAGACACTTAACCAGTTGAAGAATCAGGTGCACTCGGCTGTTGAAGAAATGGATGGACTAGATGATCTTGAAAATAGTATGTTGTATTACAATCAAGCAGTCATCCTGTATCATGTCCCACAGTATACAGGAGCCATATCCGTTGGTGAAAAACTTTATCAGTTCATAGAACCTTTTGGAAGAAAAATTTGCCAAAGCAGTGTGTTTTTTGCTCATAGACCTGTATATATTAACCTACCAAGCTGAGAAAGCTTTACATCTTCTTGCTGTTCTAGAAAAAATGATTTCACAGGGCAACAATAACAAAAATGGAAAGAATGAAACTGGTAATTACAGCAACAAAGATGGGTCTAATCATAAAGCTGAAAGTGGAGCTCTAATAGAAGCTGCAAAGTCAAAGATACTATTTTTGTGTTGAAGTATATGTAGGAGGACAAGGGACTTTACTGGCCAGCCATAGTTTAAAGCTAGTTAAAGCTGTTACAAGTTTCCCTCCTTTTTTCCTTCTGATTTTCCCCAATCTGATTTTGAATTCTCAAATCTGGTGCACCTTAAATTATAATAATGGTACCATTCTAATTTCTTCAGTTTCTGTTACTGATAATAGTTTGGTTTTTTATAAGCATTGGGATTTTGGGAAGTTTGCATTGTCTTATTCTTATCAACCGGTTATTACTTGTGTTACACCTTCATATGCCTTGCTAATAGGAGATTTACAGATTGAGTTTACTTCTGGTTCCTTAGGATATAATATAACTTGTCAGAATTGTATTTTTAGTACTTGCATTCTGCCTATGAAAGGAACTTTTTCTGTTATGATGTTAAAACAACCTTCCTATGTAATGCTGCCTGTAAATAGTTCTGAACCATGGTATCATAGTACTAGCATGCAAGCTTGGCTAGAATTATCTGAAGTTTTAAAAAGACCTAAACGATTCATTGGAATATTAATATGTAGCATATTAGCCTTAGCCGCTTTAACAGCCACAGCCGCTACCGACTGTTTAGCATTAAGTAAAACTGTACAACAAGCACGTTATGTTAATCAATTATCTAAAAATACCAGTATTGCATTAGCATTACAAAGTCATAGTGATACTCAACTAAAAACTGAGGTTGATGAGTTAAAAAATGCTCTCATAGGTTTAGGAGACCAAATTATGGCTTTAAAATTGAAAATGCGTTTGATTTGCCATGCTAAAATATACTTGGATTTGTGTGACTCAACATGCTTATAATGAAACTGACTGGGATTGGAACAAAGTAAAAATGCACTTTTTAAGTGTATGGACTGATGGACACATTAGTTTGGACATACAAAAACTTAATGCGGAAATACAAGCAATTCAAGAAGCTCATCTACAAGAAGACGGGCCCCAACAATTAATTCAAGGACTCTTGGATCAGCTTCAATGGTTAAACCCCATGCATTGGTTTCAAAATGGACTCACAGGATTGATTACCGTGGGGTCATGTGTATTGTTGATGTTAATTGCCTTACCTTGTTTATTATGCTTTATTGTTGGTCGTCTTGCTGCTCTTCGTCAGGAGGTGTATGGGTTGAAATTGCATTATCAAGCTTTAAAAAAATAAAAGAGGGGGATATGTGGCGAGCATTGCCCTCTGAGGAAGGCGCCATTAAGACCCTCGTAAGCCTCAGGGCCCGATTGTACTCTCCTTGGTATGCATCCTGGACTTTATGGTATGAACGTAAAAAAGGAGATGGCCTTTGGCCAAATCGCTCCAGTTACTGGGAGTCCCTGGTTGTTCCCTAAAGCTAGGAAAAGCAACCCTGGAGGGGAAATTGGTGCCTTTGAGGGAGAAGCCGAGAAGCCAATCAACCAGCTGATGCCGATAAGGCGTGACTAAGCCGAGAAGCCAATCAACCAGCTGATGCCGATAAGATGATGACTAAGCAAATTCCCTGCTTTAGGGGTATATATACGGCTATGCTTTGTTATTAAACTTGCCTTGCAACCAGCAAAAAAATTAAAAAAGTTAAAAAAAAAATGCTGGAAAGGGTTTGGAGAAAAAGGATTCCTCTTGCAGTGTTGGTGAATATAAATTGATACAGCATTATGGAGATCAGTATGGAGGTTCCTTAAAAAACTAAAAATAGAACTACCATACGACCCAGCAATCCCACTACTGAGCATATACCCTGAGAAAACCACAATTCAAAACAAGTCATGTACCACAATGTTCATTGCAGCACTACTTACAATAACCAAACATGGAAGCAACATAAGTGTCCATTGACAGATGAATGGATAAAGAAGGTGTGGCACATATATACAATGGAATATTACTCAGGCATAAAAAGAAATGAAGTTGATTTATTTGTAGTGAGGTGGATGGACCTAGAGTCTGTCATACAGAGTGAAGTAAGTCAGGAAGAGAAAAATAAATGCCGTATGCTAACACATATATATGATATCTAAAAAAAAAAAAAAAAAAAGAGTGGTTCTGAAGAAGCTAGGGGCAGGACAGGAATAAAGTCGTAGATGTAGAGAATGGACTTGAGGACATGGAGGGGAAGAAGGGTAAGCTGGGACAAAGTGAGAGTTGCATGGACATATATACACTACCAAATGTGAAATAGATAGCTAGTGGGAAGCAGCTGCATAGCACAGGGAGATCAGCTCCGTGCTTTGTGACCACCTAGAGGGGTGGGATAGGGAGGGTGGGAGGGAGACGCAAGAGGGGGGTGGATATTGGGATATATGTATATGTATAGCTGATTCACTTTGTTATATAGCAGAAACTAACACACCATTTAAAGCAATTATACTGCAATAAAGATGTTAAAAAAAAACAAGATGAAACTATATGAGCCACCTGAATGAATCATCTATTGAAAGTTAAAGAAATAAGAATGGTAAGATTCTAGAAGTTTCCCTAAATGAGCTGAGTGGTTTAGACACTCATTTACCCAAACCACAGATATTTTTGAGGTGAGGTGTAGTACCCAGTCTTACAGACCAGAGGAAATGAAATTGTCATGGACATCACCCTGTCTTTCTCAAATGCAGAATTTAAAGCCTTAAGCTGTGGGGGAAAAAATACCTAAAAATTATTGACATTTTCACATTCACACTTGCACTTTTGCTAAGACTTTGATCCTCAACTCTTGCTCCTAAGCACTGAGTTAATAGGAGTCCTACATGGCTCAGTGAATGGGGTCACTTTTATGAATAACACAACAGAAGAGACACTGCAGTCTTCATTTTACTCTTCCATGAAGGCAGCTGCTGCCTTGAGCTGTCATTTCCAAGGATCACAAGATCAGCAAGGATTATGTACTCACGACTTCCTGACTAAATCACTATGAATCAATAAAAAAAGATCAGTCATTTAGCATAATACACCTTGTAATAATAGGAAGTTTTCCATTTGGTAACAGTTCAATGATGAAGATCTGTTTTTTCATGCAGCTGGTTGAGTTGTATCTCAGGAGCTGTCTCTTGGATGACCGAATCTGTCATGGGTCAGAGAGACAAGGATTCATTTTAATCAACCAGACACTTGATGATGTTTTGGCGCTGTGGCCCGTAGTGAACAGCTGTTAGCAGTGGCATTTTCTGCAATACTAACTGGCCTTTCATCCCTTTTCAGAGCTAGTTGCTAAATGGACATGGGTAAATATAGATTCTGAAGTAGAAGACTTTCACCTGCTTTTAAAACTTTTCCAAAAATCATCTATTCTTTATCCTTACCCAAACAGTGGACTCACAAATGAAAAAAGCTGATTTATTTCTGAACAGGGACAATGGAGAGAAACTTATTTTCCCAGCATTCTGTTACTAGGAGAAACCTACAGTTCATTGAGTCTACCTAACCAGATTTTCCCAGTCTCTACTGCATTCTCAGCCTGCATGTATAGGGAAGCCCTTAGAAAGACCACGTGGTGAAATTCAAAGGGCAAAGACTCTAGAATAAGAAACAGCTCTGGTTGAATTCTGGCTCTGTGACTTACTAACACTAGAATCCATGGGCAAGTGACTTACCTTTGGGCCCAGCTTCTTCATATAAAGGAATAATGATGATACTGCCTTTCAGGGTAGTTCTGAGTATTAAAAATATGTATTAAAAGTGGCTGTTAGGGGTGGGATAGGGAGGGTGGGAGAGAGGGTGATGCAAGAGGGAAGAGATATGGGAACATATGTATATGTATAACTGATTCACTTTGTTGTAAAGGAAAAAACTAACACACTATTGTAAAACAGTTATACTCCAATAAAGATATTAAAAAAAAAAAAAAAAAGTGGCTGTCACATTGAAAGCACTCAACAAATACAGATTCTTCTTTTTTTTTTTTTTGCGGTACGCGGGCCTCTCACTGTTGTGGCCTCTCCCGTTGCGGAGCACAGGCTCCGGACGCGCAGGCTCAGCGGCCATGGCTCACGGGCCCAGCCGCTCTGCGGCATGTGGGATCTTCCCGGACCGAGGCACGAACCCACGTCCCCTGCATCGGCAGGCGGACTCTCAACCACTGTGCCACCAGGGAAGCCCTATTCTTTTATTAAGGGTTGTAACTTGATAATCACAGCTCTTGCAAGGCAGGTTAAGCCTGAGAGTGGTCCCAGGAAACAGGTGAAACATTCCTTCTTGAAGGGCATTTCCTCCTTCCCTTAGTCATTTAGGTGAAGATACACAGACTCCATAAGGGTTATTCCATTTTCTCTAAGTAACCAGTTTAGTGATATTAAATGAGAAAGTGCCACTCTTATTCAAGAACTTTTTATAGAATAAGTGTCCTGTTAGTTTCCCTAAGGAGGCTCCACTAAACTCAGTGCTGAAACTCCCCATTGACTGCTATCTTGTCTCAGACCCCTGTGTTAGTTGGTGAACAAGACAGACAGGATGCTTGTCCTTTTATAAATCCTAAGTTTCATGGGGTTTAGATAAAAATAAGCAGTCAATTAAAAATGGCGTAAAATATGCCACAGTTGAGGATATGTAGAATGCTATATAAACAAAATCGCAGACCAAGGCAGGAGGTAGGGTGATAGTCATATAAAAGAGAAATAAGAGTTAACCAGGGGAAAGGGATGCATGATGCTGGGGCGAGGGGAGCATTATTCCAGACAGAAGGAACAGCAGGGGTGTGTTGACTGGCAAGAAAATGAGTATTTTCGCTGAAGAGTCGAGCTGTGAGGAGACCCTGCAGTGTCTTCTAAGTCCAAGTGAGCCATCAGAGGGCTTTAAGCAGGGATGAGCACGATCAGATCTGTGTTTAAGAAAGATTGCTGTGACTGGAGGATGGAAAATAGATTCAAAGCAGCATGACTAAGGCAGCGAGATCCCTGGGAGGCTGCTGCAGTAAGCCGGGTGAGAGATGGTGTTTACTAGGGAAATGGCAATGAGATCTTGGAATAGAAGGGACTTTCTGGGTAGTGCCCATCCCACATTGTGATACATCTTAGCAAATTTTACTCAACAGTGAAATTAAACATGTCAACTCACCACAAACATCCTTAGTGAGTTTCATTTCAACTGGCAAAGTTTTCTCACTTCTAGCCAGGGAATTGTTTATTCAAAAAACCTGTGAGAAGTGGTATACACAAGGCACTCAGGATTTGCAAAGAGGAAACTGCCACCGTCGGTGCAGAAGGGCAAGGGCTACAAGTACAAAAATAACAGAAAGAACCTAGGGGCAGAACAGGAATAAAAAGGCAGACATAGAGAATGGACTTGAGGACACAGGGAGGGGGAAGGGTAAGCTGGGACGAAGTGAGATAGTGGCATGGACACATATAAACTACCAAACGTAAAATAGATAGCTAGTGGGAAACAGCCGCATAGCACAGGGAGATCAGCTCGGTGCTTTGTGACCACCTAGAGGGGTGGGGTAGAGAGAGTGGGAGGGAGGGAGACGCAAGAGAGAAGAGATATGGGAACATATGTACATGTATAACTGATTCACTTTGTTATAAAGCAGAAACTAACACACCATTGTAAAGCAATTATACCCCACTAAAGATGTTAAAAAACATAACAGAAAGAGATGGTGTTTTCTGTGCTATCAGAAAAAGTTCTCAACAAATATTGGTCCAATACATGAAAGAATAAGTGAATCAATGATGTTAGCTTCTGTTTGGCCTTGAAGGGTTGAGATGGGAGGGAAGTTCTGAGAGGAAGAAATAAAACTGAATATCCATGTTGAGGAGATTCCATGAGTGAAGATACCGAGGTAGGGAAATAGGGAAAGTGAAAGCGTTCTGCTTAGGGAAGTATAAGCTGCATACACAGGCCTGGACTGAGGCAGGAAAGAATAGCACACAAAATGTAGATAAGAGTTGGAATGCAGAAAGTTGGGAGGATGTAGATTTAATTTTTTTTTTTTTCTTTATGAGGGGAAACATTGGAGGTTTCTGGGTATGGAAGTAGATAAATCAGAGTGAGAACCATCATCTTAATTGGTTAATTTCTCTTCTTTTCTCTCCTGTGTTCTCTGTGATAATGTGCATGTGTGCATGTGTGTGGGCACAAGGGTCATCAGGTTTATAATACAAACATTTCTTTTAGGGATTTGTTGCCCTCCATGCAAATCCTTACAAGAAGCTTCTTTCCACTTTACACCCTTTCCTCTCCTCGCCTCTTTCACAAGTGCTTCACTTCTAATCCTCCCATACCTTTTCTCATACTGTATGGTTTGCTACCCTCTTACTGATGTAGCTGCCTTTATGGTCTACACGATTCTATTACCACACTCCGGCCAGCAGGCCTTCTCCAGGCCATGTTTCCACTTCTGCTGCCTCTGACCACAGCCCCCTCCACGGTCCAGCACCACCTAGCCCAGGCTTCATTCAGCCTCTGACTTCTAAAGCAAAAGCTGCATTCCACAGTAGAAGTTGCATCTATAGTTCTGTCCTAACTGGGAGTAGTAAGAACTGAAAATCTACTCCTTGGGAAACCCTGGCTTTGAAGCAAAGAGGGACTGGTTTCTTTTTTAAAAACAACTCCCATGAGGGAATCATTCTTCCAAGGGACAAAACAATGATGCCATCTATGGTGCTTTTGGTCTCCTTCAAATGTCTCAGAAGCGTCTATGAGCAGGATTGTAATCGGTCCTTCTTTTGTGGGGATCTACACAGCAGCAGAAAGAAGTTGGACTCTACCAGTGGTACTCATTGGATGCACAGGACCTGGTCTTAAACTAACTATTTCTTATGGAGATGACCAGATTGCACTTACCCTCTGCCCGCACACATCTCAATGTTTCCTTCAAGGAGAAGAAAGTCCTTTTGTGATACGGAGACAGCGTAGAAGAGCGCCTTAATATTTCCTGACCTCATTCAAATTAAGAGATACCCAGCAACGCTTTCTGGTCCCTGTACTGCATCCTTTTACAGAGCTTAACAATTGTCATCAATTCAGTAAATACTTACAATTCACTATGTCATGCCTGGGGAATCACTGGCAATCAGGAAATATGTTCTCTTCTCTCATAGACCTTATAGTCTAGTAGGAGAAACAGGCAAATTAAACCAAATTATAAAGCATTGTGATAAGTGCTCTGACAGATGAGTATATGGTGTGGTAAGAGCAGAGGAAGGCCATCCTTTTATGACTAAGTAGAGCAGATGACATAGAGGTTTAGAGCCTAGACAGATAGGCTCAGCATTCCAGTTCAAATGCTTCCTGCCTCTGTGAGCTTGGGCATATGATTCAACTGTTTGCCTGGTTCTTTATCTGTAAAGTGGAGATGAGAAAATGCCTGTCTCACAGGGTAGCTGTGGGAATAAATGAGAAGTGATATGGATAACACCGGGCACAAGGCATGGCACCTAACAGTGCTCAATAAATGTTGGGTAATTTATTTGTGCTCCAGACACATTTATTTGTCCAATCACACCAAACCCTTCCTGGATCCCAAACGTCCTCTGTCTCCATTTATTTGTTTACATTGTTCCTTCACTTAGTTGCCCTTTTTCTCTCACCTCATAAAATCCTACCTATGTGTACTGGTTTCCTATGGCTGTGTAAGAGATTATTATCACAAACTAGGTGACTTAAAACAACTGAACTTTATTCTGATGCAGTTCTGGAGGCCCAAGGTCTAAAATCAAGGTGTCTGCAGGGCTGCACTCCCTGTGGAGGCTGTAGAGCTGTAGAGGCTGGCATCTTCCAGCTTCTGGTGGCTCCCACATTCCTTGGCTCTATTCACAAAGATAGCATTTTCTCTTCGTGTCATATAAAATGGAAAATGCATGTCCTTTCTCACGGTGGCTGGAGACTTCCTTCTTGCTTGGGCAATGTCAATTAACACAGGCATCAGCTTAAAATTAGGGAGGTCCACTTTGCACTTCGCAGGACACTTAACCGAATCACAGAATATGCACACCGCCCTGCTAGCTTCTAATTATCTGTGATCGTGTTGAAGTCCGGAGGGTAAAGTGTAGTTATAAAGATTAGTAATAAAGGTGTCTTTGTTGGACCATCACTTTGTAAAGAGCAAGCAGTGATTGATCTAACAGGCTAAACCACAGGTCATCTGCAGCCTATCTAAAGGATGTGTCCAGCTGGAACATCGGACTCAGGCTACTCTCCAACTCGACCTTTTTCCTGAGCAGCTGGAAGGAACATGAGCTTATGGTTCTGTGGCCCAGCTGCATTTTCACCTATAAGCTCCTCTGGTGAAAACTAAGTAAGCGGATCTACGTCTATCTCTGCTAACCCAGGTCTCAGCAGTTGAGGGACTGTCTGATAGCTGCCCAGTCTTTGACTTTGACCTCTTAGATGTGTCAAGAGGGATTGTGGAAATACCAGTGACAGAGGCTTCACTAGACTTCTACAAGGAGCTCCATGTGGACCTCTGGGGGCTCAAAACTTGAGGATCGCCTCTGGCCACATGTGCGCATGCGCCTGACTGCTGGGCCATACAGAGCCACGCACTGAGTTCAAGCACTGTCTTTGGCCTTGTATTGATACTATGGCTTTGGATATAGATATAATTGCCTATCCTCTCTTGCTTAGTTTTTGGATTATCATTTTTCAGTATCTGTTAAGTGATGGTTAATATATATTTTATGGCTTTTTATGAAACAATTTTTTGGGAGTAAGAGGCATTTAGAAACATAAATAAATACAAATAAAAGCAAATAGAAATAACACAAACCTTTTTTCATAGATTAAAATGTGGACAAATGGCAGTTTTAAAAGAAAAAAGACAGATTAGTCTACTAGAAAAAGAAATACCCTTGGTTGGAAAGAGGTGGACCACAGTTCAGCTCTGCCACTAACTGTGGGTCCTTAAATAAGTCATTCATTTTCCCCATGACTTGTGTCTTCTTCTGCCACTTAACAAACAAATTCAAGTGTCTGCTATGTACCAAGAACTGTGCTAGAAAACATCATAATAATATTTTCTGGAGATCTCCCTATGTACCATGAATAGTACTCAGCCTTCTACAAGCATTATTTCATTTGTTGTCACACCAAGTCAATGAGATCAGTGCTATCATCACCCCATTTTACAAATGTGAAAAATTGTATTAAAAAGTTTTGCATGGTGGTAAGTTGTGGAGCTACAATTCAAACAAGGTTTAAGACTCCAAATCCCTGAGCTAACACAATGGACAGCTTCCAAAGAACCCAAGACAGACAACTGCAACACTGTCCAGGGCAATAATTAAGGAAAAAAAAAACTGAGAAAAGAAATCAAAAAGAACAGATTTTTGAAAGTGTGTTTTGGTAACTTAGAAGAAGACAGATTAGTAAAAAGATGTAATGAAAAGGAAAGGGAAATAAAACTTGTAAAGATGTTCTGTCTAAAGAGTCAATTATAAATTTTACCCTAGGATATTGAATGTTCTTCTCATATGTGTGATGACTGCCAATTTATTACTTAAATCTATGCACAAACTCCTCCGGCACCAGCAGGGAATCTCCTGAAATATTCTTGATTATAGCACAGCCCTGAATGAGCAACAGAGACACATGAACACATTGCTAAAAATGTTCTCTGGCCTTTGGAAAAGAAGATGTTTGACAGTTCTGCCTTAACTATGTGACAGTTCTATATTCAAGGTTTACATCAGAATATTTGTTCAGATGGACCATCAGTTTAACCATGAACATGAACCCAGGCGTAGCAACCAATAGTATTGTGATAGAAAGAAGGCAAGTCCCAGGGAAGCATAGGAGGTTATGGGCATTAGGGCAAAGGGAAGTTGCATACATTGGACACATTGGACAGTTTTCATTCCACCTGTTTGTTGAAATTTTAAGTGATTTTAATACACAAGGCAAAAAAGAAACTTTTTAGCAAACTATTCCTCATTTAAGGCTCAATTTGAACATCCCCTCTACCATACTACCACCTTCTCTGGCTAAAGAACTGACTAGCCCTACCAGTTGTTGTAACATCTATTAAAGCACTTATGTCAGTTATTATATTTAATAATACATTTATAATATGCCTCCCCAAATGAACCCCTGATCCATGCATGCTATAATACAAAGGATACGGGCGTTGAAGTCAAAAGGAATCATCCAAGGTCAGAACTTGAAAGTGGTAGAGCTAAGTTAGTTTACCTTTTGAGCCTTTTTTTCTTCATCTGCCAATTGGAGGTGATAATAAAACCTACTTCATAGGGTTCACATGAGGAGGAATTAAGAGAATATGAGGGAAATGGTAGCATTGTTCCAGTTACTCAACAAAATGGAATTCTATTTGTATTATTCTTGTGCCCCTAGTACCAAGTGCCACAGATTGCTGGTTATTAACTGCATGAATGCCATTTTTCCTATGGCTGATAATTAATCAGTATAATAAAACTACACAGAAGCCACAGGGAACACACAGAATTATCAGTGAGAAACAAATAAGAATTGATGAAATCTCTCCTAGAAGGTTTGCCGTGTTTTGGTGGTCCTGTTGTATGTGTCAAAGGTACTGAAGTGATATATGAGACCAGACCTCCCTCTCCCCAGGCATCCAATGAGCTCATAATCCCCTTCTTTTACTCCCAGGGTCCCAAGTTAGGGTGAGCACTCACCAGTGAGTTCCTCCAGCTCTAGACTGCCCTGGAGTACCACTGTGATCTTAATTATTCAGTTTCCGCTTCTTTAAATGGGGCAATAATGAATCTGTTTTATAAAAAGTCTTGTAAGGTTTAAATTTGAACATATGAATAAAAAATATGCAAAATGCAAAAAAATATACAATTAATGTAAACTTTTTCTTCTTCCTTCCCAGTTTCCTCACCCTCTGATAAGCTGCGTTGATAAAAAAGAATAATAGATTCAGCCACACCAAGGTGTCAATGACCAATGATGAAAGTTTTTCTTCTTCTGGTCCCTGCCTCATTGGTTTGCCTTTTTCCACAGTTGGGACCATTTAATTCCCACACGCACATTCAAAGCTGCTTCAGCTCCTAGGAGTGCCCTGCTTTCCTCCAAGAGGGATGTAAACACCTCTCTCCTAACGGGGCATTGGGGGAGGAAAGGAAAAGAAATCATTCACCAATCCACCCACCAATCCACTTACGCCATCATTCAGTAAACAGATATTGCATGCCAGGCTCTAAGATAAGTACTACGGACAAGAAGACAAATCATAATAACAACAACGACAAACCATGGCCCATACTCTCAAGTTGTTCACCGTAGAGTGAGGGAGTCAGAAATATAAATAGACCAGTGCAATGCAGTGTGATGACTACAGTGCAAGAGGCAGAAGCAAGCTGCAGTGGGGAGATGCTTGAGCTGTGTCTGTGTCATAAAGAAAAAGATGCAGCTCATCAGACTCCATCTCAAGTGCTAGTTCTTGTTTCTGAACTCTGACTTATTAAGGTTCTTGGCAAGACCATGCCTCTAAAACAGAAGTCCAACTTTGTTCCAGTCAATCCATCTCCCACAGACCCAAGTCTTTTCCTCATGTTCAATCCAATGATTAGGGACCACACCACATTTAAAGGCTGTTTGATGGTTCTCCTTCTGCCTGGTTTCTGAGACTGCCTCCCCAGATGACCCGTCATAAGCCTGCTGGACTCACATCCAAGCTCAGCAGCTCTGCTGGAGTTGCCCTGGAATAGCACACATGCTCTCCTGCCAGAATAGAATTTGTATCAGCACCTAGAGTTTTCTCCTCAATCCTCAACAGCACCTCCAGCTGCATCTTACCAACTTTTCCAGGTGACCCTCATGCACCCTGAAGTCAGAACCACCTATAAAGGAGGTAAGTTTCCTACCTATAGCTGGGAAACACTCTCTGTGGGATTCTTTCCCATAACTCTTTTTTTTTTTTTTTTTTTTGCAGTACGCGGGCCTCTCACTGTTGTGGCCTCTCCCGTTGCGGAGCACAGGCTCCGGACGCGCAGGCTCAGCGGCCATGGCTCACGGGTCCAGCCGCTCTGCGGCACGTGGGATCTTCCCGGACCGGGGCACGAACCCGTGTCCCCTGCATCGGCAGGCGGATTCTCAACCACTGCGCCACCAGGGAAGCCCCTCCCATAACTCTTATTGCCCTCTCTGGTGATTGAAGCAACCAATATCAATACTTTCTGAGCATTTGCTGCATACCTGACACTGTGGGAGACATTGAGGAGATAGTGGTGAGTGACTGCCCAGCCCGTGGGACTCCCTGCCGTCACCTCTGTGACCCACACCTTAGAACAGCCTTTCCCAGAGTGTGAGCAGTGGTAGACATGGAGGGGGGTAGTGGCCTCCAAAGTCCCATGGCTCAAAATGTGCTGTTTTGCAGAGGTCCTAGTATTGACGGTAATACAATTAAATAAGTACCAATAGTTGGACAGTTTCCTTTACTCTCTTAACACTCTCTGATTCTCACAACTTCGTAGGAAAGACATGTAAAACATAATTACACTATAAAAAAACCTTTCAAGAACAGTTGTGATCAGTGCTAAAAATAAAAAGTATCTACTGTATGCCAGGCATTGTACTAAGTCCAAATCCCAAGGAAAGGTGAATTAGAGACAATTTCTGCCCTGAGTAACTCAGAGTATAGAAAGAAAACACAATATAAAAATTGCCATAAAATTTAACTTATAAAATGTGCTATGTGCAAGTAATTGGCTCTACTTGAGAACAGCATGTGGAAGAAGATTTTTCATACGCCTAGAATTCAACCTGAAAAAATTAGTTCCACGAGTTATATACTATTGATGTGGAATCATGGATACCTACTCACCCCCACCTACATATCAGATTAGCAACATTTTTCAAGAAAAGTGTATTTCACGACCTTCGCAAATCTGTTGGAAAAGAGTGGAGTAGGCAGCTGTATTTATTTGTGCAAACATGATGCTGAGCTTTTCGCTAAGATTCGTATACATAGTATTGTAAATAATTCTCACAACTGACCTTTAATGTTGACATTATTACTATCCACCATTTTCAGGTGAAGAAACTGAGTTTCAGCGACTTAATTGCTAGATCAAGTGCCAAGCAGTGACAGAGCTGGAATTGAACCCAGGTCTCCCTCTCACTCCAGAGTCCCAAATGGTTCCTACTGTGCTTGGCCACCTTGAATGACCTTCTTCTTTCCCTCTTGAGCTTGGTCTTTTCTTTTGTGTAGTTGAGTATATTTTTGGTAGGATTTTTCTTGTTCTGTTACATTTACTTTATTGCATATCTACTCCGACCAGGTGCTCTGCTGGGGATACTGATGAAAGCAAAGCCTCCATCCTAGAGGAAAGTAATCTTTTTAAACCACCTCCCACCATCTAGTGATTAGAAAGCATGCTCCTACTAATTATCAGGTATTCCGGAGTCTGTCTTTCATATAATAAATGAACACTTACTTATGTCAGGCATTGGGGACACAGGCTCACTAAGTAATGACCTTTGACCTCAAGGGGTCCACGGTCTAGCAGTGGGGGAAACAAGATATTAAGCATACAGAATCATTAATTTAATGGCAGAAATGTGATGGAGGGGCTGTGCAAAGTCAGATGAGAGGGAGAGGCCAGAGAGGGCTTCTTGGAAGTAGGGGCGCCTTCATGGACTCCAGAAGGATGAGTAGAAGCAGAGTAAAGTTGCGGAGGCAGCGGGGGTTGTAAGGACATTCAAAGCAGAACGCAATGTCTCCTGGAAGAGAAAGTTTCTGCCTAAAACAGGAGAACCACAGCTAGATTAACATTCACTTTCCCAGTGCATTATGTGAGCACAGGGTTAAGAACACTGGCTCTAGCATTAGGGAGATGTGATTTCAAAATTAGCACCCTCCGAACCTCGATTCCCCCACCTGTGAAATGGGGCTAATCGCTATTGTGAGGAATGAATGAAGTCATGCATAGCCACAGAGCCTAACCAGGGTAAGCATCACTCACGATGTTATTGGCACTTGTGTAGCTCAGGCTGACAAAGTAGACCATTACCATTCGATTAGGGGCTTATATTATACATCGTTTCAAGCTGTAAAATAGTATTGCAGAATCCCCCCCTCATAGTCTCAGAGGGAGGCTATGGAGCAGTGCTGTTTATGGTATGAGAGCCGTAATTCTCCTGTGATCAGGCCAGACACATCTATGAACAACACGCACAGAGGAAAGCAGTAACTGACATCCAGTTTTGCTTTGTTTGCTAAGAATGGTAATGGCCTCAGCTTCCTTCTTTCCTTCCTCTCGGTGAGCTGGAACAGAAGAAAAACGGAATTTATTTCATTGTACGGCCAACACTTCATTTCATTTCCCTCGAATAATTCTCTGGGTAGATCCCTGGCGGTTTCCTTTTTGTCAATCCTTTCCCAGTGCAGCTGAGGAGATCTTAGAGGAGTGATGCTAAATCAATATTTGACCCTTATGCAGGCCCTGGAAATGCCCTGAATCCACAGCTGGGGCCGAAAGCTGTCTTGAACACAGCCCTGTCCCACTCAGTTAGTTCCTGACCTGGAAGTGAGGCCTGGGCTGCAAAGGCTACTTCACCGTGGTTTACCCAGAGTCCCAAGATGCCTGGTCTGCAGAGATCGTAAATGTCTGTTTCATGTCCACCGCCACCACCACCGTACCCCACTGAGACCTGGGGTGACCCTTTCACTCACTGGCACTGAAGTGGGAGTCAGTGGGCCCGAGTTCTGCTCTTAGCTCTGCTGTGTGACCTTAAGCAAATGACTTCTCTGGTCTCAGTTTTCCTTCCTGAAAATGGACTGACAGGGCTAGTGAGTCTCCAAAGTTCTTCTAGTTCAGTGCTATTTAGAAAACCCAGCATGCTCTCCTTCGGTATTTTAACAGCAGTGCACCATTCATTCCACAAGCGTTTATTGTGCACTTATTCATGCCAGGGACTCTGCTGTAGATACTACTGCAAACAAAATTGGTTCATGGTCTTTGCCCCTCTTGCTGTCTTGAAGAGGACACAGACACCACCACAAGGGTGTAATTGCAAATGAAAAGGTGAGGGAGAAGTGAGGGACAACTGCTGTCTGCTCTTACCAGAACAGAGCAGACTTGGAGACTTGCACAGAGTACTGGGTGTTGCATGAAAAGGCTCATGAAGATGTCGTGGGATGTGTTCAAGTATGAACAACCTGAGAACAGCCACTGAGTACTAAGGAGGTTTGAAACTGGGCCACATAAAGAACAAAGGATGTAGAGCCAGGGAAGAGGAAACTTGGTGGAAGGGAGTGGAAATTTACCCAAGAAAAAAAGGTTCTTCAAATAACTGAAGGACTGTCCTGGGGAAGAAAGATTATACTTAATCTAGATGGTCTCATGAGATACAATTATGATCAGTGATTGGAAGTTGGAGGGAAATAGATTTGGGCTCAATATAAGAAGTCTCACAGGGGACTTCCCTGGTGGTCTAGTGGTTAAGACTCTGAGCTTCCACTGCAGGGGGCACGGGTTTGATCCCTGGTCAGGGAAGTAAGATCCCGCATGCCACACTGTGAGGACATAAAGAAAAAAAAAAAAAAAGAGAGAGAGAGAGAGAAAAAAAATCTCACAAACTAAATATACAACAGAATAGGCTGCTTCAGGAATGCAGTGAATTACCTATCACTAAAAGTGCTGAAACCAAGCATAGAAAGATTACAGGATAGACAGAGCACCTTTAACAGTGGGACTATCTAGACAAATAATCAGCAGTCAATGGGGGCAGTGAGTGAATGACTAAAGGAATAGATGTACTCTAGGTCCAGAATACATATGGAAGCTTTGCCTATGGGGCTTGGAAAACTACCTACAAAATTCCTCTCATTCTGAGAATCTAGAATTCTATAGTTCTATGAAGCTGATAGAAGTTTGCTGTCTGTAGAGTGATTGACGACCATAAACAAAGTTCCCAACATAAAAAAATCTTTCCCATATGCTTGAAATTGCAAAGGACCTCAACTTCCAAATCTATAAAATGGGAACAATAATATTTATACCATAAGGTGTGTTTTTTAAAGAGATAATATTCATGAAGTACCTAACACTGTGGGCTTAAATGACTTAATTCATGCCAAGCATTTAGATCTGTACCTGGTAGATATTTATTGTACCTTTGGGTAATAGAACTTGTTCCTTTCACACTGTAAAGACCTCTTTAGGTGAAGATCACATTAACATGATCCCTATAGACCTTAGGGGAGAAAATAATTTGAGGAGGGAGCAGAAGCTAGAATTCTTGAATTGATATACAGAGAAAAATCTAATTCAAAAAGATACATGCACCCCAATGTTCACAGCAGCACTATTTACAATAGCCAAGACATGGAAGCAACCTAAATGTCCATCAACAGATGAATAGATAAAGGAGATGTACATATATACAGTGGAATATTACTCAGCCATAAAAAAGAATGAAATAATGCCATTTGCAGCAACATGGATAGACCTACAGATTATCATACTAAGTGAAGTAAGTTAGACAGGAAAAGACAAATATCATATGATATTGCTTATATGTGGACTATAACATAAAACTATAACTATATAACATAGTTCTATAACTATATAACATATACACACTACTATATATAAAATAGATAACCAACAAGGTTCTACTCTATGTATAGCACAGGGAGGAGACTAAATATCTTGTAATAACCTATAATGGAAAAGAATATGAAAAAGAATATATATATCTGAATCACTTTGCTGAAACTAATACAACATTGTAAATCAGTTATATTTTAATAAAAAATTTTAAAAAGAAACAGGAAAGAAAAAATAAAGGTAGGTTACCAAAGCAACTTTTAAATTTTAGTCAGTGTGTGGACTGGGTAGACTAAGGTAATAAACACATACATTGACTATGCCTCAAAAATGTCTCTCAAATCTTGCTCTCCTCTCTACTTGCACTGCCACTGCCCTGAGGACAGAGAGACATGACACAAGTTAAAGCGCTGAAGCAGATGCTTTAGAGACAGCAGGCAGGGTCAAAACTAAAGGCAGAATCCGGAAGGATTTCCTGAGGGCTCAGAGAGTATATAACTGCAGACCTGTGTTGCTCAGTGAGGAAGGAAAAGCCAAAGGGGTTAAGATGATTCAAACCATCGTAAAATCTTCCATTTGGTGCCACTTGCCTGCTTCAGACTGTTCCCCACGTCGCTTAGCAGAATATGGTCTTGCAGGAAAACAAAGCTGATGGTGTCTGCTTAGCAGGTTCAGTGAGCTTACCATGACTGTAAGATACGACAGGACAAATGCCTTAGCCTGGGCCAGGCTGATCCATCTCCTGAGCTTCAGCTCCTCCACATTCTCTGCATATCATCACATGCTCCTGTTATGTAGGGCTTTCCACCATCCCCAAAGCTGTCAGATTACATGCGCTGTACCCTCCACCCCACTCAGAACTACGCTCCTGCCTCACCACTTTCCTCTGCATCATGCCCCACCCCAAAACTATCCTCTTCTTTATGTTCTTCTTTCCTTAAGATCTAACTGTACCACTTAGAAAGTGGTAATCTCCAATATCCGCAACAGCTGAGCCCAACCCCCAGCTTCACCTAAGGTTCTTTTTTTTCCTCAGAGTACTTTACTTCACATCTTCATAGTTTTTAGAGTGAAGCCAGAGTCTCACTCCCCCAGCCGACAGTGATATCTACAAACACGGGGAGTATACCATTATGTCCCAAGGGCCAAGTGAATGAATGCCAGGCACTTCATAGGTACGCTACACATATTTATTAAATAAATCACTGGGCTTCCCTGGTGGCGCAGTGGTTGAGAGTCCGCCTGCCGATGCATGGGACACGGGTTCGAGCCCTGGTCTGGGAGGATCCCACATGCCGCGGAGCAACTAGGGCCGTGAGCCACAACTACTGAGCCTGTGCATCTGGAGCTTGAGCTCCGCAACAAGAGAGGCTGCGATAGTGAGAGGCCCGCACACCGCGATGAAGAGTGGCCCCTTACACAACTAGAGATAGCCCTTGAAACGAAGCCCAGAAACGAAGACCCAACACAGCAAAAATAAATAAATTAATTAATTAACTCCTACCCCCAACATCATCTTTAAAAAATAATAAATAAATAAATCACTAATCAAACATTCAGCTTAAACTCCTTGGAAGCAAGACTCTTTATAAAGAAAATATGATCACCTGCATATCTGCTATAAGTCATAATCTCTCTTTTATTTGTCTCTTCCCTGCTCTCCCTCTACCTTTTTTATGTTCTTTATACATTTGTTCATTTATTTCAGGCTCACCAGACACTTATTCATCTCTTCTGATTTAATTTCTCCCTCCATAGATCTGCTGTGCTTGGACATCTCAGCTACAGAGCCTCACATTCATAAATATCTGCTGGATGGTTTTCCGCCTCAGATACCTTCAACATGTTAATGCATAATGTTTAAGAATCTTGTTCAACAAGCTGCATCATTTGCTCACACTCAAATGGGACTGAGATGTGTCCACCCATAACAGCTCCCATGGCATTCAAACATAGATTAAAACACATAAAAGTAAGACAAACTTCATTTAGACTTAATAAAATTTAATGCCTCTCTCAAGAGTGCAAAATATTTTCAAAGGTGGACACTTTCAGAAAGAGCTTCCCTGACAGGAAAATGTCCCTCTGGAGGTTCATTGTTGGGAGACAAGGTCCGTTAGTGACTTTGTTCTCATCATTTCATGATTTAATGTGCTTAAACTGACAGCTTTATTTCTGGATTTTTCAAACGGGCAGCAGCATTTCCACAAAGGGAGGAAAAGGCACAGACACCCTCGGCATGAAGGGAACACTTGCATCTTGAGAGCATCATGTCTTAATTGCAGCACACGTTAATGAGAGAAGCAGGGCAGGCGGGCGGGGTGTCAGGGTGGAAGAAAGAGGTGCTTGTACACCCTTCGGACCAAACTCACTCTCACCTAATTGAGAAGCGGAGCTGTTTCTGGCTTCCTTTAGCACACAGCCTGGAGGAGCTGACATGTGGATTCCCTATTAACTGGTGCTGCCTGTGATTTCTGTGATTTAAGAGAGGAGCCAACTATGTTTTTCACCACATTACTGGCAATGAAACGAATGATGAAGTGCCACGATCTTTTCCAGGACCAGATGCACTTCCAGCCAGACTGTGGATGGACAGCCCTGCTTGACTTAGCATGACGGAAACAGTGTCTCTCCCCAAGGACAGTGAGTGTTGCATGGCCAAAAGAGAGCTGGCCAGGGGGCCATCACAGTCATGACCACACTGGTGACTGGGTAGAGAGAGAAATGTAGGCTTCACAAGCCACTGGGTGGCTTTTCCAGGAAGATAGAAAAACTGATGGAATTCCTAGCCTCGCTGACTTTTTTTTTCCTTAATGTTAGGCTGTAGAGGAAGCTTCTTCAAATCACTCGTAAGGCTTTATGAAAACATGATTGCAGCTCTAAGTAGCATCTGACAGTAGTATGTCCAGCCGTAACAGCATTAGTCCAGTGAAAAAAGAGAAAAATTAAAAGGGACAGAAAGAGATTGACTGCACGTATTCTTGGTGGTTTTCTCATACTTCCTCTTGTTTCTGATGGATAATAACTCCTCATCACTCCAGGATGTTTCAGCAAGTGAGGCTTGTTTGAGTTTGTTTTATTTCCTTAAAGATGTGGACATCTGTGTATACTTGTGTGTCTGTGGGCGTGAATGTATACACATAGGCACTTGTGTGTACATGCATATCTTTATGAGTGACAGCAAAGTCAAGGGTATTTCCAAACAGCTATATCATATTTCCTGAGCATATTTCTAGGGGTTGGGATTACCCTGTAGTGTCATCTTTTTGACCACAGCCTGGATCTAACCAGGAGGATCCCTCAGATATTTAACCCGGTGTCACCCACGGACAAGTTGGCTGCTTTAGCATGCTTGTTACTATAAAACCTGAACAGAGAGGTGGACTCTGAGCCCTACTCTTCATATTTCTTGAACTTTGAGTTCCATATAATGTGAAAGATCAGGCTGAAGATCCTAGAGCAAGGCAGGTGTATTCATTTGCTACCATAACAGAGCAAAACAACAGAAATTTACTTTCTCACAGCTCCAAAGGCTCGAAGTCCAAGATCAAGGTGTCAGCAGGTTTGGTTTCTCCTGAGCCCTCTCTCCCAGCCCTGAAGGTGGCCACATTTTCGCTATGTCCTCACCTGGCTTTTTCTCTGTGTGTGTCTCTGCCTCTTCTTCTAAGGACACCAGTCTTATGGGACTATAGGACCTCACCCTAAAGATAGAATTCATTTTAACTTAGTCACCTCCTTAAAGACCTTATCACCAAATGTGGTTACATGCTGAGATCCTGAGGGTTGGGACTTCTACAAACGAGTTTTGAGAGGTCATAGTTCAACCAATAACAGCAGGCCTTTTCAGTGGATATCATTACAAACATCATCATCAAGGTTTTATTCAACTTGGAGCTGTTGGCTTCTGGAAGCTCTGCATTTTAACAATGATATGCTTATTTAAGTCATTCTACAGATACCCAGTTTAGAGCAACAGTTGCTGTCTCTTGTTCATGAACAAAAAAAACCAAAAGACCAGATCTGAAATTTAACTCACTTTATACTTTATAAGAGGAATATGCCAAGTGGCATCTTTTTTAATGAGACCATTTGGAGAGCACTGCATGTGACTAAAATAATAATTCGAGAAGAAATGCAGGTCATCCCTAGTATAACATTGGAAAAGCTCTCAGAGTTGCATTTTTCTGTCTCATTGAAATTTCTTCATCTGTTATCCTGTCTGCTTCTTCACTCCCAACTGACCTGTGGTGCTGTAGAAAATAAAATGTTAAAAAATCCTTCTCCCCTTTGCCCAAGTCTCCCTCAGACATCCAAGGTTAGATATATATGATTGTTAAATAAGTTACAAAATAATTATTGGAATACTTCATCACAGTAAGATCTTTTCCTCCTCTGTGCTGCCTCAATCATAATAATACTAATTATTATATTATTATAAAAGCAAAAGCAAAGCTGTTGTTGTTGAGTTGCAGGCACTTTGCTAAGAGCTTTATATTTTTTATCCCAATCAATGCTCACAACAGCCCTATGAAATATGTACTATCATTATTCCCACTAAGAATATGAGAAAATTCAAGCTCTATTCCTGGCCAAATTCTTGACTAGTTTTCCCCTCAGTCCTATATCTGTCCAACTCCTGATGGTCCAGCCGATCAGTCCTCCATCCCACTTGGTTAGGTAGTTCTGGTGTTGATCCTCAGCATGGTCTAGGTCATGTTTGCTCAAACTCTCTGACTCCACTCACCCAATCAAGCCCATAGTCCAGGCTGGTCCTCTGTGTTGGTATCTTGTTAACCTTCCCCATCGTCACACTTAGGGATGTGTTAAGGCTTGAGACTTACCAGGGTTATTCTTTTTTTTTTTTTTTTTAATGAAAAAAATTGTTTGTTTTTTTTTTTTTAATTTATTTTTATTTTATTTATTTTATTTTTGGCTGCATTGGGTCTTCGTTGCTGCACACGGGCTTTCTCTAGTTGCGGCGAGTGGAGGCTACTCTTCATTGTGGTGCGCGGGCTTCTCATTGCGGTGGCTTCTCTTGTTGCGGAGCACGGGCTCTAGGGGCACAGGCTTCAGTAGTTGTGGCACGCGGGCTTCAGTAGTTGTGGCTCGCAGGCTCTAGAGCGCAGGCTCAGTGGTTGTGGCGCACGGGCTTAGTTGCTGCGTGGCATGTGGGATCTTCCCAGACCAGGGCTCGAACCCGTGTCCCCTGTGTTGGCAGGCAGACTCTTAACAACTGTGCCACCAGGGAAGCCCACTAGGGTTATTCTTTTAAGACGTATTAGGGTTATTCTTTTAAGTCCTTCACTCACTGATTTCACAAGGAATTTTGATAAATCAAGATGTTTTTCACCATATAGGTGAAAAAAATCAGAAAATTTTTGCTATAAAATAATAAACAAGAGATGATCAACTGATTGAATTCTATATATTTCTCTTTTTGCAAAAGCATCCAATTGCACTTACTCAAATGGAACAAATTCTCTTCTTAACACTCCAATAAAACAATAGAATAGAATATCCGACGGGATAGAATATCATCAATAAAATAGAGACATTATCTATAATCTTAAGAGGCCACCAGGGCCTTTTTCATCTAAACTCTTTCCAAAAGGAATTGTAGTTGGTACCCAAACCCTCAACAATTCTGATACTGTCATTCTTTGAAGACACCACCACTCTGCAGTCCAATCAGACCTAGACAGTCCTCACTCAGCGTAAGATCAGTCTCTTTCAGGACAACCTGGTTGACACTTTGAACTCCTGTTTGTTTGCTTGCTTGCTTGTTTGGTACTTTAACTCTTTTTTCCTTCCAACAGAAGTGAAGCCATCATCATTCTGGATCCACCCCCTTTGAATTGGGTTAAAGAGTGCAAGGGGGCTCATATGTCAACCCAAATCCCCTGTTTCCTATTCACATTGTCCACTCTAAAAATACTGGCTGAAAAAAATATGTGCGAACTCATAGGATCATTGAGTAAATTCCAAAGCTGAAGACTTTGTGTTTGTTAATTGGCTGTATTCAGTACCTTCATCTTAATGTTGACTAAAGGTAGTAGGAAGAGAAGAAGTAAGAATTGTAAATAAATTGGTATTTATTAAAACAGTGGGAGGAGGGCCATAACGATCCTGCTAGGTAGTAACACTGTTCAGAGATTAAATATAGGGGTGTATAACTTCAGGCAAATTTATAAAAATGACTTAACTATATTAATACAATAAGGTTTAGGCAAGCTCAGCCAACACCAGGTACATGGCACATGGGAGAATGTTCCATATGGTAAATAAATTCAAGTGCATGCCCCCAGTGGAAGAAGTGAAAATTCAGGCACCATTATTATTAATGGAAGTACCTTATGTCTCACAACAAGATATATATTTTTTGCATTATCTCACAGCTGATAGCCATGGCATGCACATTTTGTCTCATTTCAGTAGATTCTCTTGCCATCTCCAACATCTATGAAATGTCCACTCACTTAGAGTTCAATTACTAAAATGCATTTTTCAGTACTCCAGTGGATATAAATCAATGCTGAGCACCTCAAATGAATATATTTTTGGTTTAGAGTATGCTACTTGAGCCTTTCTCTGCACACATAGCAGGGAGATGAAAAGACTAGAAAGAAGTAGTCTAGAATTCCAGCTGACTAGAAATATTCTCACGCTAAAAAATCAACACACTATGACCCAGACAATTTTCTAGGTGCACATGTTAATTTATGCAGTCCTTGTAACAACCCAACAGAAGAGGAGTTATCATTATATTTTGTTACAGATGAAGAAACCAAGACACAGAGAAAACCAGCAACTTGCCAATGTCACCTCTAATGACTGGGGAAATGGGGCTGAGCTTGGGCAATCCAGCTTGTACACTTAGTGCTGCCATCTTGGAGAAATGGACATGGCACACTCACTGCTCATGCACGTAGGTAGCACCATGCTAAGCACAACATAGGAGAACTATTTGCACATCAGAACACCTGGGCCATATTCCTGAATCTAGCACCATCTGATCCAGGACCCTGGACAATGCCTTTTAAGCCCTCTGGCAGATAGTGTTGTGAGAGCACATAGTAGGTGTGAAACATATTTGAACAGCTTTAAACGCTATGAAGATACAGAGTCGTGCATTTTATTGTTGCTTATAAAAACATGGAGATAAGCGAATATGAAGAAGAATATATATATGTATGTAAAACTGAATCACTTTGCTGTACAGTAGAAATTAACACAACATTGTAAATCAACTATACGTCAATAAAATAAATTTTAAAAATAAAAAATTAAAAAAATAAAAAAAACTGGAGTTATGGAGAACATTTCACTCTACCTTTTTCCCAAGCTTCATTTATTTACATAGCATTGTTTACTTTTAATAATATATACCTAATGTTTTTCCATAACTTCGTTTCTTATATTTAAACACCTACTCAAGACCTATCATGAGGAAAAAATCATCTAATAATAATTAAAATAAATACATAATAAGTTAAAAGTGGTTATCCACATACTGCATAAAATCATCTCACACACCACCAGGAAGGGTAAAACAGATTTTCCTGAGAGTCTACAGAAATGGAAATTTTCTTATTTTCTTCCTTTATTTATATTTTCCTTCTTTTTTTTCTACCTTCCTTTGTTTTTACATTTCTTTTTTTCCTTTCCTTCACAAATACTTCATGAGTGCATACTATGTGTCAAGCAACATTCTAGAAAACTACAGAGAAACCAAAATAAACTCCCTGCAAATTTTAAGATTTTTTTTCATAGTTCTGTGAAAAATGTCATTGGTAAATTGACAGTGATTGCATTGAGTCTGTAGATTTCCTTGGGTAGAATAGTCATTTTGACAATATTAATTCTTCCAATCCGAGAATATGGTATATCTTTCCATCTGTTTGTGTCATCTTCGATTTCTTTCATCAGTATCTTATAGTTTTTGGAGTACAGGTCTTTTGTCTCCCTAGGTAGGTTCATTCCTAGGTATTTTAATTTTTTTTGATGCAATGGTAAATGGGATTGTTTCTTGAATTTCTCTTTCTGATCTTTCATTGCAACAGATTTCTGTGTATTAATTCTGTAACCTGCAACTTTACCAAATTCATTGATGAGCTCTAGTAGTTTTCTGGTAGCGTCTTTAGGATTTTCTATGTAAAGTATCATGTCATCTGCAAATAGTGACAGTTTTACTTTTCTTTTGGATTCGTTTTATTTCTTTTTATTTTCTGATTGCCGTAGCTAGAACTCCCAAAATTATGTTGAATAAAAGTGGCGAGAGTCGACATCCTTGTCTTGTTTCTGATCTTAGAGGAAATTCTTCCAGCTTTTCACTGTGGAGTATGATGTTAGCTGTAGGTTTGCCATATATGGCCTTTGTTATGTTGAGGTATGTTCCCTCTATGCTCACTTTAAGAGAGTTTTTATCATAAATGATGTTGAATTTTGTCAAAAGCTTTTTCTGCATCTATTGAGATGATCATATGTTTTTAAAACATGGTCTGAAAGGATAATGCACCCCAGTGTTCATTGCAGCACTGTTCACAATAGCCAAGACATGGAAGCAACCTAAATGTCCATGAGCAGAGGAATGGATAAAGAAGATGTGGTATGTATATACAAT
This sequence comes from Kogia breviceps, assembly GCF_026419965.1. NCBI lineage: Eukaryota > Metazoa > Chordata > Mammalia > Artiodactyla > Physeteridae > Kogia > Kogia breviceps. Next base: position 50,060,629 of record NC_081316.1, on the reverse strand, counting down.
GGAATATTCCTTCAACCATTAAAAAGAATGAAATAATGCCATTTGCAGCAACATGGATGGACCTGGAGATTGTCATACTGAGTGAAATAAGTCAGACAGAGAAAGAGGAATATAGTTTGATATAGCTTATATGCAGAATCTTTAAAAAAAAAAGATACAAATGAACTTATTTACAAAACAGAAACAGACTTACAGACCTAGGGAATGAATTTATTGTTATGGGGGGGAAGGATTGGGGAGAGGGATAATTAGGGTGTTTGGGACTGACATGTACACACTGCTATATTTACCATGGCTAACCAACAAGGAGCTACTGTAGAGCACAGGGAACTCTGCTCAGCATTATGTAACAACCTAAATGGGAAAAGAACTTGAAAAAGAATAAATAAACTCTCTGTTTCCATAAAGCTTTCTTCCTACCACAAAAATAATCAACCAATAAGCAAAAAGTTAGCATCAAATGTAACCTCAGAGGCTTTAAAAAGAACAACATGAGATAAAGAGACAGAGAGTGAAGTGGATGTGGAGAGGTCTTCTCTCTTCCCTCCAGATACGCTCTGAACCTTTGGCACATGCTTTGTCCAGTTTGGGTTTTGCCAATGAGAAAGCTCTGGCAGGAGATGGGAGAGCAGAAGAAGAGGCTGCCGGGGTTCTTTCTTCCTCACGCTCTCTCTGCAAGGTCATCGGCTTGGAGACTGGGCCTCGGGGCTCTCCGCTCAACTCTCTCTCTATGTTGTGCTCACTAGGACTCTGATTGTAGGGGGAATGGGAGACTATTTTAGGCCTGGTGGCCAGAAAAGTCCTCTGTGAGGGACAGACATTTTCCCCTTAGAACCAAGAATATTGAAAGATAGAACGTAAGATAAACTCAGAGATTTGGTCATCCACAATCCATATCAGTTTTGTTTTTTCCTTCTAGATCCCTTGGATACGAAAACCAGAGAAAAGCCATCAGAGAACCAAGACAGTTAGCTGGGCTATTTGGACGAAAAGTAAGAAGAGGAACATTGTGGTGGCAGAGACACAGACAGTCTGCGGCCCACGGCTATATCCTCAACTCCCAAATGTATGAGGACCAAGGATTCTCAATATCTGAGGATCTGGTGTATCTGCACAGATAGCTACTAGTTTTTACTCTCACATGAAACTGTATTCTTATTTTCAGTTTTCCAAGAAATGCTACTTGAAACTAAAAACACAGTTTGAATATTTTGAGCTAAATGTATTCTCCTCTTAATTCCCTTTGCTTTAGTTTCTCTTTTTCCTTAATTTTTTTTATGGCTGGAAGAATGTAATTAATTCACCTTGGTTGCTTAGAGAGACACTTTCCAGGTCCTCCGGGTTATACTGTAGACATTTTCTTGAAATAAGACTGAAGGAATAGAATCTCTAGTAAATAATTTATTATATTTGATATTAATTCATCTAGATTGTTTTACTTTTCTGAAAAGTACATGCTAATGTTCTTAAACAGTGTGAAATGTCTGTAGCCTCTGGTATTTCTGGAATATCTTTATCACCCCACAATTCTGTTTAGACAAGCACAATATGGAGTTCAGCATGCCAGTGTATTCCTCTGAAAATGTGCTCTTTTGGAGAGATTTTTTTTTTTTTAAGCATTGTGGACTTTACCCAGAGCACAGTAAATTGAACTTTCTAGGATGAGAGAAATATATATTTTTCATATTACTGTTATCAGAAAGCGGCCTTTCTGGGAGCTCTTCACTCTAAAATTGGTCCTCACTCATTTGACCAATCTTCTATGGTTTATCTGAAATTTTAAAATATATGTTTTGCTGAATTTTGATATGGCAATGTCTCTATTTTCCTTAAATAACCACTTTGAAAAAATGACTGGCAATTTAAAAACTAGTACTTATTATTTCAGAACTTTCTAACAGATGACTCATAGGCTGAAAGCTTGCCACACATTCATTTTGGCTAGCATCAACTTTACCTCCCGAAAAGCTACAGAAATGTTTATACATGCTATGTTAACTGTGGGCTCTTCTGAGGATTGACTGGAAATTAAATAATTTATGCTTTTTTTTTTTTTTTAGTTTGAATTCCTATAAATTAAAGCAAAAATAGAAATTGTATTTTGGGAGTAAACTAGAGTTTACTTTAAAAAATGTACAACAAGCAAAAAACTCTGCCACATTTCCCAACAAATAAAATATTGTTAACAAATGTGCCAGTGTTTCTCTGGGCAGTTTATATTTTATTTGGGAGTTTTCATATAAGTAAGTAATCAGAGAAAATGTGTCTTTGCTTAGCTCAGACTTTGGAGCTGGAAGGGGCCTTGAAAATTCTTTGTGTAAACTCTTCACTTTATTGACAAGAATGCCCAGAGCTTGAAAAGAGAAGTGAGTCAGCCAAGAATGGCATAATCTCTTCTGAATTTATAGAGGCACCAAGAGCCTCTCTCTGCCCTCCTTGGAGCTTTGTTGAGGATAACTGAATTGGGTCAGGTCAAGGAGAATCCTGGCAGAAACACTGGAGACTCTCAGTGACCAGTAAAAAGGAAGAAATTATCCAGGGTGATAGTCTAAGGAATCAGAATCCAGTCATTTCAGCTGTACGTTGTCCCTCCTAACCTTAACAGACCCCATAGCTGCAGTTGCCTCTTACAATGAATCTGAATCTCTACCTGGTGTTTGGATACATAAATCAGTGTGTGGTTTGCCCTCTACAGGGTTTCCATACAGCTGTGTTGAATGGTCACTGCATGCGAGTGTTTACCCACAGGGACAGATGGGGCTGAAGCCTAACATCCACATCCCCACTCCCCAAGCCATGCTCTGTGGCAGAGGGACGTGTTGAACCACTCAATGGAAACATGAAGTATGCCCCTTCCCAAAAGGGGTTCCCTAGTTCACCTAGAAGAAGTCGTATGAGCTGGTGGAGTCCTGGATAGTCTACCAGTTGAACATCTTTTGGGAAATCCACTTTTCAAGTAGGTAGCTTGGCTAAATGACCTTTATTAACAAAAACTGACTTTTTTACTTATAGGAATGAGAAGGAGGGCATCTATCCTTCCTCCTTTATGCCAGTTCTTCATAAAACTTCTAAAGGAAGATTTGGCTCACTGTCAAGGATGTAGAGGGCCCTCCAATGCCATTATAAATAGTAACCCTTGAATTTATAACTAGGGGCTCTTTTTCGTATTCCTATGACGATTAGTTCTAGGAGATGCGTATACTGTGGCATTTTCTTAAAGAAGGTACTTTTACAAATCCATGCCCTTGGATATGTTTTAATGCTTCAGTTATGTTTTGACATTTTCATGTCTTCACTAGCGAATTCCTGCAAATCTCTTCTCCTTGAAACCATTGCCTGTGCCCACTACCTCTCCCAGAGAGCCATTTGCTCACTGAAGGATTAGAGCAATTTGTGTTACTGCCAACAATAAAATAATGTGATGTCTTTCTTTGCCTGAACTGTGAGGGCATCCGTTATTCTTATGTATCTTCCCATCATGCTGAAAATTCAAGTTGGTTTAATTTAATTCAATCCATTGAATCACAGAATGTTAACCCCAGAGCAGTAAGTATTTACAAAGTGGCCAGTATGCAGGCAGGACACTGTGCCCTCCTCTGTGGTGTCCATGTTAAGTCAGCAATTTTTCCTTCCTCCCCGCTCAGCTGAGGGTTGTGTCTGTTGAATAACAGAATGAATGTATACAATAACTACTTAAAAAAAATAATAAATGGTACCTTCAAGAGTCCCAGGATAGGGCTTCCCTGGTGGCGCAGTGGTTGAGAGTCCTCCTGCTGATGCAGGGGACACGGGTTCGTGCCCCGGTCCGGGAAGATCCCACATGCCGCGGAGCGGCTGGGCCCGTGAGCCATGGCCGCTGAGCCTGCGCGTCCGGAGCCTGTGCTCCGCAACGGGAGAGGCCACAACAGTGAGAGGCCCGCGTACCGCAAAAACAAACAAACAAACAAAAAAAACAAGAGTCCCAGGATAAAACCACGCCATGGGTACCTGGTCCAATAAAATATAACAGGGCATCAGGAAAGACCAGGAAGAATTCTTAGAGCCACATTCATGTTGCTCCCATGCTTTTAAACCCCACATCTGGCTACATACTATTTCTGCCACCAGACCAGGGAGCCCCAGAGTCTCCACTGAATGTCTGCCACTAATCCTGGGTACCCAAAACTCTCTCCTTTTCATCTACCATTCTACCCTTTCCCCACAATCTAACAAGCCTCAGGAGTGGTCATTAACACCTGATCTCAACCTTGCTTTCTTCTATTTTCACCTCCTCAGAGGTCTTTATAATCGTCACAGTCCAGGATCTATTTAAAATATATTGGAAGAAAATATATGAACGAGCCAAAGCACAGATCTCAACTAGCTGAGTGAGGATGTTGGTAAATAATGAGGTGGGAGAGAAGAAAACAATAAGATAAAATTAATTCCAAATTACTGTCTAGGATTCTTTGAACGTCTTTGAAATGAATGTGAGATTCAGTAACACTAGGGTTCTAATTCACTTCTTTACCGCAGCTACTAAACTAGGCTACAAGTAACAAGTGCTCCGTTGGCCTGAGGAAGTTGGTGCAGCTGCCACAGCTGTCACCAGAAGCAGTGTAGGCTTTCTGAGGGGCTCACCAGCTCAGCCAATTTTATTCATGATTATGATGACTACCTAGGCTTAATTCCCCCTGCACATATGTGACTTTTAAAGGACATCAGTGGGGAAACAGTTCCACGATGTTCTTTGGTAATCCCTTCCTCTGGTCATGTATCCAATGGACTCAGGGAGCTTTTCCACATGTCTGAGATAAACCCACCTGCAGCAGGCTTGGCCCCATCCAGAGATTCTAGGTTGAGTGGAAATAAAGACCACCTGTGCCCCTGTACCCCTCTACTTTCCCCCTTTCCCTCAATTTAATAATCTGATTTATTACATTGTTACTTTCATGTGGGGGGGTGGGGCTTCTGAGCAGACCAGAATAATTAATGACCCTCTTCGCTACACGAGTTCTGAACAATTGAGAAGTGAGTGAAAGATGGATGTCAAATATCCCTTAATGACTAATAGTGGCTGAGGTAGAAGATGTCAGCTAGTAAGAGAGCTAAGGCTACTTAAAACCTCAGAATAGGTCAGACTTATTCCTCTCTACCCCGCCCCCTCCAAGTCCCAGGTGCATGCAGGTGAGATTTGCAGAACTCAGGGGCAATGAATAAACCCTCTTCCCTGGGCACTTGCTCGCAAGGGAAGTTGATGAGCTGAGCTTTATTCTTCACAAATCTGCTAATCAGATTAGGCCCTGTTCTTCCCCAGGGTGCTGAGTGAATAAAGGGCTGGGGAGAACAGCCAGAAGTATTCAGGGAAAATGTCTTCTAATGTAAACCAGAGGTTGGAAGAGGCAACCTTTACCTAAAAATTGACCAACCCTACAGACAGAAATCGAATCTCTTTTTAAATTCTCATCTAGAGTTACTGGCCGATCATATTTTGGTCTACTTCAGCCATTCCGGGAGCAGTTTCTGCCATTTCCGGGGTAGGTGCAACCGTGGGTAACAGTTTTATTTCTCCTTCAATAATATTTACTTCTGCACATCCCTGGCTAATTACATGGCTTGGTCAAACAAACCAGGCTGGCCAAACTTCCCACAGGGGCTACTGCAGGAACTGAACTGCCCAGAGACTATTCATTTCAGTAGCCTGAAAGTTGATCTGGAGTCATGACTCCGCCCATTCCTTCTGGTTCACTGTACAGAACCCTGTTCAGTTTGAGCAGTTAACTTGTTCCGAGCCATGTTGCTGCCTCAGTTGTTACAGTGGCAGTAATTCCACACCTCAGATGAGACAGCCAGTACCTGATGCCCTGTTTGAAACAACTCACACCTCCATTGTCTTGCAAAAAGCCCAACTGAATAGATGGCAGGGTCTTAGTGTTACGTTTGTAGGAATAAGGCAGGATAAGGAAAAGTTAGACTGGTATCCTGATCAGCAGGATCAGTCTGTGTCAAGTGACACACAGTGACACCTATAAATGTGTTGTTAGCATAGCTATTTGTATAGCTATAGTAGTATAGCTATATTATATAGCTATATAATACTATATATAGCTATATAATATAGCTATATAATATTATACTATATTATTCATTTCCTAAGGGCAGGGAGGGATATTACCTTACTTGGTCAAGTTTCCTTTCAGTGCCTTGAATGTTTCTTACAGGGAAAGGACACAGAGTGTCCTGGAAGGAACAAGGCTCTAGAGCTTGATGAGCTTAGGTGAGATTCAGCTCTGTCAGTGGTTTTGGGGGCACATCCCTTTACCTCTCTGAGCTTTGGCTTTCTCATCTGTAAAATGAACACATAAAAATTACCTCATGTGTTTATGGTGAAGATTGAATGAGTTTACTTATGTAAAGTACTTAGCACACTACCTGGAAGACAGTGGTATAAGGTTGATTAAACTAAATAAATTCCTATTACAATGATCTACCAAACAACAGAAAAGGTAGCATTCAGATAGGCTATTTTGGTACTTTCTGAGGCAAAAATTTTGACCAAAGAGCTTGCCCTTTAAAGAACTATATCTCTAAATGCCTACGTTATAATTCATTCTTGGCCCTTGTTCTCTAGTCTTGACATTTTTTTGATGGCACTAGCCTACAATATCTCTAATTTACCATGAAAACAGAAATAGAAGCCATGTCAAGGTGAGCTTTCTAGGAAGGAATTAAAGGGAATAGGATTGCATATCTTAAGAACCTACATGAGACAGGTGTTAACATCCACTCAATTAAAAAGTAGCAGAGCTGTAATTTCAACCCATATCTGTCTGTTTCCAAAGCACTTATTTTTCCCACTGAACCATTTGCCAGGCTATTTAGTGGGTGTCTGTTAAATAAACAAACATGGTGGAAAAAGCCTAAGCTAATGGTAAGTCTAGGTATACTGAAGGATAACCTCTTACTTCAGTAATTTTTCTGTAGGTACTAATTGGGGGAATATTGGGAAAATGGACTGACTATAAATAAGTCTCATTTTTTTTGTTTCTATCTCCTCAGTATTTATTCCAACAACCTCATTCTCAGCTGATCTCCCTGCCTCCACAATAGTACCCTTCCATTCCATCCAAGTATTGAGTACTACTGTGTCTTGATGCATACTAAGTGCTGTATAAGTACTTGTGGAATGAAAAATCTATATATTGTTTGTAGCTAGCATATTCTAAATTAAAATCTGCCCAAAATTTACAAACAGCTCATGTGGCTTGATATCAAAAAAACAAAAAACCCAATCCAAAAATGGGCAGAAGACCTAAATAGACATTTCTGCAAAGAAGACATACAGATGGCCAAGAGGCACATGAAAAGATGCTCAACATTGCTAATTATTAGAGAAATGCAGATCAAAACTGCAATGAGGTATCACCTCACACCAGTCAGGATGACCATCATCAAAAAATCTGCAAATAATAAATGATGGAGAGGATGTGGAGAAAACAGAACCCTCCTACACTGTTGGTGGGAGTGTAAATTGGTACAGCCACTATGGAGAACAGTATGGAGATTCCTCAAAGAACTAAAAATAGAGCTACCATATGATTCAGCAATCCCATATCTGGGCATATATCCAGAGAAAAGCATGGTTTGAAAACATACATGCACCCGAATCTTTATTGCCATGCTGTTTACAATAACCAAGACATGGAAGCAAACTAAATGCCCATCAACAGTTGAATGGATAAAGAAGATGTAGTACATATATATAGGGTTGGCCACAGGGTTGGTTTGGGTTTTTCCATCAGATCTTATGGAAAAACTCAAACGAACATTTTGACCAAGCCAATATAATTGACTATTACTCCGCCATTAAAAGGAATGCAATAATGTCATTTGAAGCAACATGGATAGACCTGGAGATTATATACTAAGTGAAGTTAAGTCAGACAGAGGAAAACAAGTAGCATATGATGTCACTTATATGCAGAATCTTAAAGAAAATTATACAAATGAACCTATTTACAAAACAGAAAGACTCACAGACTTATAAAATGAATTTATGGTTACCGGGAGAAGGGTAGGGGGAGGGATAGAATTGGAGTTTGAGATTGACATGTACACACAGCTATATTTAAAATAGATAACCACAAGGACCTACTGTATTGCACAGGGAGCGCTGCTCAATATTCTGTAATAACCTAAATGGGAAAACAATTTGAAAACGAATAGATGCATATATATGTTAAAAAAATAAATAAATAAACAAATAATAAAATGAAAAAGAAAAGAAACAATGTGATAAAGAAAAATTCTTGCCTTTGCTCTCTCCTTACAACACTTTGATATATCTTCTTTGCCTTTAGGTTGTTGAAACTCAAAGGTATGACATTCAAGAGCTTTCGGATCTGGCCTCTGTTTCTGTCTGTATCCTCATCTGTAATCACACCATATGTTCAAGTCATACTGAACTGTCTGCATATCCCCAAACATGTTCCTCCTCAAGATCTTTGCATATGCCTACTCCTGGAATACTCTTCCTACAATCTCTTTACTCCTTGTCCACTTATTTTTCAGGTCTTGATCTAGAAGGAAGCCTTCTCTGAACTCTCATTAGATAAAAATAGGTATCTTATTTGTGCTACTTTGTTAACCTTTCTGATGGTATTTATCTACTTCTATCCTCTCCTTAACTACCTATAGCCATTAAGCTGTACGAGAGCAGCTATTCTTTTGTTATATTCATTTCTGTATCTTCGGGCCTAGCGCTAAGGGTTTGTTTAATGAACAAATCAAACAATCAGTGAGCAGGGTGACAGACATGAATACGAAAGTGGTTGGGGTAAATTGGGAGGACAGTTTACATGCATTAGAGTCCATGGTCCTGAAACTGTTGACCTTGACAGTGCCCCTAAAGTCAATACCATTTCACACGTGCATCTCCTAGGGAACTTTTAGACCCTCTTGTCAACAAGAAGCAAAATCAACCAGTATTGAAATGAAATGTGTTTGTTGAGTTAAACTTGAATTGAACAAGCAGGAGAGAACATTTCTAAACAATGGAATTTATATTCAACCTCATAGATCATTTTATACCTAAACAATGGACTGGTAGAGATTATCTAGAAAGACACTCATTCTATAAAGATCAAGTGCCTGCTCTGTGCCAACAGAGTACTAAGCAATGAGATTATAAAGGGGAATAACATGCACTAAACTGCTCTGTGTCTCCGTTCCCTTACCCTAAAATGAGAATTTTAAAAGTACCTAAGTACCTATCTCACAGAATCATTGTGAGAATGAAATGAGTTAATTCATATAATTGCTTAGTATAATGACTGGCTCCTAGTAAGCACTCAAAAATGTGAGCTATGGTGAGGTGATGATGAAAGTGAAATAATGGTGATGATGCCACCACATGGAGCTTACAGTCTCATAGAAACATAACCAAATTATTGTTCTACAGCATGAAAAAGCACCATAAAAAAGGAATGAAAAAGAGACAACTATATGACAAAGAGAGTAGTCAGCTCTGCTTGGGGGTGGCAAAGAAGATGGAACCGATCATAAAGGCTTTATGGAAGAAGAGACAAATCTGATGCTTAAAGAATTAATAGGAGTTGCAGGCAGTTGAAAACTTTGTCTTAAGGCTCTTAAGGACATCAACCCTGTTTTTAATTCCTCCTATGATAAGAAATATCTTTTCCATAAATGAAGGTCTTAACAACTGGGCCATCTCATCAGGAGAAAATAAATACAGAGGTACAGAAAATGTCTCCTTCCTCACTAAGGTTTATTTGTCTATGCCAATTTTTCAGAAAAGCATTTTAAAGTATTTCAATAAAAATATGTTAATTAGATTGAAGTCTGGATATATTTTAAATTTTAATTTTTTTAATGGCTCACCTATCAAAGGGGGGATTATCTCTCTAATTATTTTCATGGCACCTATCACAGGTATCTTCCTGCTTTGACAAATGCATTCACGTTTAGGCAAAACATATGTGCCAAGAAAATTACAGTGTCTGTCAACCGTGGAGGAATCTGGAGTGCAGGCTTTGCTATGAATATCACAGAATGTGGAGTTCTAAGATTATGGCCACTGTCCTAAGCTGGAATTGTAGGTCCCCGTGGAAATTTTTTTTTAAAGGACTCTTTTAACCTGGTATTCACTGGTATTAAAAATCAAATAGATACTCAGCCAAAGAGGGTCCCTCACTCCATGTTGTTTTGTGTTTTCCTCCAAGTGTAACAAAACAGTATTCATATCCCAGGAACGGACATTTCTGCTGCTAGGGCAAAAAACTTATTTCATCTTCCACAAGTATGGAAAGTGTTACAATCCAAACAGCGCTCCCTTATCCATGAGTACAACTGCCTACAAGCTAGACTTGTTAAGCTATGTAAATCTTATTATCCTCCAGTATCTTCAACCTTTCATCTGGGTCTCCTCACTATCTAAAATTTGCTCTATTGCTTTCCCTCTTTTGTATGTTTATGATGTAAAGTCATTATAAATCCGCAGCCAATAAACTAGCCAGAGATTAATACCAATGGCAATGATATAACAACAGCAGACATAAAAAATATAGCTGGAATCCACCATAAACAGGCAAAACTGAGCTCCAAAGACTGTTTCACAATTCAGTTCATAAAAAACAGAATGTTGTCAGCCCAGCCACAGGAGGACAATCAAACTGGCTTTCCTGGACAGGCACAGCAACTCATGGATCAACTCTGTCACTTCAGACAAAGTTAGCAAAGGGAAATACCTCTGTCTCCTTCCACTCCAGCAGTAGGAAACCAGGGGAGGCAGGGAAAGAGAAGGGAGGAGGGCATGATGTGTAGATGTTAAGGCAAGCAGCCAGGTTTGGGGAAAACCACGGGGAATCTCAGATGAACCAGCGTTGGGATACTCAGGATAATCCATCACTCATTAGAGGGCTCTTAAAGCCTATATCAGAGATGACTAAGTGATGCAGTTTAGAGACCATGAAAGAGAAGACCATATTGTTAAGTCGATACTCAAGTATAAAAATACACTTATAGGAAAAATGGAAAACTTTCTGCAATAGGATTTCCTCAGAAAATCTAGATACTATGGTTGGCAAACCCACGAAATAATCCAGTTTTCCAGTCAAACAGATTACAGTATGTATAAGCTTTGCTGATTAGAGATGTTTATTTATTTCATTCATGGATCTATTTAATTACTACATACACACACGTGAACACACATGCATGCTAAGCCTTTTTCTATGTGCTAAGATTTAGGCTTCACACAAAGTAGAATGAAAGTGTGGCAAAATGAAGATGACCAATGTGTTCTGAGATTAGTTCAGGCAAGAAACTTTGAGGGAACTCTTGGAAGACAAAGCATTTAAGCTGGATCTTAAAGGCTAAGTGAGATTTCAACAGGCAAAGTAGAAGGAAACAGGATGTTTCAGAAGAAATAGCATAAAAGATGGTACAGAGGTGTGAGTGTGTACTCAGGTTAAGAGTAGACCAGTGAGGGGCTTCCCTGGTGGTGCAGTGGTTGAGAGTCCGCCTGCCAATGCAGGGGACATGGGTTCATGCCCCGGTCCGGGAAGATCCCACATGCCACGGAGCAGCTGGACCCGTGAGCCATGGCCGCTGAGTCTGCGCGTCCGGAGCCTGTGCTCCACAATGGGAGAGGCCACAACTGTGAGAGGCCCACATACCACAAAAAAAAAAAAAAAAGAGTGGACCAGTGAGAATGGAGCACTGGTAGGTGGAAGGGTGAGTAGAAGGTAAAAACAGAAAAGTAGGGTATGAGCAGAAACCTGGCCTAAGACAGATGTGGGGTTTATTCCTAGAGACTGTACTGTAAAAATCATTCATAGTTGAGGCTGCATCCTCCTAGGCCCTTCCCTGAACTGAGATTTCACTGCCCCACCTCACTCACCCTTTGCATTTCTGCTTCTGAAATTGCATCAATAAGTGCTGCCACACCATCTGTGAGAAGAGCCTGGCAAATTTGGGGGGTATTTGCTATAAAAAGGTCACATTCCCAGCTGTTGGGTTCATGTAATCCACATCTTCTCTCACTCCCCCTCACTCCTTATTTTGCAGAGAGCTATTTATGGTCCAACCTGTCTCTTTCCTTGTTTCTACTATCCACCTGCTGTTGCAGAGAATTGCTGTGATCTTATGTGTTCTTTAAAATAGAAGGACATGAAGTACACTAATTAAATCTGCAGATCAAGCTGAAACGAAAGGCATAGCAAAACCACGAAGGACAGGCAAGTAACATAAAGGGGCTGCAGAGTTCAGAAATATGGGCAGGAAATTACCAAATGAGCCTCAGCGTAGAGGCCTGAAAGCTAATACAGCTGGAGGAAAGGAACCTGAAACACAGCTATTTCAATTTCCAGGGAGAAACCTGGAAAGCAAGAAAAGTCGAGAAAGAAAAAGAAAAGAAAAACAAAAAGAACAGGAAGGTGATATTAGACACTTCAACCTAAGCTTATGGTTCTGGGAAGCAGAATAGAAAACAGGGTGCATTTCTTGGCTGCATTTTAAGTTTCATGGCCAGACATGGTTGCAAGGTGATCCCTATGTGGAGCTGCCATGGGGTAGACCGAGTCTGGTTTTCAGGTGCTTGGGTAATAGAGTGAAATAGACAAACAGGGGGCAAATGGAAGCCATGGACAGAAACAATCAATGGATGGGAGTGACTGAATTCCAAGAAAGGGAGATGGATTGATGTTGGTAATCTCATCTGGTGACAAGGGACAGTGAAGATGCTGACGAGCATAGGAACAACATGTGCTCTAATGAGAAAAACCCTGTGCTGGGGTGTTGCTTGTCAAAAGGGCAGTAAGCCTCAGGGAAGAAAAGGTGGTTCTGAAAAGTTGGCAAGTACTTCCAAATGGGCAACAACCTTAACGCGGTCATCCAGAGAGCTGTGAAAACAGCATTGTCACAGATGTAGAGGAGAAGGTACACACAGCTCTTTGGAGGGTGAGTCTGAACCCGAAACCAGCTTCGACCTTCTGACAAGGTTGCATCATCAATCCAGGCTCAGCGTCAATTCAGATAACATCTGGTTTATCTTCTCATTTTTAACTGATTCAAGAAAAATAGTTGAACAAGTAGAACGTGTGTTCTGAAGTAGAGTTGATGTTTCACTAGCATATAAGCTCATAGAGAGCTGGGACCTTGTCTTGTTCATCTCTGAATCCCAAGTATTGAGTGCAACAGATATGCTTATTCAGTGTTTTCTGAATTAATTAATGATGCTAAACTGGAAAAAAAAAAAAAATATCCCTGCAGTGAAGTTCCAGAACACATTTTTGGCAGTGCAGAGGTTCAGCAATTCGGAGGTTCTTTGGGAACTTCTCCCAAAGGGTTTGTATTCAAGAAAGAGATTCGTGCTTCTCTGCCTGTTCGGGGCTCAGAGAATCCTTTATCAGGGATAGAAAACCCCTCAGCATGGGGTTGGGCACTCTCCCACATTTAAAAATTAGATAGTTTCTTTCTTTCTAAAATCTGAGTGAGAAACGGAAGAAGCTGACAGGAAGTGTTCATTAATTTATTGAACAAATGTTAGGATGCTGTATAGTTCAACAGCTAAGAGCATGGGCCTTAGAGCCAGATGGCCAGATTTCAAATTCTGGCTTCGCTACTTCCTAATTGGGTATATCCTTTGGCAAGTTATCTAACTTAAGTCTGTTTCAGTTTCTTCATTTGTAAAACAGGATAATAAAAGTTCCTGATGAATGAGGTTGTTGTGCAGATTATATTAAATAATCCATGGAAAGCATTTAGAAGAAAGCTGATCAGTAAATCTTTCCTTTCTGGGTGTTTATATGTGTGTGCATGGATGAATTGAGCCCATGCCGTGGGCTGGTAACTCCTGCACGCTGCAGAGACAGTGGGAAGCAAGACAGGCAAGGTATGAGATCTTTACTTCTCATTAGAGAGTCAGACTGTAAGCAAGGAAGTGAGTAAATGAAAATGATAATTTCAGACATAGATGAGTTCCATGAAAAACTAAAATGACATGATTTGCTAGAGGATGACTTGTGGAGAACCAAGGTGCTATGTTAGAGAGGTCAGAGGAAGACTCTTTGAGAAAGTCTGAGCCAAGATCTGAATGACCAGATGCAGCCAACCGTGGCAGGGTCTGCGGCAGAGGAAACTCCATGTGCAGATATTGCCTAAAAGTGAAGCAAGCTTGTCGTGTTCAAGGGAGAATATGTGACAGAGTGACAAGGGCTTGGTGACAAAAGGGAGGAGAGATAGGTAAACTCTAGGAGATAAATAAGATCAGATCTAGGAGATAACCAGATCATGTAGAGCTTTGTTGCCCGAGATAATAACTTTGGATTTTGTTGGAATGCAGTGCGAAGCCATTTGAGACTTTTGAGCTGAAAGTGACATGCTCTGATTTTGAATTTTTCAAGGATCGCTCTGGCTTCTATGTAGAGTAGACTATCTGGTCCAAAAGAAGAAACAGAGGGACAAGGTGGAGGCTACTGGCTACTGCAGAATCCAGATGAGTTAATACCCCTTGGACTAGGGTGTAGCATTAGAAATGGAAAACAATGTGGTGGGTTTCAATTACATTTTAGAGTAGAACTAACTGGACTTCTTCTTTGACTAAAGCCTTGAAAGGAAAAGAGAAAAAAAAAAAGGTTTTGAAACACTGATTATGCACAGTGCCTGCATTTAAATGACTTCCAAACTGTATTTTTCTGTGTCCTGGTAGGAAACAGAATCCCACTCAGACTTTAATGAAGGGATAATCTCTAGAGGCTTGAGCAAAAGGAAGGGAAGCGGTAGGCAGTTGGAGAACACAGAAACTAGCAAGAGTGAGAAGTGAGAAGCCATCACGACCCCTACATTTGAAAAGGCAAGAGGAAGAAATTGCATTAATGAGGCCCCATGAAACATGGAGCCTTGGAGCAGAGCCATCTGGCAGGATATGTAACCCTAGAGGAACGTGTCACCGGCACAGAATGTGGACCGGAGCACAAAGGAGGTGGAAGTAGGGACTAAATACTTTGACCTCTTTCCTCTCACACACCAAGATCTGCTACTGTCTGCAATAATCCCAGCAGAGGAGGCTGCTTAATGATCTGAAGCATCGGTCTCCCTGGAGCACAGAATACAACAGAGAAAAGTACAGGATAGATCTGGTATGCTGACAGCGTAGAGCAAAACTGAAAGCATAAAAATATGCAAAACTGTTAAAGAAGAAAGAAAATATAATCTGGAACAAGTCTAATAACAACTTCAGGGTTTTCATACAGGCTCAGCCCAGAGTCTGCGCCTAATTCAAATTCTTTCATGCAAAAGACTCAAGGATACAACACAATTGCCCTTCTTCTCACTGTGACCAGTACCCTTTCTGTTCTTTTTTTTCCCCTCAAGGAGAGGGTTGTTGGGCTGCACCCCACAAGCCTACAAGCCCTGTACTTGCCCGGTCTCAAGACTGAAGAAAAAACCCCCGGAGTCAGCAACAGAGACATCAATGGCTTAATGGATGGGGGACTGTACATGTCTGAAGCAAGGTCCTGGAGCAGCACCCCATCATGTGTGCCGCATGGAAGGCAGGACGCGATGGAAGTCTCCGTTCCCAAGAGGAAGGGGAGATTATCATTTACAGGAGAATTAACGTCAAGTGGGCTCATTATTTACCAGGGAAACCAGCAGACAGGCACGCCCCTCACTGCCCCTTTGATAAGAAGAAGCACCAGCTGGGCCCCGGGGCAAGTATGCAGGAAGGTCAGTCATGTGAGGAGGGTGTAGGTGCGACAGGCACTGGCCCAGCAGGGGATGTACAAAGAGCAAGAGAACAGCCATCAGGAGTGGCTTGACCATACAGGGGGTAACTGTGGTTACAGGAGGTGATTTAATTTCTTCATTGCCTCTTAAGCAAGATATACATTTCTTTGTTTTAAGAGTTTTACCACCAATAACTATAGAAACATATACAGAGGATAACACACAATAACTAGCACAGGGAAGTTATAAAACTCACATTTCTAATTGCCATGGCCAGGGGCCCACTGTGCCTGCAACCCTCTGAGACTATAAATTAAATGGAAGGTCCAGTGACATCTGTCTTTTGCTTTTGTTCTCTCTATCCATCTCTCTGATTCTATATAAAAACAGCTAAGTAGCCCCCTCCCTTTCAGCCTAGACAACACATAACTCCATGTTTTAATAGAACAATTTGACCAAGAAACACCCACCTCACCTGACCAAAAAGCTACAGAAACCTCTATGGCAGGCTTCCTCCATACAACTGCTCATGGGAGAAAGTTTTCATGACTCTCTCTGGGTCCTTATTCCTCTCCCCTGTATCATCGCCCATATCCACCTCCACATTTCTCCCAGCAGCCTAACGCTAAGCAGCTGTGCAAGGGCAGATGCCAGTCTCTGAGGAGCTCTTGGATTCCCACGGAATGTGATTTGCCCCATCATATTAGAGCCTGCTTCCACTTTGCTTTCTTATCATATCTGAGACTTGAGAAGTCTGTGTGCACAATAAAACAATGGCATTTCAAGCTTTCCCTGTGGCCTTAATCACTATGCATCCTGGTGCAGCTTGCTGTGCTGATCACATTGATGACTTAACCTAAATTCTTAATGCTCCATCTCAATGCAAAGAAATGGCATTTTTTAATAAAAATGTTACTGTTACCTTAGCCCACCAGACAATTGCCAATATTCCATGAATTCTAGACTATAAATTCAATGGAGACACAGAACCTGTCTGCCTCAAATATTAGTATATTCTCTAGAGCCTATCATCATACCTTGTATACAGTTAGTGCTTAATAAATATCTTTGAGTAGCAAATTGTTTTGCAAATGGCATTTTTAAGTGCCACTCCTGCCTGTGCCACACTAAGCCTACACACATAAACACACACACACACACACACACACACACACACACACACACACACACACACACTCTTTCTCCGTATTCACATATATAAGATGTTCTCCGTGCTACTTTAGCTCAAGACACCAAGAGAGTGTAAGAAAGCAGAGAACATTTCTTTAGAAGGACAAGACAACAACCTTTCCCTTGACAATGGTCCCAGGAAAAGTATAGCCCCCATCCCTCTCTAGCTCTGTCCCTGCCAGTTCTGAGAGCCCTTGCCTATTTGCTTCCTCTCTACAATCAAAGGGAGGAATACTATTACCTTTGCTTCATCATACTTTCTACAGAGGAGGGTTTCTCCACCCAAGGAATTTTTATTGACCATTCCAGACTAAGCGTCTGTATGCCCTTATTCCAATCTTACTCCCCCATAAAGCCTTTCCTGTATACCTTCTCTAGTTAGAAGAAATACAAAAGGAGCCTTACTGTCCCCACCTCACACATGGTACATATGGCCCCTCTATAGTGATTACCTTTTTGCCTTGTTTAATTGCATATTTGTTTCATAACTAGACTATAAGTGTCTTGAGGAAATGCCCTGTCTTTTCATCTTTGTATTCCCTCACATGTATGCTATCTCCAATCAGAAATACAGTCTTCTATTTGGTCCCAGAGCTGTTGTTTCTTTCCAGATTTGATGTGTCAAAATAAAAGTTATTTGGAAAAAAAAAATCTAAAAATAGAAAAAAACCAAAATAGTCAGGTTAACCCCATAAAGATAAATGCTCTCTGAGAAGTGCACTTTGAAAGCTCCAGGTTAAATGCTACTTGAGTCCTGTGAACTAGAATTCCTCTGAGAGTTCCTTCCCACCTTCCTCAGGCATGACACCTCTTGGTCCCACCCTTTTGGTTTTGCAAAAGCAGCATAGAACCTGTCTGAAAACAGCACAAGCACAGCAGGTTCGTGGATGGGCAGAGATGACAAAAATGTATTAACAGCATCCTCACATGTAGCATGTGGATACACCATTGTACATATTGGGTCGTGAAGAAGGTGTTTGATAATATTCAGGAAAGAAAGAAGGAAAGAGAAAGAAAGAAAGAAAGAAAGAAAGAAAGAAAGAAAGAAAGAAAGAAAGAAAGAAAGAAAGAAAGAAAGAAAGAAAGAAAGAAAGAAAGAAAGAAAGAAAGAAAGAAAGAAAGAAAGAAAGAAAGAAAGAAAGAAAGAGAGAGAGAAAAAAGAGAGAGAGAAAGAGAAGGAAAGGAAGAGAGAAAGAGAGAGAGAAAGAAACAGAGAGGGAAAGGAAGAGAGAAAGAAAGAGAGGAAGAGAGAAAGAAAGAAGGAAAGAAAGAAAAAGAAAGGAAGAGCTACACAAAAATAAACTCAAAATGGATTAGAGACCTAAATGTAAGACTGGACACTATAAAACTCTAAGAGGAAGACATAGGAAGAAAACTCTTTGACATAAATCACAGCAAGATCTTTTTTGATCCACTTCCTAGAGTAATGGGAATACAAATAAACAAATGGGACCTAATGAAACTTAAAAGCTTTTGCAAAGCAAATGAAGCTACAAGCAAGACAAAAAGACAACCCTCAGAATAGGAGGAGATATTTGCAAATGAATCAATGGACAAAGGATTAATCTCCAAAATATATAAATAGCTCATGCAGCTCAATATTAAAAAAAACAAACAACCCAGTCAAAAAATGGGCAGAAGACCTAAATAAACATTTCTCCAAAGAAGACATACAGATGGCCAAGAAGCACATGAAAAACTGCTCAACATCACTAATCATTAGAGAGATGCAAATCAAAACTACAATGAGGTATCACCTCACACCAGTTAAAATGGGCATGATCAGAAAATCTACAAACAACAAATGCTAGAGAGGGTGTGGAGGAAAGGGAACCCTCTTGCACTGTTGGTGGGAATGTAAATTGATACAGCCACTATGGAGAACAGTATGGAGGTTCCTTAAACAACTACAAATAGAATTACCATATGACCCAGCAATCCCACTACTGGGCGTATACCCAGAGAAAACCATAATTCAAAAACACACATGCACCCCAGTGTTCATTGAAACACTATTTTCAATAGCCAGGTCGTGGAAGCAACCTAAATGTCCATCAACAGACAAATGAATAAAGAAGATGTGGTACATATATACAATGGAATATTACTCAGCCATAAAAAGAAATGAAACTGAGTTATTTGTAATGAGGTGGATAGACCTGGAGTCTGTCATACAGAGTGAAATAAGTCAGAAGGAGAAAAACAAATACTGTATGCTAACACATATATATGGAATCTAAGAAAAAAAAATGTCATGAAGAGATTAGTGGTAGGACGGGACTAAAACACAGACCTACTAGAGCATGGACTTGAGGATATGGGGAGGGGGAAGGGTAAGCTGTGACGATGTGAGAGAGTGGCAGGGACATATACACACTACCAAATGTAAATTAGATAGCTAGTGGGAAGCTGCCACATAGCACAGGGAGTTCACCTCTGTGCTTTGTGACCACCTAGAGGGGTGGGATAGGGAGGGTGATGCAAGAGGGAAGAGATATGGGAACATATGTATATGTATAACCGATTCACTTTGTTGTAAAGGAGAAACTAACACACTATTGTAAAACAGTTATACTCAAATAAAGATGTTAAAAATAAATAAATAAAATAAAATAAATACTTATTTCTAATGTAAAAATTAAAAAAATAAGAAAATATAAAACAAAACAACAAAAAAGAAGATGTGGTACATATATACAATGGAATATTACTCAGCCATAAAAAGGAACGAAATTGGGTCATTTGTAGAGACATGGATGGATCTAGCAACTATCAAACAGAGTGAAGTCGGTCTGAAAGAGAAAAACGAATGTCATATATTAACACTTATATGTGGAACCTAGAGAAATGGTACAGATGAACCAGTTTGCAGGGCAGAAATAGAAACACAGATATAGAGAGCAAAAGTATGGACACTAAGGAGGGAAAGTGATGGGGGGGTGGTAGTAGTGGGTTGAATTGGGAGATTGAGATTGACATGTATACACTAATATGTATAAAATAGATAACTAATAAGAACCTGCTGTATAAAAAAAATAAAATAAAATTCAAAAATTCCAAAAGAAGAAGAAAGAAAGAGAGAGGGACAGAGGGAGGGAGGGAGGAAGGAAGGAAGGAAGAGGAAGAAAGAAGAAAGAAAGAAAGAGAAAGAAAGAGAAAAAAGAAAGGAGGAAGGGGAGGAAGGAAGGAAGGGAAGGAAGAAAGGAAGAAAGAGAGAAAAAAGAAAGGAGGAAGGGGAGGAAGGAAGGAAGAAAGAAGGAAAGAAAGAAAGAAAAAAAGAAAAGAAAAAAGAAAGGAGGAGAGAGAGAAGGTGGGAGAAGGAAGGAAAAGAGAGAGAGAAAAAGAAAGGCAGAAAGAAAGAGAGAGAAAAGACAAACCTTACGTTTACATATGGCTTACTATCTAAGAGTAATTCATACCCATTCTTACAGCTGGTCTTCACAATAGCTCTGTGCAGGAAGCTGGTTAGTTATTATCCCCCATTTCACAGATGAGGACACTGGGGATCCGTATTTGAATTACTTGCCTGAGGTCACATAGCTCTAAATGGCAGAGCCAAGTTTCAAAACAAGGTCTCCTAACTCCTAGATCCAAAACTATCACACAAGCTTCAAATGTTTAGGGAAGATTTGAGGGAGGAAATGAGATTTCTCTAAAAAATTCTATTTCCTAAGTAATGCAAATGGGCAAGGAGAGTGCAGATCATAGAAATGGTCCTCCAGGGGAGAGGAGACTAAGAAACTTCTATTATAAAATCCAAGGTCAGGCCTCTGAGAGCCATGTTTAAGTTTGCAGTGCCACTGAAAACAAGAAGCATTTTTCCTTAGTTGCTTCCAAATTTCACCTGAACTGGGGCTACTCCTGATAAATAAAAGCTGCCCTCGAGCAATGAAAGTCTGTTCTGCCAGCAGCATTAACTAAAGGGGAGAAGCCCTATTTTATCCCAGACCTCAGCAGTAAGAGGCCAACTAACCACTCTTTTATCTGTAATGCCCTCATGTCTTCACTCACCACTTCTACAAAGGAACTGATAATTTATGCAGTTTCCTTATGTAAGATCTTAAAGAATTTCCAATGTACACCTGCACATTTCCAGGCTCTCCTACTTAGGAATGTAAATTACTTATTTGTTTGCCTTTGATATGTTGTTATTATATCTTGTTACCAACAATTAGGATTTCCCAGAAGAGAAAATTGAACATCTCTCCTCTGAAGATACATTTTAATAAAGTATAAAAATTTTCAGCCCTCAATTATTCATAGTTGTACAGGGAATACTTAAGATTCTATTCACCAGAAAGAATCTATGCAAAGATTTATGCATGTATTTTGTTGCCCAAGGGAATAGCACATACAGGCTTCAGATTTGCATAGCCAGAGAGGTTGCTGGTCTGAGACTTAAATGTTCTTCAAATCATCTAAAACTTCTAGCATTTAAAAATAGTTGTTATATGTATGGATCTGAGATGAGAATGACAAAATTCCTTATGTCTGAAGAAGGCTATTTGCCAATCTGAAGGTCAAAACAACTGGCAGTTCCTTGGACAGAATTCACATCTGTTCAGGTGATACACTGTAAGAAAAAGAAAGCAGGAAGAGACTTTGAATTTAAAATATTGTAGGGAAATTGGTAGAGGTTTGGGAGCTTGACTAGGACACCTTAAGTTAATATTTAAACTGATTTCTGAATACCAACAAGCCTAAGAGTGAATCTACCATAATTCAGAAGTCTAAGGATGCAGAGTGGCCTAGAATTTGAAATAGGCCATCTTGTGATTCTTCTGGCTTCACTCACTCACTGGAAGCATCAGGTGGGTTCTATGGAGAAGAAACAGGATAAACAAATACTTGGGCGTAGGAAAGCCCAGAGCAAGCATGCCAAAAAGGAAACTGTTCCTTTAGGGTGAAAAGTCAATTATCTAGAGGGAGGTGTGAGAGTCAAGGCTGGAAAGACAGTTGGGGATTGTGTTCGGGATCCCCAAGCCACCTTCAGGTTCAGTGTTTTGCTAGAAGGACTAGAAGAACTCAGACAAGTTGTTATATTCATGATTTCAGTTTATTGCAGCAAAAAGGGTACAAAGTAAGATCAGCAAAGGTAACAAGTGTGCAGGGCAGAGTCCAGGAGAGACAGAGTACAATCTTCCTCTTGTACTCTTGTCCTCATTGTCCTCTCCCAGTGGAGTCCCAGGGACAGCACTCAATTCTCCCAGCAATACTGTGTGACAACAGGTATGAAGTGTTCAATATTACCAACTAGGAAAGCTCACTTAAGCCTTGATGTCTGTGGTTTTCACTGGGAGTCTGTCACATAGGCCTGGAGTGTCTGTCTGACGGGCCTTAGTTACTTGTTCTGCAGCTCATCCAGAAGTCAAACTGATGATACAGCATGGCCCAGGGCACACACCATAAATCACATGGTTAGCATAGACTATCTGTCCTGTCCCAAGGCCCCCAAGTATATAAAAACTCTCTTGTCAGGCAGGATATTCCAAAGGCTTAGAGGTAGCTCCAAGACAATGTCCTTTATTGAGAATGTATAGGGTTTGAGTACCTCAAGGCTGCCTAGTTAACCCTTTACCAAACAGGGACTAAACCATAGAGGACTTCATGGGAAGCCTTGAATATTAGATAGGGAATAGACAGCGTAATCTAGCAGCTGAGTTTAAAAGAGTTAGCAGAGAAAAGGGTGGAAACTAGGGGACCAATTCTAAATTAGTTGTATTCACCCAAGTCAGATAATGAGATCCTGAAAAAACATGAGAACCAAAGGGCATTTTAAAGCAGAGGGATTATATGATGAGGTCTATGTAAAGTTCAATCAGGCAGCAACGTGTAGAACCACACTAAACCATCATAAACAGGAAAGCCTCAATCCCAACATAGAAACTTCCCAGTCAAGAAAATATACAAATTCCTGCCACACCCCATTACACATGTGTAGAAAATATCTCAGTATTTGGAAAGAAGCTATAGTAGTTGAGCTCTTGAAATGATTTCCAACTCTATATGTCTAAAATGATCTTCTAGGGCTTCCCTGGTGGCGCAGTGGTTGAGAATCCGCCTGCTGATGCAGGGGTCACGGGTTCGTGCCCCGGTCCGGGAAGATCCCACATGCCGCGGAGCGGCTGGGCCCGTGAGCCATGGCCGCTGAGCCTGCGCGTCCGGAGCCTGTGCTCCGCAACGGGAGAGGCCACGACAGTGAGAGGCCCGCGTACCACAAAAAAATAAATAAATAAATAAAATGATCTTCTACTAAAAATAAATGTTGTAGTAGTATAATAATATAAAACTAAATTTTTTTTCTGATTTTTTTTCCTGTTTTTCCATTTGGCCCTTCTCCCCATTCCAATAGTCAGGTTTTCTGTGCCCAAGGACTTAGGAAATGGATATGACAGTCCCACAAAGAAAGAGAGCAAGAGAGAGAGGCAGTTCCTCTTTATTTTTATGCATTATAAGCTCATGCACTTGGGAAAATATAAAGAACATACAGCTAAGACAACAAACTAGGCAAAAAATCATCATAAGAACAAGTCATCTTGCCCCAGCCTTTACTCTCAAGGATGTTCTATTGAAAGGAAAGGGAAGGCAGAGATGAAAGGGCAGCCACAGGGGTGATTTTGTGTATCCCAAGGGGAGGATCTGGGATGAGCTCTAGCAGGTGGCCTGTGATGCAGAGAATTGGGCCCCATATCCTGGGCTGATCTTCAGGAAGGAAGCCTGACTCTAGAGGAGAAATTACTCCATGGTACCTAGATAGGTCCTGATAGATGGGGCCTTAGAGAACCTCACAGACTTTGCAATACCAAGAACATGGTACAGGAGAATGACTTTCATGCTCCCGAGAATGGTTGAAATGTGGTACAGCTGATGGCTAGACTTGAAGGCCTATGTGAATAGAAACAATAGATGTCTCCAGGGGACTCTTGAATGTACTTCTGTCCCAGCTCTGCTTGGAATAATAGGGATCTTAGAGAATGCCCGCATTATTACATGACAGGCAGGACCCAATGGGCCCAAACTTCTAATGCTTTGTTGCAAAATAAGCTCCCTGGGATGTAATGAAATCCAGGGAAAATATTGAAAGATACTTCTCACACATGTTGTGGGTCTAGACCTATGCCAATTATGAGATTTTCTTACATCATGTAAAATGTGTCCCAGCTAGACCCCATGCCTACTGGCCTGCATCCCATTGTGTATAATAAGCATTTATCCATCAGTCTCACTGGGATGAGCTTCCTGAGAAAAGAAATTACATCTCACATATCTTTATATCTCCCATGGTGCCTAGCACAGTTATTAGAAACTTAAACACCTTAGTAAATTTGATAAATGAATAAATGTTATCTTAGAAAAATGGCAAGTATGGGAAACTGAAGTTGGTGAAAACAAACCACAATGTTACCCATTATGCAAAGTGATCCAGTCAGGTTTCAGCCAAAATACCAGTCGGAATTTTTCAGTGCAACTTGACAGGCTTAGTTAGTGACTGTGAATCAATGGGTTGTCCTAGATTTGTGTCGACACACTCAGGGAGCCGATGATAAAGTGAGCCTAACAAAGGTGGAATTTTTATTTTTATGACGTGAGGAATACATGCCAGGAAGAAAAGGCCCTAGTGGAATCTAGAGCATATGGAAAATATCCTCTAGGCTGCCAGGAATCTCACTCTCATCTCACCTTTCTCTCTTATATATGGTAGCCTCTCACAGATTTCTAGCATGAAAGACTTCAAATACACACACACACACACACACACACACACACATTTCATTGCAGCCAGAGTATGCAGATAGGAGTCTTACAGAATACACATTCATCAAAGAAGGAACATGGCAGAGGCCAAAGGAAGAAAATAAATGACCCTAACTGATCAAAACAAAGCAATGTCCAACCTACTTCTGAGAAGCAACACTCTCTGATGCAATGGATAAGATGCAGTGCTCCTTTGCCATTTTGCAGGTTGCTGAAAGGCAAATGTACCCTTCCAAATTTAAATATTATACTGTTTTTCCCTTTGAATCTATATTTAACTTTAATTTCTGATCAAACTAACTGCTTGTGGGATGACAGAAATTCATTATCACGTGAAAAGCATTTCTCTTGGTGGCATGTATCTGCAAGAGGAAAAAAATAGAACAGCCGCGTGAAACCCACGGCTGAACCTGAAACAGGCTCAGGTTCATGGTGAGCTCTCTGTGCACATCACAGAAGTCTGTGATTTATTCATATATGCGAAATGCCTCCATAATTTGTTAGATGGATATTTAGCTGAAAAAAATTAAATACTGCCACCGAGTACCATTTAAGGAATGATTGAACCAGTTCTGGTCATGTAAGAATGGATGTGTGCACTTTGCAGAATTATAAACAAAGCTTAACTCGGGAATTTCTCCATCTTCCTCTTGTGACACATTTTAAACTCATCCCGAAGCTGTCCTTCCCTGGCTGCACACAGTTCCCTGTGGAGAGAAGTGGTTTCTCTCACCATTTCTAAAACCCTCAGGTCTCTAGAACCCTGTTCCAGAGATGATTCTCCAGACCAAGAGAAGGTGTAGTTGTAACACATATCATCGCGACATTAGAGCATTGGAACTGACATGCAAGATGAGGTAGTCCAACCTCCAGTCTGATACTGCAGCCCTTTCTTTATTATTGTTGTCAAGTAATCAGGCAGTTTCTGTTGCTGGGATCAGGGCGGGCCACCCCCAAATATGCCTCAGTGGCATATTGATTATTTTGAATTAAAGTTACTTAAGAAACAGCCAAGGTTCGAGTCTTCTTCCTTTTTTTTCTTGAAGAGTCTGGCTGATGGTTTATCAATTTTGTTTGTCTTCTCAAAGAACCAGCTTTTAGTTTTATTGATCTTTACTATCGTTTCCTTCATTTCTTTTTCATTTATTTCTGATCTGGTCTTTATGATTTCTTATGCAAGAGGGAGGGGATATGGGGATATATGTATACATAGAGCTGATTCACTTTGTTATACAGCAGAAACTAACACACCATTGTAAAGTAATTATACTCCAATAAAGATGTTACAAAAAAAAAAAGAAAGAAAGAAACAGCCCAGGCAAAAGGGATACTCCGAACTTCCCTTCTGTCTCTTGAAAGGAGGAAATAAATCTCTCAAGTGAAATGTGCCCTCCTTGCAGCTGGAAGTAGAAGGACACCCTTATCACTAGAGATAAGGGATTCAGAGCTGAAAAGCCTGTATAAACACACCCTGCTACTTCCCTAAATTACTATCCCAAGCCCAAATTCCCCTTAGAGTCTTCGCTAATTCAGCATCCAAAATCTAAGTTTCTTTGTCCTGTCAATTCATCACAGATTTATTGTTTCTTTGTCTAAAAAACATAAAATCAGCATGAGACCTCCATGCACATGAATTAAAATTAGTGTCTTTTCTCCTGTTAATTTGTCTTGTGTCGATTTTATTATTAGTCCAACCAAGAACTCAAAAGGGAAAATTTCCCTCCTCCTTGACACTGTGCTGGTAGATCACTCCTCAGCTGAATAAGGAGTCTCTGCTACCTTTTACTAGGGACCACTTTTTCTAACACTTAAGTTATGGCACAAACATTCACTTCACAGACTGTCATATTTGGGGAAATCAACATCTGATGATGCTACAGCAACAGCAAACTTGGTGTTCATTTAGTGTTTTCAGTGTTCCAGGCTCCATGCTTTTACAAATCCAAAATTCAGTACAAGGTCAATATTTATTTTAGAATGCAAAAGGAAATCACAACAAATTACAAATTTTGAAAAATTTGCAAGTATCAAGGGTATGATAAAATACACAAAACATACTTATTTTTCCTAAATACCTTCATCACACATGTCTCATACCTTTAGCCTTCATGTTTTGGCTTCATGCTCTTTGATCACCTATTCAAGTGACAATAATTTTGTAATAGCATTTTTTTTTTTTTTTTTTTTTTTTTTTTTTTTTTGCGGTACGCGGGCCTCTCACTGTTGTGGCCTCTCCCGTTGCGGAGCACAGGCTCCGGATGCGCAGGCTCAGCGGCCATGGCTCACGGGCCCAGCCGCTCCGCGGCATGTGGGATCTTCCCGGAACGGGGCACAAACCCGTGTCTCCTGCATCGGCAGGCGGACTCTCAACCACTGCGCCACCAGGGAAGCCCTGTAATAGCATTTTTGATGGTGATGGTAGAGTGATAATTTAGTCATTCCTCTAACATGGTTGATTAAAATTTGTTTTTATTATTAATAATTGAGGAAACATTTTTTACAACTCCAGGACTCATCAGTGGTAATGTCAGCAAAATTTGTAGAACTGCTGTCACATTTGGGAAAACCTGGACTGAGTTCCTTTAATGTCCAAGTGGTAAGATTCCAGTCTGACACTAGGCACCATGCATTTTAAACATTGTTTCTTCTCTGCAACCCACAAAAATGTAGACCCTTGTATATATATTGCTCAAGTCCCTCTCAGGGCAGGGCCTTGGAAGGAACCCTTGTAAATGAGCTTAATTAGCTTCTGTGTAAATCCAGCTGTCTATGAGGTAGCTGCTACAGTTGATAACCCCACCCATGTTTCAGATGAGAAAAGTCAGGTTTAGCAAAGTTGAATATTTCATAAAGCCAGGATATTAATGCTCACCTAGGAAAACCCAGAGACTATTACTAACCTCCATGATGTAGTCCCTCAAAGAAAACCACTTATAGTTTTCCAAAAACTGAATCTCTCAGATGACTTTGCAGCCATCCTCGCATTCTATTTCCCTTCCTCCACCCCCCCTTTTCCAACACACACACACACATGCAAATGCACACATGGTTGTACACAAATATTTCTTCACCTAGAAAACTCTCCTAGTTATTTTTTCAGATATCAACTTAAACATTTCTTCCACTCTAAAGATTTTCCTATTTTATTTCCAGGGAATAAATATGGAATTTTAGCACTTGCTATTTCTGCCTCTATTGAGATTTTTATAAGACATGTCTTTTATTCTATTAATATGATGTCTTAAATTGATTTGGTTTTTTTTTCTCTTCCAACTTCATAGAGATATAATTGACAGAAAGCACTAAAGAAGTTTAAGTGTATAGCATAATGATCTAACTTACATACATCACAAAATTATTTAAATTGATTTGTTTTTAAATGTTGCCAACCTTGCTTTCCTGGAATAAATTCATATTATTCTTGAGAAATCTTCTTTTTATGTATAGCTGGATTCAGCCTACTTTGTTTATAATTTTTATATCTATGTTTGTGAGACTGGTCTGTTATTTTTCTTTCTTATTGTGGCTTTGAGTTGGGTATTGCTAAGGTCTGAATGATTGTGTCCCCTCAAAATATATATGTTGAAACTCTAACACCCAATGTGATGTGCCCAAGCTGATGTTAGTGCCTAAAGCTCAGTGTGACATGGGTAGGTGGGTCCTTTGGGAGATGATTAGCTCATGAGGGCATATTGTGAATGAGATTTATACACTTATGAAAGAGACTCCAGACAGCTGCTTTGTTCCAGTGAGCATGTGAAGATTCAACTAGAAATCTGTGATCCAGAAGAGGACCCTCAACCAACCATGCTGGCACCATGATCTCAATTTCAGTCTCTAGAATTGTAAGAAATACATTTCTGTTGTTTATAAGTTATCCAGTCTATCTTATTTTGTTATAGCAGCCCGAACAGACTAAGACAGGTTTCAAGAGTATGCCAACCTCCTAAAGCCATTTGGGATACTTCATATTTTCTACTCTCTGGAAAAGTTTGTGTGTGAGATTAGCATTATTTCTTCCCTAAATATTTTATAGAATTCAGCAGGCGAACTACTGTGACCTGGATTTTTGTATGGAAAATGTTTCAATTTTAAATTCAGGTTCTTTGAGAATTCTTAGACTACTCAAGGTATCTGTTTCTCCTTTTATCAATTTAAAGCTATGTTTTCTTAGTAATTCATCCATTTTGTCTACATTTTCACAAATTATGGTATAACTTGTTCATAATAACTTCTTACAATATAAATCTAGAGTGATGTCTTTAATTCCTGATATTGATTTTGGGGGCCTTGTTTTATTTGGTGATACATCTTACAAAGAGTTTACCAATTTTATGAGGTTTTCATAGAATTAAGCTCTGGCATACTAATCCTTTTTCTTATATGCTTGTTTTCTATCTTATTAATCTTTGCTCTTACTTTCATATCTGCCTTTCTTCTACTTAATGACTGTAATTTCCTTTTCTTTTCCTTAAAATATTCTCTTGGCATGGTATGTCCACCTAATTTTTAATTATGTCACATCAGTTGCCATTGTTGTTGTTGTTATTTCAATTAAACGTTACTTAGTTTTAATAGCATGTTTCTGAATTTGGTTGGGGGGGCCTATAGTATTCTAAACTTTATCCTGATTTTTATTTTTTCCTAAAGTATATCTTTAGTAGGCTTTTTCAGTAAAGCTAATTGAGTGGCATAATTTTAGTCATTTATGTCTGAAGATATCTTTATTTCACACTTTATTTCTTTGGTCTTGCATGGAATCCACATTTACAGTCATAATTCCATCAGCACTTTGAAGATATTATTCCATGCTCTTCA
Organism: Kogia breviceps; assembly: GCF_026419965.1. NCBI lineage: Eukaryota > Metazoa > Chordata > Mammalia > Artiodactyla > Physeteridae > Kogia > Kogia breviceps. The sequence goes on along the minus strand of NC_081316.1, from coordinate 50,031,139 downwards.
AGCATCTATTTTGCTGCTGGAATTCAGGTCCCAGCTTCATTGTCATTGTTTTGTTACTTAACAGCTTTTTCTCTTTGATTGCTTAAACTATATTCTCTTTGTTTTGGTGTTCTACAGTTTCACTACCTAGTTCTATTTATTCCCTTCAGGCTTTGGTACACTTCTTTAATCTGAGGACTACTATTTCTATCATCTATACTGGAAAATGCTTAGCCAAAATCTTTCTGAATATTGCTTCTTCCTCATTCTCTCTCGTCTCTCCTTGTAGGATTCCTATTAGTGTTGTATGAGACTTAATCATCCTACGGTCTCTTTCTATATCATTCACAACAACTCTGGACACAAATTTTGACTCTACCTTAAAAATACATCCAGAATCTGGTTACTTTTCTATACTTCTGCTTCTACACCCTGGTCCAAATCATCATCATTTTTCTCTTATATTTTTGCAATTGCCTTCTCATTGATCTTTTCATTTCCCCATTTTTTCCCTACAGCTTATTCTCAGAACAGTGGCAGGAATAATCCTGGTAGAAATACTTTTCAGATCATGTAATGCCTACTCAAAACCCTCCAGTGGCTTCCCATTTCACTCCAACTAAAAGTGAAAGTACTTAAAGTCCTTTAAGGTCCTAAAAGACCCTCCCCACCCCATCCCCACCTGTTCAGCTTCTTAACCCACTGCCCTGCCCTTCAGTCCATCCCAAACCCACTGTCTACCTTCCTGTTCTTCCAACCTGCCAAGGATGCTCCCATACCTTCCTCTTTGCCTAGAAAGCTATTACTGGAGGTCTCTGCATCATTAACTTCCCTCCTCAGGGGTTTGCTCCAGTGTCGGTTCTCAGTAAAGGTCTTCTTGACCACTCAACTGAAGTTGGATCACCACACTGGAACTCTGTCCACATTTGTTGTTACCATATACACCACCACCCCCAGGATAGTTACTGTTATCTGAAATGCTGTGTATTTTACTTACCAAAGTTCTTTATTATCGCTCTTGTTTTCTACATAAAATGCACAAAATAAATCAGCTTAGAGTCTAACAGTCAGTATAAACAATCAAACTCACGATTACAGTACATTGTGGTGATCATTTAAAATAATGCCTAACAGGGGGCTTCCCTGGTGGCGCAGTGGTTGAGAGTCCGCCTGCCGATGCAGGGGACGCGGGTTCGTGCCCTGGTCCGGGAGGATCCCACGTGCCGCGGAGCGGCTGGGCCCGTGGGCCGTGGCCGCTGGGCCTGCGCGTCCGGAGCCTGTGCTCTGCGACGGGAGAGGCCGCAGCAGTGAGAGGCCCGCATACCGCAAAAAAAAAAAAAAAAAAAAAAAAAAAAAAAAAAAATAATGCCTAACAATTCTAGAGCATATGTTCCAGTTATTGTTATAAGGGCTTTACATAGATCAGTGCAGTTAAGCTATACAAATGTATCACATTTTATAGATAAGAAACTAGAGGCATAGAAAGGCCTAACTTCTGAGTCTCTTCTCTTACATACTACTCTGTATTGTCAAGAGTGCAGTGGAAGTGCAGAGAGGGTACATTAACTCGTGCTTCAGAAGCTGGGAAGAAGAAAATACAACACTCCATAAAACACCAGGGTTCATTCAGCTCTTCTGATTGGCTGGACAGAGACACCTTCTTTCTCACTCATTATAAGTATCACTCCCACTGATGCACTCTCAAAGAAAATAATCTCTCCGTAGATAAAAAGGCTGTTTTTAAGAGTCATGTACCACAAAGTTCATTGCAGTTTTATTTACAATAGCCAGGACATGGAAGCAACCTAAGTGTCCATCAACAGAAGAATGGATAAAGAAGAAGTGGCACATATATACAATGGAATATTACTCAGCCATAAAAAGAAACTAAATGAGCTATTTGTAGTGAGGTGGATGAACTTAGAGTCTGTCATACAGAGTGAAGTAAGTCAGAAAGAGAAAAACAAATACTGTATGCTAACACATATATATGGAATCTAAAAAAAAAAAAAATGGTGCTGAAGAACCTAAGGGCAGGACAGGATTAAAGATGCAGATGTAGGGAATGGACTTGAGGACTTGGGGAGGGGGAAAGGTAAGCTGGAACAAAGTGAGAGAGTGGCATGGACATATATATACCACCAAATGTAAAATAGATAGCTAGTGGGAAGCAGCCGCATAGCACAGAGATCAGCTCGGTGCTTTGTGACCCCCTCGAGGGGTGAGATATGGAGGGTGGGAGGGAGATGCAAGAGGGAGGAGATATGGGGATATACGTATATGTAGAGCTGATTCCCTTTGTTATAAATCAGAAACTAACACACCATTGTAAAGTAATTATACTCCAATAAAGATGTTAAAAAAAGGCTGTTTTTATATCACAAAGGTGGGATGACCTGGTAGACCTTCCAAATTAACCTTCATTGTCCATTTATAGAAAAATGGGGCAGGGGTCCCTCAACACAAGGATGTCCTACATGGTAACAGCTCAAAAACCTCAGTCTCAACTAATCCTTTCATTGTGCTTGGACTCTGCTCTCTCTCCGTCTTGAACATTACCTATGAGATTAACAGCAATACATCAACAACATCAAAAATCATTCTTCACTTATTGAGCACTTACTGTGTGCCAAGTGCCAAGTGCTTTACATGAATTATACCTATAAATCCTCAAAACAATACAATAAATAGGGCTTCATTATTATAATTTTATAGAGGAAGAGTCTTAAATAAGAGAATAAGTAATTTGCTTTAAATCACACAGAGAGGAAATAGCAGATCTACTCTGTAATATGAGTCCTATCTCCAAAACCTTTGCTCATAACCATTTCATATCCTCCCTCCCTTTGCCCCTTCCACCAACTCCAGCACTCCTTGCTTGCGAACATCATGCCTGGGGCCAGCCTTCCACTCCAATGAAGCCCATCATTCTTGCATACATGGATCCTTTGAGCCTCAGGGAAGCCAGTTCTGATAAACTCAAATCCCAAAGAAGGCACACATTGTATTTTGCACAAATTGGTTCCCAAGCATATCCCAAGTAGATGGTTACACTAATTTCACAGATTTTTGTGTGTGTGTGTGGCTTTTCACATAGTGTTTTCCCAGTTTTCCAAGGAAGCAAATTATTCAAACGAATAAATAAATGGCTCAAAGGAAAAAGAGTTAAATACACCTTCAAACACTGGTAATGGACATGTGCATAGTTCTGGATGTCTATAAGCCAATGTCCCAAGTCCTCAGCATGCAGTCATTTCATCCAACTTCACTCATGACCTTCAAGCCCATGTTCTAGGGATGCTGACATATTCCCCCACTCACCTCAGATAGTGGGTATTTTCTCTCTTGCATAAGTTTTTCTTGCTGAGCCCTCTCTCTGGAGTGCCTTTCTCCCTTTTTTGACATCTTCTGTCTGCCTGAACCAACTCATCTTTAAAGCCCAGTTTAAATTCATCCCTGTCTATGGTACCTGCCCCAATAGTCCTGTTTTGGAATTGATTGCTTTCTATTTCAAAGAATCATTGCATTTTGTTTAAGCTTTTTTTTACCCTTATAACACTGTGATATGTGTACTGGTTTAGAGTTATTTATAAATATGCCTGTCTGTCTTACTGGATTTTAATCTCCTTATATAAATTTCCATTTATGTTTATGTGTGTGTGTGTGTGTGTATATATATATATATATGCATATATATATATGCATATATATATGCATATATATATGATTTTACCCCAGGACCTTCCCCTTCTACAGTTTTTAGCACTTAGTAAAGACTTAAAATAGATTTGTTGAACAGCAGAAGAGTGAACGAATGAAATTTTCTCCCTAGTGACCCTTATTAAGGTTAAGAATATAAATCTTGCTTAAGGAATTGGCTAAAAGACCACAAATTTCACACACACACACACACACACACACACACACACACACACACACACATTCAGACTGGGAGGGAGGAAGGGAAGGAGAGAGAGGGAGATAGATATGAATACATGTAGTTGCTTTTTAGTCGGATAATAATAATAACTAATATGTGATGATTAGCATATACTAGGCACTGTTCTACATACTTTACCCATATTAACTCATTGAATCCTTACAAAACCCTAAAAGATAAATATTATTAACATTCACATTGTACAGATGAGAAAACTGAGGTGAAAAGAGGTTAGTAATTTGCTCAAGGTCTCAAAGCTAGAAAATGGTGGAGTGAGTTGCAGCCTGCATGTTCCAGCCACTGATGACCCATAGGATACTAAATGTATAAATCTTTAGCTAATGCACTGATAAATAGAAAAGAAACACCATTTACACCAGTACATATGATTTCTCATTCTTGTCCCAGGACACCTGCTTGAGGCCCTTGGCTCCCTGGTTAATCCCTATCATCCACCATCACCCAAAATAAAATATTATAAAGACTCATTATAATACCGTAACAGAGAAAAATAATAATAGAGTTGATAAGGAAGACACTTCAAGACACTTTTAGGTAAAACACACTTGTGGACTGACTTTACATCCTACCATGTATGATTTAGCTTCAAAGGAATGTGACCAAACCCACTCAATGAATGCAGATATTTGTTTAAACATAATAATTCTCTTTTTTCTAGGTTGAAGACAGTTTTAAAAAAATTATCAGGATTTCCTTTTGGATATTTTAAGACACTGTTATTTTTTAAGCCAGAAAAAACCTGATTACTTAGGTCATGACCTCAGCTCCCTAGAGAGAACAAGGAAATTTTAATTAAATGTTAAATTCAGAACAAAAGAATTATGAAGGTCTAATTCCACTAGCACTTATGAGAAGTCTCTTTTTTTTCCTGCATCTTTCTTTGAGTCCCTCTTTATCACTGTCACAGACAATAGCCCTCAGACCTCCTTTCAGTGTTTGGAGCAGAGGGACATTCTGCTTCAGGGACATTCTGAATACACTATACAAAATAGCTTCTTACTTTTATCAGATGTGGTAGCTTGTCTCAAAGATGGTCCCCAATGATCTCTGCCTCATAGTATTCTTACTCTTGTGTAGTCATTGTCCTACACACTGAATAGGGCTGATTTTGTAAACACTAGGATGTCATGGAAATGGTAGAGTATGACTTCTAAGGCTAGGTCACCAAAGACACAGTGGCTAACATCTTGTTCTCTTCTGGATCACTTACTCTGGCAGAAGCCAGCTGCCATGTTGTGAAGACACTTAAGCAGCCCTCTGGAGAGGCCCGTGTGTCAAGGAACTGAGGCCCCCTGCCAACAGCCAGTAAAGGAACTAAAGCCTCATGCCAATGGCCATGTGAGTGAGCCATCTTGGAAGTGGATTTTCCAGCCACAGTCAAGTCTTCAGATGCCTGCAACCCTGGCCAACATCATAACTGTAATCTCATTAAAGACTCAAGCTAGAACCATCCAGATAAGCAGTTCTGGAATTTCCAATCTATGGAAACTGTGCAATTATAAATGTTTATTTTTTAAGCCACTAAATTTTGAAATACTTTGTTACACAGCAATAGATAACCAATTTCAGAATTTATGATAAATTTTGCCAATGCCTTTTTACACATTTTCATATTTTGTCTTCTCAAGAAGTCTTGATGAAAGTACTATTATAGTAGATTCAGGCTAAAAGTAATCATATATCTATGAAGTTCCTGAATTTTCCTTGAACCCAGATCTGTCTGTCCAGTTTCTTAACCATTATACTGAAGCATCTAATGCCTTACTTTTGTTAAATCACCAAAATAACTCTGACAGAACAGATGCTATCAGTCCAGCTATTGGTCTACAAGGGTCTCCCATACCAGGAAATAAAACCTCTCAGCCAGAGTGTTCAGTGTTTCAAAAGATTAGCTTCATGTTTTACTAGCTTATTAACTACTGTGAAAAAAAACCCTACTTAAAACAGCCAGCATAGAATTCATATGGTCTGTGTCATGTGGTAGCTTATCTAATAACCTTCTCTCTCAACAGACACTACAGGACTATTATTTGAGGAAGTCATTATTGTAATACTTTACATTAAATTAGACTATACTTATGAGTTGACATTCAGCTGCCAATAGAAGGGTTCTTTTTATCCCTACATTTTCTTTTATTTAGGCCAAAAGCAACATCAACTGGTAATCTTCACAAGTAATGTACAATTATCCCAGGTGAGAGAGATAAGAGAATTGTCTAGCAAAATAGCAAGACTTCCAAAAAGGATACTTTTTAGGTTTTGCATTTCTAGCTCACTGCCATCTGTGGATAGGGTTGTGAAGTCCCAGGAAGGGCTGACTGATGGAGGAGCAACTTGTCAAATAGCACATGAGATGAGACAAAAGTGTTTTTAAAATAGTAATGATCATGAGTAGCCTTATATAGCCCTTTTAATTTTATAAAATCTCTTTACATATATTTGCTCTCAGGATTCTTAAAATTCTATAAGAAATTATGACAATGTCAAAGATGATGATAATGTTAGCTATTATTATCTCTATTTTACAGATCAGGAAATTGAGGCTCAGAGAGATCATGTAAATCACTCAAAGTCATGAAACTGGTAATAGGACCTGGAATTCAAATCCCAGGCTTGATCTCATTCCCAGTGATCTTTCCTGAACATGACTCATGTATCAATCACCTTTGTACATGTCACTTAGGGGGCACACTGCCTCACCAATAGTAGACCCTCAATGTATTTTATTTAGTATCTCTGAAAATGGGATAGAGCTTATATTGCAAGTAGAGGAGGAGGGGGGAAATGGGTTTTCAGAGAACCAGTCCTATTGTTTGCTTTCCTTTCCTACTTCCCTCTGTGAATATTGAGCAAGCAAACAAAAGATGAGAAGCAAATGAACTGTCTCGCAACTAGATTCCCTAATGATTCCCCAAATCGAGATATTTTCTCATCTGCTTTGTTTCATTCTCCCTCCTGAAAGATGGTGTGACTATTCTCTAAAATACCACGCATTCACTGGATCTTTTCTTCTAGGCATGAGGGTCATCTTGATACCCTTTTCCCCCTCACCTCCCTGCACATTATCATTTGAATAATCAGAGTGAAATATGGGCTATGGCAGCCTAGTTTTACCCAGAATCCCTGGCTGGGTCGTTCCTTTCTGAACATTCTCATTTCTGTACAACACAGCTTAGGTAATAAACAGCTCACAGAAACAGTTGCTTTCACGCCACTCAGCCAGCAATCTCCAAGCCCATTAATTAAAGCCAGATTCCCAGATAATCTCATGATACTTATGTGAGGTCTAGGTGAGAATTCTATTTTAAGAGGTAAATATCAATTTCAGTGCAAGTGTGAGTGTCTGATTTTTCTCTCCTCCTCCCTCCCCCATTCTTCTCCCTCCCTCTCCCTCTCTCTCCCCAGAAGCTGACAGTTGTTGCTCAATGCCTCACAGAAAACAATAGAACCATCCCATCCAAGGTGCTTGTTCTGTGCTTTTCTTGTCCTGGTCAATCTGTATACCATGAGTAAAGGCTTTATGAAGAGTTAATAAACACTCTATCTGTGTACCTTTCATAGAAAAGTAACATCCGAGCCTAAACACAGTGGCAGTCTCAGGAGTTTTGTTTGTGTGAGTGTGTGTGTGGTGTGTGTCTGTGTGTGTATGTGTCATGTTCCTTTGAGACTGCACCAAAGTTTGCATCCATTTCATTAATAAAGTTACTTATAGAGGGAGTATTGTTGCTGTTGATCATTTTATTACTTTAGAAGGTAATATGTAAGTGCATGCTTTTTCTTAAAAACAAAATCACACTATGAAAGAGACCATTCATTGACATTACTTTGTGTGGATGCAAACATATGCTGATGAAGAAAAAGAAAAATCAAATCATGTTGCCATGAAAATATAAGCCTAGAATCCGGGCTGAGTTGCCCAGCTTCACATCTTCAGTATTATTTCTTATTTATCAGTGTGTTTCAGTTTTCTTTCTTTTTTTCTCTCTCGTTTTTGTTTTTGCTCCTAGAGTTACCTTATTCACACTAAAACCAAATTATGCCTTTTCTCCCAAGGATTTAGAGTTTTAGAAGTATGTGTTCAAACTATTAATATCCAAAAGACTCCTGGTGACTCTGCAACACACAGCTCTGGTATAAACTGTACTCTCCATGTAAAATATAGTCTTCAGCTATTAAGTACAATGAATGTGGTTTCTGAGTGCATGTCTAATATGATTTAAATGCCTCATAATATATGACTGAACTTAAATGAATACAGTTAAAATACTGCAAGCACATTCATTAATTAGATTAACCTTTAAACTTCTATTGTTAACTAGAACCTCATTTTGAAATTTGGACTGAATTTTCCGTGGCTTATTATAGTCATTATATCTTATCACTGAGATGTGATATGCCAGAATTCCATAAGTACATACCAATCGCATGGCCCTAATTTTCTCAAAGAATGCCAGCCTTCCTTAGTATTTTCATATATTTTTATATAGCCATTATGAAAGCATAGGACTATTCTGAAATTGACAAATGGTTACTTCCTAACTGTAGAACTGAAACAAGATTCTAATTAATGTGTTCTGTTTACAGATACTAGCATACATTCTGCCCTGACCCTCAAGGGTGTCAGATTATTACCACCAAAGTTAACTGGCATTTGTAATTGCACCAAATGATGTTATATCTGTGGAATGTTCTCCCATTAAAAATGATATTTTCCTGAACTTCCATTATGTGTCAACAAATGGGTATTTGAAGAGATTCTTACAGAATTAGAATTGATCATGAGGGATCAGTAGAAAATGGGACTAGAATTTATGGCAGAGTTCCAGCGAGGCTGGCTTTGTGACTTAAGAGCTGAGCTATTCTCACCAAAGAACAGTAAAAGTGAAATTCACAAAGACAAGATATTTAGGACTTTGAAACAATATTTCAGAAGATTTAGGGGTCATTAATTTGCAACACTTTACTTGAGTTGATTGACTTAAAATCAATAAAAGAATTTTTTATAAAAATTGTCTTCTTAAATCGTTCAGTTTTTTTTTTTACAGTAAGACACTTTATAACTTTAATAAATTGACTATCACTAAAACATTCTGTGGGGATTTTGCTTGCTTAGTTATTAGGCATCTGGGCTTTGGAGTTAGCCAGATACCATTCACACTTGAACTCTTCTACACAGGCCTAGTAAACTTGAAACAAGTTGCTTATTCTTTCTAAGCCTTCATTTCTTCACCAGTCCAGTGTGGATACAATAAACTTCACAGGGTTGTTGTGAGGTTTAAATAAGGTAGGGTGTACAAAGGTTCTAAGTAGCATTCTTAGCACATAGTAAAATACAAAATAATGAAAATTATTATAAGGGCAGTGAACCTACTTACCAATTTACAAGTGGCTCAAATCATTAACAAATATATAAATATGGAAATAAGGACATTTTAATTTTATTTCATAAATAGCAGAACTTCAAGTATCACATGATCTATCAGAATTATGAAAAGGTATTATATGACTTATTGAGGAGATATCCAAAATATAAAACTAAGAGCTCTCTTTCTTAGAACAGTGTATTACATACACACACACACACACACACTCACATACCCTCAGGAAAATAGTAATTCTTAATTTCTTGTAAATGCACAACTATCCCCAGAGGAAAATTGGAAGATCCTACAATCTGGTCTTGGTGAGGGGACTAAAAACTAGAGATTCTCCTCTGCTAGTTCATGTTTCCAACCTGCTCAAAATGCAGCTCAGCTAAGATAGCCCAACCAGCATTGATTTCTCCTCTACCCTAAGTTCCATCAGAAATTAAGAAGGTAGTTTGAGGTTATTACCTACCGTTTTTAAACATGATAGTCTTCAGGGTCAGCTCTGACTTCTAATTTTAATTCTCTCACTAGCTTGATTTGTGACTTGGGCTAGTTATTTAACCATTGGAGCCTTTATTTTCTCATTCATAAATGGTAATAATATTTCAAGGGCTATTGTGAAAGTTAAATAAAAAGAAGCTCATGTTAAAATGTGCCCAGTTACAGGCATAGTAAAAGACAGTCTTAAAAAAAAAAAAAAAAAAAAATACCTGCTATGGCTTTGCGGTGTCTCAAGTTGACTAAACTAAACTGTATTCCTTAGAATCCCCCTTTTGGTATCTTTCCAGATAGGGTGAGCTCCAAGAGATAACTTTTCAAAAGAGTCAGAGAATGGAATGTAGCATGCATTTTGTAACATACACATACCTCCTCCCAATTGTCTAATCAAATTCTATGTGCTGCTGTGAAGATATTTTACCAATGTAATTAAAGTCCCTAAACAGCTGACTTTAAATGAGACAGATTGTCTTGGTGGGCCTCACTTATCAGTTGGAAGTCCTTTAAAAGAGTGCATTGCTCTCTGAGAGAGAGACAGACAGATAGACAGACAATCCTACCTGTGGATAACAAACTCCAGCTTATGTCCATTGGGTTTTAGTCTATTTGTGATCTTCCATTCCTGTCTGTTCTATGTACTTCGAATTTGCTTAGTCCTCAAAATTAGTTACATAAAATAGTGTATTGTTAGATAGATGATAGATAGATAGATTCACTATATATCTATATGTAGATATATAGGTATGTGTGTATGTGTGTATATTCATTTCTGCTTCCCTGGTTGAGTTTTGACTGATACAATAATTTGATGACTATCCTTTTCATTTTATTTAGATCCTTTTCAAATTTATTTAGATTCTGTTCCTGGTATAGATGGGCAATGCTGAAAAAATAAAAATCAGTAGATTTAGATTTAAGATGGGAGAATGGCCCAAGGCCACCATTGTTTAGCAGTATGTAAACGTGGGCAATAATTTAATCTCCTATGTGCAAATGTGAGTTCAATTGTCACCATGTCTACTGCATAATAAATACTCAGTAAATATATCACTTACCTTGTCTCCCCCTAGCTCACAATATTTAAGAGGAATAAAATGAACTAAGGCATGCATTCTATTTTATTAATTTAAGAAATAACTTAGAAATTACTATGTGCTGGGCACTATTAATTTACAAACATTAATTCATTTAATGCAGATAGCAATTCTATAAAGTAGACAATATTATTATCATTTCCATTTTAAAGATGAAGAAACTGAGCAAAGAGGTTAGGTAACTTGCCTAAGGCCACACAGGTGAAAGACTTGAACCCAGAATGTCTGGTTTAAGAGTCAGTGCTTTTGACCATTATGCTTTACCATGTATATGAAAAAAATATGAAATTTATAGAATTATAAATGCAACACAAATTTATAATATTACTCTATTTGTTTGCTAAGGATACTAAACAAAAGATCACAGACTGACTGGGTAGTTTAAACAAAAGAAATTTATTTTATTATAGTTTTGGACAAGATCTAGGTATCAGCAGGTAAGTTTCTACTGAAGCCTCTCTCCTTGACTTTCAGACAGCCATCTTCACACTGTCCTCACGTGGTCATTTCTCTGTGCGTGAGCACCTCAGTGTCTCTGTGTTGCCAAATTTTCTCTTCTTATAAAGACACCAGTCAGATATTATTAGTGCCCATGCTAACAGCCTCATTTTAATTTAGTTACCTCTTTGAAGGCTATGTCTCCAAATACAGTCACTTTCTGCAGTGCTGAGTGTTAGAGCTTCAACATGGTGAATTTGGGGAGAACACAATTCAGCCCCTAACAATTACTGTTGCTGGTATAGTATTAATGCTCTAATAACAACCTTCCTACATTAGATACCGAGTAACTGAAAAGTGAGATATGACTGAGCAGATGAGTAGATAAGCATGGAATAGCTCATCCTGAACTGCGCTAGGGCCTCTGATCATTCTTCTACATTCTGACTTCTGGAAAACTGTGAAGCACTTTGTTATTTCCTGCCTAATTTATATATCTTATTTAGGGGGGATGTAGGAAACTGCAGACTGGTTATTTATTTCTTAAACTTTAAATTCTGCTGCATTACTAACTAAAGTGCTTTTTAACCCAAAGAAAATAGTCTCTACAGAAACCTACAAGTTTCAAAGTTGTCATAAGAGAAATCAGTGCCTTGAGGATCCTGAGAAATTTTCTCATAAGGGAGAAGTGAGGCAAAGGATAACCAAGAAGAAAGATAGCACCCAGAGGGAGTTTTAAAATGTCTTTGAAGCTAGGACAATAGATTGGGGATAGGCAGGGTAGCTTACAATTTCAATAACTAGAAGACTGCACACATTTATAACTACTTTAAAGAAAGGAGCCTTTCCTTCATCTTGGAGTTCCCAAGGCTTATACTCAAAGGAAGACACTAGGTAAAATCAGCAAATAATCCTGTTTTATAGATTAGCAGCACAGAGTAAGGATTGTTTTCTCCAATATTCTAAGAGTTGTTTTGCTTAACATATGAAAGAGAAACGCTGAAGGATTATTTAAGTGTCTAAATGAAGGAGAAAAATGAGAGAAGCTTCTGTTTACTAAGCACTTACTATGCACTAATTGAAATGGCTAATATTTACTTCATATTTAATATTATCCAGTCACTATGTTTTTAACAGCTTTGCTCATTAACCATCGCAAGTAGCTTATAAAATAGGCACTATTACAACCTTCATTTTATGGATGAGGAAAGGATTTTAGAGAAGTAAAATATCTTGACCAGAGTATAATCAGGATTTGGGCCCTTGGAGTATAACTCTAGAACCCCAGGGCTTAGAGAACTTAGGACAAATGACACCATTATCTCACTTGATCCTCTCAATAACACTGGGATGTTCAGGTATTACCCTATCACATCAATGAAAAAACAAAAACCAGGAAAGACTGGATAATCATTTGCTTTAGATCACACAGCTAGTAAATCACAGAGCCAGAATGGAATTCCAGGTTTTTGTAACTCCAAAATTCTTCCAAGAATGCCACATTGCCTTTCTCTCTGGTTCTCTCAGGATGGTTGATAGAGGAAAATAACAGGAATATTAAAACATTATTTCATTCTCTAGCTAAGAAAGCACTGTATCCTAAATAAAAGGGTATTTCTGACTAGAATATTTATAAAGGTTAATGAGAAACAAAATGAACTGAAAACCAGCAGGGAAATATTCCCAGCTATAAATATCAAACTTATACATTTCTAATTATATAAGAAAATATCTCATGCAGAAAGTCAAATGTTTTCATCAGATGCAGGTGAATCATCTGAACAACATTTTTTATCATTTGCTTTCTCTATTTTGAGTTAACTCTGACTGAACATTGGCAGCATCACTCTATCCAATCAAATGTTGTTGAATTACAATGTAGGTGCTTAAAAGGGGAATTGAGGACTCAACTACTACAGTGAGTAACTTCTCATAAAATCAGAGAAGATAATCTGTGATTGCTCCCATCTTTCTCCATGGAAATTATGAGTGTTTTATATTTTTATCAAAAGGTGGAAAAGGGGTAAAAAACAATGGATAGAGTGGATTGGGCCTTTTTTTAATGGAAGTAGACTTTTGCAAAGCTGACAGCATACATCATGTAAAGGCCTCCTTTCCACCAAGTGTATTCATGATTCATAAGGCAGAGGCCCTGGTGGCATCTATAAGCATCAACTTGAGCAGCCTTGATGACCACAGTGGCAGCAAATCTCCAAGTTTGGGAAGGGACCACAGGGAGATAACAGTGTTGATCCAAAGTAAGCAGAGAATCCAGGGCAAATTCCCTTGGCCCGCAAGGAATCTCTCAACAGGTTCCAAATCACTTCATACCTGCCAGGAATTCATCAACCTATTTATCTAGCTTCTACAAAAGCCAGTTTTTTCTTATACTTACAAGGAAAATGAAAAACAGAGGGGGTCAGATAATAACTTGTCTTAGGTCACAGAGCTGGCAACTAACAGGATTCCTTGTCCATCAGACTAATGGCATCTCCTTTGTTAGCCTTATCTACCCTAATTTATTACAACTCCTTACTTACTAGACCCAGGAGCTTTCACAGTGTCCAAAACACCTAAAAACACTGACATCCAACGTCACCATCTTTCTCCTCTTGCTTCCTATGGCATTCATCATCCTGCCTTCCTTATTTCTGTTAATGTCATCAACTCTTCTTCCCAAGCCATGCAGGCTCAAAATCAGAGTCTCGTTAAACTCCTTTCCTCACCAAGTCCTGCTAATTCTGCTTCCATAAGATCACTAGAAGAACACTATCACCTACCTCTCACTTAAACTGTATCAAAAGCTTCCTAATCTATCTCCTTTCTTCTAGTCACACTGCATTCTAATTCAAACTTTCTCAAATCTATCCTCATACCACATCCAAATTAAGCTTCCTAACATGTCGTCATGTCACTCCCCTAATCAAAAACCTTTTCTCCCAAGTTATCTCAAGTGATTTCTACTGTATCCCACTTCATTTTGAAAGCTATACATCAAATATTCCATGAATATATTCCAGGTCATACAAGTTGGGTGTGATCCTTTTAAATTCATTAGTTTAGGTTTAAAACATTTATAATATCTTATTTACCTTAATTTTCTTATCTCCCACTCTACTATTTGGAATTATTCGAAGAACAGAGACCACATCACATTTTCCACCTTTTATAATTGCCAAGTAGGTAATTCATAAATGTTCATTTCAGCTGGATCCAACTTAATCAAATAGACTGGAATTAAAGTGTCAAGGTCTGCCCAGAGCTAAACCCTCAAGCTTAAGTGAAATAAAACAAATCCATAAGAACATTAACACTCTACACATTATGGTGCATCTTTTAACTGCTGGGAATTGACTTAGATGCTTAGGACGAAGAGAGAGAGACTACACATGTATGGGTCCTGCTCTCAGCAGCATCCACTCTAAGGGGAAATGAGGGAAGAGATGACTATTAGACAAGGTAGAAATGGTAAGTCACACTCAGGAAAGAAAACCAAGATGGACCAGAAGAGCGAGACAAATCAATGTCTTGGGAAGTACAGCCAGATCCCTGGTGACCATCTGGTGGTCTATTATTTTTTAAGGACCTGGAAATAAATGGTACCAGATTTCTATCTGATATTCCCTTGTGATGATGTACACACAGCTTATATCTTTCCCTATTTGTTTCTTTCATGTGAGCAGTATAAAACTGGCCTTCCCACTATCAATCTAAGCAACATGCCTTTATCACATGAGTCCTTACTAAAAGAAGTCATGGGGTGGTGGGGGGAAGAGAGAAACAGTTTTCTAATGTAGGGAATCTCACCCTTATCAGGTTAATACAGTGAGAGCTTGTAGGAGAAGCATAGGAAAGGGAGCACATTACAAAGGCTAGAGTATTGCAAGTAATTCAAACAGTTGTGTTAAAATGGAAATCACATAAATATTACAAGTGTGTTTTTCCGGATAAAGGCTCTGCAGACTCAATTGCCAACAGGAATGAATTTTAATGACTAGTTTATAACCTCTGAGATGCTTGAAAATCTAACACAGTTGTAGTTAAAATGTAATACTATTATAGCATCCATGCAATTAACAATTCTGCAGGGAATATTCCCTGCTGGAAAATTTAAGTTGGCGTCACATTGGGAAACAATGCTATTTTTGATAATTTAAGATGGAATGTGTCTAATTTATTGATCTGTAAATGTTACCAAAATATTTGACCCCAAATATTGAATCACATTACTACACAGTTCAGTCTCTCCATGGGATAAATGTAAATATCAACATAAAAACTGACATTTATGCTGGTTTACAGTCTCCCGTTTTTATGAACTCAGTCACTTCTTTTCAAATCACTTGAGTCTTGAAAGCACAGTTAGCAAAACATTACAGACCCCAAATGCAGGTGTCAATAGAAGCATCAGTTCATGGAGTGGCTGCTTTGTGGCCTAAGAAAGCTTTATTTTCCACGTTCTAATGCGGTTCCATGACCTCCCTTTGGCAGGCCTCCATTAAAGAATATGGTTTGGGTAATGGTTTGCTTATTAGTAGGAGAGCAACTCCTGATACTATGAAGACTTATAAAAAGTTAGTCACAACCTCTCATAGCTTTCTCTAAGATCAAAAACTTCATCTCATAAACCCTCAGACGATAGGGAGTGAAAAGGAAATGGCATGTAAATCCATACCTCAAAATATCTTTTTTCCTTCTCAGACAACACAAAATCAGTGCTCCATATAAAATCACAACTAAATTTATCCCTTAGACCCAAGACTCACCATACACAGAGGAAGCATACAGAGTTGTATATATAATCTTGAAATCCCAAATTCCCACCATTCAGATTATTCCTTGGTTAAAGCAACATGTCTTCAAAATGTCTCTCTTAAAATTTTATGTTCTCTGGTGAGTCACCCTTCTATACATTAACATATTTTAATTTCCATTTGTTTCTCAGTGACTGTCTTACAAGAGAGAAGGGTTCTAAGAGACTGGCCACAAAATGGGTAAATTTTGTTTCAGGACAAAGAGGAAAAAGAAATGAGCTGAACATGGCATGGGGGCAGGAGAAAGGGCAGTCAAAGATCAGGATAGGGGACTTCCCTGGCAGTCCAGCGGTTAAGATTCCATGTTTCCACTACAGGAAGCATGGGTTCGATCCCTGGTCAGGGAACTAAGGTCCCACATGCCATGGGGCATGACCAAAAAATGAAAATTTTTTTTTAATAAATAAATTTTTTTTTTTTAAGATCAGGTCAAAACCATTAAAAATGTGAGTCTTGAATGTGGGGGGATTGCTCAAGGAAAACTGGTTTCCACAAGAAGATGGGGATACAAAAAAAAAATGGACCCAATTTATAATACTGCCCAGAGGTAACCCTACTAAAATGAGTAAGATATACATAGAATATTAGCTAAAAAGTGATCTACCAGGAAACATTGTCCCAATTAAAGTTTTTGGCATTGTTCCTGGAACCCAGTGTTGGGAAAGGCAATCTGCCAAGAGCCCTGAACCCTGCACTTCTTGATGGATGTACCAAGAATGCAAAGACCAAATGCTCTTTACCCAAGCATTTCTCAGAGTTGTATCAATTTTTGCAGGAAGCAACCTTGAAAGACGAAGAAATGTCTCCCTCTGGGACTAAGAGACCACTTGTTTACTGTTAGCTTCAAAATGGTGCGTTCCCCAAATGTGATGTTCCTTGGCTGCAATGAAATCTGAGTATGGCAAAGCATCCATGTGACCCTTATTTCATTGTCTCTGTAAGACGTGGGGAAGGGCAAGGAGAACCACCACATTTGCTGATGCTCATGATGCTTGCTGTACCACGAGCAATAAAAAGTTATTTATCTCTGATCCAGGAGCCTGTGTCTTCTCAGCATCCATAACCCAGATTAACCCATTAGCTAACAAGTAGGGCTACATCCCAGACCTGACACCTAGGAATTGCTCAACAAAAGTAGCCATTCTTATGAATAAAAAGTATGCATTTCAACGACTATACCAGAAGTAACACGGAAGAACCAGCGATGCATTCCAAGATTTGAAGTCAAGGGTGAAGGTTTTAAAATAGAATCATTGCACTTTAGTACAGTGCAACCAAGCAATCAATGACTAAGGATCAGTCCTTCCTCTGGTCAGTCTAAAAGTACAAAATCAGGTTTACCTTTAGAGTTACTTTCATGCTAAGTCCTTATGCAATTCAGGACTCTCTATTACTCTAAAATTTTGCTTCCTTGCCATTCTTAGAAATAATAATAACAGCAACAAACACTAATATGGCTCCCAATGTTGGAAGTAACTTATATAAATATTAATATTTCAATCCATAGAGCAGCTCTATGGGGTAGGTGCTATTATTATCCCTATTTTGCAGACAAAGACATTGAGGCACAGAGAGGTTAAATAACTTACTTTAAGCACCCAGCTTGTAAATGGCAGATCAGGGATCTGAACTCTGGTAGTCTAAGACTGTGCTATTAACTAGTACTTTATAAGTCTTTCTAGAAAATAATGGTTTATTATGAGCTGAAAAAAAGGAAAACTAACATTTTTGAACCCCTCTTGCTGCCAGGTGTTTTTACAAATTTATTTCATATAATCTTCTCCTTTCAGGGAAAATATTATCACCATTTTTTACAGATAAGGAAACTGGGGCTTAGAGAAGAAACATAATTCTGTTAAGATCACACAAATAGGCTATTGGAGAAACCAGAATTTTTGAATTGAGGTTTGACTTATTCCAAACCCCATGCTCCTTCTATTACACAATGGTGCCTACAGGACATTTAAAGAAAAGGCTATGGGGCGTCCCTGGTGGCGCAGTGGTTGAGAATCTGCCTGCCAATGCAGGGGATACGGGTTCGAGCCGCGGTCTGGGAAGATCCCACATGCCGCGGAGCAACTAGGCCTGTGAGCCACAACTACTGAGCCTGCGCCTCTGGAGCCTGTGCTCGGCAGCAAGAGAGGCCGCGACAGTGAGAGGCCCGCGTACAGCGATGAAGAATGGCCCCCGCTCGCCGCAACTAGAGAAAGCCCTCGGACAGAAACGAAGACCCAACACAGCCAAAAATAAATCTAAATAAATAAATAATTTTTTTAAAAAAAAACGCTATGGATAGACGGCACATCTTTCCTAATGACTAATTTTGTCTATGATAAGCCTTTTTTGACTTAATCGGAAATGGGAACAGATAGAAACTGTTCAAATGACAAGGTTATCTTGTCCCTAGATGCTTCCTATATTATTTGAAAGTTTTTATTTGTTTGTTTAATATGCCTGACTTTGTATAGAGGAACTCCATTCCTTGAGTATTTTGTCAATCAAGTTATCATTTTAGTGGGAGCCTTCTTTTCTAAACTCTATACTTTAGTATCATACAGTTATCATTGGACTGGATTCTATGACTAAATCTCTACTGAATATCTAAATTAAATGGCTCCTGTTTGGGGCTCATTTAAAATGACAGAATAGCGGAGCTCGAAGAGGTTCCTGAGGCAACTTAATCTCCCTTCTTTGAGGAAATCAAGGCCCAGAGAGGTAGGTGACCAGCTTTCAAACCTAAAAATAATTGGTAAGTATGGTACAGTGAACACTCATATGTCTGGAATCTCGATCCACCAGTGGCTAACATTACATATGTGCTCACTCACTTTTGCTTTATGTATTTGTATATGAGTGTGTGTATATACCTATTCGTGTGTATATATACATATATATATATATACATATATATGTGCATGTACAGTTGATTCACGCTACTCAAGATGGTTACATTCTACAAAGTCACCGCAAATGCTGAATTAGTGAATATTGAACTGTTACTCCCAGGGAAAACACAGGATTCGGTTCCTGTGAGCTTCTGGTCACAATATTTTCATCAGCCAATCAGTACATAACCTTATTTCATGTGTATTTCTGTTTAAAGACACATTATTTAATATCTTTGTTAATTCAGTAACAGAGAACTCACAGCCAACAGCACTATAACTCATGCCTGAAGGAAGTTTATCTAACAGGAGCACTTTCTCCTTAAGGCATATCACAGCTTTCTTGCATTTAGAATACTAGACAGCATGTCAGTATTATGTTTGGGGCCATTTTAAATAGGGAAATCACCAACGAAAAGCACAAAAAATATGAAAAAGTACCACTAACTAGACTGCAGAAAGGATACTTGTTTACAGTATGAGAAATGAAAAAAGAAGGCAGAGATGTGTTGTCTGACCTCCTCTGGGAGCACACATGGCAGGCAACTCAAATTTTTCATCTCTCTGCATTTGGCTTCAAATCATTATGAAAACACTGTGAGTATTGATCTGAGGATTACAAATACATTACCTAGTAGGCGAATTTTCAAATACAAAATCTGTGAATAATGAGGCTTGGTTGTATATATTTAAATTGAAGCATTTAAATTAAGTAGTGAAGTTTACGACATTTCACATTAAATGTGTCAAAGCTGGTGAATTTTGAGTACTATGGATCTGAAGCAAAACTGAAAAATAATACAGAAAAACATTTTGGAAATTTTTTTGGCCTGATGGCTCACAAACTTCCCATTTTGGGGAATCATACCTATCTTTTTTAGGCATCCCTGACCTACCTGAGTTGCAGCACACCATACTCAAGTTCATGACCATCCGAATAGATAAGGCCCACTAGAGAGTGTTATCTTAGATATTCCTGGAGTTACCAACAAAAAAGCTAAGTATATCAATTATCTGTATGTGCATGTAGCAGAGTTATCTGTACAATTGTCAATGCCTTTTTTATGCCAATTATGGATTTCCCCCTCTGATATACAGTATTTCCCTGAGCCAATCCCCAGTCACTGTGGACCTAACATTTTTCACAAACACTCTAAATCAAGTCGCAGACACTGCAGCAATGCTGTGAGACTGCAGTGAAGCAGAAAGAAAGCATACTCTGTGACTCAGTCTCAAGCACCATGTTTGTATTTGTGCTGAGTTGCCTATGTGACCATGTGGCTGAGAAGCTAGAGCCAAAAGCAGGCACAAAAGTATCAACTTTAGCTTCTAATCAAGGCCATCCTTTCATTGAACAAGGACCAGTCATCATCCCTGGTCTCACCAAGTTTCTGTATTTTCCCCTGGCCATCATTGTTGGGAATCACAGATGCTGATGTATGAATGGGAATAAAATGAGGAGATGAAGCCTTGATCTTGAACATGTAAAACACATATTGCTAAGAGAGTAAAAGGGACTTTGGGATTTTTTTAGATGATCTAGATTCACCATCGATTTTAACAAAAGTCTCATGATTCTTATATACCATGTGCTTGGCTTAGCTGGTTTGGAGGAACTTTCTGAGGGCCACTTGTACCATAAATAAAAGCTGTCTTTCCCCAAAGACTTTAATGAGAAAAACTTCAACTAGCTGCTGCCTCCACCAGAAACATCTCTCGTAGTTTTCCCATCACACCCTTTGATTTAAACACACTGCAGTTTGCTTTACTTCTGTGGTCCTGACAGCCCTGAGTCCTTGCACATGGCAGTTCCATGCACCTGAAAGTCCTTCCTCTCCCTCCGTCAACTGGCTACCTCCTCTTCCTCTTTCCAGTCCTGTTTCTCTACCACTTTCTCATGAAAGACCCTCTGAACTATTCCTCAGAATGACTTAACTTTCTTTCCCCTGCTGTTCAGTGTTCCATGTCCCTGGGATCCCCTCAGTCATAGCGTCCTTCACCCTAGATTTAATCACTTGCCCTCAATCCTGTCTTCCACACTAGAGTGTGAGCCTTTTGACTCCTGGCAAAGACTGTCTTTTGTCTTGTTTGTTATTTCATTTTCTGTAGCTCGCACAGTGCCTAGTAGGATAAGAGTTCAAGGAATGTTTGTTGCATGAAAAACTGAATAAATGAATAAGTGAATTTGAATTTTCACTTGCTCTTATTAGAAGTACCATTTGTCCCATTGAAATGCCTAACCCTTATTTTATACATTTAGAATTCCTATAGTGAATTCATAAACAAGGTTTTTTTTAAATGCTTCCATATTTTCCCTGTTTCCTTAGTTTTCCTCAGTACCCTTATTCAGGAAGGAGACTAGGTATGAATTTAAACCAATGTATTTTAAATTGTCTGCCAAGTGCAACTTTCCCACAGTGTCCTAATCCCCCTATAGAGGAGAGATGCTGCTACCAAGCACATCCCCTGGGATGCACAAGAAAGAGGCATAAGAGAATGGCTGCTAGGCAATTCACACAACCTCATCACTCCTCAACCAACTCAAAGGACAATGCTCTATGCCAACTTCTCTTCCTGAGAGGTCACATATGTCCTCCCCATCCTCTGAGCATCTGAGTGTGTGTGTACCTCTTGGAGGAAGTTGACACAGGTCCTAATGAATCAACGTGAGTGAACGAGGTCTGGGTCCCATCATTTGACGCCAGCCACACGTCATCTTTCATGGAGCACAAATGAGCTACACCAGGCTTTTTTTTTTTTTTTTTTTCCAGAGGAATAAAATGCCTTTAACCATTCTGAACAAATCAGTCTCACCAGGCTCCAGAATGCTCAGACATTCAGCTCATTTCTCATAATCTGTAATTAAACCCAAGACCTAGTTGGAATGATAAAGAACGATATTTTCACATGCTCGGCAACATTAGCATGGGAAGAGTAAACAGGGAAATTGGACACAGCAAACTCAGCTTCTCAAGACGAATAAACATATGAAATGATTTTTTCAGGCCAAGCATTTGGAGCCAAGGACATTTTTTTAAAAAGAAAAAAAAGAACAACAACAACAAAAGAAAACACCTCTGATGACATTTGCCTGGTTTCCAGAAACACTGACGTAAAAATCAGACTAAATAAAAATCATATTAAAAAATAAGTAAATTAGACCCAGCTAATAGCTTCTCCACCATAGCTTACTCCATATATATTTTCACAATATGGGTTTCAATAAGTAATTGATCATAGTCATCATCCACTAAAACTAACTTTTATTTGGGGGCCTCCAAGTGCCAGGTGCTATGCAAGGAAACTGTGTAAATGCTATCTCATGTGATCCTTAAAATAAATCCACAAAGTAGGTGTTGTTATTCTCATTTTACAGATGAAGAAACAAGCTCAGAAAGGCAATTGACTTGCCCTTGATTAAAACCATCTGCATTGCTCTATCCGAACTTGCATGTACTTTATAAACTTGGGTTGCAAATCACCTTATAATTTCCAAGGATAGGATAGGAAGAGTTTCTTTCATGACAGGCAGACACCAAAACAAGGAGAAGTCCTGGGAGATACTGACATCTAAATGCGTTAATACATGGTAAACTAAACCATTCCCATGCATCCACCAACACCTATAAATTGACCTCTCCTTGCCACCAGCTACATCTCTAGCTGAGTTCTAACTGCTCATAAAACACCTCTACTTGTGTGTTTGCCCATTGCCTGGAGTTTGACATCCTCAACCGGGTGACCTTAACCTCCTCACGGTGGAGAAATAGGTAATCTGTGTATATAAGGGTTAACCCATAAACCAGGGTCAGCTGAAGAAAAAGAGTGCATGGCGAGACAGGTATTTAAAATGTAAGGCCTACTTTCCTGGGCTAGAGAAATGCCTCTTCAAACATGATCTGTTTCTGCCATGTATCTTGAAAAAGTAGCAAATTACCTATATTTCTACGGTCTAACGTCCACTGCTTCTGACCTTGGAACTGACTGTGCTCTTTTGTGTGTTCTAACCTCATTTCCATCTGCAATATCTCCTCCTATCCTAACATGATGACCTGACCACATCCTGCTTGTCTCCTTCCCAGATAGTTTGTTTTTAAGTTCTCAATTTGGACTTCATCTACCTCCAATTAAACCCACGAGAGTATTAATAGATTGTTGTTATTTAGAGCTTCTTCTCTGCCAGTAAAGCTAAAACCTTTACATGTATTATAATATTATATTTTATAGATGATAACATTGATATACAAATATGTCAAGTAATTTGCCCAATGTCACATAACATAAGTGTTAAATCCAGAATATGAACCTCCCCATTCATTCTGCCACTAAGAGCTCACGCTCTTAACCACTACACCATAACACCTCCTATTAAGCAGAAAGATGTCAAACCTTTCTCCTGAAAATTGATGGCTACAGTAAAATCAGTCTTCCAGTATCCAGGCCAGAACTCTGAAATATCTTTGAATCACATCTTTTCTTCATTTCCAATAGCCACTTGTCCCCTAGTATTGTCAATTCTTCCATCCAGAACTTTATTTTTCATTTCCTTTCTACTTTTCTCTAACCATCTTCATTCCAATAACATTCCAACTAGTCTCCCCAAATGTAGTTTTCTTCCTGATCTAATCTGTCTCACACAGGATTGCCAAACTAATCTTCTTAAATATTGTATTCACCAGAAAAGGCTGAAGCCGGATGATGCTTAGTCTTTAAGGAGAATATTTTGAGGGGAATATGACATTTAAGAAATTGAAGGACTGTCAAGTAATTAAAAGATTAGCTTTATTTTGTGTTTCCAGAGAACAAAAATCATGTTTCTATACATGGGATGGGAGGTGGAAGGTTTTTTTAATTAATCTTGGTATGAAGAAGTAATTTTTATCAATTAGAGACATTCAACAGTGGAATAGTTTGCATATCACATTGTGATTCATCCACTAATATGTTCAAGCATAGACTAAATTAAGGTTTGGGGATGTCTGGAGGTTGGACTCAATCAGCTCAGATATTTCTTTGGGGTTTTTTAATTCTGTAATGAGTCCGTATACAAAGGCCAGCAATGACTCTCAAATTCATATCTCACTATCCATCTAAACTTGCATCTCAATACTTCCAATCATGAATCTCCAATCCCAGGTTGGTAAATTAGTACCCATACACCAAGCTTATCCCTCAAGTCTCTGCTTTTGCTCAAGCAACTTGAGCCAGCCAGAATCCCTGTCTCTAAAGTCTCCACCCCGTCAAATTTTTTTGATTTAGCAATGTAATACTCCTTTATAATTTCACCAAAAATACAAAAATTATCTCATTTTATGTTCTCTCTCCTTCCCTTTCTTCAAGTCCTAATTCATCCACACAGCCTACTTTGAAGAAAGTATTTTATATGAAATATGATTTATCTAGACATGTATCGCATGAGCTCCTTATCTTGGTGTCATCAAAGAGTTTGTGTTTCCCTGAAGTTGTTTTTGAATTTTTACGTGTACGTGCTCATGTTCTATTTTCTAGTAAATATGATTATCCTTGTATTTTATTGGAGCCTCAAAGAGATCTTTGTACCCAAAAAAGGTTAAGAAAAATTTTGTTTGCATTTTTCATCACCTGTATCATTTAGCTGTTCTCTCTCTTTTGTATTTTTCCACTTGTATTCTGTCTTAGATTGTAAGAAAGGATAGCATCATGTCTGTATCCCAAGTACCCAGTATGTAGTATGTATTTTAGAAATGTTTGTGACTGAAGGCCTGAAAGAATGAATGCCACATCTCCTACTATAACAGTGTTTTGTTACCTTTGGACATTCTCTGAATATTTTAGATTGGACCTGGGGTTTTCAAAATAATCACTAAGAAGGCAGCTTCTTAATTCCTAACATATAGCTGAGATATATAAATATCTCATCATGTTTTGTCAAATTTGTCTGCCACAGATTAGCTGAGACTTTTTGCATGCTAGAAGTAACTGCATTCACTGAATTTCCTAATTCTGGAGCTCACACAGAAACATCTTTACTATACCACTTATTACATGTCTATCTCGCTCCCATTCTTCAGTGAAAGACCTTGGATGTAGAAGTGGATAAAGATGCTACAAAGGGATCTACAGTGATCGCTCACCAAGGCCACAGGAAGAATGATGTGGAGGCACAGCCCTGGAAGAAAGGCTGATGGGACTGCCTTCCATTTACTTTGGATCTGTTCCACTCTCTCACTTACTGGTTAAAAAAATAATAATAACAAAAAGTAATACAGTTCTCCCTTCTTAAATACATACTCAATGGAAGATCAATTACTAGGCTTGCCTGGCAACACCTAAGAGAGTGCTGAGCGCCTATTAGTTTCGCTTTTAATGTGGATGATGAACTGAATGGAATCAGGCTCCTTAACATTATCAGTGAGGTTCTGTGCTAAGTACCCCATGCAAAGTTTTAAAGTACGCTCACTCTTCACAGAGAACATTCAAGGTACTGAACTCATTTTAGTAGCAATTCTTTAATAAGGGTGTCTGTATGTTAACAAGTAGAGAGAAAGACTGACTTTTGTTAAATCCTTTTTCTCCTTACAATAGGACCTGCTCTATTTTAGGTAGCTAATATTAACATTCATTGAACACCAACAGTGAGCTGGAAACTGTATTGCATAGAGACGTTTTCCTTCTCTGTTGCTGCGCTATATTGGTCAACAATGGAATAATAAGCAAGTGGCAGACTTGCAAACTGAATTATATAAAAAGACACAGAGCTGGTTATGCCCACCATCAAAATGCACATGTTTCAGCACTAAACCTATGCCTGGGAACATCCTGAGATAGTTTTCTTTCTTTTCATCTTATTTTCAGCATCTGGTACAGGCTTTGTAGGAACAAGATGCCTCAATGCAATATATGTTTACTGATGATGAACTCAAGTCTTGTCTGTTATTTCAGAGTGGTACCAAAAATAACTATCATTAGCATTAATAAACTTTGCATTATGCCATATATATAGCATAAATATATATAAACTTCCCAGCTCTCATTTGAGCTAAGGATTATTATAGATGAGGAATCTGAGGTCCATTAAAAAGAAGTAACTTGTCAGGGATCACACAATAGCAGAGATGGAAATTCAACTTGGGTCTTGAGTCCAAACCCTATCCAGTTTCCCCAACTTTAAGGAGTCTCAAGAAGAATATATCTGTTTTGAGCCCTTATATGAGCAAGCCACTGATTTTGTTGGAAACAGAAAAGCGTAAAACTGGATAATAAATAATAACTCCTCTCAAGAACATTAGAATTGAGTAGGAGTAGTAAGAAAAATAAGGCCTGACTGTAAATATCCATGACACAAGGTAGTGTGGAATAAGTTTCAAACCAGGCATCATGTGCATTCAGAAGAAGAAGGCAGTGCTTGGCAAAGGCTTCCTGGAGAAGGTGCTGGACAAACTGAACAATGTTCAATAAATAAGTAGACACATAGGATGGGAATATAAAACAAATAAAGTTATCGAAATTGGAGATTCATAGAAACATTTTGCCAGTACTGTGGGGAGATGTGAAAAACAGATGAGGTATAATCTCTGTGCTCAAGGACCTTACAGTTAAATTGAGAAGAAAAGAACCTCATATTCAAAATAATTGAAGAACAGTCTAGGGCATCCCATATAGCAATTGAATGGTGAATTGTGTGGCACAGGCAATAGAATACTGGTGGTGCTCAGAGAGCAAGCTTTGCAGGTCTTAAGTCGAGTTTGTCCATGAAGAGAAAAGAAATGAAGCAAATATTGCCAAAGGCAAAGAGAATAAGGACTAAAATGCTTTGGGGATTATTTGTTTGAATATTTATCGAGTTTCAGTGTACTCAATGAACACAGGGCTAGGTATTCATTTAGAAGTCTCAGAGACAGTCATAAAAGTGTGACTGAAGGAAAAAACAGCCATGAAACCATGGTGACTGCTAAGCCTAGAGAAAGGAGCCCACATATTTGAGCCAAATGGGGGAGCCCTGAAGAGAAAGCTCTACCACTAGTTATGTGGCCTTGAGTAATTCATTTAATCTCTGGTTCTCAGTTTTCTCATCTATCAAATGGACTAATAATACCTCCCTGGCCTCAATCACAGGTTTGTAGTTAAGGCTTATTGATTTCATCGAGCAAGTGTCAAGGAAACTTGAAGTACTACCTACAGTGCAAATGCAATGCCAAATGCTGGGTGGAAATGCAGAGATAATAAAATACTGCAACCCATGTGCACACAGCCTAGCCAGCCATTCCAATGTACCCAGTCATTAATTCGACCAACATTTTTTGAGAATCTACTAGGTTCCAGACATCATGCTTTTCGCTAAGGGTCCAAAGTCAAAAAGTTAGAAGAACACATAAGTGTAAATCTTCATGAATTGGCAATGGTTTCTTAGATATAACACCTAAAGTACAAGCATAATATATGACATAAAAGTACAAGATAAATAGATAAAGTGAACTTCATCAAAGTTTAAAACTTCTGTTTTTCAAAGAACTCTATCATAAAATGATAAGACAATGAATGGAAGAAAATATTTGCAAATCATATATCTGATAAGGCCTAATATTCAAATACATAATGAACTATTACAACTCAACAATAAAATGACATATATCCCAATTAAAGATGAGCAAAGATTTGAATAGACATCTCTCCATAGAAGATATACAAATGGTCAGTAGCATACAAAAAGATTCTTAACATTATAAGTTGTCAAAGAAATGCAAATCAAAACCTCAGTGAGATACTTCTTTATAACCACTAGGATAACTATAATCAAAAAGATGGACAAGGGGCTTCCCTGGTGGCGCAGTGGTTGAGAATCCGCCTGCCGATGCAGGAGACACGGGTTCGTGCCCTGGTCCGGGAAGATCCCACATGCCGCGGAGCAACTAAGCCCGTGAGCCATGGCCGCTGGGCCTGCGCGTCCGGAGCCTGTGCTCCGCAACGGGAGAGGCCACAACAGTGAGAGGCCCGCATACCGCAAAAAAAAAAAAAAAAAGATGGACAAGGGCTTCTCTGGTGGCGCAGTGGTTGAGAGTCCTCCTGCCAATGCAGGGGATACGGGTTTGTGCCCTGTTCCAGGAGGATCCCACATGCCGCGGAGCGGCTGGGCCTGTGAGCCATGGCCGATGAGCCTGCGCGTCCGGAGCCTGTGCTCTGCAATGGGAGAGGCCACAACAGTGAGAGGCCCGCGTACAGCAAAAAATAAAATAAAATAAAATAAAAGATGGACAATAAAAATTGTTGGCAAGGATGTGGAGGAATTAGAACCATCCTATTTGTTGGTGGGAATGTAAAATGACATAGCCATCTTGGAAAACAGTTTGACAGTTCCTCAAAAAGTTAAACATAAAGTTATCATATGATCCTACAGTTCCATTTCTGGCCATATACCCAATAGAACTGAAAACACATATTTACACGAAAACATACTCACATGGTTCTTAGTAGCATTGTTCATAATAGCCAAAAAGTCGGGGGGAAATGTCCACCAACCAATGAGTAGAATGAAACTCCACCAACCAATGAATATAAACATGGAATACTATTTGGCCATTAAGAAGAATGAAGTACTGATACATGTTATGATATGAATGAACCTTGAAAATATTATGCTAAGCAATAAAAGTTTGTCACAAAGGCCCACATATTATGATTCCATTTATACAAAATATCCAGAACAGTCAAATCCATAGACACAGAATGTGAATTGGTTGTTGCCAGGGACTGGAAGGAGGGGGCAATGTGAAGTGACTTTTTTATTTTCTTTTATTTTTTTTTTTGCGGTACGCGGGTCTCTCACTGTTGTGGCCTCTCCCGTTGCAGAGCACAGGCTCTGGACGCGCAGGCTCAGCGGCCATGGCTCACAGGCCCAGCCGCTCCGCGACATGTGGGATCTTCCCAGACCGCGGCACGAACCCGTGTCCCCTGCATCAGCAGGCAGACTCTCAACCACTGCACCACCAGGGAAGCCCTGAAGTGACTCTTAATAGACATAAGTTTCTGTTTGGGGAGGGGAAAATGTTATGGAATTATATAGTAGAGAGGGTTGCATAACCTTGTGAATATCGTAAAAGCCGCAGAAGTATACACTTTAAAAGAATAAATTTTATGGTATATATATTATATCTTACTTTTTAAAAAGACAGAGTTCCTTCTAATCAAGGAATTTACAACACGGTGGAAAGGAAAAAGAGGGAAATCACTTATAGTGCAAACCAAACATATTCACTATTCAATATAATAGGCATTGGTGAGTTGTTTCACACATACAGAGAGATATAAAACAATAGCTAATATTTATTGAGCACTTGCTATATGCTAGGTATTGTTCTAAGCATTTCACATGTTAGCAGCTCATTTAATCCCCATGATATGTACAATTACATCTCCATTTTTCAGAAAAGGAAACTAAGAATGGTAAAGAAACTTGTCCAAGGTTATACTACACATAAACAACAGAGCTAGGGTTAGAACCCAAAAAGTCAGTCTATGGCATTTGTATTCTAAACCACAAGGCAATACTTTTTCTATAGAAAATATAGGGTACAAAACACATTAAAAAATTATTATCAGCAAGTCTCAGCTCATGGAAAAATTGAATCTTGGAGTTAAAATTTATCTACTACCTCCTCCTGGTTCATGCCTGAAGTCTCTACACAATTCCCTGCCCAAATGATCACGGACCCAGCCTATAATGTATACTTCCTGAAAGAGGGAACTCAGCATTGACCCAGACCATTTATTCCATCTTTAAACGACACTGGCTATTTTGAAAGTTCTTCCTTGCATTAAGATTGTATGACTCTTAGAGAAAGAAGCTCTTCATTGGTCAGGTTGCCTAGAAGCAGAGCCTGAGATGGGGATTTAGCTGAATGTGATTTATTAACAAAGTGCTCTTAAGGATGAGCTTGTAAGGGAGGGAAGAGAATGGGATAGGAAAGTGGTAAGTGGTCCCAGTCAAGTACATTCTTGGTCCCATGCATAGCTTTAAGGCTCTATAGAACATAAACCACAGCACAAAGTTGCCTGCCTTGAAGCATCTACCTGTTGTGAGCCACAGTGGTGGAGAGGGACAAGTAACCCTGGGCAAGGTAGCCAGGAGAAGGGGGTGGGGCAGCTGCAAGCCATGAGCAGCTCACACAGCAGCTAGGGGTAGAGTGCACAGGCCTGGTACAGGGGATCTATGTGGGTATCACAGCATCTCCCACTTGCCCACAGTGCCTAGCAAAGGGGTTGAGGATGAGTGTATAGAGTAGAGCCTGTTTTAAAACCTAAATTTATTCTTAAGCCTCTGCTATTTACACCTATTAGCTGTGTGACTTAAGCCTGGTTCTTTAAGCCTGGTTCTTGACCTGTAAAATGGACACAATAACACAGGCAGACCTTGGAGATAATTCAGGTTTGTTTCCAGACAACTGCAATAAAAAGATTATAGCAATAAAGCAAATCTTTTTTTTTTTGGTTTCCCAGTGTGTGTAAAAGTTATGTTTAGACTGTAATCTATCATGTATACAATATTGCTATGTCTAAATAGACAATGTACATACCTTAATTAAGAAGTCCTTTATTGCTAAAAAAAAATGCTAACCATCATCTGACCCTTCAGCAAGTTGTAATCTTTTTGACATTACAAAGTATTGCCTCAGTGTCGATGGCTGCTGACTGATCAGGGTCATGGTTGCTGAGGGTTGAGTTGGCTGTGGCAGTTTCTTAAAATAAGACAATAAAAAAGTTTGCTGCATTCATTGACTCTTTTCAAGAATGATTCCTCTGTAGCATGCAATGCTGTTTGATAGTCTACTACTTGCAAAGAACTTCTGTCAAAATAGGAGTCAATCCTCTCAAAGCCTGCCACTGCTTTATCAACTAAGTTTATGTAGTATTCTCAATTCTTTATTGTCATTTCAACAATCTTCACAGCCTTTTCACCAGGAGTAGTTTCCATCTCAAGAAACCACTTTCTTTGCTCATCCGCTGAAGTTTTATCATGAGACCGCAGCTAGTGAGTCACAGCTTCAGGCTCCACTTCTTTTTTTTTTTTTTTTTTTTTTTTTTTTTTTTTTTTTGTGGTATGCGGGCCTCACTGTTGTGGCCTCTCCCGTTGTGGAGCACAGGCTCCGGACGCTCAGGCTCAGCGGCCATGGCTCACGGGCCCAGCGGCTCCGCGGCATGTGGGATCTTCCCGGACCAGGGCACGAACCCGTGTCCCCTGCATCAGCAGGCGGATTCTCAACCACTGCGCCACCAGGGAAGCCCACAGGCTCCACTTCTAATTTTAGTTCTCTTGCTGTTTCCACCACATCTGCGGTTACTTCTTCCACCAAAGTCTCAAACCCCTCACGTCACCCAGGAAGATTGGAATTAACTTCCAAACTCCTGTTAATAGTGATATATTGACCTCTTCCTGTGAATCATGAATGTTCTTAATGGCATCAGAATAGTGAATCCCTTCCAGAAGGTTTTCAATTGACTTTACCTAGATCCACCAGAGAAATCATGATCTAAGGCAGCTATAGCCTTATGAAATGTCTTTCTTAAATAATGACTTGAAAGTCAAAATTACACCTCGATCCGTGGGCTGTAGAATGGATGTTGTGCTGGCAGGCATGAAAATAACATGAATCTCACTGTACATCTTCATCAGAGCTCTTGGGTGACCAGGTGCATTGTCAATAAGCAGTAGTATTTTGAAAGTAATCTTTTTTCTGAGCAGTAGTTCTCAACAGTGGGCTTAAAATATTCAGTAAACTATGTTGTAAATAGATGGCCTGTCTTCCATGCTTTGTAGTTCTATCTATAGAGCACGGGCAGAGTATATTCAGCATAAATCTTAAAGGCTCCAGGATTTTCAGAATGGTAAATGAGCATTGGCTTCAACTTCAAGCCATCAGCTGCATTAGCTCCTAATGAGAGAGTTAGCTTGTCCTTTGAATCTTTGAAACCAGGCATTGACTTCTCCTCTCTAGTTATGAAAGTTCTACATGGCATCTTCTTCCAATATAAGGCTGTTTTGTCCACACTGAAAATTTGTTGTTTAGTGGAGCCACCTTCAGTAATTATCTTAGCTAGAGCTTCTGGATAACTTGCTGCTGCTTCTACATCAGTACTTGCTGCTTCACTTTGCACTTTAACGTCATGGAGACGACTTCTTTCCATAAGCCTTTTAAGCCAATCTCTGCTAGCTTCAAACCTTTCTTCGGCAGCTGCCTTACCTATCTCAGTCTTCACAGAACTGAAGAGAGTGGGCCTTGCTTTGGATTAGGTTTTGACTTAAGGGAATGTTGTGACTGGTTTGATCTTCTCTCCAGACCACTAAAACCTTCTCCATGTCAACAATAAGGTTGTTTCACTCTCTTTATCATTCATGTGTTCACTGGAATAACACTTTTTTTTTTTTTTTTAAATTTTTTTTTTTTTTTTTTTTTTGCGGTATGCGGGCCTCTCACTGCTGTGGCCTCTCCCTGCTGTGGCCTCTCCCGTTGCGGAGCACAGGCTCCGGACGCACAGGCTCAGCGGCCATGGCTCACGGGCTTCGTTGCTCCGAGGCATGTGGGATCTTCCCGGACCAGGGCACGAACCCGTGTCTCCTGCATCCGCAGGCGGATTCTCAACCACTGCGCCACCAGGGAAGCCCTGGAATAACACTTTTAATTTTCTTCAATAACTTTTACTTTGCAATTACAACTTGGCTAACTGTTTGGCATAAGAGACCTAGTTTGGGGCTATCTCAGCTTTTGACATGCCTTCCTCACAAAGCTTAATCATTTCTAGCTTTTGATTTAAAGTGAGATACATATGACTCGTCCTTTCACTTAAATACTTAGAGGCCATTGTAGGGTTTTTAATTGATCTAATTTCAATATTGTTGTGTCTCAGGAAATAGGGAGGCCTTAGGAGAGGGAGAGAGATGAGGGAATGGCCAATCAGAACACACACAGTATTTATCGATTAAGTTCGCTGTCTTAAAGGGACACAGTTCTTGGTGCCCCAAAACAACAATAACATCGAAGGTCACAGATCACACAGTGTTCACAGATCACCATAACAAATTTAATAATAACGAAAAAGTTTGAAATATTGGGAGAATTACCAAAATGTGACACAAAGATACGAAGTGAACAAGTGTTACTCCGAAAATGGTGCCGATAAACTTGCTCTAGACAGGGTTGCCACAAACCTTCAATTTGTAACAAACATAATATCTATGAAGTGGTATAAAACAAACACAATAAAACTAGATATGCCTGTACCATTATAGGGCTGTAATGAGAATGAAGAGAAATGACAAACAAAATGCATTTAGCACTATGCTTAGCAGGTAATTAATGCTCAAGCAACTATTATCATAGCAAGTATATATCAAATACTTGTTGATATGAAGTTTTGCCCATTTCCTTCTAAAGTGAACTGAAAGAAGTTGAATTACTTGTGTAACCCACCAACAATTTCAAATTTTATAATTTCCAGCCCCTATAAGAGAACATTTAAACATTTTCTCACCATAGTTTGAATTCACACAGTGAAAATTTAAATTTTGTCCTATAGTCCTCTCCAGAAGAACAGTCTTTTCTTTCAGCTTTACCTTTTCATCCTATTGAATTAAGCTTTCCTTCTGGACTATCATAAATCCACCAGTATCTGATGTTTTCCTTTGTGGTCATGAATACCAAAGTCTATAAATCCAGGTCCTGCTCTAATGATTTCAAATATATTCCAATTTCCAGGGTTATCCCTGTTAAAGGTACTTTTATAAGAATCTGGTATTTTTGCCACGAAAAGACTTGTGCCAACTGCCAAAACTTGAGGGCAAGCATCTGACAGAAAACCAGTGATGGAATTTTTGGCCACCAGACTGGCAGCTCCATCAATAACAGTGGAACTGGACAGATTTGACCTTGACCCTGGGCTGGGTAAAAAACTGATGCTATACCATGACCAGTACAGAGCATTCTGGAGAAAACCTTCTCATCTTCTAATGGTAGAAAGGCCCATCCCAACAAGGAAATGGCTGTATTGTACACAGCATTGGGGGTACATGTATCGTTCATAAAGCTGCACTCTGTAACTCTACAGAGATGACGTCCAGCAGCAGTCTTTCTGCCAAAACATGCCCTGGAATTCCAAGGCACTTTAGGTAGTGAATTGACTTGCCATTTTACTGTCCTCCCATCCCAAGCATCTCTCTACTCTAAACATATTCCAAGGCACACATTCTTCACCAGTGCTCTTCCCATGGAGGCCGGTCACATTCTTTTGTTCATGCATTCAGTCATTCAATTACTAATTCAATGAATATTCATTGAGTGCTCAGCTAGTACTAAGGATACCAAGGTGAAGATGGGTATAGGAAAAAGGAAACCAAATGCAGTGACTGAGTTTTAACCCTTGCACACTACAAACTGTGCCCCACCCTTGTAATATAGGACAATTTTTAAGAGAAATTCTGGCAAAAATTTTCCTTATTTCAAATATTAAATTAATAATGGTGGAAATGTAGACACTGTTGCATAGAACTTCCTGGCCCTTCTTGAATCATGCCGCGAAAGAACTGGCTATTCAGTTAGAGAACTGCTGGACTTGTCTCTGCTCACACAACATACAAAGCAGCTTGAAATCCCAGTGCCTTGAAAGAACACTTGACCGTGCCCATCTACATCCAAGATGCCCTGTGGAATCAGTTTTCTATGACTCTACTTCCCACTCTGTGAAATGGGGATGCTGTCACAAACAAGGCTGGCAGGCACCTGGGCAGCAGAAAATACTGTTATTTGCCTATTTAATGGATTACTTTCAAATTGTTCATTTTTCTCATGTTTGAAATACCCAGCTAATAATAATAATGAGATGGGACGTGACGATGAAAACTCTCTCATTTAGCAAGATTCATTTTGCAAAATCATCCCAGAGCATCTGAATCACTGCCTAGCAGGGGAGAGCAACAGCTGGCAAACAAGCAGTGATGTATTATAATGTTTTTAGCACCATATGGCAATATGTCTTCAAAGTCACCTGCAGGTTGAAATGAAAACCCATTTTATAACTATCTAAGGAGAATAGGGGCCAAGAAATCAAGGGGTGCATTGGAATAATACTATATGGTCACCAAAAGCATGTGCTGCTAAATATTAAATATTGAAGTAGCAACACATTATTAAGCAGCTAAAATAACAAGTTGTCTAAAACCTTTAATTGCCATGAAGTGTTACAAACCAAAGACTCATCAATTGAACCACAAGATGCTATTATCCAAACCCAATTAAAAGTGATTAATAGTTATCGTGGTAGGCCTTAATTAGGATTCTAGCCCTTTAATATGAGAAATGAAGTCAAGAAGCGGGTATCAAATAGAACCTAAGTGTTAGGTGAGTTGGGTTTTTTTCCTTATTTTTGTTAGAGAAATAGATCTTGCATATCTAATGTTTTCTTTCCTTCTGATCATGAACTGTCTTGCCCACACTCTGTGGTGGAGAACACAGCTTGAAGTATCAGAGGAATCTCTCGCTTCCAGCTTCTCCCCAACCCATTCCCCTGCAGGCTGCCATCTTCCCAAGCCTACTTCTGTTCCTCTCTCAGTGTAAGTGGTGTTGCCCTACCTCACATCAGCGTGGGGAAGGGAAAAGGGAGGAGGTGCAGGGGAACAAAAGGCAAAAAACAATCAATAAATAGTAGTCACTGCCTCCTAGCCCAGCTTCCTCTAATTTCTCCCTAAAGTTCCCTAAGTCCTCAGAGAGGTGATGGACATATCACCTCATGAGTTCTCCCCTTAGCAACACATTGCCTTTCACCATTTCCCTTCCCTTCCCTCTGGATCTCTGAAGTGACGCTGCTGTAGAAGCTACATATGTCCATGACAAAGGTGCCACCGCATCGTGTCATTTTCCTTGTTCCAAATGTAGTGTGATCAGTGGCTTGGATGGCTGGGTGCCATGTTCAGTAGGCTCCAATAACCTTCATCCTTAAGTGTCCCATCAGTCTGTCCCATGGGCTACAATACTGCTACCTCATGCTCCTTGTGGACCTCGAGATTTCACTCTTCTAACTTTCACCCATTGTACTATTGTCACATCTCTCCCTAGGTCTCAGACATGACTCTAGGGCATTGTATTACCAGAAAATAGAACTGACCGATACCTTTGTACCCTGACCCTGGCCTACTGCCCTGAAACCAAGCATAAACATAATGATAATAATAATAGTCATAATTTATTGAACTTGTCATAGTTGCCAGACATTCTATTAAGCACTTTAAATACATCCCATCAATTATTATCTCCATCACTGAGAGAAATTGCAGAGTTCACCAGGGCTAAGGAGTCAAGATTCAAGTCCAGGTCTGACTTCAGAATTTGTACTCTTACCCATGGTAAGTAGTGGCTTTCATTCCTCAACATGTTCTTCCTTTAGAACATGTTCTTTTCCAGATAACTCTTTAGGCACTCACAGAAATATATTTCAGGAACCAAAATGTAGCAAGAAACACATGACTGAATTCTGGTTGTAAAGCACAGCTTAGTTTCTCCATCTGAAACCCTCCCAACGATAGGAATAGTGATGTTTATGTGTGTGTTTCTTTATCCTTGACAGTCTTACCTCATTTGCTCCTAACACCAACTCTCTGTTCTTGATTATTCCTTCTTTCTAGAATGCTCCCTGCTCCGCTGCAGACCCCAAACCCCAACTGCCATGAATGAAGTCTCTCCTTGACCTTCTACTGTGTCAGGTCTCCCAACTCTACTTTTTAGGATGTTGGGTATACCCCACAGGTGATAATTCAAATTTTTTGGTCATTGTGGTTATTTTAATAGTTGTCTTATCATCGCAGCGATTTTAGATTGTAAATACCCTTAATGGAAGGATTTGGCATTACATCCTATACACCTTGCAGTACATAAGAGAGCACTCCATTCCCTGAGTGGGAACTTAATACCCATTTGTTGAATTAAGATAACTTTAATTTCTGCTCCTTTATTAACAGATCATATTTATGATCAACTACTCTACATATCATTTCCACTTGCAAGTCTCCATATTTTCCCCCAAAACAAGAGCACTTTGAAGTCATTCCAAGCTTTTAATTTAATTTTCTTTTAATGGAGTTTGCCTCTAAGTTGGTTCAGTATATTCTCTAGCAGTCTATTTCCTTATGGATTTATAGCCTTGAAAAACTTTTTTTTCTGCCTTAAGAATCTCCTGGATTATTTATTGGGGCTGATTCATATCTAGTGTATTTATATTGTTTTCTTATCAAAAGAGAATTCCCTATTACATTTCAGCCAAAATATCTCAGTTTTCCTCAAACTCCAAGTGATTTATGGTGTATAATACATATTGGGGAAAATTAAAGTTTTTTATAGATCAAACAAATACATCGGCATGGCTCTTTCCTAAGCCTTGCATGTGAGAATTTTTCCTGATGAGTTTTGGTTTTCTATGCTACGTCCAGTAGCAGCAGATTGTGGCTCACAGCCAGGGCTACTGAGTGAGGTAAACAGAAGATTCCTGCTCCTGCACCAATATTTCACCAATATTTCAATATTGGTGAAATATTTCACCAATGGCTCCATTGGTGATTCAGTTGAGAGCTCTTGGTTTGCCAACACATAGAAAGAATAAAGACAACGTGGAAAAAAGTACAGCCTTTCAAAATCAACTCGCCAGAGTTTTTGTTTTTCTTTTTAATACTTTTTGCCTTTATTTACAAGTTTATTCATGCACATAGTAAACTATTTACACCAAAGGTTTATAAAGAAAAGCATGCTCCCCTCCCACCTGGTTTCCAGTCCCACACTTCAGAGACCACCACTGTTAGTGTTCCTTGCATATTCTAGACTAAGGGTTTTAAAGAGGAAGCAGAGAAATTACAATCAGACTCAACCACAGGTAATCAATGGTCTGCAGTGAGCACCTATTAGGCTCCACGCACTATGCTGGGTGCTGCACGTGGCCGCTCCTTGCTTCACAAGATTTACAGCTATGAGCAGTACAATAAACAGGGCTTTAGCACACAGTGTAATCAGAGCTATAATTGTAGAAGTGCCAGGAGCTAAGGGAAATTGTAGACTTCCCAGAGGTGGTAAAAACCTTTATGAGGGCTCCAGTAGGGAGAATTCTGTCAGGCACTGAGAAAGGAAATAGTGGTCTCTGAGAATAACCTGTGCAAAGCCAGGAGATGGGAGAGAAGACATGGCAAGCTTGACAAACTGAAAAGTGGTCAATTTGGTGAAAACTCGTGTTTGAAGGAAGATGGGCAAACGAAGAGCCTAGAAAGGAAAAAGTCACTTAGTGGCCGTCGACCACCTCCCCACTGTTCTTGCTATCATCTTATAAAGAAGAATACTGTACATGAAATAAGAAAATCTGATTTTAAATATTGTCTAATTACCTGAACATCTCCTTTGCCTCAGGTGTAAAGGAAGAGAAATCAAAGCCACCTCCCAGGGTTATTGTGAGAATTAAAGTCAATTATCTAATTCATGCAAAGTTGCCCTAGCAGCATGCCAAGCAAATACAAATGATAGAACCCAGCAAATATCAAAAGAAAAGAAAAAAAAAGGAATTACTCTAGGCCGTTGGAATTTCTTCTGTACATCATTATCTGGCCGAGATTCTGAACTGCCAGGGCACAAAACAAGAGGGAGAATATCGCTCCCCATCCCAAATCATGGGAAATCACAGAGATCACACTCCTGCCACCAGCCTGGTTCTACTTTGAAGACTGGGCCACTTTGAAGAATTTCCAAAGCATATTGTAAGACAACATATTGCCTGCCTCCTAAGGCCTGATATTCCTTAAGATATTACTAATTGGAGAAATGAATCATCTATTACACTTGCGGGGTGGAAAAATGTCTCGATCATTTGGGAAACAAATTCAGATCTTAGTCATTGATAGGAATCTACTGCTTTTCAGAGTAAAGTTGTGAAACTGGCAAAGGAGTTACTTTTTTAAAGAACACTGATATTCTTGCTTACTTACTTGCTTTTGTAGCCATAGATAAACAGAAGTCCTAGCAGAAAGGTTATTTTAAAATGGATCACCCTCAGAGTGACAGAGCACGCAAATTATTTGAATGGTGGTGTTTGGTTTGACATCTTTACTGAGAATTTCTGTGCAGCCACTGGTATTGTATGACTGAAGAATCGTGTCGTTGTGTGTTTTTACCCCCTGATTACTACTTAATTTGTACTTCAGTGCTTGCAAAATGAGTGTGAAAAATGAAAATTGAGTAACAATTGGAGGGTAAGAGACATAATTGTGTGATTTCTGACATCCAGCACAGAGTTTCAATAGTACGGAAAAATTAACTGTGACAGTTCAGGCAACTGACCCACTTTGGGCCTAAAGCTGTAGAACTTGAAATGCCAGGAGCTATAGTTTTTAAGGAGTTGAAGAGATCAGACTTGACATGGGAATATATGAACCTATTGTCAAGTCCATAGGCTTTCTCTGGTAGAACTACATAACTCCTTTAAAGAATTCTCTTGTCACTGTCTAGGCTTACCAAGGAAAATGCAGACCTCTATTCAATGCAGTGTATCATCTCTAGCATGCTAAGTCACTTAGTAATCAAACTTGGCCATGCTACAGAGGATGATCCATTTATTGATTCATCTATTCAATTCATAAGCAATTCTTGAGCACCTACTAAAAAATCAGGCAAAATCCTAGACCTTGGAGATTCAAAGATAAATAAGACATAATCTCTGACTTCAAGGAACTCATAGTGTAGCATACCAAGTACCACAGGAAATAATAATCATCACAAGAAATAGTGTTGTATAGAGGAGGGGAGGGTTCAAGATTGATCTGCTCTAGGTGTCAATTCTGAATATGCTATTGATAGAGATAAAAAAGTAAACAAATAATTACACATGCAAATCTTACAATAAATGTGTGGTTAATGTCACTGTGACTCCTTTAATTAGAAAAACAAGGTCATTTCCCACTTAAGTTGACCAACAGAGAAGAAGCAGCTGATTGAGGCGGATTAAGTGTTTAGTGATTGTTGCAGGTTCAACAACAGAATTGATCTGAATTAGTCAAGGAAAAACTGTATTTATTCTTTAGGAGACAGTGTTTGGTGTTTAGGACCCAATATTCAGCTCAACAGAATTGCTTCAACTGCAATTCTTTTGATCTCTGTAACCCAGGTTTGCATCCTCTATACATATGGCCATTGCTGAGGGAGGAGGCTGCTGATTTTCAAAAGCTTAGATGAAAGGTGAAGAAGAGCACCTGTGCTGGATGAACACAGTTTGTTTGTTTGTTTGTTTTAAGCCAATATGACGGTAACAAATGCCATCGCTTATTACTGAGGCTGTTAACCTTTGGTCTTTTCTTGGAATCAGAAAAATGTCTCTGACCACCAGTAAAAAAGTCATAGTCTGGTGAAACCCTAAATTATACTCTGTACAGCAGCACCTCTTCCCTTAGATTAAGAAGAAAAAACTCATTTTTTTTTTTCTGATTTATTTTTGCTTAATTTTCTTGGCAAAGTTTGGATTCCAAAAATTCCTTTGAAGCCCTTTAAGGGTCTCTTAAAGCACTTTTTCCCTCTTTGAATCAGCATACATCTTTTCCCAGCATGGAAGGAAATTCCTACTTCAAAAAGAAGGTTTGAAGATTCAAATCTGGCCCTCTTTCTAAAGGATAGGCCTGGTTATAGGTATGTATCAATGGGATACATTAACCACACATAACTCATGGAGTAATCTAGAGATTTGAAGTTGTAAAAAAATGATTATATTAATCCTTTGTTACATTATTCTTTCACACAATCTCGAGAGTTTAGGCACTTAGAGTTTACTAAGTGCTCATTTTATGTAGATATAGATATAGACGTGTAGTCAGTGACACATAGACAAAAGGGATTGCAGC
The DNA here is from genome assembly GCF_026419965.1 of Kogia breviceps. Classification (NCBI taxonomy): domain Eukaryota; kingdom Metazoa; phylum Chordata; class Mammalia; order Artiodactyla; family Physeteridae; genus Kogia; species Kogia breviceps. Next base: position 49,990,221 of record NC_081316.1, on the reverse strand, counting down.
ACAAAATATCTCCTGTATTCAAAAACTGCAGTGGGATTGGTAAAGTGAAATATATGAGATATGATAAGTGAAAGAATTAAAGACATCAGTGGCATGTACTCTTTTAACAAGAAGGTACCCTAGAGATTATACAGATTCCCTCATTTTCAAAATAAGAAAATGTAAACCAGGAGGGGAAAAAAATCACTATTTTGCCCAGGGCCACACATTTAGTTCATAGCAGAGTAAAACTAGAGCAAGGTCTTCTGACTCTTTTCCCAGGATACTTTACCCTGCATTGCATTTTATACTTAAAGAATATGATGGTTGGGGGGTGGGATATTTCAAAACCACCTCTAAATTAGCATACAATGCTAAAAACCACACACTAGCTATAAAGAAATTCAAAGAGAAGATCATTCGTGATGATGGGATAATAAAACAAGATTATATAAAGAGATTGTCTTCGGATTAACTTTAAGAGAACTATAAGATATATGCTGGTGAGAGAGGGAGAAGAGCATTCTAGATAAGAACACATTAATTTCATTCAGCAAACATTTTATCTAGAGCTTCTTAAACCCATGTTAACATGCTGCAAGCTGCAAATGCATAATCAGTTAAGACAAGATCTCTGCCTTCAAATCATCTAGCAAGTAAACACACAATGGATTAAAACTGTTGAGGGAAGGTGGGATGGAGGACTATTCAGGCTATTCTGGAACCACAAGATAGGAATGGATAAATCAGATGAAGAATCAGAGAAGATGTCATAGGGCTAGTAATTTTTGAGCTAAGTTTTGAAGGACAAGTTGTCTTTAGTGGGACAAAAACAGTAAGAAGGGAATTCCTGGCGGCAGAGACACAAAGTATGAAGGCACAAAGGCACCAAAAGCCACACATCACTGAAGAACTCCAAGAACGTCTGCATGACCAGAGCCAAGTGTCTGGGTGAGGAATGGCAGGGAGGAAAGCTGAAGAGGGACCACAAACGTGGTGACCCATAAGGGTGGCAGGGATGAGCTCCAAGAGCAAATCATCATTTGTTTGCAAATCTTTACCTATGAATTTTTCTGTTGCCTCAAATTCTTACATGAGTTCAACCTAAAAGGATTAATACCAGCAGAGAAAGAGATAGGTGGGGGCCAAATCACGATGAAAGTTGTGTGCTACTGTGCTATGTTTGAACTTAATTCTGAAAAGTGTGAGTTACTGAAGCATTCAAAGCAGGGAAATGGCATGATCAGATTTGTGTGTTAGAAAGATAAGTTTGGCAGAAGAGTGTAAGATATATTGGCAGGAAAACAGACCGGAAACAGGAATCTAATCAGTAAGCTGTGACCATAATCCACGTTATAAGAGATATGAGCCCAAAGTAAAGCGGTGGCAATGATAAAGAGATTCTGGAGATAGATGCTCAGGACTTGATGTCTAAGAAAATGGGAGGATGAGAGAAAAGATGAAGGCAAGGAAAAGGTTACATCTTGTTTAACTTCCAGTGGGAGGGTGGTGTTGTCATTAACTGTGAAATGAGAAGAACTTATTGCCTATAGATGATAGTTGATGCCACAGGAGTAGATGTGATCTTCAAAGGACTATTCTGAGTGAGAAGGGAGCTGAGTGGGGAGCTCTTACAGAACTAGCTTTAAGAAGCAGGGTGGGGGATGAGGAGGGAGCTGAAAAAAAGAGGTAGAAGAAAACTACAAACAAAATATAGAAAACGCATAGGTGGGAATGAGCAAAATGTGCTGCGGAAAGAAATATTGTGAGAATAGCTTAGCTTATCAATCTCTCAATAAAGTCAAGTGCAGTTGAAAGAAGGATTTGCAAGCCTAGATGAGGAGTTCGTGTTTGGTACAGAGAGGATTGTGTTGCTAGTGAGTCAGTTGATTTTATTAGCAGCAGCCATAATAATGTCTTTTTCCTTTGCTTTATACAATTTTTGAAGTTCTTTCACATTCATTAATGTTCTCGTTTGGTACTTAACATCTCTTTGAGTGAGATAGGACAGGACTAATTATCCCTACTTTACAGATAAGGAAACCAACTCCCAGAAAAGACTGAATGATTAGACCTCACTTACATAGCAATTAAGGCAAAGCTAGGACTGGAATCCTGATTTCATGTTCCTCCATCAAAGACTCTTTCTAATTTGTAATCTTGCCCAAGCTCAGGCCTTCAGAAGCTCCACAGAATGCATGTACCTGTCTAGGGCCCCAAGCAGAGGCACTTCCTCTCTGTCATTGTTCTAACTCTTCCGTGGTGGTCAGAATTATGGGAAGCCATAGCCCCAGCTTGGTGTCTTGAGAGAAATCCAATGGAACCTCCACCCTAACTCTGTGCTCCCCTCCAGCTGCTCTGGATGCCCTCCAGAAGGGTTGAAGTAGCAGCCACTGCTGCTGATTTTCACATCCTGCCTTATGAATGGCAAATAGCCACTAGACTAGATGGGTGGTAAGCAGGTCTGTTTCTGAGATTACTTCAGGTGACTCACTAGACCAATTAATAAGGTCTAGGTCTGCCTAGACCAATTAATAAGGCACAAACAAAGCTCAATTCTTTCTGCATGGGCCAGTTATCATGGCTCTGCATGTGCCCACATGCTCAAGTCAACCCCTTTCACTGAAATGCACACCCTTGTTCAGAAAAGTTAATCGGTGGGGAACTAGGGAAAGTTGTTATGTGCATGGAAAGCCATTCCCGCCACTATAAAAGAAAAGTGCATAACCTTTTTCAAGTGTCAGAACTTTTGGAAGAAATCCAGAGCTCTATACAGTCAAGTGTATGAATCTGGAGCTGAAAGCCCTGAACTGGGTCTTCTTCTCTATGCTGAAACCACAAGGAAGTAACTCAAAATCCAGATAAGAGCCCTCCAATGTTCTGGTTTCTCCTATGTGTGATTCAAGGGCTAATAAACCTGGAGATCCAAATGGATTCCATTCCTGAATATCCAATTAAAATTTTTAATGGATTAAAAATATCGGCATGAAGTCCAGGTCAATTTTTAAAATAACCAGTAAAATACAACCAAAGCTTTAGCAGTGAAAGTAAATGAAAAATATACAAATATACTAGCTGGAAATGAAGCAGTTTTAATCTATGTCCTGCCTAATCAGAACTGGCCAGATAAAGAAAAGCTAGAATCTGTAGAGCAGGCCCACTGGACAGGATAAGTGCAGATCTGTTCTGAGACCCAGGAACAAGCAAGGGATTGAAATTCAGAGCAACAGGTGAAGCCTAAGTGCAAGAAAGTATGGGGGAGGGTCTGGTAGGAAAGTGAGGCTCATGCAGAGATGTCTTAAGAGTCCATTGAAACAGGGTAGCTGACATCTTTATGTTTCTCAAAAGTCAAGGGTGCCTGCTACCTATAGGCTTGGTTCCACTGGGTCCCTGAACCAAACTTAACTAGAAAAACAGCATTTCAGCATCATCAACCCTACAGCCCAGGGGATCAGAAATTAATCTTGTAGTCATAGACTCACTGCTATAGGTCAGTTTGCCTGAGCATGAAATTGCTGACTAATTCACAGCATTCACCAATTATTGCTGGGTTGGTTCAGGCTATATAATGAGCTTCTAATTCAATTTCTTCTTTCTGATTCCAGCTTCTATAGCGTAAGAGTCTGGAAACTATGGCCCCTGAGCCAAATGCTGTCCTCAACCTAATTTGTAAATAAGGTTTTATAAGAAACTGTTCACATCCATTTGCTTAGGTATTGCCTATGGCTGCTTTGGAGCTATAATGAGAATTAAGTAGTTGTGATAAAGACCATATGACCTGCAAGACCTAAAATATTTATTATGTGACACTTTGCATAAAGCTTGCTGGCCCTGCTGTAATGACTAAAACTCTGTCCTAAATATCGGAACATAGAGTAAATTCCCTAACTCACCAGGAATTGCTCTTTGATGTATTCCCCACCAGGAGCTGGCCTCATTTCCTGTCCCTCCAACCTCTCTCTAGGTGACAGCACTAAATGGATGGATTGTTGAAGTCAGGTCATAGATTTCAACCATTTTAGAGAGCAAGTCTAGCCCAAATCAAGCTAGAATATACCACAAGGCACAAACTGAGCCTTTGCATATCCACAGCCCACTCAAGGGAAGTCCTCTGTGCTCCAGGAGGCTGATTTGTAAGGATTATATCAGTGAGTTACTTTGGCTTTTAGTTAAATTCAATCCACGAGGAGCAGCTACAGGAAAACAAAACAAAGGATGAAGAGATCAGGCTACTTACTTTCCTGCCCTTACGAGTAGCCCTGGCAGTTGGCTGTGTCCCATAACCAAAGGTTCCAGATTCTGTTAAATAGTCCTTTCCCAGAGTTTTTTGTCTCCAGGTTCTGATAATTGTTCCCACCCCTTACCCTTCAGGGCTAGAAATGGTAACATCCTTCACTATTGTTAGCTCTGTGAACCGCTTTATCCCTTGCAATTTCCCTACACTAGGCCCGTATTTTTATCAATCATTTCTTTATCAAAATCTTCTAAAATTACCCAATTTTAGATCATTTATTTTAGGATGTCATTTTAAGGTGCTAATTTTGGTTTGTCATTTATCTCCTGTTAGACTCCTAACTGGTATAGTAATTGGGATCATGATCCCACAAAACAGACCCAAAATATGGTATTTTGAGATTGGGTTGCATACATAACTGAAGAGCACATAGAAAACCTCCAGTTGAAGGCAAATGAAACTTGAGTAATCCACAATATTGGTGGCAACAAAATTACTGAAATTATCTCTAGTAGTGCCATGGGATGAAATGCAAGTAGAAGGCAAATTGGGATATCAAGTGGCCTATAACACTTAGCGCTATGATGATCACAGAGATTATGAAGTCACCTACTTTCCTCTTATAGCCCTAGAGAGCCAAAGGAATAGAGAAAATAAGAAATTAAAAGGTATGCAATTAAGAACACACTGAGGAAAATCATAAAGCCTAATGGCAGCATAGAATAATTCCCTCATCTCCTGTATGTGGTCCCAGAGTAGCATTACTGATAATCTAGGACCTAATTGTAAAAGGTGAAAAACAGCATTTCAATTTAGAACTGAACTCCACCAAATCTCTTATACACTTGTTGGAAAAAAGTAAAACCCTGAGGCTGAGAACTTTGAACTCCTAAATCTGCTTGAATCAATTTTATTAGCAAAAGAGACTCCCTCCCCTGACAGGATTAAGGACCTGAGATTCCCCTGCATAAAAGCTGTTCAGTGATGAAGGCTGGGACAATGCCTCACCAACCAATGTCAATTTGTCTAAGGGCCCCTACACAGCATCCTTTATTACCTTCAGGTCCATATTCAAGAGCTAAATTTCAATAGAGTCCAGACTGAGAAATATCTGGTCTTCTCTGGGATGAGATAGCCTATAAACAGAAAAATGTATAGAACCATGTCATTCTGTATCACCATAAGTCTGGATTTTATGGAAGTGGATTCTAAGGCCATTAAATGGCAGACAAAATCAATCAAAGGCACAATTAGCCCAAATTCATTGAGATGTGTTTATTCACCTAATGTTGGCTCAAACGTATAGGATTGGCATTAGTTAACTGCTAGGGGGTCTACAGTTAATGAGTTCAAAATGCCATAATTTTCCTGGTGTATTGTAGAGGACAATGAATGCACTAATCATATTTTTTAATATTTTTGATGCTTTGACATCTTAGAGCCTTGCAGACCCAGGAAGAAATAGTCCTTCCCAAGGTTAAGTAATTCTTAGAAACAACAAAAACTTTGCCTTCAAGCACACTTTTGATATGCAAACCAGCCAATCAGAGGACATACTCCCTCAACCACTTCCTCTATCAAACTCTCACACACCAAACCAATATTCTCCCTCCCCAAAATCACCCCAGAGCTAGGTACCTGACAACTAGGAACCACCCCAATAACCCAGAGCCTCCAAGCCTAAGTTTACTCAGCATACCTACCCTACCTTGTCTATTTCTTCCCTCAAAAAATACATAAATCCTCTGGCCATGTTTCCCTTTGCTTCTCTGCCTCCTGACTAACCCAGGTGCTTCATCATATGACCCTACATGACATGGCACGTCCCATTCTCTTGGGAGCTGTGAAAAGTAAACCTTCTTTCAAGGCAGTTTTCTCATGAGTTGTCTCATATCTGTCATCTTATCATACTTGATTAAAACAAAATCCCAGGTATATTTTAGAACAAAGATAGATGACTTAAGGAAAGGGGAGCAATGGAATGAGTCAATTTTCCTCTCATCCACCCCCTAAACTATATCTGATTGGAAAATTCAGAAGATACTTCTTTCTTATTATGAAACATATTATTTTTAATATTAGGCTAGAGGGAGTGACAGTTTTCCTGAAGAGCTTTATGTAGTGGTCCTCTGTAGACTGGACCGTGGTGGTGACTGCTACACTGGATGGTCCCTAACTTCAAAGGGAATAATGGAATGCTAGAGTGGTAAACCAAATAGCTGTACTTTTTTTTTTTTTTTTTTTTTTTTTTTCGGAACGCGGGCCTTTCACTGTTGCGGCCTCTCCCGTTGCGGAGCACAGCGGACGCGCAGGCTCAGCGCGGCCATGGCTCACAGGCCCAGCTGCTCCATGGCACGTGGGATCTTCCCGGACCGGGGCACGAACCCGTGTCCCCTGAATCGGCAGGCGGACTCTCAACCACTGTGCCACCAGGGAAGCCCCAAATAGCTGTTCTTAACTCTCAGAGTAAAGATGCATGAAGTTGCCACAATAAAACATGGAGAATTGATCATCAGAATGTTTTGACTCATAGGTTTCTGTGGCAATAGTTAATTGATCACAAGAAATAAAATAGATAAGCAGCCCACTAAGATACAGTTTGGCACATAGAGGTCTGGTGGACGGAAATCTAATTTAAGCATCAGTAGTGAGGATCCATAACCTATATAGGACAATTTCTAGATCTAAGCCAGTTCATACACCTGGGTCTATTCAACTAAGGGAAAGCTGGATACTTTATTCAATAGGTGATTCAAATTACAGGTGTGTGTTTAAATGTAAAACTTTTAGTCAATAAACCAATGCAGGCTTTGGAACTTTATGTGTAACTTTTAACTTAAGAAATGCACTTTTTCCTCATTCCTATCAGCTTTTTTTTTTTTTTTTTTTTTTTTTTTTTTTGCGGTACATGGGCCTCTCACTGCTGTGGCCTCTCCCGTTGCGGAGCACAGGCTCCAGACACGCAGGCTCAGCGGCCACGGCTCATGGGCCCAGCCGCTCCGCAGCATGTGGGATCCTCGCAGACTGGGGCATGAACCCGCGTTCCCCCACATTGGCAGGCAGACCCTCAACCACTGCACCACCAGGTAAGCCCCCTATCAGCTTTAAGAAACAATGAGGAACACTTTTCCTACACATGGCAAGGATAACAGTACATATTTACTATCTTGCCTCAGGGCTCTATCAACTTTCCTGTTTCCCATCATGTAGTTTGAAATGAACTTTATCTTAAAATCCACAAAACATCAAGTTGGCCAGTCCCATCAATGGAATTATGCTAACTGGACCTGTGGAAATTACTACTTTCTAGAGTGCAACTTGACAATAATATATACCAAAGCTAAAATACTGTAGGTATCTTGTGATCCAGTAATCCTAATTCTAGGTTTTTATCTTTGAATTTTGGTTAATGTAATAATTGATTATATGCAATTAGATATGCAAGCAAGAAGTTTTATTGTATCATTGCTCCTAAATGTGACAAATTGAAAGAACCCAAATATCCTAAAACAGAAAATCATTTAAACTATGGAATACTCATAGTGTGGAACGCTATACAGGCATGATAAAAGGATAGTATAAATATATATTTATTAACCTGGTGAGGATTTCTCAATATATCACATGGAAAAGTATGTTATAAGATAGCTTCTATATCGTGATAGTATTTTGTCATAAAATGCTTATTTTCTTAAAATCTGGAAAGATATATACTAAAATATTAATAAACGTCATATTCAGGTAGATTGTGGCTGATTTTACTATATCCCTGTTTTAGCTGAATTTTTTATAATAATTATATTTGACATTCTTAATTTTTTTAATTTTTTTTTTTTTTTTTTTTTTTTTGCAGTATGCGGGCCTCTCACTGCTGTGGCCTCTCCCGCCGCGGAGCACAGGCTCCGGACGCGCAGGCCCAGCGGCCATGGCTCATGGGCTCATCTGCTCCACGGCATGTGGGATCTTCCCAGACCGGGGCACAAACCCGTGTCCCATGCATCTGCAGGCAGACCCTCAACCACTGCACCACCAGGGAAGCCCTGACATTCTTAATTTTTAAAAAAACTAATTCCAATTTGGAAAAACAAAAGGGTCTTTTTTCCAGAATTTGAGTCAACATCTGAGAAAGGCTTGCATCAAAGCTGAGCATGCTGAACCTCTGGAGAATTTTACCAAGCTTTCCATAATCTCCCTGATAAAAGACTTAGGCCAACAAGTAGGGCTGCACTGCATCTGCACATACTGACTAAGTGGATCCATGTGGGACGGTTGGAGGCCTGCAGGAGCAAAGATGGTGCAAGGCCATTGTGAGTCCTCTGGTTACAACCCCTAAGGTGTATGCATAGGCCAATGCACCCACAAGATGAACAGAATCAGGAGGTATTGGAAACTGTGAATACAAAGGAGGAAAAAAATAGAGATGTGTCCATGATTTAATAACTCCTGGTTCCCAAAGAAATTAAATATAAAGTTATTTCAACTTTTGTACATGCCTCATTAAGATTAATTTGATCTTACTATGTACCAGGCACTGTACTAGACAATAGGTATAAAAAGATGAATAAGATAGAAAGATGAGGGGAGGGATAATTAGGAGTTTGGGCTTAACAGATATACAATACTATATAAAAAATAGATAAACAACAACTATACCTACTGTATAGTCTGGGGAACTATATTCAATATCTTATAATAACCTACAATGGAAAAGAATCTGAAAAAGAGTATGTATATAGATATATATCTGAATCACTTTGTTGTACACCTGAAACTAATACAACATTGCAAATCAACTATACTTCAGTTAAAAAAACAACATAGAACTAGTTTCTGCCTCCATAAAGCTTGAATGCTAGTGGAGGACAGTCAGGCAAAAGGAAAATTATGATGAACTCTAAGTGACATGAAGGGGAAAGTGAGATGTCTTTAAGAGGCATAAACAAACAGCACTATGTTGCTATGTGTAGTCAGGAAAGCATTCTAGAGAGAGGTAATATTGAGTAAGGCATCTGAAAAGTAAGAAGGAGTAACTTACTTTTGAAAAGAGAGAAGGTGTAGAATGTGATGTTAGAGAAGAAAAGGAGGTGAGTCTTCTTAGCAGAGGAAATCTGCAGTTATCTAGTCAAGGTCTTATTCTGCATTATGGATCTTTCTATAAGAACTTTCACTTGAATATTTTAAGCCATAGTGAATTGTTTCTTCCCAAGGTAGTCAAATCCATTCTGGACAACTCTAGTTGTTTGGAAGTTCTTTAAATAGAGCCATCATGTTGCCTTTCTATTTATTTCATCCACTGATCTATTTCTTCACTTAGAAGTTGTACAGAATGAGTCAAATCAATCACTCTTCTACATAATATCCCTTTCAACGTTTGAAGCCAGTTATCAGATCCTTTTCTGGCAACTCCTCCAACAGTTCTTTTCTCTTGCTTTTACATGATCTAATTTCAAATTCCTCAACATCCTAGTCATTCTTCCCTAGACACACTCTAAGATGCAAAGGTACTTGGTAAATAAAAAAATAATAACAATCCATTCAACAAACATTTATTAATTACATACTACATGACAGGCAGTTTTCTAGGCTCAAGTAAAAGCGTAGGGAATTAAATAGACAAGAGTCCCTTGACCTCATGAACCTTATATTCTAGTGAGTAAGAGAAAGGGAGAAGGAGAGAGAGAGAGAAGAGACAGAGACAGGGGCAGTGAGAGGCAGAGAGAGATTGAAATATATATCTATCTTAGGGTAGATTTGAAAAGCAAAATTCTCAGGTTAAACAGCAAGCATGTTTTTAAGTCTTTCAATACCTTTTGCCAAATTGCCTTCCAAATGTTTTCCCCAACTGCATTCCCCATCAACAACGTATGTGATTTGTAATTTCTCACTACCTCAGCCTCCTACTTATCATTTTAAAATATTTCCAATTTTGTTGGGGAATAATTATATTACATTTTAATTTGAAACTTATATTACTAGTGAGTCTAAACATTTTTGCATTTTTGTGAACTGCTTCTTTATATCCTTTGCCCATTATTCTGAAAGTAATTTTCTTTAGGTCAAATACTTGTCAATACTTTGCCATGTAATAGAAATATTAACCTTTTCTCACTCCTATATGTCATAAATAGTTTACTACCAATTCATAATTTTCTTAAGGGTATATTTTTCGTCAAAAAGTTATTTTTAAGCTTTAGTGTTTTAGTAGTCAATTCTATCCATCAATTTCTTCATGTTTTCTGGTTCTGACTTTGATATAGTTCTTGGAAAATTCTTTCACTTTGGGTCATATAAATCTTCACCTATAATGATTTCTTGTCCTTCTATGAATTTTAAAACCTAATAATATTTAGGAATCTATAATTTATTTTGGTGAACGGAGTAAGCTAGGGATCTTTACTGTTTTCCCTTATAAAAAATCCAGTCATCTAAGTAACGTTATACCCTCATTCATTTTTAAATGTCACTGATCCTCTACCTATCATTCCATTTGAACAGATCACATATAAATTCATATATTTTTAAAAACCATGAAGAACTGGCCATAGTGGGCTCTCATTTCTCTATAGCTCTACCTGAATAGTGACTGCCTCTGGTAGAGGAAGCATAAGCTCTCCAATTTGCCGAGTTCTTCTTTCACCATACATATGTTCTACCATTCTGGGTCCATATAGGCATATGAGTTTGGAATTCTGTCCTATTGGACATTCTCCCAATATTCAAGGTTTGTAACTTTGTTAAACATCTATTTAGGCCCCCAAACATATTATACAGATATTAGTAAAAATACCAAAACCTCTGGCAACAGCAACAACATCTATAAATCTGAGGAAGAGCACCTCAGGTCTCAGTTTGTACAGCTTGGTCCCATACAGAAATAGATGTCCAATGTTCAAGAGGCTTCTGAACCGAAGGGGAGGAGTCCAGGCTGCTGTACAATGCATGTGTCTAATTCGGTTCTACAGAATAAACTGGAGAATACAGCTAGATAAGAATTACAAGTCGGTGATTTTTTTCTTTTATTTGTTTATGTATTTTCCCTATGTGTGCACCCAGAAGTTGACGCTGTGATGTATTCTTTATCAGCCCAGTCACAAAAGTGGCACACCCGATGCAGGCAAACATTTCCAAGTTCTAGGGATACGCAGAGAGACATCAAAGAAAGTTAGATTATGACCTACACAATGATAGCTCTGGGGATTGAGGAAATAAATGAGGAAGCAAATGGAAAACCACCCTCTGTCTTCAGTAGCCTCAGCAGCTCACATGTTTGCTAAGCTAATGGAATTCGCCAAATTCATGTGAATTTGGCACTGGAAGACACACTCACTCCTTTAAAAATAAAATAAATGACACCCTTAGATTACAGATGCTGTAGCAAAATGACTCCAAACAGCTCATTCTCATGAAACAGAAGAAAAATTAGCTAATTATATGGTGAGCGGGTGGGGACAGGATGGTGGAAAAACCTCTTACTCAAACCCCTCTTCTTGACTTGCCAATAGGTCAACTGTTATTCCATTTGAAATGCATTATGCAGGAATAACTAGTAAGAGAATATGATGGTTATTATTATGAATCAACTTGGAAAGTTTTTTGAATGAGATTAACATTTACATCAGTTAATTTTGACTAAGCTGATTGCCCTCCAGAAAATGGGTGGGTCTCATCCAATCAGTTGAAGGTCTGAATAGAGCAAAAAGTCCAAGAGCAAAAGGGAATTTCCCAGCAGACTGCCTTCAGACTTCATCTGCAGCATGGGTAATCTGGGTCTTTACCTGTAATCCTTCAAACTAGAGCTGCACCATTGGCTTTTCTGGGTCTCCAGGCTGCCAAGCAACACCGCAGATTTGGACTTTCAGCTTCATAATTGCATGAGCCAATTCCTTATAAGAAATCGTATATAAACATATATATACATATATATGTGTATATATACATATGTACACGCACACACATATATCCCTTTGGTTACATTTCTCTGGAGAACTGTGAGTAATATGGGCAAATTTTAATAGGAAAAGAAAACAGTCATCATAATCCTATACCAAATTAGCTATTCAGCTCTCTAGGCTCTGAAAGAATGATACACAAGATAAATACATTTTATGGAGAAGATAGAATAGAAAAGAATAGATAGAATGTAAAATAAAATAAAATAAAATAAAACCAATTTGCCCCCAGTGCAGATACCTGAACATCTGAAGGGCATCAGGGAAATGATGGACATGGTTAATGAAACAGAAGAGGTAGACAAAAACAAGGACACCAACAGCAAACTATTTTATATTATTTTTCCAAGATCAGGGCCTGAAGGTGGTAAATAAGAAGATGAAATGCCTCAGAGGCAAGTATTACTGGACTGTGCCAGGGCCCAGTGTTAAGAGTTATGTGAGTCACAGACCAGAAGTTTCATAGAAGTTTGGTGTATGTTAGAGTGGGACCACTGGACAAGAATGGGACTGCTGAAGAAACTAGGATGAGTGCTCAGTCTTTATAATCTTTTTTTTTTTTTTAAGTAGAAAAGAAAAATGTAGGAAAAGGCAATGTTGAGCTTTTTGGTGGTCTGAAGTGCACTGAAATTAGAGTCAGAAGATGGCTCTGACATTTACCATCCATGTGACCAGGGGCAAATCACTTCTCTCATCTATATATGATAACTGGAAAATAATTCCAACTGAGGTAAATAAATATTTACCATGAACTACATAAATTGACCTAACACTGTAAATTCACAACCATCATCAGATTCCTTCCTTTTGATCCTAATACTAAAATAGATATCATGGTATTTTCTTTCTGAAAGTATATCAGAGTAATTTTGAACTCATTTTCTCACCTAAGAACAAGTCCATTTTAAGCCTTTCAGTAATCAAATGACTGGCCCATCATAATCTTCCTCTGGTGAGTAGTTTGGCATATTCCCAACCCCTACCAACTCAAGGGTACCAATACAACTAGCTGGTAGAGTTTAGTCTATAAATATAAATCAGTCTTAACCCTCCAGTTCCCTAGGTTTAAAAGCCCAAGAAGATTGATGGTGACCGGCTCCCACAAGTCACCCATATTTTGTTAGTGACTTAAGTCCTATGGATGTTACCTCCACGATTTTGGCCACATCTGTCCCCTTTCCTTACTTCATTCCCAAACCAGTCCAGTCCAGACTTTTCTTACCTTCTGTCTTGACTGTGACTTCACACTTAGGCTCCCAGACAAACCTTTCTAAAGCATCAGTCAAATAATGTCACTCTGTTGCTCAAGTCTTCTCTACAAAATGGAGATAATATTAGTGTTTATCTCATGGGATTTTGTGAGGATTAATTAAGATTATATATATATATATATATATATATATATATATATATATATATAAAGGTTCTTAGTGTCTAGTTAGAACTCATGAGCTGGCTCTCTTATTTGTTATAATTTGTATATGATCATCATCGTCATCTTCATCATAGTTATTATTGCAAAGCAAAGAGTAAAATAATGCAGCCTGTTATTTAAGGACCTCCAAGGGCTAGTCTCAGCCTAGCTTCTCACCTGAGAAACAGAAGCAGGTGCCTGCTTCCACACCCACCCCTGGAGCTAGCATTTGATAAAGATGCACAGAGAAGTTCCAGGTACCCTGGAAACTTATGCAGAACAGTGTCAGGTAAATCAGAAAGGAGGACACAGAGGTGTCAAAATTTCTGTGCTCAGACATAGAACATCTGCCTATTTTTCAATCCCACTTATAAGTCTAGTAGAATGGTGGTGCTCCTGCTATTCTTGTGATGGGTCTATAGTTAGGTTCAAAGAGGTGGTGGGGCAGTTTTCAGAGAGCCTGAACTCTTCAACACAATGCCTTTGGCCTATCTGTACAAGAAGACAATAAAGACAGGTACAGGTAAGTACCTGTAATGAACTGTCGGTAATGATCTGTAGTTCATCAGCAGCATGGACTTGGACAATTGCTTACCCTTACTAGGACTCAATTTCCTCACCTCTGCAACTGGATACAAATAGGAACTATCTCATAGAGTTTTGTGAAAAATAAACAGCTTAATACCTGTAGAGAGCATAATCTAGCACCTGGCACATGGTCAGAGCTCCAAAATCTTAGGTATTACGGAAAGGATGGTAAATATCCAGAAGTAATACTGCTGGAGCCAAGAGCATATGTTGCTGCATTGATGCTCCCCTCTCCCCAAAAAGAGTTGTACCAATTTACATCAATAGTGGGTAAATATGTCTCTTTCCCAGTATCCTGGTCGGTATTAATTGGGATCAGTTCTTTGAATTCTTGTAAATCTGATAAAAATGTAACTCTTATAATCATTTAGTTTAGTCCATTTTTGTATATTTATAGAAGTTTCCTTTCGTATGTGTGAATTGACTGCTTAAGTTTCTTATTTTTCATTTACCACGTTTCTCGCCATTGGCTGTGTTCTTGTTTTCACTCTGTGAAAGTGGACTCTTCCCTTGCACTTTCCTGTCACTGCAGGCTGAGGGAAATGATGAAAGGACAGCTAGAGCATGACTTCAGACTACTTTCCTGCTGATAGAACAAGAGAGGTCTTCTGGCCCAGGCCAACTAGGCTTAGTGGCTAAACTCTAGTAGCAATTGAGTGTGCCCTGGCCAGACCTGTGAGCAAGAACAAGGCAAGGCAGCAAGGCAGTGACTGGAACCAGCCAAGAATTCTAGGTCCTCGTAATCATCTCTTCTTCAGAAACACCAGTTACATACAACAAATGTGTGGCACATATACCCAAGCAATGTGTACTGAAGAAATAAATTGAATTCACACATTGATTCAGCCAGTTATCTATTGATTTATTTATTGAGCTAGCTTTGGCCAACTACAAACTGAAATGACAACTCCGTGTTTGGCATTATTCAAAAACAAAGGAAGGTGTAAATACACCACCTGCTCTCAGAGGAGATGATAGTAGCAACATACAATGAAACACCCAGAATATGGGTCTCTCCATCACCTCACGTGATGGTGGCCATCATCAACTGTGGATCCCAGTTTTTGCATCAAACTAAACTTCAGGTCATGTGTGATGATCTTACTTTATGAGATGCTGCCAAGGCTCCCTCAAAATACATGAACTCTATGGGAAGAGTTATTCTGAGGAAAATAAAGAAAAAAATAGGACAGATTTTTGGCTCAGGGTCGGGTGACAATAAACGGCCAGATTTGAGAAAGTTCTGTCATGCTTCCTTTTCTCTTAATTTCTTACAAGGATTATCACCTATCATTTGACATGTGCTGTTGGGAGTCTCAAATATTTCAGACCAACATGTCCAAAATCAGAACATTACCAGATCGCACCCTGCCCCCAACCTTGGCTGCTGGCCCTCGTTTCTTACCTCAAGAGATGGTACCAGCATCCTGTCAGTCATGGTACAGGCAAAACGGTAGTTATCTTTGACTTTCCTCTCCATTAGCCCCACATCCACTGTATCACCAAACTTGCTTCTTTTTTATTTATTGAAGTGTAGTTGATTTACAATGTTATGTTAGTTTCATGTGTATGGCAAAGTGATTCAGTTTTATATATATATATTCTTTTCCAGATTCTTTTCCATTATAGGTTATTACAAGATATTGAATATGCTTTCCAGTGCTATACAGTAGGTCTTTATTGTTTTATATATAGCAGCATGTATATTTTAATTCCAAACTCCTAATTTATCCCTTCCCCTTCCTTTCCCCTTTGGCAACCATAAGTTTTTTTTTTTTTTTTCTATGTCTGTGCATCTATTTCTGTTTTGTAAACAAGTTTATCTGTATCATTTTTTTAGATTATACATATAAATGACATCATAGGGTATTTGTCATTGTCTGACTTATTTTAGTTAGTATGATAATCTTTAGGTCAATCCATGTTGCTGCAAATGGCATTATTTCATTCTTTCTCGTGGCTGAGTAATACTCCACTGTATATATGTGCCACATCTTCTTTATCCATTCCTCTGTCGATGGACATTTAGGTTGCTTCCATGTTGTGGCTATTGTAAATAGTGCTGCTATGAACACTGGGGAACAGGTATCTTTTTGAATGAGAGTTTTTATCTTTTCATCTTTTGGATATACGCCCAGGAGTAGAATTGCTTGATGATATGGTAGCTCTATTTTTAGTTATTTAAGGAACCTCCATACCAAACTCACTTCTTGAATAACATTCAAATAGGATTCCTTTCTCAATCTCTACTGTGCTCACCATATGTTTCAAGGCAACCGCCTCTTCTACTTTTCTGCTTCCCTTATTTTTATAACATTCTAATTTTTATGTCTGCACCCATTCAGGCCTTTCTCTCATGTGTCTTCCACAAGAGTCAGAATTACCCTTTCAAACAAAATATTCACATCTAAGCCTGAACTCTTAAGAGGGTGTTGGGGAGGAAGAAATTGTCCTCTACCCTTCTAGGTTCCTCTGGCTGGCATAGAATTAATTTGACATGAGACAGATTAATAGGAGAAAATCAAACAAAAATTTAATAACATGTGTACATGGGAGAGACCCACGGGAATTAAGCAACTTGCCAAAATGGCAGAAAACCTCACCTTAAATACCATCTTCAGCTAAAGACAAAAAGGGATGTTCGGGGGTAGTGCTTTGGTATTTCAAAGGGGAGGAAGGTAATGCACAGGGAGATGGAAAAGCAAATGTTTGGTAAATAAATGTTTGCTGGGCCACACAGAGACAATGGGACACAGAGTGGACTCTGGTCTCTAAGCCCTTCCTGGAATTTTCCTCCATCACATCTAGCTAATATACCTTGCAGATATCTCTGGTGATAGCTCTAGTCGGTGAACAGGCCCTCTATCTATATTCTTTCAGGCAGTTATGGCAAGGTCAAAGTTTCTTCCTGAATCTTTTTGACCTCAATTGTTTTCAGCCTGAAATAATCCACATGCCAAAGAGACATTTTGGGGTGGCAAATTTTGCTCCCCTGCAAGGGATTAAGACAAAACTTAGAATGGACTTCAAGGCCCTGTACCATCCATCACCCATACCTACCTATGGAACCACACCCTGCATAACAGTCCCTTACTTGCTGCACTTTACCTTCCCTCAATCTATCATACTCCCTGGTCCCCTCCCTCCAAAGACTCTCTGCACCCATCCTAATTCTCTCTGATAGGCTTGGTGTCTCTCTTATTTACACTTGTCAAGGTTGCAATTTTTGTTATGCGTAATTACAGGATTGTCCATCTCCCCATGTCGACTGTAAGCTTCACTAAGGCAGGACTTTTTTTTTTTTTCCCCAGATTTGAGATACACTTGACACACAATATTGTATAAATTCAAGGTGTACAATGTGTTGATTGGATACACTTATATTTTGCAAAATGATTAGCATCATAGCGTTAGCTAACACCTCCCTCATGTCACATAATTACCATTTTTTTGCCATGAGAACATTTAAGATCTACTCTCTCAGCAACTTTCAAGTATATAATATGTCATTAATAACTATAATCACTATGTTGTAGGAACATATTGTTTTGTTCACTGTTGCATACTCAGTGCCTAGCCCATAGTAGGTGCTCAGAAAGTATTGGTAGGAAACAGATAAATGAATAAATGAGCAAATCATAAAAAGGAGATAGTTCTAAAATGTGCTGCACCATTTCCTCTTATTTTTAAAGTACAATATGCACATATAACTGGAGTCTGTCTTTTTAATACTTTCCTTATAAAATATGTAGAATTTATTGACCAATTTTTATTATTTTTTAAACTTTTATTCCATGTTAACACATAAGTATTATATGTTTCGTCAAAAAGGAAAAGAATAAAAAAGAACATTAAAAATGTAAAACCCGTCAAATCTAGTACTCAAAGATTATTATTAGTATTTTGATATATGTTTTTCTATTTTCTATGTGTTTTTAAGCAAAACTAGAGTTATACCAGTAAATTTTCTGTAACTTTTTTGTTTTTTCCGCTTAATTTATCAGGAAAATCTTTCCATATCAACAAAGAGTTTCTATATCATATTTAGTGACTACTTTGTATTATTTTACCTGCCTAGGTTGTAACTGGTTTTTAGAATATTAGAATATTTTTCTTTTGCAACAAAAAATTCTCTGCTAACAATCTTTGAAGTTAAATTCTTATGTTACAATTTTGCTAAATCCACATTTGTTAAGTGGAGCACAGGCTGCTGGATGGTGAACTGAGGTTCAACAAAAGACCACAAGAGAAATTGAAACCAAGAAGATTATTACTCACACATCCTGGAGGAAGTACAGGGCACACCTAAAGGGTCACACAGGGAAATCGAGGCAGGGTGAAGGCAAAGAGAGAGGCAGGACCTGGGCACCTGCTTTTACTGGGATCCATGGATGAAATGCCTCGGGGTTCTCAAACTAAGGCAGGATTCACCAATTCGAACCAAAAAGAAAGAGGTTTGGGTTATCTCCACAGGAGGTCTTACCTAAGGGGTGCTCCAGGGCAAGGCCCTGGGAGGTGCAGAAGACTGTAGATCACAGGAACTTACATTTGCTTGTGGCTCTCTGGGCTGTGATTTAGGGCACAAGCTTGCAAAAAGGGGCTAGTGTCATTTTAAGACACCCAACTGGCCACTTGGCCAAACAAAAGTGTTGCCAAGGCAGCAATACCATGACATAGCTTAGCGAAACTCCTGACACATTATGAGCACACAGTGGTTTAGGGAATAAATTCTTATATTTAGAAACTGGGCCAAAGGGTGTACAAATTTGAAAGCTTTATCCATCCACTGTCAAAGTGTCCATTAGAAAGTTTGTACCAGTTCACAACTCTGCCCAAGACAGCTGAGAACGCCTGCTTTGCCCCTTTGGCAACACTGGCTGTCATTTGGTTTTTAAAGCTTTGCCAATTTGACAGATACATAGATATGGCTTTCAGGGTTAATTTGCATTTCTTTGATTACCTGTGGCAAACATCTCTTCCTTTGTTTATCGACCATTTGTGATTCTTCTTTTGTGAATTAAATTGATTCGTTCTTGATGATACAAGGCTGTGGTTCAGAATGTGGCATATTTTCTGGTGAGTTCTCTGATGGTGCAGGGTATGTGCGGGTTTCTGTCTTCATCATTCTCAGTGGTTTAGCCACTGCTTTCAGACCTGCTGCTGCATCTACTTATTCTAATCTCTCTTAATCCAGCATCAGGGATCACTTCCAGCTCCTGCCTTTACACATCTCTAGCAGTTGCACTGTACTTACCTTCTTCACATCTTACTTCTAATCTTCTCTGGGCTCAAAT
This sequence comes from Kogia breviceps, assembly GCF_026419965.1. NCBI lineage: Eukaryota > Metazoa > Chordata > Mammalia > Artiodactyla > Physeteridae > Kogia > Kogia breviceps. Next base: position 49,970,763 of record NC_081316.1, on the reverse strand, counting down.
AAATAAATAAATAGACAGATTGGAAAAAAATAGAAAAATAAACTGGCTAGAACTTTGCCAAATAAAATGTTAAATTAACTGGGAAATTCTCTCTGGACACTCATTTAGCTGCTCAGAGAACACTGTGTTCTGTTTCTGGGTGTTGACTGTGCTACAGAGAATGGATATTCCCAGGTAAATTCATCTGAATGACTAAGAATCTTCTGCATTGGCACTGTACTTATTTTTGTACTTTCAGTGCGAACTATCTGAGCTCTTGAGCACCACAAGACTCTGGGAAGTTTTGAGTCAACAGTTACTGGGAAGAAGGCCCAATAAAAGCCAAGAAGTCCTGGGAATCTCCCAACAGCTTGTCCACAAGAACCATCTGGCCCAAACAGGGAAAGTGAAAATAACTCCTCTCTGCCTTCACCATGGGCCCAGATTAGCAAAGAAGAAAAAAAAAAATTCTTCTGAGGACTTACCACTAAATTTAGTCCCTGACTTTCAGACACCTTCCCTGCATAAGTAGGCCAAAACAGATTATTCCGAGAGTTTCCAAAAAAGAAAGCCAGATAAACTGTGACAAATATGAAAAGGAGCCAAAATAATTAATAGAAACAGTTTCATTGCTGTCTTGTTTCTCTTCCTAATTAATATTTATGCAGGCACATTCCAGAGACATTGCTGTTTGCTTAGGAATACACTTGCAATATTGTTGACTACAGCTGTTTTGCCAGTAGGACTTCATTGAGCAGCCTGAAATTGACAGATTAATACCCTGGTAATTAAATTTCCTAAAGAGGAGGAGTTATATCTCTCTTCCTAAAAAATAAACAAAATGATTATGGTAACAACCATATAGGTAGAGAACTACCAAAGATCCTAAAATGGCAAACGGAGTTTTGGGAATCAAAAGTGTGTTAAGTTTTTCTCTGCAAAGAGCTGTCACGGGGTGAAGAATTACCAGACTGTGAGGTCTTGCCCCTAGGGGAAGGGGCAGGTGTCTGTGGAAAGCCAGAGCCTTTGCAAAAGGAAGGAGGGTTTGTGTTGGTAGTAAATGAGGGATGTCTTTACAATGACTTTGTTGTGACGGCTCTACACTGATAAATCACAACCAGTGCAGCCTCTAATCCGGAAGTTTCATTCATACAAACCAAGAGTGCTGTGAGCTTGTCCCTGGAACATGCCAGTTTGTAAACCATGGCCAGGAATCCAGGAGAGTGGGGAGTTGCCTCCTAGAGTGCAGTACCCCTAATTACACCACAGTTAAGCTGCCCGTGAGCTCTTCAACACCACCTCCCACCACCTGCATGGTGATCTCCAGTTGTGGTTTATACAACTGGAGTTGAATAAAGGGCGAGTCACCCTCGCCTTTCCCCAAGACAATTACCTTCCCAGCTTTTCCCTGGCAGGCTAGATTTGACCAAATTCCAGCATGTTTGTTACTTAGCATTTGTATAAAAACATACTACCTTCCGAGGGCTTTGCAATCATTGATTAGCTATTAGCCAGCTTGTGATGGATGAGTGTGCAGTTCCTAGATTATACGCTGCACCAAATGAAGCATGTATCTTTCCCAGTCCCTCCTTCCTCCCGCCCTCCCCTCTCCATCTCTTTCCCTCTCCATCTCTCTTTGTCTGTCTCTCTCTGTCTCTCTCCCTTCCTCTCCAAGGAGGGATTGATTAGGTTCACACTAATCAATCCAGGCAGGAGAGGATCTCGCTCCTGTGAGCAAGCTCTCCATCCCAGCGAAGCTGGGGCTCCCAGAGCTCTGACCACCTCCCTTCAGCTGATCCCTGACGCTGCACAATCGAGTCCCTTTTCATCACCAGTCTGTCGCTCACACGAAATCAGTAAATCATTTCTCTTGTCAGAACTTTCAGCTTGGCCTCCCCTGCCCTCCTAGACTCTGATAGTTGGGAACAAATAATGCTCTAACCACCTGTTTATTAATAAAACATTTGCCTCTCCTAACTCAAGCAGTAAGTAATTTGAAGTGACATTGCTGTTATGTTCACAGTTATTTTTCGGTACCACTGAGAAATGCATATATGTATCTCTGTTTGGGGAAGCCCACATTTACACCCTCAGTTTTTCATTAAAGGCACACCATCTCCCCTTTATAGTTTGCTTGCCTTGCTCAGCTGCCTGTTTGGGTTCGTGTACCATCTATAGGTACCTGTCTCTAGGGAGACTAGAGGCAAGCCAAAGGGAGATACTGGGCATTTTGAAAGCCTGCCAAAGGCACTGTGCCATCTTTCACTCCCTGTTTAAACAGGATTCTTTAACCGCATAAAGATGCCAAAACCTAGTCAAGGTATTATTTTGTTATGTACCCTGATGATCCATGATCTAATTTCACACTTTGTCTAAAAATTGGTTTAGTACCGATTGCAGTTTCTTATACCACTACCCTTGGAGCTTACTGGCTCCAAACCCATCCTCAAATCTCAGCATTCAGATTGGTCTTCGCAATGTGTCACCTAGCCCACCTTTGTTCAGTCATCTCCTCCAGGGTTCCCACTCTGCCCCCCTGTCCAGTGAAGCTTAAGACCAGAAACAATTATTTTTCACCAAATTGTCAGACTTCAATTTTCCCCCTCTCATGCTAGATAACACCAAGTGTTTAATTCAGAGAAGCATTCCTGCAGTATTCCCACCGACTCCAATTAATGTGCATACGTAAGGGGCTTATTTTCTGGCATCCTGACTAATTGCGTATACCCAGTCTCCAGTCGAACCAGGTTTAAAAAAAAAAAACTTATAAGGTAAACTTCATCAATTCTTTCTTTTGAATCTTTTAGCTTACTTGAAATTTCTGAATATTCTTTTCCCAGAAGGATTCCAGACCAAAGGGATCACCCTTAAAGCAGAGATCAGTTGCATTCATAATATTCCCAATAATACATGCGTTGGCAATGCTGTCAACTAATTAGCCAGGGTTGTGTGGCAAGAGCACATCGCATTGCTTCAACTGCACACCGAGTAAGCATCTCTGCTCCTCTGGGAAAACTGATTAACCTTTATCCTCCAATTTAAGAGTCTAGAATGATGTTACAAACAATTACCCCTTGAATCAATCATTATTAGTCCATTTGTGTGCAGGGAAACAACCCCTCCAAATTCTGGTATGTTAGTATATTTATTCATTTGCTCAAATATATTTATTGGGTGCTCACCATTTGTCAGGAATAGATTAGATGCTGGAAATGTCACAAAATTTATGAAGCAAGGCTAGTCTGGAACAATAGGTTTATGGAAATAGAATCAAAAGGAGGGGTGCTACGCAGAATAAGGTCCCCCAGATGTTTATGTCCTAAACTCAGGAACTTGTTAATATGATACGTTGCATGGCAAAGTGACTTGCACATGTGGTTAAAACGCTTGAGATGCAGAGATTCTACTAGGCCCAATCCTCTTAGATAGGTCCCTAAAATCTGGGAATCTTTCCCAGCTGTGGAGAGCAAGAGATGTAATGGAAGCAGAGTCAGTGAGATTCCATGTTGCTAGCTCTGAAGATGGAAAAAGAGGGCCACAAGTCAAGGAATGCAGGTGGGTTCTAGAAGCTGGAAAAGGCAAGGAAACCAATTCACCCAAAGAGCATCCAGAAAGAAAAGAAGCTCTATGGGTACGTTGATTTTAGCTCAGTGGGGACCATGTTGGATTTCTGACCTATAGTACTATAAGGTAGTAAATTTTGTTCTTTTAAGCCACTAAGTTTGTGTAATTGGTTATAGCAGCTCCAGAAACTTATACAGGAACTTGTGTTCAATACAACTGTGCCATTCATTAGCCATGTGATTTGAGCCCATTGCTTAACCTTCTCAGTGTCTCAGTTTCTTTATCTGCAAACTGAAGGTCATGATACCTACTTTACAGGTTAGTGTTGAAAGCAACTGTAAGACAAAGCTGGTGAAGCCTCTGGCATTATGCCAGAAGGCAATAGGCATTCAGTGAATAGTTGAGGAACATACTGCTGACACAAAACTCTGAAAGTCACCTCTACCAAACTATCCAAGGGTTAACATCACATCCTGCTGAGTAGACTAAGAACCCACCAGGTCTAAGGAAGCAGCAGATATGTGGAGATACTACACAGATGGGAGAAGAGGACCCAGCCGTGAGTACAGTATTTCAACACCCTGCCTGATTAAATCCTGTTGTAGCTTTCCTCGTTTTACAGAAGGTCCTGGGGTGTTCTGTTGCTTGCGCCAGGGGCACTACTATGAATCAGAGCTTACAGTTCACGTTCAGCTGCATCCCTGAGCACTTAAAGTGTGTGTCTAGCTACATTGTGGTTGATGGTTTCTCTCCATTCACATTAATTCTGACCAACTACAGAGAGACAATTGAGGAAGCATCCCAAACAGAGAATCCCATAGTAAAGAAAGAGTTCTGGATCTCTCAATAACGAGTGAGGATCTCCCAACATCGGTGATCTGCTCACATAGCTAGAGAGAGATCTAGTGACATCAAAGTTTCCGCATGCTTCTCGACTACAGGCTTCCAAACGAGAGAGATTTTGAGCAGGCAGAGATCTTAAAGGTCACTGGGCTTAACCTCCTATGAAAAAGGAGGGAAGTTCATTGTTGCTCAGAGGAGACTGCTGAGTCTCTAAAGGGGGCAAGAGGGTGGGAAAGTTTATCAGGGCCTTCTCTATGTGTAATTTGAAGATTGATAGCTTAAACCTCAGAAAGTTCATAACTTCTTGAGTTGTTCCGAATGGTATTACTTATAAGGACATTTAAACAGAAGAAACATTAGAGATCATGCAGAAAAGATCCCTGAATGGTTAAGAGGATCAGACAAGATGACATTTAAGATAACTTCCAAAGCTAAAATGTTATGGTATCCTTAATATTCTTCAGCCTTGTGAGGTTCTGTACCTAGAAGAGAGCCAATAAAATCAGAGGTTTAACCTAGTGAGATCCTTTCTTAAGGAACAATGTGGAACTTTAGGTAGTCTTTGTCATTGTCTGTTGGTTTAATGTTAAATCCTAGAAGTAAAAGATGGCTAACTTCCCAATGCTTTAGTGCATACAGGAATGCTAACACAAATGTTTATTTCAAGCTCTGTTGGAAAGAAAGGAAAATAATCCGTATAAAGCAGTACATCCTTGCTGGAGAAGTACCATCACAGAGACAAGAAGATAAGCTGCTTAAAGGATAATCAACAATTTTTGCTTTTTTAAAGTGATAGTAATTATGCAGCTCAAATGCTTCAAGTCTGTACCTTCTCTTTAGATCAAATATCTTTACAAACTGTATTCTATGACCTTCACCAAAGAGCTGCTCTGAAATCTCCTCCCCCAACATGGCCACATGCTCCTCGTGTAGACATAAAAGTCCTGTCGTTCCGTTTCTTCCGTTTCTTCTTCCCAATCCAATATGTGTTTTTTTTCAATTTCCCAATCTGGAAAATATTTATTTTTCCTAATGGCAAGGATTACAAATCTTTATGATCTTGCTTAAAATACTCCACTTCCAAGATTAACATACAATATATTAACTATATTTTCATAACTGAATCTGAATAATTTAATTTTTTCTGAATTCTTACTATAAATGTTAAAATGTTAATTCAAAACAGCCTATGAATAAATTCTATTTAGTCAATGTATAATTCAAGTTCCAAAAATAAGAGCTTCCACTGCCTTCCTTGCTGGTAATTAGACCCTTGTATATTCAGTTTTGTCAGTGATTTCCAGGGCACCATCTCCAGAAAAATGTCTCTGTGTTCTTTCAACCCAGGTCTTCCCCTCCTGATGGGCCACAATTGATTGCTTTTGCTGCCAGCAACCTCTGAGAGCTCACTACTTCAATGTACACAGCTATCCTTGCTGGTTACCATAGCTGTGATCACCACTGTAGACTCAGGAGAGCCAATATAGCTATTACTTTCTTATATTGTTCCAAGTATAGAACATGCCCTTCTTTTCAATCTCTCACAAAATAAGAAAGATCATTCCATTACTCTTGATGAAGGTTAATAGATGGTCCAGGGGATGATGGAAGGGAAACAAGCAAGACACAGAATGATTTACAATAAACTGTAGGAGCCCAGAAAACTCCCAATGTTCTTTAAGGACCATATCTCTGAGCCATCTTGGCTGCTTCCCTGGAACCAAGTGCAGTTTCCCGTCCCCACTGCCAGAAAAGCTCAGGTCATCTCTGTGGCTCTGTACCTACACCAAACTGTCTCTCAGTCCCAGGGAAATGAAAAAAGCTTTTCTCTCATTTCATCACAAAACCTGTCTTTTCTGTACTTATTTCCCACATTAAAATTCACTTCCTTCTAGAATGATTTACACAGTTTAGTCCCTTGGAACCCCAAAGACAGTTACACAATAATCTCAAATCTGTACATTTACCAAGGTATTTGATATTATGCTCTAAATAACAATGCCTAATTGGAGCCAGGCCAGGAGATTCCCTAATATCAATCCAGGTTTTTTTCATTTTCTCCTCATCACTGATCCAAAAACTTTGGGCCTCTGATGTCATACATATCACATAGGGGCATCTTGATACATGAGTAAAATTCTAGATATGACATGAATTATCCCAAGTGTGTGACCAAAATCATGGTGGGCTTTACAGTTTGCAATCAATGAAAGTATTCCATTTAATAATATTAAGAGAAATGCCAAATGGTTTAAATTATTCTACTTATACAATTCAGTCACATATAGGTTTTCATGCTAAAACTTTAAGGTAAAATTCAGATTCAGAAATTGTATGGATTGTTAGACCAACACAAATGACCAAAGTACAAGATATACTAGATATACTTTTTGGTCATAATATTGAATATGTTGGCTTCTAAAATCCAGGAGATCTTTCAAGTCATTATTCAGTAGCATAGATCAGAGGCAGAAGGGAGAAGTGGAAAGGCAGTTAATATTTGATGGCAGTCAAGGGTGAACATTTTTACATAGGCTACCTCATTTAATCATGACAAACACCCTAAAAGGTAGGTCATGTTATTCCCATTTAATGAGTAAATAAAGATGAGTTTCATAAAGAATAGGCAATTTGAGTGATGATGGCATGCAGCTAGGAAGTAGAAACGTTGGGATTTTTATTCAGTTTCTCTCTGGCTACAGGGCCTGTGGTTTATCTTTAAAAACACCTTAACAAAAACCTAGTAAGATGTGAGCTTTGAATGAGATCTACAGCAGAGAGTAAAGAATTTAGACTTTTGCAAAACAAACCATTTTTGTTTTCCTTTGAGAAATGTCCATTGCCAAGTTAGCCAGAAAACTTTTGGTCCCAGTCACTTGGTCAATATGGGATAGCCCACTGGCTCCAACTACCTAAAGGGTGGTGTGGACTCTCTCCTCAAGACAAGATGAATTAATTACAAAAAAACAAAAAAAAAACATTTAATTGTTTGATAAATCAACTCTGGTGAAAAGAGAATCTATTACCTCCAGGCTTCCTGAAGTTAAGTGACTAGTATTTATAAAGAATTACAAATACGATACACTTGCTAAGAGCTCCTATGTTGGCTCATAAATGCTGCAAGGTACATTATCTACATGGGACATATGAATGATATTTATAATTTGAATGTTACTAGTGAGTAATCTGTGGTTTAGAGGGGTACAGAGCTTACAAGCAATGGAGCCAAGAATCAAATCCAGGTTTATCTGATTCCACGTTCGGTGCACTTTCCACTGTTTCTTACAGTATCAGAAATTTCAACATCATTTAAAACTTGATATGACTGTGAACAGGAGCTGTGTAAATGTGTATCTGAGAGAAGAATTTAGTTGTGCAGCTGAATGATCAGTGGGGCAGTGCTGAGTCAATGTACCATGAATAGATTTTTCCAGGAACATTTCAGGACATGAAGGTTTGCTGGTGTGTCAGTCGACAGACCCTAGGGTCATTTTTCTTCTAGGAATGGGGGAAAATACCAAAATGGGTAGTATGCTAAGAAACCAGAGGCAAAAGAATTATATTAAAATGAAAAAAATTAATATTAATAACTCAATCTTCTGTGTTTTGATGCCCCTTTGCCAAGAGACTTATGGGGAAATATCCAAAGTATTATAACAGGAAACCATAAATACTAAATTCAAAAAGAGCAAAATTCTCTATAACTTTTCAAAAGGGGGACAGACCAAAAACAACAGCAACAACACAAATAGATGTACTGTGTTATGAAAGTCATATTGAAAACCAACTGCATAGTTAAGAATTCCTTGATTTAACATTTTAAAATAAACAGACTTTTTTTTCAGGCATTGCTCCTCCAGATCTGACTTAGAGGCTTAAATAGATGGATCCTTCAAATAACTTGTCAAAAGGAAGACCATTTTACAGTTGACTTAGAAACTGATTTAGATGTTTTAAAATGTCTTTAGTTATATCCTTGATCTAGTGTTTAAAGATAGAAGAGAGTATAAAAAGGAAGGAGAAATAAAGCAAAGTCTGTATGTGTATCCAATGCTTAACATTAAAGACAAATCAAAAGAATAAATAAATATATATAATGAAGAAAAGAATTAAAGGGAAAGAGCAAGTGGGGATAAGGGAAGGATTATTTGATTCATACAGATTGGCAGTTTAAAATGTTTAATACAACATTTCTCTTTTCCATTTTATTTTTTTCCTTAACCTTTCACCATTAACAAAATAAAATCAATGTTCCTGTTACAGGTGACAACACAGACTGGCCATTTCCTGCTTGATCCTGAATTGTGCATGTGAAAATCTCTGTCACTTTGTGAAGATGATTGTGTAATCTGGGAATAACAGAGAAAGAATCTGAATTTGGAAACAAAATTCTCATCAACTATGAAAAAGATTGTCTGTCAGTCAGTCAGTCAGTCACAAATGTTTTTGACCTCTGACTATGTGCTGTAGACCCACATCTCTGAACTAATAGTGAATTCTCTACCTTGCAACTCAAGGCTCCCATATAACAAAATGGCATACACAGTGAATTTTAATAATGATTATGTATATTCTTATCATCAAAAATAGTACTCAGGGGCTGCCCTCATGGAACAGTGGTTAAGAATCTGCCTGCCAATGCAGGGGACACGGGTTCAAGCCCTGGTCCAGGAAGATCCCACATGCCACGGAGCAATGAAGCCCGTGAACCACAACTACTGAGCCTGCACTCTAGAGCGTGTGAGTCACAACTACTGAGCCCACATGCCACAACTACTGAAGCCCACATGCCTAGAGCCTGTGCTCCACAACAAGAGAATCCACTGCAATGAGAAGCCTGTGCACTGCAACAAAGAGTAGCCCCCGCTCACCCCAACTACAGAAATCCTGCGTGTAGCAATGAAGACCCAACACAGCCAAAAATAAAAAAATAAATACATTTATAGAAAAAAATAGTACTCAGTTGAGAAATGCAAATAAAAACTACAATGAGGTACCACCTCACACGGGTCAGAATGGCCATCATTTAAAAATCTACAAATACTAAATGCTGGAGAAGATGAGGAGAAAAGGGAACCCTCCTACACTGTTGATGGGAATGTAAATTGATACAGCAACTATGGAGAACAGTATGGAGGTTCCTTAAGAAACTAAAAATAGAGATAACATATGATCCAGCAATCCCACTCCTGGGTGCATACCCAGGGAAAACCATAATTCAAAAATATACATGCACCCCAATGTTCATTGCAGCACTATTCACAATAGCCAAGACATGGAAGCAAACTAAGTGTCCATCAACAGATGAATAAAGAAAATATGATACACACACACACACACACACACACACACACAATGGAATACTACTCTGCCATAAAACAAATGAAATAATGCCATTTGCAGCAACATAGATGGACCTAGAGATTATCATACTAAGTGAAGTAAGTCAGAAAGAGAAAGACAAATACCATATGATATCACTTATGTGTGGGATCTAAAATATGACACAAATGAATTTATTTACAAAACAGAAATAGACTCAAAGACATAGAGAAGAGACTTGTGATTATCAAGGGGATGGGGAGATGAGAGAAGGATGGAGTGGGAGTTTGAGATTAGCAGATGCAAACTATTATATATAGAATGGATTTTTAAAAAGGTCCTACCATATAGTACAGGGAACTATATTCAACATCCTTTGACAAACCATAATGGAAAAGAATATGAAAAAGAATATATATATATATATATATATATATATATATATATATATATATGAATGACTTGCCTGTACAGCAGAAATTAACACAACATTGTTAATCAGCTATACTTCAATAAAATAAAGTTTGAAAATAGTACTCAGTTGAAAGAGTCCTCATTCCTGCTATGTTGGATTAACAGGTACCAGACTTAGACTTATCTCACTGCCCTAAACAAACAAAAACAGGACAAAATATATAAGGCTACTACTTTCGGTCATTGGATAGTGGGCAACAGAGTAATGCAATTCTTTCTTTCTTTTTTTTTTTTTTTGCTCCATTGGGTCTTAGTCGCAGCAGGTGGTCTCCCTAGTTGCGGTGCACAGACTTCTCTCTAGTTGTGGAGTGAAGCCTCCAGGGCGTGTACTCTCTGTAGTTATGGCACCTGGGTTCCAGAGCACATGGGCTCTGTAGTTTGTGGCAAGCATGTTGAGGCGCTAGCTCAGTAGTTGTGATGCATCAGCTTAGTTGCCCCGTGGCATGTGGGATCTTAGTTCCCCGACCAGGGATCGAACCCACATCCCCTGCATTGGAAGGCAGACTCATCACCACTGGACCACCAGGGCAGTCCCAGTACTACAATTCTTGAGATAGGGGAAACAAAACAGGTAAGCCTCATGATTTATATTGTTCTCTGCCTTATGTATATATATATATGTATGTATAATTTCCCAACCACTGCACAGAGAATTAGAATCCAGGCACAGCTCAGTGGTCTCACTGAGCTAAGGAGGAAAAGGTCCAAGTGCACGGCTCCAGAAGCACCTGGAAGTGTAGCACAGAATAGCAGAGAGTAAGAGGCAACATAATACCATAGGTGAGTGTCTGAAGGAGGGGGTTTTCTTCAGATCCCTGGACAAGTCCTAGCCTGTGCATATTCAGTGTGAGATTCTGTAACATCTATCAGAGTGACTGCTACTGCTACAAGGTTGATGGTGGTATGGAGATGTTTTAAAGAATAATATGAAATACTGGTCTATTGAGAGTGAAAAGCATTGTTAATATCCTAAGCACACAGCTGAAACCCCAGAATGGCCAGGCCTCAGGAGTTTCTTAAGAACCATGTCTTAGTTTACAGCTACTCTAAACATGTCCTTACAAACACTAAAGAGAGCTTCTGTAGGATGAAGGAAACCTTCCAGTAATCAATTGCTTGTCAGAAAAAAACTCAATGTTCTTTAAAGGAAGACAATATAGCCTAAACTCTACAATATATACTCCACAATGTCCAGTTTGCAATAAAATAAAAAATTTCTATGCATTCAAAGCTGCAAGAAAAATAGTATCCATCATCAAGAAAAATATAAATCAAAGGGTAATGACCCAACATTAAAACTGGCAGACAATGACTTTAAAGCAACTGTTAAATAGGTTGAAGGATTTAAACAAAAATAGGTCTTAATAAGTGACATGATGGAAAATCTCCACCAAGAAATGGAAATTATCTTTTTAAGGTGAATAGAAATACTAACTCTGAAAATTATAACCTCTGAAATTTTAAAATAATCACCATTTGACATTAAAAAAAGATTGGAAATAGCATTAGGAAAAGTCAATAAACTTTAAGATATCCATGGAAATTAACCTCTCTGAAAAGCAGAGAAATAGGGTAGAAGAAAAAAGATTCTCATTGACCTGTGGGAAGACATTAAGAAATTTAATATATGTGTACCTAGAGTCCCATAATAAGAGGAGAGAGAAAATGGAGCAGAGAAAATATGTAAAGGACTTGTGACCAAATTTTTCCCAAATTTGGTGAAAAATATCAGTGTACAGATCCCAAAAGTTTAACTAACTTCCAGTATAATAAATAAAAATGAAACCAAACCTATTCACATCACAGTCATACTTACTGCTGAAAATCAAAGATAAAGAGAAAAATCTTAGAAGCCCCCAGAGGTAAATTGTACATTACATACAAAAGGAAAAAATAGTGACAATTCTTTCTTCATTAGAAACAATGGAAGTCAGAACACAAAGAAATGTCCATATTTAAAGAACTGGAATTTGGGGAAGGGGAGAGGGAACAGAGGGGGAGATTTTCCACCCAGAATTATGTGTCTAGTGAACATATTCCACAAAGCGAGGACAAAACAAATTTATTTTTAGATGAATGAAAGTTGAAAAAAGTGTTGCCAACATATATATATAATAAGAAATGGTAAAGGAATATGTTTTCAAGCTGAAAGAAAATGATATAGGATGGGAAAGGAAAGAAAAGGAAAGAAGGAAAAGAAAGAAGAGCTCATGAAAAAGTAATATGTGCCTAATTGAAAAAGAATAGTATTTTTGGAGAGAGACCTTCAAGAGGGCGGAGGGGTAAGATGCGGACATCACCTTTCCCCCCACAAATACATCAGAAATACATCTACATGTGGAACAACTCCTACAGAACACCTACTGAATGCTGACAGAAGACCTCAGACTTCCCAAAAGGCAAGAAACTCCCCACGTACCTGGGTAAGGCAAAAGAAAAAACAGAGACAAAAGAATAGGGATGGAACCTGCACCAGTGGGAGGGAGCTGTGAAGGAGGAAACGTTTCCACACACTAAGAAGCCCCTTCCTGGGAGGAGACTGAGGGTGGTGGAGGAGGGAAGCTTTGGAGCCGCGGAGGAGAGCACAGCCATAGGGGAGCAGAAGGCAAAGCAGAGAGATTCCCACACAAAAGATCAGTGCCAACCAGTACTCACCAGCCCGAGAGGCTTGCCTGTTCACCCGCCGGGACGGACAGGGCCTGGGAGCTGAGGCTCCAGCTTCGGATGTCAGGGCCCAGGGAGAGGAATGGGGTTGGCTGAGTGAACACAGCCTGAAGGGGGCTAGTGCACCACAGCTAGCGGGAAGGAGTCCAGGAAAAAGTCTGGAAGTGCTTAAGAGGCAAGAGACCATTGTTTTGGGGTGCATGAGGAGAGGGGATTCAGAGTACCTCCTAAATGAAGTCCAGAGATGGGCACAAGCCACAGCTATCAGCACGGACACAAGAGATGGTCATGGGTTGCTAAACCTGCGGCTGCAGCCACCAAGAACCCTGTATGCAAGCACAAGTCAGTATCCTCCCCTCCCCTCCCTGGAGCCTATGCAGCATGTCACTGCCAGGGTCCCGTGATCCAGGGACAACTTCCCCGGGAGACCGCACGGTGTGCCTCAGGCTGGTGCAAAGTCACACCATCCTCTGCCGCAGGAGGCTTGCCCCACATCCCGTACCACTCCCTCCCACCAGCCTGAGTGAGCCAGAGCCCCCGAATCAGCTGCTACTTTAACTCCACCCTGTCTGGGCAGGGAACAGACACCCTCAGGTGACCTACACACAGAGGCAGGGCCAAATCCAAAGCTGAACGCCAGGACCTGTGCAAACAACGAAGAGAAAGGGAAATCTCTCCCAGAAGCCTCAGGAGCAGAATATTAAATCTCCACAATAAACTTGATGTACGCTGCATCTCTGGAATACCTGAAGAGATAACACATCATCCCAACACTGAGGCGGTGGACTTTGGTAGCAACTGCAGACTTGGGGTTTGCTTTCTGCAACTAATTTGTTTCTCATCTTATGTTTATTAGAGTTTATTTATTTATTTATTTATTAGAGTTTATTAACACTGGTAGATTTGTTTATTGATTTGGTTGCTCTCTTCCTTTTTTTTTTTTTTTTTTTCTTGCGGTACATGGGCCTCTCACTGTTGTGGCCTCTCCTGTTGCAGAGCACAGGTTTCAGACGTGCAGGCTCAACGGCCATGGCTCACAGGCACAGCTGCTCAGCAGCATGTGGGATCTTCCCAAACTGGGCCATGAACCCGTGTCCCCTGCATTGTCAGGTGGACTCTCAACCACTGTGTTACCAGAGAAGCCCCCTTTTTTTTAAAAAAAGATTTTTTTTTCCTTTTTCTCCTTTTGTGAGTGTGCATGTGTATGCTTCTTTGTGTGATGTTGTCTCTACAGCTTTGTTTTTACCATATGTCCTAGAGTTCTGTCTTTTTTTTTTTAGTAGAGTTTTTAGCACTTGTTATCATTCGTGGATTTGTTTTTTGGATTGGTTGCTCTCTTCTTTTTTTCTTTCTTTTTTCTTTATTACTTCTTAATTTTTTTTAATTTTAAATATATTTTATTTATTATTTTAGTAACTTTATTTTTTTCTTTCCTTCTTTCTTTTTTCCTCCCTTTTCTTCTGGGCTATGTGGCTGACAAGGTCTTGGTGCTCTGGACGGGTGTCTGACCTGTGCTTCTCAGGTGGGAGAGCTGAGTTCAGGACATTTGTCCACCAGATACCTCCCAGCTCCATGTAATATCAAAACGGCTCTCCCAGAGATGTCCATCTCAACACTAAGACCCAGCTCCACTCAACCAGGAGCAAGATACAGTGCTGGACACCCTATGTGAAACAACTAGCAAGAAAGGAACAGAACCCCACCCATTAGCACAGAGGCTGCCTTAAATCATAACAAGGTCACAGACACCACAAAACACACTACCAAGCGAGGTCCTGCCCACCAGAAAACAAATGATCAAGCCTCATCCACCAGAACACAGGCACTAGTTTCCTCCATCAGGAAGCCTACACAACCCACTGAACCAACCTTAGCCACTGGGGGCAGACACCGAAAACAATGGGAACTACAGACCTGCAGCCTGTGAAAAGGAAACCCAAAACAGAGTAACTTAAGCAAAATGAGAAGACAGAGAAATACACAGCAGATGAAGGAGCAAGGTAAAAACCAACCAGACGAAACAGATGAACAGGAAATAGGCAGTCTACTTGAAAAAGAATTAAGAGTAATGATACTAAAGATTATCCAAAATCTTGGAAATAGATTGGAGAAAATAAAAGAAAATTTAACAAGGACCTAGAAGAGCCAAAACAATGATGAACATCACAATAAATGGAAATAAAAATTCTCTAGAAGGAATCAATACCAGAATAACTGAGGCAGAAGAATGGATAAGTGACCTGGAAGATAAAATAGTGTAAATAACTACCAGAAAGCAGAATAAAGAAAAAAGAATGAAAAGAATTAAGGACAGTCTTAGAGAAATCTGGAACAACATTAAAGGCACCAACATTTGAATTATAGGGGTCCCAGAAGAAGAAGAGAAAAAGAAAGAGACTGAGAAAATATTTCAAGAAATTATAGTTGAAAACTTCCCTAATATGGGAAAGGAAATAGTCACTCAAGTCCAGGAAGCACAGAGAGTCCCATACCGGATAAATCCAAGGAGAAACATGCCAAAATACATATTAATCAAATGATCAAAAATGAAATACAAAGAAAAATATTAAAAGCAGCAAGGGAAAAACAAACAAAAAAATAACATACAAGGGAATCCCCATAAGGTTAACAGCTGATCTTTCAGCAGAAACTCTGCAAGCCAGAAGGGAGCAACAGGACATATGTAAAGTGATGAAAGGGAAAAACCTACAACCAAGATTACTCTACCAGCAAGGATCTCATTCAGATTTGACAGAAAAATTTAAAAGTTTACAGACAAGCAAAAGCTAAGAGAATTCAATACCACCAAACCAGCTTTAGAACAAATGGTAAAGGAAGTCTCAAGGCAGGAAACACAAGAGGAGGAAAAGACCTACAATAACAAACCCAAAACAATTAAGAAAATGGTAATAGGAACATACATATCAACAATAACCTTAAATGTAAATGGATTAAATGTTCTAACTAAATGACATAGACTGGCAGAAGAGATACAAAAACAAGACCCATATATATGCTGTCTACAAGAGACCCACTTCAGATCTAGGGACACATACAGACTGAAAGTGAGGGGATGGAAAAAGATATTCCATGCAAATAGATATCAAAAGAAAGCTGGAGTAGCAATTCTCACATCAGACAAAATAGACTTTAAAATAAAGACTATTACAAGAGACAAAGAAGGACACTACATAATGATCAAGGGATCGATCCATGAAGAAGATATAACAATTGTAAATATTTATGCACCCAACATAGGAGCACCTCAATACATAAGGCAAAGGCTAACAGCCATAAAAGGGGAAATTGACAGTAATACAATCATAGTAGGGGACTTTAACACCCCAGTTTCACCAATGGACAGATCATCCAAAAGGAAAATAAACAAGGAAACACAATCTTTAAATGATATATTAAACAAGATGTACTTAATTGATATTTAAAGGACATTCCATCCAAAAACAACAGAATACACATTTTTCTCAAGTGCTCATGGAACATTCTCCAGGATAGATCATATCTAGGGTCACAAGTCAAGCCTTGGTATATTTAAGAAAATTGAAAACACATCAAGTATCTTTTCTGACCACAATGCTATGAGACTAGATATCAATTACAGAAAGAAATCTGTAAAAAAATACAAACACATGGAGGCTAAACAATACACTACTTAATAACCAAGAGATCACTGAAGAAATAAAGAGGAAATCAAAAAATACCTAGAAACAAATGACAATGAAAACACAATGACCCAAAACCTATGGGATGCAACAAAAACAGTACTAAGAAGGAAGTTTACAATACAATCTTACATCAGGAAACAAGAAACATCTCAAATAAACAACCTAACCTTGCACCTAAAGCAATTAGAGAAGGAAGAACAAAAAAAAACCCAAACTTAGCAGAAGGAAAGAAATCATAAAGATCAGAAATAAATCAAAAAGAAATGAAATAAATGATAACAAAGATCAATAAAACTAAAAGCTGGTTCTTTGAGAAGATAAACAAAATTGATAAACCATTAGCCAGACTCATCAAGAAAAAAAGGGAGAAGACTCAAATCAACAGAATTAGAAATGAAAAAGAAGTAACAACTGACACTGCAGAAATACAAAGGATCATGAGAGATTACTACAAGCAACTACATGCCAATAAAATGGACCACCTGGAAGAAATGAACAAATTCTTAGAGGAGCACAACCATCTGAGACTGAACCAGGAAGAAATAGAAAATATCAACAAACCAATCACAAGCACTGAAATTGAAACTATGATTAAAAATCTTCCACCAAACAAAAGCTCAGGACCAGATAGCTTCACAGGAGAATTCTATCAAACGTTTAGAGAAGAGCTAACACCTATCCCTCTCAAACTCTTCCAAAATATAGCAGAGGGATGAACACTCCCAAACCCATTCTACAAGGCCACCATCACCTTGATACCCAAACTAGAAAAAGATGTCACAAAGAAAGAAAACTACAGGCCAATATCACTGATGAACATAGATGCAAAAATCCTCAACAAAATACTAGCAAACAGGGCTTCCCTGGTGGTGCAGTGGTTGAGAATCCGCCTGCTGATGCAGGGGACACGGGTTCGTGCCCTGGTCCGGGAAGATCCCACATGCCACGGAGTGACTGGGCCCTTGAGCCATGGCCACTGAGACTGGGCATCCAGAGCCTGTGCTCTGCAATGGGAGAGGCAACAGCCATTAGAGGCCCGCATATCACACACACACACACACACACACACACACAAAAAAAAAAAAAAAAAAAAAAAAACAAACATACTAGCAAACAGAATCCAACAGCACATTCAAAGGATCATACATTATGATCAAGTGGGGTTTAACCCTGGAATGCAAGGATACTTCAATGTACACAAATCAATCAACGTGATATACCATATTAACAAATTGAAGGAGAAAAACCATATGATCATCTCAACAGATGCAGAGAAAGCTTTCAACAAAATTCAACAGCCATTTATGATAAAAAACCCTCCAGAAACTAGGCATAGAGGGAACTTTCCTCAACATAATAAAGGCCATATATGACAAAGCCACAGCCAACATCGTCCTAAATGGTGAAAAACCGAAACCATTTCCACTAAGATCAGGAACAAGACAACACTGCCCACTCTCACCACTATTATTCAACATACTATTGGAAGTTTTAGACACAGCAATGAGAGAGGAAAAATAAATAGAAGGAATCCAAATTGGAAAAGAAGAAATAAAGCTGCCACTGTTTCCAGATGGCATGATACTATACATACAAAATCCTAACGATGCTACCAGAAAACTACTAGAGGTAATCAATGAATTTGGTAAAGTAGCAGGACACAAAATTAATGCACAGAAATCTCTTGCACTCCTATAAACTAATGATGAAAAATCTGAAAGTGAAATTCAGAAAACGCTCCCATTTCCCATTTCAACAAAAAGAATAAAATATCTAGGAATAAACCTGCCTAAGGAAACAAATGACCTGTATGCAGAAAATTATAAGACACTGATGAAAGAAATTAAAGATGATACAAGAATGTGGAAAGATATACCATGTTCTTAGATTGAAAGAATCAACACTGTGAAAATGACTCTACTACCCAAAGCAATATACAGGTTCAATGCAATCCCTATCAAACTACCAATGGCACTTTTCATAGAACTAGAACAAAAATTTCACAATTTGTACGGAAACACAAAAGACCCCGAATAGCCAAAGCAATCTTGAGAAAGAAAAACAGAGCTGCAGGAATCAGGCTCCCTGACTTCAGACTATGCTACAAAACTACAGTAATCCAGACAGTATGGTACTGGCATAAAAACAGAAATATAAATCAATGGAAGAGGATAGATAGCCCAGAGATTAACCCACACACATATAGTCACCTTATCTTTGATAAAGGAGACAAGACTATACAGTGGAGAAAAGACAGCCTCTTCAATAAGTGGTGCTGGGAAAACTGGACAGCTACATGTAGAAGAATGAAATTAGAACACTCCCTAACACCATGCACAAAAATAAACTCAAAATGGGTTAAAAACCTAAATGTAAGGCCAGACACCATCAAACTCTTAGAGGAAAACATAGGCAGAACACTCTATGACATAAATCACAGCAAGATCCTTTTTGACACACCTCCTAGAGAAATGGAAATAAAAACAAAAATAAACAAATGGGACCTAATCAAACTTAACAGCTTTGCACAGCAAAGGAAACCATAAACAAGACAAAAAGACAACCCTCAGAAAGGGAGTAAATATTTGCAAATGAAGTGACTGACAAAGGATTAATCTCCAAAACATACAAGCAACTCATGCAGCTCAATATCAAAAAAACAAACACCCCAATCCAAAAATGGGCAGAAGACCTAAATAGACTTTGCTCCAAAGAAGATATACAAATTGCCAAAAAACACATGACAGAATGCTCAACATCATTAATCATTAGAGAAATGTAAATCAAAATTACAATGAGATATCATCTCACACCGGTCAGAATGGCCATCATCAAAAAATCTACAATCAATAAATGCTGGAGAGGGTGTGGAGAAAAGGGAACCCTCTTGCACTATTGGTGGGACTGTAAATTGATAGTCACTATGGAGAACATTACAGATTTTCCTTAAAAAACTAAAAATAGAACTACCATACAACCCAGCAATCTCACTACTGGGCATATACCCTGAGAAAACCATAATTCAAAAAGAGTCATGTACCAAAATGTTCATTGCAGCTCTATTTACGATAGCCAGGACATGGAAGCAACCTAAGTGACCATCGATAGATGAATGGATAAAGAAGATGTGGCCCATATATACAATGGAATATTACTCAGCCATAAAAGGACCAAAACTGAGTTATCTGTAGTGAGGTGGATGGAACTAGAGACTGTCATACAGAGTGAAGTAAGTCAGAAAGAGAAAAACAAATACAGTATGCTAACACATATATATGGAATTTTTTTTAAAAAGAAAGAAAAATAGAAAATGGTCAGAAGAACCTAGAGGCAAGTCAGGAATAAGATGCAGACCTACTAGAGAATGGATTTGAGGATACGGAGAGGAGGAAGGGTAAGTTGGGACAAAGTGAGAGAGTGGTATTGACATATATACACTACCAAACGTACGGTGGATAGCTAGTGGGAAGCAGCCACATAGCACAGGGAGATCAGCTCGGTGCTTTGAGACAACCTAGAGGGGTGGGATAGGGAGGGTGGGAGGGAGGGAGATTCAAGAGGGAGGAGATATGGGAACATATGTATAGGTATAGCTGATTCACTTTGTTATAAAGCAGAAACTAACACACCATTGTAAAGCAATTATACTCCAATAAAGATGTATAAAAAAATAGTATTTTTCTTATTTTCATTTCTTTAAAGGGGAAATGAAGGTATGAAACAAAAATAGTAGCATTGTAATATCTACCTATAATCTATAAATAATATATACAATATATAGACAATATAGACAATATATACAACAATATATGGAAACCACGGCACAAAGAATGGAGCAAATGAAATTAAACTCTTACAAGATTCACAATATTTATACATTTTTGAAATATGATTTTTGAAGTGGCATGTAATATATTTCAATATAATTTCTAAGAAGACTGTAATAATTTAAGATTTCATATGGTAATCTCTAGAGAAACTAATTAACATGAATTTAAAAAGCTAGAAACAATCCAAATATCATTTACTAGGTGAATAGATAAACTATATAATTGAATACTAGTTAGAAACTTTTTAAATAAATTTCTTGTATACGAAAAAACATGGATAAATTTCATAGACATTATTTTGACCCAAAGAAGCCAAACACAAATACTGTCAAGTCTATGGTGATAGAAATCAGATCAGTGTTTGCTTGGGGCAGAAGGTATATTTCAAATCCAAAGGGACACATGTGAATACTGTATGACATTGATAAGGGTTATGTTTTCATGGATTTAAACATTTGTAAAAACTGACTGAACTGTGTACCTAAAATCCCTGCACTTCATTATAGGTAAATTGTATTTCAATAAAATTGATTTTAAATGTCTCCTTTTAAATGTAGGTAAAACTAAGAGAATCACAAAGGAAAAATTACTCATAATACAATCACCCACAAGTAATGTTTTAAACTATGATGTATGTATATATTTTGTACTATTTCTTTCTACAAACTTTTTACACTATAAAAAACATTCCATGGCCTTCTTTTCATTATAAACTTTAATGTTGGCAAAATGGCTACATATCAATAAATGTTCTGTTCCAGCATTTAAAAAATGATTATATAATGTAAATATAGCTAAATTAAAGGTTTACATAGATGTACAAAATTATTAAATATTGCAATAAATATCAAAAAGTCTTTTATTTTCCATTGCAAATCTCTTTGTATTGTTGAGCTCTTATTCCCACTGAGGATTAAACATTAAATTTGCCAAGTGAAAGTATCCCTGTTTTCCTGTTTAAAACTCTGTAAACGGTAATTCCTCCATCTCTCAGGGTTTCTCCCCAACTTTCTTGGACGTTCCTTCCCAAAATGATGTCTCAGTGAAATCATGGCCTTTTCACAGCATTATATGAGGGGCATCTGGGCCTCATGATATCATTTGGGCCCTTGCAGTATTCACTAAAGTGCAGCTTAGCCTAACGAATCACTAGTTGCCCTTCACCAGTATCTCCTTGGTATGGCTGGTGCTGTTTGGCCTTTTAGGAGTCATGTTATGTATGACCCACTGATGGTGGCTATGGACCTTGCCCTTAGCTCCACTCTCGACCACATTGTTACGCTCTTCTAGTCCTAAAGCCCAAATTCTTCAATTCCATTGGCCCTTTAGCACTTCTGCATCTTGCTTAGAGAGTCTGAGAATTCTCAGCTGTTAATTCCACACTGGAGTGTTGAAGACTGAAATTTCCTCAGTTCTACATGCCTAGGCACCTCCCACAGCCACTGTTCATTTATCATTCTGATGCCTTGTTGAAAAAAGGGCTGTGTTGAACTGGGAATGCTTCTGAGAAACTTGCATCCTCCCCAGACTATGACTAGGGATTTAGGGTACCAGCCCTGATGTTCCTTGAATTCTCCAAATCTCAGATCTTTTTTTTTTCTCCATGACGATTCAACTGTAAAAAGGAAGCCATGACATTTGGGTGTCCCTAATTTTTTTTTTTTTACTTTATCTTCTTCTCTCCCTTAGTTTTATTCTGCCCAGTCACAATTTTATGAAGTAATTTTCCCTTTAATAAGTGGCAAAAATCTTTATATCACATCATCCTCTTGGCTATTCTTTGATTTTCTCTATAGTCAAGCCTCTAGGTATTGTCTTTTTTATATGTAAAATCCTGTGTATCTGAGTTGAAAGTCTAACTACTAATTTTAAAAGGGAGTTGTTTCAAACTCAAAGCAATGATGTCTGATGTCTCTATTTTCTTTCCAAGAGCCATAAGCTCTGGCTGAAAGCTTAGTTGTAATGGAAGAAGGGCAGGGGCAGACACAACAAGAGAAGAAATTGCATTTGGTCCCATGTCAAACAGCATCTAGTTTCAATAGCATTTCACTGCATGCATGTGCCAAAATGTGTTTAACCTATCTCCCGCTGCTGGACACTTAGGTTGCTACTGTTTTTTCATTACTTTTCTTAAGTTCATAAAGGAAATTTTAAGAGGACTAGAGAACAGGACTTATTATGGGGAGATACAAAGATTTGGGTAGAAGAAAAAGCCCAGGTCACTACTCAGCCCCCTTTCTCCTCCAAATGACTTGCTGTCCTTACTGCTGAAGATTGATTTGCTACACAATCAAGAATTCAGGGTAGACATGTGTTCATCCAGAGTCCATCATAACTGTCTTTAAGGAGTGCATCAGCCCATGCGACCGATGATGCATGTGTCCACTTCCTCAGATACAATGCCTGAAATACCTTGGCAGCTTTAGTCAGCAGTTTTCTAACTGGGGGTGGGGATGGGGTGAATAGATCTGCTATCCATGATAATTTACAATTTGTAATAAACTAAATGTCATGCATGGAACCAATAAGCATTTTTGACGGCATTTCAATCATTTATACTTCTTTTATTGAAAACTTAATTTCTACTGAACACTCTCTTCTTCTCATCCCCACACCTAATCCATCACCAAGTCGTACCATCTCTGTTTTCAAATCTTGTCCACTGCTCTTCATATACGGTTCCACTGTGCTAATGTCAGCCACATCCATTTCTTCCCTGAACTTTTGCAAAACCCAATGATAGCTTTTGTCTTACTCCCTACAACCCTTCACATAGCAGCCAATCAACTTTTAAAATGTAAAGTAGATGACACCCCTCTTATGCTTAAACCAGTTGTACTCTGAATAAAATCCAAATAGCTTACCATTTGTAAGTGAGTAGGTGGTCTGGCTCCTGACCATCTTACTTCAGGTCACCTTCTCTTTGCCCATAACTGTCCCTAAGCACAATAGGGTTCCTTTCTGCTCCTTGAACAAGCCAGGCTCTTTCTTGCTCTAAGAATTTATCCTTACTTTCCCCTCTGCCTAGAAACCTCTTTTCCACATTCTCAACATAGTAGATTCTTCCCTATCCTCAGATCTCAAATCAAATATCACCTTCTCAGAGAGGCCTTTACTCACCAATCCAATCAAAGACCCTTCGTGAAGTTCTCTATCGTCTCACCCTCACGTTGACCACCATCTGAAGTTATTTTGGTTGGTTTTATTGTTTATTTACTGTTTTACATCTGTTTCCAACAGAGGTTTGGTCTCTAAGAAAATAAACTTTGACTTATTTACTCCTGCATCCCTAACACCTATCTAGAATCTGACTTACGAAGATACTTAATAAATATGTAAATGAATTAATAAATAACTGAATATAGGAGTCACTTTGTTGTGAACTCAAACTGCCAAGATTCTTACAGTAGATACCTTGACCAATAGAGTTGCCTGGGAACATATTAGGAATGTAATTCCTGTACCCTACCTCCCCCAGACCTACTAAATCAGTAATTCTGGTGTGGTCCAGCCATCTGTGTTTTAACAAGCCTTCCAGTTACAATTAACCTTGTTATCATCCCCACTTGACAGATGAAGAAACTAAGAAAGTCGAGTACTTTGTCCAAGTTAATAAGTAGAGATCTATAGGTGCTGAGTCTGAAGTCCCAGACCTTAACCCCTGAACCATTCTTCCCATAAATTCCATGGGTCCAAGGAATGTTAATACCAATAGAATGAAGTTTTACCTTCAGGGTCAGTCCAGTGAGTCAAATATTTGAATCAATAATTGTATAATTGCGTGGAAAAGTGGCTAATACTTGAGTTATGTATAAAGTTCAAAGGGAACATGGAGGCATGATACCAGCACTCTGCCTGGAATGATAAGGGAAAGTTTCTAACACAAGTTCCATTTCAGATGTGCCTTTCATAATATGTGAGAATGAGCTAAAACAAAAAAGGAGTAGCATGGATGAATCCAGCTTCCTGGAAGTGGGGTTTGGGGTGAATGGTTGAGGGTGACAGGATACATTTGAAAGACTACAGAAGTAGCCGGGCCCTGAATGGTCCAATCTGCTTTCGTCAGCAAGGACTGCCATACAAAATACCCTAGACTGGTGGCTAAAGCAACAGAAATTTATTTTCTCACAGTTCTGGAAGCTGGAAGTCCAAGACCAGCATGGTCAGGTTCTGTCTGGTGAGGGATCTCTTCCTGGTTTGCCAATGTCCACCTTCTCATGTTGTGCCAATATAGCCTTTCCTCAGTGCATGAGAATGCAGAGAGAGTGCTCTGGTGTCTTTCCCTTCTTATAAGTACAACAATTCTGTCAGAATAAGGTTCCACTTGTTGACGTACAGGACTTCAACATATGAATGTTCGGGGGACACAATTAGGTCCATAACATTCTGCCCCTGACTGCATCCCCTGGAATTTATATCCTTATTGCATGCAAAATTCATTCATTCCATCCCAACTACCCACAAAGTTTTAACTCATTTCAGCATCAACTGTAAAGTCTACAGTCCAAAGTCTTATCTAAATATGATCTAATTCAGGTAAGGGTGAGACTGAAGGTACAATTCATCCTCAGGTATAGTTCTTCTCCATTTGTGAACCTGTGAAACCAGACAAGTTCTGTGCTTTCAAAACACAATGATGGGACAGGCATAGGATAGACATTCCCATTCCAAAAGGGAGAAAGAAGAAACGGGTGACAGGCTCCAAGCAAACCCAAAACCTAGCAAGGCAAGTCCCACTAGATCTTAAGGTTTTAGAATAATCTTCTTTGGCTCAATGTCCCTCCTTCCAGTCCCACTGGGATGGCAGCATCACCCCCTGCAGCTCTCTGTGGTGGCTTTGCCCTCTGAAATTAAGATGGAAACACCCTTGCCACATGGGTCTGTGGTGGAAGTGGCAGCCCTGATGATCTCTGAATTAATTTTAGAGTCCTTCCTCCCTCTCCTTGGAGAATAGTCCGTGTTCACAGTGGAATAGGCATATGGCCTGGTCCTGCACAATCCAAGAAGTCTGACAGCTTTCCTTCATTTTGTCCCACTTTCTCTGTAACCTTTAGTCCACACCGGCAGTTTCTCTGCTGGTATCATCCCTTTGTGTGTGTGTGTGTGTGTGTGTGTGTGTGTGTGTGTGTGTGTGGTATGCGGGCCTTTCACTGTTGTGGCCTCTCCCGTTGCGGAATACAGGCTCTGGACGCACAGGCTCAGCGGCCATGGCTCACAGGCCCAGCCGCTCGGCGGCATGTGGGATCTTCCCGGAACGGGGCACGAACCCGTGTCCCCTGCATCGGCAGGCGGACTCCCAACCACTGTGCCACCAGGGAAGCCCTATCATCCCATTTTTATCCCTGACTTCTGCTAAGAGGGCTGACTAACATTATGGGTAACCTCTTTATGGAGTGATTATCCAGCTACATCGTTAGTGTTCTCTCCAGAACAAGCTTCTTCATTTTTTCACAATCTGGATAAGGTGATAGTTTTGCAGATCTTTCCATCTTGGTTCTTTTTTGCTTAACAATTCTTTCTTCAATTCATCTCTCTCCTCTCACATTTTACTAAAGCAGTCAGGAGGAACCAAACTGCTCCTTCAACACTCTGCTTAGAAATTTCTTCAGCTAAATATTCGATTTCATGGCTTGCAAGGTTTACCTTCCACAAAATACTAGAACACAAGTCAACCAAGTTCTTTACCACTTTGTAACAGGAATCACCCTTCCTCCAGTTTCTAATAACCTGTTCCTCATTTCTGTCTGAGGTCTCTCCAGCATGGCCTTTAACATCCATATTTATACCAACATTCTGTTCATGGCAATCTAGGCTTTTTCTTGCAAACACTTCAGAACTCCTCCGGCCTCTGTCCACCATCCAGCCCCAAAGCCCTTTCTACATTTGTAGTTACAGCAGCACCCCTCTTCTTGATACCAGAATCTGTATTAGTCTGCTAGGACTGTCGCAACGAAATATACCACAGACTGGGTGGCTTAAATAACTGAAATTTATTTCTTACAGTCTGGAAGCTGAGAAGTCTAAGATCAAAGTGCAGGTAAAGTAGGTTTCATTTGGAGCCAGCTCTGGTGTCTCTTCTTATATCAGCCTTAATAGGTGAGAGTCCAACCTTTATGACCTCATTTGATTTTAATTTCCTCCTAAAGATCCTATATCCAAATGTAGTCACACGGGGGGTTAGGACTCTGATATATGATTTCTGGGGTGCAGGGGACACAATTAAGTCCATAGCACCTTGCTACAGAGTTTGCTTTTACCCTAAGGAATATAAGGAATTGTTGAAATTTTTTAATAAAAGCATATGACCAACAATTCTTTTTGTATTCTTTCCTAACAAGGACATAACATTTACATATTTTAAAAAGGGGTTCAGAATAATTTTTTAAAGATGATATGTCAGCAGTGCAACCAAAGGCACTTTTATCCAACCAGAGTGTGAAGTAAAGTTTGCTCAGTGGCACCTGTCAGTGGTACCTTCAGTCACTGGATTCTGCTTTGGCTCCTCTATTAATTTTTTATTGTGCCCCACTCCTAATTGGCATCTGTATGGTATTTGAGCCTTAAGCTTGAATTAAATATCATTTCACACACACGCATGCACGCACACACACACACAAAAAAAAAAAAAAAAAAAAAAAACCCTGACAACTGATAATAAAGGGAAAGGAACCATTCTAAATTACCTGGCACTTGTGCCGTAAGGCAGACAGTGGGGATTGGCTTTTCCAAGTGAGTTGGGAACAAGATTCAGAATTTTTGCCTTGTAGCCATGGAATGATATTTTGAAATATGTTTGCATAAAGAATTACATGTCATTTGCAAATAATATGACAGATACTTAAGTTTGTATGTATAGCAAAACCTTTAAGTTCTTATTCCTAGTTTTTAATATTCAGTTTATGTAAGAAGCATCTCGTTATCATATGTTTTATGCTCGCCAAATTAAAGAAATAGACTACTAAATATAGGATGGATAAACAACAAGGTCCTAATGTATAGCACAGGGAACTGTATTCAATATCCTGTGATAAACCGTAATGGAAAAGAATATGAAAAGAACATATATATAGGAGGAGCTTCAAGATGGCGGAAGAGTAAGACACGGAGATCACCTTCCTCCCTACAAATACATCAGAAATACATCTACATGTGGAACTGCTCCTATAGAACACCCACTGAACGCTGCCAGAAGACCTCAGACGTGGCAAGAAATTCCCCACGTACCTGGGTAGGGCAAAAGAAAAAAGAACAGAGACAAAAGAATAGGGACGGGACCTGCACCAGTGGGAGGGAGCTGTGAAGGAGGAAAGGTTCCCACACACTAGAAGCCCCTTCGTGGGCGGATACTGCGGGTGGTGGAGGGGGGAAGCTTCGGAGCCGCGGAGGAGAGCGTAGTCGCAGGGTGCGGAGGGCAAAGCGGAGAGATTCCCGCAGAGGATCGGTGCCGACCGCCACTCACCAGCCCGAGAGGTTTGTCTGCTCACCTGCCGGGGCGGGGCGGGGCAGGGGCTGGGAGCTGGGAGCTGAGGCTCGGGCTTCGGTCGGATTGCAGGGAGAGGACTGGGGTTGGTGGCGTGAACACAGCCTGAAGGGGTTAGTGTGCCACAGCTAGCCGGGAGGGAGTCCGGGAAAAAGTCTGGACCTGCTGAAGAGGCAAGAGACTTTTTGTTGCCTCTTTGTTTCCTGGTGCGCGAGGAGAGGGGATTAAGAGCACTGCTTAAAGGAGCTCCAGAGACGGATGCAAGCCGAGGCTAACAGCACAGACCCCAGAGACGGGCATGGGACGCTAAGGCTGCTGCTGCCGCCACCAAGAAGCCTGTGAGTAAGCACAGGTCACTATCCACACCTCCCTTCCCGGAAGCCTGTGCAGCCCGCCACTTCCAGGGTCCCGTCATCCAGGGACAACTTCCCCGGGAGAACACACGGCGCGCCTCCGGCTGGTGCAACATCACGCTGGCCTCTGCCGCCGCAGGCTCATCCCGCATCCGTACCCTTCCCTCCCTCCAGCCTGAGTGAGCCAGAGCCCCCTAATCAGCTGATAATTTAACCCCATCCTGTCTGAGCAAAGAACAGATGCCCTCAGGTGACCTACATGCAGAGGCGGGTCCAAATCCAAAGCTGAACACCAGGAGCTGTGCGAACACAGAAGAGAAAGGGAAATCTCTCCCAGCAGCCTCAGGAGCAGCGGATTAAATCTCCACAATCAACTTGATGTACCCTGCATCTGTGGAATACCTGAATAGACAACGAATCATCCCAAATTGAGGAGGTGGACTTTGGGAGCAAATAAATATATTTTTTCCCCCTTTTTCTCTTTCTGTGAGTGTCTATGTATATGCTTCTGTGTGTGATTTTGTCTGTATAGCTTTGCTTTTACCATTTGTCCTAGGGTTCTGTCTGTCCGTTTTGTTTTGTTTTGTTTAATTCTTAATTTTTTTTCTTAATAATTATTTTTTATTTTAATTATTTTATTTTATCTTCTTTTTTTGTTTGTCTGTTTGTTTGTTTTCCATTTTATTCTGAACCGTGTGGAGGACAGGCTCTTGGTGCTCCAGCCAGGGGTCAGGGCTGTGCCACTGAGGTGGGAGAGCCAAGTTCAGGACACTGGTCCACAAGAGACCTCCCATCTCCACGTAATATCAAACAGTGAAAAATCTCCCAGAGATCTCCATCTCAATGCCAAGACCCAGCTCCACTCGACGACCAGAAAACTGCAGTGCAGGACACCCTATGCCAAACAACTAGCAAGACAGTAACACAACCCCATTAGTACAGAGGCTGCCTAAAATCATAATAAGGCCACAGACACCCCAAAACACACCACCAGACATGGACCTGCCCACCAGAAAGAAAAGATCCAGCCCCATCCACCACAACACAGGCACTAGCCCCCTCCACCAGGAAGCCTACACAAACCACGGAACCAACTTTAGCCACTGGGGGCAGACACCAAAATCAATGGGAACTACGAACCTGCAGCCTGCGAAAAGGCAACCCCAAACACAGTAAGTAAAGCAAAATGAGAAGAAAGAGAAACACACAGCTGACGAAGGAGCAAGGCAAAAACCAACCAGACCTAACAAATGAAGAGGAAATAGTCTACCTGAAAAATAATTCAGAATAATGATAGTAAAGATGATCCAAAATCTTGGAAATAGAATGGAGAAAATACAAGAAATGTTTAACAAGGACTTAGAAGAAATAAAGAGCAAACAAACAGAGATGAACAACACAAAAAATGAAATTTAAAATTCTCTAGAAGGGATCAATAGCAGCATAACTGAGGCAGAAGAATGAATAAGTGACCTGGAAGATAAAATAGTGGAAATAACTACTGCAGAGCAGAATAAAGAAAAAAGAATGAAAAGAATTGAGGACAGTCTCAGAGACCACTGAGACAACATTAACTGCACCAACATTCGAATTATAGGGGTCCCAGAAGAAGAAGAGAAAAAGAAAGAGACTGAGAAAATATTTCAAGAGATTATAGTTGAAAACTTCCCTAATATGGGGAAGGAAATAGTTAATCAAGTCCAGGATGCACAGAGAGTCCCATACAGGATAAATCCAAGGAGAAACACGCCAAGACACATATTAATCAAGCTATCAAAAAAAATACAAAGAAAAAATATTAAAAGCAGCAAGGGAAAAACAAGTAACACATAAGGGAATCCCCATAATGTTAACAGTTGATCTTTCAGCAGAAACTCTGCAAGCAGGAAGGGAGTGGCAGAACATATTTAAAGTGATGAAGGGGAAAAACCTACAACCAAGATTACTCTACCCAGCCCAGATCTCATTCAAATTTGATGGAGAAATTAAAAGCTTTACAGACAAGCAAAAGCTAAGAGAATTCAGCACCACCAATCCAGCCTTACAACAAATGCTAAAGGAAATTATCTAGGCAGGAAATACAAGAAAAGGAAAAGACCTACAGTAATAAACCGAAAACAATTGAGAAAATGGTAATAGGAACATACATATCGATAATTACCTTAAATGTAAATGAATTAAATGCTCCAACCAAAAGACATAGACTGGCTGAATGGATACAAGACCTGTATATATGCTGTCTAAAAGAGACCCACTTCAGACCTAGGGACACATACAGACTGAAAGTGAGGGGATGGAAAAAGATATTCCATGCAAATGGAAAGCAAAAGAAAGCTGGAATAGCAATTCTCACATCAGACAAAAATCGACTTTAAAATAAAGACTATTACAAGAGACACAGAAGGACACTACATAATGATCAAGGGATTGATCCATGAAGAAGATATAACAATTGTAAATATTTATGCACCCAACCTAGGAGCACCACAATACATAAGGCAAATACTAACGGCCATAAAAGGGGAAATCGACAGTAACACAATCATAGTACAGGACTTTAACAACCCACTTTCACCAATGGACAGATCATCCAAAATGAAAACAAATAAGGAAACACAGCTTTAAATGACACAGTAAACAAGATGGACTTAATTGAAATTTATAGGACATTCTGTCCAAAAACAACAGAATACGCATTCTTCTCAAGGGCTCATGGAACATTCTCCAGGATAGATCATATCTTGGGTCACAAATCAAGCCTTGGTAAATTTAATAAAACTAAAATTGTATCAATTATCTTTTCCAACCACAATGCTATGAGACTAGATATCAATTACAGGAAAAAATCTGTAAGAAATACAAACACATGGAGGCTAAACAACACACTACTTCATAACCAAGAGATCACTGAAGAAATCAAAGAGTTAATCAAATAATGCCTAGAAACAAATGACAATGAAAACACAATGGCCAAAAACCTATGGGATGCAGCAAAAGCAGTTCTAAGAGGGAAGTTTATAGCTATACAAGCCTACCTTAAGAAACAAGAAACATCTGAAATAAACAACCTAACCTTGCACCTAAAGCAGTTAGAGAAGAACAAAAAAACACCAAATAGCAGAAGGGAAGAAATCATAAACATCAGATCATAAATAAATGACAAAGAAATGAAGGAAACGATAGCAAAGATCAATAAAACTAAAAGTTGTTTTTTTGAGAAGATAAACAAAATTGATAAACCATTAGCCAGACTTATCAAGAAAAAAAATGGAGAAGACTCAAATGAATAGAATTAGAAATGAAAAAGGAGAAGTAAGAACTGACACTGTAGAATACAAAGGATCATGAGAGATTACTACAAGCAACTACATGCCAATAAAATGGACCACCTGGAAGAAATGAACAAATTCTTAGAAATGCAAAACCTTCCGAGACTGAACCAGGAAGAAATAGAAAATATGAACAGACCAATCACAAGCACTGAAATTGAAACTGTGATTAAAAATTTTCCAACAAACAAAAGCCCAGGACCAGCTAGCTTCACAGGCAAAGTCTATCAAACATTTAGAGAAGAGCTAACACCTATCCTTCTCAAACTCCTCCAAAATATAGCAGAGGGAGGAACACTCCCAAACTCACTATACAAGGCCACCATCACTCTGATACCAAAACCAGACAAAGATGTCACAAAGAAAGAAAACTACAGGCCAATATCACTGATGAACATAGATGCAAAAATCCTCAACAAAATACTAGCAAACAGAGTCCAACAGCATATTAAAAGGATCATACATTATGAACAAGTGGGGTTTATCCCAGGAATGCAAGGATTCTTCAATATACTCAAATCAATCAATGTGATACACCATATTAACAAATTGAAGGAGAAAAGCCTATGATGATCTCAATAGATGCAGAGAAAGCTTTTGACAAAATTCAACACCAATTTATGATAAAAACCCTGCAGAAAGTAGGCATAGAGGGAACTTTCCTCAACATAATAAAGGCCATATATGAAACCCACAGCCAACATCGTCCTCAATGATGATAAAACTGAAACCATTTCCACTAAGATCAGGAAGAAGACAATGCTGCCCACTCTCACCACTATTATTCAACATGGTATTGGAAGTTTTAGCCACAGCAGTGAGAGAAGAAAAATAAATAAAAGGAATCCAAATTGGAAAGAAGAAGTAAAGCTGTCAATCTTTGCTGATAACATGATTCTATACATACAGAACCCTAAAGATGCTACCAGAAAACTACTAGAGCTTATCAATGAATTTGATAAAGTAGCAGGATACAAAATTAATGTATTAATGTATATTCCTATACACTAATGATGAAAAATCTGAGAGTGAAATTCAGAAAACACTCCCATTTAACATTGCAACAAAAAGAATAAAATATCTAGGAATAAACCTACCTAAGGAGACAAAAGACCTGTATGCAGAAAATTATAAGACACTGAGGAAAGAAATAAAAGATGATACAAGTAGATGGAGATATATACCATGTTCTTGGATTGGAAGATTCAACATTGTGAAAATGACTCTACTACCCAAAACAACTTACAGATTCAATGCAATCCCTATCAAACTACCACTGACATTTTTCACAGAACTAGAACAACAAATTTCACAATTTGTAAGGAAACACAAAAGACCCCGAATAGCCAAAGCAATCTTGAGAAAGAAAAACGGAGCTGCAGGAATCAGGCTCCCTGACTTCAGACTATGCTACAAAGCTACAGTAATCAAGGTAGTATGGTCCTGGCACAAAAAACAGAAATATAGATCAATGGAACAGGATAGAAAGCCCAGAGATAAACCCACACACACATGGTCACCTTATCTTTGATAAAGGTGGCAAGAATATACAGTGGAGAAAAGACAGCCTCTTCAATAAGTGGTGTTGGGAAAACTGGACAGCTACATGTAAAAGGATGAAATTAGAACACTCCCTAACACCATACACAGAAATAAAATCAAAATGGGTTAAAGACCTAAATGTAAGGCCAGACACCATCAAACTCTTAGAGGAAAACATAGGCAGAACACTCTATGACATAAATCACAGAAAGACCCTTTTTGACCCACCTCCTAGAGAAATGGAAATAAAAACAAAAATAAACAAATGGGACCTAATGAAACTTAAAAGCTTTTGCACAGCAAAGGAAACCATAAAGAAGACCAAAAGACAACCCTCAGAATGGGAGAAAATATTTGCAAATGAAGCAACTGACAAAGGATTAATCTGCAAAACATACAAGCAACTCAAGCAGCTCAATATCAAAAAAACAAACAACCCGATTCAAAAATGGGCAGAAGACCTAAATAGACATTTCTCCAAGGAAGATATACAGATTGGCAACAATCACATAAAAGAATGCTCA
The DNA here is from genome assembly GCF_026419965.1 of Kogia breviceps. Lineage (NCBI taxonomy): Eukaryota > Metazoa > Chordata > Mammalia > Artiodactyla > Physeteridae > Kogia > Kogia breviceps. The sequence goes on along the minus strand of NC_081316.1, from coordinate 49,937,176 downwards.
ACATCATTAATCATTAGAGAAATCAAAACTTCAATGAGATATCATTTCACACCGGTCAGAATGGCCATCATCAAAAAATCTACAAACAATAAGTGCTGGAGAGGGTGTGGAGCAAAGGGAACCCTCTTGCCCTGTTGGTGGGAATGAAAATTGATACAGCCACTATGGAGAAGTGTATGGAGTTTCCTTAAAAAACTAAAAGTAGAAGTACCATATGACCCAGCATTCCCACTACTGGGCATATACTCTGAGAAAACCATAATTCAAAAAGAGTCATGTACCAAAATTTTCATTGCAGCTCTATTTACAATAACCAGGACATGGAAGCAACCTAAGTGTCCATCAACAGATGAATAGATAAAGAAGATGTGGCACATATATACAATGGAATATTACTCAGCCATAAGAAGGAACAAAACTGAGTTATTTGTAGTGAGGTGGATGGACCTAGAGACTGTTATACAGAGTGAAGTAAGTCAGAAAGAGAAAAACAAATACCATATGCTAACACATATATATGGAATCTAAATAAATAAATAAATGGTCAGAAGAACCTAGAGGCAAGAAGGGAATAAAGATTCAGACCTACTAGAGAATGGACTTGAGGATACGGGGAGGGCGAAGGGTAAGCTGGGACAAAGTGAGACAGTGGCATGGACATATATACACTACGAAACACAAAATAGATAGCTAGTGGGAAGCAGCCGCATAGCACAGGGAGATCAGCTCTGTGCTTTGTGACCACGTAGAGGGGTGGGATAGAGAGGGTGGAAGGGAGGGAGATGAAAGTGGGAAGATATATGGGGACATATGTATATGTATGACTGATTCACTTTATTATAAAGCAGAAGCTGACACACCATTGTAAAGCAATTATACTCTAATAAAATATATATATATATAACTGAATCACTTTGCTGTACAGTAATATTTAACAACATTGTAAATCAACTATACTTTAATAATTTTTTTTAACTGAAGAAATATTCAGAAAATGGCTTGAAAAGAATTTGGAAAAACTAGAGGCACAAAGGTTTTTAATATCAGACCTTTCTGTACTTAATGTCATCTTCATAGATCACAGATCTCTTTGATGCACCGTGATTATCCATCCAGTGTGGGAAATAAGGAGAAATAAGGACAGTACAAGTTAAAGAGCAAAAAGGCCTGCCTTTGCTTTCCTGTCACAGTCTTTTCATCAGTCCTAAAGCCTTATTTTTTTCTATCACCTTATTTTAACCTTTTTCTGTCTCCATAGGTTTCTGAGAATAAGAGCCACAATATTAGTAACATGAGTTAAAATTGAGTAAGCACTTGGGGTGTGTGAGACTTCATGCTAAGCTCATTTAGTGTTTAACCCCAAGAAGTTAGTGCTAATAGTATGGCATTTAAGTCAATCTGAGATACCATCTTAGATTAATGTTTGTACCTCTATACTGGACCCAGCTGCATTCTTCATCAGTTTACTCAGTCTCACCAACTTTCCAAGCGGGGGCTCCTTTTCCTGCTTCTAGCTCCAATGATATCTCCAGAAGTTCCCTATATATAAAGACATGGCCACGAAGGCCTAGGAGGGCAGGAAGGCCGGAAAGTGGTCAGCCTTCCAACATATGAACACCCAGCCTCGGCCTGACCTCCACCATGTTCACTGTGGTAGGGCCTTCCCCAGCTCCAGCACTCAGGTCCAATCTACCCAGATCTTTGCAGGGTCTCTCTGCCCCAGTAAGGAGGTCAGATAACATAACCCAGAAGTGAGGGCAATTAAACCAAACTCTGACCAATGAGAGACAGGAGACATTATGGAATATTTTCACCATTCCCCGACACACATCAAAATGTTCTGAGACACAGTAGTTCCATATGGCTTTTCCAGACACATCCTTTCTGACCTAGAACTGGCTGGGTTTCTTGTGAAGCTGTGGCCAGCCTGGTAATGCATCTCCTGAGTTTGCTTTGCTTCTCTCTGTTCCTGACTCACTTCCTTCTTTCTGTCACTCTTTTGGACTGCAATCTTTACCTCTCTCCCTTGCCCTCCCCACACAAAAGCGTCAGTGTATAATCTTGGCTTCAGGTCCTGTTTTCTAGGATACTCCAGCTATTAGAACTGGAAATGTGGACGTGTCATTGGTTACAAAGTGTGTTCTGAGTTCAGAGATGTTACATGTGTGAATTCTTTTAGAGGTAATGCCAGGCACTGTTCTGAGCACCTTCCATACAATTAATTGTTTTACTCCTCACAGACTCCTTTTGAGGGTGATACCATTATTCCCTTTTATAGGCGAGGCAACTAATGCTCAGAGAAGTTAGGTAACTTTCCCAAGATCACACAGCAAGTAATTGATGGAGCCAGATGGGAACATAGCTCTTTCTGATGCCAAAGCACAGGCTTTCAGGCTCTATACTACACTCTCCACACCTGCCTTTTTTCCTTCACAAAGCTACATTGGCCTGTCTATGAGAGAGTGTCAGTGTCTAGTCACTGGGGTCCTCACTTATTTTAAAGATCCATTCAAAATGTGCATTAATATTGAGCTCATCTTTCCCTTTGTGAAGTCCCATATCTTTGCAAAATCTTTTCTCACTACTTCAAACCTTTCCCTTCTTAAGCACTTTCTGTGATTACCACATACTGCCACATACTGTCATTTAAAAGACATTTTTTTATTGAAGTACAGTTGACATACAATATTGTGTTAGTTTCAGATGTACAACAAAGTGATTCAGTTATTTATTTACACATATATATTCTTTTTCAGATTCTTTTCCCTTATAGGTTATTATAAAATATTGAATGTAGTTCCCTGTGTTATACAGTAAATCCTGTTTTTTATCCATTTTATATTAATATATAGTAGTGTGATCTGCTAATCCCAAACTCCTAATTTATCCCTCCCAGCTCCCTTCCCCTTTGGAAACACTAAGAGAAGAGATTTAAAATTCATCAAGTGCTTACCTAGGTATCAGGTACTGTATGGGCATATATACAATCATTACATTAATTATTTTAAAAATCTTATTTGGCATACACTCATTCCATTTACAGATGAAGAAATGGGATCTTGGAGTGGTTAATAACTTGCTAAGTTCAGAGTGTTAATATACACCAGCAATTTCCACCGGTCAGTACATCATTTTATCACTCTTTCTTTTTTCTTCCAGGGCATCAAAACTAGGTTTTATACTTTTCTGTATTCCATAGTGTCTAGTGTAACACTGTATATGTGAAAAACACACAATAAATAGAGTAATAAGTAAGTGCACTATAAGTATGCCATAAAATACAGTAGTGAAGGGGGAAGAAAAGTTATTTTACTGTGATGGTGATTCTTCTACTCTCATATTTTTCTGGGGATTTATTTTTTTTAATCCTCTAAAACTTGACCTCTGTGGTCACTTTTCCTGAAAAAATAGAAATCCTTGGGAAGATTCAGTATGTAACTGCTTCATTATCTTTTACCCTCTTATGGAAACTTTGCTCAGAATTCTTACACTTAGATATATCTGCCAGTCCTTCAGACTCTGGAGAACAATTTCTTTATTTATTATTGCACATACATACACTAGAAGGGACCCAATAAAGAAACATTTGTAAGTAATTCATTATCAAAACCAGTCTATAGATGTCAGGGTACAGATGACAAATGAATTACTTGCATTTTTAAAATCAGATCAGAATTTGGGCTCTCAACTTTTTTAATCCAGTCATTAATTCCTTAAGACAGGCAAGAACACTAGACCAACCATTTTCAGACCTTTGGTCTTGGCCACATACACAAAACCCTAAATCTACTTTAATCGCCAGCTGGCATTCAGATGTATGTGTGATGCTGGTGGGCTCACATTGAGTTTCTCCTACAGGAATTGATCTGTTCTTACTCAGAATAAGATTATTTCTTCACCTCTAATCGGTAGGGAAATGGAAATTACTTACTCCAGAAAAGATTAATGTACTTTTTTTTCTTCCATTTTTGTTAATCATCATGTCATTTCTATTGCACTGAATGATATACACAGCTGTAGAATGAGATGTCCCAGAAATAAAATCTCACACTCTGCAGGCCTGTCTCCCACCAAACTAGTAACTTTTCCAATACCAAAGAAAAATCTGGGGGAGATGGGCTGCATAAATTGGCGAAAAGGGACTAGTAGGATAAGAATAACAGCTTTTTTTCAAGTTACTAGATTTATATCTAGAATAATGTGGTACTTAAGTTAGTCTCTTTAGCCAAAAGTAGCATGAGCTTATTTTGCTTGCCCATTACAAGTCCAAATCTAATTTATCTTCTGCTAATAAGACTCCAAGATCCTTTTCACCATCAGTGCTTTCCAGGTTTTTCTAACCCATTTAATATCTGTATTTCACATGATTTTGCCCCATACATATCAGGTTGCATTTACCAAAACTGAATCTCATTCTATCAGTTCCTACTCCTGTTACTGACTTTTTCAGGGTCTTTTATATGACTTTCCCCACTGCACTTCAGCACAAAGCTTCTGTCCTTTTTGATACACTGCAATGTGCTTGATGAACAGTGACCCTGGATAATAGTATGTATAATAGTCATTCAGCCTCCATACAGACACTGAAATAATTCAGGTCCCCAGACACCCATCACACAAACAGGAATCCATGCCAAGCTATTTCCTTCTGAAGGTGTGCATAGGTATGCACCCTGGAGTGAATTATCTGCCAAACCATGGGGATTATCAGACAGTGCAGTGCTCAGTAACAATCATTGACGTTGCAGACACAGTAAGCTGAAAAAATAAAATGACTTTATTCTAAATTCCCAAATCCTAAAATTAAATATTCTACAAGCCTTCCAATTCAGGTCTCAAGTATCAGTCAAAGTTCTAAGCCTGGGTACAAATAAGCATTAGCTTAAATATTTTCTTCCCAACTCAATCCAACTATTAATTATATAACCCAGATATAAACCAAATAATATAGTGATTACAATAAACTGTAAGTATAACAGGATGATTCAGGCCTCCAAAAGGCTGATACTCTGTGAATGCCTTAAACAAAGCAGTTGACGCTGAAACCTCCATTTGTACAAATGTATATGTCCACTGTGATTGAATTAATTTTCTAGTTGCTAATTTTGATATTGGATATGATCTGCTTGTGTGTCCAGGTTGTGTTTTACAGGAACAAATCTGTGGTTGGAGTTGGGACATTCCTTATCACCAGTGGAGGATAGTGCTGGGCCAGAGGTGACTTTGGTGGAAAGGATTCTTGGGAATCTTCTTCTTCACTTGCCAGAATAGGGGGGAGGGCAGGATAGTCACTACTCAGGACCTTCCTCCTAGGACCCTCTTCAGCATCTGATCTCTGATGGGAGGACATTGTGGGGGACAAGAGCCCATGCCAGCTGCTCCTCTCTCACATGGGAGGGTTAAATCAAAGAAAGCTGCAGAGCTTCCTGCGTGAAGATCACCAAGACCAGCTCTGTCTTGCTCTAGTGAGGACCTGCTGACCGAGGATAAAGTCGGTCAGACTGGAGGGACCCCAGGGAGCAGCCCACCTGCTCATCTTCAGCAAGGTTCACCTAGAGGCTTGATCCTACTTTTTTCATTATAAAGAACTTACTCAAGACAGTTTAGGGTTTTATGACACCTTATCCTGCTCTTTAAAAACTTTGCCTACTCTTTCCTGCCATTTTTCAGATTCTTTTAAAAGTACCTTATCTTCTCTGAAGATTGAAACTTTCTTCCAAAACCTCTGTTAGTGCTGTCCAAACCAGGTCTCCATTCTTGTGATGGGTTTTTAAAGATGTTTTGCTGCAGATAGTGAGTCCACTAAGGGAAAAGTCTCAACTGTAATGTTAGCCACAAGCCAAACTTGTTGTAAACATTAGATTTCTCTTCTTCCCATGATTTTCTATAAGAATGTATTTTAAGACAAAGTAAAGAGGTTTAGTTTTCAGGTTCTTTATTAATGGTCTTTATGTTTGCTAAATCTGAGAGTTTTTTCCCAGTCTAACTCCTAGTACAGTTGACTTAAGGTCTCCAAATTTTCTTAGGAGAATGTTTATGGCTAAACATATCAAAAATTTGAGTTTTCCTTTAGAAGGACAGAGACTCCAGTGGCCAATTCCTTGTCTCTCTTGCACAGCAATTTAAAGCTCTAAGCACAAACCCCCCACTGTGACTATAAAATCACCATCTTCCCCAGCATTCTTTGGAGACCTGAGCCTGGGCTAACCTACCTAGGTAGCACTGCTACCATCAGCTCAGTGTCTCCAGGATCAACATCACACTAAGCCTATCAGCCCTCAGTGGACCCTCCATGACTCCCAAAGCCACTGCAAATTCATCTCAAATTGCCAGGATCCTGTGGCTACAACAGGCGACAATGTTATGGTAAATATTCTTTCTAGAACCTCCTTAGTGCCTGGCAACCAGAACAGACCTCAGTGGAGGTGAGCGAGGGGGTAAGAAAAACAAAAACAGTATCTCTCCTAGCTTCTTCGCATGACCCACAAAGACGGGGACCATATCCCATCACCCTGGGGTATGGATTAGGTTCTGTGGGCCAAGGGGGATGGCCTGTGGGTCTGGCCATTCTAAGTGCATCCTGGCTGCTGCAAGAACAGAGGAGGTCAATTTCCTTGCCTCTAATTAATCCAGGTCACTAGTTGGGCAGCTCCATGGTGGAGCCCTTGCAGGGCCCCAACACTGACCCCTGCTCTTCTTTCTTGTCAATAAGCTTTTTCTTCTGTGACCTTGGAAACCTAACCTAGACTATGATGATGAGGGAAGACTCTACCTCTCAGTGCCTTCTTGGTTTGTGTCTGGCTTGCCTGGAGTTTGTTTGGGGAAAGATGTGAAGGGGGTTATGAAGAGTCCTGCATGAGGTTTCAACTTGCTTTGCTAATTTCACCATTAAAAAATAAAGAAGAAATCATCCGAATTTTCAAGTCTGTTACCTTTTTTCTTTCATAGACTTTATTTTTTAGAACTGCTTCGGGTTCACAGAAGTATTGAGCAGACCGTACAGAGATTTCCCATATTCCCCCTGTCCCAACACATACGAAGCCTCCCTCGTTATCAACACCCCCACCAGAGTGATACCTTTGCTACAACTGATGAGCCTAGTTCGACAATTCATTATCACCCAGAGTCCATAGTTTACCTCAAGGTTCAATCCTGGTGGCGTCCATTCTATGGGTTTGGACAAATGTATAATGACATGTAGCCACTCTTATAGTGTCATACAAAATAGTTTCATTGCTCTCTGCTTCACTATTCATCCCTCCTTGGCCCCCAACCTTTGGCAACTACTGATACTTTTACTGTCTCCATAGTTTTGCCTTTTCCAGAATGTCATATAGCTGGAATCATACAGTATGTAGCCTTTTCAGATTAGTTCTATTGCTTAGTAATATATATTTAAGTTTCTTCCGTGTCTTATCACGGCTTGATAGTTCATTTCTTTTTAGTGTGGAATAATATGCCATTGTCTGGATGTACCACAATTTATTTATCTATTCACCTACTAAAGGACATCTTCATTGCTTCCAAGTTTTGACAATTACGAATAAAGCTGCTATAAACACCTGTGTGAAAGAGTTTGTGTGGGCATCATCTATTGCCCTTTTATAGCTGAGGAGTGGAAGGCTCAGAGATGCTAAGTGACCTGCCTAAGACCATCTGGGTCACACATAATAGGAGCAGAATCTGTACTGACATCTGACTCCCAGGCCTCTACTCAGTCAAATAACCACCGACTATCAGCTGTAATCTCCTCTTAGCTGTGTGATAATGGGGAAAAGAACAACAAATACTTTATAATGCTTACCTGCTTGCTTCCTGCAGGGCTTCTTCCAAAACTTAACAAGAAGAGACAATTCTGAAATAATCCAAACACCAGTCTATAAGACTAGCCTAAAAATAGTACGGGGACCACGTGCAGCAGAAACTGCATTGATTCACATTTAGAGTCCCTGAACTGGAATTCTAGCTCTATCATATACTACTTTAACATCCTGAAGCCCTCAGTTTGCTCACCCATAAAATGGGAATATCGTGAAAAGCACCAGGCATGATTGGTCTTAAGTAGAATTTAACTTCATTCCATCATTCATTTTTATCCAGATAACAGTCTGCACAAGATGAAATTTTATGGGCTAATAATATATTTTAACACTAGTTCTCATCCTTGGCCACACATTAGAATCACCAAGGGAGATTTTTAAAATTACTGATATCTAACACCAGAGATTCAGATTTAATTGATTGGGGGTGTGGCCTGGGCATTGGGAATTTAAGCTCCCCAGGTAATTCTAACGTGTAGCCAGTGTTGAGACTGTAATATGTTAACGGCTAGTATGAATGAGCACTTATGGATGATAACTAAGCCACGTTGTTAAGCGTTTAGTCCTCTCAACTGTACATGGGAAGCACTATTATTGTATTCATGAAGACACTGAGCCTCACAGAGATAAATAATTTTCCAAAGTCCCACAGCTATAAACTGGGAAGGTAGAGATTTAAATTGGGGTCTCTGTCTTTGAAGTCCAAGCTGGTAGCCACCAGCTTATGCCAGGAAGGCACGAGTTCCACAGGTCATTTTTATTACAGTATATGGCATCATATGGTGTAGCATCACATTCACACTGCAGGGTCAACAGTCATCCCACTTTGTTCCCAAAAGGAGCTAAGCCAGGTAACAGAGATCAAAATCCCAGGCCAGCTGAAATTTGGCAGTGGCAAAATTCTCAGTTAATTCACTTGCAGAGACCAAAACAGAGCAGATTTCTTCCTAGCCTTCTCAGATTCTACTTGCTGATCACCTTTGCCCACTATCTCATTCCTCCTTCTGTCACATTGCCAAATGGATCAATGGAAAATTACCATTTGGAGTCATTCAATGTCACTCAAGATGTACTTGGCAGGAGGAATGAAGTTGGTGGCAGATGAGATTGAATGACAGTTGCCTTGTCAGAGAGATCAGGAGGCAATTGATAAGTACCCACCCCTGGCAAGAGCTGAGGGTAGAAGGCACATTTCCTGACAGAGTGCTATAGGTCCTCTGATTTCCATCACCCGCCGTTAAGCATCTAACCCTCTCCTGGGTTCACTCTAGTTCCTGTTCATTGTCTAAAACAGATACGCACAGGGAAAAACTTTTTAAGGACTCAGCCACATTCAGAAAAGCTTCTCTTTTAGGTTCTATCTGAATGTCTAACTGTGTCATTAGTCTCCATCATAAGACTAAATTAAAAACTTGCTAAGAGACAGAGAGCTCCATCAGAAACCTCAGAGCAGTCAGGCAGGAGATTAAGCCCTGAGTTACTCAGGCTTCTCCCTCATTAACATGTGAATCCATCAATGGAGGGAGAAGGTAGACTGGGATCCATCAGAGCACTGAATTCATCGGACGACTGACATCCTTTAGCAACTTTTATCAGGGAAGGGAGTGTGATTTAGTGAAACAACCTTCATCTTTGTCATCAGGAGATGGTGGTGAGCATTCCAGTTGATGATCTGTTAGTCCTGTGGGCTCGGGCAAGTCACTTAAACTTTCTGAGCTTTAGCTTCCTCATATAAATGGAGGATACAATAACTTCCTCACAGAGTTCTTGGGAGGAGCAAATGGACTAATATACAAGAATGTACTTGTAAAGCAGTTGGTATCACGAAGATTAGCTGGCTGTCTCCTGTCGCTAGAGAGAATCATTACCTGTAGTTAAAGATCCCAGGCAACACAGGAATGCCCAACTGAGAAGCAGCCTGGACACAAATCAATGCTGACTATTTAAAGCACCTACCCCAGTGACTTTCACTTTGGGGCTCTGTTTAAAAACACTACATGTTTTCTCATACATATGCTGTGTCTCTCTGCGTCCAAAGTCCCATGGGCTCTTCACTGTTACTCAGTTTCAGCCTCTCCAGAGGATGGCTCTTTGAGTTGCTCCCTGGGACTCCTGCGAAAATAAATCTTGCATATGCTACATACTTTTTTTAAAATTTATATCATACATTTCCACACATACCATCCAAAAATTGGTAAAAATCTATCCATCCATTTCTTACATACTGTGGCAATTGCCAAAGCAATAATAAAATTAAAGTCAATTAGGTAGACCTTCAGTTAATTTTAATAAATAGACATTGTGGCATGTGGCAGACATTGTGATATGTGCTAGGAATATAACAAGACATAGTTTACATCCTCACGGGCTCCCAATATAGTGGGGGACACACATAGGAGATAATTTTTACACCGTGGTGTATTCTAGATTGATGTTTGTCCAAGAAGCTACAGGATCACTCAGATTGATGGAAAACATTAGGACAGTCGAGGAGCCAGCCAGTCAAGAAGCCAGCCAGAATTAATGTACTTTTTTAAATTTTTTATTTCTTTGGCCACATCGTGCCACTTGAAGGATCTTAGTTCCTCGACCAGGGATCGAACGTGGGCCCCAGCAGTGAAAGTGCGGAGTCCTAACCACTGGACCACCAGAGAATTCCCTCTTTTTAAAAAAAATTCTGAATGAATAAATTTTGACTGAACTATTTTTGAATCCTAGAGTGAATCTAGGCACATAGTACAAAATTTGGGTATATCTAGAGTCTGGCGAAGTCATCCTCTTACACAATTTCATGCATTTCTTTGCAACTCCATATATTCATTAAATAAGTAATATTGGCACCACTGGGTGCCAAGCACTGTGCTAAGAAGTGAAGATAAGGAGAAACACAACACTTTCCTTGCTCTTGAGGGGATTTCTGTCAAAGGGCAGAGTCAAACATGCAGTGTAATAACTGAAATACAGTGCAATGAGTGAAATAATAGAGAAACGTACAAAGCACATAGGTGGCCCAGATTATTTTAAGAACAGGTTTACTTTGGTTGGTCAGGAAAGGCATCCCTAAGGAACAGATGTTTGATTGATTCTCAGAGGCCTGAGGTAGGATGGGGTAGAGGATGGGGCAGGGAGAACAGGGAATTGTAAGTGCAAGGAACAGAAACAACATCCCACAGTATCTCCCAGAAAATTAAAGCCCGCACTCCAACAGGGAATGTTCTGTCACTCACCTTCTATTTGTGTAGCACTTCCTGCTTCTCTCAGTGTGTGGCAATAGATTCTTCAACAAGGTCTAGAAAAGCATGGCAAGCATTCACACGTGTGAGATGGGGTCCCTGCTTTGACCTGAATAGTCATGTGCCATATGTAAGTCTCTTTCTCCTTCTTAAGCCTCAGTGTGGCTAATGACTTCTGAGACATCTCCAACTTCCAAAGTGTTAAAAAAAAAAAGTCATTTTTTAATAGATCAGAAAGTGGAACCCAGAGATTAAGTACACAGACAGCTCGTGACAGAAAGACTAGAATTCAAGCCTCCTGACTCGTAAGCCAATAACATCTTCACCATCCTGAAGTGACTGAACTGAGGTACGAATATGATGCTGGATATTCTCTCTTCCCACTCGACTATCCTGCTCCACTCTGCTCTCTCCAGGGAAGCTGATTTCTACGGATTGTATCAACCAGTCTCTTCTGATGCCAAGCTTCCAACTGGATTCAATGGCCATCATGGAAAGTAGATCAGAAAGTGAAGGGAGGCAGAGGCCAGGGTATTACATCCCTGGCTTCCTTCCTGTGAGGCCGTTCCTCTGCCCGATGCCTCAGCACTTGCCTAGTGGCTCTCTCCTCTGGCTCCAGCTGGAGCTGCAGCTGCAGCCCTCTCCAAGTGCTGGCAGCCACTCCCTCCCCTGACACTGCTGACCCACTGATGCCAATGGCTCCACATGATTGCTGGCACAGAGGTGCCTGCATTACTTTCTTGTGGCTGCCCCAATATTAGCACAAAATCAGGTGGCTTAAAACAACAGACATTTATTCTCTTAGTTTCAGAGGTCAGAGTCTGAAATCACAGTGCCAGCAGGGTTATACTCCAGAGGCTCTAGGGGAAAATCCAGTCCTTGCCTTTTTGAGCTTTTGGTGGCTGTCCACATTCCTCGGCTTATGGCCTCATCACTCCGATCTCCACCTCCATCTTCACATTGCCTCCTCCTCTTCTGTTATCTCCCTTCTGTGTTGTCTCTTTCTTACAAGGACACTTGAGAAGGCATTTAGGTCCCAACTGAATAATCCCAGATAATCTCCTCATCTCAATATCCTTAACATAATCACATCTGTTACCTTATAAGGTTATTGTCACTCCTGATATATGAGGCGATATTCACAGTTCCAGAGATTGGGACGTGGACATATATTTTGGAGAGGTTACCACTCAACCCACTGCAGTACCTCACTATTCTATGTTGGTTTTCCTTAACTCTGCCTGCCCTATTTAAAATAATGCCTTCAGTGGACTTTCCTCAGTTCCTCTGCTCTTCTGTATCACCTTTTTGATCCAATCTAATACAAATGCCCTTTGGTTACACTTGCAGCATATGTGAGGGTACAGGAAGCCACAAAACAAAAATAATACATCAATTTTACTTGATAGCAAATAGTTTATAACATTACTTTTTGTTTGTAAGAAAGCATAGAAATAATATGGAGTAGAATTCAAAATTCACATGAATTTTATAGACATGTGATTTAAAGGAAGTTTATTACCCACTGAAGATCATTTTAGATTCACTCCCTGATTTTTTCATCCAGCCACTAGGACACATTGATTCCCTACTGCTGTAAGATGTAAGAGTTTTAGAACATTAACTACCCTAAAATAGTTTTATTCTTTTTTTTATTTTTAAAATTTTATTGGAGTGTAGTTGATTTACAATGTTGTGCTGGTTTCTGCTGTATAGCAAAGTGAATCAGTTATACATATACATATATCCATTCCTTTTAGATTCTTTTCCCATAGAGGTCATTGCAGAGTATTAAGTACAGTTCCCTGTGCTGTACAGTAGTAGGTCCTTATCTATTTATAAGAGTTATAAATAGTTATCTATTTTTTATATAGTGGTGTGTATATGTCAATCCCAATTTGACTTCTGTTTTTAGTGATTAGCCTCTAGGCTTGAAGGATACTGTTCACGAAAAGCAGAGGTTTTGTGTTGCTTTGACCCTACTCCTCTGGGGGCTAGAACCCTCATTTCACCTCCTTCTCCAGTTTCCTAGGTGTGCAGGGGTAAGATGATCAGGTAGTACAGTGACATTATGATGTTCAGGTTAATGAGATTTGCAGTTTTGGACCATGCCTATACCTTCATTAAAGGAACTCTAAATGAGTACTCATTTTAATATTCTAGTCAAAGCTCTGGTCATGGATGGCTCTGGGTAACAAGTGAATGGCAAAAGTGAAGGAATTATAATTTAGCAGACGAGTGACAAACAAATGGTATATCTTTGCAAAACCTGACAATTTATGATTAACCTCCATGACAACAAAGTAGGACAAAAGAATCATGGACAATGTGTTCTAAGACCCCCTCAGAAAGCCTAATGCCTAATTTCGTTATTCTTGACTCATCCCTTTTTATCATTTTCACAGGCAATTCATCAGAAAATCCTGCTACATAAAAACTATATCCAGGGCTTCCCTGGTGGTGCAGTGGTTAAGAGTCTGCCTGCCGATGCTAGGGGACGTGGGTTCGTGCCCCGGTCCGGGAAGATCCCACATGCCGCGGAGCGACTAAGCCTGTGCACCACAACTACTGAGCCTGTGCTCTAGAGCCTGCCAGCCACAACTACTGAAGCCCACGTGCCTAGAGCCCGTGCTCTGCAACAAGAGAAGCCACCGCGATGAGAAGCCCGCTCACCGCTACGAAGACCCAATGCAGCCAAAAATAAATAAATAAACAAATAAATTTATTTTTAAAAGATATTAATGGTAATTTTATTTGTTTTTAAATATTGTATTCTTCCTGCATTTTCTGTTACTCTAAATCTCCCTCTTATTATCTACCTATCCATATATCTAGTTATTTATTTACTATCTTAATCTCCTTGTGTCATGTTAGAGTCTTCCTCAAATGCCAATGATCCTTGCTAGTCTACATTTTTCTGAGTGTAACACAAAACTGCCAACTGGAGGTTCTGGGGATGGGGGTGAAGCAGGGCCTGTTAACTTGTGTTTGTCAATGAGAAGTGATCAGGTGACCAGCTGCTCTGCTCAGTGAGTGTGGACAAAAGTCAGTCCCTGCTAGGATTTTCTCTGTGGTCATGCCAGTTTTCCAGGGATGGTCCCTCTCAACTCTTCCCTGAGAAGTATCAGCCTGGCTGCTAAGCTTTGGAATTGGGTACTGCTCAACAAGAAGGCCTGTACTTAGTCCATCTATATGCTGTCCTAGGCCTCAGCTCCCCATTTCTCCATACCTGTCATTCCCTCTAGCCTCTCTGGTTCCATTCTACCAGAGTCACTAGCTTATTCTGGGTAGACAGTCAGCATCTAGGGATCTAATTGCTCCTTAAAAAGACTTCAAGCAAATCCTCTGTTTCCAGCAAGTCCCTCCTTATCCCTCCCCCACTACACACACACACACACACACACACACACACACACACACACACACACACTTTATCCATAACTTATGCTCGGTGCTTCCAGTTCCAGGGCCTTATTGAAGTTAATGGGTTAAATTAGAATGTCTCCCGTTGATGCCATAGTCTGGAGGCATTTAACTTTCATTTTGCTCTGTGCCATTAACTTACCATTCTTCCATTTGTCATAGAGTTTCATTGCAGATGGTGTTTGTGTTTTGCCTTTAGTTCTTGTTTGGGGGGTGATTTACGAGTAAAGAAAAAAAGTAGAAAGGTCTTTATTCTACCATTTTGAAATCATTTTTTTTTTCTACAGTGATTTGTAATGGCACAAAAGGTTTTCTTATTTATTTTAATTTTTATCTAATCAAATCTCTATTTTCCTTGGTTTCTTCACTTGGTCTAATAGTTTTTGAGTGTCTGACATATGTCAAGTGATGTCAAGGGTAGGAGCAGTAAGCCAGATGGACATGGGCTCTACTTTCATGTAACTTACAGCTACACTTGTGAGGATGTTATGAAAGGAAGCATTCAGAATTCTGTGCAATCACACCTTACTTATGGTCACCTGGTCAAGAAGAGATAGAGCCCAATGATTTTTCTGTTTTAACTTTTATCTAATGCACAGCAACTCTTAATTGTCCTTACTCTATACTTCCATACTGATCTGTACAAACTTCTGCCACTGCCCTTACAGTACTCTCTTTTTTTTTAACATCTCTATTGGAGTATAATTGCTTTACAGTGGTGTGTTAGTTTCTGCTTTACAACAAAGTGAATCAGTTATACATATACATATGTTCCCATATCTACAGTACTCTCTTGCAGTTATAGGTTTGTCCATCTCTCCTGTCACATAGGAGAGAACAGGCCACGTCTTATTCATGTCTGTGCCCCAGTGCCTAACACAGTGACACCAATATCAGTGGAATAAGTAAACACTTGTTGATTGCACTATTTACCTTCACTTTAACTGTACAGGAGGACAGGGAAAATGGGAATGAAAGTCAAGAGCAGGTTTAACATACAGCAAGAACAAGCAAAAGTTAATATCTTCCACATGAGCTTACCATACATAAAACTGGTTGAACTAACACCAGCAATTAGGACTTCAGCCCCACCACCACATTATCTGATGGAAGTAAAGGAATAACATTAGCCCCAGAAGAGAAGCTTCTTGGGGCCAATACAGATGTGGCCCTAAGGGCCAAACCCTAGGAGCAAAAGGAGACCTTGCTGACAGCTCCGCTCTGGCCAATACAGGGAATGTTCTGTGATTGGCAGCTGCAGATTAGGAGTTTATGTGAGTTTAAATCCTGGGTAACTATACACCGTTCATGAACTAGCTGGTGCCCTACACAGCTGTGACCCACAATGAAAAAGGAACATATTATCTTCAGTTTAAACGTGTCGGCTATATTAGTTTCAGTGGCTTTTTACAAAGTTTCCATCACCTAGCAATCATGGACACTTTATCCTCTCCTCGGGTCCATAACTGTCATATTAAAACCAGTTATGAGGTTTAATATCTCAAGAAATCTCTATCAGCTCAATAAGTTTGAGAGGAAACTCAAGGCTGACAGCATATTTATGTATTTCTAAGAACGGTTCATACCAGAAAAGCAATCCATCAAGCTTCCTTCTGGAAAAGAGCTCAACCTCTCATGCTGCAAAGAAATGGATTTGTTTACTTCTTGTATATTAAAAATGCACTAAGCACTTCCCATGTGCCAATTAATGTGTGGCTCATCACAGGGGATCCCTAGATAAACAGACAATGCCTCTGCATGTGGGAGCTTACAATCTGCAGGCAATTGAAAACAGAACAATCCTTAAGTTATAATGCAATAAGGAACTTTAAAAGGATGAACCCAGTTTTGTGAGGGAACAGCAGAAGAAACGATTCCTATGGATTTGGTCAGAAGGGATGAAGGCTTCACTGGGATCCTCTGTGAGACATGTATAAAGAATGGCTAAAAGTTTGACTAACAGATATGAGGGGGGGTATATATCTACTGAATCGATTTTAGTGTCTAGACACGATCTTAGTAAACGTAATTGCTCATTTTTATCGAAGAGATTTCACATGCCATACCCTGTGCTAAGGGCTTTACCCTATCTCACTCAACCCTCAATCAATCCTCTATGAAAACTACTTTGATTCATTGAACAAATACCTTCTGAATACAGTCCATGTGCCAAGTAGTCTCATTATTGCTATTACTCGTGCAAAGGAAGTTGAGGCTTAGAGAATCAGTAGAGCTGGGATTTGAACCCACACGATCCAGAGTCTGCTAGCAGAGCACTAGCACCTCCCATAGTGAAGTGGCCTAGATTTGGCCTGTCCACTATGAAAGCCAGGAAGCCACATGTAACTATTGAGCACTTAAAATCTGATTTGCCTGAATTGAAATGTACCGCAAGTGTAAAATACATACGAGATATTCAAGATTTCGATTTTTTTTTTTTTTTTTTTTTTTTGTGGTATGCGGGCCTCTCACTGTTGTGGCCTCTCCCGTTGCGGAGCACAGGCTCCGGACGCGCAGGCTCAGCGGCTATGGCTCACGGGCCCAGCCGCTCCGCGGCATGTGGGATCTTCCCAGACCGGAGCACGAACCCATGTCCCCTGCATCGGCAGGAGGACTCTCCACCACGGCGCCACCAGGGAAGCCCAAGACTTTGAATTTTTAAGAGTCTGAGACATCCCTAATAGTTTCTTATATCACCTACATATTACAATGATAATAATTTGGATGTATTGGCTTAAGTAAATATTTTATTAAAGTTAATTTCATCTGTTTTTCTGTTTTTATTTTAATTAATGTGGCCACTAGAAAATGGTAAGTTACCAATGTGACTAACATGATAGTCTTACTGGACTGCTCTGATTACAACAAAGATGAGTACAGAGATGCCTTCAGGGTGCCTGCACTGCAGTCTAGTGGGGGAGATGGACTGTATCCAAAGCAGTATAATGCAAGGCATATGGCAATTGCCAAAGGGAGACACACAAATATGCACTGTTATTTAAGAGTTCAGAGCAACCAGAAGCTTCTTCTGACTAGGATAATTGGATGTCTCTACTGGTTTGGTTACAATTTAATTTTCACAAAATTCCAAATCTGAATATTTTCTCTAACCCATGGGCTATCATGAAAATACAAAAAGCCCAAAGAAAAGCCTGTATTTATGACTTCTGATGGCTCAATCAGTTACCTACATAGGTAGTGAGAATAAAATGGATTAACAAACTTCATGGCAACCCCAGAACTTAATTAATTCAGAACTACTCATAAGTAGCAGATTTCCTTCATCTAGTAAATATCTCATAAGTGCATACCTAATGCTGAGACTAAGCTATTGGATTTTACTAATAGTTCATTTCCTGGGTCCCTTCTGCCTTCTTTACCCACACATTACGGAATATAGCGTTAGGCAGAGAGACAACTGACCAAAACATAAACAATTGGATGTAAGAGGGAAAAGAAAGAGTCCCAGCAAATCCACAAATTGGTAAGTATCCTCTGAATAAAGAGAATTAATTATATCAACATAGCTCCATTGGGACACCACTGGTTTTTCATTTTGATTAATTTAAGGAATTTCAATCTAATTTATGAGCCAGCAGGATGTTTTGAAAGATAAACAAAGCTGTCTGCAATTTGTATTTCTCCTGACTTGGTCCGGCTCGAATTTCACATTTACCTCATTTTCTCCATTGTTATGGACTACTTTTTACAACTCAGACAACCAGATGTGCTTCAAACCGGGAGGCCAAATTCTTCTCCTGAGTATTCTCCTCCACAGAATTCCTATAAAAAGTGTTGTAAAAAGTGAATCTTCCTGGCAGCATTTTGAAGGCGAGCTCTTTGCTCCAAACGGCATCAAGTTACCTGGAGACCTTTCAGCATTTATGGTTCCGGAGCTGTAACTTTCAAATGCAAGTGTGATACAAGCAAGACTACCTGAGACATGAAAACATATTGAGATGTCATTGTAATTACAGAGGACACAGACCTGGCCAGCAAGCCAAGATTCTGTGCATGCAATGGTGGTTTGCTTCAAGCCAGTTCCTCTCTCTCCTCAGTTCCCAGAGGCTCAGCCAAAAATAGAGACAAACCAAAATGGTGTGAGCACCTTTCTGGAATTGCAAACACTGACAATGAATCTCCATTGTGTGAGCCAGCCTTAAGTCTCTCCTAGACTCCATGTATCAGACACCATATTGACTTCAATTCTTAAAACAGTGCTAATTAGAAATTATTCATGCCCATTTTAAAAATTAGGAAACTGAGCTACAGAGTGATGAGCAACAAGGGTCAAAACCAGAAGAGTTAAGTTACTTCCATAGGCGAACAAGGATTCAAAGACAGGCTTATCCGAACCCATGTCCATGCCCCCAACCCCATGACATACTTCCTACCACAGTGATTTTATTTTAACACTGTACAAATGCATCCTCTCCATCATTCTGAAAAGTATTTGATATAAATTGGCAAATTAAGACAGAATCGTTAGCCATGTCTTCTCATCCATAGAATGGGTTGATGGTAACAGTCCTATCATAAATCTGGTTGTTAAGTGATCATATGTGTTTCTTTCTACATATGCATTATTTTGCCTAATTGCTTCCCATTTCATTCTGCAAAGCATTTGAAATGGCTTGACAAGTTACCCAACTGCTCTAGGCCTGCATTTCCATCTATAAATGGGGATAATAACACCAGCCATGTGCTGACACATGGAGCTACTGGTATGAAGTAACGGATCTGAAAACACCATATTTATTGCAGGGTTCTACACAAATATGACTTTTCAAGTGGGCTTTATAGCTCAAGAGTTTAAGAGTCAAGAGTTTTATTTTACTTCTTCTCTTGACTCATAAGAGCATATAGTGAGGCAAATAAAACACTCTATCCCCTTGTTTCTAACTTTCAGTTACCCAAACACTTGTGATGTGCTTCTTCTAATTAATTCACCATGTTCCTACTGTTCACAGCTCCAAAAGTCCAGGGGAAAATGGCGGCAGACTTCATTTCAGAGCCTGCTATGCTACCTGGAAGAACGTTTCTGGAAAGATGAGTGAATACTGAGTGGTCAGCTTTGGGAAACTTCATAGCAATCCCCAAGGTAGTATTATCTGGACAGCTCAATTCTGTGACTAAGGAGAGTTAAGTAAAGTCCTCACAGGTAAATATTGAACCAGGCATTAAAACACTACCAGACACCATACATATATAGCAGCTGATGGAAAGAATGTGGAGACCTCATCACCTGGCAACAGCTCTGATTAAGTCTTCTTCAAGAGAAGAGGGTGGGAGAAGGAGGGAGAAGGAAAATCAAACATCCATGGTGTGTGGCCAGGCCTCCATGTCCTCACACATCAAACTTTCCTCAAAAAATGCAAAAGGGATTATTCAGAGACTGTTAGAAAATAGAAAGATCAGGGAAAGGAATGGTGTGGTGCTTCTGGAACAGGAGGTGGTAATGGAATCAGTTTAGACTCTTTTCCACAATTCTGATCTTCCTAGAATTGTTTGACAGTCCAGAGATATTGCCTGGGGAATTTTATGCTGACATGGCTCAGATTTTTAGTGTGCAGAGTTTGTGCCAGTGTCACACATATAGGAGAGAAAGGAGGGAGCTGGCACTCATGGAGTACCAACCATGTTCTATGTCATGTGCTAGGTGGTTCATTCTCAGGACCTCATTCCATTCTCACAAGAGCTCCACAATCACTCCTAATGTACAGAGCAGGAAACTAAGAGTCAGAATTATGCTCAGGTTATATAACTAGTAATTGATCAAATCAGGATTCAAACTCAGGTATCTGTTATTCCATGCTCTTTCTACTCTACCACAATCCAACACTGCCTCAGCAGTAGTTACTCCTAATTGAACTTTCCCCACTTCTGCTCATCCACCATGAAGCCCATGCTACTCCAACTAGACTGGCTAGTTCAAAGCCAATTAAGCCATGAACTCTACTCCCTGAAGTTTTTCTTTAGTTCTATTCAAGTCTCTATCTATTCTAATGTTTTTGTCCCCAAGTAGAATTTTAAGTGGAAGTTCTTATACATAAACTTTGTGTGGACACAGAGATTAGTGCATGAAAGGGTTACATAAAGCAAATGGTCCAAGTCCTCTAATTTTAAAGATTAGAAAACTGAGTCCCTGAAGGGTTAAGCGTATTTGTTTAATATCACAGAGTTGGTAGTGAGGACAGTAACAGAGTCCAGGCCTGTGTCTGTGTCAGAATATCTTGAGATTATGGATCCTATAATCTAAGAGCCATAAAAACAAATAGAAAAAAATATACATATATGTGTGTGTGTGTGTGTATATTCCAAGTGACCTGTATTTAAAACTTATCTTAGAACTTGCTTTGTGATCTTAAATATCTTATTCAACCCCTTGAAACTTTAGCTTCCTTATCTATAAAATGGAATTATTAATCTCTACCTTAATGATTTTGAGAATTTAATGAAACAAGATAGGTAAAATACCTGATACAACCAGGCACATAGTAGCTATGCAGTAAAAATTAAACTTTTCCCCATACTTTTTATAAATTTGAGAAAAGAATAGAAAGCAGTAACAGCACTGTTGCAGTGTTTGTTTGTTTGTTTATTTTGTTTTCAGCACACTTAAATTCTAGCACTGTAGGTCAAACTTGAATGAAACAAAGACTCAAGGTATTAGACTGTAAACCAAAAAAATACAACCCAGTGACTCCTGTAGCATAAAAACATCCACAGTTATCACACAATTTATCCATGTTGTCATATGCCTATCAGCACCATGTTCCTGTACAATTAAAATGGTTCACTGCCATAAGTGTGTTCATCTCATACAAGGCCAAGTTCTCACGTGATCCAGTCAACGCCACTCTTCTGGCATCAGCTTGGCCTCACACTCTGTCTCTTTTTTCTTGCAACAGATTGTACTCAAATCCTATACCATATTCCCTGACTTCATAGAACAGGATATATGCTCTGTTGTAGCAAAAATTAATGTGTATTAATGAAAATGTGGCAGCACACCTATGAAAACACCCTGGTACATGGCTATGACTGCCCTGCTACTGGGCTCAGTCTGTGACTGGCCTCCAAATAGGTCAGGAGTCTAAGTCTACAGATCTGTGCTCTCCCACCCTAAAATCCTGAAGTCTGTCTGAGCCCTAGGTAATAAGAATTTGTTGGATGATAAATCAGTACTCCAAGAATGAAGCTTTTTTTAGGATACATGTTAGAAATTAAGATTCAAGATTTGGTTTTTTTATTATGTGGACTATGTCTCTAATTTAGTACTGTCTTCTTCAATCAGAATCACTGTATATGACTCAAAGAAAGTGGCAGGTCACTTTCCATTCTAGGATATTAGTTCAAATCTGTCAGTGCTGATAATGACAGACAATTGTCTCCATTTGTGTGTGCTGTCTGTTGGTTTTGATTGAGTGTATATTGAACAAATATTCACTGTCACTAAACTGACTCTGCTAGATCTTTCTGACATTTTCAGGTGGGAGAATGAAGACCAGAAAAGAAGAAAGAAGAAAGAGTGAGGGAGAGAGAGAAAGGAGGGAGAGAGGAAGGAAGGAAGGGAGGGAGGAAGAATCTCACCTGCCACGACCCACAAAATGTTGGGTATCATCAGGAAGGACAGCAGAAACAAAATGGAAAGCATGACCTCTCACTTTATACAGGTGACTACAGGTCACTTCATAGGGACACAATTTGTCCTTTAGCTCTGCGTCACCTGTGCCCACCTTCTTGGGGCCACTAGAGTCAATCCACAAAAGCTCCAGTCCAGGGAACTCAGTCAGCATCAAGACCAGTCACTGTGAATCCTCTAGTCCTACATCTTAGTTCTAATTATTGGGCTTTTTATTTCCCCTATGGTGAAGCCTCACCCTTGTCTTCTAATTCTAAAATTTGCATTCATATCACTTTTCATGGTATGTCACCGCCCCTGCCTTGATTACCACCCAATACACTGTGTCCTTCTAAAACAAAACTGAATTATTATTATGAACTAAACATCATATGAACTAAACCTTCACATTTTATTTTAATCCTCACAAAATCCATTTATATAGGTGTAATTGCCCCTTATTATAGATAAGGAAACTGAGGCTTAGAGGGGTAATTGACCTAGGGTTACATGGTAGTAAGGAGGGAATGAATTTGACATAGTTTTTCACTCTAGAACTTAGTTTTTTAAAGCCATACACTAAATGACTCCCTTATCCCTGCCATACAAGCATCATAATCTAACAGTGTATGAAGATAAGAAAATGAATAAAACTGGAACGTGACACAGGCGTGTAAACTGTGTTATGTTACCAAAGGAAGAAGCTATTCATTCTTCCTCAGAAAACTGTAGAAGGCTTTATTTTCATGATGAGTCTAGGAAGAAATGTGAGGATAGGCTTTCAGCAAAATGGAAATGCACCATGGCCGGTAGTAGCTTATAGTTAGAGTTAACATGTTTGATAGAAATGTGTCAATAGCAGAAGTTAAAAGGTTACTGGAGACCAATTAGAGAAGAATTTGAATGCAAACTAATAAGTTAGGACATTGCCCTGGAGCAAGGATACATTTCAATAAAAATTACCTTTGCCCACAGTTTGGAGAATGAATGAAAGCAGAAAAAATCTAGCAGAGAGGATATAATTACAGTCCAGATGGAGATGATGGAACCTTATTCAGGTCTGTTGTAGCAGGTAGAGGGGCAATAAGAAGGAAGGATTTAAAGTTATATAATTGGTGGGCAATTGGGTTATGAGGATTGAGAGTAAAGGATTAGTTGAAGATCTGAGTTTAGGCAATAGTTCCAGAAATCTTACTGTCCTCAAACTAAGAGATACAAAGTGAAATTAGAGCCATGTGAGAAAGTACTAAACCATATAGCACGCTTATAAAATGTGTAAGATCATGAGCAGGTAGTCTAAAAGAGTGCTTCTCAAACTGTAATGTGTATATAAATCACCTGGGAATTTTATTAAAATGTGGCTTCTGGTTGAGTAGGTCTGTCGTGAGGCCCAAGAACCTGCATTTCTAACAAATTCCTGGTGGTGCTGTTGCTGGTCCACAGACCACACTTTGAGTATCAAGTTTATAAAATACAAAAAGGGACTTTCGAGACACTTTTACTCAGATGGCCATTATTTATTATTAAGTATAGATCAGTAAAGAAAACTGGCAAAGGAAGTTTTTGGAGGGATGAGGGTAGGGAGGACAGAACATGCCCTATCTTTTGCAAGTGCTGCATGAAGGCCCAGCACGCTGTCCACAAAGCATCCTAGTGTTGCTTGAGGAGGCCACGTGGACCATGGATGTCTTGGCAGCTCTTCCTGGGAGGTCTTTTCAATATATGAGATGGAAAGAATGAGCCCCATGTAACTGCAGAGTTACCACCATCACAGCCAAGAACATTCACTTTCTATAGAGTAAAGGTTCCCCTGGCTTCTTCCTTTGCCAAGACTTAAGACATGCTGGAGATGGAGATGAAAACATTTAGTAGTCAGCTCCCTTAAAGAATGTCGAAAATACACACCAGGGATCTTTGTCCAAAAGTAAATAATTATTGTTTGGCAAATGTTTAAAACAGTGGATGGAATTGTACATAAATCTTGTTCTATCCTTACCAACGACTACTTGGCTGCTTTAACTTGTAGGTGTGTTGTTGCTTGTTTCTGTTTGAATCTGGTTTCATAATGAAAGTATTCAATAAAATTACCTTTTAAGAAATGTGTGCTGGCTGTGCAGCCACCGCCTGGAGCCTCCGGGACCCTCCACCTCGCTGCCCCCCCTGCCCAGACTTCCCCGCCATGCCGTCGGAGAAAACCTTCAAACAGCGCCGAACCTTCGAACAAAGAGTAGAAGATGGCCTGCTTACCTGAGAGCAGCAACCTACCAAAATCCCGGTAATAATAGAACAATACAAAGGTGAGAAGCAGCTTCCGGTTCTTGGTGCCTGATCATGTCAACATGAGTGAGCTCATCAAGATAATTAGAAGGCGCTTACAGCTCAACGCTAATCAAGGCTTCTTCCTGTTAGTGAATGGACATCGCATGGTGAGTGTGTCCACGCTGATTTGTGAAGTGTATGAAAGTGAGAAGGATGAAGATGGATTCCTGTGTATGGTATACGCCTCTCAGGAGACTTTTGGAAGGAAATTTCCTGTGTAAGACTAAAAAAAAAAAAAATGTGTCTGTTCTCGAATTTTTTAAATCCTTACCAAGGAATAAAAAAAGGATGTTACCAACTGAAAAAAAAAAAAAGAAATGTGTGCTAACAACCACCCCTTAAATATATTGCAGTTTCTATAACATTAAAGACTCCAAGAATTGAAAGGAATTTTAAAAGTCTGCTGAGACTACCAGTGATTCTACACTGATTTCCAACTACGTGATCAGCTACCATCTACTTGAATACCTCCAGTGCCAGTCAGCTCACCACCACACAGAGATTTCAGTATACTTGCTAACAGCTCTGTTGGAAAAATTCTAATGTATGTTATGCCACGCTGGCTTCATGACTCTTTAATTTATTAGTCCTAGTTCCACTCTGTAGAGTCACAGAGAAAAAATGTAACATCTTTTTCAAATAACAGTCCTCCCAATGTTGAGCTACTGTGGGCTCTGCTTTCCAGGTCAAAAATTCTGAGTTCTTTGGACTATTCCTCATATAAAACAAATTCAAATCTCTTCTCCATCTGATTACCTGTACTCTAGAAGTACTCCAGCTTTCCTCTTAAATTGTGGTGTTCTCAATCAAAGGGAAAACTCAAAATGGAACTCAGAACTGTTTAGATTAAACTGTGCCTATTACATCCTTTATTTTAGTTATTTTTTCCACCTTAATGAACCCTAAAATCACACTAATGAGGCAGAACAAGAAAAAGAGTAAGAATCTTGTGGAAAAAAGGATCTGGGATCAGTCATCTTAGTTCCTACTCTTATTAGCTGTGTGAGAAAATTATTTCATCTCCCTGAGCTTAAAATGTCAATTTATAAAATGGCAAAAATTAACTTTAAAAATTAATGATGTACATAAACTTTACAGGCAAATGTATGCAAAGTCCCTAATAATGCTTGGCATATAATAGATATTCAATAAACTATAACCATTATAAATGTTGGTATTTTGGTGAGGTATGCCAATGGTTAACCTATATTTCATTTAGAATCACCTTAAAATCCTTAAGCACTTTTATGTCATATTTCACTAGTACAATTATTTTTATTGTGAAACCAGTGGCATAAATTTACCTTTACCTATTTACTTTTATTTCTTTCAAATGTCCACCTATTATTTCAGAGTCACTTGAATTCCTTATGGATAACATTTCCAGAATCAAATATTTTAACTACCCTTCTCAACTTTGAACCATATAAACTTCTGGTCATCATGACATTATTTAAAATATCAAGGACCTCCCTGGTGGCACAGGAATTAAAAATCCACCTGCCAATGCAGGGCGACACGGGTTTGAGCCCTGGTCCAGGAAGATCCCACATGCTGCAGAGCAATGAAGCCCATGAGCCACTACTGAGCCTGCACTCTAGAGCCCACGAGCCACAACTACTGAGCCGGCACACCTAGAGACCGTGCTCCACAACGAGAAGCCACTGCAAAGAGAAGCCCACTCACCACAACAAAGAGTAACCCCCACTCGCCGCAACTAGAGAAAGCCCACGTGTAGCAACGAAGATCCAATGCAGCCATAAAGAAGAAATAAATAAATTTATTTAAAAATAAAAAATAAAATAAAATATCATATTTGAATCACATGTCCTTGTTTAAAATGTTTTCCAAAAATGTAAGAACTTGTCTAAAAAAACAACATGACATTGTTTAAAGTGTTAGAAAAACAAACATAAACTACACACACACACACACACACACACACACACACACACGCAAGGTTGAATGAAGGGTCCTATGTCTCTAGAAGTATCACCATTCAAATAAACATTGACCCTCTGAATCTAGCCCTTGGACTTCCTATGAATTACTCTATTTATACTAAAGCATCCTCTAACTGTTCCACCTATTCACCTATTCAAAGATGTCATAGGCAGGGGTCTCCAATCACCGGGCCACACAGCAGGAGATGAGCAGCAGGCTAGCAAGCGAAGCTTCATCTCTATTTACAGCTGTTCCCCATTGCTCACATTACCCCTTGAGCTTCACCTCCTGTTGGCATTACGGTGAGTTGTATAATTATTTCATTATATATTACAAAGTAATAATAATAGAAATATAATGCACAATAAATGTAATGCACTTGAATCACCCCAAAATCATCCCCCCACCCCGGTGTGTGGAAAAATTGTCTTCCATGAAACTAGTCCCTGTTGCCAAAAAGGTTGGGGACCACTGTCATAGGGTACTCCAACATCATGTTGAAATTTAAACATGTACTGTATATACCTAACTCACCAAAGAAGGAAATGATTCTACAATGGCTGATTTATTCTTGGTGAACCCATAAGTCTAATAATAACCATTGCTTCCTTTTCCAAATGCTTACAACCTCTCCTTTTATTGAAATCTGTTAGTTCTTCATAATGATTTAACCTCTTAATCGTTAGCAAAATTCCCTCATTATCATAAGTAATACTCTCTATTTTGGAGAACACTTGGCCTGATACTAATATAGCTATTCCTACTTTCTTTTGATTCTTGTTTGCTTTTCATTAATTTACTTTTATCTGCAGATTCATATTTAATTGGATGGTTTGGTTTTTTTTTTTTTTTTTTTGCGGTATGCGGGCCTCTCACTGCTGTGGCCTCTCCCGCCGCAGAGCACAGGCTCCGGACGCACAGGCCCAGCGGCCACGGCTCACGGGCCCAGCCGCTACGCGGCACGTGGGATCCCCCCGGACCAGGGCACAAACCCGCGTCCCCCACATCGGCAGGCGGACTCCCAACCACTGCGCCACCAGGGAAGCCCCTGGATGGGTATTTTTTTATCCAGTCTGATAATCTCTGCCTTAAATGTTATGTTTATACAATATATAGTTAAGGTAATTATCAATATGGTTGATTTCAATTTATAATACTGTTATTTGTTTTCTGTTATTGCATCTATTATTATCCATTTTCTATCTTCTTTTGGATTAGAAGAATTCTTAAATTCCATTTCATCTGTACTATTAGTTTATTAGCCCTACATCCCCTCTTTTTTTAAGCAGGAGTTCTAGAGTTTATACCCTAAACATATCAAATATTCTGCCACTTCATATATAATGTAAAAATGTTCAGTTTTCCCCCTCCTGTTCTTTGTGTTATTCTTTTTTTGTTTTTTGTTTGTTTGTTTTTTCTCGGTACGCGGGCCTCTCACTGCTGTGGCCTCTCCCATTGCGGAGCACAGGCTCTGGACGCGCAGGCTCAGAGGCCATAGCTCATGGGCCTAGCCGCTCCGCGGCATGTAGGATCTTCCCAGACCGGGGCACGAACCCGTGTCCCCTGAATCGGCAGGCGGACTCTTAACCACTGCGCCACCAGGGAAGCTGTCTTTGTGTTATTCTTGACATATAATTTAGTTCTACTTTTATCATAAACCCTATGATATATTACTATATTTGCATTAAACAGTGAATTATTTTTTAATAAATAAAAAGAAAAATCCCTAATACTTACTGTTTCTACTTTTTATTTTTTTTCTATAGATCTACGCTTCCATCTGATATTGTTTTCCATTGGTCTGAAGAACTTCCTTTAATATTTTTTATAATGAAGATATGCCAGCAATAGATTCTCTCAGGCTTGGTTATCTGAAAAAGTTTTCATTTTGTCTTCATTTTTGAAATACAGTTTCACTGGATATAGGTTTCTAGGTTGAATTTATTTTCTTTAATCATTTTCAATATGTCTTTCTATTGTTTTCTGGCTTCCCTGATTTTGGATAAAATCTGAGGACATTTTAATCTTTTTTTCTCCTCTATATAGTTTGTCTTTGTTTGGTTTTCTGGAGTATACTCTGCTTGGAATCCACTGAAATTCATGGATTTTTGTATAAAATACTGTAAAAGTTCTCTTCAAATATGGAAATTTTTAAACTATTTTTTCTAAAATTTTTACTGCTCCCCTTCACCTTAGATTTCAATTACATATTGGCAAAGTTAAATTCCTTGCTATTGTACACCAGGTTACTGAGGTGCTCTTAAAATTTTTTCATTCCTTTTTCTCTCTCTGCTGCATTTTGTAGGTTTTCTATTACAATGCTTTCCGGTTCAGCAATCTTTTCTTCAGTAGAATCTAATCTTCTATTAAGTCCATCCAGTAAATTTTTATTTCACAAGTCAGAAAGACACAATGCTCTACCTGAATTCTCCCTCCCTACACAATGGCCTGTAAATTGCCTCTAGGCAGAAAGGCAAAGTAAGCACAGGACACACCTCAGGTGTTCCCTTCTCTCAGTGGTCACAGCCTACATAGCCTCTTTCTGGTCCAATGTCTGAACATAACTGATTCATGGATTTTGCCTAATGTGCTAGTTCTTCACAGTGGAATGGCAATTCCCAAATCAGTTTTTTCCTTCATAGCCTTCAGCACAAATCTCATCCTGTGTAATTCAGGGAAATGCTAAACTAGAGAATTTATATAGATACTTAAGATTTGTTTTTATATTTCTGAACCATTACTTTACTTTCTAATAATTTATTAAGAGAATGATAACTAATTCATAGGAATTTTTAAAATGAGAAATCTCAACTGAAATTGGTATTTAATAGCCAGAAGACAAATTGCAGGCATATCATTTGAGAAGGAAAAATCTTAAATTAAGTCAGAATATTTTAAGTACCATTGATACAGGACACACATGAGTAATACCATATAGTGTTTAATTTATCATGAATTCTTACTTGTATGCCAAAGAAATGGTTCTTGCCTATTTCCCCAATTAAAACAGTAAAATCCGGCATCAAAAAGATCATCCAATATTAGAAGAAAAGTATATCACCTTTTCCAACCCTCAAAATTTATAGCTTTGGAGAAGAGAGTCAGAGAAGTTAACTTTTTCATTCTCCTAAGGCAACATAGCTTATTACTGGAAGAGCTGATGTTACTTGATTCCCAGTTCCATTAGCCATACTCTTGCTGTTCCCTCCTCCCTCAGGATTCAGAGTGTACTGAAACATAGTGTTGTAAAACTAATCTTTATAAAGATAACGAATAGGATGTTATCTTTCCAAAAATTAGAATTATTTTTTCAATTATCCTCATGCTGTATTATCTTTAAATTGTTAATTAAGCAAATACTAGATTAAATTCTATTACATATCATCCTTTATAGCCAATTATTGCTTTTATAAAAATCAAACAGCCATGGTTTCCCTGGTGGCGCAGTGGTTGAGAATCCGCCTGCCGATGCAGGGAACGCAGGTTCGTGCCCCGGTCTGGGAAGATCCCACATGCCGCGGAGCGGCTGGGCCTGTGAGCCATGGCCGCTGAGCCTGCGCGTCCGGAGCCTGTGCTCCGCAACGGGAGAGGCCGCAACAGTGAGAGGCCCGCATACCGCAAAAAAAAAAATCAAACAGCCAAATTATGGTGCAAAGGAAGTGGGATCTTTAGCCTGTAGAATATTATATTGAGTTAAAGTTTTAGAAAATAGTTATAATTAGAGCCCACAGAGATTTTTTTTGAATTACATTCTTTATCAAGAATCCTAAGTCCTTATAAAACATCTTATCCCTTCAAGAGGTCCCTTAAGGTTTCATTTTTACACTTGTGCTTAGCAAGCATTTAAGCAAATAATTCATCTGACTAAGTTGTTGATGCAGTTGAATTGAGTCTTTGGTAAGCTTGTGTTTGATTAAATAATGACCTGAATTATGTTCAAACAATTCAGAATTAGCTTTCTTAAAAGAAGTTTATAATTCCCTTTACTTATTAAACACTATATTACCTCACTTGCTTGAAATATGGACCTTGAATTCAAAGAGAGGAGGTGCCATAGTAAGTGAAAGCTAAAATGTGACCCCAATTTTCTGAACCCCAAACAGCTTCCCTTTGGCTTTATCAATGTTCCATTTCAGTGTCTTCCTCTGGTCCAGCATTAACCAAACTTATGTTTAAATACGTGTTTGAGAAAAAATACATTAGTTCAACTGAGTTACCAGTTGGAGAAAAAGAGTGTTAAACCCTGAGGAAATGAGTTTCCAGATATGTATTTTTTTTGCATTTTGTTTTATTTTTTTTAAATCTGGAGTACAGTTGCTTTATACTGCTGTGTCAATTTCTGCTGCATAGCAATGTGAATCAGCCATACATATACATATATCCCCTCTTTTTTTGATTTCCTTCCCATTTAGGTCACCACAGAGCAGTGAGTAGAGTTCCTTGTGTTATACGGTAGGTTCTCATTAGTTATTTATTTTATACATAGTAGTATATATATGTCAATCCCAATCTCCTAATTCATCCCACTCCCCCTCCCCCTTGGTATCCATACGTTTGTTCTCTACATCTGTGTCTCTATTTCTGCTTTGCAAGTAAGATCATCTATACCATTTTTCTAGATTCCACATATATGCATTAATATACGGTATTTGCTTTTCTCTTTCTGACTTACTTCAAAAGATACATGCACCCCAATGTTCATTGCAGCACTATTTACAATAGCCAGGACATGGAAGCAACCTAAATGTTCATCAACAGAGGAATGGATAAAGAAGATGTGGTACATATATACAATGGAATATTACTCAGGAATAAAAAGGAACAAAACTGTGTCATTTGCAGAGATGTGGACAGACCTAGAGACTGTCATAAAGAGTGAAGTAAGTCAGAAACAGATATGTATTTATACATTTTGGTCAGCAGATAATTATTGAGTACCTACTACCCACTAGTCATTATGCTAGGGAAGACATTAATGTACAGGCCATAGTGATAATTAGCAATCTGTATTATCCCGTCCATTTGTCTCTTTAGTTGTTGACTGCTTCCCCCACTCAACACCACCAGCAAACACTGAAATGGAAACTCCATCAACACTCCATGTCTTGTTCATCATTGGATCACTAGCCACTTGACTGGTTCCTGCCACTCAATCAATATTTGTTGCTTGATTGAATGAATGACACTTCCCTACCCTCATGAGAGTCTGATGTTAGGGAGATGCTTGGGGAAATTGATAGCAAAGGACACGGTTCAAATGAAGGAGGAGCTGAAAATGTTCAGAATGTTTTTACTGTGATCTATCAGTATTTTATGCCTCTGAATTTTCTGGTTTTCAGATCAGCATTTTAAAAATATTTATTTATATATATTTAATATTGTATATTTTAGTGAGTTTTCAATTTCTATTTTTTTCACCTTACTCTCATAGCAAAAATATGGCAAAACAGATATAGAAGTCTCATAACCTAAGAACTGGACAAGGAAGGAGGAAGAATCTACTGCTATTTGGATGGGGCAAGTCCCTTGGGCAATCTCTGCTCTTGCTTTGGGTCTACCTTAAAGTCCGATTCACCAGTGTGCTCCTCCTCAAAAAAAAAAAAAAAAAAAATCCAAATTCAAAAGAATTGGTGAATAATATAGATAGTAGACAGATTCTTTGTGCAGAAGAATTCCAAATAACTTATACAGATGCTCTGCCCTCAGAAATGTAGAGCATAATTCCCAGTGAGCTGAGCTACCCATAGAGACTTCCTTCCAAAGAGTTCAGGAAGGAAAAAGTAAGGAAAGAAGAACTTTACAGAATAGAAACCTGGCAGATACCACCTGAGGTAGGTGATCAAGTCAACACTGACAGAGATAAGTCATATGTGTAGCATGTACCCTTGATATGAAGTCATGAGAATGGCACTATACTTGCGTGGTCTTCCTTGCAAAAACCCATACCCCCTAAAACATTAGACAAATCCAAATAGAGGGACATTTTACAAAATACCTGACCAGCAGTGCCTCAAAACTGTCACGATCACTAAAAACAAGAAAAGTCAGAGAAAATGTCACAGTCAAGAGGAACTTAAGGAGACAGTATAAGTAAATGTAATGTGGTGTCCTACATAGAATCCTGGAAGAGAAAAAATGACATAAGGTACAAACTAAGGAAATCTGAGTAAAGTATGGTCTTTTATAATAATAATACATCAAGATTGGTTCATTAATTGTGACAAACTTATCGTGCTACTGTAAGATATTAGGGGAAATTTCATGTTAAGGTATATGGGAACTCTGTACTCTGTGTCCAACTTTTCTGAAAATTTAAAGCTATTCTAAAATAAAATGTTTTCAAAGAAAGAAAGAAAAAGGAAGGGAGGGAGGGAGGGAGGAAGGAAGGAAGGAAGGAAGGAGGGAGGGAAGGGAGAAAGGAAGGAGGGAAGGGAGAAAGAAAGAAAGAAAGAAAGAAAGAAAGAAAGAGAGAAAGAAAGAGAGAAAGAAAGAAAGAAAGAAAGAAAGAAAGAAAGAAAGAAAGAAAGAAAGAAAGAAAGAAAGGAAGGAAGGAAGGAAGGAAGGAAGGAAGGAAGGAAGGAAGGAAGGAAGGAAGAAAGAAAGAAGAAAGAAAGAAAGAAGAAAGAAAGAAAGAAAGAAAGCGAGCCCTTATCTGAAGTCACAGTCCTGGTCTTAAGATATTTCTGCCAGATCACTCTCCAGCACAAAGAAGATAACCATTTCTTTCTCTATATTTCCAGCTCCCTGAGCAACTTCATCATCCCCGTAAATGACCCTCCAAAGACATCCTAGTCTCATCCTAGTCTCTCTCTGCTGAACTTCAGAGATCTCCCCCTCTACTTCCCACTGGCCACCCACATTGCCCTATCAGACAGGAAATGCCTGCTGTAAATACCCCCAGCCTCCTGTTCTCCTACTTCTACTCACTGAACCCAACCTTTGCCACTATGGTGAATTCCTATTCCTTGTCACTTCCTGTCACCCCAACTGATCAACTCTCTTCCTTACACTGCACCTCCCAAGAACTTGCTTGGGCCCCAAGACCCATGATTATCTGCATACACCCTAAATGCTCTTATACCCTATGCATTCAGCAACCACTGCTTCCCCAGGCCCCCCAGTCAGCTGATCTTCCAGTCCTATTCCCAGAATGCTCAGGGCTGTCAGCAAAAAATCAAAGTACTCAGTTGACTGGCTCCAGAATAACAATATCCCATCCCTGCTGGATTCTAATAGAGTCCACTGATCTCTTTTCTTTACCCTAAATGTCCTTGTACCAAGTGCTCTCAACAGCTTTCCTGGACCTTTTCCACCTGTTTTGAATCCCTAGTTTACACCCTCCCTCCTTCATTTTCTCAAATAGAAGTGCCTCCTGCCTGAGAAGATTGTGGTCACACACCTCTAAACTCTTCAGCTTCCTTTCCCTCCCCTGGCAGGAACTTCCCTCCTTACTTTCACCCTCCCTGCCCCCCTACCCTCACCCTGACAGCACATTCCCCTCTTTCCACCGTCTTCTCATCTTTCCCCAGGGAAAAACAGTCAGAGGTCTTTATACCCCACCCCCAATCATTGTCTAAAATCCCTCTCATTTCCCCAGGGGACTTGTCTCCTTAATTCTTTTTCTCTCTCTTTCTCTCATGACTTTTTTTTGTCTTCCATTGTTCCACTCTCCACTTCTCCCTGGCTTTCAAATATTTCCCCATCCTACAAGCAAGCTTTCTTAACTGTACTTCTGATTACCAGACAATGACACTGCATTCATTAATCGCTTATAAATGATTCTGTTTGATAGGCATTTTTTTTCCAAAATGTTAAGAGAGGCAAAGAAAAAAAATGATAATAAATTGCATCACTAGCAGCGAAAACATGGGCACAACTCTCTAGGTCACGTTCTATGTGTCTCTAATTCATCTGCCACTTCTCTGTGTTTCCAGAGCTTCCGGATAGGGATTCTGTTACAGAGCTAACATTATCTTGTCTTTTATTCTACCAGTTTGTTGACTTGCCTAAACTTTTCTTGAGGGAAGAGTTCACATTTTATTTATCTCTGACATAGTGTTTTGTGAATAATAGGTATTAATCGTTACTGAAAGAAAAAGTGGTGAACTGCCTTTTCTCCAGGCTCACTTTAGCTCACTGTTAGCTTTCTAAAAGTAATTTTTAATATTCTATTCCTAAAAGGATTTGAAGTTGCTATTCTCCTCTTTAAGCACAAAATGTAAAAATGAGGAACACAGCCCGAGGACCTTGATGATATGGAAAATCACGCCTGCAGTTCATTTGATATAGATTCTGCCTGTTGCCAAGAGGTCCTTGAGAGCAGGGTCACATTTTGATGTATGTTTTGTACAGTGCCTAGGTCAATGGGAATTCATGGTGAATAAATATAGGGTGAAAGCAATGTGATTGATGGATACAGTGAAGAATGAAAGTCCTAGTATCTATTTTCAGCTCTAGAATTACATAGATAGCCTTTGGCCTCTAACATGAGGCTTTGAAAGTTAAACTCTTCAGCCTTGGTATCAGAAATAATACTTGCACACCCAGACAGTTTCAAAAAGGTTTTGCTTAACAAAATGGTCACAAAAGAAGAAAGTATTGCTCTTTACCAAGCAGGATAAATCAATAGCACAGCATTCCAGAGAGGTCTGCATAAATATGAAAAAAAAACATATTCTATCCATTCTCCTAGGTTCTTTCCTTCCAAATAATTATATTTTTATTCTTCCTTAATTAGAGTTACTGGGTTTTCATAGTTGCTTAATTAAATTGGGGGAATATCAATTTTGTGATGCTTTTAGGAATTATGGGACCAATTATGGGGCCAATTATGGGGCCAATCTGTCAACAAAAGTGAAGAGGCCAAAGCATTTTAACAGCAAAGTTACAGAGAACAAAGGATGAATATTACTAAGAGGAATACTTAATAATTAGCCTTGCTATTAGTTGAGTTTTGTAGAAATTGCTCATAGACTGACTTTAAAACCTTGGCTGCAAGGCATGGGCTTGTAATTCAGCCTCTAAGCTCAGATGGCTCAAGTAGCTATTTGTTCTCTTTTAGGGACAATACCATACTGAAGCGTCAGAATTGCCTCTATTCTGAAAGGTCACACATTCAGCACCAGGAGAATCAAGGTCATCTATGGCGAGAGGGAGCCCATACTGTGGAGCTCCTGCATATTCTCCATCTGTGCCACCCTACCCTGTCATTGACCTATTGTGCAATTCTGGGTGGTTGAGGACAGAAACTGGCTGGTGTTACCTGGGTGAGTCATCTACTCACCTGGCTTTTCAATGCTTCTTCTGTGATATATGCTCTCTGTATTAGTTATTGACTGTTGAATAACAAATTAGCTCCAAACTTAGCAATTTAAAACAATACATGTAGCAACTATACTCAAATAAAAATTAATTTAAAAGAAAATCCACCATTTTAAAAATGAAATAAAAAATAAAATCGCATCAAGAACATACTTGGCAATAAACCTGACTAACAAGGTAAAAACAAAAAAACAAAACAAAACAGAACATGTTTATTATTTCAGCTTCTGTGGGTTAGGTATCCAGACACTGATTTTATGGGTTCTCTGCTTCAAGTATCTCACAAAGCTGCAACAAGGTTTCTGCAAGGGATAGAATCTATCTTATCTGAAGTCTCATCTGGGGAAGTATCTGCTTCTGAACTCAAGGGGTTGTTGGCAGGGTTCAATTCCTTGCAGGCTGTTACACTGAGGGCCTCAGTTCCCTGCTGGCTGTTGGTTAGAGACTGCCTGCAGTTTCTTGCCGCATGGGTCTCCTAACTATGGCGGTTGGTTTCACCAAAGTCAGCAAGAGAGATAGAAATAGAGAGATAGAGAGAGGTGGGGGAAGAGAAACTGCCAGCAAGATGGGAGTAACTATCTTATGTAACAAAATCTAGAAGTAACAAACATTGCATCATCTTTGCAACAATACATTGGCTAGTTATAGTAGCTAGGTCACCCCACAATAAAGAGGAGGGGATTACTCAGGGCATGGATAACAACAGACAAAGATCATTGGGACCATCTTAGCATATGCCTGCCACAGTCTGATGGGTATTACATGAGACACAGAGATCCACACATTTTATGCCCACTCCTCTAGGTCCATCCACTCCCTTCTTTCCCAGGCCTGCTTGACTTTTATCTTCCAAAATTACTCCTTCCAGGACTCAGATCAACCAGCTGAGCCATTTGCCACTTCCCAGGAGTATGTATATCGTTATCTTTACCTCTGACCACCTTCCACAGAAAGTCAATGACCAGTTACCTCTTCAGATCTCTGACTACTAGAAAAATTTCCCTTCACCTTGTCTTTCACCTCTGAGGTGGGGTAGAACACTCTCTTTTTAGCTCTTACTAACATCTTAAGCTAACTTATTCATGAACCAGGCCCAAGTTTTGTTTTGGGCTTTTTGATTTGTGTTTGTATGTTTGTTTCAGTTTTAAAAGTACATTTATTGCTTATTCCTGATTGCAAATAACTTTAGCACAATTGGATCTACTAGGTCTCATGGTCCAAAAGGCAGAATTGCTCTTACCTTGTTGTAAAGCCATCTCGTGCTTCGGGTCTGACTCAAAACTGGTAGCTTTCTAAGAGTCACTTTATAAATAAGTTGGAACAATATTTTCAAGTATGGCATATGCTGTTTCTAAAATCAGAAAAATGCTCTAAACTTCTGTAGTTTATCCCTAATGGTTAAATGTGCAGGACCAATAACTTTATCTTGAAAAGAAATGTCCTGACTTGCCCTAGACTACTTTACCAATGCACAGACCCCTGAAACGTTGTAAGTTTTATCTCCCACGCTCTGGTGCCTTACAGAGGGATTGGTACTGCTTGCCACTTCCTACTCATCAAGTCACATTAACTTGATGTCATCAATAGAGAAGAGCAGCAGGATATTGGATTGGGAGGAATAGGAATGGTGAGTGCCAAAAAGATGTAGTTAGAGCACCAGAGATGGTCTAGTCCTGAGCTACTTTAACTGGGGAGAAGAGAAATATAAAAATCAAATAACAATAGAAGATTTTATGCAGTACTTATCAACTTTATGGTAGGGGCAAAAAAATGGTGTAAGAGTTTAGAGAGAGGTAAACGCATTGTAAGCAAGATGGTTTCTATAAGTCAAGACCTAGACCCATTGCACATGGGCTAAAGCACGAATTAGTGTGTTTATTTTTCATGTATACTCTGTATACTGTCCAAAATGTGTCCAGATCAGTTGGAGGACTTGTTACCACACAGTCATTTAGGAATCCAAGCACACAGGGGCTTTGTCGTCTTGCATATGTGCTTTCCTGTTTCCTAGATCACCTAGGACTTTGATATGCCATAAGTGGAAAAGGAAAGGTTTCATGTGTGCATTAACAGTTTTATTAACTTGGAAGCAGCACACATCCCTTTCTCGCATATTCTATTGGCAGGAACTCAGTCTCATAGCTATACCTAATTACAATCGAGATTGAGAAATGGATTCTAGCCACAGAACTGATTATATAAATTAACAGGACTGTACTCAAAATGAAAAAGATGGGGATCCGTTCTGAAAAAGCAGGGGAAAAGTGCTGTTAAAGATACCAAAATATAAAGCTTTTACTTTTCTTCTGTGGTCTCTCTCTCTCTCAATTTGTCATAGTGTTTTTTAATTTGATGTTGAGTGTCTTTCTAAGGAAAGAATAACAATTTTAGATTATTAGCATCAATTTTGCCCTTCATCTTTGTATTGCACAATGCCAGCTTTATATGCAAGTTTGAGTATTTAATCCATATGTGGAATCACTGAAATTCACAATTTGTTTTGGTAGCTTGCACACGTGTGCACGCATGCATATTTTGTTCTTACCAGAACAGTGGAAACAGTGCACAAAATGAATTCAGCTCTTTTTATTTCACTTCTTGGTACCTTCTGCCAACACTCTCTACCTTCTGCTTTCTGATGAGTAAGGAAGAACTGCAAGGAAAAGGAACTATGGGTTACCCCATCTTTCCCTTTTTCTCTATGTCATCTTTTTCAGGGTAAGTGGTTGGCTAACATAAGGAAGTAAGAAAGGATATGGTAGTGTTTCTTAGACCATCATTGCTTTCTGTTTTCAAAGCAAGCTCAGGTTCAAAGGGTCTCTTAAGGTGGTATCTCAAGGTTGTCAGTGACTTCTTTATTCATACATGTAACATATTAGCCTTGCATTCACCTTGAGTCTCGCTGCACTTCCACACATGGTGGGTGCACCAGAATTCTGTGCTCATGAGACACTGCAAAAACCGTATGTAAATGGGGCAGCAGAGAACAAGAGACAAGCATATTATGTGTAGTTCCCCTGCTTGTACACATGTTCTATTTTCCCATTGGACTTGACTTACAAAACACAAGATCAAAAATAAAATTATTAAGAATTTTTAAGACAACAACAGCAGAGCGTTAACTGAGCACAGGGCCCTCTGAGCATGGTGTCTGATGCAACTTCACAGGCTACACACTCATGAAGCCAGCTCTGTCTAAGTGTGTACCCAGAAACAAATAAAGAAGAATTTGGTTTTATGAAAGGAAAGTTTTGTCTAAGAGTTAATGTTTGTTTGTTTGTTTTTTGGTACCCGGGCCTCTCACTGCTGTGGCCTCTCCCGTTGCAGAGCACAGGCTCCGGACGCGCAGGCTCAGCGGCCATGGCTAACGGGCCCAGCTGCTCCACGGCATGTGGGAGCGTCCCAGACCAGGGCACGAACCCATGTCCCCTGCATCGGCAAGCAGACTCTCAACCACTGCACCACCAGGGAAGCCCCTTACACCTAGATATTCTTAAACATTAACTTACACCTAGATATTCTTAAACATTAACTTACACCTAGATATTCTTAAACATTAACTCTTGGGCTTCCCTGGTGGCGCAGTGGTTGAAAGTCCGCCTGCCGATGCAGGGGACGCGGGTTCGTGCCCTGGCCCGGGAGGATCCCACATGCCGCGGAGCGGCTGGGCCTGTGAGCCACGGCCGCTGCGCCTGCGCATCCAGAGCCTGTGCTCCGCAACGGGAGAGGCCACAGCAGTGAGAGGCTCGCGTACCGAAATAAATAAATAAATATCTAGATGTGAAAACAGGACGGTTTCTGTAGTTTAACTACTTACCATTTTGTGTTTGTTATATACCAATATATATGCCTAACATATGCCAGGTAGCAGACCTTTGCAGGAATTATCTCTAACTACACAATTATTCTGAAAGGGATATTAGTATCATTCCCAACTTGCAGTTGAGAAATTAAGGCTCATAGAGATTAAATGCTTCCCCAGGGCCACTAAAGTAACGTCTATTTCACTCCAAAACTCTTATTCTTTACGCTGATATATCCACTCCATATAGATTACCAGTAACCAAATTAAATTATTTTTTAAACATACCTTTTTTACTATCTATAACATTTTTTTTTTCCTTATCTGTATGTACCTAGCCCAAGACAACCTCAGTAAAGCTTGTAGAAGGAATCTTTGAGACAATCAAACCCAACTCCAGTCTTGAAACATGACTACTTTCTATAACATCACTAAGTGGATATCTGTCCACTGTTCGACCGTTCCAAGTGTCATTTATTCCATTTGCAGTAAGTCCTCAGCAAAGCAAATCTGAATCAAATCAAGTGCAATAAAAATAATAGGCTGCACATTTTCATAGCACAAAGAACTGTTGCATGATAAAATTAGACTAAAGAAATATATTTAGGAAATATTATTGTTTGTGGGCATGAAACATTTGTCTTCCATTCATTATTACATATATACAATCTAATAATTTCCCAATAAGAAAATATTCTCACTAGCAGAAGGCTGGGGGACAGGTGAATGAGGCTGCAAAGACTTCAGTCTCTGGTATGTCCTGTCTTGCATTTTGATGAGCTGGTGGGAGACAGTGTGAGAAATAGGAAGAGAACAGAGTGTGGAGTTTAAAAACATTTGGATTCAAATCTCAGTTACACAACTGGTTCCAGGTCTCACCAGCTATACGAAGTTAAAGTAGAAACTTAAGCTCTCTGAGTCTCTGTTTGCCTCATCTGGAAACTGAGAATAATAATAACTACTTGGCAGAATTGTTAAGAGAATCAGAGGAATCAGATAAGCTGATATAGGTAAATTTCTTCATCAATAACAAGGTGCTATTCAAATAGAGATATCATTATGCCCTCCAGTACTTAAAGGACATGAGTGAATGTAAAATAAATTGGAGATGAGAGAGAAACTGACTAAAGCAGAGCAAAGTATAAGAGAAATGAAGAAAAAGGTGAATGAATGAGAAAGGGAAAAAAACAAACACTGGGAGAGGAGAAAGTCTGTTCTGCCCTCTGCATTTATTCAGAATAACTTCTTTGTATCCAACATTGTGAGACATGTTATCAGAAATTTTTAAAAGTAATAATAAAACAGTAGAAAATATGATCCTGACTTGAGCAAATGCTTCCTATTACAGTTTAGAAACAGAAGACTGGGCCTTATCATTTACTTGACTTGTTCTGTGATTTTGGTTGAAGATATGGCCAATTTGAGCCTCATTTCATCTGTAAAATGGGAATGATAAATCTCTCTCTTCCCGGATTGTTGATGAGAACTGACTGAGAAAGCATATGTGAAAATATACTGCGAGCCTGTGAACTGTTGGTGTGGTTCCGTTCATCAGCACAGATGACAGGATAGGATCACAATTATTGATACACTTGGAACTCATCATTTCTGTTTGACAAATATGGCCGTAAACCTGAAATGGGACAGTCAAACATAATTAAAGGCTAAATGACTGCTCTGTAATGAGAAACAAGTTTTTCTTTTAAAACTCCAACAGCCTCAAGTGTTGCAGTACACCTTAGGGAGACTGACATAGGAATACAATTCAGGGAGAGAAAGAGTGACTTCAATGGCAGCTTTACCTCTCCTTACATTCCCTTTGGATCTAATTCTTGGATCTCAATTTCCCCCCATGAACAGGTGATAATTGTAAATTCACAGTATGTGGACTTGGGTTGGTTGGTTGATTTGTTTGTCGTGTTTGTATGTTTGCTGCATAGCAAGCTCCTTTTCTCTGGAAAGATCACCCTATTTCCTTTGATAGAATGGGCTCTTGAACTCCATGCAGTTTTAGTGGGTCCTAAATAAAGATATTATTTCTTTCTTGAAGGGAAGGATAGGGGTTAACGATTCAAGCTTGGCCAATGCGACCTTGACCATAAGACAAAGGACTTGAAAAGATGACTGGAGCTGACTGGTCCACAGTGTTATCTGATGAGACTGAGGTTAACTCTTGCTACTTGATTTCCCAAGAGCTCTCTTGTTTCCAAACCCTTCCCACGGTGGCTCCTCAAATGTTCCTTTGGTTCTGTGAATCAACTCAGACACTTTCATTAAGCAACCTCTTTGTTTAAATTAGCCAAAATGGGTTTCTGTTGCCAGAAACCAAAACCTAACAAACACCCCCAAAACAACCAAAAACAGAAAATACAATGATACCGCAACCTTGCAGTGCTGAGAGGGGATAATTTCAGTCAACCATAAGACTTTTGGGAACAAGTGTTGTTCAGATGTACTTTTCCATTGTGTAGTTAACACAGGACAAAATGTGTAAGTGAATCCACCCATCCTTACAAGGCACAAACCCTAGCTGTTAGTCAGTCTCACATAAGAAAGAGGAAATTTGGGTGGCATTTTGACCAGCCACAAATAGAAATTTTGATGTGGTCCAATTTATTTTTTGTTGTTTTATTGCCAGTGCTTTTGATGTCATATCCAGGAAATCACTGCCAAATCCAATGTAATGAAGTTTTGCCCCTGTTTCTTTCTAAGAGTTTTGTAGTTTTAGGTCTTACATTTAGGTCTTCAATTCATTTTGAGTTAATTTTTGTATGTGACGTAAGGTCACAAATAGAAATTTAAACATTTTTATTACTCAAGAAATCCTGGCATCACTGAGTAGAATTTTAACAAAGGTAGGTTATTGAGTCAGGATCCCTGAGTAGGAGGGAATATTGGCAATTCAAGTGCTGCTTCAGGCCCAGAGTAAGGAAAGCTGTGGGTTTGAAAAAGTGTGGTTTCGGTACCTTCTCTCATCCTTTAAAACAGCCCTCTCTGCCCTGCCAGCACTAAAGGCCTATCCTCCCCCATATTGTTCAATATCTTACTCTCTTCAGAATTCATCCAAACCATCACCAGAGTATGTGCTGGGAAGAGAGCTAGCGTTTGTGGACCACATGCTGTGTGCCAGAAACTTTCCTGTATTATCTCATTTCATAGCACCTGAAAAAATTGGCTCATATCTGCTCAAGAAAAGACTCTATCTGTATTCATATGAGGAATTCAAAGACTCAAAACTTCTCAGATTCATTTATTCTTTCATTCATTTTTTCATCTATTCTTTTTTTTTATTTTACTGGAGTATAGTTGATTTACAATGTTTTGTTAGTTTCAGGTATACAGCAAGGTGACTCCATTATTCTTAGACATATTCATTCTTTTTCAGATTATTTTCCCATATAGGTTATTACAGAATATTGAATAGAGTTCCCTGTGCTGTACAGTTGGCCCTTGTTGGTTATTTCATATATAGTAGTCAACACTATATAGTAGTGTGTATGTTAATGCCATTTGCAGCAACATGGATGGACCTAGAGATTATCATACTAAGTGAAGTAAGTCAGACAGAGAAACGCAATATCATGTGATATCACTCATATATGGAAATTAATTTTTTTAAATGACATAAATGAACTTATTTACAAAACAGATTTAGAAAACAAACTTACGGTTAGCAAAGGGGAAACATGGAAGGGAGGGATACATTAGGAGCTTGGGATTAACATACACACACTGTTCATTTATTCTTATTTTTTCACAAATAACTACTGATTAAAAATAAAAGTAAATACATAAATAAATAACTCTTGAGCACCAACTGTGCAACCCACACCATGCTTAGATCTAGAAATACAGTATTAACAAGCCCACAAAGAGCTGAATCTCTACTGTGAAGGTAAAGATAATGCAAGGGAGTCATTAAATGATTCCAAAGAAATCATTGAAAACGGTGGATTCCCAACTTGATATTTGGGAGCAAGCAAATCTTTGGCCAGGAAATCTTGGACTCAAACCTCATAGGATCCAATTCATGAGGTCAGTCCGCCTTCTGCTGAGATCATTTATAACAGACATAATCAGATTTGAAACCATAGTATTTGGAATTTTGATCAGATTAGAGACTAGATGGTATAAGAATAAGCAGGAGGAGTGACACCACATTGTCTCCTGTGGCATCTAGTGACAATTCAGGAGTATCTCATTCTCACTCATCAAAAGATGACTGCCCATTAAAACCCAATTAAAAAAATATGGAAGTCCATTTCTTTGTTAACTCCAAACAGCTACAGTTGCTACTTGCATAGATGGCTAATAAATTGTCAATTTTCTACAACTATGCTACCCTTACGATCCAGACACTTTTCAGTTGCAATCTCAGGCATTATAAGAACATGTCCTTATCCCCCTATTTTAAAGCAGATGTAAATTTACAAAGTAGGTTACATAAGGTTTTATGAATATTTTTGTCTGAGATAAAGGATGAAAATTGCCCTTTATAGAGGTTTTAATTTTTTTAAATTGGGATTTGTGTTTGTTCTTGTTCCTCTGCTTTTTGTTTTTTGGGTTTTTTGTTTGTTTGTTGATTGTGTGTGTGTGTGTGTGTGTGTGTGTGTGTGTGTGTGTGTGTGGTGGGGTTTTGATTTTGGTTTTGATTTTGATTTGCTGAGGGTGAGGGTTTTTTCTCAGAAATCTCACAGTCCAACTCCAGGAGTTGGTGTCCTTCAGGATTTCTCAGCTGTCAACTTAGGCAGGACAAAAAATTAAAACTGAAGCTGATGACTCATTTGCATCAGAAAATGAGCTACACACTAAGCCTAACTGCTCTGTAACTCATACTAAGAAGGGGAAGGTAAAGGGCCTGTGATGAAAGGTTTCTCAGAGACAATGAAAAGGTATCTAAAGTGGATCAACAGGACAAACGCACCCAGACCTCATGTTTTCTGACACGAACAGACACTTTAGCAGCACAATAGCTTGTATTCACAAGATGTCT
This sequence comes from Kogia breviceps, assembly GCF_026419965.1. Taxonomy (NCBI): domain Eukaryota; kingdom Metazoa; phylum Chordata; class Mammalia; order Artiodactyla; family Physeteridae; genus Kogia; species Kogia breviceps. The sequence goes on along the minus strand of NC_081316.1, from coordinate 49,892,697 downwards.
GGCTATTGAAAGCTTTCTTTAGACTTTTTGAAATATCTCTCTAATGAGAAATTAAAGCTAAAAGAGTGATAGTATCAGAGAGACTTTTTTCCCCTACTTTCTTTTGACTGAGAAACAAAATCCCTGAATACTCTTTTGTGACTGGACTTATTGACCATCTCTGGAGGCTTGCAGGAATGACTCTATGTGGCTATTTAGAAGACTCAGTTCAGGTGGGAAAGGTTGGGACCTGTCAGCTAACCCATCCTCCCATGGGGAGAGTTAGAAAGGAAGAAGAGAGTGAGCAATGATACGCAGCACTTAGGAAGTGCTATTCACCTGGGTTCAGAGGTCGCTTTACCTTGACAAATATTCATTTCTTGAGCAACTGCATTCTGCTAGGCACCTGATGAAGCATTGACCCAACTGAGATTTCAGCTCCTAAATTATAGAAAGGAGACAGAAAGCAAAGGCAGATAAGATGAGACATGCAAATTCAATCCACCTAATCATGTAGGAATCCTGAGTAAGCATGGAGAACCGGGCTTTTCTCTGCTTCCTGAAGAAGCAAGAAGCATCAGTGACCCAGTGTGGAAATACAGCGATTCAAAATTCAAATTACATTTCTTCCAACTAGGTAAGCTGGCTCCCATGCAGCATCCTGATTGGTGGAAATCTAACACATTAAAACCCCAATTCATGGATGTTCTCAGAATACATTCTTGTCTCTGAATCAGTGGTATGACCTAGTGTCTGGGGCCTACTTTGTGACCGGCAGAGATCCTGACTGACACATTAGTTATTGTATCCCCAGGCTTGGCACTGTGCCTGAAACATAGTAGACTCTGAACAAATACATGATGAATGAAGGAAAGAAAAAAGAAAAATAAATAAAAAATTAAACCCAAAATTATTATCAACATGTTCTGTGTGTCACTTATTTCTATTTAATTAAGATTCTGGTTGTTTCTTTCCGTTCTGACTTTCTATTTTGTCTAATCTGATAGACTGGAAGTTCTGATGTTAGGAGTTTTTACTCTATTTGGATTTTTAGATTAACGCTCAGGGCAGACATCATGAGTGTGTGATTTTTGTCCTTCCTTCTGTTAGTCTCCAACAAAACATGGGCCTTCTCTTTATTCCTCTATCCACATTATCTCCTCTGCCCCAAGGATGTGGACAGACCCATGCTTCCCTCAGGGGAAGGATCTTCTATAGGAGCATAGCAATCAGCCTCTATTGGGTAGATACCTCAATGGGCCAAACTAGTATCAGAACACAAGGGATGCTCTAGTCACCTCTTCTTCCCCTGCTTCTGCACCCTGGGTACTCTCTCACTCTTAGAACCCAAGGGAAGTAAGGCAAGGGCCAGATCCTGCTTCCCCTCTTTCTCATTCCATGTCCCCTACCCTTCTCCCTGCTCCTTTTCTTGCTGTCTTTACTTTTTTCTCGTTCTTCCTCCTGGCCAGATGACTGTATCTATCTTCCTGTCCTCAGACACTCCTCTCCTCCCAGGAGGTGAGGAAACATAGGCTGGTGCAGCTCCCTTTCCAGATGTCTGTTGCTGACAGCCCCTAATTTGCTCAGCCCATTCAGAGCTAAGGCTGGGTGAATGAGGTGCTTATCCTCAAGATGAAACTTACATTCCCTTAAACCTCTTCTTCACAAAAAATCTCTGCCCATCAGGCTGCCATGTCAGCAGCATGTCAGGAGCATTCCTTCCTCCAAACTAGCTCAATATTCTATCATTCTTGCACTAAAGCAACAGTGTGGAAGATCATTATAGAAAGGTCCAGCCTACCTGTGTTGGAAGAATGGACTATCTAATACATGAGTTCATGGTCAACCAGTACAGGAGAGGGATGAATAGCATGGACTATGGTATCAGACTGCCTGAGTCTGAATCCCAGGTCTTTATATATTAGCAGGAAGACTTTGAACACATTACTTCTCTCTGTTAGTTTCACCATCTCTAAAATGGAAATAACTATAATACCTATCCCAGAGCATTGTAGTGATTATTAAAAGAGCATAGATAGATAGATGATTGGTAGTTAGAGATAAATGATAGATAGATAGATAAATTTAAAAATAAGAAAAAAAAGAACAGTCCTTAACATGTGGAAGCTGGCCAGACACTCACAGCCAGGCCATATTATTCTCCTGTTGGAGATAAAAAAAAATCTCACAGAATACCAACCTCAGACAAAGTTACTCTGAGACAATGATAAAGTAAGACAAAGCAAAGCCACTTCATAATTTTGTCTAAGAACAGACAAAAACAAGGTCACTATGCTGCCTATAAAATGCTAAACACCACCCCCCTTGGCTAGAACTGCTACTTCTTTACAGCTTGATTCTGGCTCTAATCTCCCCTCCCTGTAGATAAGATTTAATAAGATACTCCATCATAAAATTGTCCCTGCTTTTTGACAGCATCCAATTTAAAAGAAATTCCTGCTTCCCCAAATCCCTCAATTAGATCCTAAATCCTTTATTAAGTACTTTCTAACACCCTATTATTGAGGCACCCCACAGTTCCCTTCTCCTTTTCTCATGTGTTCTCCCTCTAGGTAACTAGTAATAAACTCAATTTGTTCAACTTCTGGGTTCACATGGTTTTTCGCTGAAGGGCACTGATAGAGAGATTAGAGGGAGATGAGAGAAAGAGAGAAGGAGAGAGCGAAGAATAGTGCCTGTTGGCACATAGTAAGCATCTGAAAAGTCTTTACTATCATTATACATACCTTGGGAGTATTAAGCACAGGGCAGGGAAATCATGTGAGACATAAGAAATGAGAAGGAGATCCAGAAGGTCAGGCTTATCAGTCAAATAATAAGAATAAAGTATGTGTCTAAGACAGAAAGTCAGTCTGGAGATAATGAGATAACTGGTGCCAAAGAGCTCATAGGGATTTGAGGTCAGGAAACAAGGCGTATTAAAGTCGTTAACACAATGCCTGGCACACAGGAAACAGGCAAAAATATAGCTGTTTTTTTCATCATCTTCATCAGATGCTCAGGAAGCCACCTGCCAATAAGATGATGTCTGCTCTATTTGTACAGTGCAAGTCCATGATGAACAAGAACACTCCTCCTATTCTGAAAGAGCACAGGACAAAGTACTCAAGGCCTCTACTTTTCAAAAGCTCTTGGCATTCTTGTCTGTAACAGGAATGCACAAATATGGTTTTGCACAGCCATCATAGCACCATAATTTCGCACTCGGTGCTATGGCCCCGTGACAGTCATTTGCAGTGTAAATTCGACTCACATTCCAGCAATTTTGCCATCACTCTTACTGTGAAGTCACCTTGCAGTTTTCCTCTATGACACTGTGAATATTTTTCAACTTTATTCCTAAGCTGATTTGTTTTCCATTTGCTTATTGATGAATTTTGCTGTTAACCAGAAATATGTGTTCAGTAGCTAGTAGCAAGCCCCAGGAACATTTACAGGACAAACCTTACAAGCTGGCAGGAAGAACAGGGAAAACTAACATGGATCCAGCTCTCATGGTTCATTCTGCAACCTGTGTTCCAAGAATTTATAAATTTATCTCACTGGTAAGAATAGCATGCTCACAACAAAGTCATGGAGCGTGAAAAACAGCATATCTGTGTCCATTACTTATTCATGACCAAGTCACATGGATGAAAAACACTAAACGTTAAGACCAGAACAGCAATCTTTTATGATGATTGTGCCATTGCTTTCTTTATGTTCCCCCCTGTGCCGTGCTACATGCAGCAAACAAAGGGGAGTTTTCTAATTAGTTCTTAGTGATTCCTCCTCCAGAGCATAGGTGTGGGCATCACAGCATATAGTGTAAGACTTCTGATGTCCACCTTGTTGGAACCAAATATGTGCACAGTGCAACTCAGTCCAAACAAGGTGCCAGGTTTTTAAAGTTTATGTATCATTCTAATGTGACATAACCATATTGAAGAAATATTTAAAATAGAAAAATATTAGAATTTTTATTGTTTCACATCTCTCTAAAAATACTCACTGTCTTTTTTAATGCCCAGGGTTTATTTTACACATATACACAAACAAACACATGTATATGTATGTGTTTATGTATGTGCTGTTGTCTGCATGTTGTTACCAAATGCAAGTTCGTGTGATGAGCAGTGAGGCCAAACAATACTGAAACATCAGAGTTTGGAGCAGAGAAAGGTTTACTGCAGCACCATGCAAGGAAATGAGTAGCTCATGCCCCCCAAAATCCCACACTCCCCAAAGGAGTGCAAAATCATTTTTAAAGGCAAGGTGACAGAGGCGTGTGTTTGGTCGTTTCGAACTTCTTGGTGTCAGAATTCTTTGTTCTTGCAGCTGTTCACGTAGGTCAGGTCACGATGTTCCTGTAAACCTTCAATAAGACAAATGTTATTGTCTGTTCTGCAACTTTTCTCTCTATATGAATGGAAAAGTGTTATACCTTTAAAAGTCAGAGCCTTGAGAATGGGTTATCCTATATATTTTAGGCTATAGGCAACATTCTTAAGTCAAAGCAAAAGCAATAGAATACAAAGATTAAAGTGAAAGAAATGGATCTAATATGGAGTCAGATTTTTTCTTCACTATTATATTTTTATACATACAATTTTAAGAAAAAATATTTCTCCATCTAGCATATTCTGGTCATATCTTCCAAGTGTTTGACTGAAGACATGGGGAATACCCTTATTCTACCCACATTTAAAAAAAAAAAATTTGCTCTTTCTTCCTATGTTTATTCTTCTTATTGTATAAATAATGTAATAGAATTTTACTGTGCCCCTTTAATATTACATTATGTCCCCCAAACACATCATTTTATTTTTTAAAAAGTACATATCATTCTCACATCACTTATATATACTCTTTCTCAAAATGCGTTATTTAACAATATTGGGGGAAAATCATTCACATGATTTTCTACATAGCAGTGGCAATTTCAATACTGAAACTTTGCACTTCTGTGTGCCACTGTTTAAAGACAGCAAGTGTTGACTAACTCTCTGCATGGGTAGGCCCTCCCAAGAGCCCAGAGCTCCTGTGACAAACACATGGAGAATCACTTGTTTCAGTAAGATAGAGATCACAGTGGGAGATAACACACAAGGAACAGGGGAGAGTGCAAGGAAAAAAGTATAACCAAAGAATAATTTCTCTAAAAGAAATCCATCCACCCAAAGGAGCACTGTAGATTGTTACACAGGTTCCGATGGCTGGAAAGGATTAGAAAAGTTTCTGTATAATGAGGGAGCAATTAGATTGAGTTTAAAGCAACCTTGTTATTTATGATGGAGCAAGGTCAACGTGATTAAGTCTCTTCCATTATTTATAAGTTTGTATGTAATTACTATAAATTTTAGATGTTCATATGTTATAATAGAACTCATGGTAATGTTATTTTAGGTTCTCTTGATGCGTGCATCTGTTTCCCCCCAAATTTCAGTCATTAAACCAAAAATGCACACAGTATGCTCTGATATTAATCAAGAGAAAAAGCAAAATAATTTTTGACACACTGAAATTTTTTTTAAAAGAGCATAGGATCATGAAAAGCCTAGTCATTTTCTTTCCCTAGCCCTGCGTAAGGAAAACAATTTTAAAAACCAGTTTATATCACACTCTTGGCTTGAATTTTTTTTTTAAATGTCTCTTTTGGTGGCCACTTATAATTAAACACACAACTCCTATGATTAATGTCAATGTTTGTGGTTAAATGAGTCAATTATTAAATCAGCTATAGCTCTGAAATGTAGGAATGAACAATGAAAGAGTGCTCTCCTCTAAATTTGCATTGCTAACATTTGCACTTTGATGGGGGAGTTAGCTTATAGCATCTGTTTCAGACACATGAAAATTCAATTAAACTATCAGCTATCAGAATTACCACGAAGCAAATATCAACATAGGAAATCATGACCTAATTATATTATGAATTTTAAACCACAGATAAAAGCTACATTCCAAGTTAATCACATTGACTCATTTTCCAGAAAGCTAACAAATATTTTTTAAATCAGATAGTCTCTGGAAATATAAGCAAAGGAGAATCTTCTCTTATTTATTACTTGTTTTTGTCAGATCCTTCTAAAATACAAATTTAAAGATAACACAAAATATAAGTTTTAATAAAAGAAGATAAGACTTAGAATGAGACAGAAGGTAACTTTGGAGATAAGGCAGAAGTTTCTATAATTTTGTGCTAAGAAATAAGCAGGAAGTTAAATCAAAAATTTCATAGCCCTGGAACCCTATTCCCACTTGTTCTCTGATGACCAAGGAGAGGAAATGTGCTATGTGAGTGGAGGGACAGAGCCGGGTCAGAGAAACAGTAGGTTCTGCCATGAGGGGCTCTACCCAGGCAGAGTTAAAGGTAGACAGCCTGTGGGAAGACACACTGCCATATGGGGAGCTTCTCCCATTGGAACTGAGCAAAGGTGAAACTGAGCAGGAGACTGTGTGGCTCCTGGGCACAAAGCCTTTCTATGTCCCCTATTTCTTGATTATAGGAAATAGGCTTCATTCAGCCTCCCTGACCTTCCCTGAGTTCCAATGGGGAGGTTCAAACAATTGCTAATCAGGGAAGGGAGGGGATACAGAGAAAAGGGAAGAACGGTCAAGAAATAGTAGTGCAGCCTTGGGGCAGGGTCCTGGTTCCCCCTCAAGGGACACACACAATAATATCTTTGAGCTGTTTTGCAGATACTGAAACCCCCACCAGGTGGGAGAAGTTAACTGTATGTTGCCCACAGTCACATAGATCCCAGACCAGTTGAAACCAGAAGGTTGAAGATGCTGATGCCCACTTACCACACCACCGACCAATCCAAAGAACATCCATAAGCTGATCACACCCTCTTTGAACCATTACTATAAAACTTTCCACTACCCCCTCCAGGTCAGGACACACAGTTTTGAGGGTATTAGCCTGCTGTGGCCCCTTTTGCCTGGCAAAACAATAAAGCTATTCTTTTCTACTTCACCCAAAACTCTGTCTCTGAGATTTAATTTGGAGTCAGGGTACAGAGGCTGGATTCAGCTTCAAAGAATGTTAAAAAGAGGTCATCTGTCATTCTTCCTATTTAAATTAAACATGCAGTCATGGTCACAGAGGCAGGGAGCAACCCTGGGAGGTGGAAGCCTACTGTCAAGATAGAGCACCAGAAGCAGGCTGCCATCTTACAGAATATGCCAAGAAGAATCTCACCTCCCAAGTCTCAGCCATAGTGGCCTCTCATCCTTCCTGACCCATAGAACTTATGGATTCTATCTTCTTTACTGACTGACGCTTAAAATCGATTAGCCTCTTATTAAACAAATGACCAAAATAGTTAACTGAGGACAAAATGTTTCATGAAGTGACAAGTCTTAACCAGACATGAGTCTCGTTCAGTAGTAATCCAGGAATAAGATGACAAGTCTCACTGCTGTACACATTCATCCTACACACCCAGTATTCCAGCCACACTGCACATGTTACATTTACTCTAACAAATATGTTCACTGCCACCTCCAAGCCTCTGTTCTATTCATGCTGGCTGCTGGCCACTGCCACATGTGCCACTGTGCCTCTTGTCCAGATGGTCAACTCCTAGTCTTGCTTGAATATTTAGTTCAAATATCTAACAGCAGTTTGTTACCGCCCTTTATGTCCCCATAGCGTTTTCACAAACTCTATCACAGTTTTTAGCATACTGTATTCCGACTTACACATGCATCCCTGTGCTCTGTTGCTTATGAACTTGACGACAAAAAAGACCTAGATACAAAGATGAATCGGTCACTGTAATAAGGTTCTCAACAGAAGTATCTTTAACTTCTCTGGTCTTTAATTAGAGTAGGGGTACCTGGGGGAAGGAAAAGGACTTATTTCTATTTCCTTGCTGAGATCCTCTTCTTGAGAATAAGTAGACCAAGTTGCCATTCTAGCATGGAATGGGAGTGAGTCACAAGATAGTCCACTAAACGGACGAGACACACATGGGGGAGAGACCACAGTTAATACTCACAGAGGCATTCATGGGTTTAATGTCCTTCCAAGGACCCTATGCAGTAGAAATGGGACTGCAGACTAATTCCAGGCCATTTGCTATGGGAAGCTACTTAGAGCTATAAAAGATACCTAAAACACTAATCTAAGGATGAAATCCTCACCCTGGGTCAAATAGAATCTTCAAACTTTGTGATCATGGTACAAAAAACTGGCTAATTAAAAAGTGTGCCTGTTTCAGAACAGCTACAACAGCTAATGAATACTCAGAGTATTTTTCCATTCCTATACTGGTCCATAATGTCCTCTCTAAGCTCAATAAGCAAAGAGGAGCCTTTTATTTAATGTGCAAGGTGTTAAAAGAGCTGAACTGACACAGAACAAAGCGGTTAGATACCAGATCTTAATGGAAATACACTAGGGAAACCAAGAGACCTACAATCTTCATGAAGACACTTGATATATTTCTGTGGATATGTTCATGGAAAATGCCATTTAAAATAAAATCTTTCTAACCAGCAAGCTTGCAGGTGGGTTGTAGTATTCTTAGCAATCATTAGAACCCATATGCTTCCTCACTGCTGCTCACATAGATTGTATTTTTGTTACTAGGGAATTTTTTTCATTGAAGAAACAGTGACTCTAGTTCCATGGAATATTTAATATGTAAAAACTCAGAAAAGGATCATTAAGAATTGGGTCAAAAATACTTTTAAATATATGCTACATGGATTATAGAAAGTGATATACACTCTCAGTCTAAAATTCCTTTTTTCCCCAATCTCTTTTCAACCCACTCCACTCGGGATCTTGCTCTGTCCTCCTTTATTCTTTTCAAAGTCACCAGTGACTTCCACATTGATAACATAATGGTCAATTCTCAGCCTTCATCTTGTGGCTCTACCAACAGTATTAAGCACAGGTGATCACTTGCTCCTCCTAGATATACTGTCTTCACTTGGATTCCTGGATACCACTCACTCCTGGTGTTCCTTCTCCTTCGCTTGTCCCCCCTTCTCATTCTCCCTTGCTGGTTCCTCCTCTTCCCTTACCCTTAATATTGGAGTGTTCCAAGCTCCATCCTTGTTCCTCTCCCCTACTCTATCTACACTCAGTCCTTTAGTGATCTTACCTAGTCTCAGAGCTGTAGGTATCATGCGCATGCCTATGAGTCTCAAACATGTACAAAACTGTACTCAAGGCACAGATTTCTTTCCCAAAATCGAGATTCATCTATCCCCTGCCTACTCAACATTGCCGTTTGCATGTGTCTTAACATGACTGCAGCTGAATTTCTGATCTTGTCCCCAAATTCTATTTTATCTTCAGCCTTCTTTCTCCCTGTGGTTAGCAATGCCATCTGTCCATTTTCTCAGGCCAGAACTTACAGACATCTTTGACTAACTTTTTCTCTGACACCCACATCCAATTAATCAGCCAATCTTTTGGGCTCTAACTTCAAAATATTAAACCAGAGAGTCAACCAGTCCAGAAATATTTATGGACAAAAAACACAGTTCAAGCTACTGAAATATAATTCAAGCATCATTTCATTCTCATCCTCACATGGATTTCTGTACCATGTCATAAACCTATGAAGCAATCTGCATATGCCATCTGAAACTATGTTTTTTACTTTCTTCTCTGAACATATTCAACAAAAGAAAATTAAGTTTTGGTTTAACCTCTGCTTTATTTTTTTCTAAATATCTTTCTTCACAGATGCTAATGTCTCACAGCTAGTTCATTATTAGAAAGCGATTATTTTTTTCCCAGAAGAGCATAATACTATTCATTTGGCACTCCAGAGAGCCTATTAATACAATTTAAGGTATATGAGGTTAATCAAGGACATACCATTTTTAGCTTAGTGTGCCTTCATGGTAATTAGTAAGAAAGAAATCATTCATTTGTTACCATCTCTTAACACTTACATATTTATCCTTTCTCTCTCGCATTTCCTGTTTTCTCTGTATGTTATAAAGTGCATTTTACATCAGATAGGGGTACAAAATTGAAAACAGTGCGTAGTAACACATTTGCCTCCATGTTCTATAGAAAAAGAATGAAAGAACCTAGTAGCATTCCTTTCATCTACTGCATTTTTTAATACATTTAACAAACATATATAATATTCCAGGTACTTTGCTAGACCATTGTGATTCCACAGTGATCAAGACAGATGTAGTTCCTGTCCCTCAGTGCAACTTACAGTCTAGGGACAGTTACAGACAAATACATTGGCTATTATACTGCAATTTTAAACCTGCTGAGATAGGTGAGGAACAGAGGGTCATAAGAACACTAAATTCAGGATGTCAGCAAAGGCCTCTTAAAGAAACCGACTTGCGAGTTATGATCTGAAGGATTAGTAGGAAGAGCGCCAGCTTGTCAGGGAAGAGAGAGTAGTGTTTTACAGAGAAAGAACGTCATAGGCAAAGAGGTGAAAGAACATCTGAAAAGCCCTAGAAGCTCAAAGTGTTCGAAGAGGAAAGGAATATTGAGGAAATGAAGCCGAAGAAGTAAACTGGAGCCAGTTCTGAGAGATGGCCAAGAACCTGCAGTTTATTGTAAGGGCAACAGAGGAACTGTCTAAGCCATAGACTGAATTGCTTAAACAACAAGCATTTATTTCTCCCAGTTCTAGAGGCTGGGAACAGATTTGCTGTTGGGCGAGGACCCAATTCCTGTTTCGTAGATGATCATCTTCTCTCTGTAACTTCACGTGGCAGAAGGGGTGATGGAGCTCTCTGGGGTCCCTTTGACAAGGGCACTAATCCCATTCCTGAAGGCTCCACCTTCATGCCCTCATCACTGCTCAGAGACCCCAGCTCCAAATAACATCACATCAGAGTTAGGACTTCAACATACAAGGGGGGATGGGGGACAAAATTTCAGTCTATGGCAAAAACCTTAATCTTGAAAGTGACAATCAAATGTGTGTTTCAGAAAGATCATTCTTGTGGTGTTGTGAAAAAGACATTAACAGAGGGGCAAGATCAGAAGTAGGAAAACAGTTAGGCAACAGTTGACATAATCTTGGAGAGCAATGAGAGTGATCTGAACTAAAAGAATGAGAACAGGAATAGAGAGCAGACAATTTTATTTGGATGATTGCCAAATAAAATTTTGGCTGCACAGAGGATTTTACATTCTAACACACTCACTCCATAGTACTTGTTGATCATCTACTATCAAAGAATTCAAACCATCATCTGAAAACCAAGAACCAAAGAAATTAATTTAATTAATTAAGGTCACACAGATAATTACTGACATAACTGAGTCTAATATAGCTCTTCCAGTCCAGCATTAATTATAGTTCAATGTTTTACATAAAAGAATGTTCTAGTTATCTCAATAAAATGAATTCAGATCCATGTTACAAAAGTAAGGTTATGAACTACAGTGTTTAAAATGAGCTTAATTCTGATCCTTAAAGTTCACATTGTAGAAATGTAATTTGGTTGAGAGCCTTCCCTCAAATAGTTTAGGTCCCTTTGAATTAGTCTGTACATACAATTGCCTCTCTAACCAAGAGCCTAATACCGTTTGCCGGAGACTGTCTCCAGCCGTGCCAGTCAAGTGTTAGGGCCATTGGCAGAAAACCTTACCATGTACATCAACCCGCAGCCTTTGAATGGAAGATTACTGGAAATAATGACTAGGAGTATCAAAATCGTGAATAAAATATGGAAATCAGTATTGCAAATTATAAATCTCTCTTATCAAGTCTGCAGACCAAATGTGCTCTCAAAGGTGGTTCTCCCACCTTGGGTGACATAGATGAATGATGATGCTGATTAAAAAAAGGAGAGAAGAGCAGATTAGCACCTGAGGATCAATTCTGTTGGTGTTGTTATCAGTTGGATCCAAATAAAATGTGTTAATTTTTCTGTGTTTTCTCAGAGTTTAGCTGTGAAAATGGAGGTGTCTCTTGGAGTAGAAGATAAGGAAAAGTGAAGATAAAATAAGTCCTTTCAAGAGATATAAGAAGTATGGCAAAAACAAAAGGAGAATATTTTGATTAAAATCAAATTCTTCTTAGGACTAAGATATATTCTTAGTTTGCTCAGAGAGAGTGAGACAAAGAAAATACAAGAGGCTTTGTTGGGATTATATGTGGTGGGTGGAGGAAAAAGTGAAGTATTGACGTATAAAAAAGGAGGAAGTGTTGGTGTAGAGTCTCAACATATAGAATATATGTTGAGATTCCTGGGTTGAATTATCTAGGCAAACCTTAATGAAGTCATAAATATTTTTGAGTGGTTCTGACAAATCTCTTCAAATTTAGTAATGATTTAAACACAGAGAAGGTAGCAATTTCAAAACGGCTCCAAGTCTTACTGAAAAATTTCAAAGTAAATAGACACTGACCCTTACCAAGTACTGCACAGGGGTTTCATAAACCAGAAGCCTTGCTTCAGATCGACCTGAGCTTCAGAGTAACTCAGATGGTCTGTGGCACTTCATCAGGTATCTGAGTTGATTTGTATTTGCAGAAGAAGCAAAAATTCACTGATTCTTTACTTATTTTGAAAAATGGGATTATTCATTTTTGAGTTGGAATCTTTGTACTTAGTAAAGAAAGGAAGCAGGCAGGTAAAATAATCACGTGCATAAGATGCATAAGATAATGAGGAAGAATTTTTCTATTTCTTCAGGGAACTAAGTGCCTGAAAGCACTTTAAAAGCACCCATTGTATGTGAACATAAGAATATCAAAGTGGTCACTTCCAACTCACAGAGGACTGCTCAGTCTTACTCCTCATTAGATTCTTGACAATAGACAGTAAAAGAACACTTGTTCCTTCTGCCACCTACCTCAAAGGTTATAGATTAAGAAAAACAGGTCCTAGCTCCTCTTTTTAAATCAGTAAGAATTTATTTTGGCCCTTTAAGAGTCTTATTATCATCTGTAGCTTATCATTTAGCTGTCTCATTTATCTTTACAGCAACCCTAAGAAATAGGGATTACTTATTATCAGGCTAGGAAACCAGATAGCTTCATCTGGGAATTAATTCATCCAACAAGTTTATATTTGTCTGCTTTGCTGGAGGTCATGCAATGAATAATTGGTGGCACTGGAATTGTTGCCAGATCTGGTTTTAGAAGTTTGGGAGTCAGACAGACTTGTGTTAGAATCTCCATGGTTTACTGACTCTGTGAACTGGGCAAATTTCCTAAATTCGTTGAAACTCAGCTTAATCATCTGTAAAATGGGTCTAATAATATCCTCCCCACCACCTGCTGAGAAAATATATGAAAGTTGTTCTAGCAGCGGCCTTCAGGAGGAATTCTACGTGCCTTTCCCTTATTGCATCCCAAGAGGAAGGAGACCCACCCATGGTAGTTAAATCAAGTTTTATGACAAGTTTTGTTTTGTTTTTTTGGCACTGAGTCCTTAAATGCAGTCACTTTGTAACTGAGCAGGACCCTGTGGGTACCTCTCTCAAGTTTATGATTAACCTCCTTCTCTGAACCTTTATTCCTTTTCTTATTCAAAACTTGTTCTCCTCAAGATTGAGGAGTATCAAGGAAAAAGGAGGAATTGTAACTGAGCAGGACCCTCTGGGGGTCTTCCCAGGACAGGCCCTACCCCCATATCCTCTGCTTTAGCTCCTCTCTGAAATACCAAGATAACAGTATTTGATGCACATTTCCTGAGTTGTTTTACAGATGTGGAAACTCCCCACCAAATGGAAAATGTTAACTACTTGATGACCAGGAGCACATAGCCCCAGGTCTACTGGAGCTTAAGGACTGATAATGTTAACCCCTGTGACACCGCACTGCTCCTTCACCGTCAGCCAATCAGAGAACTGTGCACTAGCTTATCACAAACCCTTCGACACACACCCCGCCCCCCACCCCCTCCCTCACCTGGCCTTTAAAAATGCTTTGCCAAAACCCTTTGGGGAGCTCGGGGGCTTTTGGGGCCTGAGCCACCTGTCTCCTTGCACGGCCCTGCAATAAACCTTTCTCTGCTCCAAACTCTGACATTTTCATTTGTTTGGCCTCATTCTGCATCGAGCATAAGAAGTTGTGCTACAACTTAGCAGAATTAAATGATCTTTGTTCCTAGTTTGACCTCATCCTCTTCTTTAGTTTTTCCATTGTATCTGAGTGGAAAGAATATCCAGAGTTTATTAGCTTTTGTTCTTATTCATTCTCTCTCTCTCCTCGGCAAGGCTGAGGGAATGGGCCTGGGCCAGTTCAGCTCTGCACTCCAGAGAAAACACCTCTCTGGATCTGTCTCTAAATGCACTTGGTGTCTCTAATTTGTTTTGGACGGTCTCTTCTTCCACTAAGAAGAGAGAAAGTTCTTCTTTGGGCTTGGAAAAAGTAGCAAGAATAGGTCTCACGGTTTTCTTTCTGAAAAAACTTAATCCTAAATAGCCTAGAAAAAAGCAGTCCTCCTTATGTTCCAGCTTAACTTACTGAACCAAAGTCCTGAGTAATAAACGGTAGTGTGCCCTGCTACATTTCTTTGTACATAGACCTCCCCCAGAGACTTCACACCAAGGAAACAAAGCTGGACCAAGACTGGAGTCATGTAATCTTTAGTGTTTGGCCTAAGACAACCATAATAATTTCTTCGTATTATTTTAATATCTGTTATCACTATTAATCAATGATTTCTCCCCTATTTTTAATTTCTATGAGATGGAGGAAAACTCAATAGTTTAGCTTATGATTTTAGTGACTGCTCTCAGTTATAGGATCACTGTTGCATAAAATCAAATTAATTTTAAATCCCTCTTTCTTATTATCAAATAATATGCTATGTAGAACATACCAAGGAAGATTTTCTTTGTATAATTTTATGTCACTGGAAATAATAATCTTGTACTTTTATACTACATATTCAGACTTTTCACTAATATACACAGACCTTTCCCCTTGTTAATCAAAAACAGTGTTGTATTGACTCTCGGGCTTATCTTTGACCTATACTCATTTTAATCTCAGCCTCAGTTTTTTTACCGCTCAAATAGGAATAATGGAACAATGCTTATTTTCTGGCACTTAGAATTCACTAAATTTAAAAACTCTGTGTTTGAGTAAGATGCTTTACAGGAAGGGCTTAATGTGACTGAACGAAGCATGAAGAAATGGTCACACAGACCTCAAGTAAACAAAATAATGTAGACATTTCAGTTCCAATCACCTTCTCATTAAGGAAACTCTGCTGACACAGGCAGAGTTCCAGTTGTGGCAAACCTGATTTTATACTCAAGTATGAGCCTTATGGGTCTTCCCAGAAAGCTGCAGGATGTCACAGTATCACTCTTAGCTGCATAATCAAATGGCTATAACCCAAGACAGTCAAGCGGTTCGAAATGACATTCTTAACACAAAGTCTTTCTAAATTATTATTTTTTAAAAAGATAACAGCTCTGGAAATGAAAGAGACTCAGGAGATATGATCTAATCTGATGGTGAAGAGATTCAAATGCCATCATAAAGGTTAAGTCATTGAGGTGCTAGGCATATAGCAGTGGGGTTCCGAGATTAAGACATCATTTAATTTAACAAGAATTTAGGAAGTGCCTATACCATGACAGGCCAGAACTGAGCTAGAGATACAAGAACAAATTCTCTGTGACTGCAGCCCTCCAGGATTCCCGGTCTGGTGGACAGAGTTAAATGTGTACAGTACATTGGGATCAGGATAACCATTCCCTCTCACTCACGAGGGTGGAGAATAACCTGGGCCCCCTTTAAGAGGATTTTTGTACCACGAGTCAAATATTTCCAAACATGCTTTCCTGGGTAACAAAAGAACTGATGTGAAACTAAGTAATTACTTGAGGTGTGGGGAATAAACATTTACTTCGTTTATCTCATTTAATCCTGCCAGCTGACCTCAGAGGCAGAGTTTGCTACCCTCTTTTTTTTTCTTTAATTAATTTTTTATTAGAGTATAGTTGCTTTACAATGTTGTGTTAGTTTCTGCTGTACCGCAATGTGAGTCAGCTATACTTACACATATATCCCCTCTTTTTTTGGATTTCCTTCCCATTTAGGTCACCACAGAACACTGAGTAGAGTTCCCTGTGCTATACAGTAAGTTCTCATTAGTAATCCATTTTGTACATAGTAGTGTATATATATCAATCCCAATCTCTCAATTCTTCCCACCTCCCCTCAGAGGCAGAGTTTGCTACCCTCTTTTACAGAAGAAGTAATGCCTGTGGCTAAGGGATTGTCCTTCATCACTGGCTACATGTGATGGGCCCAAGATGCATACTCAGATATGTCTGATTTCTGTCCCACCACATGGCCTAATAAGGGTGTAAATGTCAAACTGTGTCTGAACAGTGTCTGAGTTTCTGGGAAGGGGAGCTCCGATGCCTGCTTCAGAGGATAGACATGGTCAGGTGATCAAATTTACTGCAGCAGAAAAGACAGCCAAGTGGCTTTGAGTGACCCAATCACTTAATAGAGGACCCTGCAATATGAGGTATATGAAAGAGGTTGGCTGATAACAGATGGACCTTGTGTACTGATTTGTTATCCCTCCTTGCCCAGAGTGTTGTAACACACTAGACTAACTCTAATTATACAATGAATTGGAGCAATAACAATCACTGTATGCCTAAAATTATCATCACATGAGTCCAGACAGATAAAAATGCGGTGAAGCAGTGTATCTCAATGGATAGATCCGAACACAAATCCTGGGTTTGTGTCTAGTTCACTGGTAAGTGTGTGCTGAGCACCGAACACAGTGTTTTCACACACAGTGTCTTCGTACAATAGAGTCTCAATGCTTGTTAAACAAACGAATGAATGATTAAACAAGTAAATGAATGACGGCAGCATACGAACTCCATATACCTCAATGCAAATTACAAGGCAAGTCTTTCTCAGCCTGATGATCTGAGGCCAGAGGGTGGGTCTGAGAGTAAGTCCTGGACTCCAATGGAGAAGCTCTTATTTACCTCCTAGGGACACCCAGAGTCTTCTGGGTGAATTCCGTGTCTTCTTGTAATTCTCCCAGGGCTCAGCTGCAGCACTTGTTCAACGGCAGCCTTGAGGCTTTCCTCAGAATTTAAATGCCCAGTGGAGTACGCTCTGCAAGCTTGTCTAGGTTTTATTACAAGGAGTCTCCACTTTCTCTCAATGAACATGTAGACTACAGATCAGCATAGATGAATCAATGATGTAGTGCATTAATGCAGTGATTCAGAACCTCCATCAGCACATAGTGTCTCTCCAGCCTCATCAGTTTCTAAGAATCCATTTAATTATCATGGTGAAGAAGCACAGGACTCATCATGAGACCCACCCGGTGTGGAAGATGATGCGGGATGCAGTCAGTGGGGCTGACGTGCAGGGTCTGTGTATGTGGGGAGAGATGTGTGTGGGCATTGATGTGTGTGGGCATTGAGGAATGTGCATTAGTCTCTATGTGGTTAAGAGAGGTAAAATATAAAAATAAAAATATAAAAATAAACCTTGGTGACCGACAGACTTAAATTTACATCTTACCTCTCACATTTACTTTGTCATATGACCTTGGGCATGTTACTTCACTTCTCTGGGTTTAAGTGACTTATCAATGAAACAGAACAATTGCATGTACCTTCATGGGTTATGGAAAGATTTAACTGAGCGAACTATGCAAGTCTAATGGCAAGGTACTTGGCCTATATCCGGCACATCACAAACATTAGTGTCTTTTGTCTTTTTCCCTTCTGAAGGGGAAAGCATCCCTTGCTAGTATGCTCCTTAATTTGGGAGTCTTCTCCGCATTCATCCAGAGCCATTTTTGTCATTACTGAATCATTACGAACAACATTAACAGCCCAAACAACCAGGGAGACTCCTCTGGTTAACTGCTAGAAACATCACTATCCTGTCTTGATTGTTTCAGAGATACTGACACAGCCCTTACCATAAAGCAATGCCATTATCATTTAGATTGTCAAATATTTTTGCGTGAAACTGGTCATGACTGTGTGGCTTCCATGTATCGAGTACCAACTACAGAGGCAGAATTTCAGAGTAATTGGCAGTGTGGATTTTGGAGTCAGAACCCCTAGAAAATTTCACTCCCCTACCTTCTAATTGTATATGACACTGAGAAATTTATTTTACCTCTATAAGCTTTGGTTTGGAATAGCTATAATATGGGAATAATGACAATATCTATTTTGCAGGGTGGTTGTGAAGATTAAATGAGATATTTATGCAAGACAGCAGTTAGAGTAATAACTGGTCCGTAGTAAGTGACCAATTGGTGCTAATTTTTATTGTTATGTAGCAGATGTTATGAACATTTTCTAATTGAATCCTTTCTCCCCAGTGCAGTTGAGGCAGCTGAAATTCAGAGAGGATAAGGAACTGTCCTAGGTTCCCACACTATCTTAATTTCTTTAAGGATTGTGCCCATCCTCCTAAGGAATTTCGTCAAAACTACCTGGAGATGGGAGGTCCCTGCACAGCGGGAAGGGAGCTAGACTAGGAGCTGTGAGAGAAAGTTTAAGCAGTGGTTACTCCACTTATCAGCTAAATAAAGGGGCAATTCACTTCACCACTCTGTAAATGAGAAGGATTGACAAGGTGTTTGCTAGGGTCACTCCTGGCTCTGACACATGGATTCCATGTGACAGGCTCGGAAGCTTAAAGCCACGTGTGCATCTCGTGGGACCTCAGTGGGTCTAATTGATAGTGATGACATTACTGGGATCATCACCTGCTGCCTTCACTTTTCAAGGATGGCCCTGTTATCCATCTTCCCCCAGGGAGCGGACTTCCTCATCTGGAAAAGCATATTCCCAAATACCAATCATGTTTCCATATGTACAAAGAACAATTCACTTCCTCTTTTTGCTTCCTTTGATTTGTCATCTTCAGCCTGGAGTGGGTCACAAGGTAGACTTCCCCGGCTATTTTCAGGCCATTAAAAAATGATCACAAGAGTCACGGATGTAAATATGGAAATCATAAATATATTTTGAAAGTTTTGTTCATTTTCTTTCTATTTTTTATTGACGTTTCGTTGATTTAGAATGTTGTGTTAATTTCTGCTGTACAGCAAAGTGATTCACTTATACGTATATATATATATATATATATATATATATATATATACAAGTTCTTTTTCCTATTCTTTTCCATTATATTTTATCACAGGATATTGAATATAGTTCCCTGTGCTATACAGTAGGACCTTGCTGTTGATCCATTCTATATATAATGGTTTGCATCTGCTAACTCCAAACTCCCAATTCATCTCTCCTTCACCGCCCCCCTTGCCAACCACAAGTCTGCTCTCTATGTCTGCAAGGTTGTTTCTGTTTCATAGATAGGTTCGTTTGTGATAAGTATCATATTGAATCCTAATTCTAAGGGCAGACTTTGGTTGCATTAATTCAGGGGAGGGGTTCCCACTTTTATACTGAGATAACATGTAAAGATGATATTAGATAAATTCTGTTTAAATTAAAATGCTGGTAGTCTCATCACACTGTCACATCTATATTTATTGCCTAGCAGTATTTTATATGTATTGATCTCTTATTATGTGTCAGGCACTGGGTAAGACCTTTATAGGACCTACCTCATTTAATCTTTAGAGCACCCTGAAGATACTAGAATTATAATTAACTCCATTTTAAAAATGGGAAAACTGAGGCTTATAGTGGTTAGGAAAAAAAAATCTCCAAAATCACAGAGATAAACTGGACCAAGTTTTGAATTCAGACTTGTCAGACTCTAAAGGAAAGGTCTTCATGGCTAAACTATTCTGCCTTCATTTGTAGTCGTTCATATTTTTATAAAGTTTCAATAATAGTGGACACCACCTTCTGCTACTCTTGTTTAACATTTTTGTACACATTTTCTGGAACCACTTGAAATAGTATTACAAATAAAATTAATCAACAGAAACATTGCCAGGCACTGTGCTAGTGCATTACCATCACTCTTTTATTTGACCTTTAAAATAATTGTGGAATTCCCATAAGGAATTACAAACATCTCCATTTTATACACAAAGGAGCAAGTTCAGGCAGGTTAAACAACTTGCCATGGTCTTAGAGCTGAGACCTGGCAGAGCCACAGTTTAATCTCAGATCTGCCTGAATGCAGAGCTCAAGCTCTTAACTAAAACAATACACTGATTAACATCCTGATAAAACTGAAACAGTCTCAGTTTTCTCAAAGAGACAAAAAGAAGTAGCAGGACTCCCTTTAGAAGTAGTATTTCTTTCCATTTCTATCTGTCAATATTCAGGGACTCTTGAGCTTTCAATAAAATCCCAGGACATTTGCAAAACTACAGATGAGATTATAAGCAGCTCTGGTTGTGCTGAAAGGGACTTGTGATGAAACCACCCACAGTACTGCTCCAAACAAGTACACCAATGACCATCCACATGGAAGCCCCTGGAAGGTGGTCCCTTTAGTTTGGACCCTCAATGATGTTATTTATCTCTAGGCCAGCAGCTGACCCATGGATATCCATGCAGTCTTTTCATATTTACCAGTTCTCTCCATCGGCAGAGAAGGCTTTCCAATCCTTTTCTCTAGCAGTTTGACAGAAGAAAAAAAAAATCAACAGAGATATCCCCTCACAACTGTCAGAATGGCTAACATCAAAATCCACAAATAACAAATCTTGACAAGGATGTGGAGAAAAGGGAACCCTCGTACACTATCGGCATGAATGTAAATTGGTGCAACCACTGTGGAAAACAGTATTACAGTTTCTCAAAAAACTAAGAGTAGAGCTACCATATAACCCAGCAATTCCACTCCTGGGTATACATCTGAAAAAAAATGAAAACACTAATTCAAAAAGATACATGCACCCCAGTGTTCATGGCAGCACTATAGCAAGATATGGAAGCAACGTAAGTGTCCATCAACAGATGAATGGATAAAGAAGGAATGGTATATATATACAATGGAATACTACTCAACCATAAAAAAGAATGAAATAATGCCATTTGCAGCAACATGGATGGACTTGGAGGGCATTATGCTAAGTGAAATAAGTCAAAAAGAGAAAGATAAATACTGTATGATGTCACTTATATGTGAAATCTAAAAAATAAAACTAGTGAATATAACAAAGAAGAAGCAGACTCACAGATGTAGAGAACCAACTAGTGGATTAAAAAAAAAAGTCAGTGCCCTTCGGTGACCTCTTGAGTTCCACAGACAATTTTCTGAAAGATATTGTAAGGGAAACTCATGAAGTCGTACAAGTGGTCTTCAATATCTTCCATACCACTTCCTAGGCATGTCACTTCATCCTTTGACCATCAGGTTTGTCATCTATAAATCTGGGCAATAATGCCCCTCCAAAGACTCTGTAGAGATTAATTAAGATAACCTACACAAGACAGCTGGATGACTCTTTACCCATAATACAAAAAGAACACAAATTCTAGGCCCTCGTGCAATACCCACCCTTCCTTATGGACATACACACGTGAAATCAGAAGACACTGTAGTCCAAAAGACCACAAAATCTTGCTCAGAGCCTTGAATGTTACTGAGCTATCCAGTGGTGCTATCCATTCTATACAATGTTATTGCAAGAAGCACGGCCACATTCTTTGTAAAATCAGCAGTTTAGAGTCTCTTGTCCAGCTCCTATTAATTTTCTTGTGCAGATGATAAAACTTAATGGAGGAAAGCACAATAGGGCTAAGGCTTCAGACAGCAAAAGCCAAAAGGCAAACTCCCTCTCAGCTGACTTCACTTACACACAGATTATGCTTAAACACTGCTCATTACACAGGCCTAGATAAGATTTCCAGATGTGCACATTTGGGAGACCAATCCTGTGTGTGAGAATATGGAAGTGAATTGTGTTTTCACTGATGATGAATAGTCTCTTCGCCCGTGGGATAATTTTCAGGGAAGATAGGGACGAGCATGTCTGGTCTCCACAGGGCTAATCTCCATTTTTTAGGCACATGTGAGGCTCCTATCCTGGCTAAGGCAAGATCCTCATCTATCAATGAAGAGAAATCTGTGCTCTTTAATACTTGAAGTTACTTCTGAAGCTTGCAGTGCAGTCCTCATTGCTGAGACGCTAGAATTCGGCATCAGACCCTAATGTTCCCTCTTCTTGTGCAGACTGAATCATTCGAGGAAAAGAACACTACCCTTTATCTCCTCTGCTACTTTTTATCCCACTAATAAAACTGGAATTGTAATAGTGATTCCTGTGTCTAATTATAGCACGGGCGAGGATTATGTAGCACAGTTCAGCCAGGACAGTAATAGCACTTTTCAAAGTACAGTCCAGCCATCCTCTCAAGGTTCTTGCATTCTCATAAGGCAGCTCCTGAATGCTAAAATTATTTTAACAGGCACAGTGTATGGTGTATTAATAAATGATCAAAGGGTGTGCATTTGCTAATATCCCTTTGACCTCGATAAAGAAACTGGCAAATATGACATTAACCACAACCCATGATGTCATTATTTAAACTTGAAATATATTTTCCCCATCTCATGCTGGAGGTGGGTCACCAGGATTGCTTAGTGTATGCACTTGAAAACTGAATCCTTAAAGAAAAAGGATGAGATGGATTATTTATGAACATGCGTAAATTATGTAGTGATTTCATTGAGATTTCTGGGACTTGTATGAAGTAGAATGTCCCCTGCGGTGGCCACATCTCATTTAATCTATCTGTTTCATCTTTTCCTCCACTTCAGAGACTTCCCATATTTTGAGGTTCACTTTGAAACAATAGCTCATTTTGAAATGTAATTTAGAAATATATTTATTATGTATTTCTGTGTAACACAAAATTGCTTATTAAAAAGAAAGAAACCCACAGGACACACACAAGCAAAAAGGAAATTATACTTAAGAGTCATCATTCACTCATAAGATGGGTAGGGCAGTAAAAATACAGAAAAAATTACAATACAGAAGAAAAATGAGAAAAATTAAAAACCAATAACCATGAAAACTCTATGTGGCATCATTATCCTCTGTGCTTTCATACACTCTCTTATCTTCCACAAAAGTTGCAGGCAAGTTTTATTAGTTCCATTTTATAGGTAAAACCTTGAGGAACATAAAGTTACATGCCTTAACAATCCTACATAAATGAATCACTTACAAATCAGCACCAGGAATCTGCAAGGAAGTATTATTTTCCTCTCAGCTACAGAATGGGAATATATGAATCACTGTGGGCCCTATTTGGTCAGTGTTCCAAGAGACACATCCATATAAACAAGAGAACATTCTAAAACATATTTGTATGGTTAAACTTTATTCTTATATATGTATATCAGTACTCTACCACGCAAAGACTATCTAAATAGATGATACAGCAAAGATGAGCATTAAATTTGTATTGCAATTTTTAGAAACAACTTTAATGTTTAATAGTAAAGAAATATATCTATACAATAAAAATACTTTATTGAAAAAAAAGCAGAAATTTACAAATAGCATTACAGGCAAATCTTCATTGACCCAGAAAAAAATGTTTTTCTTATATTGCTAAGATAAAAATAAAACAGACCTCAAAACAGTTCTAAAATTGTGGCATTTTTGTAGAGAAAACCTCTGGAAAATCTTGATAGATAACACACCAAAATTTAACATTTTAGTTATCTTTGTGGTAAAATTATAGTTATCTTTTGTTTTCTTTCTCTATAAATTCCCATGCTTTCTAATATTACCATATTGAACTTTCCTATAGTTGTAATTAGGGAAAAAAAGGAAACCACTTTTTTCAGGTAAAATAAAAAATATTTCATAAAGAATCCACAACCAATAGTACTTATTAATGATAATAATGATTCTGGGTACTCTGTTCTAGAACCAGTCAAATTTTGCACAAGGTTAAATATGTACTTTTATACTCCAAAAATGATCGATTAAAAAAATAGATAAACAATAAGATCCTACCATACAGCACAGGGAACTATACTTGATATCTTGTAATAAACCATAATAGAAAAGAATATGAGAAAGAATATATATATATATATAATTAAATCACTTTGCTATACAAAAATATTGTAAAATAGGGCAGAGGGAGGAACACTCCCAAACTCATTCTATGAGACCATCATCACCCTGATACCAAAACCAGACAAAGATGTCACAAAAAAAGAAAATTACAGGCCAATATCACTAATTAACATAGATGCAAAAATCCTCAACAAAATACTAGCAAACCGAATCCAACAACACATTAAAAGGATCATACACCATGATCAAGTGGGGTTTATCCCAAGAATGCAAGGATTCTTCCATATACACAAATCAATCAATGTGATACACCATATTAACAAATTGAAGGAGAAAAACCATATGATCATCTCAATAGATGAAAAAAAAGCTTTTGACAAAATTCATCACCCATTTATGATAAAAACTCTCTAGAAAATGGGCATAGAGGGAAACTATCTCAACATTAAAAAAGCCATATATGACAAAGCCAGAGCAAACATCATTCTCAATGGTGAAAAACTGAAAACATTTCCTCTAAATCAGGAGCAAGATAAGGGTGCCCATGCTCACCATGATTCTTCAATATAGTTTTGTAATTTATATATTATATAGTAATTTTGTAATATATAATATATATTATATTATATAGTATTTATTATTTATTTATTTATTATATATAATTTACTTATTATTATTTATTTATTAAATAGTATTTATTTATTATATAGTATTATAATAATATAATATATATTATATTATATAGTATTTTGTAATTTATATATTATATATAAAATATATGTTTATTTTTATATAATTTATATATTATATAAAAATTTTAAAATTACAAAATTATAAATTTTATAATTTATATATTATATATAATATTTAATTTATATATTATATATTATATATTTTGTAATTTATATAATTTATATATTATATAGCCACAGCAGTCAGAGAAGAAAAAGAAATAAAAGGAATCCAAGCTGGAAAAGAAGTAAATCTTTCACTGTTTGCAGATGACATGATACTATACATAGAAAATCCTAAAGATGCCACCAGAAAACTACTAGAGCTAATCAGTGAATTTGGTAAAATAGCAGGATACAAAATTAATGCACAGAAATCTCTCTCATTCCTATACACTAACAATGAAAAATCAGAAAGATAAATTAAGGAAGCACCCCCATCTACCATTGCAAGAAAAAGAGTAAAATACCCAGGAATCAACCTACCTAAGGAAACAAAAGACCTGTATGTAGAAAACTATAAGACACTGATGAAAGAAATCAAAGATGATACAAACAGATGGAGATATATACCATGTTCTTGGATTGGAAGAATCAACAATGTGAAAATGACTCTACTACCCAAAGCAATCTACAGACTCAGTGAAACCCCTATCAAACTACCAATGTCATTTTTCACAGACATAGAACAAAAAATTTTCAATTTCTATGGAAACACAAGAGACCCTGAATAGCTATAGCAATCTTGAGAAAGAAATACAGAGCTGGAGGAATCAGGCTCCCTGACTTCAGAATATACTACACAGCTACAGAAATCAGGACAATATGGTACTGGCACAAAAACAGAAATACAGATCAATGGAACAGTATAGAAAGCCCAGAGATAAACCCACACACATATGATCACCTTATCTTTGACAAAGGAGGCAAGAATATACAATGGAGAAAAGACAGCCTCTTCAATAAGTGGTGCTGGGAAGACTGGACAACCACATGTAAAAGAATGAAATTAGAACACTCCCTAACACAAAAATAAACTCAAAATGGATTAAAGACCTAAATGTAAGGCCAGACACCATCAAACTCTTAGAGGAAAACATAGGCAGAACACTCTATGGCATAAATCACAGCAAGATCCTTTTTGACCCACCTCCCAGAGAAATGGAAATAAAAACAAAAATAAACAAATGGGACTCAGTGAAACTTAACAGCTTTTGCACAGCAAAGAAAACCATAAACAAGATAAAAAGGCAACCTCAGAATGGGAGAAAATATTTGCAAATGAATCAACTGGCAAAGGATTAATCTCCAATATATACAAGCAGCTCATGCAGCTCAATATCAAAAACACAAACAACCCAATCCAAAAATGGGCAGAAGATCTAAATAGACATTTCTCCAAAGAAAACATACAGATATCCAACAAATGCATAAAAAGATTCTCAACATCACGAATCATTAGAGAAATGCAAATCAAAACTACAATGAGGTATTAACTCACACCAGTCAGAATAGCCATCATCAAAAAATCTACAAACAATAAATGCGGGAGGGGGTGTGGAGAAAAGGGAACCCTCCTGCACCGTTGGTGGGAATGTAAATTGATACAGCCACTATGGAGAACAGTATGGAGGTTCCTTAAAAAACTAAAAATAGAACTGCCATATGACCCAGCAATCCCACTACTGGGCGTATACCCTGAGAAAACCATAATTCAGAAAGAGACATGTACCACAATATTCATTGCAGCACTATTTACAGTAGCCAGGATATGGAAACAACCTAAATGTCCATTGGCAGATGAATGGATAAAGAAGATGTGGCACATATATACAATAGAATATTACTCAGCCATAAAAAGGACTGAAATCGAGTCATTTGTAGTGAGCTGGGTGGACTTAGAAACTGTCATACAGAGTGAAGTAAGTCAGAAAGAAAAACAAATACCATATGCTAACGCACATGTTTGGAATCTAAAAAATGGTACCAATGAACTTAGGGGCAGGACTGGAATAAAGACGCAGACATAGAGAGCAGATTTGAGGACACAGTGGGGGAAGGGGCAGCTGGGACAAAGTGAGAGAGTAGCATTGACATATATACACTACCAAATGTAAAATGGATGGCTAGTGAGAAGCTGCTGCATAGCACACCTAGATTAGCTCCATGCTTTGTGACCACCTAGAGGGGTGGGATAGGGAGGGTGGGAGGGAGGCTTAAGAGAGAGGGGATATGGGGATATATGTATACATATAGCTGATTCACTGTGTTGTACAGCAGAAATTAACACAACATTGTAAAGCAATTATACTCCAATAAAAATACTTTAAAAAATCAAAAAGATATATATTGTAAATCAACTATACTTTAATAAAAAGTTAGAAAGAAAAAAATGGAAAGATCAGCATTTGAAAAAACCTCCTCCTTATTTTCAAAATACACGTAGAATCTAACACAAAGACAATTTAATTGGGATTTATCTGTGGTTCTATAACTTAGAAGAGTTGGGTTCTGAAACATATGAAGAGACACAGCACAAGGTTTTGAGGTTGTTATCATTCAATGTTTAAACTGAATCAACAGTTTAGTTTAATTCAACCAATATTTATTGAGCATACAGTATATGCCAGGCACTTTGCTGAGTGAAATGAAGCTAAAGATGAATAATGCATAGTCCTTGAAACTCACAGTCCAGTGTAAAAAACTGTGTGTGATACAAGAAAAAGTAGGACACTTTGCTAAATCAGAGAATAAACATCCAAATCATTCTAAGGAGTGAGAGACAATGAAGATTCTTGAAGGACATGATGCTTCAAGAAGCAACATAAAATGATGCAGGTAAAGAGAGAAAGGAAGATGGCTCTAGGCATAGGAAACTGCACGAGAGAGAGAGAGAGAGAGAGAGAGAGAGAGAGAGAGAGAGAGAATTTTTTTAAATTCTCAACCATTTGAGCCTGCTAGAACAAAATTCATGATGCAGGGAGTGGTGGGAGTGAAGGATGGACAAGTTAGGCAGAGGCCAGATCTTGTAGTTATTTGGTTATAGAGGAGAAGGAGAGGCTTGGGGGAAGATTGTGAAACTTGTGATGACTTTCAATATTCTGGCTTGAGTTTGTGATTCAGTGATATCACTAGCTGAGACAAGAATAACAAGAGTAATAATTGCACACATTTCTTGAGATGTAAATATTTGCCAGGTCCTATTCTAGACATGATCACTTATCAACCCAAGCAGCACACGAAGTCTACAGGCTAGAGAGGGACACTGAGAAGTTAGCAGACAGTGAATGTAGGAAGGTGAAGAGGCTGGGGTCAGAGGAGCAGACAGGGAAATCAGTTTTAAACGCGTTGAATTCAGGGTAAATATTTAGCCTCCAGATGGATTCATCATCAGGAAGAAGCTGGAGTCTTGAGCTAAGAGGAGAAATCAAAGGCAAAGTTGTAGACCTGAGAATAATTTGTATATAGGAATTATGTAGGCTCAAGTTGTTGCTAATTCAGGCAAAATAGGTAGTGTGAAGAAAGGTGGGTTATAAACAGAGTCTGGGGCCAGAGCATCAACATTAGAGGGAAGCAGAGGAGTATTTTTGAAGGACATTATGGAGGAAGAGTCAGGGAGTTAGGGGAAAGAAGGTACCGCAAAAGCCAAGACAAAAAAAGTTCTAGAAGATCAGTACAAAGTGTCAGTGTTGGCAAGAGTTCAAATGAGATAAGGACCAAAATATGCCTATTATGTTTGACAACATGAAGTCATTGTTGACTGCATTGTCAGTTCAGTAAGAATGGAAACCACACTGTTGGTGACTGAGGAGTCAAAGGGAAAGGAGGAAGTGAAACTAACAAGTGTATAGAGACTCACACTTCTAAGATGCTTGCTTAAGGAACAGGCAGTGAGATAAACCAGTAGAGATAGGTTAGTAGTAGTTGGGTTAAAGACACAGAGAGCAAGGTTTTGCTGGTTTATTTTGCCAGACAGGCAGAAAACTGAAGAGGTTCTTGTTGGAGAGAAGGAGCTAGTTTAGCTGCATAGAGTGGAGGCTGAAATGAGGAAATCCTTTTTCAGTAGACTTAATTTTTCAGTTTCAGGTTCACAGCAATATTGAGCAGAAGTATAGACATTTCCCATATACTCTCTGCCCCCCATATATGCAAAGCCTCCCTCACCATCAAAATCCCAAACCAGGGTAGTTCATTTATTATAATTGATGAACCTACACTGACACATCAGTGTCACCCTAAGTCCAAGGTTTACACTGGGGTTCACTCTTGGTGTAGTACATTCTATAGGTTTTGACCAATGTATAATGACATGCATCCATCATCATAGTATCTTATACGGTAGTTAAAAATCCTCTGTGCCTGCCTATTCATCACACCTTCCCCTACAACGCCTAGCAGCCACTGATCCTTTTACTGTCTTTATAGTTTTCTCTTTTTCAGAATGTCCTATAATTGGAATCATAGAGTATGTAGCCTTTGCAGTTTTGTTCTTTTGCTTAGTAACATGCATTTAAGTTTCTTCTATATTTTTCCATGGCTTGATAACTCAACTTTTTTAGTGATGAATAATATTCCATTATCTGAATGTACCACAGCTTAATTATCCAGGTTGCTTCCAAGTTTGGGCAATTATGAATAAAGCTGCTCTTGACATTCATGTGCAGGTTTTGTGTGAACACAAGTTTTTAACTCATTTGAGTCAAGGAGTGTTATTCCTGGATCATATGGTAAGAGTATGTTGACTTTTGTAGGAAGCTGTCAAACTGTCTTCTAAAGTGGATATACCATTTTGCATTTCCACTAGCAATAAATGAGAGTTTCTAGGAAATTAACTTTAGTACAATTCAGTGGCATTCATTATATTCCCAATGTTGTAAAACCATCACCAACCACTATTTATTTCCAATTTTTTCATTAACCCAAACAGAAACTCTGTACTCATTAAGCAATAACTTCCCATTTCCTCTTCCCCCAGCCCCTGGTAAATTCTAATTCACTTTCTCGTTTTATGAACTTGCTTATTCTAGATATTTTATATCTAGAAATATACATGAAGCATTTGTCCTTCCATGGCTAGTTTATTTCACTTAGCATAATGTTTTCAAAACTCATCCATGCTGCAGCATGTATCACAACTTCATTCCTTTTTATGGCTGACTAATATTCCATTATATGTACATACCACATTTAGTTTGTCCATTCATCTGCTGATGTTCACTTGGGATGTTTTCACCTTCTAGGTACTATGAATAATGCTGCAATGAACATTCCTGTGCAAGTATGTTTGAGTCCCAGTTTTCAGTTCTTTTGAGTATATACCTGGGAGTGGAATCGCTTAGCCACCTGGTAATTCTACATTTAACATTTTGAGGATCCGCCAAATGTTTTCCTTTGAGGCTGCAACATTTTACATTTCCACAAGGTGACAGAATTTTGAAATACAAGCAGGAATTATGCAGGTGAATAATGAGTGGGAGGACGTTCATTATAGATATAGATTTCAGTGTAAAGCCACAAAGACAAAAGAGCATATGAGGAATCCTCAGAAACACATAGAGTTCAAAATAGACCGTCACCACCAGGCATCATTTAAGTAATAGAAAACAGCAACAAGCATTCATGAACAGTGTTCTTACTAATTAGCTTAAGTTGTTTCCTCAAAGTGATAAGATATTTTGAAGAATGTGTGCTTTAGAAACATTATTTTGTCAATTTTGTAGAGAATAGGCTGGATCAAAAGGTAGACCTTTTTTTTTTTTTTTTTTTTTTGTGGTACGCGGGCCTCTCACTGTTGTGGCTTCTCCCGTTGCGGGGCACAGGCTCCGGACGCACAGGCTCAGCGGCCATGGCTCACGGGCCCAGCCGCTCCGCGACATGTGGGATCTTCCCGGACCGGGGCACGAACCCGTGTCCCCTGCATCGGCAGGCAGATTCTCAACCACTGCGCCACCAGGGAAGCCCAAAAGGTAGACCTTTGTGAACACTTAATGCAATAATCCAGAGTTGGTTACTGAAGCTTGATCTAGAGTGGTAAAGATGACCTAAGGTGGAAATGAGCAAAAATAGACAAATGAAACCTAATCAAACTTATAAGCTTTTGCACAGAAAAGGAAACCATAAACCAAACGAAAAGACAACCTATGGAATGGGAGAATATATTTGCAAACTATGCAACCGAGAAGGGCTTAATTTCCAAAATATACAAACAGCTCATATAGCTCAATAACAAAAAAACAAACAACCCAATCAAAAAATGGGCGGAAAACCTAAAAAGACATTTCTCCAAAGAAGATATATAGATGGCCAACATCAAAAAGTCTACAAACAATAAATGCTGGTATTGTAAAGCAATTATACTCCAATAAAAATGTTTTAAAAAAATGCTGGAGAGGGTGTGGAGAAAAGGAAGGGCCTTTTCCATGAAGAAATGGGGTAAAAGGCAGATTGCCTGAGGTTGAAGAATAAGTAAGCATGAAAGAAAAGACAGCTTAGAAGTCAAGGGAGGAATAAAACACAGACCTACTAGAGCATGGACTTGAGGATATAAGGGAGGGGTAAGGGTAAGCTGTGACGAAGTGAGAGAGTGGCATGGACATATATACACTACCAAACGTAAAATAGATAGCTAGTGAGAAGCAGCCGCATAGCACAGGGAGATCAGCTTTGTGACCATCTAGAGGGGTGGGATAGGGAGGGTGGGAGGGAGGGAGATGCAAGAGGGAATAGATATGGGAACACATGTATATGTATAACTGATTCACTTTGTTGTAAAGCAGAAACTAACACATCATTGTAAAGCAATTATACTCCAATAAAGATGTTAAAAAAAAAAGTTAAGGGAAAAATAAAAGCCAAGAGATAGAAAAATAGTGCTATAATGTGAAGGAAGGATTTTCTTATGCTTTTGTTTTATACTCATGGAAGGACATGAGTATGTTTTAGACGAAGAGAAAAGCAGAGGCAAAGCTTGAAGAAACAGGAGAGATGGATAACTGATGAATTGAGTCGCTGGGGGAAAAAAGTGCCAGAGCACAGATAGTGGGATTAGCCTCAACCTCTCAGAGCCCCTGCTCATCTACCAAGATGAGAATGAGTTAAAGAAAGGGGAGGTAGCACATAAGACTCTTCCCCCATTTTACAAGTTAATCACCTCTACATGCTACATGGATTATGCTATGCTTACCAGACCCCATGGGCTTAAAGATTACTCAAATGAAAAGAGACCTTAGCATTCTATTTTTTAAAGGCTTTAACATGTTTAAATAAATTTGTTAAACTACTTCTCCACCACAGCATACTATTTTAATTGCTAATAGTCTAAGGAAAAAACTCAAGAAGTCAACAAGTCAACATATCAACTGTCTCATGAACCCTGCTTATCTTTATAAAACAGACACTTTCTGAGGCCAAAACAATAATTAAAATCATAAATATGTATTGCTACATCAAGTCAAACAGTTGGAAAATGCAAATTCATTAAGAATATTTTAATCATCTCATTACTTCTGTGGCGTGGTTGTAGATAAATAAATTTAATTGTCCTACAGTTTAAGTAAAACATTTGAAAAGA
Organism: Kogia breviceps; assembly: GCF_026419965.1. Taxonomy (NCBI): domain Eukaryota; kingdom Metazoa; phylum Chordata; class Mammalia; order Artiodactyla; family Physeteridae; genus Kogia; species Kogia breviceps. The sequence goes on along the minus strand of NC_081316.1, from coordinate 49,860,456 downwards.
CAAGTTGTTTTTCTGTGTCTTCTTTCCCCAAGGCAAAATCAGAACTTGACGGAAACTGAGGTACTTCCTATGGGATAAACCTTTTGACACGGAAATAAGATATGGAAAGGCATATGGATCTGGTGACATTTTGGTTTAATTATTGAGACCACTGTACAAACAAGTGCTGTAAATAACAAAACAAGTCTAATTCCAGGTTGCTGTAAACAGAGAAATGAAAAATCTCATCCGCAGATGATACCTCTAATACAAGATGCTGAAAGTGGCCTCCTCAGAATTCACAATTAAAGTAGATAATGAAGATTGAAGATTCACTTACAGAAGACTCACAGGCCTCCAGGAAAGGGATGTAAAATAAACCCATTCATCCAAATTGCATCAACAATCAAGGAAATGGATGGAGGCACATATACATCACCCCTTTCTCCATCTCTCCTCTCCCTCCTCACCGCCCGACTCTAGGCTGATTATCAGTCTTGCTCTCCAGCCTCTGCCACAGTAAAAAGGAGCAGCTTTCCAAAATAACATATAAATATTCACGCTAGAGATTCACTGTTTAGATTTGCAAGGTGCTTCATTATGTTGCACCGTTGGCCTCCGATCTGGTACGACAAGATGTATGTTCAGAGCTGGTAGTCAACAGCAGTGCTGGGAACAAGATCTTGCTCCACATTCACCAGAGGAACAAGCTAGACTCCTCTCTTTGGTGAACCCAAAAGTGTCACTGCACAAATCAGCAGAACTCTCAGTCCGTGCCGAGCAAGGCATTCATTCATAGGAGGTGAGAGGTTAATATTTCATTGTGCACTTTGCAAACCCTGATGAAGGCTGTTTGCTCCCATTTATGTAAAAAAAAAAAAAAAAAAAAAAAAAAAAAGAAAGAAAGAAAGAAAGCCATTCTTCTCAGCAGCCCAAGGACTGTATAACAAATATGCATAGTTTAAATTTACTTCTTATAGGCTTAGAGAATAAATTCTATGTATATTGAGAACATATTTGGCCATCCCAATGATCATGCCTATTACTAATAAGCCAAAAGAAACAAAAAGCTAACAACTTCTGACAGAATATGGAGAGTTGTTTTGCATAGAAAATCGTGTTCAAGAATTAAGGATCACTGCTTCCTAGGGCAAAAAAATGAAAGATGGTGAAGTAGGATTTTAGATTCAACTGGTGGAAAAAAAAGAGTGCATGTGTCAGGTGGGGAGCAAAGAAAGGATTTTTATTCCATAGCCAAAGTCACTGCAGTGCCCCAAGGTAAAGACGGCAGCTCTGCCCTAGGAAGATTTCAGGCCCAACTTTAGTAGACGGCTGGGTCCCACCGCCCATCCTCTCCCAGGACCATCTCACCTTCACTCCTACCCTCAGAGGGCACTCACTGGGTCAGCCTTAGACAAACTGGCCAGCAAGAGCTCATCACTCCTGACACAGGTCAGAGTCACCATCAAGTCCATCATTTTTTAGAAAAACTAGAGAAAACCTAGACAGTGCCTAACACTTGTTCATTCATTCAATTAGCCAGTCAGCAGACAATTAGTCTGAAAATATTTACCAAATACTCATGTGCTGAGACGTGGTGAGAAAAATGGAAACAACTGCCTCCCTGATAGGACTTAGAGTTTAGTGGGGTCCACAGGAACTAAACTAATAAAATAATCCAGGGGCTTTGAGTGTTGGCTTTGGGCACTCTGCTTTAATCTGGGATGGAGTGGATGCGGGAGTGTCAGTGGATGTAGCTGTGAAAACAGTAAATTTGAACTGCAGTCTCAACAATGAACAGGAGTGAACTAGGATGGGTGTCCCGGACAGGAGAAAGAAAATATGGAAAATCCTTGAGACAGGAAGGAGCATGGGATGTCAAAGAACTGACCCAATGACTGGAGAGCAGAGGGCAAAAAGGGATCCGCGCCAGACACTCAGTAAATATTTCTAATGAACAAATAATGGATGAGTGAACACACCAATGAACAGGTGTCTGGTTCTGTGACCATCCAGCATTCCAGCCATTCATTCACACAAGGTTACTCAATAAAACCCCCTTGTTCATTCCTTTTCCCTTCTCCTAGTTTACCATTTGAAAATTCAAGTTTAACAAAAGTGAAAAAATGAGAGGAAAAGAAACCCCAGAGCCGTCCTCTCCAATATCTTCAAACTGAGATGCAAGCTTTCTTGAATTGCCTTCATCACAGCACAGGAGAAAAGGGCACCAGACCCTTTGTTAGGGGGTTTTATATGCTTTGTCTTGTGTAGTCCATACAACAACCCTATAAGGTAGCTATTATTAGTTCCATTTTTGAAGATAAGGATCAGAAAGATTTAGCTACCTCTCCAGTGTCCTGAAACCTGGATCCTACCTAAGCGCAAGCTCTAAACTTTCAACCAGTGAATCTCAGCCAAGGGCAATTTTGCCCCAGGGAAATATTTGGCAGTATCTGGAGACACTTGTAGATATCACAGTTGGAGGGGTACTTTGACTACAGTGAGTAGAGGCCAGAGATACTGATGAACATCCTACAATGCTTAGGACAGCAACTCACAACAAAGATTTATCAGGCCCAAAATACCAATAGCTGAAATTGAAAAACTCTGCTTTACTTCATTCTGCCTTTGAAAGATATATATTCTTTTGCATACCTATTGAAGCACTTATCAGTGCCTGTGGGGAACTGTGAAACCATTGAATGGTAGTGTTGATATCTTAACTCTCTCCAGGATTAAATATAGTACATAGAACAAAATAGACACTCACTTATCATATGTTCTTATTGTGATCGAAATTAGGTAGTGCAAATGTGATCAAGAGAATCAGAGACTTCCCAGTGGAGGAAGAATACAGGCAATAATTTCAAGGTTGAGTGACATGCAGTAGCCTAGGGCCTTGTCTCACTCGCTGGCTGAGGCCCTTTCTCAGTATAATCGGACTGCCTATAAATGTTACGGGGGCACTCTGCCAAGGCAGAAGGAAGAGAGCCAAATGGCGAGATTTAATACCCTCAAATGTGATGGACTTTTTAACAAATGCAATTCTAGGACAACATGGTCTCCAGGGCAGAATAAACTTCGTCATCTATACTGGAGATTAAAAAGACATTATGGGGGCTTCCCTGGTGGCGCAGGGTTTAAGAATCCACCTGTCCATGCAGGGGACATGGGTTCTAGCCCTGCTCCAGGAAGATCCCACATGCCGCAGAGCAACTAAGCCTGTGCACCACAACTACTGAGCCCGCACTCTAGAGCCCACGAGCCACAACTACTGAGCCCGTGTGCCACAACTACTGAAGCCCGAGCACCTAGAGCCCATGTGCCACAACTACTGAGCTTGTGTGCCACAACTACTGAGCCTGCACTCTAGAGCTCGTGAGACACAACTACTGAAGCCCGCACGCCCAGAGCCCGTACTCCACAATGAGAAGTCACCGCAATGAGAAGCCCGTGCACCATAAGGAAGAGTAGCCCCCGCTGGTCACAACTAGAGAAAAGCCCGTGCACAGCAACAAAGACCCAACGCAGCCAAAAATAAATAAATAAAATAAATTTATTTTTAAAAAAGACATTATGTGTATATGTAAAATGGTGCAGCCACTTGCAAAAACAGTTTGTCAGTTTCTCAAAGGTTAAACATAGAGTTATCACGTGACGAGTAATTCCACTCCTAGGTATATATCCAAGAGAATTGAAAACTTAGGTCCACACAAAAACTCGTACATATATGTCCGTAGCAGCTCTACTCAAACAGCCAAAAAGTAGAAGGAAAAAAAAAGATTTCTATCAACTTATGAATGGATTTTTAAAATATCGTATATCCACACAATGAAATATTTTTAACCATATAAAGAGAAAATGTACTATATATGCTGCAACGTTCATGAACCTTGAAAACATTGTGCTAATTGAAAAAAGCCAGGGGCTTCCCTGGTGGTGCAGTGGTTGAGAGTCCGCCTGCCGATGCAGGAGACACGGGTTCGTGCCCCAGTCTGGGAAGATCCCACATGCCGCGGAGCGGCTGGGCCCGTGAGCCGTGGCCGCTGAGCCTGCGCGTCCGGAGCCTGTGCTCCGCAACGGGAGAGGCCACAACAGTGAGAGGCCCGTGTACCACAAAAAAAAAAAAAAAGAAAGAAAAAAGCCAGACACAAAAGGCCATGTATTGCATGACTCCATTTATATGAAATGTCCAGAATAGGTAAATCCAGAAGACAGAAATTAGATTCATGTTTGCTAGAGGCTTGGGGCAGTTAAAATGAGGAATGACTGAAAATGGGTATGTTTCTTTTGGGGGTGATGAAAATGTTCTAAAATTAGATAGTGCTGATGGTTGCACAACTTTGTAAATACACCAAAACCCAAGGAATTGTACACCTTAAAAGGGTGAATTTTGTTGTATGTGAATTATATCTCATTAAAGCTATTATTTTTAAAAAGATATTTAAAGTGCTTTACTTTCTTCAGTGATGGAATCCACTAACTTTATTATTCATTATTTATTACATCGTTCTTGGTCCTGTATCTTAAAAGTATTGTTGTTTATCTTTGAATAGGTAGTTGAGTGATTACAAATTCATTTAGAGATTTCACTGTTTCTGAAGATGGCTTTGCCTGATCCTTAGGATTGCAGATTCTTCAAGACTTCTCTCACTGCTGTTTATAGAAAAGTATAAAAAGTATTCATTTGCTTTCCTCAAGAGTTCACATATTCAGTGATATTACCTATTATGACCAGGACTGGGGATGTCACAAGTTCAGATTAGATTGAACAGAAAGCTAAAAAGGGAGTATCTTATGTTATGTGACCAAATATCATTACACTTTGCTTGCAATTTTTGGCCTACAATGAGAGTACCTTTGCCTACAATGAGACTGCCTGTTTTATTTTCTGTGACATCAATGCTCAAATCCTTTCAGGATTACCAAGAAGACTGTATTTTGAGAAAAATCACTCTACTCTCAATTTCAAACCAACTCTAATCTTTTGATGTTTCTATCTTAGTTTTTATTAGCTACAACAGTGAAGAGAGTTTTAAAGATTAAAATTTAAAGGACACTAGGATCCTTCCAAACTTCACTCTTTCTCAGGAACCAGAGCGCTCCTTTCATCCTCCACCTCACATCCTTGTCAGCTGAAACCTGCCAGGAAGGGAAGTTAAAAGAAATAGACTCTTTTCCCCAGGGTCCTTATCTGGGCCCAGAATGTTCAGTCCTTTCACCCATAGAGAATATAAGTGGATTTGGAGATTTCCATAGCCAAGATAATGACCACAGATAGACATCATGGGCAATGGATTTTGCAGCCCCTTGGGCAGCTCCATGATACCACCTGGAGCTCTGGCATCTTTATCACACCTGTGGGCTCAGTGATGTCTGGAGATGTAGGAGCTCATGGGATTTGTGGTCATCTTTTCATGAAACTACAGAATCTCAGAGTGGAGAGAAAACTAATCATGAAGTTTCCTTGTCTCTCCTCCAAAAGAAATTACCATTTGCATGCCACTGTTAATGAGAAGTTCACTATATGGAAAATAATGACTTGAATGTTAATCCCTGTTTCAGGATTAATGCAACCAAAATACAGAGCATGTTTTGGTCTAGATGTTTTTTTTGTTTGTTTGTTTGTTTTGTGGTACACGGGCCTCTCACCGTTGTGGCCTCTCCCATTGCAGAGCACAGGCTTCGGACGCACAGGCTCAGCGGCCATGGCTCACGAGCCCAGCCGCTCCGCGGCATGTGGGATCTTCCCGGACCGGGGCACGAACCCGCGTTCCCTGCATCGGCAGGCGGACTCTCAATCACTGCGCCACCAGGGAAGCCCCAAATATTTACTTTTTTTTTTTTTTTGGCTGCACCATGCAACATGTGGGATCTTAGTTCCCCGACCAGGGATCGAACCTGCGTCCTCTGCATTGGAAACACAGAGTCTTAACCACTGGACCGCCAAGGAAGTCCCTGGTCTAGATTTTAATGGTAGTTTTATCTCTTACCAACTGTGTCGTTAACGTTACTATTGTTATTATTCCCCGTTCTCCCTTCCCATCATTATCCCACCCTCGCTCTCCACAAAGCATCATGGACCAGATAGAAAAGACAGAGAAGTGCTGTGTTAGACTCTCTTCTCACCTCAAGTGCAGAATAATAAATCAGAGCAGCTGGTTAGCAAACACTAAAGAGTACCACACATCCTTAAGAAAACCAAGCAGGGAACTTGCTCCCATCTAAAATGTATCCAAGAAAGAGAAGGCACCAAGCTGTGATTGCCTCGTAGCTTGAGTGCCACTCTTCAGAAGCCAGAATGCAATCTAGCCATTGACCTTGAGAAGCAGGCCTTAAGTGGGTATGCAACAGAGGATGCTTGAGCACATAGAGCAGACCCAAACTATGGCATCAACACATCCTAACTACTGTGTTTCAAGATCTCATACAGATTTTAGAAGATGGAGTCTATTTCTTTAATTACATATTCTATTAAATATATAACCAGTCCTAAATTGGTTGAGTGGAGGGAAAGAGAAATCAATCTCATTTTTACTGAGAAGCTATCATATTCCAGGCCCAGTGCCAGACACATAGCTATTTAGTCCTCACAAAGGCAACAACTGAACCTAGAGTGTGGAACTGAAGCCTGGGCATTGAGCCCAAATGCAAGAGCCTGCTTAGTTACAGAAGGGCTCTCCAATGCTCACCATCCGTCAAGGGACCAGTCAGGCCAACTGGTGTCAGTCACCCCATGACTTCCTCAAGATTTCTGGTTTTAAAGCCCATTGCAAACAAAGTGACTTATGTAAGCAACCTAACAAGATCCCTAATTCTGAGATGAAGAAATCCAAGAGGAGTTCCTTCTACTTGCTTGTAACACTGAGATGAAGCTCAGGACCCCAAATGAGCCACTTCCTGAATCTGGCAAAATGAGCACCACATTGAGAGACATTCTTCTGTCCCTGGGACACTCTGTGCTCGCTACGCCATTCAGTTAACATTTATTGAATCCTAGTACATGACAGGCACTATGATACAAATGGGTCATTTAATGATAAATAAAAATTAGTCTGTCTTAAGGAATTCATACTCTTTGAAGCAAGGTAGGAACATACAGCTAGCTGTGTGTGTTGAGATGTCACTGAGTGCTGTAATAGAATGTAAACGAGATGCTGCAAGGATGGATGAGATTAATTCTATTGAAGAGATCCAGAAAGGCTTCACAGATCTGGCCACTAAAAAGGCCAAAGATTTTAAAGCAGTTTAGGAAATTCCATGTGGAGAAGATAGCATAAGAAAGGCACAAACGTACATAGCGTGTCTGGGAAATCATATGGATAACTTGATTTTAAAGTGCATGTCATGCTAAAATGTTTAGACTTGATTCATCAGGGAATGAAAAGCCAACAAAGTTCTTGAGCAGTGTCTTAACATGATCGATATTATATTCAAAGAAGGGTAATTACCTGGGACAATCAAGGAGGGCTTAACAGAAGAGGTGACATTTCAGCTGGTCTTGAACACTATTTCAGGAAATAAGAATTCTAATAGAAGGAAAGGCGAAGACCTTTCCCTCAAAGATGTTTAAAGACACAAAGGCAGCGGAGCCCAGGGAACATTTTCACAACATCCTAGAATCTGATTTATCCAGAAACTGTACAGTACAAATAATAAAATGGTTAGAAACAGATGATGATACACTGTGAATACAAAAGCAAAGTGTTTATTTAGAGTTTCTCAAGAGAAGCTGAAAAGCTACCAAATTTTTGCTTGGATTTTGTTAAGTTTTGCTTAATGAGATTGAAACTGACAGCCAGAGATAGGAGACTTTAGAGAAATACAAAAGAAAAGAGGAGCTCAATTGAATGTTATAATAACAATAGCTAACTTTTCTTGAGCACATAATTACTTTTATGTGCATTATTTCATTCGATATTCACCTATGAGCTCAAAACTTATTTTATCTGAGTTGACGACACTGAGCATTTGAAAGATTAAATAATTTTTACTACAGCCAGCTCACAACCAGAAAATAGCAGAGCTGAGACACAATCCCATTCCCTCTGAAACTGTATCTCTAGGATTTAGGATAGCTCCTGACACCTGGTAAGGATATAATGAAAAACGTTTGAACTACTTTTGTTGAATCATCTTAACTCTGTGGCCTAAACTCAATACTATCTATTCCAAAAATATTTTCCTGATATTTTCAGATCAAAATGGATATATTTTTCTGCATCCCAAGTTCTATGGATTATATTCATTTAGAAGTATTCCCGACTCCAAGTTTTGGGGGTTAGCCGGGAAATGCATCTCATTTATCCTGGTAGTTCTCACAAGATGTCCAACAAAGCATCTACCACAGAGAAGAGGCTTGATAAATATGGGAAGAATGAATGGACAAGTAAATGAGTTATATTTTCTAAGCAGTCTTTTCTCCATCTCAGCACAGGTAAATTTCAATAACTTTTCATGAAACATCCAAGCCATGTAACTGACTCGGAGTTCTCAATCAGATAATTTTTTCCATTTTGTTTTTTGTTGAGAATTTTTATTGGCTGTGACTTAATTTAATCATAGCATTCATATTCTCTTTAGAAAAGCCCAGGGGCTCTAAGGTGGTGGGTTCTGTTTAATTAAATTCAATCAAATAGTAATGATCTTTAATTTCCTAAAATCTGGATCACTGAGCATATGAGAGGCACTATTTAGTGCACTTTTATGTTCTTATAATAATGTTCTTATTTCTGTGTTAACAGAAACATGGATGGACTAGGTGTCCTCACTGTGATATTTAGTGGACCTGGAACATCTGCTGACTTAAAAATAACTCTCACAATAACTCTCACACCAGCCTGCCCTCCTCTCTAAAATTCCACCATCAATATTTTATTCCTTTGTGTTTACAAGGGATCCCTTTAAAAATGCAAATAATTCATGTCAACGAAAGGGAAACATTGAGTGATTCATTGCATCTGTTCTATACGCAGGGAAAAAGCAAACCAACATTTATAGAGCGACAGCTACATACTAGGCATTGTACTAGGCATTTTACACTCCTTATTTAATTTAATATTCACAACTCTGTAAAGTATTTCTTTATTTACAAACGAGAAACCCCAAAACTCAAAGGAGATAAGTAATTGGACAAAATCAAAGAGCAAACAGCAGAGCTGGGACTCAGGCTTTAGTTTCTCTGATTCAGTTGCTCTTTCTACTTTCTTATGTAGAAAATGGAGTTGTGAGAATAGACGGAGTACATAATGCTGGAATACAAGAATTACATTGCACACATAAATGTGTGTCAGGGGTGGTGATGGGAGAGTCTGAACTGCCAGTGAGCAGTTGAGGAAATTAATAGGATTTTATGAGAATGGGGAGTGACTATAGGACTCATTGGCCATAGACTGCTCTAGTGTAGCTGACTTTATAGGATGGCTAATGGATAGTTAATTTTTACACATGCAAAAAATCATAAATTGGAAAAATACATATAGTAAAGTGCTATTTTCTTTCCATTTAACTTCTGTTTTTGAAACCGTATAGGGACTTCCCTGGTGGTCCAGTGGTTAAGACTTCCACTGCAGAGGGCACAGGTTCCATCCCTGATCAGGGAACTAAGATCCCGCATGGTCCTGCATGCCGAGGAGAGAGAGAGAGAGAGAGAGACAGAGAGAGAGAGAGAAAGAGAGAAAGAGAGAGAGAAAGAAAGGAAGAGAGAAAGAAAGAAAGGAAGAGAGAAAGAAAGGAAGAGAGAAAGAAAGAAAGGAAGAGAGAAAGAAAGAAAGGAAGAGAGAAAGAAAGAAAAAGACCTTATACTGAGAGATTTTCCAAAAATGTTAACATGTTTGCACATCACCCATGATGAAGTAAGTGTCTGTGGGAAAAAACTTTAGAGATCTACAGTGTGGATTGTGAAAGACACAACAGAAAACCCTCCAGCCATATGAAAAACTCACCATGCTTTTGACCTGACTCAGAGTCATGGACCTCTTAACCTGTTTCTGAAAGATGTATGACATTTGGTCTGAGTCTTACAGATCAAACATGCCCCCAGAAAAGACTGGCCTGGGTAAAACTCACACACTGTTATTTAGCTCTGTATTCAACTTTAATAGAGCGATGAGTTAAATCAGTCTGCATTTCTGCCAAGCAATTTCTTGGTGGCTTTTCACCTTAAATTTTAGAAAAAGTCACTTTGGGAAAACCTGTGATTTTATGTTTTTCAGTGTAAATTAATTCTTCACTCTTAATTTTTATGCTCACCGTAACTGTTGTAGGAGATTGGGGGAGGGAGGGATTGTCAAGAAACTAGCAAAATCAGCAAATTTAAAAGAAAAGGAGAGCCTAGATAAAACAGAGTATAATTTCATCCTCAACTTGCATTTTACTTCTGAACGGATTGCCTCAACCCAAGCCCTGCTACAAACTACCGCACTGAGTAGGAGAGGGCTCTGCTGAAACACGTCCATCTTTTGGTGGCAAATGCACTGTGAGTTGTTGCTTATAGAGACACCACGGGATCAATATAATGGCATGACTGTGTACTGTATTATTGTTAACATCCTGCTGGCTAGAATTCAGGTTTCCATTTAATTGTGCTCTTATTTAAAATGTCTGCTGCACCTGCAACTGACTCGATCAGCATTAGTTATTTGCCTGGTGTCATGTACATTTATGAACAATGAAAACTTCAGAAAAAATGTCAGCCAAGATGCATAGATCATAAATCACAAGATGATATTATCTCACATGGAAAAAATGGCTCTGAGAAAACAGCCCCGGTGATGTAAATATTGAGTTTACAAGCAATGTCATTTCCCTATGGAGGTCGGACAATAGGCCGTTTCTTAAATGGCAAAAGGGATGAGCTCTCTTCTTTATCTTTATTCACTTTTCCTTTTATTTCATTCCTGGGAAAGAGAAATGCCAGAGGAGAAGCTTAAAACAGATTAGAGTGTGAGTACTGTATATAGGCTATTACATCATAACTGTCTTTGAAAACTCTCAAACAGCTGACCTGTTTATATTACAAGACAGGGTCAATTTCCATTCTAGCGACTCTTTTGATGTTTGTGAATACTAATGCTCTCCCCAGAATGCTGGCTTTAGGATAGCAGCAATTGAACCATTCAGCCTTCTCTGATGCAATCTTTCTGCAGCTAGACAGGATTCTATACATGGATTTCATTGAGCCACACAGCTTGGCATGATCAAAAGCTTTGCCGGAGCTGTCAGTGAATGATGTTTCAAATAATAGAGTCATGTTAATGCCTACAGTTTCTACTCTAGTCACTGAGGTTGTGTATATGGGTGCATATGTGTCTGGATGTATGTAACACAAAGCCACAGTTTTGCTTCCATTGGAACTCAGAAAGATTAAACATTGAAATGAAATAATAGGGTCATTTTCATGGCAAATGTCTGAGAAAACAAGAAAGAACTTTACATCCACGTGGAATACTAAGGAAACGTGAGGCTTTGGTATCAGCAAGACATAGTCAAACACTTCCATTTCCACATCTTTCCAACTATAGGAACTCAAGCAATTTACTTGACCTAGAGGCTTCTGCTACCTTATTTCTAAAATGTGGATGACATGATCAATCTCACAAGGTTATAAGCCAGAACAAATTAACATATAACAACAACAACAATAATAATAGTTAACACTTCTTAAGAAATTATTATGTATCAGGCACTCAACATTTGATGTTCATCATCTCAAACCAGTCTTCACAATAGCCTTATGAAGTATGCACCTTAGTTATTCCATTCTATGTATAAAGAATCTGAGACTTAGAATCAAGATATTTAGAAATGAGTAAAAGGTCTTTAATACATACCAATTACCCTTGAGACAAAATGAATGAGCAAGTCATAGTTTTCTGCTTAAATGGATTCAAACCATTGTATTTTTTTTTCTTTAACATCTTTATTGGAGTATAATTGCTTTACAATGGTGGGTTAGTTTCTGCTTTATAACAAAGTGAATCAGCTATACACATATATATATCCCCATATCTCTTCCCTCTTGTGTCTCCCTCCCTCCCACCCTCCCTATCCCACCCCTCTAGGTGGTCACAAAGCACCGAGCTGATCTCCCTGTGCTATGCGGCTGCTTCCCACTAGCTAGCTATTTTACGTTCGGTAGTGTATATATGTCCATGCCACTCTCTCACTTCGTCCCAGCTTACCCTTCCCCCTCCCTGTGTCCTCAAGTCCATTCTCTACGTCTGTGTCTTTATTCCTGTACTGCCCCTAGGTTCTTCATAACCTTTTTTTTTTTTTTTAGATTCCATATATATGTGTTAGCATATGGTATTTGTTTTTCTCTTTCTGACTTACTTCACTCTGTATGACAGACTCTATATTTTTAATGGAAAGACAGCTCCTATCAACATCTTCTCTTTGAATGTTAACAATAGAAGAAACCTTAGGTTTTGGACAGTCCAACACTGCACACCCCAAAGCAGGAATTCAGACATCAGCATCACGGGTCACCACCTTTAGCGCAAGAAGCCCCACATCACTAACCAGCCTGCTCCATGCTTGGACAACACTCCTTGTTACAAAGGATTTTCACCTGCTTTCCTTTATAGTCTACCCATGGGCCCTCTGGAGGTTAACATCTACCCTTCAAATACTGATAAACCGTTTTCTTATTTCCTCTGAGCCTTCATCAGGCTGATCATCATGAGCTCCTCAACTGTGACTCTTATGACAGGGTCTTCACAATCCTAAAATTTGCTCTGGTTTGTCAATATCCCGCTGAAAATATGGTAACCAAATTCTAGTCTCAATATAAACTGCATTCTCTGTGCACTTTAATTTTAAACTGGTTTGTAGAGTCGTTAGTTTCGAGATTTAGAAAGGCAAGGTATCAGCTCCCTTTGTCTGCCACGATCTACTTAGAAAATCAGATTCTGGATTTTCTTCCCTCCCTAACTCAACCATCTATTGAAGACTTCACTGCTACTTCTTCCACGTGCACTAGAGAAGCTTCGTTATTCAGATGGAGGCAAATTATGAATTATTTAAATTTTATTTAAATACCTTTCAGGAGTTTAATCTGTTTCAGGCAGCTGGGCACCAAATTCTTGATAGCTTCAGTTATGTGCTGGCAGGTGAATCAGACACAGAGTCTTCCAATGGAAATACTGACTCTAACAGCTTAATCACTGAAATTATAATTTGCTCCCTTTAGGGCAGAAAGGGGATTTGAATTAAAGACATTTCTTCGTGCAAAGTAAGGGATTCTTTTTTTATGGCAATGGTCCCAGGGTTCAACTGATTAAAATTTTATAGTTTTTTTTTTTTTCCTCCACTTTGATAGAGTGAAAGAATACTCCAGCTCTATTGTTATCTGGCCATATTACTTTGGACACTTCTGTGTGTCAATTCCTCATCTGTGAAATGGGTATAATATTTATACAACCAAGCGTGTCCTGATGACTAAACAAAATGTATATGAGAGCACAAATGTTTTAGTCTAATACCACTGGAAAGGAGGAGCTGTGAGGTGGGAGAAAGAGGTGGCAAAACGAAGAGGAAGAAATTAATACTCAGGAAAGGGAAAAGCAGTTCTTTCTTTGGGAAAAGTCATGAAGTTCATTTCTTACTTAACAATGAACTATATTTGTAGAGTTGTTTTGTCTTCACCTACTTGTCTCATTGAACCTCAAAACAGTTCATGTGATGGATTTAAGTCAAGAGCCATTGCTACCACACTTGACACATGAGGAAAGAGGGATTGAAGGAGGCAGGGTATCAAACCTCTAAGATCACTCAACACAATGAGACAAAGTCGGACTAAGGAGGCTTTCTGACTCCAGAAACAGTCAATGCTGCAGAGCAGAGAGAGCAAGACCTGTCCACCGACCTGGTCCACCACTTACCAGCTGTGTGTTCTAAGTTACTTGCTAACCTTGTCTAGTTTCCACAAAATACCGATAACTGCTACCTTTTCCAGTCAGGGTACTCCAGAGAAATACGACCAACAAGATAATATAACAGAGCGTGTGTGTGTGTGTGTACTGAGAGGGAGAGATAGAGAAAGATTTATTTTAATGAATTGGCTCGTATAGCTGTGGAGGCTTGCAAATCTTAAACCCACAGGGCAGTTCAGAGGCCTGGAAAGTCAGACAGAATTTTTATATTACACTCTTTTTATTTATTTATTTTAACCATTTTTAAAAATTGAAGTATAGTTAATTAACCATGTTATGTTATTTTCAGGTATACAGCAAAGTGATTCGGTTATATATATATATATATATATATATATATATATATATATATATATATACATACATACACACACACATATATTATTTTTCAGATTCTTTTCCATTACAGTTTATTACAAGATATTGAATATAGTTCCCTGTGCTATACAGTAGTTTATATTACACTCTTGAGGCAGCAGTTTATATTACACAATTGCTTCATCGCCGTGTTGCCAAAATATTGGCTCTCTGTGCACCGATGCCAAAAAGAAATATGGAGACAGTTTTAGAGGAAGAGAAAGAGTAGCTTTAGTTCTTTGCCAGGCAAAGAGGGAACACAGCAGGCTAGAGCCTCAAAAACTCTGCTGCCCCTACCTGGGGAATAGGGAGAGGTCTCATAGTCAGGGTTTATAGTCTGGGGTAGGTGATATGGCTCAAGGCAGTACAGCTGGCGTCAGGCAACTTGGTAACTGGGGCTGGTCTTTTCCCAGTTTATTGGCTCATGACCTTTCTGAAATGAAGAATGCTACAAGGTAGTGTTACAGGGGAGTGTGGAGGAAAAGAATGCCATGTGCAGGATATAATCCACATAGAGTCAGAGAGTAATTAAGGAATTAGCTTTGTGATGGACAAGTCTAATTACAGACACTACAGATTAGTAGCAGTTAAAGTAATGCTAAAATTGCTCAACACTTTCAGACTGTGTGTGCTATTTCTACGGCTATTCACTTGTTCCTTATTTACTTGTTTACTAATAGGAAAGAAAAACCTCATTATTATTTTTGTTGTAACACCAGGAAACCTTACTTTTGCTCTTAAAATGTTCAACTGATTGCATGAGATCCACTCACATTATCGAGGATAATCTCCTTTACTTAAAGTCAACTGACCTTTACAGCGACATCTAGACTAGTATTTGACCAAACAACTAGGCAACATATCCCAGCCAAATTGACACATAAAATTGTGTATCACACTACCTCACAGAGCTTTTGTAAGCTTTAAAAGAAAAACTATGCATGTGTCTCAAAGTGGTGAGCTCTAGAGATTAGCACAGGACAATCTGGAAATCAAAATAGTGCTTAACTTAGGCTTGGGCTATTGGAACAGAATTCCCAAAAGACATGCTTCAACACGTTTGTTCACCTCTTCCCACTGTCCAGTCAGGAATGAATCCAGGTGTATGAGACCTGAAGCTCTATAATTTGGATGGCCTTCTTTAATTTAAAAAAAGCATTCAAAATTAGGTATAATTTTTTTTTTTAATTTCAAGATACATTATTTAGAAAAAAACAGGTCACAACTCTAAGCTTCTGGCCCATTCTGCCAATGCACAAGCTACAAAGACTTGCTCACATAGACATCTCAAAACTAGTTGTAATTAATTATTTACCCCCAAACCCTAATGCTTTTAATAAAAAACATTCAAAATTAAGTATTTTTTTCATTTCTCTATAATGAGAAAAATATCTTGATCATTAAAAATTTTAAGCAAGTGAGAAATTACACACAATTTGATCAACATGGAAGCTTACCTTGTTTGTTGTCTTATATTTACTTAGTAAAGAACAGAGAAAAATCAAATTAAATTTTAATGAAATATGAAAGGAAAGCAAACAAGATAAGCACTGAAATCAGTAGAAACTATTTTGACATGGAGAGAAAAAATTGTAAAAATAATTTTGCCACATCATACCCAAGGCAATAGTTTATGAAGAGGATAAGATGAATTTTGAATAGCTTTAAATAAATAGACTTCAGGGTTATTTGATAATCCAGTTAATGAAGAGGAGTGGATCATAAAAACATTGGCAAGTGTTTAATTTCTTGCTGATTTGATGCTTAAATAATAAAACTATCATGTTATTTTCCTGGGTTTTGTAATGCTTGAGCTATTTGTCAACTTTTAATCATTGACATTTAAATTGTATATACTGAATTATTGAGAGTCCTCCTGATTGGAGAAAACTTCTCTTTTGACAAAGTGTCAGTGAGAATGGAATCCTCAGTTTACAATTTCATTTATTATTAAATCCTCAGTTTAAAATCCTTCAGATTTAGAAGAATTTTCCACAGACCAGCTCCTGGCTCCATGCATATTAAACCTTGCTTCTCTCTCACTACCCATGAACTTCCAGCAGTGGGTGCTGGCTATACGAGGTGTGCTCTTCTCACAAGACAACTCCTAGTTCCAAACTTTTGTTTCAGGACATTGATTGAGTCAGCACAGTGGGTAGCAGGAGTATTCCTGGAAACGATTCCCCCACTAGGGCAACTAGCAATAACTTAACTGGAAGCCATGTTCATATGACCCACTAAAGTCAAACCAAAAGCATCCTCAACTTAAGCTCCTCTTAGAAGATACCATAAGTGTCATGGCACCTCCAACACCACCTGACAGGAGGGGAAGAACAATGGAGGAGAAGCCAGAGCAGAAAGAAACATGGGTTGTGTGGACAAAAAATGTCTCCTGCCATATCAATAAACAAAGGATGTTGCAGCCATCAAGCCATCAGCGACTATAGCCTCTCCCAATGGTGAGTCCTGAGGGGACTCAGGACAGGAATCAACAGGATACTGGTCTCTGATAGCTGAGGTGCATATCAAAGGAATGATTTCAATGAGCTCAGACTCTTACATCTTCCCATACATAGAAAAGCACTGAATTCATTAACTTGAGAAGTCTGGTTTTCTTTAATTAACAGTAACCTTTTGATGTTCAACTACCTGGTTTTTGTTGCAAAAACTCCTATATATCCTGGTTCCTCCCTAATCTTTTCAGAGCAGTCCCTCAGAGCTATCCAAGAGGCTGTCTTCGAGGCTTAAATACCTCAGAAAGTCCTCATCTTTAAGGTTGTGCATCTTTTTTTCAGTCAACAGTTTCAAAGGCTTTCAGTTAAAATATCTTACTTTTGCAAATTATACTGTATACATACATATAAATGTGTATATATATAGTTTTCCCCAAAGGGAGACGAATAGCTTTGTAAAAGTGTATGGCATCTCTGTATCACGTGGTTCTTCTTTATATACTTGTAAGACTCCCCTCCCAGTTGGGCTCTAAGTGTCATGAAATCGGGGACAGTTTTGCTTTCTTCGTACTCCTTGCATCTAGATCCGTTTGGGCAATGAGTGGGCACTCAATAAGTAAGCTATTTATTAACAAAGTGATTAAGGTTAAACATTTTAAACAATGAAAGCGAACACTTTTAAAACAACTGCCACGATAGCCTTGTATCAGAGCACTCGTGGGTCTACAGATGTTGTAGTTTTTATAGCTGCGAACAAATTTCCCCAAGACTTAGCAGCTTGAAGCAACAGTAATCATTTATTTTTACTCATGGTTTCCATAGGCTGGGAATCTGTGCAGATCAGCTCTGTGGTTCTATTCTCTCATGAGGTTGCAGTCAGAGATGGTGGCTGGGACTGGGGTCATCTCAAAGGCTTATCTTATGTGTCTGGTGCCTGGACTGGAAGATTCCAATTGCTGGGGCTGAAACAGCTGCAGCAACTCAGACATCTCTCTCTCTCTCTCTCTCTGGTGTTTCCACATCATGTCTCCAGCAGGCAGCTTCTGGGGAGCTAGACTTCTAATGTTAGATCAGGCTCTCAAGATGCAAGTTCCAAGAGGGAGGGCCAGGGGGAGATGTTTTCCATTTTATGACCCAGTCTTGAAAAAAATGCAGCATCACTTCCACTGTATCCTATTGGGTGAGGCAGTTATGAAGTCATCCCTCACCAACCAAGTTTTAATTGATGGGAACATAGACTTTACCTTCTTATGGAGGAGTATCAATGTCACACTGCAGATAGATCATCTGGTATAAGATATACATTAGTGTAGCCATCTTATTATAGAAGACAGAGGTTTCTAAACTTATAAGCATTTTAAAAATATTATATCAATACAATGTTTATGCTGCTGCTAAAAGCTACTAGCTACTGTTCTTTATGGGCCAGACCACTAGGTGCCCCTGCTAAGGAAATAAGGCATCACACGTGGACACCAGCAATGGCTCTGCCTTCAGAATGACATTGGTAGATGATGTCGTGTCTCAGAGTATCTAATACATTTGGGCTCTTGTGGTTTTAGAAGTGCCTTCTAGAGTTCCACAGAGCAGCCCATCTCCCTGTTGCCACCACTATTCAATTCAGGGTGGATGAACTTTAATAGTTAATATTAGTATACAGCCCACCTATAGACTATATTTGTGTCTCCCCCAAATTCATATGTTGAAATTCAATCCCCAATGTGATGGTGGGGCCATTGGGAGGTGATTAATTCATGAGGTTGAGCTCTTATTAATGGGATTAATGCCCATTTAGAGACCCCAGAGAGCTCCCTTTCCTCTCCTGCTGTGTGAGCAAACAAGAAGACAGCCATCATCTATGAACCAGGAAATGGGACCTTACCAAACAATGAATCTACTGGAGCCTTGATCTTGGACTTCTCAGCCTACAAAACTGTGAACAGGTAACAAAACTGTGAATAAGTAACTGCCTATTCTGTTACCAATAGGAATAGAAGCCAGAACTAAGACAAGCCCTGTACCCTATTTCAGTCTCTGAGGACATAACAGGCACGTCTTATGGACTTCCTCAGATCCCTGGACTGCTGCCTGCTTTGTCCTCACTGGGCAGCAAAGGCAACTGTGCAGATCTGGGCAGTTCTGCCTCTACAAGCTGACTAGCCTCTTTCCTATAGTTGCTAACTCTTTCCACCACTTCTACTTCCAGACTCCGGTATAACTGCCATGCAACAGGATATGGAATCTGACTTTCTGAGCAGCTGCCAAAGCTAATTCCCTGTGGGATAAACTGTGACCAGTTGCAGACAGTATATGCAGATAAATTCCCTCTCCCTTCCTCTCACTGATGGTCAGTGTGGAAGCACAGTATTGTTTGTCTGGAGACATCCTGCAAGGCCAAACTTGTACACTTGCCAGATGACTGTCTGTGTCTGTGTAGATCATGCCAGAGTGGCTGGCATACTACTGCATCGTGTTACCTATTTTAATTTCCCTTTCTTACCTGCTACACTTCCTTTTTCACTCTCAATGCCCCAGGATGGCATTTCCCAAGTAAAACACCAGCAATTAATCTTTTATTCAAGCTCTGTATTTTAGAGAACTGAGGCTAAAGCTGAATTCATTCATGTTATCATCATTGTCTTCATTTTAAACATGAGAAAACTAAGATTCATAATTTTCCAACATCTTTCAGCTTCATGAAAAACTTAGGATTAGAAATAAGGATTTTTCTTTCTCAGATACAATGCGCACATTTTCTTTTTCTTCTCCACCATGCTATTTTCTCAAAAAGTATAGGATGTAGGAAAGTGTAGGAAAGAGGGTTGTAATCCTAACATCACCAGTGGATTAAATAAACATTGAAAGTTAAGTAATATAATAATATTAAAAATTATTAAATAATAATAGCTAATATTTGTTGAGTTCTTGCTACATGCCAGTCTCTGTTCAAAGTAATTTATATCTAATTTCTTTAATTGCATAAATTCCCTTATAATTTAATAGTATCATCATCATTACTTTATAGATGAGGGAACTGAGCCACAGAAGGTTTATGGCCAAAAGTTCCAAAGGTACTAAGTAGTGAAGTCTTTGCTTATTTCCTTGTGTCTTTTTTTTTTAAATTGAACTGTAGTTGCTTTATAATGTTGTATTAGTTTGTGCTGTATAGCAAAGTGAATCAGTTATACATATACATATATCCACTCTTTTTAGATTCCTTTCCCATGTAGGTCACCACAGAGCCTGGAGTAGAGTTCCCTGTGCTATACAGTAGGTTCTCATTAGTTATCTATTTTATACATAGTAGTGTATATATGTCAATCCCAACCTCCCAGTTTACCCCACCCCCCCTTCCTCCCTTGGTATCTTTAAGTTTGTTTTCTACATCTGTGACTCTATTTCTGCTTTGCAAATAAGTTCATCTGTATCATTTTTCTAGATTCCACATATAAGCGATATTATATATTTGTCTTTCTCTTTCTGACTACTTCACTCTGTATGACAGTTTCTAAGTCCATCCATGTCACTGCAAATGGCATTACTTCATACCTTTTTAATGGCTGAGTAATATTCCATTGTATATATGTACCACATCTTCTTTATCTATTCCTTTGTCGACGTCCATTTAGGTGGCTTCCATGTCCTGGCTATTGTAAATAGTGCTACAATGGACATCAGGGCGCATGCATCCTTTCGAATTATGGTTTTCTCCTGTGTCTCTTAAATGTAGACATAACTCCTCCCATGCCTACCTCACAGCATTCTCATAAAGACTGATAATGACACAAAATGCTCAGAAAAGTGCAAATATGAAGTATATTTATTATTATATCTGTCTTTTTGATAAATGGAGAGAAAACCAAGCCAATCCATACGCAGCATTGGAAAGTATATTCTAAAACATGAGCCTCAGCCAAAGATAGGCTCTAGCAATTAGAGCCACATCTCCAAGTGGGCCAGAAGTCGATGCTCCTGGTGAGAAAAGGCCCACTGCCCTCCCTCCAGCCTTCAGATCTCTCACATGTGGACAGCAGAACACATGAGCCTTCTATTCCTTCCCTGAGTTCAGCTTACCTATTTCCTGCCAATTTCCACTTATTCTAAAGATTACATTATATCAATAAAGGTCAGTTAAAAGGAATCACAAATCACCCTCAATTCCATCACCCCAGGAAATTAGCTATTTTCATAGGTCTGGTTTCCCTTTCAGTCTTTGTGCATTAATATTTTTTACATATTAAATACAGGGCAGGAAAGAAAATAGTTTTATTTTACTTAATATTATAGATAAATTTTTAAACATATTTCTCAAGTATCACTGTTTCCAAGATTGAACAGTTATTAGAAGAATTTCATCATTAAACATAGTTAATTTTCACTATAAATTTAACAAGAGATAAAACCAAGGCAATGGTTAATCCTTTTACCAATCCCTTTCCTAACTCTCCCTAATCTGACCTCACCATTATCCTATTTTCCTAACTTTGCAAGTTAATTACTGCATTATCATCCTCACCCTAATTTCTATGAAAGCGGGGAAGGGGAACCATATCTGCCTTGTTTTGTCTTATTCATCTATGCTTTAACAAATCAACTGAAAGTGTCTGATACTCAAAAGATCACTTCCCTAAATCTCCAAAACCACTCAAAATCTCATTATACCATGTTTCACATGGAATTTCTATTGGAAATTGGAACACTATTAGGTATATCACCCAAGAGCACACAGCGTAATGCTCAGTACATATTAAAAATAAACACTATGGGCTGATTATATATGAAAAGAAATTAACTAGAAATCACAGCTTAATTGTATCTCCAAGCCCATGATCTGGCTTTGGTGGCAGTCAGCTAAAGTTTTCCTCCTAAAAATTGAAAATGTAACATTCTAATAACATGTAAATCATTAAGTTCTCTGAGAGCAGAGACTTTCTTTACTTTAAAATCTACTTTATCCTATATTAGAACCTCTCCTGTATTTTTAAATTTATTTTTTAATCACGGTTTGCATGGTGTGACTTTTTCCATTCTTTCACTTTCAATCTACCAATGTTGTTATATTTGAAGTGAGTTTCTTGTAGACAGCATATTGTCAGATCTTGTTTTTTTGTCCACCCTGGCAATTTTTATCTTGTATTTTAATTAATTTTGACCATTTATGGTCATTATTGATATGGCATGGTTTAAGTCTGCCATTCTATGTTGGTTTGTTTGTTTTCTCTGTTTCCTCTGTTCCCCATTCTTCTTTCTTTTTTCGACCTTCTTAAGGGTTATTTGAACATTTTTTCATGCCATTTTGATTTATTTTTAGTGTTTTTGAGTATATAACTTTGTATAGTTTCCTTAGTGGTTGTTCTAGGTATATCAATATACATACATAATTTTTTGTGGTCTGTGATAGTGGTATCAATGTTTTACCACTTCAAGTAAAGTGTAGAAATCTATTTCCATATAGGTCTCTTTACACTTCCTGCTTTTAAATTATAAATGTCTTAAGTATTTCCTCTACTGGCATTAAAAACCACAGCAGATGTTTATAATTTTTGCCTCAGTTATCAACTATTATTTAAGAAACTCTCATGAGAAGTAGGATGACCTATTATATTTTTGTCTATTTGTACCCATATGATGGGGTTTTTTTTCTGAAATTCCAAGCCTTCTTCTGCTATCATTTTCTTTCTGTTTAGAGAATTTTCTTTAACCATTCTTCAAAGAGGGGTTTTCTAGAAAATAATTCTCTTTGTGTTTCTTCATCTGAAAAATGTCTTTTTTTCCCCCTTAATTCCTGAAGGATATTTTCACTGAATATAGAACTCAGGCATGAGAGTTCTTTTCTATCAGTCCTCCAAGAATGGTGCAGCACTTCCTTCTGGCCACCATGGTTCCAGATAAGAAATCTACTGTCATTCTAACTGGTGTTCCCCTAAAAAGTAATGCATTGCTTCTCTCTGATTGCTTTCATTTATTTCTTTAGCTACAGAAGCTTAATTTTGATGTGCCTTTAAAAGTTTTTGTGATTTGACAAACTGGGGAAGTTTTTGGTCATTATTTCTTTAAATACTTCTTTAGTACCATCCTTTCCTCTCCTTCTGGCTCTCCAGTGATATGAAGGTTAGGAATTTTGTTATTGTCTCACAGGTCCCTGAGACTGTTCTTTTTTTTTTTTTTTAACATCTTTATTGAGTTATAATTGCTTTAAAATGTTGTGTTAGTTTCTGCTGTATAACAAAGTGAATCAGCTATATGTTTATATGTATCCTCATATCCCCTCACTCTTGTGCCTCCCTCCAACTCTCCTTATCCCACTCCTTTAGGTGGTCACAAGGCACAGAGCTGATCTCCCTGTGCTATGTAGCTGCTTTCCACTAGCTATCTATTTTACATTTGGTAGTGTACATATGTCAGTGCAACTCTCTCACTTCGTCCCAGCTTACCCTTCCCCCTCCCCAGTTCAGTCTATTTGCTCTCATATTCAGAATGGGTAAACTCTATCTTCAAGCTCACTGATTCTATCCCTTTCATCTCCATTCTACTTTTTGAGCCCATCTAGTGAGGTTTTATTTTTTTTTACTTCAATTATTATATATTTCAATTCTATAATTTACATTTGGTTCTTTTTTATAACATTCATTTATTTGCTGAGATTTTATATTTTTATTCTGCTCCAAGATCATCATTGAATCATTTTTATGAGAGCTGCTTTACAATCCTTGTCAGATAATTTTGTCTTCTGATTCATATTGGTATGGTTTCTGTCATCATTCATGTTGTGATTTCTCTGATTCTTGGTATAATAAGTGATTTCCTGAACATATTAGATATTATGAAACTCTGGATCTTATTTAATCTTTTTTCTTTTTTTAGTAGTTTGTCCTTCTATTGAGGTGTAACATGAGGGCTAAGAGGCCCACAATACCATCCAGCAATAGAGAAGCACTGACTAACACTGCCCCATTTCATGTTGGAGGAGAAGACATTCAGATTCCTTTTCTGTTACACTGACTCCTTTCTTTTAAAAATGAGGCACCAAAGGTCACACTGCCTTGTTGTCTCCAAGTAGGAGTAAAGATTACATTCTGACTCTGGTCATGCAGCCGCCAAGTACAGGATAAGCAGAGGGCTGACTCATAACACTTTGTTGCTGAAGAATGGGAGTGGAGGCTTAGGTCCCCAGTGTGCCCGACTGACATGGGGTAGGGAGTGGGGAAGAATAAAGTGTTTACTACTCTCAACTTGTACCACCTTGTCAGCCTCATTGATGCCAGTCATGGGTGGAGGCTCAGCTCACCAATGGACAGCAATGATACTAACATGGTGGGGAATTCAAGTACTGCCAGATTCTTCTGGGTGAGAGATTGAAGACCATCCTCCCACTCAGCCCATCAAAATTATCTGGTGGGGATGTTGCAGGGTTGCCACCAGCTTCTGCAAAACAGGGAATGGAAAAGTAGGTCCCTGCTCTACCCAGCTGACTTCAGCCAGTAGGGAATTGGTACACAGCATCAGCTTCCATGGGGTAAGGGCTATGAGGTAGAATGAAAGGTCAGCTCCTTGCTGGCCAGCTGAAATGGGGGGAGTGTGATAGGATGTTTCTGTTGGCATTTGCCTAGACTAAAGTAGATATTGCCACAAGGTTTTCTGTTGTTAGGACACTCTTTCCCTAGTCCTTTGGCTAAAAGGAATAGGACATTCTTGGAGAATTTTATCTTTGCCTGTTGGTGGTTCTGGGATGGAGGCTCCTGCAAAACCCTTTTGGGGATATATTGGAGGCAATAAGGAAACCTAGGAAACTCATCACTATGCTGTTCCTCAAGCCCCAATGTCCCTATGCAGGCACCTTCTTCTTTCCATCTTTCAGAGTCTTTCTGGCCTTGTTTGTTGTTTTATCACCAGGAATTTTTAAGTCATAAGAGGGAAGACTTGGGAGGACTAGGGCTACTCCATCTTGACAGAACCCAGGAGACTACTCATTGTTCTGCAAGTTTTCCTGCATGCTATAAAAGTGTGTGGCACAGAGTAGACATTTCAATACTATCCAAGGCAATCTACAGATTTAGTGCAATCCCTATAAAAATACCAATGGCATTTTTCACATAACTAGAACAAATAATCCTAAAATTTGTACGGAACCACAAAAGACTCAGACTAGCCAAAGTAAACTTTAGAAGA
The DNA here is from genome assembly GCF_026419965.1 of Kogia breviceps. Lineage (NCBI taxonomy): Eukaryota > Metazoa > Chordata > Mammalia > Artiodactyla > Physeteridae > Kogia > Kogia breviceps. Next base: position 49,835,564 of record NC_081316.1, on the reverse strand, counting down.
ACAAAGCTGAAGGTATCATATTCCTTGATTTCAAACTAAACTACAAAACTACAATAATCAAAGCAATATTGTACTGGCACAAAAACAGACACATAGATCAATGAAACAGTATAGAGTCCAGAAATAAACCCAAGCTTGTAGGATCAATTAATCTACAACAAAAAAGGTAAGAATATACAATGGGGAAAAGGCAGACTCACACAAAAGAATGGACAGCTACACACAAAAGAATGAAACTGGACCACTTTCTCACACCAGATACAAAAATAAATTCAGGATGGATAAATGTAATACCTTAAACAGTAAAACTTCTAGAAGAAAACATAGGCAGTACCCTCTTTGACATTGGTTTTAGCAATATTTTTTGGATATACCTCCTCAGTCAAGGGAAACAAAAGCAAGAATAAACAAATGGGACTACATCAAACTAAAAAGTTTTTGCACAGAGAAGGAAACTATCAACAAGACAAAAAGGCAGCCTGCTGAATGAAGAAGAAAAATCCAATAAAATGCTAATATCCAAAATATGCAAAGAATTCATAGAACTCAATAGCATAAAAACAAAGAACCTAATTAAAAACTGAGCAGAGGATCTTAATAGACATTTTTTCCATAGAAGAAAAAGAGATAGCCAGCAGGCTTCTGAAAAGATGCTCAACATTACTAGTCGTCAAGGAAATACAAATCAAAACCATAATGAGGTATCACCACACACCTGTCAGAATGGCTATCATGAAAAAAACAAAAAATAACAAGTGTTGGCAAGGACATGGTAAAAAGGGAACTCTTGTGCACTGTTGGTGGGATGGTAAATTGGTGCAGCATCTTTGAAAAACAGTAAAGAGTTTCCTCAAAAAGTTAATAATATAATTACCCTATATTCCAGCAAGTTCATTCCTGGGATTTTACCTGAAGAAATTAAAACACTAATTAGAAAAAAAATCTGTGGACCTCTATGTTCAATGCAGTATCATTCACAATAGCCAAGATATGGAAACAACCTAAGTGTCTATCAATAGATGAATGGACAAAGAAGAGGTGGCATACACACACACACATACACACACACAAAATGGAATACTACACAGCCATAAAAAGGATTAAATCTCGCCTTTTGTCACAATATGGATGAGTCTAGAGTGTATCATGCTAAGTAAAATAAGTCAGAGAAAAAATACAGTATGATTTCACTTATATGTGGAATCTAAAAAACAAACAAACAAAAAAAGAAACAAAATGAAAACAGACTCATGGATACAGAGAACAAATGGGTGATTGCAAGAGGGGAGGGAAGAATGGGGCTTTGGGTAAAATAGGTGAAAGGAATTAAGAGGTACCAACTTCCAATTAGAAAATGAATAAGTAACAGGGATGTATCATACAGTATAAGTAATATTGTCAGTAATGCTGTAATAACTTTGTATGGGACAGATGGTTACTAGACTTATCATGGTGATCATTTCATAATGTATTTAAATGTTGAATCACTATGTTATATGCCTGAAACTAATATAATATTGTATATCAACTATATTTCAATTTTTTATCAAGTGTATTAACTCTGTGTAGTTATACTTTATATTTGTTGAATACCATAATGAATAAGAATTGTCAACCCCAATCAGAATTAATCTCAAAATGTAATAATATTTTGGTTATTTTTCATGGTCTCTTTTCTACTAAACACTGTATAAGGTTATTCTGATGTGTGTCTGTCTGATGTTCTGAATATACACACTTTGGGCAAAGGTGTATTTTTTTAAAAATTTTATTTATTTCTTCATCCCCACTTGCTTGCATAATGAGGATATCAAATGACACAGAAAAGTTCTCAGTAAACAACTGAGGATTTGATAAGTAATCTTTAAATCTTCCATTTTTTCCTCATGCTAAAAGATCTGGAGTATTAAGAGATTGAGTGTTTTAGTCAGAAGATAAATGTTTTTAGCTCCTTCCTGCCCCTCCCACACCAATTCACCATATCTCTACATCTATTTCCTGTTTATCTCCTTAAAAGAAGGTTGGGCTATGTGTTTTCTAAAGCTATGCTTTCCAATACAGTAGACTCTGGTCACAAACGTCTATTTAAATTTAAACTAGTTAACATGAAATAAAAATCCAATACCTCCTTCCCACTTGCCACATTTCTGGTGCCCTCTAGCCACACGTGGCCAGTGGCCACTATAGTGGATGGCACAGATAAAGAACATTTCCATCTTCACAGAAAGTGTTCTTGGACAGTGCTGCTTGAAAGACCTCCTTCTTCCTCCACCTCTTAAGGCAACAACTTCCTCTAGAGTCTGATTCAAGCTTCCCCCCACATATATTTATATTTTAAAATGCACAAACAGGATGGCTGTAATTTTTTAGGATAATCGGGAGGCAGGCACAGGGCTGGTCAGAAATGTCTGGGGGACTGTTGTTGAAGGCACAGACCGATGAAAGTTTCCGGGGTATGGCTGTGCACCACATGAGAATCAGCTCTCTAGGACCCGTGTTATTGGAGCAATTACATGTCCAGGTTAGATGATTTGCATTCTGATGGGGTTGAGGAGTTAGGTCAAAGAATAGTGCATCTCTCCATTCTCCTCCTAGAATAAGAGGGATTTCTGTGTGAATCATTTATATACTCCCAATAAATATTCATGGAAGATAATATACATGTATGGATGTGTGTATATATTTATTCTATGCATATGGTTAAAATTCATCTGCATTAGAGTCAAAAGACCTAATGTTTGCCATCCTAGAACAACTGTTATGCAACTAGAAATCACTTTGAAGAAAGGAGAGCAGGGAGGCTGCCTCTGCTGAGGCAGAGTAGGGAGGGGTGGGCAGCTTGTGAGCAATATACCTTTTCCCCAGTCATTTTTTTCCATCTTGTTACTGCTGATGTAACGACTCATTGCTGTGACATTGTGAGTCTGGCTAAAAACTCCATCAGGGGGGTCTCTCTGATTGTCGGCCTGCTCCCTCCCACCCATTCCCATTGTGGGAACCATACCACTTCTTTTCATCCACTCATTTAAATATTACTGTAATGAAAAAAAAATCTTTGTTGAAATGGATTGTTTCCAACATGCTTTTATCTGTCTCCAGTTGAAACCTTGCTTCATTTTTATTAATGTATTGAATGCTTACTGTAGGCTAGGTTCACTATATCCATTAGCTTATTTGATCATAACAATACCCTGTGAGGGCAGTATCAGTAATAGATCCACTTTAGAGGTGAGAATATTGAAGCTGAGATAAGTTAAGATCTTTCCCAAGATCACACAGCAGGTAAGTTTTAAGAATCTGATTCACCATGGAATGCATCATTTCAAAGAAGCTGGAGAAGCAGGTTAATTACGGTGGAGAGAAGAGGATCTGCTATTGTATATCTTAGTGATTTATGTTTGCAACAGAATTGCCACTGTCTAGGGACTCTTGCCTAATGTGGAAAGGCCATTGCTGCCTTAAACTTGACGCTCAGTAGTGTGCACTCCTGCTGTGTTATTTCCCTGTGGTCATGTTCATTTTCCAACCACAGTCTTCCTTCTCTGCTCTAAAGCTGGGACTGCACAGTAGCAGAGCAGGACACTAGGTTTTTAGATTGGTGAATTCCCTGTGCACGACCCTTAATTTCCTCAGCTTTCATTTTCACATCCATAGAAAGAGGTACTGACAGATACCCAGACAGAGCAACTGAGAACAGGACCATCTCTGGTTTCAGATTAGATTATTCACAAAGACAAAAGCCTGAAACATTTAACAAATGCAAGTGCAAGCAACCAGTTCAGCCTACCAGGGGCAGGGAAAATAGATTGCAGTGTCAACTTAATCAATGGTTCATCGCTGTACTTTTTTAGTGCTTGAACCTTATTAGGATTGAGGCTGCACTGCTCGGCTGAAAATCAATCCGGAATTTTTCAAACAGCTACAAAATGCAGAAATACAATTGCAAATAATTTGATGAGTCCTCCAACTGCCTTGGGAAAATCCATGCAGAGCTAAGTGGGTCTGGTACATGGATGTGCTTCTGGCTGGAGCTCAGGGTCAAAAAAAGAGGGTAAGGAAGAGAGTGGAGTGCATGGTACAGTTTCAAATCCAGGGCAAATTGACTGAACTCGTGTCTGAGGTCAGTTTTGAAGATACAGTGACTGAACACAGCAGTATGAGAATTAGGCTCTCTTGATACAGAAATTAACTTCAGGCTAAGGTTGAAATAACAAGAATCTATACAAGAATGATTGAGTTTCTCCTTGGGACCTGACCTACCATTTAGAAATGGCTTCAGGGATGATATGGATTATGAAGACAAAGGGAAAGATGAGAAGGGACACTGACAGATGAGTTGACATAAAGAAGACGTGAAATAAAGTCTTAAAGAACCTAACCAGGCAACGGCAGACCTGTGTCTGGCCTCAGTTAGGTTGTGGCTGAATATATGACAGGATGATTCTCAAGGCAGGCATTAGAAACAGAGTTTCTAAACTTTTAAAATATAGGGAATCCCCAAATGGTTAATAGGCTCATGGATATTTTTAAAAAAGAAGAAATGCTTGCATTTTAGTTGAGAATGTAGACCCACAAATCAGTGATCTTTGTTAAATCCTGGCTCTACCATTAGTATAGGACCTGGTATGAGGTATACAATCTCCTTGACTCTCAATTTGACAGCTTTAACAATGCTAACATTTCCCATCTCTTAGGCTTATTGGGAAGGTAAGATGAAATAATTAAATATCTAGCAGCTTGATTGGTATGTAATTCATGGTCCAAAAGGTAGAAGTTGATGCTACTATTGGGAGGAAGGGAGAAATATGATTTTGGACTAGGTCATTATTATGGGTTGAAATGTGTACCTCCCACCCAAATATATGTCAAAGTCCTAACCCCTGATATCTGTGAATGTGCTCTTATTTAGAAATAGAGTCTTTGCAGAGGTGATCAAGTTAACATGAGATCATTAGGGTGGGCCCTAATCCAATATAACTGGAGTCCTTATAAGAAGAAGAAAAGAAACACAGAGAGAGGCATGCACAGGGAGAAAATGATATGGAGACACACAGAGAGGATGACCATGAGAAGTTGGAGGCACAGGTTGGAGTTTTGAAGTCCCTGGGGCTGCCAAAAGCTGGAAGAGGCAAGAAGGATCATCCCATAGAGGATACAGAGGGAGCATAGTTCAGATAACACCTTGATTTCAAACTTCTGGACTTTAGAATTGTGAGAAAATAAGTTTCTCTTATTTTCAGCCACCTACTTTATGGTACTTTGTTATAGCAGCTGCAAGAAACAAATACAGTCATGATTCTTACCCAAGTAGAGTCTCTCCATTTAACTAGTGTTCTGTTAACTTTCAGTCTTAACCAAATAGAGATGCTTTGGTTCACTAGGAAATCTCACAAAAATCCAGAAATGCTACAAAGTTTTGAATGTTGTAATTTTGTGAAGACTTTGTGATTTTCAGTATGGTTATAATGTAAAAAAAATTGTTTAGTATTTTGTATTAGTCATCTCAGGCTACCAAAACAAAATATCACAAATTAGGTGGCTTAAAAAACAGAAACTTATTTTCTCCAAGTTCTGGAGACTGGAAGTTTGAGATTATGGTCAGATCCTGGTGAACACTTTCTGACTTGGCAGGTGTCTGCCTTCTTGTCATATGTTCACATGGCCTTTTCTCAGTGCCATGAGAAGGAGAGAGGGAGAGAAAGAGAGAGAAAGAGATCTGGTCTCTTCTTATAAGGACACTAATCAAATCACACCAGGAGCCCACCCTCATGACCTCATCTCACCCTAATTGCCTTTCAAAGGCCCCATCTCTAAACATCATTGCATTGGGGATTAGGGCTTCAATGTATGAATTGGGTGGAGAGGCATAAACAGTCAGTCCATAATATATGTATTAAACCAATAAGCTACATATTATTCACTTTCTCCTTCAAGTATACATTGATATCAGGTTAATACTGTTCAAATAACTTTTGGAAGGTGAGGGAAGGGGACAGGATGTGCCCAGTGATTAGTAAGACATGGTCTCTGCCCTCAAGTATCTTGCAGACTAATGGAAGAGATAGATTCTTAATACGACATTACAATGTAATCCAATAGGCATATTGCTGGAGGTGAGCCTGAGGCAGCCGGTGAGGTTCAGGGATATCTTCCTGTAGGAGACCCCAAAGTCAGGGGAAGGGACTACATCTCATTCCTTTTCATCCATAAGAGCGACTAGCAAATTTCAACAGCTATAGTGGGTATTTAATAAATTCTCGTTGAAGAAGTGAATGAATGGATGAAGAATACTGTCATTAACAAGAACACCCAGATTCCTTATCATGGTCAAGGATTCTCTATGTTAGAATATCATTATAAAATTCTAAAATGTTAAGTTGAGGTATTATACAAGAAAAAACATTGAACTAGGAATCTAAAGAAAGGGTTCTAGTCCTAACTGCCTTTAAGTATCCCTAGGACCTTGGGTAAGAGACAGAGGAAGAAGACTTCTAAGATTTAAGAGGCTTTGTCCAGCCCCTGTCAGCTCTAAAACTATGATTCTGGGATTTTCTCCTTGGATTTCATCTAAGGAACATTATTAATAACATCTGGAGTGCTAAAAGGAACTCATTACGCTCTGTAAGGTGGTAACCCCTGAAAAAGTCCCCAAAATCCAAATAAGAGCCACAAAATGAACATGTGTTGAATTGAAGGAATAAGTAGTATAATGTAGCAGCTCTAGCGGATTTTATTCATTCATTCAAAAGCATGTTTTCAACTACTACTAAATGTCAGGCTAGGGACCAGTTAATGATACATTCATGTATCTCAAGAAGTGTATACATACAACACGTTTATATAAATTTTTAAACACTAAAATCTATTTCTTCCAAGTAACTTTCTAAAAGGCTTTTTAACTTTTCAACTTGAGAGCTCTCTTGCCATGATCTCACGTTAGCAATGCTCTGTGGAAAGGAATTCCTCCTAATGTTTTAAGTGCTTGTCTCTTATATCTGAACCATGTGGTTATTTCACTTGACAAAAGCCAAAAATAGCTTTATAAAATGCAGCCTCTTGACTTCCCTTAGAATTTGAAAAATATTAATAAAGCTTATACTTCACTTCCAGTTTGCGGGGGGAAGTAAGTATACTTTGTAATTCTTTCCGAATTCTAGTCCACCTCTATATCATTCCAGGTTCCTTTCCCAGCCTTTCCTACATCCTAAAGAGATAAAGGAGTTTCATTTTATAAAGGAAGTATCGGTCCAAGCCTTGCCTCCTCTCTGCCCTAGCCTTAGGTTCCAAAGAATCATAGACCATTAGTGATTGAATGACCATAGGGCTGACTTAATCTAACTCCTTCATTTTCCGGAAAAAGAAGCAGGCCTAGAGGATGAAAGTGGTTACCCAAGGTCATTCAGCTAACTGTTAGTGAGGGTGAGACTGTCACTCAAGTCTCCTGACTTTAAGTTCATAATCTCTCCACTAACCCATACAGCCCAATTTCTATGTTTCTCTTTTTTCCTTCACATACATTTGCTCAGAGATGTAGACATTCTGAGATCTCCATCATGTACCCAACTGGCTCATATCTGTTTATATCAGGGGCCAGCAAACTTTTTCTATAAAGGGTCAGATAGCAAATCTGGCTTTAAGGTCCATATGGTCTCTGTGGCAATGCCACAACCCTCATTGTAGTGTAAAAGCAGCCATAGGCAATATGTAAGTGAACAATCATGCCTGTGTTCCAATAAAACTTTATTTACAAAATCAGGAAGTAGAATGGATTTGGCCAGTGGGCTGGAGTTTTCCAAACCCTGGTTTAGATCTGCCTTCACTATTCCTGATGCCAGGAGCCCTCTTCCTCTGATTGTCAGGATTGTGAATGAAAGATACCATCTTTCTTCCCTTATGGTAACTACAAGAGCTTGTGAATTGTATGCATTTATTCAACAGAAATCTATTGCATACTCACTTTATGGAAAAAGAACAAGGGGTTAAATAAGCTGTAATAATAATAATAATAGGGTATGATATTTATTGAGCACTTACTATACCCCAGTTACCAAGCAAAGCACTTTTATGTATATGCTTATCATTATCCTTACAAAATCTTATTTTACAGCTAAGGAAAGTAAGGCCAAGCAGGAGTAGGAAACTCATTCAAGCTAGAAAGTTCTAGAAGTGAGATTTGAATCCAGATCAGCATGGTTCTTAACACTGCCACCTACTAGGTTCCTGAGACGGTGGGTCTGGTCTCATGTTATAGAGGAAGCATAGCTCTAATCCTGGGTCCAGCTGTCTTCCATTAATACCAGGGATCCCTCCATCTGTTCCTCCCCCTCTGCTCTCCTGTTTGACAATAATTTGTGTTCGCATACATAGCTGTGAATGATGTGAGTTATTGAATAGAAAGAACAACAGGAAATTACACTGATAGATTAGTCTAGGTTTCCATAGAAGTTTAAAAGCCAACCTAAAGACAGATAGATAGATGATAGGTAGATAGACAGATGATAGATAGATAGATAGATAACTATAGATCTCAGTCTTTCTGTCTTTTGGTATGTGTGATTGCCCCACTCTGATCAGCATGGTGCCAGGCACTGCTGCTCACACAAGCAAGATTTTGGAGCCCTAAGGTTGAGGGCTGACTCTTCAGCTACTTAGCTGAGAGAACTTGGGCCAACACCTCACACTGTGGTCCTTACATTCCCGTTTAATAAAATACGAGTTTTATTTAACACCCACGAAGATATCTTCTGGCTCGGATAGTCTAGTTAATGAGTCTGCAAGAAAGGTAAAGTGCCACACGAGCATTCCTCCTAGGGTTTAAGAATTCTTTAAAGACTACCTCTGAGACATAAGTTCATGTGAAGGATGTTTATGGGGACCAAATTTTTTTTTTTTTTTTTTTTTTTGCGGTACGCAGGCCTCTCACTGTTGTGGCCTCTCCCGTTGCGGAGCACAGGCTCCGCACGCACAGGCTCAGCGGCCATGGCTCACGGGCCCAGCTGCTCCACGGCACGTGGGATCTTCCCGGACCGGGGCAGAAACCCGTGTCCCCTGCATCGGCAGGCGGACTCTTAACCACTGCGCCACCAGGGAAGCCCTGGGAACCAAATTTTAATTAGGAGAACCTGACTCTGATGGAAAGACTGTGTGAACACACATATGCACGTGTTTGCCCAACACTGTAATGTGATGGTTAAGAGTCCAGGCTTGGGTGTAAAACAACCCTGGAACCCCATCTTGATTTTACCAAGATTTTTGTTAATCACATGGTCCACAACAAAGAGAAGGTTAAAGTGGACTGGACCACACATCTTCTCTAGCTAAGATGTAAGAAGGGAGAGAAAAATAACTGAGGACATTGGGGGCTTCATGGAGTAATAAATTTAAACACCGATAACTATGGGAAGATGTCAGATCCAAATAAATTTTAAAAAGTAATGCAATGAATAGGAAGGCAGTGAGCTCCCTGTCCATGGAAGGATTGAAATAGCAGCTGGACAGTAACTTTTTAAAAATTATATTAAAAAATATTCAGGTACCAGATAAGAGTATGGCCAGAAAGTCTCCAAGAGTTCTTCTGAGTCTGAAATTCTGTGACCCTAGGGAATGTGAAAGGGATTTGTTTGCTTATCTTCTGTCAAGTGTAAAAGGAACCCAAAGATCCTTTGGGTTAAGCTCCTACTCTCTTAGAGTGTCAAAAAGAGCACTTAGCATAGCCTTTCAGCATTCCCAAAGGGCATGTTCTTCCTTCCGTAGAGCCTAGACAGCCCCTCAAGTCATTTATTTGCTCAGCATGTGTGCAGTGACCTTGAATTCACTGTTTTCTCAGTTAAGATAGACTGCCGGAGAGCTGCCCGGGCGGAACCATGGAGTTGCTACCTCAATGTTTCCTTACCTTCGTGATCACAATCCCCAAAAGCTTGCAAGGACATTTGGAGTCTTCTTCTGAGTAATCATAACCCTCAGTGGAATAAACTGCCCCTAGAAGGTATGGGCCCTTGATATGGAAGCATAAAAGTTGGATTAAATGTTCTTTCATTCATTTAACAAACCACACTCTTGCACTTTCTACATGACAGGCACAGTGCAAACCCCTGGAAATAGAGGAGCTACCTGTAATTTGCCTTTCTATCCTTAGTTCCCAACACTGGTGTTGTGATAATACCTTGTATCTGGATCTCCATGAAGGCAATGCCATAACCGAGAGGTCATCCCTGAATGTGACAGGGAGAAGCATTGCTACTGAAGCCAAGTGTGATGAGGTGAAATGTGATACAGTGTCATCAGTAAAAACCCGTGAGCTGATGTCCCCTCCACCAGGTATATGTTTCTGACTTCTTTTAGCTACTTTGAGAGGCTAAGCAATAAATTGCCCAAGAACATCCATGACCAGACTTTTGGCATGTCTTCATTACAGTCAATCATGTAAATGCTATTTTTGAGCTTGCTCATTCCTCTCTGCACATCAACCAACTAGGCATCCACTCAGAATCCTACAGGAAAGCTTTGGTGCTCACCTCCAATTATCATATCCTCTGACTTCCATCTCAGATTTCCCTTTACATGATTCTTAACAGATCAGAGCTGGAAAGGCAATTATAATAAACACACCAAATAACTGTGGCATATATTGTCTGTTGATCTTCAGCACCATCCCTACATTTTTAAGCTCCCCTCTACTGCAAGAACTGAAAGCCTAGGACTATTACCTTTAATGTGATTCTTCCTCCAAGATTTATACTTAACCAATGAGGTACTTATACAAGATTTATAAAACATAAAAGAAAAAGAAAGTCATCCTCTTCAGCTATACACAGGCATATGGTCATTGAGAGGTAGAGCATTTTTCCAGAAACTTCCTAGCAAACACCTGATAGTCAACCCCTTCCAGGAGGCTGGCAGCTGAGACCACTGGCAGTGGCTTCTCTGTGATTCCTAAACATGAGTGTGTTCTGAAATTTAGTAGCAGCCTTCCAAATCTTCCTTCCCCAAGTCCTTCCAAGTTGTGAAAGTCTACCTCTTGCTGCATCAACTTTCTTCCTTCCTAAAGTGGTTCTCGTTTCCCTGACAGATCTGCATGGCAGATTATAATAACTAACTAACAAAAATAACTCCCTTTATTGAATGATACTATTTGTTGGGCACACCTCTGGATGCTCTATGAGTATTTTCTTATTTATTCTTGATAAACTGTTAGTCCCCTTTATTAGATGAGGAAATTGGGAACAGAGATGTTAAGTAACATTCACAAGATCATATAGAAACTGAGTGGAAAAGCTAAGGGGAGGCCAAGGGTTTCTGAAATCTAAGCAGAGCCCATAGGGATGAGCCATTCCTTGGAAAAGGTACCTAGAGGAAGTCCAGGCAGGCAGGTAGGACACAGGATCCAGAAAAATATGGTGTCGTGATAGGATGGTCCAGGAAGTGGTACAAAGGCCAGTTTCAGAGGAGGTGAAATGGGAGATCCAGGTAGACAAGCAAACAGTTAACATCAGTGGGGTCTTGTGTCATGCAGTAAGACATCACAGCTGAAATAAGATTCAGGGCCAGGACTATAGATCCTAGCAGGGCTCATCTAAACTATGACAAGTCTCAGTCTTGAGGGAACTTAAGTACCAGGCAAGATAGCAAAGTAGGAACTCAAGTATGGGCAGTAAGGCTGGGATACAGCTATTTGAAGTGGTCAGAGCAGAACAGTTCTTCATGGAAAGTAAGAAACCCTCAAAATGTGAAATGTGATGGCATGCCTTAGCAACTTCTTAACTAGTCTCCTTAAGCCATCCTAGAATTAAACCAGATTGTTCTCAGAGACCAGTAAGGAAATGAGTTTAGAGGTGGGTGTCAAGAGGCCTCAATTTCGGAGTTTGTAATAGTGAAAAGACAAATTTATACAATTTATCATTACCATATCATGCTTTATTATTTTCCCTTATATTTTAGCACAAAGATTTCCCATTCTTTTGTACAAAGAACCATGGGTACAAAATGAGTGAAAGCTATAGGGTGTGTTAGGTAGTGTCCCCTAAAAATGTATTCAAGTGATTTATTCAAGAAGCATTTTCAAGATAAGGGAGTGAGTGACAGGGGATAAGGCAAGGGGGAGAAAACTGAATAGTCTCATCTAGATGTTTCATCATTCTGATGTCACAGGGAAACTCTGGAGAACAAACTGCATGACAGAGTTAGTCCCACCTCCAGGCAAGTGGGCTGGCTGACCTTTTATATCACTATGCCAGTGAGTCTTTTGTCCCAAAAGAGGGAAGGATAAATAGCCTCCAAGGAGAGGTGATCCTTTGGCAATTCTTCAAAAAAGAGAACAGCTATGAACTATTCTCAGGCAACAATGAGTGTACTGGTTGATTTTTTAAAACCTGGGCAAGGCATGAACAGCATCCACTACAGTCCACCCCTTGCATTACTTGTATTCATGTGTTTCTTACATTAAGTTTATTCCTTCTGGGTATAGCTTCTCAGAATTCTGATTGATGTCAATTTCTTGGCAAACCTACAAGAGGATGGTTAATTGGGATGAACTCCATCCCCTTCTGCTGCTGAGGCATAACTGATATTCATCATCCCTAACTTCTAAATCCATGTTAGATTTCCCTCCCCTGGGGCCAGTGCTTCTACTAAGGTTGGTGGCTTGTCTGATGGGTTGCCACAAAGTCTTAACCCTAGGGGGTCTGGAACCTTGGTTAGTATGCTATTATTAGGTTGCTCTATTTGTCAACTTGAAATTACAAATGGGCCTGAAAGTACCAAGTACACCTAAGTGAATTATCTCTAGTTAGATAATTAGACATAATTATTTAATTATGTTAGATAGTTATACATATTTCTCTTGGCCTTCATTATGTATGAGCAATCCCATCACTTCATGATCATCAGAGTTACTTACCTCCACCACTATGGTAACTCCATTATTTGGCTGATGGTCAGCTGGCTTGAGGACCCCAAAGTGACCAGATGGCAGCCACAACTTTAGATTAGAAGTATTCTTACTCTGTCTACTGATGGAAGCATCCCCTTCTGGAACCTAAGACTTCTAAACCCACATAGCCTAAATTTGCATAAAAGGGTTGCAAAAAATCCTTAAATGGATTACAGGGAGTCAAAATGAATGGTGTCATTTCCACTTCCAGTCCTTAGTTCTCAGAGCCATGTATTCTACCTACTGGGAAGACAATATATAATGCTTAATGGTTTAAGGTGTACTCTTAGCACTCCATCTTTGTATGGTGTCTTCTCAAAGCTAGTGCTTCAGCTATAGCAACAAGAGTTTATCTTCTTTGCTCTATCAGGCCATAAGCTTCTGGGTGGTAGGACTTATGGATGCCATAGCCATGTGCTCCCAGCTCCATTTCCTTTGCTGTAAAGTGGATCCAAGCAATGTTATGTGGGATTCCATGTTGGTAGGTCAAATACTCTATGAGGTCTTGGATAGTGGTACAGCCCAAGGCATGGCAGGCAGGCAAAGGCAAATCTATGACTAGATTATTTGTCAACTCCAGTAAACATGAATTACTGACCTTTCCAAGATGGAAGAGGTGCAATCTGTCAACTTGCCATTTGTCTCTTTTAAGGATGACACAGTCTAAGGGTCGCTGTTGCTGGCAGGTTGGATATTCAGCAGTGGTAGTAACTAAATCAGCCTTCATCACATGATCTATCATAGAGTTCTCAATATGATACATACACTCCAACCCCTATATCAACGAATTCTTCAAATACTTACACCTCTTCCTCATCACCATATTAATCCTCGTTACAGGTAACAACCTTTTCCAACTCTTCATTGGATGAGAAGGAGTAGGAATCACATCCTTCCTACTTATTGGCTGATGATTCGGATGAACAGATGCAAACACAGCTGCCCTCCAGGCAATCCTATACAACCGCATTGGGGATATTGGCTTCCTCGTATCAATAGCATTACTCCTTTCTAACATAAACACATGAGAGCCCATGCATAGCCTCCGTCTCTGCCACCATGGCTAATCTGTTTACTGGGGTCGTTGATGACAGAGGCTGCTTTACATCTACTGGCTGTATTAGCTTGTCTACTTAGAATTTTAGTCCTCTTCTACCATGGATGTTTTCTGATGGGCCATGACATGTGACACAAGATCCTCACACATTTTCCCCACTTTCTTGGGACTACCATATGGCTCTTTCCTAGGACTGTCCCCAGGTGACCAATCTTGCACTTTTCAAAGGTCATCTCTGACCAACTAAGATATTCACTACTGCCCATAAGTCTATGTATACCCTTGCTCCAAACCACTTCCCTGTCCACACAAAATGGATAACCAACCAGGTTCAAAGCCCAAAGCTCTGCCCATTGTCCTTGTGGAACAACAGTTCGGTTGCATATATAGGCAACTGGAAGGTTTGTCTAACATTTCAGTGACATTTCAAGATTTTCATGTATTTTCTCTCTTCCTCTGTGTGTGTGTGTGTGTGTGTGTGTGTGTGTGTGTGTGTGTGTCTGTTTCTCTCTGTCTCTTTCTCACTCCTTTTTCCTCTTTCTCTCATTTCTTTCAAATATAGTACATTGGCTGTAGTGAAGCAAGAGTCCCTGTATGGCTTGTATTTTGTACATACAAAGCCAGCCCATTCATGAACTAAACGCAGGTTTTTTTCTTCCATCATCACCTGATCCTGTGGAACTCCCACCATGAGGGTCTAGGTGTGAGCTAAGGAAAAGGTGACAGTATACGAAGTGACATTTGGGTCCGGACCTCCTGCCCTCTAGTTTACTTGATCCCACGGGGCCTTCTCAAGCCTCATCCTAAATGCCCCACTTCTATTTAGTGACAAATTGCTGATGGAATTCTCATCTTTACGACTTGGTGGGTTTGACAGAATAATACATCACTTGATCTACAGTTCTGCTCACATGGTCAATTGATAACACATAGTCAGAGGATCAATTTCAATCAGGACCCAGAAGCACATCAGGAGAAATTTTAGAATGTTATATAGTGCTCTGCAGTAGATGGCAGGACCTCGTTCCAGAACCACGAGATTCTGCTCTATGACTCTCCTATTGGGTCCTGCCAGAGACTCTACATGACTCTCAACTTCATCCCCAACCAAAGCTAGAAGTCTTCTGCATCACCTGATAAATGGGTTGTAACACAATTCCTATGTGTGGAACAGACTGGCTCCAAAATCCAAAGAGTGCTATCAAGTGCTATACTTCTTTCTTACTGGCAGGAGGAGAAAGGTGAAATAATTTTGTCCTGTCCTTTGAAAGCGACATCCTGGCATATCCCAGACCACTGGGTCCCTAAAATCTCCAATGTGGCAGGCCTCAAATCTTCATAAGATGTGTCACCCATCTTCTGTAGTGCATGTATCTCTCTAAGGCATCCAAACTACTTGCCATTTAATGTTTATCAGGTCAATTCTGTAGACTAATGTGATGTTCTGAATTGTCCAGAGAGGCGAGGCCCCTGTGGAATATATTATGACAGAGAACATAAGTGTTCAGAGAGCTGTCACTAAACTGTGACTGTGTATTGTTACTTGTCTCTTGTGAATGTGAACTGCTCTTAAGTCATACTCCTTGATGAGTATGGACAATTAATTAATTAATAGCATCGTACCATGTACGTAATAAGTCTGCATGGGTTTTTTTTTCATTTTTTAAATTTGAAGTATAGTTGATTTACATTTTTGTGTTAATTTTTGCTGTACAGCAAAGTGACTCAGTTATATATATATATATATATATATAACTATATATTTATATATATAGTTATATATATATATAAACCATAATAGAAAAGAATATATATATATATATATATTCTTTTCTATTATGGTTTATCCCAGGACATTGAATATAATTCCCTGTGCTGTACAGTAGGACCTTGTTGTCCATCCATTCTATATGTAATAGTTTACATCTGCTAACCTCAAACTCGCAGTCCATCCTCCCCTATCCCCCTACCTTGGCAACCACAAGTCTGTTCTCTATGTCTGTGAGTCTGTTTCTGCTTCGTAGATAGGTTCATTTGTGTCATATTTTAGATTCCACATAGAAGTGATATCCTATGGTATTTGTCTTTCTCTTTCTGACTTACTTCACTTAGCATGATCATCTCTAGTTGCATGCATGTTGCTGCTAATGGCATTATTTCATTCTTTTTTATGGCTGAGTAGTACTCTGTGTTAATCAGCTCTAGGAAAGCTAACACATCAGTATATAGTTGTCATTGGGTGATCCACTATCATCCACCATGATCCACTTGGATTTTGCTGGGTCCAGAAGCAAACAGGGATATGATTAGGGACCACCAATGCTGAGGGTGACATTACTAGCTGGCATGACAAAATGTGTTCTTATTTTCATTTACTTGAGGGGCAGTTTGAGGAGCTTCATTTTGGCCTGTTTTACAATAGTTCTCATTGTACAGAACAAGAAACTAGTGTAAGGGTTTCTGCCAAGTGTCTATTACAATTACACTTTTGGAAACCAGGATCACAACCCTTGTAATAACCCATCCCTTTGCTACATGTATCTTGACTCTGACTGTAGTGAAAGGAAGTTCAAGTTTGGGAAGAAAATTACAAGGAGAACAAGGAGGAATCGCCTCAAAGGACAGAAAGTTCCTACAGTATAGATAACACATTTCCCTGGAATCCAATAAATCTCAACTTCATGTCAACAGCTCAGGGACAGAGGAGAAGGTACAAAGTCCCTGTTATGGATTCAGCGGTGAGTGTGGGCCTGACCTGCAGGGCATGCCCTGATGTCATTTTTATTATGGCAGCATTGATTCACTCTATCGGACAGACTCATGGAAGGGATTTTATGGTTTATCTAAACCATCCCCTCATTTTACCAATTAACAAGCTGAAGCCCAGAGCAGAGAAGTGTCATGTCTGAGAGTGACAGAGGTGAATGTAGCCTCAAATAATACTGTATAGAAATTCTTGAACCAGTTTGCCTGCGGCCAAATCCTGACTCTGTTGCTTGCTTGTTGACCTGAAGCAAGACTGGTAACCTCACAGTTTACTCGCATGTAAAACGGGGAGAATGTTATTGTGAACATGATGAGCTGGTACTTGGAATTGCCTAGGACAGGGCTGATATACGATGAAGGCTCAGGTAATATTAACTTTACTGCTGTCATCTAAACAAAAGTCACTTGACTCCAAATCTAGTGTTTTGTTTAATTTCAGAGTCTGAATCTTTCACCTACTAGATGGGGCACTTTGGACACGTGACTTAATCTCTCTATGGGCTCATTTTCTTATCTGGAAGGTAAAGACGGTACCTACCTCATAGAATTGTGTGAGGAGAAAACAAAATAATGAGAGTAAAACACCTCACATTTAACATCATCCCATCTTCCACAACACTTTCCCTAAAGGCTTGTGGTTTAGAACTTCTCGCAAAAAAAAAAAAAAAAAAAAAAAAAGGGCTTTCCTGGTGGCGCAGTGGTTGAGAGTCCGCCTTCTGATACAGGGGACACGGGTTCGTGCCCCGGGTCCGGGAGGATCACACATGCCACAGAGTGGCTGGGCCCGTGAGCCATGGCCGCTGAGCCTGCGTGTCCGGAGCCTGTGCTCTGCAACGGGAGAGGCCACAACAGTGAGAGGCCCGCGTACCGCAAAAAAAAAAAAAAAAAAAAAACTTCATATTGTAAGAGAGGATGGTCAATTGGTAGAGAACTCACCGAAAATTAATGAAATGATTTTTATACTGTGTATGCACTTTATCTATAGCATCTTCACTATCTTTAATCCAAAACTGTCTACTTTTAGCCCCATTTTACATATGAGGAAAAGAGAGTCAGGGAACTTATCAAGTCTGCAGTACTAATACAGGTTAGAGCCAGGAGTTCTCCCGAGGTGTCTGGTAGCAGAGCTCTTGCCGTTCTGCTCCTCTATATTCAGGCAGTGGGGAGTTAAAAATGAAGGAAAAGGAAAGGGATCATTTATTGGGTGTGCCTACATCCAGGCTTTACCTGTGTTAACACATTTAGGAAAACATGACATTCTGCAAGCCTGGAAACTATCTCGACAAAGAGAGTACAGTGTCTCATAGTCATGTTTTTCAATTCATCACTGTTTGATTTTTTTTTTTTTTAATACTAAGGTAAACAACACTGGTGAAGGGGCTCCTAAGTCTGTTTGCACAGATGTTTACTCAGACACCATTCCTCAAACAATTGCATTAAGTGAACTTCAAGTTGAGGAATAAACAGCCAAAATCAATTGTGGTTGCTGATTCCGTGTGGGTTCTCTGCACAAATATTAAAATGCCTTCCATGAATTTAGAACTACTTCTAACCCAGTAAACAGTGATGTCCAGGATTTACTAGCCGTCAGTCCAGAAGCCATGAGCTGGAAACATCAACATCCACACAGATCCGGCTGTGGACAATTTGGGCATCGAAAGTCAAATTATCTGAGCGGTGGAAATGTTGCTAATGTAGCCATTTCTTGAAGAAATCACAGTTGTTATAACTGCAATGATTAGGCTGACATGCTCTTAGTGAGCTCTATTCATATCTGTGTCTATAGATTGTCAACCCAGCATTTTAAAAATTAAAAATAAAAAATAATTATACCCAGATCATTGGTGATTATTTTAGCTACACACAACCACATAACTGACATTACCATATTTATAGTTAGTACCCCCATGTTATTTTTCCAAAGGACATTCGAATTTCTTATTTTATCCTCACAACTCTGGGAAGTGGGCTTCAATCACTGTTTCCAATTTATAGACGAGGAAGCAAGAATGCAAAGAAATTCCCCAAGGTTACACAGCTGAAAATTCAGACATACTTAAAGTAGTCCTGAGTGTTTTTACCTAAAAGGTAACGACTATGTTAAGAGCCTAGATGTTAATGTTTAAAGATCAGTTTGCTCATCTGTAAAATGGGGAAATAAGAGAACCTAAAACATAATATCGTAAGAATTAAATGAGATCATTAATGTACATCACATAGAATAGTGCTTGGTGCATTGTAAGGACTCACTAAATTTTAAACATATTATTAATATTTCATAACATAGCAGTGGACTGAAAAAACGCCAAGGTTCAAGCCCGACCTAATACTTTCCAACTGCATGAGTTGGGGTAAGTGTCTAAATCTGATATGTTAAAGCAGATTAGATTATTCTTGCCCTATCAGCCTCACAGGATGTGTGACATGATGTAAGTGGAAATGCTTCGAACTTTGCAAAGTGCTATGAAAATATCAGAAGTTATTATGTTGGTGTCATACAAACTCTTCAGGCAGCAGAAATAATACTAGTTAACATAACATTGACTCCTTGCATGCCTGCCAGACACAGTTTGCTTAGTGCTTTACATGGTGACCCCATTCCATTCTCACTGTTGTCAGGGACAGGGATTAACATCCCCATCCTATGGATGAATATGCCCAGGCTTAAAGCAATGAGGTAATTTACGCAAAGTCACTCAACTAATAAATGATGGATAGAATAGAACCCAAAAGGAAATCCAGGTTTTGAGCTTAAGCTCTTAAGCAGTATACTGTAATGATGAGCTAGTAAACTTTATAATGGTGAAGAAAGGGCCAAAAATAAAATAGCATACATTTTTAAAGCAAGGCTCATTTATTGCATATGAATGAAACTGAGAAGATGGGTTTTGCCCAGCCCTGAATGCATTATCAGAAATAATAAACTACACTGAGCTAATAGTCTGTCATCTGCACATATGGACACTACTTCCATCTTGGGGTTTTACTGGGAAATCCCAAACTGATTTCTAATCTTTCTTTATTTTTTTTGACTCTTGAAAATTCTTTATTAAACCACATTGAATTGATTTGCAATTATGCATTTAAAATTGTGTGCATTAATACCTTGATAAAAAATATTTCAGACAGTAGTTGAGCATTTTTCCAGAGGACTTGGGACAAAATCTGTAATTCAGGTCCGCTACTAGCAATTTAGGTAAAATACTGTTATCTATTTTCGCTAATATAATAACAGCCTCCTAATAGGTATCCTCACTTCCTCTCTTACTACTCTATCTCCTCCCCTTATTTCCCCAATCATTCTTCCAACTTTACGCAAATATTATGTCATATCCATACAAAAAAAAAAACCCAAAACCTTGTCTTTAAACACCTTCATTCCCTTTGTCCTTAAGATAAAGTCTAAGAAGCCCAAGTGATATGACTTATTGTACAGCATTGTCAAGTGCTATTCTATCCCTTTGTGTTTTATACTTCATCTGTACTAGATATCTTTTAATTCCTTGAATTTTCTGTGTTCTCTTTTACCTTAGTCCAGGCGTGTTTTGTTTTTCTTATTTCCACAGCAAAATTATACTCATTCTTCAGACCAGAGCATGAGCATTACTTCATCAAAAAAGACTAAATTGTCTTTCTCTAGAATCTAGTAATTCTCTTCCATAACATCATTGTACTTTAAAAATCTGTCCTTTGGGCTAAAGAGTATAAACATCCTCTGATTTCTAATCTAATCTACCTAAGTATTTGTATTTCTTGAATGAAACCAGAACCCACCACTAGGGGGAAAAACGCGACAAGAAGAAACCACTGAAAGACAGTGATCCCTCCCCACCCTGGGGTAGTCTATGGAAGGAAATTAAAATGCCATTTCAATGGAAAAATTTTTTTGAATTTTTAATCCTGAGTATTTCAATCTGTTCTTCTGGAACTTGGCAGTATTACAAATTTATTGGCATCTTTTTTAAGGAAAATACTGTGGAAAGTCCTATTGGATTTATTTTTACATACCCATGCCCCTACTGACCCTATTTAGGAGATGCCAATCCTGAGAGAGATTTATTTTTTTTGTAACTTAAAAACAAATCAGAATAAGTTTTCTTCCTTTTTCCAAAAAAGAAAAAAGAGTTTTTCAATGCATTTTAATAAGGCTCAAACTGTCTCCCTGTGTGTCTTCCCTCAATTTATCCATTTTTAATTGTCTTCGATCTTGGCATCTTGATGCCATAGAAAGGAACTGTGGTTCTGTTCTGCCAGTCTCTCCCATCCCCTTCCTTGTCTGCTCCCTGAAATAGGCTTAGCAGCCATCTGCACCTCCTGGTAGAGGCAGGCCGAATGTCATCCCTCCTGTGGGGCTCCACAGAAGAGAGCTCCAGAAGACATGCTGGTCTCACACCCAAATTGCCATGCCCTTGCCTCGCTGTCTTTTCCTATTAACATTTCAGCACGTGGGTTGCATGGGCTTGGGAGGCCCTTTTGTCTCACTAGGGAGCAGATGACAAGCTTCATAAGGAGTCTTTTTCCCGCAGACATTTGAGAACTAGTATTTAGATCTAAAGAGCTCAGTCTCCATAGCCTGTCTTTTGGTAGGCTAGAGGGACTAGGGGTTCAAGCAAAACTTTCAGAAAGGCAGAGAAGCCAGGTACAAGTTGGGTTGAGTGCTGAGTAGAAGGGAAGAATAAAGATGCCAAAGAAAGAGGCTAAAGGAGAAAAGGTTGAGAAAGAAGGAAGTAGTTGAGGGAGGAATAAAGAAAGAAGAAAAGAATGTAGGTCCTATGCTTAGGATTGAGGTGGCAATGACGGGTAAATGTACAGTAGGAGGGAGGATCTCAAAGGAGAGAGATGGAAGGAGGAAGAAAGAAAGAGATCTGTAATGCCTAATATGTATCAAGCATGTGCTTGGGTCTTTGATATCCACTCTCTCATTTGATCTTTGCCATGATCCTATATGGTAGGTGTCAGGAAAGTTAAGCTCAGAGTGATTTTCAAAGTTGCCTAAATTTCAGAGCTAATAGCAGAATCCAAGCCTCACTAGCCATTATGTCATCAAGAAAAAAATTATTGGATCCCTTATAAGAGATGCCATGTGTGGTGCCATTTGTCCAAGTAAGTGATGGATAGTCTCTGCTCTCTGAAACCCCACAAGAAATTATAATAGATTTTTTGACAACAGATGGGAGTCTGGCCCCAGGGTGACTTGACAGGGCTGACAATCTGGAAAAGTCTATACAATACAAAACAGTCTAGACTTTCAGAATAACATTAGGAGCTAGAATTCCTTCTAGCTCGGCTGGAATGGCTCTCAACTCTTTAGACTGCTGTTGAGGGAAGTTGCTTGCATGTAGGGTTCTTGTCCTACTCAGTTTTCCCTTAAACTGGAGAGATGTCCCTGGGGTGAATGCTTCTGATGTACAGAAGGGCCTGTCTTGAAAAAACCTCAGACAGATGTCCAAAAGATGGTGGGTTAGGAGCTCCCAATGCTTGTCTCCCTTATAAAAACAAAAAATGAAAACAGCTCTGGGAAAGCTCTAGACTACAATAAAGAAGCAGCAGAAATCCAGCTGAGCTCCAAAATTGAAGACGGCTGCATAGAAAAGGGTAGGAAAGATTTTACCTGCTTCATCCCACCCCTAGTCTAGAGCAGCTCAGCACCAAGAGGGAGTCCCTCAGAGAGGTTTCACCCCACAGGGAAATGGAGAATAGGAGAAGCAAAGTGATCCTCATCACCCCGTGGACATTTGTCGCCTTTGCTACTGAGGACCCCACCAACACTGAACCCAGCAGGTGGAGCTGCCCAGAGTCCCCACCACTGCATCTCCTCCCTGGGGCTGGAGTTATAACCCTGGGAAAGTGAGTAGGAGGCTCACAAATAAACAGTAAAAAAAAAAAAAAAAAAAAGAAGAAAAGAGAAGGAAGGGGAGATGGGGGAGAGGAGAAGAGTACCTTCTAAGAGATGGTCCTCCTCTCCTGAAAGATGTTTCGCTGGAGCCCTGGTATATTCCCTTTTGGGAACCTGTTTCTATCATAAAGCGTGGAATTTCATTCCAAATATATTTACTGAGCACCTACTACATGCTTATCATGAATCCTCAGAGTTGTATAGTATGATTTGGAAGTCTGGGCCTTTTGCACTAAACTGTGTGGTTTCCTTAATAGGTATAAACATCATATTACCATCCAAAAAGCAAAACTTGCAAGTATTGAAGGGCTTTCATCTTGCCTTCAGTATTCATTCAACAATGACCTTATCAACTTCAAGCCCTGAGTACTTACCTGGAGTTCAGCAGAAAGCAAGTTGTTAACTTGATTTCCTGTCTCTGACCTGAAATAAAGATTTTGCAATTCAAACTCTGATGACAATTTAGTTGTTGGCATGAGTGAGACAATGGATTCCTCCTCTCCTTCTGCTCTATTGATGGAAGAAGAATACAGCTAACACCCACAACTTGCAGGAATACAACAAGAGGATTATGCAAGCCAATTTCATATACCAACTCCCCCTCCCCCCAGCTCTAAACACATATTCAATCCCCAGCATTGTCCATTCTGCTTGGTTCTGAGATTACAGAGATGAATAAGACACATCTCTTGCCTTTGAAAGTCTGGACAAAATCCAAAGATAGTAGAGAAACATGTAGTACCTGCAAACATCAATCTACAATTATGTGAATCCATCCCCATTTCTCTTCTATCCTAAAAGAATTGCTTATTTGTGTTTATGCTAAGCAATATTGTGACATAAAGAATCCTTGTTCTCTCTTTGTGATATCTCCTTCCTTCTCCATAGGCAGGACTGTTAATGGATTTTAAAACCTTATTTCCTTAAATACACTCTTCAAACTGACAATGCAAGAGCGGTCATAAGCCCCAGAACAGTCCTAGCCTACCTTAAGACTCAACTCCGTAAATATACCTGGTTTCTAGGTCACCTCAGATTCAAAGTGTTTTCTGAGCATGTGCAGAGCCCTCTCTTTTTGTCATTCTCTGGATACAGTTAGCCTCAACGTAGCCTTGCATGACCGGGCATTTCATTGCAGTGAGGTATGTGGACATAATTAGAAGAAAGGATGAGTCCATTGCCTAGTTAGTAGAATTCTGTAGCAGAGAAACTTGAGCCAGCATTGTTCAAAACTAGAATGTGAAGGCTCCTTCATCCCACAAACATCATGGGGTTCTATTACTAACACTGCAACGTGCCAAGGGCTGTCCCCACTTCAGAACTCAGGCACGCATAGTACTGATGTCCAGAGTGTTGGCAACTGTTTAAATTTCCCAGGGCTGCTCTAACAAACTACCGCAAACAAACTGGGCAGCTTAAACAACAGAAATTGATTGTCTGAAAGTTCTGGAGACCAGAAGTCTAAAATCAAGATGTCGGCAGGCTTGGTTCCTTCTGACAGTTGTGAGGGAAAATCTGGTCCGTGACTCTCTCCTGGTTTCTGGTAGCCTCAAGCGTTCCTTGGTTTGAAGATGGCATTCTCCCTGAATCTTTACCTTCTTTTCCCTCTACACATGTCTATTTCTCTGTCTAAATTTCCCCCTTTTTAATCTATCATCATTGGATTGGAACTCACCCTGGTGATTTCATCTTAACCTAATCATTTGCAAAGACCCTTTTCCAAATAAGATCATGTTCACAGGCATCAGGGGTTAGGACTTCAACATCTTTTGGAGAGACAATTCTACCTGTAGCAGCCACTGAGAGCTTGCAGCTAAATGCTCTCCTGAGATTGTCTTCAGCTGAAGAAAGCCACCCAAGTTATGTCCCCTCCCTGTATCATATCAACCTACATCCCATGATTGATCAGTGAAGGGAGTATAAAGGCCTCAGATCCCTTGCCCCAGGTCAGAACAGCTTAGCAGTTATCCTAAATCCAAAACTCCCTGTAGTGTTGGCAAAGATCTCTGCCTAGGCCTTCTTCCTTCACTTCCCCTGTAGGCATTAAACCGGAAAACACACCCTTATAAAGTTCCCTCATGCAAATAGCTAAATCAGAGTCTACTCATACCACTTGTAGCAGTGCTCCTCTGAGCCTGCACTGGTCCAGATGCTGGAGAATCAAAGGTAAGAAGATATGTCCCTACCCTCCAAGATTTTCCTAAATATTAGAAAATGTTATAAGGGACAGAAAAAAAGGCTTACCTCAAACACAAACTGCCTTTGGGACCTTCACTTTCTATTTTATGATTTGTCCCCCTTTACCTGCTCTACCCCCAAATCTCAACCAATGATCATATTCTTCTTCTCCTCATGAATTGAGCTTATAACAGGAAAAATAAAGAGGAGAGATTATTGTTTATTAGGTAGTATTGTGAGCTAGACGTTTTGCATATGTGATCATATTTAATTCTCTCAACAACGCTATTGCCTTTACATTACCAATGGAGAAACTGGAATTCTCATAGAACCAGTAAGGGTTCAGCTCATCTGGTCATAGCAAATCCAACAAGGAGGGGAACACAGGGGCTTCTGCTTTCAAAGGCTATGCTCTTTCTTCCACACCAGTGGTTTCCAGATTTACATTATACAGTCCAGTAAATTAAGAACAAACAAAAACATTGACAAACAGAAATAGCAACTTTGGATACTGTCAAAAACGTTAAACGTAAAAACTTCAATCTACTAATACCACCATTTTATAATAAAAGGGACATTTCAACACAGAACATTTTGTAAAATCAAATCTCAAAATAGAGGATCAGCTCTTATCATTGAATGTATTTAGCTTTATGGAAAATACGCCACTTTGCCCTTCATTTTTTTTTTTTTTTTCATTTTGCCAAAGATTTGTGAAAATTTTGTCAAGGACTGGTATCAATCTTGAAAAAAAAAAAAGCTTGGCAATCACTTCTAATAGATCTGGATTTTATTCACACTAAAATAAATGACCTCTCTAGGTTATTCAGCAAAATGTTTTGAGGATTTCAGAAGATGTATCTAAGTTAGCTTTGATGTGATCAAACATAACTGAGAACTACATGGGAATGTTACATTTGAAGAAACAAAGTGAAAGCAAACGGAAATCATATTTTAAATCTTGGCTATTTTTCCCCCAGGTCTCAGATCTCTCTCAGAACTCAAGAGCTGGCAAGGGGCCAGTTTCCAATCAGATTTTGCTCTGGTCCTATCCATTCACATTTGAATGTTGAAGTTATTATATTCAACGATTTTTATTCTGCCATCAGTTACCTCTGGCAGGGGACAAGAGTTCAAATTCATATGTTAATAACTAAAGCTTGTAAAATGCCAGCTCAGGGTTTGAAATGGATGCATTCTATAACGTTTGTTGCACATGCGCTCTCAGTATTTGGGGGAAGTATAATGAACTAATATATTCAGTAGTGGCAACAAATTCGTCTTGTGCAGAAATACTGGCTTACATTTGCAACCGTCCTTCATCCAGAGGGCTCTCACAGCACCTCATAGATGGGGTAAAGATCAGCCACTCCCTCGTGAAATTCAGATGCCTCAGGGGCAAAACCCTCGCGTCTGAGGTTTTAGCAGTGCAGAGAGCACACTGCAGCATTACATGAGATGAAGCTCTAATTCCCCAAGTATTACAGATTTAGAACAGACATGAGGGATTTCACTTGAAGAACAGAAGTATTTTAAGAAGGCTGAGTGCAATTTTGAAGTGGCAATCATTCCTTACAGGCAGCTTGTCATAGTGGCGAGAATGAAACTTCAGGAGTTCATCAGTTAAGTCTGAATTCCAGCTCCACTGCTTACCCAGCTGGGTGATCGCGAATACAGCCTGGTTTCTCTTTGTGAAAGTGGGGATGATAATGATGCCTCCCCACAAGCTTGCTGTAAAAATAGAACAAAAGATTGCACCCAGTAAATGATAGTGGCTGGTATTTTTTATCTGTAAAGTGAAGGTGTAATGACTCTCAAAGTGTTGTGAGAATAGAAGTAATAATAAGGAACTTTTAGTGAGGAGTTACTATGTGCTGAGGAATGTGTTCACGGCTTTATCTCATTGAATCTTAACAATAAACATACCATTTTACAGATGAAGAAACTGAGTCACTGAGAGAGAAAGTAACTTGTCCAAGGTCACTATGCAGTTAATAAGGGACAGACAGTATCCAAATTTGTAGTGTTTAAGTGTATAGTCGGGACCAAAAATTTGCATTTAGTTGATCTTTTTAGAGAATGACTTGGAAAGCCCATCTCTTCACCCTACACCTATTTACATCGCTGGCAAGTTATTCTGAATGGACACAAAGTCAAGTACACGCTCTCTCTTAATTTGCCCTTTCCCAGAATAACTCCTTCAATTCCATTCAATGCACTAAACCATTGTGGAGCTCCTGCAGAGTGCAAAGACTGTTCTGGGCACCGCAGGCATACAAATATTTTCAAGATACAGGTCCAGTCCTGCCCTATAACAAGGTCACAATCACGGCTAATTATCAAACGGGTGAGACTGTGATAAGTTTGAGTATTTGCAAAATGTTATGGACTCAAACGAAAAAGTAATTAATTCTGTTTGGGAGGAAGGGGAATTCTGCAGAGTGGAAGGGGCACTGGAGTGAACCTCAGAGACAGTACCGTCTCTAAGCCATCCTTGACAGGTGTCATTCTTTGGGGCTCAGCCTTGCCCTCTTCTAAAATGCAAACACTGGAAAAGGAAGGTATCACATCTCTTACATGGTCATTTTTAAGATCATTTTCAGCAGTGTCTGACAGGCCCTAGGAATGTCAGCACACTGGCTTGTCAGAGAAAAGAGACAGTAGGATGGAAAGGAAACAGGAAGTAGCACGTGGGTGAGAGGCTTGGAGGATATAACCTTTCAACTAGGTGAACAACATGCAAGACTATTAACACAGCACCAGTTGGCTGCTTTATCGGCAGGAGCACAAAGCCCTTCCCAAAAGCAATGGGCAGAAATGTCACAGCCAGGAGTATATTTTAGATACGAGACAGGACATTTCCAAACAGCATGTAAGTTTTCAATTCGACTCAGTCTACTGGATATTAACTGGAGTCTTTTGCTTTCTGCACAGGGTGCAAGAGATGGGGTGATGGATTGTTTGGTGTCTTCTCAGTTCTTCTCCACCTCTTATGCATAAAAGCTGTTTTCTAAGAAATTCATTTCAATGCCAAAGGGTGACCAACATATCCAGAGGAAAGAAGATACTTTTTATTTAAAAATCTGCCTGAAGCTGTAATGATGTCATAGAAAATATATGAGTTTGGCAGCCAAACAGATGTGGGTATCTGTTTCCTACAGACTTCCCAAATCTGCAACTGTCTGACCTCTAGCAAGCTAAATTTTCCAAGCTCCAGTTTCTCGTCTGTAGAATGGGAATTATATTATCCACCTAGGGTTGACATAAAATAACATGCAGCACTAGAAGGTAAGTTACATGAGGGCAAGGATTCGTATTTATTTTTTCATTTCTGCATTCCTGTGCCAAGACCATTGTTAGCATTTATTGAATGAATAGATGAGTGAGTCCATGAATACTGGTTCAATAATACTGGTTCAATAATACTGGTTCAAAGCTTACTATGTCTAGGTATTAGTCTAGTAATAAGATGACACCTATAAAGCATGAAGTATGCTAAATAAGTGTTGTTTCTCTTTATGATATCTCACACAAGAACAGTGAATACAGGGAAAGAGAATCAGTCCAAGCATTGCTAACTGGCTCTACCATCTCACTGAGGTTCTGAGTTGACCTGAAGGAGACTCTCTTTTCCTAATTGCTGCCATTTGATTTCACCAGCTGCTGTCCCTTTATCAACAGCCAAAAATGTTTAGATCTTCCTGACTCAAGCCTTACTAAGCTTGCAAATCAAAGGCAGCCTTACTCAAAGCAAATGCTAAACATCTTTTCCATAAAAGGCTCACCCTGAAATAGCACTGATTTTCTGCCAATGCTTATTTGGAACAGACATATATTTTAAGCTCCTCAGGTATGCCTTTAAGTCTCCAGTGTCCATAAAAGCATTCGGCCGTGTTCTGCACACAATAGTGCTCGATGAATGTGGTGTTTATTAAGTGAGTCAGAGAAGACAGAGGAAGAGGAGCAAAATTTGGAGAATGAAAGGAAGAGGAAGAGACGATCAAGAAGGAAAGGCAGGCAGAAAGCATCTTCTTTCTACTCTGCGACCGTCTGCTCTATTTAAGCACTCCGCGAGGCAGTGTTGTGGTTTTTTTTTTTTTTTTTTTTTTGCGGTACGCGGGCCTCTCACTGCTGTGGCCTCTCCCGTTGCGGAGCACAGGCTCCGGACGCGCAGGCTCATTGGCCATGGCTCACGGGCCCAGCCTCTCCGCGGCATGTGGGATCTTCCTGGACCGGGGCACAAACCCGTGTCCCCTGCATCGGCAGGCGGATTCTCAACCACTGCGCCACCAAGGAAGCCCAGAGGCAGTGGTTTTTGAACATTGGTGCACAAAAGAGTCACTTAGGGAACTTGTTAAAAATGCAGATTCCTGCCCCCACTCCCCAAAATTCTAATTCATTAGAGCCCCCCCCGAAATTGCATGTTAACAAATCTCCCCAGTTACTTCTGATGCAAGTAGCCTTGTGATGCTCTTTTCAGAAACACTGCCCTAGGGAAGACAAGAGGGAGATTGCTACAAGGAAGGCAAGCAGTTCAGGAAGAGACTAGCCACAGGCTGAATTCAAAAACATCAGGAATAAGGAGGAAGGGAGTAGCTATTTTCTTTGAAAACACCGCTGCAAAATAGAGAGTTAAAAATATTGCTATTATTACCATGATACACTCTTGCTAAACATGCCAAATAGCTTCTCACTGTCAGTAAGGTAATTTTAGCAAGGCACTCCATAATCTGGCTCCCACTTACTTTACCAGCTTGATCTCTTTCCTCATGCATTTACCCTTCATTCCAAGCAAAAGGAACTATGCATCAACCCAAGTATGCAATAAATATCGTTTCCACATCTATGGTGGAATATACAAAAGTGTCAGATCATTTCCACCACTTGGAGTGATCTAACACAGAATTTCTTCAAATCCCAGGATTGAGGGCACCCCCAGATTTCTGGCTTGCTCCTGCAAACCTGCCTTCTTAGCCCTCCCAAGCTTGGTGTCCCTGGGCCTCCAAGCCAGACCCTCAAAACTTCCTGGCAAGTCTGTGAGTTATGAAAATTCTTCAAATAAATTCGCTTTTGCTCAAATAGAGAGCATTACTATTGATTTGAATCAAAGAACACTAACGCGTATGCATTCTTCCCTTTAACCTTTACTTTCCCTACCTTTCACTGAGCACTTTCCATATTCTACCTTATCCCATTAATTTTTCATCCACTTTTGAATTTTTCCACAACTAAATGCAAGCTCTTTGGCTACAGAGACTGTCTTATAATTCTTTATGTGCCCCTCTAAAGGCCTAGGGTAGTGTCTTGAATAAAACATGTGTGGTTTGGTTAGGTTACTGGCTACCCCCAGAAGTTGAAAGTCACCTTTCTAGCCTCAGCATAAAGTGTTCCTAACACTTTGACATCAAACTCTTTCTGGAATTTTCCAAATCATTAGTAATTCTTTGCCAAACCAATCTATGTGATGGATAGGGAGCATTCCTGTCTGTAACGCTTCCCTGGTGCTGGTGTTTAACAAAGATTGTAGCCCTGCGAACATCTGCTTAAAAACAAAAACAAAATTCCTCTAGGATAACTTGATGTCTGAAATTCATCAGGAAATATCTTGGACTCCAGAATGCATCAGATCACTAGTGAGTCCCACACTGTAATTACAGAATGAGACCCTAACATTTTCCCTCTGTTTAGGAGGTAAAGGGTGGGCTTTGAGTCACACATCCTTCCAGCAGCTCGCCAGCCTCTGTTCCCTTGCCCCTTTCTGTCTAGTTTTCCAAAATATCTACTCTTCTGTACCAAGGCTGCTTTCCATTAGTGAAAGAACATTGCAAAGTCGAATGAATTTACTGTGAATGCTGCCTTGCTATTTCCACATAGAAAACACACACAAAAACCCCATACCATACAGTGAAAATATTGTTAATTTGCCCTTTGCAATGTCATATCACTTTAAAAGTAATTTACAGGGCTTCCCTGGTGGCGCAGTGGTTGAGAATCCGCCTGCCAATGCAGGGGACGCGGGTTCGTGCCCCGGTCCGGGAAGATCCCACATGCCGCGGAGCGTCTGGGTCCGTGAGCCATGGCTGCTGAGCCTGTGCGTCCGGAGCCTGTGCTCTGCAACGTGAGAGGCCACAGCAGTGAGAGGCCCGCGTACCAAAAAAAAAAAAAAAAACCCAACAACAAAAGTAATTTATATGTAATTTCATATATACTTAAAAAGTACCTATTCTTTAAAATAAACTGATATTTGGGGAGGAAGTGGTAAAAGTACTTGAATATAAGCAGTTGACTGGGGATCCTGTCTACAAAGTTAAAGCTCACAGAATTTCTTTGCAGTAACTCAAGGATACACCAAGCAGGTACACAGAGATCTTTCGTGTACTCAGCCTTGGAAAATGCTATCAACCAACTTTTAGTATTTTTCAGTGTGAGAATAATCTTTCCTCCTGCTTCTACTCACTTTGCCCTTTAGTCCCAGGGAAACAAAAAGAATAGAGGTATATATGCAAATACTGATAACCTTCAGGATTGCACTTAATTTTTTGACAGGAAAATTTGTGCTCATGCCTGAAGCAATCTCAGGGATATTTTCTGCTTTGGGGTGACATTTCTTCTATGATGATAACCTGAGAGAATTCAGCCTGCAGTTACATGAAGAATAAACAAATTATCTTCCAAAGATCTTAATGCTACAACTCAGACAGTGAGTGACACAATTTAGACTTCCTATGAAGTCTGTCTCCATCAAGAATTCCTTAGACAACAAAGCACTACATTTAGAGCTTTTATTCTCTCCAATACAATTGAAAGTGTCACATGCACAAGAAAGCCAAAGTTTTTTTTTTAATTCTAAGAAAACAATGTGACAATGTCTTGCCTTAGACTTCTTCAGCTGAATCCCTCACTGCTTATTACTATTATTATTGATAATAAGCATTTCTGTGCCACTAAAATATTCACAGGACAGCATACAGTTATTCTCTCTCTAAGCTGCTCTTTAACCCCTGCATGAGGTAAACCAGTTATATACTGATTTTATTAACAGTAAAACAAAGATCTCAAGTAAATAAGTAACCCGTTCCTTCTGAAATTCTTTTACTTAACAGAAACCAGAATGTATAATTTTTTATCACACATCACATTCTGAAACACTATGTAGATAAAATCACCAAAAATGCCTACCAATTATGGGGATCATGATTATTCTACAAATCCTCAAAGGTAGTCCTGTGAGTCTGCAGCTTTATTCTCTTTACAATTTGATCAAAGGAAACATATTAACCTTGCACTGAGCCTTAATTTAACCTGCTCCAAGCAACTGCCAAAAATCTTCCTTGGAAATGCTGGTTCTTGTTCTAAGAATTATGATATCTGAAGTCATGTCTGACAGAAACCTTGTTTTATTAAGAGCGAGGGAGCATTCTAGCTGTAAAACCAACTGTCTTGCCCATGCATCACCAAAGTACAGCCACCAGCCACAGACGGCCAGTCAGCAATACATAACATGCAATTGTCAAACTAGGATGCTTGTCAATCGCATATTCCTGAAGCCCACAATGCTAACAGCAGAACTACTGAGTTATTTTTCCCTCTTTCATACATCATCTCTTAGTTCCTTAAACAAGAAAGAGAGGAAAAGAAGGGAAGTAAGCTTTGTTTTGGATCTCTCCTGCAAAGATGGTGAGCACCTTCCTCCAGCAAAACTGTGTTAAGCATCTGAGAGAGTCTATGGCTTACAGACAGCGATAAATAATTGACAGATAATTAAAATTAAGATGAAAAGGACAATGAATCCCTTCTCTGACCAGCACTTGGGTGATGTAAATGAGATAGGCATTTATATTTTTTGCCCTGTAAGTGGTTATTTCTAGTTTGAATCACAGAAAGGCTACTGTACCAAATTGAGCTATTTGCAGACAATCTGTTTCTGTTGACTCTAATTTACCTGTCTGATTCAAACAATGTAAGCAATGTATCAAGCATATATTTTTAAAGGGGGGGAGGGGCTTATTATTTGAAGTTGGGAAAAAAAGGGGAGTTATACCACCTCCATGTTCGCCATGTTTCTAGTCCTATTCCCAGCATAGAAGATCGGGACCAACCATGGCCACACTGCTCGCTGCACACCTCCAAGGAACCCTCCAATGGTCAGTAAAGGGACTGGCCCTTCCTGGAAGCTTGGCACGTGGTAACCCTATAAACCCTCCCTATCAAGCATGAGACCCTCAGGGTAGAAACAGCTTAAAGCAGATACAGTCATGATGACTCCTTCTGGACTAGAGCTCGACTGTGCTGTCTGACTTTTCCTGCCCTGGAGGGAAATGGAGATGTAGTGTTGAGTCTCAAGGGACCATTTGAATGAATGGGGTGACAATTGAGGATGTCAGTCCCAAGCCCTGAGAAGGACTTAGAGCCTCTTAGAGTGCTCAGTGACCACCTTCTTCCCACCTCCTGACTTAGCTTCCCACCTTCTGACTTAGCTTACCCAAGGCTATAACCTCAAACATGGGTGCTTTCTTTCCCCTTCCAGGTGTCTCCTCTGAAACCAAGGGCAAAAGGTTAGGGTCTTACTACTACTGGCTTAACTGCTCTGCCTTAGCTAGGGAACTATAGTAACTAAAACATTTTTTCTGCCGGGGTCATGCTGACCAATATGAATAAATCTATGGGATTATTTTTTGTTCTATTCCTTTTAAATCAAGATACATTCACTATCTAAACCCTAAATATAGTCTTTATGACTTCTGTTACTCCTTGTTTCCAAGAGAAGATCATAAGAATACTTTATAAGAAAATTCCCAATATACAGACTGATACCTACATTTCTTTTTGTCATCCACCATGTTTAAATACTTTCAAACAGAAAAGATACCTAAGAAAAATTTTAGATAACACTATCCAGGAAATATTTGTTTACTCAAAAATAATCAACACTTTTGTAAGTGCCAGGGAAATAACACTGAACAAGATGGACACAGCCAATGCCCTCAAAGAGCTAATAGTCTATCCCCAGGATCTTGAAAGAACTAAAAGATTTTGCCAACCCAAATTCTTTCTACAAGGAAAACCCGTCTCAACCAGTGTTAATCCCATCGTGGGAGCTCAGCTGATGATGAATAATCAGTCCTTTGTGAAACTGACTCCGTACTCTAGAAATGCTACTATTTGAATGTGGCCCAACATTTTTCCTTCTTACAAAAGTGACACTTTGTCGCAGCACGTTAGCTGCAAGGTGCACACAGGTACCCTCCTGAAAGGGTAGACATGCACCGCTCAGCGTGCTGAGGATGCAGGGGATGACACTTATTTTGCTTATTCTTTCAGGGTGGCATTAGAACTCCACAGACAAGGAGAAACAAAGAAGTCTGAGTTGCACTGTGGACAGACATAAACCTGAAAGTCACGAGCAGTTGATCATCCATCTCCTACATTAAACCCAGGACTCAAAGTTACTTAAGTAAAAACTTGGGACCTCAGTTTGTATTTCAGTGCAGGACCTCAACGGTCTTAGGATCCAGATGTTTGAGACGCAGATGTCTATTATCTTGAAGTTATTGCTCAATAAGTTACAACCTTATGTATTGGAAATTTCTTAGAACTTCCAATAGGGCTCCAGGAGCTGAAATTGGTTGAGGTCCAGCTGTTCAGTTAAAATTACCTAGGGTGGACCTCTTTCTCTGGCCCAATACTCTAGGCTTTAATAGCACTTATACTCTCATCTATCATTCCCTCTTGTACTGCAGGAAACAGTTGGGGTTTATCAAACCCCATCCCATTCCCAACCCCAGGAACACACACACACACACACACACACACACACACACACACACACACACACACACACTCTTTTCTTCATATGGAAACATTTTAATTATCCTCAAATGCTCAGACTAAATAACAATTTTTCTAGTGTCAATGCCCTAAGTAGGGCTCCCATAGCACACTGTTCATAAGCCAATCTTGAAATTTAATATGCTACATTGTAAGATATATATTTATATTTATTACATTATAAAATATATATAGTTATGTTCCCCAACTACTCAATGGATTCCTCAAGGATGGGGATTGAAACCTCTTTATGTTTTATCCACAAAACCTCACAGGGTGCTTAGAACACAGTAAGTGCTTAATAAATAATGAATAAAAACTTTGTTGAATGGAACAAACTTACCCAGTTCTAGATTATTCCGTAAACCCATCACCACCGGGGTTACCTGTCAGGACAACTATTCTCAAGTAAAGCACTTTGGATCTAAAGTGAATCCTTGGACACTCAGAACTTCTGACCCTCTGTGAGGTATAGGAATGTTAGCAGAAGCCATTTGTTTTTTTTTGAATTACAGCTGAAATATATATAAATATTAATAGATATTCCAAGAAGCTCTGGAGCTTTGGGGAAAAATATGTGGATTTCAAGGAAAAGAAATATTCCATCTCTGGCACAACCTCAAGTACCAAGAGCTGACTCTTCTTAATGAAGTATTAATGAAATGTCCACACAGACCAGAACACTGTTGATTCGCATACATCTTGGTTAATAGTGTGAAAATAGTATTGCATGGATGTTAAATCCTGTTTATGTTATAGAGCTAAAGTTCCTGTTAAGATTATTGATTCTTTTTTGGAGACTCTTCATACAGAGTAGTCTAGTAAATCAAAAGAGGATTCATTTGATTACTCTGGAATGGTTACAATTCTGATTTTCAAACAGAACATCTTTCTTTGTTGTATGCAGAAAACAACAGAATGGGAGGCCTGGAATTTTACAGACAACCCCTCATTCCTAAAAATTTGAGGGTCTATACTAGAGGAAAATTTAATAATCACTGGGCCCAAAGGCATTGAACCCAAGCATTCACTCCTGACCAAAGAAGTATCAGAAGTAAAGCATAGTGCCAAGGACCACATTGCATTACTATTTTTTGAAATATAAAGTAATTACCTTCTAAAATATGCTGCATCAGCAAAGTAGCTTAAGTATCAATATAAATATGCAAGTATTATATACATAAGTTTAATATATGAATATTTATACAGTCCATACATCCATATTTCATTATAATATATTCATTTAATATTGATAAATGCTATATAAGTATATTAATATTATTCATTGAATAAATATATTAAATTACATATTATACATATAATATATAAATATTTATAATATACAAATATTTAATATATACATATATAAAACAATGTACAATGATGTCATTTTGGTGATTTCAAACTGTATACTGATGGCATATGCAAATTCATATCTGCATTTTATTTCTCACCTGTTAGTATTACACCCATGTGTTCAGCTGGAACTTCAAACTTAACTACTCAACAGCCACAAAACTGCACTTATCATCTTCTTCGTCCTTCTCCTAGAGCCCTCTTCCTGTTCATGTCAACATCTACCCACTGAACAAGGAAAAGTCATCCATACCTCTACCTTTCTCCCTCATCCCCACATAACAATGAATTACTAAATAATTCCAACTTGACCTCCTAAATATTTCCCAGAAGACATCCTTTTGTTCCATTCCTACAATTGCTTCCATGGTTTAAACACTCATCATTTCTCTTCTGGACCACTTGCACACCTCCTTACCTTCATTATTTTCTCTCTGGAATCCATCCACCAACCAATTACCACTGTGGTTTATCTAACATCCAAATATGTTTCCCTGGTTTAAAACTCTTCAGTGACTCCCCATGACTTACACTGTAGGTTCAAGCTCCTAACATAGTAATAAAGAAGTGACCCTGCTTACCTTTCAATCTCTTCCAATAACTCTATGTCTTGCTTCTAACATTCCAAAACACCTAAGTATTTCTACTCCTTTACATAGAGCATGATGATTTTTGTTTGCTTTGTTTGGGGATTGTTTTCAATATTTGGGGCTTTTATCTGTATTTCTCACCTTACTCTTCAAGAGTTCAAGACAAAGCTCAGACATCACCTTCTCTACTCTCTCATCTCTCAAGATACAGTAAGTTTCCCTTCCATGTACTCTTTCATACTTAAAGTAAAAAGTGTTATTATTCTTGCTGCTTTATCCTTGCTTTATTATTTGCTTTCTTATTTTATTCTGGTTTTGTTTGTTCCTTACTAGATAATGCACTCCATGAAGGCTTGAACTAATTATTTTATTTTATATTGGAGTATAGTTGATTAACAATGTTGTGTTAGTTTCAGGTGTACAGCAAAGTGATTCAGTTATTCATATACATGTATCTGTTCTTTTTCAAATTCTTTTCCCATTTAGGTTATTACAGAGTATTAAGCAGAGCTCCCTGTGCTATACAGTACATCCTTGTTGGTTATCTATTTTAAATACAGCAGTGTGTACATGTCAATCCCAAACTCCCAATTTATCTCTCCTCCACCACCTTTCCCCTCTGGTAACCATAAATTCATTCTCTAAGTCTGTGAGTCTGTTTCTGTTTTGTAAGTAAGTTCATTTGTATCATTTTTAAAGATTATGCATATAAGTGGTACTATATGATATTTGTTTTTCTCTGTCTGACTTACTTCACTTAGTATGAAAATCTCCAGGTCCATCCATGTTGCTGCAAATGGTATTGTTTCATTCTTTTTAAGAGCTGAGTAATATTCCATTACATATATATGTACCACTATTTTTTTAATCCTCCAAACCTAACATTTTGCCTAGAAAATAGTTGTTGAATGAATGAATGAAGACATTATTGTCACTTTAATTTCTCTTAAGAAACAAATGTGTTCAATTCTCAGGAATAAGTTTGTGACCTAAAGTTCTCTGACCTGTATCTTGCTTCATTCTTTTCTGCACTGTTCACTTATTTTTACCAACTCCCATAATGGAAACTTTTCCCTCCCTTTTCTTTATGTTTTTTAAAACTAACTCCAGAAATTAACAATTTCAGGAGGCTCTCTGTTATCTCTATTTCTATAGCTCTGTACGTGATTGTTTTTAATTATCTACTGGATATGTCTGTTCAGTGCAAGAACCTAAGGCCCAGTTATCCAACACATACAGAGTGAAACTGCCTGCTTTAATTTTCTGTCTCTGCTTAGTTATGGAAGGAAAAGGACCAAAAACACATTCTTGGTCCTTCCTGATATAACTTCCAAATTTAATACTAATTGAGAAATCTTCCCCACTGAGCAGAAATAATTACGTATACATTACTTCTTGTATTACTTTAATGTATGAGGAGCTAAATCACAACAATGAACAGGATATAATCATGGTTCAATGAATTTGTATATTTGTGAAGAAATAAGACAAGAAACTGGACAATTATAATTCAGTTATGAAAAATGTTATAACTCTCACCAGAAAGTTATTTTTTGAGCGGAGATCCCAAGGACAGGCAGTTGAAGTGCAGGAGATATTCCTATCTCCCCACCCTGGAAGCAGTACCCCTACTACTCAAATGCTGTGTTCATTTTGTCCAATATAAGGAATGCCCATATGTACCCTGGCAGTTATCTACAGGTATGTTTTAGCTCTTCAACCACAAAGCAAAATAAGCTAGGTGCCAGCACTTCCTTAACAGGATTGCCTGTTAAGAGTGTATTTAGTTCATGAGATAGAATTTTAGGTGATGTAAATGGGAGGCACCCTCTCAAATTCCTAAATGTGCCTGTTTAGAAGGGTATCAACTTAGTACATAGCTCAGAATAATACCTCCCCTATCTAAGAATCGTGAACGTGGTGACAACTGAGCCATGTCTCGGAAAAGAGCAAGCTAGCCTTCTTCAGCATGTTTAGTTACTAGTGTTGACATTTAACAAAACCCTGAAACCCTGAAGCTGGAATTTGGAAGCCACTGATGGGGTTAAAAAATTTAATAAACATTTATTCATGTGTTTATGTATTTATTTATTTCATAGACACTTATGGAGAGACCACTGTGTGTCAAGAAATGTGCTAGGAGATGGGGAGACAATCATTAATAAGATATAATTCTTACCCTCAAAAGGCTTACCATTTAGAAATTCAAGTAAACTGTGATGATAATAGAATGTTCTATGTGCACAGAATACTATGGAAACTAGGAGATGCAGTTAACCCAGGCCTAAGGGATCATGGAAAACTTCTCAGTCAAGGCAGTCTAATTTCTACACTGAATCTTGAAGGAATTAGAAAAGGATTTAGAGACCCTACCTTGCATTTGCCTTGAATAATTCAGACCTTCATTGCACATCTCTGTGCATTCATTCTGTGCTGCAGGGGTCCTGCCTATCCTCTCCTGAGATAATTGGAGTTCTCTTGCAAAGGCACAGTGCAGAGCTAGATGTAGTTAGCTCATGTGTGTGACTCAATCTTGCTAAATGAACACCAGTCCTGGTTGAAGCGTTTACAGAGTAGATTAAAATAGGCAAATGATTCATTTACTTAGGCTTATTAATGAAGATATTCTTCACGAAGAGCATAAACTTATTCTCTAAACCTCTGAGGCACAAAAGGGTTTGTTTCAGCCCTGGAAATCTGCGTCTACTTGTGCCTGATTGAGTGAACCCGGAACAATGAAGAATAAAATTCCTTCTCAATAACTTTACTGATTGGCTCTGGAATGGAGAGTTGTTGGAATGGCGATAATTCATGTTTTGCTATAGGAAGCTTTTCATGTTATTTTTATTGGATCTATCGGTTTTTAATCACAGCTTAAAAATCAGACATGCACATTTAAAAATACCTCACTAAACAGCTATCATTGTTCCCAGCACAAAATCTTATGTAACCTATTGAGACAATATATTTATGAACATATTCTTTTTTGTGATCAACCCTTGAATTGGGACTAAACATTAATCAAAAATTTTCAAAAATGATTCATATCAAAGTATTTTCTTGGATTACTCCCAAAGGGATGGAATGGGGGTAAGAACTAACTCCTTGTTTCACTTTGAACATTTCAGAACTTGGACTTTCTTTTCTGTAATTAAAAAAAACAATAAAGATGGAGGCAAAAACTGCCAAATTCTAATTCTGTGATGAGACTCAAGAGAATATGATATATTTCCCATGCCTGGAAAATTTCCTCTTATGAAAGACAGATAACAATAAAGAAATACTTCATTAACTAGGAATCCAGGTGCAACATTGGATAGAATTAAGCTCATGTATTATTGCCATAATCCCCCTTTGCTGTGGATGTCAGAGGTATAGGATATGGAAATTGCAGCATCATCAGTAAAAGAATCTTACAAATAAGTGAGCAGGTAGTGTACAAACAACAGTCTAATCTCTCAAACAAATGTTACCTGCATTGACATAATTCCACTTGTGTGTCAAATATGTGAATGAGATGGCTACCTTTAAACTTCCAAAGCACATTCTGTCCTCCAAATCTCAGAATTACCATCTCTTGAAAGAGGAATTATAAAAAATACATGGAACTATTTGTAAGAGCCTCAGAAATTGGGTCCACTCTACATGACTGGGCCAAAGCCCTTGAAAACGTATATTGACACCAGGGCAACCAGTTAAGTATGAAAAAATCTCATCTGTGGAAACACACATCCCAAGCAGAATTTTAGAACATGAAACAAGATTATTGAGAATTTGACCTAAAATGGATTGAACCGGAAGGAATGGCAGAAGCAATGAGCTAAAGTAGAATTGTGATCGGATTGTTTCCGTAGCTTTACGCAGTGCCTATGGCTGTAAACCAGAGTGTAGAATAGCCATGTCATCAGTTGTTGCTCAATCAGGAATTGTCTGTGAGCCAGCATCCACCAGGGGCTGACTTAAGGCATCTGATATTTGAAAAAGACAGTGTAATGGGCATGCTACATACCCTTTCTCCTAGACTCTCTAAGCCTACTGCATTTTAAGTTAGATCATCAAGAAGCAATGTACTTGGACCAAGTTATCTCAGTTCTCCATAGAACTACCTTCACTGATTGATGATACAAGGTTTTGCCCTGAGCCGTTATAGAGGGTTGATAGGAAAGCTTTCTCATCAGTATTTCTGTTGTTCTTGTAAAGCTGGAGCCAAGCTGTGCTCACTATGTTTGCAAATATCAATTTTTAAAAGGCCCACAGAAATTCACCTCATTTAACATAATTCCAAGGAAAGTTTTGTTTCTTATCTGTAAAAGTATGCTTTCTTTTGTCTGCAGAGAACTTTAGGTAACTAATGAGGTTTCCTTTTAGATGTCAGGAAATTCAGAGCTAAATTCACACATACCTTAGAAATTAACTCACTTTTGGTTTATAGCACTATCTATTTTTGGTTGTGTTTTTTTAGATAGTGTTTCTTCTGTTTCAGTCATGAACTATCCATTTGATATTAATCTTGGAAGCTGCTTTTTATCTTTTCAAATTTGGGAGGCATACAGCTGAAGGTAAGTATAAAAATAACCAGAATTCTCTAAACATTTACTCTGTGTGGGGTAGTTCACATTTACAACCTTAGGTGTTATTCAATAATACCATATTCTGTTTAAAGTCGAGGTTCTGGTGTGTCAAATAACAACATCAATGTTACAAAACTGGTAAGAATCAGGGTCAGTGTTGGAACCCAGATATTTTTTCTAGTTTTGTCCAAAGCACATTCTCGTATTTGTGACTCTACTATATCTATTTAACAACATTAATTTTATATATATATATATATATATATATATAATTCATATATATTTATTTTTATAACAAGCTTATTTTGAGCTTGATTATTAAGTTCATTAATGAATTAAATACCTCTTCCTTTTTGCAGTATTGTTGTGAGGATAAAATAAAATTAAAAACATGAAAGTACTTTGAATTTTAAAGTGATGTACAAATGTGAAGTGTTTTATTATCTGCTACCCCTTCATGTTGATCATTGTCAGGTTTGAATTACTATATTAAAATCTAATGGCTCCTGTCCTGCCCCTAGGTTCTTCAGAAACTTTTTTTTTTTTCAGATTCCAGCTGCATAGCACAGGGAGATCAGCTCGGTGCTTTGTGACCACCTAGAGGGGTGGGATAGGGAGGTTGGGAGGGAGACGCAAGAGGGAGGAGATATGGGGATATACGTATATGTATAGCTGATTCACTTTATTATAAAGCAGAGTCTAACACACCATTGTAAAGCAATTATACTCTAATAAAGATGTTTAAAAAAAGTTCCATAAAGATAAAAAAGAATATATTACTCAACTTGCACCAGAGGTAAGAAGAATACTATGTATTTAACATATATATATATATAATCTAATGGTTCTATGTGAGTATGTAATTCTGAATCTTGAGTGCCCCACTATTCACTTATTAGTACTCAGCAATGATTTTTAATCAGCTGGAAAGCTAAAAAGTGTTTTGGAAAACGTCCCTCAGATGTAAAATATTCTACTGAAGTTCATCAACAAATGACATTCTACACTAAACTTCAGCTCATAAAATTCCTAATCTGGTAAAGAAATTATTCTTATGCCATACATATATAGCACCTTCCTGCAAGCTGTATGAAACCATCCATTTGAAAATCCTACAGAGGGCTGCCGACCTGCAAACAGCTATTTCAGAGAAGAGAGAAACTATACCTCTCCTATGTCCTGAGAAACCTCCTCAGACTTTATGAAATGATCCATTGTCTCTACTCACAGACAAGAATAGCCCCTTCACTGCTCATCCTAGTCCAAATACTCAGCCAATATTAAAGTGCAACCTCAGCACACTTGACCCTATTTCATTAATGAGTTTCTCACTTTCTTCTCATTCCCCTCTTTATCCTTCCAGAAAATGACTGGCTATTTCAACTCTTTATACTAATTATATTTTTTCATTTTGTGTGTTAGCCCTACTACTTCCTTTATTTTCTCAGTAAGAAAAAAAATTTTAACATACTGCATTAGAAACCATGAATATTCGTCTAAGCATCAACTGCAAGTAATTGCACAAGGAAGATTACTATCATGGAAAGGTTTCAGTGCTGCTTCATTTTTATAAAGATAGAAAACTCAGGAGATTGCAGGACTGGGTGCTATTTAAACAAAGCTTCATTCTTTCTGTAGGACATTTAGCAAACTGAAGACAAAATATTTTCTCTTTCTTATTTTTAATATAATGAATTGCAACAATATCCTCACCTCATTCTTACCCATACTTTATCATCACTGGTGGATGGGGTGAGCATTTTTATATTCCCAGAGGTCTTTGGACATTGGCCACATCATGCTTCGTATGGTGATAAATGCCTTGGAAGCCTCTGGTGCTCTAAAAAAGTATTATAAATGCAGATGAAATAATAATAACCTGTGACTCTTGGAACTAGGGTGACAAAGACCGTTCTGGGCAATCACCGTTGCTCCATTAGAGAAGCGGCAGAAAGAAAAGTTGCAGAGATGATGAGCACCTTCCCTTTCTGAGAGGAGCATCACAGATCCAAAAGACCAACTTGGGAGGAAACTGATTATTGAGCACTGTCGGCACATCAATCTGGGACAGTTCACAGCTCCCTTAGAGCCAATGGAAACACAGAAAAAATAGCAGGAAAATTAAAGAACATGTGAGTATTACTGTCAGTTTCCCTTGTTAAGAAGCAGAGCCTGAGGAAGAGATTTGGATGCAATCTGTAAGGGAGGGAAGGAAGCAGAATAGAAAAGGAGAGAGAACCAAGCAAGACATGGGTGTCACATGTAGTCTGG
This sequence comes from Kogia breviceps, assembly GCF_026419965.1. Lineage (NCBI taxonomy): Eukaryota > Metazoa > Chordata > Mammalia > Artiodactyla > Physeteridae > Kogia > Kogia breviceps. The sequence continues at coordinate 49,792,123 of NC_081316.1, read as the reverse complement.
GGTTCGCTTCATATGCTGGGAATAAGTGAAACCCTAGCACAGGATCAGCAGCTTCATCAGCTCTCTCGCAATTTCTCAGCTCTGCCATTGTAGCATATAAGCAGCCATAGGCAATAAAATAAATGAGCTTGGCTTTGTTCCAATAAAACTTTATTTACAAAAATAACCCGTGGGCCAGATTTGGCCCAGGGGTCATGGTTTGCTGACTTCTTCTCTAGAGTATAAATCACATCACAGAGTTGCTGTCTTCTCCCCACTTCAGAGGCAAGGAGTTTGGTTGGCCTTTTGTCCCCTTTATCAGTCAGTCAGCCACTGTGGAGCTGGGTGGCGGTGGTGCCTTACCTCCAAGACCAAGCAGTTTCCATCAGCTAGTACAGTAGTTCTCAAACTTGGCAGTGAATCAGAGTCATGTGGAATTCCATGAAACACAGATTATTGGGTACCACCCCTGGAAAGTCTGATTCCGTAGATCTGGGGTGGGGTCTGAGAATTTTCATTTTTAGGATGTTTCCAGGTGAAGTTAACACTGACTTTTGGGAACCACTCTTTGAGATCACTGAGTTCAGACAGCTGTCTGGAAGTGGGGCAGCAGTGATCTCTTTGCAGCCAGCACTCAAGGCAGCTAGATGTTCTGGCCTTTTAAGTGGTTATCTCAGCAGGTCATCAACAACACCCAGTACAATACTTCAATGTTTGCAGCATGCAAAGATACAGATATTTTAAAATATACCTTTGGATGAGGAAATGTTTACTCATGCCATCTTTTCAATGAGGCTACTCATTCTTGAACTGCCTTTTCCTGTCTTTTTCTGATCCAGCTATTTCATAACACTGACTTATATCCTTCTGAGTATCTATATTTATTTATATGTGTTATCTGCCACGTCTTTATTGATGCACTCATTGGTATTGGTTAGATACTAATTTCTGTTAAATTCTAGAATCCTTGGGAGCACTGACCATGTTTTCTCCTAACTTTACAACTATAAATGTAAGAGTATTCTATGCACTTCATAGCTGCTTTGAATCAATAGTTCCCTGTAGAAAATAAAACACATAGCATATAGAAAATTTGGGTTTCTTTATTAAGTTCCTCCCATAACTTCTCTCTTGTTCTTTATGTATATTTCTGTTAGCATAAAGTATATTCCCAGACAATTGACATCACCAGCATAACATTGAATCTCTCACTAAATTTGTCCTCATACATATTATGGCCCAAGTATTAATGCCTTCCCATGAGCACTCTAATTCTGGCCAAAGAGTCATTTCAAGGAACCCAAAGCAGAAAGGATATATATATATATAGATAGATAGATATTTTTTTTTGCGGTACACGGGCCTCTCACTGCTGTGGCCTCTCCCGTTGCGGAGCACAGGCTCCTGATGCGCAGGCCCAGCAACCATGGCTCACGGGCCCAGCCACTCCGCGGCATGTGGGATCTTCCCGGACCGGGGCACGAACCCATGTCCCCTGCATCAGCAGGCAGACTCTCAACCACTGCGCCACCAGGGAAGCACCAGAAAGGATAATCTTAATTTGTGCCTCATGAAGCAAGTTCTCTGAGCCACCCACAGTTTGAGGGCAAAAAAAAAAAAAAAAAAAAAAAGGAAAAAAACGAAAAAAGAAAATCACTGTTTATCTAAATCTTGATTTTATCTTTCTTAATATACTTAAAGACTAAGCAGAGAAATGTGGCTTGGAGTTGTGATTAGTTAACTACTTAAACCAGTTTCTAGGATGAAATTAAGTCTACCTAAATGATAAGGATTGGTAGAGTTATTTCAACCTCAAGTGTTTGCAATACTTCCAGTTGTAATAACCTCAAGTTAGTAATACACACACGTGCACATGCTGTCACACAAGCCCCCTGCTCCCCAACACACACACACACACAGTAGGCCAAGGAGTAAATACTTAGCATGCTGGCTCAGTTAGCCAGAGTTAGAGATGGGGGATTAAGTGGCTGAATAAGATGAGGCCTATTATAGTCTATAGATCAAAACAATGCAAGCTACAGTAGCAAGTCCAAGCCAAAATATTTTGGGAAACACTGAGTCAAAAATCAAGAAAATGAAGTAATAAGATTAAGATGAAAGCAAGAGCTGGATCATAAACCACATGATCCAAATAGAAAAACAGAAGGAATTAGAACTCAAAATATCATAAGGAAAGAAAGGGTAGACATAGGTGATGACCAAAAAAATACAAACAAAAAAAAAAGGACAAATGTAAGTGATGCGTGCAGTTTTCTTTATTGTTCAGAAGGTGTGGTGGCATAAATTAAAAATCAAAAGCATTATTTTGTAAGGTTGAACATTAGCATACATACCTTATAATCCAGCAGCTTCCCTTATAGATATACAAGCTAGAGAAACTTACAAAAGTGGACTAACAGATATGACTAAGAGTGTTCAAAGCTATGTTGTTTATAAAAATAAATTACCCAAAACAACCCAAATGCCCATTTACAGGAGAATGGATAAATTGTAATGTATACACATACTAGAATATTACACATCAGGGGGAATAAATGAGCTACAGCTATATGCAGTAACATAAATCTTGAAAATTTAATGCTGAGTGAAGAAAATAATCCTTATAAACCCCACTTCCACTTAAGCTATAGAAAGATGAGAGAGAATGTTGTTCCCAGCCTAATAACAACAACAAAAACAATATACAAAATAATATAGTATGTAAAATATAGTATACAAAATTATAACTTATCTTGAACCCATCAGGAAGCTGAGGTCATAAGGCAGCCATAAGAACTGAATTTCAAAACCAGACAAGGCAGCAATTATACTCCAATAAAGATGTAAAGAAAAAAAACCAGACAAGCTCCTCTAAAGAGAGACATGAACATTATTTTACCTTTACCAGAGATCAAGAGAAATAGGAGGCCACTCCAGAAGAAGGTGAGACATCAGCTAAACTTGTAACAAATTCCTAAAGGCCAAATGTGGGCTAACATGTAATTTAGAATAACTAGGAGCCCCAGACCCAGGATAGTTCTTACTCACACACCAGCTCTTCTCCATGGGGCTCCAATAATGCCCTCAAGAAAGATTAGGGGCAGGACAGGAGACCAGCTAGATGTTCCTTCAGTGGTGTATGCAGATGGATAATACCTTCTGCTTAGATTCAGACACAAAAACATCATCCTCTTCCCTGGACCCATCTCTCATCAAAAACAAAAGCCACTTTGGGAAGAAGAGAAAATCCTCTCTGTGTCCAGGGTCACTGAGGAAGAGATAATAGCAAAACCCATCAGCCTCTGGAGGAAGAGTATGACACTCCCCTTCCTGACACCAGAAATCTTCTTAGGGAATGATAGGAACAAAGATGTCTTCCCCAGGAGAGACAAAGGAAAATCTTTTTTTTTTTTTTTCTTTTTTGTGGTATGCGGGCCTCACTGTTGTGGCCTCTCCCGTTGCGGAGCACAGGCTCCGGACGCACAAGCTCAGCGGCCATGGCTCACGGGCCCAGCCTCTCCGCGGCATGTGGGATCCTCCCAGACCGGGGCACAAACCCGTGTCCCCTGCATCGGCAGGCGGATTCTCAACCACTGCGCCACCAGGGAAGCCCGAAGGAAAATCTTTAAGTCCCAGTGTTCTGAACCAACACAAAGCAGAAATCTGCTACCCTAGGGGAGGGTCAGGAAACTCTTCTTCTTAATACCTGCCACAGATACAAGGCAGAGTTTGGCTGACACAGGTGGAACTGACAGAAACACTGAGTATGCCCTATCCCCAAGGCCCAGGTGCATAGGGGCTGGCTAAAATTGAGATGATTTTCTTCTTATTTTTTTTATTTTTATTTTTTAAATTTTATCTTGTTCCATTTATTTTATTTTTTATTTTATTTATTTTATTAAATTTTTATTGAAGTATTGTTGATTTACAATAGCTTGTAAGGGGTATAGCACAGCGACTCAGACATATAGATAGATAGATAGATAGATAGATAGATAGATAGATAGATAGATATAGATATATATAAAGATTTTTCAGAATCTTTTCCCTTATAGGTTATTACATAATATTGAGTTTAGTTCCTGTGCTATACAGTAGGTCCTTGTTGGTTATCTATTTTATACGAAATAGTGTGTATATGTGGTATATACACACACACACACACACACACACACACACACACACACACACACACACTCTCAATGGAATATCACTCAGCCATAAAAAAAGAATGGAACATGGATTTTGCAGCAACATGGATGGACCTAGAGATTTTCATACTAAGTTAAGTAAGCCAGACAAAGAAAGACAAATATCATATGATATTGCTTATATGTGGAATCCAAAATAAAAAAAGAAAAAGACACAAATGAACTTACTTCCAAAACAGAAAGAGACTCACAGACAAAGAAAACAAACTTATGGTTACTGAAGGGGAAAGGGGGGTAGGTAGAGGATTTTTTTCTTATTTTTAATAATATTAAAAGAAAATATGTTGTCTAAAGCATAAGTAGTAACAATGTATTACAAGGTTTATAGTATATGAGAAGTAAAATGACAACAATAGTACAAAGGATGGGAGGGAAGAAATGGAAGAATTCTGTTGCAAGGTTCACACAACCTGTATGAAGTAATGTAATATAATGTGAAGAGAGACTATAATAAGTTAAAGACATATATTTTAAACCTTAGAGCAATCACCCAAAAATTGTAAAGGAAATTTAACTAGAAAAAAACAAATGGAGATGAAAGAGAATACTAAATATATTCTATTAATCCAAAAGAAGTCAAGAAAAGCCAAAAAAGAAACAAAAACAGATCAAATAGAGAGCAAGATTGTATATTTAAATCAAACCATACCAATAATTATATAAAATGTAAATTGTATGAATGCTGTTATTTTAAAAATTATAATTTGCAGACACTTAACTACATGATAGCATTTTTACAAGCCTCAAAAATGAGCAAAACTAAAAAATATGCTTGTTAAAGATGTACATCTACATATGTATGTAACTATCTAAAATATGAATGATAAAATTCACAATAGAGATTATCTCTAGACAAGATGGGGAGCATAGCGGTCCAGTGATTTTGTGAAATTCTGGTTCTTGAGTTGGGTGTTAAGTACACAATGCATTACTATGTTTTGATACATATGCATTACTTATATTTTGTCATAAGTGTCAAATAAAATACTTTGTAAAGAAGATTATATAAATAACTAAATATAGAAAAGGACCTCAAAGTAAACTAGACAGATTTTCAAAAAACAAAGGGAGAAAGGGCATCTAGAACTATACTGAAGTGAGAGATTCCATAAAAGTTTAGTTCAAGGGCTTCCCTGGTGGCGCAGTGGTTGAGAGTCCGCCTGCCGATGCAGGGGACACGGGTTCGTGCCCCGTTCCGGGAAGATCCCACATGCTGCAGAGCGGCTGGGCCCATGAGCCATGGCCGCTGAGCCTGTGTCCGGAACCTGTGCTCCGCAACGGGAGAGGCCACAACAGTGAGAGGTCCACGTAACGCAAAAAAAAAAAAAAAAAAAAAAAAAAGTTTAGTTCAACAAAAATATCTTGTACATATATTCCATGTGCTGAGCTTTACAGTGGATATAAAATTATAAATAAGACATCATTCCCTACTCTGTATAGCTTATAGCATAGTGGAGGAGTTCACTATCAAATCTCTATCTGAAAATAATATGTTGTTTAAAATAACCAGAAGGTAAGGACACAAAGAGGGAATCAGTGGAGGTACTGAAAGAGCAAGATTGGCCACGTGTTGATAACCTTTGAAGTTTTGTGATGGGAGCGAGGTGTTCATTATACTATTTTTCCACATCTATAGATGCTTTAAATTTCTCCTAACAAAAAGTGGGTTTGTTTTGTTTTGTTTACAAAAATTATCCGGTTCAGTACTTTTAAATAAAAACTAGGATGAGGAATTGGTGAACTTTCTGATCAACGGTGAAAAAAATAGATGACACTTTCATGATTCCAAAGTTCTTCACAGGTTAGAACAATGGGCTAAATAAAAATATATGTAGTAGAGATGCAAGAAAAAATAAGGTATACACATTGGAAAGACATACACCATCTCTACTTGCAAATGACATGATTGTACAGGCATGATATAGAAAATATCAGACCTTTTAAAAAGCTATTAAAACTAATTAGTGAGTATCAAAGTTGAAGAATACAATGTCAATATAAAAATTTAATAATATGTCTATATACTAGTAGTGAATAATCAGAAGTTTAAATTTTTTGAAGTACCATTTTTAATAGGACCCAAAAATGAAATATATGTGTACAAATATTACAAAGTAAGTGTAAGATCTGTATGCTAAAAACTATAAAATATTGATGAATGAAATCAAAGAGGATCTAAATAAATGGAGTGATATGCCAGTTCAAAGAATGGAATATTCAAAATTGTTATATTAGTTCTCTCCAAACTAGTCTACACAATTAATGGACTCCTAATCAGAATCCCAAGAAGATTTTTTTAAAGAAATCAACAAACATTCTAAAATTTATGTAGACAGGCAAAGAAACTAGAGTAGTCAAAAACTTTTTGGAAAAAAAGTGTAAAGTTGGAAGTTTCACATTACCTGATATCCAAACTTACTATAAAACTAGAGAAGTCAAGACAGTCCAATGTTGGTGAGAAGAAATACATATAAATAAATGGAACAGAATGGAGAGTCCAGAAATAGATGCACACATATAGTATCCATTAGTTTTTTATGAAGGTGCAAAGACAATTCAATAGAGAAAGGAAAGTCAGTTCAACAAATGGTGCTGAGGCAATCAGATAACAATAGGGAAATTTTTTTTTTTTAATGAACCTTAATCCATACCTCTCAGTCTATACAAAAATTCACTCAAAATGGATCAGAGACCCAAATGTAAAACCTAAAACTATAAAACTTCTAAAAGAAAATGTAAAAAGTTCTTGAGGTAAACAATGATTTTTTAGATAAAACATCCAAAGCAAAATCCATAAAGAAAATATTTGATAAATTGGACTTCATCAAAATTAAGAACATCTACTCTTTGAAATACAATGTCAGAATGAAAAGATAAGCCATAGAGAGGGAGAAAACATTTGCAAATAGTATTTGTAATAAAGAATTTGTAACCAGATTATATAAAGAACTCTCAAAATTCAATAATAAAACAAACAACCAAATTGAAAATGGGGAGATATTTGAGTAGACAATTCATATTGCAACCAAGTACATGAAAAGATGCTCAACATCAATAGTCATTAGAGAAGTGCAAATTAAAACCACAATAAAATACAACTATATAACTATTAGAATCAAATCTAATTTTAAAAAATCTGACAACATCAAGTCCTGATGAGGATGTAGAGTAAGTGGGACTCTCAAACATTTCTCAGAGAAATGCAAAAAATACAGTCACTTTTGGGAAATATTTTGGCAGTTCCTTATAAAGTTCAACATACACTTACCATACAACTTAGAAATTCCATTACCAAATATTAACCCAAGTGAATGAAAACCTATGTTTAAACAAAAAGATGCACACAGATGTTTAGAGAAGCTTTATCTGTTAATTGCCAAAAACCAGAAATAATTCAAGTGTCTCTCAGCTGGGGAATAGATAAACCCCCAGTATATCTGTAAGATGGAATACTACTCAATAGTAAAAAGAAACAAACGCACTTGAGACATACAATATAATTGCATCTCCAATGAATTCTACTGAATGAAAGAAGCCATAGCCAAAAGACTACATACTGTATGATTTCATTGAAATGACATTCTTGCAAAGGCAAAATTATAGGGACAGAAAACAGATCAGTGATTGCCAGACATGAGAGTGGGAGAATGGTTGACTACAAAACTGCACTGGGAAGTATTTTGGAGCAATGAAACTGTTCTTTATCTGAATTGTGATCGTAGTTACATGGCTGTATAAATTTTTCAAAACTCAAAGAACTATACAGTAAAGAAAGCAAATTTTACTGTATGCAAGATATACCAACATTTTTTAAATGGAAAATATCCCCCTCCAGAAATATAACATAGATAAACATATTTTATTTGGTTTTCAAAATTTATAAATACAAAATGAGAAATATATGATTTAATATGCATACATGTAAAAGTATGAGAAATAATTATAAATTCAATATGAATAAACCCCTTAGCATGACTGACCAAAAAGTCAATTCACTCCGTAGATACACAGAGTTCAAAAAATAAGGCAGGGAGTAGTGCCCCATTATTTTGTACTACTGAGGTCACATCTGGGGCAGTAATTTGGATCTGGGGCCAGAATATAAGAGGGATATGACCCATGTATCACTATCTACAAATAGAATCTCCTTTTCTCCAGCCAGTATGAATTCACCATCATTGAAGGTCTTCAGAGAACACTGAGATCAATTTTTAAGTGAATTAATAAGTCAGAATTTCAGCATTTGTTTTTCTGTTCCTCTTAAAAAGTTATCAGTAATGCACCTGCTCTGGGCCAAGAACTATATAGTCTGGAAATATGCTAGTGAGCAGGTACTTGTGTTTCCAGCCTGGGAAAGACCTGGTTAAAGTTAGCAAGTTAAGCATTCTTTCCTCCAAACTGCAAAACCTATAGTTGAAAAGGGAGAAATGCAGAGAGCAATACTTCCTGACTTATTTTACTTAATTATGTCTGGGAAACCCTCAGGTAGCCATGATCATGAGAAGACAGCCAAATTCTAATTGATTGCCTATGCCTCTGAAATGATGTGAGTACGAAGACCAGAGACAAGCAGTTCATTGCATACCTCTGTTTTTACTGAGCCTCATGTATACTCGATGATTTATAGAACATGAACCTGATAATGGCCTTGTCCTATAGCTTTGGCATTCATCGTGGGGGCTTTTTCCACTCTATGACACATTTGTCACATTGTATGTTGGTGTATTTTATATATCAAGCCATGACTTTCCTGCTGCAGATGTGCACGCTCTCCTAATGTAATTCCTTAATCACTTGTGATTCATTCACTCATTTATTAGCTAATAGCCTCACCTGTATTTACCAAGCGTCCACTCTGTCACTCTACTTGCTAGGTGTTAGAGGTGCAAAACTGATTATTTATAATTATTTCACTAGAATTTAATTTCATTTGGTTTTTACAGCTATCTCTGACCAAAGGAAAGCACATTGCTGAATTCTTTCTCAAGGCAATAGTTTTTGTTAGTGTGATTAATACATGCACAACTCACTATGTACACATACACACAATTAAAATGGCTTGATCTTAAAATTTTTCTTCTCAAAAATATACCTTGATTTAAAACTACCTCTTTTATGAAGGTTTCTCTAGTTCTCTTAGCCCAGAATGACCTCTCCCTCTTGTATTCCTCAAATACATTTTACCATTTGTCTTTCACTTTATAACATCATGTGTCTTGTTGTATTTCTTTGTATGCACCTTTCAAAGGTTTTTATTCCATTTTGTGTCAAGGTAATATAACCGTACAATATGAACATACGATAATGATTTAAAAATCATACAAAAGAAGTCTTCATGAAAAGTAACAGTCTTTGCCCCTCCTTATCTTGCTAGGCAGCACCCTCCTGTAACCATCCCAATGCCTAAAGGTAACAGCTTTTTAATATTTGTATAATAGTCCTTCTAGATATTAGCTATTTTGTTTTTTGAGCTATAAACTTAAGATATTATATCTTGGTTCCTGCCATGAAAGACTACATTTCAACTTATTTATCTTGTTTCCCATATTCTTATCTCCCTCCCAATTTTTTGATTTCTTTTAATCTTTTTGATCAACTTTCAAAAGTACACCTAGACTCTCAGTTATGTACAGTGAAACTAATAGTGCTCCTACCTTTGATGCCACCTCACTTCCCTTCCGAGAAGAATGTTTCTACTATCCAGACCAAACTGATTCACTAATGTTTTATCTCATATGTTGTTAATTCATGTAATGCCTCTTATTTCCTTCATATTTGGACCATGACTTCTGATACAACTTTCTATTTCATTTTCCCATAAGTTTCTAATTGTCTTTCATTTTCTTCCTGACAAAATAATTCACTAACTTCACTAATATTGCCAGTTTTCAGCCCTCTGATTATTCGCTCTACTGCTTATAATCCACTCCATTTTTTTTTTCATGAGGACTTTCTTTATGGAATCTTCTATCTTTTGCAATTTACAACAGTTTTCTTTTAGACCTCTACACAAATTATCATTACAGGATAAATTTTAATCATACTCTTAGTTTAGTCCCACAGTATTTTGAATTTTTTATCTTCTTTCTTGGTTTTCACCAAAATTTCCCGTGACTCTCATTCTTAGAAAGGGTGCATAGAGATGTGATAGGAAGGGTATAATCTTTGAATGTATGAAATATTTTTATTTTGCCCTCAAAGTAACTTGACTGGGAAAGGAATTCCAGATTTAAAATAGTTTTCCCTTAGACTAATATTTAGGCATCTTTCTATTGTCATCTCTCAGCAAGTGTTGTTGAAGAGAATTCTCGCCAATTTGTCTTTCATTCCCTTGTAGATACCTACTGTAGGTTTTTTTTCCTTTCCAGAAGCTTTAAAGTCCTTCTTTTTCCTTGATATTTTGAAATCTCATGATGATTGATCTCAGTTTGTCAGTCAGGATCCCCATAAGAATAGTTGGCTGTTGCGTGTAACCAGAGGAGTTCCCCCAGGTGAAATCTGAAACTGGCCTCTGTACACAGAGAGAAAGGAAAGACCAAAGAAAGAGGCGGACCACTCCAGACTGATAAGTGGCAGGTTTGATAAGGGAACTTACATACAAGGCTTGTCTTGGCGGCCATAAGATGTGTAGATTTCCCCATCCACCCCCCAGAATCTTAAAAGTTAGAGTCCTTAACAGGGTTCAGTCATGTATACGGTCCAGATGGTCTCAACAACACATTGCTCTCTCAAGGTTGCATCCTTGTCCTTGAAATGACTCCAGTGATGTGGATGGTGGCCAGAACATACATTCCAAGGACAGGGGAGGTGTGGGAATGAGGAACCTTCGATTGCCTGGGTCCAGCTCTCCAGTCAACCTGCAGTCACGTCCTCTCAATGACCTCTTCCAACAGTGGCACACACAAGTTAATAAAAAATGTTGAGGAGGATTTAATCTGGAGGATATTTACAAAGGTATTGGGTATGGGAGCTATGGAAGAGTCTCAAGGGATGCTGCCATGACTCAGGATCAGTCATTACAGAGCTGTTACCACTCCTAAGCTCAAAGGGACAAGGAAAGATGGGATGGCCAGGGAGTCACATACAGAAAACTGACCTGACAGCAGCAGTGACTTGTGTTTGGAGAGACTCCACATAGAGGGACCCACAGACAAACACCCTGAGCCTACCCTTCTTCCTCCCTTCCATCTCTAACTAGGACTCCCAGTGGCAAAACCCACCCAAAAGCCCGAGGGCTGGGGACCAGATGGTATCATCCATCATGTTAGAAAGTGGTAAATGGTGGAGAGTGAATACAGTGAGACAAAGAAAAGGTAGCCAGCACATCAAGTATGATGCTTTTCTTTTCTCTTCTTCTGTACTGAATGGGCTTTCAATCAAAAGTCTTGTCCTGACTCAACTCTAAGAAGTTTTGCTCTATTGTTTCTTTTACAATTTCTTCCTCTCCTTGTTTTTCCCCTTGCTTCCTGAACTCTTCATTTTCTCTTTCTGCAACACTTCACTTTTTGTTGCCTTCACCAAATCATAAACTTCTTGAGGGCAGAGAATCTACAGATTATTTACTTTTTTGTTTCCTGCAGTACTTGGCACAGTGGCCTGAGCATGAATGGCATAAGAAAATGAGTTCTAAATTGAATTCAGTCTAAAAAATGTTCACTTTAATGTCAGTGCTGTAAAATGTTTAAATCATGAGAACTTGGAAGAGAAAGGCTTTTAGAAGCATTTACTTTTCTTTTACTGTGCAGTTTTGCTTTGATATTCACACTGATACAGAAAAAAACCCCAAGGAATTTTGTTAAACTTTTGAATTAGGATGAGGAATGAATGTATATTCTATTTTGACTTAAAATGTACAAAACACTTAGCTCTTTAATAAAAAAATGTTAGCCAGTAATGACCAACAAATTATTGAATTTACATTTAATTTTTAATACCCTGGCATTTTTAAAAAGAGCTACTGGGATTCTGCATTATGATTTAAGGTAACATGATACATTCAATTGGTAGAATCCTTTCTGATTATTGTGTTGTTCTTAAAATCTTCAGTTTCTCAAAGCCAGGAGATGTTTAGACAGCAACCAAGTCATTTTTGTCAGAGGAGAGTGGACCATATAAATTCTCACATTCTTTGGCAGGAAGGAGACCAACCCCAATCTAAGGTGTGCATTCTGATTCCATCACCCACCAGAAGTGATTGAATTTAGGCACATTATGACCTCTGAACTTCACCTTTCTCACCTGCACAATAACATCTTAGATTGTTATGATAATTAACTGAGAAAATTCTGAAAATACCTTCCTGAATATCAGTCACCAGCCCAGGAAGACCTGTCCTCACACTTTTTACAGTTTATTGGAGAAGATGGACAATTAAACAAGGAATTGTTTAAACCAAAAGGAAAAAAAAAAAAACCTCTAGTAAGTGCTAGATTAGGGAGTTTCAGGGATCTTTGGGGTAGAAAATAAGGGCCTTTTATTTTGATGAGGGGGCGGATGTATGATAATAAATACGGCAAGTAGATTGGGACAGGAAAAGTGTGCTGGAGGCAGACAGAACACAGTGCATCTACCACGTGGTTAGTGCTCAAAAACGGTAGCAAATATTACTCAAACACTTGGTACAAAGCCAGGCACAAATGTAACTAGCAGATTGACTAAGTGGGACTCGCAAAGGCAATGAAGTTGCCCCTGCTCTCCAACTGTGCATTCGGTCTCATTCTGTGGGATGTGTTCTTCCTCTGCCACTAAGTGAAATCTCAGGTAGTCTCCATACCTTGGCTACTCCCACTTGGATGATGCGTACACTTGAGTAAGACATACATACATGGGTTACTAGCAGTCCAAACAATAGTCTTGTTTCAGGAATGTATATGTTCACTTCAGCATGATAAAGGTATCCAAAATTAAATCTCCTCCTCTCCTCTATCAGAAGGATGGGTGTTGGTTCAAAACCTCAGGAGCTTCCTGGGTGAAACCTGAATCTGGCCCCCATACACAGGGCAAAAAGAGACTGAAAACAGAGGCGCACACTATGGTAAGTCCCTACATAAGAACGAGTTCCATTCTGAGTCCAGTTTGTTCGTGAGTTTAACAAAGTTAGCCTAGGTACCCAGCTGATGCAATCGGCTATATAGTACTGCACTGTAATAAGTTTATAATACTTTTCACACAAATAATACATAGAAAACAAACAAAAAACAAAGAAGCCATTTTTAATCTTACAATAGAGTTCCTTGAAAAGTACAGTAGTACAGTACAACAGCTGGCATCCAGGGGCTGGCATTGAGTCAACAGGCAAGAAGAGTTACTGACTGCAGGAAGGAGAGGAGGGGGGAGATGGTAGAGCTGAAGGATCGTCAGCAACAGGAGATGGAGGCCAGGCTGCAATTTTACTCACGCCTGACGTGGATGGCACAGGTTCTGGTTCCTTGCTGGATTCAATTCTATCTACCCTCTTGAAAAAAATGATCCTGTGATGTCTGGGTGCTAGCTCTTTCTTTCTCTTCGTAGACGTCACGATAGCACTGGCTTGCATTCTGAACAATTGCTGCAACCTTTGTGTACCATTCTACGTTTGGGTCCTGTGCCTCAAAAACTAACAGTGCCTCCTCAAATAAAGAAAATCCCCTTTCCATTTCCTGCGTCGTGAATCTCTTCAGGTCTTCAGTTACTTCTTCTTCCTCTTGTCTCTCTCCTTCCTTTCTCTGGGCCTCCAATTCCTGGTGCTTCTTAACAGTACCAGCTATATCACCGCTGCTTTTACTCTTGTTTCCGACATCCTGGGCCTGAAATAAAGGTACTGTACTACTGTACTCTATACAGTACTTACAGTAAAGTACACAAAAGCACAACCACTTGTAGAGGATGCACACACGTGACAATGTACTCCAGACACGTGAACTAACGTATATGGTTGGACATGCGAACGCGTGTTTGCATCTTTGAAAGTTCGCAACTTGAAGGTTCATATGTAGGGAACTTACTGTACTCCAGATTGGTAGGCGGTAGGTAATAAGCAAGGGAACTTACATACATGGCTTGTCTTGGGCAGCTGCAAGGTGTGTAGATCTTTGGCACCCACCTACCAGATTCTTAAAAGTTTACATAGAGTTCTTAATGTGGACAATCAGTCACATATACCATCCAGAAGGTCTCAGCAACACATTGCTCTCTCAACACTGCATCCTTGAAAATGACTCCCACTATGGGACTGGTGAGCAGAACCCACTTTCCAAGGATGGGGAGGGAGAGGTGAGGAGCCTCTGATTGCCCAGGTCCAGCTTGCATGTCAACCAGTGGTCACATCTTCTCAGTGATTTCCTCCCACAATGGGGTGAGCTACTGCTTCCTTTCCCACCTCTTTTCTCCCAGCCCTAGGCTTCACATACTTTTCTAGGGGAGAAGCCAAGAAAGAGAAAAGAGGTAAGGGAGCAGGAAAGTTACTGCTTTCCTGATGTCAATAATCTACCCTTAGTTTCCTTTAGACTATGTGGAAGTTTAAAACTAAGTCTCTTTGGGCTTGGCAGAAGTTTAGACTTTTTTTTTTTTTTTTTTTTTTTAGTTCTTTGTAGACAGTGTCATTACTGGGATCTCTGCCTGAGTTCCCGTAACTGCTGATCCCTTAAAATCCTCCCATTTGAGTGGTCTAATCTGCACAGACTCTCCCTTTTGGGGACCCATCACGTCTCCTTAGCGGAGAAAGTCATTGTAAAACAGCTTTGGGCAGATTATTTTCTCATATTGTCCCCCATCTGCTCACCAGGCAACCCTCACTCATCCTTTGCTCAAGCTCACCCATCCTTTGTTCAGGCTTCCCTAACACTGCCAGCTATGCTATGGACACATCTAACCAACAATAACCTTGTAACTTTAGGCTGTTCTAGGCTTGACCTAGGACCTACAGAAGACGTAGGTCAATCTGTCAAATGGTTTCCTCAATGCACCTCTCACTCAACTTGAGGTGAGTGTGGATAGAGTGGGGGTAATATGAGAGAAAATGCCTCAGCACCCCAAAAACTTCCACACACATTCTCTACTTGTCACTTCATGATTCTTTCAAAAATGGATAGTTATTCAAGGGCTACAAATCTGAATTTTGAAAGCTTTTCTGCAAATCCTGCATAGGTGGCCTGGCACCTCACTCCATTGTAGAAGAGCACTTGGGTAATAGGAAAGTACAACTCTGACTCCATTTTGGATCTGTTTCTTTTGCCTTGACCTTTGTATTCTGTTGTATTCTGCAAGCTAAGAATGTTGCCTACAGCCTGAAATACACAGGATAGCCCTTTCTCAAGGCTCTTACTTTTAAAAGTATAACACTTTTCCATTCACATAGAGATAAGTTGTAGAACAGAGAGTAACATTTGACTTGTTGGAGGCTTACAGGAACATGAACATCATGACCTGACCCTCATGGACAGATGCAAGAACAAAGGATTCTGACACCAAGAAGTTTGCAACAACCAATCATACCCCCTCCCCTTTTAGTTAAAAGAAGCCTGAATTCTAACTTGAGTAGAATGGTTCTTTGGGAAACTAGTCCACCATCTTCTCAGTCTGCTGGCTTTCCAAATAATGCTGCTATTCCTTGCCCCAACAGCTCATCTCTCAACTTATTGGCCTATCATCCAGTGAGCAGTATAGCTTGACTCAGTAACACTTGCACCTACTGATTTGGGGCCTCAGTCCAAACTGAGGCAAGAAGAATCATTTTGAAACATCCTGTAATCCATAGTAGCAACTCAATAAGTGGTAGTCGGGCAGCAATTTGTGCAGGAGAAATTTCCAATGAAAGATAAGCAGGTATTATGGAATAAAGTGACAAAAAGATCAAACTCTAGTAAAGCACAGAAAATAAGGTTTCAACAAATCCTTATTGGGGAAAACTTGAGATAGGAGAACACTATCAGAAGGACAACATTGACCTTAGTAAATAAAATAAAAATAGTTGCTAGTTATTAAGGGCTTTCTCTTTGCCAAGCTTAGTGAGAAGCACTTTATAAACAGGATCTCCTTTAATCCTCAAGTAACCCTACGAATTAAGTATTACTATCCATAAAAGGAAACCAAGTCTGAGAAAGGCTAAGCAACTTTTCCAAGAACATGGTTCTATGATATTATGTGTAATTTCCTGAATACCTATATATTTAATTATATGTATTAGATGTCCTTTTCAGGTTTCCCATAAAGAACACTTTAAGATATTGTAAGAGGAAAGACTTGGAATTTGTGGGACCAAAATAACAATCACAACCAAGGTTCTGGAGCCCAGAGTACACAGGTTAGAACTACCAGTAACCAGAAAGTAACTAAATCTGGTCTATTCTTTTTGTGGCGTCACATTGCAGAAGGACTCTTGTTTTTAGAAAAGGAACTGCAAGTGTCTTTGCAATTTATTCAAAGCCCTTATAACTTGGATCATCTAAGATATAACCTCAATATAAGCTAAATCACTTATAAGGAGTTTCTTTCCCTTTTATTACACTATTTAACCACTAGCCCCTTTTGTGGTTTAAGCAAAAGCCGATTTTAATAAGTAGGAAAAAATTACATGCATGAAACTTATAAGCTTCCAATCACTGTATGCCAATAACCAGCTAGTTTTTGCAGAATTTCATAACATGGTATATTTCCAATGGTTCTTTGTGATTTGACAGAAACTTTAAAAACTTTTTCTTCTTTCTTCTCTCTAGTAGTTTCCAAGACTTTTTCGTTTCTTGTGTATCTTGTTGCCTATAAGATGTATTCTTTAATTTGCTCTGAAACTTTAAATTTACTTTTTATGTTTGTCAACAGAAAATAAGTGACAGATGAACCTCATCTTACCAAAATTTGAAGTACCAAATATGTTTAAATTAAAAACATACAAATTCCCTGAATCCTTGACCCTCTACTGCCAAGTAATCCCCAACCCCTGAAGCCTGTTCCTACCCTCTTCTCCTCTCTAAACTGTGAATGGCTCCATCCACCTAGCTGCTCAAACTCCTCCATCAAATCACTTCCACATCCTGTCAATGCTAATCCCAGAGGACATGTCAGAAAACTCCACATACTTCTAGCATCCCAGACCCTGCTCCAAACTACTATCATCCTCCCAACCTCCAAAGTGACCCTTTCACTTATGTTCTTGCTCCCACCCCAACTAATCTCCAAATAACAGCCAGTGAGAGCTTTTAAAAATGTAAACTGCATTCCATCGCACCCCTCTTAAAAACCTTCAAAGGCTTCCTATTACACTCAGAATAAATAAAATTTAATCTTCTGAAAATGGTCTACAAAACCTTATATGGTCTTGTTTCTGCTATTCCTTCCAAGCATATGCTTTCCACTCATGTTTTATACCAATGTCTAAGTATTTGTGTGTTTGGTGTAATGTTTCTCTCCTCCCCTGGACTGCAAGTTGCAGGAAGGGGGACCATGAGAACTTTATGCATCATTCATGATTTGCTTGCACCACACTACCTGGCACGTAGGTTCTCCATAAATTTTTATTAAATGAACTTAAGTTACTATAATCAGTAGGAAATATTCTATATTATATGCAGCCAGTAAAATGGAAATTACAAACAATAGGGAAATGTATACTATACTATGTGAGGAAAGAAAAATAGGAAATGTTATGTAAAATACAGTTGTAGGGCTTCCCTGGTGGCGCAGTGGTTGAGAATCTGCCTGCCGATGCAGGAAACACGGGTTCGTGCCCTGGTCCGGGAAGATCCCACATGCCGTGGAGCAACTAAGCCCGTGAGCCATAGCCGCTAGGCCTGCGCGTCCGGAGCCTGTGCTCCGCAACGGGAGAGGCCACAACAGTGAGAGGCCACAACAGTGAGCGGCCCACATACCGCAAACAAACAAACAAAAAAATACAGTTGTATAACATTTATGATATGATTAACATAATATTTAGAGTATGTATATGTTGTAGATATACAGAACATCTACAATACAATTGAGCACATTAGAACATAGAGTTGTCTTGCATATTTTTTTAAACCAATCCTTATTATAAAGAAAGGGAGATCTATTATAAAAGTTATAAGCGGGGTCTGCCTTCTGAAGTGGCAAGTAGAGTTTGGCTTTGGAGCAGATGATTCCTTTGTCTATAAAGGAACGTTTTGGTGGACCTTTTAGTTACAGAGAGTGAAGCAAAAATCCTTCTCTGACATGGAAGGTGTTTGGAGCTTAACTGCTCTGTGTAATAATGATTTTGTCTTCAATGCAGGTAGAGGTGCATCTCTGTAGATTTTGCTTCCTTTTTGAATAACCTCCTTAGCCTCCCATCCCCTCCTCCCCTTTGGGTAGCAATGGTGGAGAGGGTCTTTCAAAGAGGCTGGAACTTAACCTCTGTAGAAGCATGGGTTAGGGAATAATGCACCGAAGCCAGCTCATGACGTCTCCAAAGACCCAATTGTTAAATTCTCTGGAATTTTGTGAGATCATTGTTAAAAGCAGGCATTATTAAAAATTCATTATTATAATCTTATAATTAAATAAATTTTATTAAAAATAAAGTTAGGGAATTCCCTGGCAGTCCACTGGTTAGGACTCCTCACTTTCACTGCTGAGGACCCAGGTTCAATCCCTGGTCAGGGAACTAAGATTCCGCAAGCCATGCAGTGTGGTCAAAAAAGAAAAAGAAAATAAAGTTAACAAATACTCAAAACTCATCACTTCTTATTTCATTACATTTTACTATCACCTCTGATCTGGAAATTGCTTACGTGCCCTGTATCTGTACGGTGGAAATATTGCATTGATATAATGGAATGTTACTGCACAACTCTCCCCAGCTCTGTGCTTGATGGAGTCGTGTCGATAGCTTGAAATCAGCCATGGTGGCTCCATTTATACGACGGAAATTGGCAACTTCTATAAAATAGGGTTTGATTTATTGTTTTGTTGACTTTCCAGACTGAAGTGATACAGAAAATATTTTAAAATCCAGATTAACCTTTAAATTGTGTCATTTCTGTAACCATTACATTGTGAATAGCACAAAACATTGCCAAAAACAAAATTACTGAAGCTCGGCCTATGTTTTCATTGCTTCACTTTTGCTATATTCCTTAATATAAATGAAAATATCAACCAGCATTTATGTCAGAACTACACTTTTCAATTGCAACCATATGTTGTCTAGGGCACAACAGTTCTGCAAAAATCGATGAAATCACTCCATGAGAATCAATTCCATATCAATCAATTGATAAGGAATTTACTGTAAAAATATTGCATATTTTATTATTATTGTAAATTGTGTTACATCCTTCATATCAGTAAAATTAATAATAAACTTATGTACATATGCATGCACACATTTTTTTCCAGCAAGCCAGTTGTTGAAACAGCGCATCACTGGGTCTGGGCCACTTATGTAGCAGAATGGAATTTGTGGAACACTAAGCTTTCTTTCAGATATGTAGAAACTTTGGGGAAGGAGAACCTAAAAACAGACTGCTCTTCCTGCAATATAAAAGGATGAGAACTCCAGCTATTAGTATTTGGGAACTAAAAATGAGAGTAGTTCCTAAAACCTGAACTGTCAGGTACACATACGTAAAATATTTATGCATATAGACAAGGACTAGGGAGTGATAACTGTCATAAAATAGACAGCAATGGGTTTATGAGTCATTTTTTTTCCTTTATATTAATGATTTTTAATTATCTTGAAAACATATAAAACATAAAAATACATGATTGTAAAGAGAAGTTGTTGGCTCAAAAATAAGAAATATGCAAATTTAGATTTTTTTTTTGCAAATTTAGATTTTATGCCTAGTTCTCAATTTGTCCTAGCATGGGTGAAATAGTTTGGCCTCACTAATTCTGTTTCTCATCTCCAAGGAGTGAAATAGAAACCTAGATCACCAGGTACCCATGAGGAATAAGCAATTCAGTAGCTTTGTCACCATAGTTTCTTAAAAGAATGATAAATGGATCGAAGGACACACTGTATTATAGAAATACTAAAGATAAAGCTAACCACCCTTAAATAGATTACATTTCCTTGGTGGTCAGCTAACATCCTTTACCCAATCTGATGTTTTGCAATATCTATGATCTGTCTTTGGACATTCCTTCATTAATTCTCTTAAGTATAAGAGAATTATACTGCCATTAACTAGCAAACGTGAAAAATTCATTCGAATGAGACTGTTAATTATAGACAGTGCTTTATTTCCTAACTTGGTATCCATATAAATTAAATGTTTTTCCCTCTATAGGGACAGAGAAGCACAATTGTTATTTTTACAAGGCCAAAAGTAAAAAGCAAAATTTCCAGAAATGCCACCAGGTGATAGGGGTCCTAAGACACCCCCCAATAAACCTGGAAGATCTCTCGTATTGTAATGATATGATTTCTCACATACAATTTTACATAAAATAAATCAATGGTAATATTTAAAGATAATTGCTGTGCTAGATGAAGATAGTGTCAAATCGACATTCCTATAGGTAAAAGAAGGTTGCAATTCATCAGGGGAAAACGTTATTTCCTTTAATAAGTAGCCTTTTACCCTCTCATTATTTTCGTTCACTCTAACTGGTGTCAAAATGAGATCAATATCCCATCCTTACCTCTTGAGAGGACTCTTGTAAGGATTACAGGACATATGCAAGGCTCAGTCCAGGCACACAATACACGCTATAGACATGTAGCTATTTTTTACTGTTATTATTATATACATGAAAATGTGACTTCAGCTCTGTACCTGCCTGGAGGCGTATTCCCACGGTACATTTTCACTATCTCATAGCCACCTGTCTCGCCATCTCCCTGAGCCATGTTCACATCTCTGACTTCTTTCTTATTGCCTCATCCAGATTTCTCCAGGATTCTCTGGCCACCTTATAGAAATTAGAGATAGATATTCAGCCCCACTAAAGGTATCCAGGTAGCAGATCTCCTACGATTTTGTGCAGTTAGATTTTTGTAAAGCCCAAAAGATAGATTGTTATAGTTTCTCAGGCTCTTGTCTCATGGTCCTGTTATTCCAGATAATTTACTTTTCCTTATTGTGTTTCTTTATTCATTCTTCTTAATACTAAATACACAATACTATTTCTACTTGGTGTATTTTTAGAACAAATGACCAGTTGTTTTAGAATGATGGAATTAAAGGAATGGGAAGAACCTTAAAGATTAGGAGGTCAAAGCTGTCATCGAAAATTGGGTCTAACCTTGCAACCTTTCCATCCTGTATCTCTCCTGTCTCTTCACCACTTTACATCATTTACACTTGAATAAGCAGCAGTTTTCATCTGTCTACCCTTCCCACCGTAGAAGTGGTCAAGTGACATAGGCTGCTCAAAGTATCTCATCATTCTGGTCACTGTCATGGTCTGAGGGGGGACATGTGAAAAAAACAGGGCTGATTGGTGTCTTTGAAGTGACCCAAGAGACCGGTCACTTTATTGTCTATGGGATCACTAGCAGTGAGGACAGTTCAAGTCTTGAGTCATCTTCCTCACCAAGTGGAGAATGCCTTTCCAGAGAATTCAGTAACTTCTAATTAAATGAAATAATTAGCACTTGTAGCATTCATAGTATATGCCAGGCACTGTGCCTGGTACTTGAACCATATTATTTTATTCAGTCTTTGTAACAAATTTTTAAGGTGGGTACAGTTTTTCCACTTGCAAATGAGAAATTTAAGCCTCAAAGAAGTCAGGTAACTTGCCCAAAACCAAATCCTCAGTACTTGGCAGAGCAAGGATGAAAAGAACTCTTTCCATCACACCACATAGGGATAAAGCATCTCCATGGAAGTGAAATCTGTCCAGTGGCTACACCCAACCTTTTTTCCCCCAACAGAAAAGGTGGGTGTTCCTGTGTAGAGAGCCGAGTTGGGGAGAAGCCCAGTCTAACCCTATCACTACCTAGATGAGACATATTCCTCTGAAATGCGCCCACTGCATGGCTGTGGTGAGAGGTGCCACTGTCTAATTACTAGGCTATGTCACCAGACACACAAGCAGGGGAAAGAGAGACTGAATGTTGCAGACAAGGACTTAAAGCAAATTCAGGCTGGTGGGTATTCCCTGTGTCTTTCAGCCTGTGCCTTCTAGTAGCTGCCGATTCAGACAGAGGTCATGTGGATTAAAAAAAAAAACAAAAACACTAGCAAACTGTCACCAATGCTATGATTAAGTGACAACATGCTGTGGGGTTTCCCATGAAGCTGAGAAGAACTCTGCCTCCTGTTCTGATTTCTAATGTCATTCTTTTGAGTTAATTTTTCCAACATAGAATGACTGAATTCTCTTTCAGTGAGTTCTTCAACATAGAAGAACAAAACATCCTTCCCTTGAAACACACACACACACACACACACACACACACACACACACACACACACACACACACACCAACTCTATTTCTCCTGTCTTGCGTTCCCCTTTCTCTTCTTGGTGATAGAAGTTCTTCCCAGACATTGCTTTGTCAAACATTCCACTTACTGTTCTTCCCTGCCTTCCTTGGAGCATTGCTGAAGACACACAGCTGGAAGAAACAAGTGGAAACTTTTGCCCTGTCCCCATCCCCAGCCCTCAGACAAGTCCTGACTATGGAGCATGGCAGCATCATATGCCAGATTTTCCTGCCAAAGAAAAGGGAGAAGGGTCATTTTTCCCCCAGTTCAGAATTCTCTTTTAAAAGTGCTCTCCACAGGGAGTTTCTCTAAGTGGTTCCTTACCTCTTTCAATACTTTGTTCCATTCCATCATGACTCATTCGAAAGGTCTCTTCCTTGGCCTTCATTTTCTTAATCGTTTACCTCAGAGTATTGAAGGCTACTGCCGTGCAAGGTTCAGGGTAGGATGTATGAGCCAAAAGTGTCCTCGCTCACAATGCCGTCTGCAGGCTGCCCCTGGTGGATCTGGACCACTGCTGCCTCCCTGCACTAATCTTTCCTAGAAAATCTTTACCACCTACAGCAATCACTGAACATTGGACATAGGCGAGCCACGGTGCTCAGTAGAGCACACCATCTCCGGTAACCCTCAAAGTGATCCTATGAGATAGGCATGATTATTATCATTTGCAGATGAAGCATCCACGCTCATCAAAGAAAAGCAACTTAAGTTTACAGAGCTAGTGGTACAGCTTGGACTCAGACTTCAGTCTGTCTGATTCTAAAGCCTGTGCTTTTTTTTTTTTTTTTTTTTTTTTTTGAACCTGTACATTTTATTGCTTCCCAAGGAAAACACTAGAAATTTTACATCAGTATGACTTGCTATTCTTCAAGTCTGCCAGGCCCTTGCTGATTTTGCTTCTTCTGCCTGGAATGCCCTCCTACCCTCTCCGTGCTTGGCAAATGATATCTGCCCTTCAGTCTTCAGCCCTAATTTCCTCTAGGCTGGATTACCTCCTCCTCAGATGTTTCCCATATGACTCTGCACTCACAAGTGCTTCATCACTTGAGCACCATAAGCATCTCTTCCATTGCATCGTCTCCACATTTATTTGATACCAGCATCTTATCAGTGAACCATGTTTGAGGTAGCTATACAATTTATGTATATGTATTTATGTCACTTGCAGTACTATTCTTCTGATATATAATGTATATTTTAAATCAACATGTAATACAAAAAATTTAATATAAAAATTGAAACAATGTTCTCAATATCTTGATAATTATATTGGCTTTTAACTACAGTATTGTAAATAGTTTAGGACACAATTTATACTTAGGGTTGATCATTAAGAGAATTTTAAAAATCAATATTTCAAAAGTCATCTTGATTTTATATTTTTATGTGACTTCTCAACTGATCTAATTTGGTTTGACAATGATGTTACCTCCTAATGCAGTAATGTGTCTTCCAGTTTCCATAGTTCTATAGCTACATATGGACTCCAGCCTAGAAAGCAGTTGACAATACCTTTTCCACATATTTTCACCAGTGGAAGATGCACCCTGATCCCTGCTTTCAAGCACTGAGCCTGGCTCAGGTTCCCACCTCTTTGAGAAGCACTTTCAGTCCAGTTGTCCTGCATAAACTGGTCTCCTGATTGACTCTGCTTATTTGGGAACAGGAAACCAGGAGGCCAACAGGACAGTCCTTCAGCCTTGTCCTTACTTTGCATTTAAATTTCATTTCTGGTCCATGGAGATACTTGTCTTGTTTTAAAGCACCAAAATCTCTTTAAAAATTTCTCATTCTATGGTTTTGTTTTTTTTTTTTTTTTTTTCCTATCTGGGGTAGAGGATGGTACTTAAATGCACAATTCACAACATTATCTCAACATAAGGTCTCTTATCTTTGTATTCCCAGTAATGAGCACAGCTTATCCATGAACGATTGAAGAGTCAATGCAGGCACTCATGACTCCCTGCAAGGAGAAAGCAAACCTACCTTACAGGACTATCTTTTTTTTTTTTTTTTTTTTTTTTTGCAGTACGCAGGCCTCTCACTGTTGTGGCCTCTCCCGTTGCGGGGCACAGGCTCCGGACGCGCAGGCCTAGCGGCCATGGCTCACGGGCCCAGCCGCTCCGCGGCATGTGGGATCTTCCCGGACCAGAGCACGAACCCGTGTCCCCTGCATCGGCAGGTGGACCCTCAACCACTGCGCCACCAGGGAAGCCCACAGGACTATCTTGAGGCTTAAAGTAGTCAGGTCTGACCTTTGCCTTCAGTGTTTTAATTTTTCAGCTAGTTTTATACCATCTGAGTTAGTACACCGAGGAATGTCTGATTGTTAGATAGGAGTTCGTGGGAGGAAGAAGATTGCACAAAACTCTCCTAATCTGAGCTGGTTTCTGCCTGAGGGCCAATTTTGGGAGAGGAGTCAAGCAACTTCATAATTGGAAGGGAGGTGTGAACACCAGATTTACAGAGGAAGCCGCTTGGCTCTGGGCTGGGAGAAAGCAGTGTGGGATGACTAAAGCCAGATCTTCTGGGCTAGAATAAAATGAGATGTGCTGTGTGAAAGAATTTGAAAAAGTGTAATCTTAAATTTGTAACGCGGGGTTTAGCAAGCAGGAGACCTACTTGACCTCTCTGTGGTCAGGTCTTCCCATACACAAATCAAGAGAAATAAATTCTGTGCTTTCCACAACCTGTAGCATGTGTTAAAGGTAGGCAAAGAGTATCAGTGAAACATTTTCAGCTTCCTAGAGGAGAAAGGCCAGCACTGTGTAGGTATATTAATTTTCAAGTGTTTTTAGATTAATGTTATTAGAAAAAGCTTCAAAATATTACTTTTATGAGCCCTTTTGATTTAGAGGTGCTTATTATACATGCTCTACAATTCTGTTATTTATATTGCTTTTCTTTAATTTTATTTTTCACACAAGTAACTTAAAGAATTTAATAGGAGATCTTGGTTAGGAAAGGCACTAAAACTCACATTCTCTTTTTTATACACAGTAAAACTTAAACCTCAAGGGGGAAATACAATTTAAATATATTTGTACTCACCATAAAGCAGAGCTTTGACTCTATTCCCGCTTTGAGGCTGAGAAGAATCCCCATTTGGAAGGTACATTTGGGGTGGCCCTTCTGAGTAGAGGTTGACCCACGGCTATAAGGACAGTCAAGCACCTGGCATACCTGCCAACCTGTTGCTGTATCTATATTTGGCTGCCAGAAAATCTCTTCTTGTAAATAAAAATAAATGCACACATGAAGAAACCAGATGCTATGGAAATAATTTTGCTCAGTTTGAAAATGTTTTTCATGAACTGTAATTTTCAAGAATAAGAATTTGCCTCTGAACAGGCTTTAATAATGGAAATGGAAACAGTTCTAAAGACGAAAGGAAAGTTGGCGTGTTTGAATACCCACAAAAAGATGTATTTCCTAATGTGAGGTGACAGGTATGAAATAAGAACACAAAATTGTTAGCGTTTATGAATATATTATTTGTATTCTTTCCTGAATGCAGGTACCATACTGCAATTTCTATTCAACAGTGAAAAACCTGTGAACCCTGATAAAATTCAACCAGGAGTTATTGTACTTATATCATTACAAAAAGAGACCCCTTTTATTGCTTGAGTTAAGAGTCTGTCCATTTTTATCTTAACCCTGATTTCTGTAAGTTTTTCAGCTATAAAACTGTATAAAGGGTTGAACTTGATGTAAATTCTTCAGAATTGTACGGTTTGCCCCAATTTTTTCTACCCTCTAATCACTTTCGTATATTTTACTGTGATTAGCGCAGGATAAAGCAGTGTGATCTAAAGATCAGAATGCTCTAATTGCTTGTTCGTGTTGACAAAGAGGTCGCATCCCTGTTCTGGATTGAGTTATTAATTGATTAGGCCTAAAGCAGGGAAGCTGGTGTTTAAGAACACCATCCATACTCCTGTCTCTTTCAGATACGTGTATCCTTTGATCCTTACAACAACTTTATGAAGCAGAAAGAGACATCTCCATTTTTATAAATGAGGAAACAGAGGCTCACACAGTAGACAAGTGGTACAAGGGAAATTCCAACCCCCGTCCTCCTGACTTCAAAGGCCCTGCCTGTTAACGCATTCCTCCATAAGATCTTTATTCTCTAATATCAGGGCTCTCAGAAAGTTGGTTACATGGAGGCTTCTGGCCCTCTTCATTTTCTTCTCTTTAATTATAAACTTCCAACAATAATAATCAGCTGCTAGGTGTATGGACTAGAACCAGAAGTGCACTTTTACTCACACCTTTCCTGTGGGGAGAGTAAGACTCTCCTTTGAGAAAGAGCTTAAGTAGCCAGCCTATATCTTCCTTTCTGTCTCCAGCCCCACACAATACCCTCTCCCCGCAGATACCAGTGCCCTCCAGCCACCATCCAGGTGTCCCCTGGACACCTCTCAAGCCTATGCTCCCAAAGGAAGCCTCATTCATTAAGCCTTTGTGGTCAGTCAGCAAGTATGGAACAAGGACCTCTAACAGCCAGAAACTATAGCAGAAGCGGAAGATGTAAGGAGAGGTTAATAATACACAGGTCCTACCCTTCAAGAGTTTACAGTCCACAAGGGGAAACAAATGCATCCAAACAGGTAAAGAACCACAACGTGACACATATTACAGGGCAGTTATGAAGCAAGAAAAATAAGAACACAATAGAGTGAGAAATGAACTCTCCTTGCAGTACTTGGATCACACCTCTTGGAGGAGGTAAGCTTTCTGTTGGGTTTTTTTATTCACATTTTTATTGCAGTATAATTGCTTCACAGTGTTGCATAGGAAGTTAAACAGCTGAGGAAGAAAAAGAGGAGAATTCCCAAAGAGGGGAATTTTACATATAAGGGCAGAGAGGAGTACATGGACAAGGCAGTGGCTAGATGTGAATGAAGTAGAGAGAAAGTAGTGGAGTCCACTGGTTTCCTGTGGCTGCTCTAAGAAAGTACCAAACAGTGGGTATCTGTTTTTTTTTTTTTTTAACTTTATTGGAGTATAGTTGATTTACAATGTTGTATTCGTTTCAGGTGCACAGCATAGTGATTCAGTTATACATATATATATATTCATTCTTTTCCAGATTCTTTTCCCAAATAGGCCATTACTGCACATTGAGTAGAGTTCCCTGTTCTATACAGTAGGTCTTTGTTGGTTATCTATTTTATACATAGTAGTGCATGTATGTTAATCCCAGGCTCCTAATTTATCCCTCCCCCTCACGTTTCCCCTCTGGTAACCATAAGTTTGTTTTTGAAATAAAACAACAGAAATGTATTGTTTCACAGTTCTGGAGGCTCAAAGTCTGAACTCAACGTGTTACCAAGGCCACATTCTGTCTCACAGCTCTAGGAGAGAATCCTTCCTTGTGTTCTACCTGCTGGTGGTTGCTGGCAATTCTTGGTATCCCTTGGCTTGTAGATGCTTCGATCAAGTCACCTGGCCATCTTCTCCCTGGTATTTTCATATTGTCTTTTCTCTCCGTGTGTGTGTGTGTGTGTCTGCCTCTGAATCCAAATGTCCTCTTTTTACAGAACATCAATCACATCAGGTTAAGGTTCACCCTACTGATCTCATCTTAACTTGATTACTACTGTAAAGGCCCTATTTCCAAATAAGTTTACATTCTGAGGTACTGGGGGTTAGAACTTCAACATATCTTTTTGTAGGGGACCCAATTTACCTTTAACGTAGAGTTAAGGCTGAAAAGGTCAATTGGAAACTATTGTGAAGAATCATTATTTAACAAACATTTATCAATCGCATATCAAGTGCCAAACATTGTGCTGGAGAAAAAAATGCCCACACGGATGCTCTAAGTTTTTTGAGCTATGATCCAATGAAATTAGGTTGTAAGAACAGAAAGAACATTGTATCACTCAGCTATTGCTCTGTAATTAATCACTCCATACTTGTTGGCTTAAAATAATAATCATGTATTACTGATCACACATCTGTGGGCCAGCTGGGGGCCAGCTGATCTAGTCTGTGCTTCTGTGAGGAGGTCCTGCTTCAAATATCTCTCATCTTGGATCAGTGGGCCGGTTGAGGCATGTTCTTATCATAACAATGGCAGAGGAGGAGGAGGGCATGTGGAAACAAGCAAGGGCTGCCATTTCTCTTCATAGATCATTGGTCAAAGCAAGATTTATAGCTCAGTTCAAGGTTTAGAGAGAGCAACTATAAAGTCACAAGGCAAAGGGAGCAGATATAGAAAAGGTGAAGGATTGGGGGCAAACTACTCAAATTGGACCTTGCAGGGCTTCCCTGGTGGCACAGTGGTTAAGAATCCACCTACCAATGCAGTGGACACGGGTTCGAGCCCTAGTCCGGGAAGATCCCACATGCCGCGGAGCAGCTAAGCCCGTGCGCCACAACTACTGAGCCTGCGCTCTAGAGCCTGAGCGCCACAACTACTGAGCCCATGTGCCACAACTACTGAAGCCCGTGTGCCTAGAGCCTGTGCTCCACAACGAGAAGCCACCATGTTGAGAAGCCCGCGCACCACAATGAAGAGTAGCCCCCGCTCACCGCAACTAGAGAAAAGCCCACACACAGCAAACGAGGACCCAGTGCAGCCAGAAATAAATAAATAAAAATAAATAAATGAAAAAAAATGGGACCTTGCAGTCAAATAGGCTTGAGGTTATGTGTGATAGATATATGACAGATAAATAGAGAGAGAGGGAGAGAGAGAGAAATATGTGAAATTATTATTTTGGTAATACACAGTCCTTTGGCTCTCTTAACACTAGACAATAGCTTGCTCCTACAGAATATCTGAAGTCAGACTCTCCTTTTTTTTTTACTCCTTGTTCTTTTAATCTCCTCTTGGTTTGTTTTCAAAGATGGAAAAATCTAATAACATAAAATGATAAGTACTGATAATGGTATAATATAATGTCTTCCCAGGAATACATTGAGGGATTCTGTCTAACCTGGGGGTGGATATGGCTTAATCTATGACAAAGAGGTAATAATGGAGGAATCTCAGGCACCTATGAAGGACGTTGGGGTTAAGCAGAATCCTCCCACTATGCTACATAGGCAGCCACCTATTTTACCCTTATGTAAAGCAGTTATGATGCTAAAGGCCCAGAAAAGTCTCTGTACCTAGTTCTCCTTATCAATCATCACCAATAGAGGGTGATGCTCAGGGCTGGCTGTCGGGATACCTTATAGAAATGCAGATTATATCTAGACTTTGGGACCGTATCCACCTGTGTGCTCTGACAACATCTTTATGCTGTCAGTACTCAGTCAGTGCTTTTCCCCCATCATTACTGTCATTAACATCATCCTCCTACCCATAAATGTGTCGTCTGCCTCACTGCCGTGGCAACTCCCACACACCTGAAGTGCAAAGCCATCTCTAGGCTTCTCCTGACAATTGAATTATAGCATAAACCATATCAACTTTTGATCTGTGAAAAAGAGAAGGCTCTGGGATGCTTCCTCAGGCAGAAACACACATTTGCTTTTATGCAGAACAAAACTTTAAAGAAGGAGTAAATGACTCTTTAGGCTCACTTCTAATCACTAGATTTTTTTCCCCTCTAATTTTAAAAGTAGAGTATGGTCATAAACAATAAGGAGGGCTTCCCTGGTGGCGCAGTGGTTGAGAATCCGCCTGCCGATGCAGGGGACACGGGTTCGTGCCCCGGTCTGGGAAGATCCCGCATGCCGCAGAGCGGCTGGGCCCGTGAGCCATGGCCGCTGGGTCTGCGCGTCCGGAGCCTGTGCTCCGCAACGGGAGAGGCCACAACAGTGAGAGGCCCGCCTAGCACCAAAAAAAAAAAAAAAACAATAAGGAAAATTATAAAAAGACTAAATAAATCATCGGCCCTTATACCATCACCCAGAGATAACCATAGTTAACACGTTAGTGCTTTTTTTTCATGGTATTCTTGCATATACATAAATACATATTTTACATAAAATTAGAACACAGAGAATAGATGGCTTACTTTTATTCATCTTTAATATTGTGGTCATTAACCCAGATCATTTTCACTAAATATTCTTGAAGGACATGATTTTTATGCTTTTAGGGTAGTTCAACAAATCCATTGATACCTTTTCACTTCTACATTTCTCATGGTCACACTTGATATCCATGAATCAAAAAATAAGGACCTCATTTTAAGGATATTCATGGCTAAGATATTGACCTCCCATTCTTTTTTTTTTTTTTTTTTTTTTTTTTGCAGTACGCGGGCCTCTCACTGTTGTGGCCTCTCCCGCTGCGGAGCACAGGCTCTGGACGTGCAGGCCCAGCGGCCATGGCTCACAGGCCCAGCCGCTCCGCAGCATGTGGGATCCTCCTGGACCGGGGCACAAACCCGTGTCCCCTGCATCGGCAGGCGGCCTCTCAACCACTGCACCACCAGGGAAGCCCTTGACCTCCCATTCTTAACGCTTGTCACAAACTGAGTCTCCCAGAAAGCAGAGCCTGTGGCTGAGGGTATGTATGCTCTTAATTTACTGGAGGGAAAAGTGGGGGAAAAGAGGAGAGAAGTGGGGAAGGAAGGCGAGACAATACAAGGATGCATTATCAAGCTGGCTGCCACAGGAATGTTCAGGGAGCTGTATAACCAGAATCTCAAGGTCATCCATAGGAAGACAGAAGGAAGAGCCTTTATCCACATGCACCCATCTCCCATTCAACTCAGATTCAGTCCACAGAGCTTTAATTCTGCACTTAGAGTTTGCACATGCATGGATACCAGATGGATCCCTGGTCATCAGCCAGAGGCAAGGCATGGTCAGCTGGGGCCACATGACCACATGAGGTCTAGGAAGCTGGTGCTGAGCCGAAAAGAGACAGAGAAGTGGTGCAGAAGTGGTGTCTGATCTAATGTCTTGTCTACTCTGTCTGTGACTACACGACTATTTAAAACACAAGCCCAAAACACAGTCAATGTTGTTTAAAAGAACTACTAATTTTACAGTTAGTCTACAGTGTTAGGAGGCCGAGAGGTATGAGGGAAGAAAACCAGGGGACAGGGGTTGGTGTGTCACATCCTAGTAGGACAGTCACAACCGCCTGCCATTCCTTCAAAACCCTCCTAAAAATAATCACTCTGGGATGACTTTCATTATTTACTCCCCCTGAATGAGCATTGCTTGCTTGATTCTCCCCTGGTATTTCTGTGCTCTCTTCATACTGCAGCCACGACAATCTTGTAGGATGGACTCTCAGTTTAACAAGGTAGAAATTCCTAAGAATGACAGCTTACCCTTTCATAGATATGCATGTCTTCAAAATTGTGTAGTAATTGAAAATAGAATTTGAGAGCTAGGGGCACTTCATTTCAATACATAAATGATATCCAATCCCCATTCTGTAAACAACGTCGTATGGGGCAGTTCAGTGGACATTAATTCAATATGGCAGTGAGTCTGGCAATAAGGTAGCACAGTATACAAATGTTTTGTCCATCCAATACGCCTTGATCACCCATTCATTCACACCAAGTATGAGTAAGATATACATGAAAATCAGATACAACCCTTTATTTCAAAGGTTTTACAGTTGACAAAAGAGCATTTTCTACGTTTGTTACAAGCTCAAAGTATACTCTTAAATATATTAACTAGTTAGATGTTTATAATGACCCTGGGGAATGAAGGTTAAGCCTCAGGGCTCTGGATTTAGAGAGATGTAGCTTCAACTTTGGTTTTGCCATTAGTGGCAGTGTGGTCGGGGGGGGGGGTTCCAAGCCTCACCTCACTCGTGTATAAAAGAAGAATAATGATAATATGCACTTTGTCTGGTTGCTGTGAGAATAAGATAAGAAAATATATGTAAAGCACTTAGTACATCAAGCATATAGTAATTCAGTGAATGTTAACTGTTTTAATATTGTTCAGATTTCACAGTGAATTTAAATGCTTTGTTTAGGATCCTACCTCGCAGCCAGGGCCAGAACCCTTGTTTTCTGTCTCCCCAGTCTAGTGATACTTCCTTTGAAGTATAACAATGAGGAATATGGACTTTTCCAGACTTTCAACCCTAACATCCAGAACAATATTCCACCTGTAATGGAGAGTCAGGAAATACTGCTGAATAACTCACTGACAGCAGACTCCAAGTCAAATTATAGAGTTGCAAATGCAGAATAAAAATAAAATGTGTCAGTGCTTCTTGGCATTGCTTTGGAAGATATTAAAGATATCAAACATAGTTTGTTCTTTTGGTCCACCAGCTGGCGAGAAAAACCACAGGTGCTCAGATCATGAACAAATCCTTTAAGGAAACATTTTGCTTTGGCAGAGTTGGCCTGACCACAGGGATGTTGGGGAGATAATCCCAGTCCTCATCCTCTTGTCAGGTGGAAAGCAGGAGGGTATAAGACTGACCGAGGGAAGGAAAGGCATCTTGCTTTGGGCTGAGGAAAGGCCTGGGGCAGACTGCACTGCCCAGACATCCAGAGAGGGGGAAACTCCTCCTGGATCACTGGCATCTGACTAAATGGGTCTGCGACAAGCAAGATAAGTCCACGCAAGCGTGAAAGTTTCAAGTCATTGAAGTCCAGCCCAACCGGAACAAAAGGATAGAGGCTTCCTTGAGAAAGAGCCAGTGGCATGGAATCCATATCCTGAAATGTGTACCTGTGTTTGTTCTCTGGCCACCAATGGTTCTAAAAAAGCATGTTGTTGGAATTTTTCTATTTCATTACCTGAGTACAACTACCATGGGCTTTCTAGTCACCATTTCTTGAGCATCTGTTCTACACCATGGACACCATTTATTGTACATCACCTCACTTCATCCTCCCAATTCTCCTACAGCCGTGGAGAATTGGAGCTCAGGGTAGGGGGTTTGTTCCTTTTGCCCACAACGATATCCCCAGTGCCCAAAACAGAGCCTTGCAGAGTAGGTTCTCAGGAGTTTTTGTTGAATGTATTAAGAGGATAAAGGTTATTATCCAAACCTGAAACTCAGAAGGGTGAAGTGACTTGCACAATCTAGGAAATGAAGTGGCTAAGACTGGAACACAGATCCATCAAATTCCAAATCCCACACTCTCGGCCACAGCCCTCCTCACTCTTACTGGTTTCTCTAATTCTAGGCTCTCCCCTCTTCAAAGCAGATCTTAGATGCCAGATATAGTGTCTGTTTTGTTTGCTTCTGGACGTATTCCTTGCTCTCAATATGCTTGTACTCATGTTTTAGACTCCTAACAAAGACCAACAATCATAAGGAACATTTTTAACTGCCTAGACATGTAATGAGAGATTTGTCGTTTCTGGGACATGAGACATTTTTGCTTGCTGAGGTAGTCAGGAACTTTGTTGAAGAGGTGCAACATGGGTGAATCCTAAGGGATGGGAGGGGATTCAGAGAGAGGGTAGAATGAATTGGTAATTTCAAATCCAATCCAAGCACATGGTATATCTCTCCATCTATAGGTATCATCTTTATTTTCTTTCATTGGTGTCTTACAGTTTTCTGCATACAGGTCTTTTGTCTCCTTAGATAGGCTTATACCTGGGTAATTCTTTCTTTTTGTTGCAATGGTAAATGGGACTGTTTCTGTAAGTTCTCTTTCAGATTTTTCATCATTAGTGTATGCCACCAGCAGCGGTGGGTCCTCAAAGTGCAGCAACAATCGACGAGAGGGGGTAGGGAACCGAACGCACCAAGGTATGGGATCAGAAGGGCACAAGCAACTGATGGTTGCAAGGCAAGTTTAATAACAAAGCATAGCCATCTATATACCCCTAAAGCAGGGAATTTGCTTAGTCATGCTTTATCGGCATCAGCTGGTTGATTGGTTTTTCGGCTTAGTCACGCCTTATCGGCATCAGCTGGTTGATTGGCTTCTCGGCTTCTCCCTCAAAGGCACCAATTTCCCCTCCAGGGTTGCTTTTCCTAGCTTTAGGGAACAACCAGGGACTCCCAGTAACTGAGCAGGTCCCTGGAGCGATTTGGCCAAAGGCCATCTCCTTTTTTATGTTCATACCATAAAGTCCAGGATGCATACCAAGGAGAGTACAGTCGGGCCCTGAGGCTTATGAGGGTCTTAATGGCGCCTTCCTCAGAGGGCAATGCTCGCCACATTTCCCCCTCTTTTATTTTTTTAAAGCTTGATAATGCAATTTCAACCCATACACCTCCTGACGAAGAGCAGCGAGACGGCCAACAATAAAGCGTAATAAACAAGGTAAGGCAATTAACATCAACAATACACATGACCCCACGGTAATCAATCCTGTGAGTCCATTTTGAAACCAATGCATTGGGTTTAACCATTGAAGCTGATCCAAGAGTCCTTGAATTAATTGTTGGGGCCCGTCTTCTTGTAAATGAGCTTCTTGAATTGCTTGTATTTCTGCAATGAGCTTCTTGAATTGCTTGTATTTCTGCATTAAGTTTTTGTATGTCCAAACTAATGTGTCCATCAGTCTATACACTTAAAAAGTGCATTTTTACTTTGTTCCAATCCCAGTCAGTTTCATTATAAGCGTGTTGAGTCACACAAATCCAAGTATATTTAGCATGGCAAATCAAACGCATTTTCAATTTTAAAGCCATAATTTGGTCTCCTAAACCTATGAGAGCATTTTTTAACGCATCAACCTCAGTTTTTAGTTGAGTATCAATATGACTTTGTAATGCTAATGCAATACTGGTATTTTTAGACAATTAACATAATGTGCTTGTTGTACAGTTTTACTTAATGCTAAACCGGCGGTAGCGGCTGTGGCTGTTAAAGTGGCTAAGGCTAATATGCTACATATTAATATTCCAATGAATCGTTTAGGTCTTTTTAAAGCTTCAGATAATTCTAGCCAAGCTTGCATGCTAGTACTATGATACCATGGTTCAGAAATATTTACAGGCAGCATTACATAGGAAGGTTGTTTTAACATCATAACAGAAAAAGTTCCTTTCATAGGCAGAATGCAAGTACTAAAAATACAATTTGACAAGTTATATTATATCCTAAGGAACCAGAAGTAAACTCAATCTGTAAATCTCCTATTAGCAAGGCATATGAGGGTATAACACAAGTAATAACCGGTTGATAAGAATAAAACAATGCAAACTTCCCAAAATCCCAATGCTTATAAAAAAACCAAACAATTATTAGTAACAGAAACTGAAGAAATTAAAATGGTACCATTATTATAATTTAAGGTGCACCAGATTTGAGAATTTAAAATCAGATTGGGGAAAATCAGAAGGAAAAAAGGAGGGAAACTTCAAACTTGTAACAGCTTTAACTACCTTTAAACTATGGCCGGCCAGTAAAGTCCCTTGTCCTCCTACATATACTTCAACACAAAAATAGTATCTTTGACTTTGTAGCTCCTATTAGAGCTCCACTTTCAGCTTTATGATTAGACCTATCTTTGTTGCTGTAATTA
Organism: Kogia breviceps; assembly: GCF_026419965.1. NCBI lineage: Eukaryota > Metazoa > Chordata > Mammalia > Artiodactyla > Physeteridae > Kogia > Kogia breviceps. The sequence continues at coordinate 49,756,164 of NC_081316.1, read as the reverse complement.
CCAGTCTCATTCTTTCCATTTTTGTTATTGTTGCCCTGTGAAATCATTTTTTCTAGAACAGCAAGAAGATGTAAAGCTTTCTCAGCTTGGTAGGTTAATATATACAGGTCTACGAGCAAAAAACACACTGCTTGGGCAAATTTTTCTTCAAAAGGTTCTATGAACTGATAAAGTTTTTCACCAACGGATATGGCTTCTGTATACTGTCAGACATGATACAGGATGACTGCTTGATTGTAATACAACATACTGTTTTCGACATCATCTAATCCATCCATTTCTACAACAGCCGAGTGCACCTGATTCTTCAACTGCTTAAGTGTCTGTCTTAAACTATCTGTTGTTGTCTGGTTACTTTTGAAAAACTCAGCTACTGCCGTATTCAAAATTATTTTATAATCGTCTTTGTTTATATCTTGTAGGCAGGCAAGATGTTGCAGACAGACATCATACTTTCCAGCTATGAAAGCCTGGAAAGCACTGGTGGACAACTCCTTCTCTTGATCAGTGATCTCAGGTCGGTTCTTGGATACTTTTGTCCCATATTTTTTTTTACTTCTGACTATTGCCCCGAGTTACTATCAACTTTACTATCTGGCCACACTTTCACTCTTAACTCCGGGGATTCACTTACCGAGATTCAGATGTCCCTCTTGTCAAGTCCCTGCTCGGACGCCACTTGCCGCCAGCCGCGGTGGGTCCTCAAAGTGCAGCAACAATCGACTAGAGGGGGTAGGGAACTGAATGCACCAAGGTATGGGATCAGAAGGGCATAAGCAACTGATGGTTGCAAGGCAAGTTAAATAACAAAGCACAGCCATATATATACCCCTAAAGCAGGGAATTTGCTTAGTCATGCTTTATCGGCATCAGCTGGTTGATTGGTTTTTCGGCTTAGTCACGCCTTATCGGCATCAGCTGGTTGATTGGCTTCTCGGCTTCTCCCTCAAAGGCACCAATTTCCCCTCCAGGGTTGCTTTTCCTAGCTTTAGGGAACAACCAGGGACTCCCAGTAACTGAGCAGGTCCCTGGAGCGATTTGGCCAAAGGCCATCTCCTTTTTTACGTTCATACCATAAAGTCCAGGATGCATACCAAGGAGAGTACAATCGGGCCCTGAGGCTTATGAGGGTCTTAATGGCGCCTTCCTCAGAGGGCAATGCTCGCCACAAGTGTATAGGAATGCAAGAGATTTCTGTGCATTAATTTTGTACGCTGTTACTTTACCGAATTCATTGATTAGCTCTAGTAGTTTTCTGGTAGCATCTTTATTATTTTCTATGTATAGTATCATGTCATCTGCAAACAGTGACAGTTTTACTTCTTTTCCAATTTGTATTCCTTTTACTTCTTTTTCTTCTCTGATTTCCGTGGCTAAAGCTTCCAAAACTATGTTGAATAATAGTGGTGAGAGTGGACATCCTTCTCTTGTTCCTAATCTTAGAGGAAATGCTTTCAGTTTTTCACCATTGAGAACGATGTTGGCTGTGAGTTTGTCATATATGGCCTTTATTATGTTGAGGTAAGTTCCCTATATGCCTACTTTCTGCAGGGTTTTTATTGTAAATTGGTGTTGAATTTTGTCAAAAGCTTTTTCTGCATCTATTGAGATGATCATATGGTTTTTATCCTTCAATTTTTTAATATGGTGTATCATATTGATTGATTTGCATATATTGAAGAATCCTTGCATTCCTGGGATAAACCCCACTTGATCATGGTGTATGATTCTTTTAATGTGCTGTTGGATTCTGTTTGCTAGTATTTTGTTGAAGATTTTGGCATCAGTGTTCATCAGTGATATTGGCCTGTAGTTTTCTTTATTTGTGACATCTTTGTCTGGTTTTGGTATCAGGGTGATGGTGGGCTCGTAGAATGAATTTGGGAGTGTTCCTCCCTCTGCTATATTTTGGAAGAGTTTGAGAAGAATAGGTGTTAGCTCTTCTCAAAACGTTTGATAGAATTCTCCTATGAAGCCATCTGGTCCTGGGCTTTTGTTTGTTGGAAGATTTTTAATCACAGTCTCAATTTCAATGCTTGCGATTTGTCTGTTTATATTTTCTATTTTTTTCTGGTTCAGTCTCAGAAGGTTGTGTTTTCCTAAGAATTTGTCCATTTCTTCAAGGTGGTCTATTTTATTGGCATATAGTTGCTTGTAGTAAACGCTCATGATCCTTTGTGTTTCTGCAGTGCCAGTTGTTACTTCACCTTTTTCATTTCTAATTCTATTGATTTGAGTCTTTCCCCTTTTTTTCTTGATGAGTCTGGCTAATGGTTTATCAATTTTGTTTATCTTCACAAACAAGCAAGTTTTATTTTTATTGATCTTTGCTATCATTTCCTTCTTTTCTTTTTCATTTATTTATGATCTGATCTTTATGATTTCTCTGCTTCTGCTAACTTTGGCGTGTTTTTGTTCTTCTTTCTCTAATTGCTTTAGGTGTAAGGTTAGGTTGTTTATTTGAGATGTTTCTTGCTTCTTGAGGTAGGATTGTATTGTTATAAACTTCCCTTTTGAACTGCTTTTGCTGCATCCCATAGGTTTGGGGTTGTCGTGTTTTCATTGTCTTTTGTTTCTAGGAATTTTTTGATTTCCCCTTTCATTTCTTCAGTGATCTCTTGGTTATTTAGTAGTGTATTGTTTAGCCTCCATTGTTTGTGCTTTTTTATGTTTTTTTCCCTATAATTGATTTCTAATCTCATAGCACTGTTCTTGGAAAAGATACTTGATATGATTTCAATTTTCTTAAATTTACTGAGGCTTGATTTGTGACCTAAGATGTGATGTATTCTGGAGAATGTTCCATGTGCACTTGAGAAGAAAATGTATTCTGTTGTTTTTGGATGGAATGTCCTATAAATATCAACTAAGTACATCTTGTTTAATGTATCATTTAAAGCTTGTGTTTCCTTATTTATTTTCATTTTGGATGATCTGTCCATTGGTGAAAGTGGAGTGTTAAAGTCCCCTACTATGATTGTGTTACTGTCGATTTCCCCTTTTATGGCTGTTAGCATTTGCCTTATGTATTGTGGTGCTCCTATGTTGGGTGCATAATTATTTATAATTGTTATAGCCTCGTCTTGGATTGACCCCTTGATCAATATGTAATGTCCTTCTTTGTCTCTTGTAATAGTCTTTATTTTAAAGTCTATTTTGTCTGATATGAGAATTGCTACTCCAGCTTTGTTTTGGTTTCCAGTTGCATGGAATATATTTTTCCATCCCCTCACTTTCAGTCTGTATGTGTCCCTAGGTCTGAAGTGGGTGTCTTGTAGACAGAATATATATGGGTCTGGCTTTTTTATCCATTCAGCCAGTCTATGTGTTTTGGTTGGAGCATTTAATCCATTTACATTTAAGGTAACTATCGATATGTATGTTCCTATTACCATTTTCTTAATTATTTTGAGTTTGTTATTGTAGGTCTTTTCCTTCTCTTCTGTTTCCTGTCTAGAGAAGATCTTTTAGCGTTTGTCGTAAAGCTGGTTTGGTGGTGCTGAATTCTCTTAGCTTTTGCTTGTTTGTAACGGTTTTAATTTCTCCATCAAATCTGAATGAGATCCTTGCTGGGTAGAGTAATCTTGGTTGTAGGTTTTTCCCTTTCATCACTTTAAATATGTCCTGCCACTCCCTTCTGGCTTTCAGAGTTTCTGCTGATAGATCAGCTGTTTACCTTATGGGGATTCCCTTGTATGCTGTTTTTCCCTTGCTGCTTTTAATATGTTTTCTTTGTATTTAATTTTTGATAGTTTGATTAATATGTGTCTTGGTGTGTTTCTCCTTGGAGTTATCCTGTATGGGACTCTCTGCACTTCTTGGAGTTGATTGACTATTTGCTTTCCCATATTAGGGGAGTTTTAAACTATAATCTCTTCAAATATTTTCTCAGTCCCTTTCTTTTTCTCTTCTTCTTCTGGGATCCCTATAATTTGAATGTTGCTGTGTTTAATGTTGTCCCAGAGGTCTCTGAGACTGTCTTCAATTCTTTTCATTCTTTTTCCTTTATTCTGCTCTGCAGTAGTTATTTCCACTATTTTACCTTCCAGGTCACTTTTCCATTTTTCTGCCTCAGTTATTCTGCTATTTGTTTCTTATAGAGAATTTTAAATTTCATTTCTTGTGTTGTTCATCATTGTTCTCTGCTCTTTATTTCTTCTAGGTCCTTGATAATCATTTCTTGTATTTTCTCCATTCTGTTTCCAAAATATTGGATCATCTTTACTATCGGTACTCTGAATTCTTTTTCAGGTAGACTGCCTATTTCCTTTTCATTTGTTAATTCTGGTGGGTTTTTACCTTGCTCCTTCATCTGCTGTGTATTTCTCTATCTTCTCATTTTGCTTAACTTACTGTGTTTGGGGTCTCCTTTTCACAGGCTGCAGGTTCATAATTCCCATCATTTTTGGTGTTTGCCACCAGTGGGTAAGTTTGGTTCAGTGAGTTGTGTAGGCTTCCTGGTGGAGGCAACCGGTGCCTGTGTTCTGATGGATGATGCTGGATCTTGTCTTTCTGGTGGGCAGGACTGAGTCTGGTGGAGTGTTTTGGGGGTGTCTGTGACCTTATGATTTTTGGCAGCCTCTCTGCCAGTGGGTGGGGTTATGTTCTTGTCTTGCTATTTGTTTGGCATGGGGTGTCTAGCACTGGCTAGACACAAAGAAGCACTCACATACACATTCACAAAGTGAAAAAGGAAAAAAATATGTATATAAAAGGAAGAGAGCAAGGAAATCAATATACCAATCTAACAGTGATAATATGGTCTAAATAATAAACTAAGATAAACATAAAACTAGAAACAAATTCGATGCAGAAAGCAAACCCCACGTCTACAGTTGCTCCCAAAGTCCACCGCCTCAATTTAGGATGATTCGTTGTCTATTCAGGTATTCCACCAATGCAGGGTACATCAAGTTGATTGTAGAGATTTATTCCACTGCTCCTGAGGCTGATGGGAGAGATTTCCCTTTCTCTTCTTTGTTCTTACAGCTCCCGGGGTTCAGCTTTGGATTTGGCCCCCCCTCTGCATGTAGGTCGACCTCTGGCATCTGTTCTTTGCCCAGATAGGACGGGGTTAAAGGAGCAGCTGATTAGGGGACTCTGGCTCACTCAGGCTGTGGGGAGGGAGGGGTACGGATGAGGAGCGAGCCTGCGGCGGCAGAGGTCAGTATCACTTTGCACCAGCCTGAGGTGTGCTGTGCCTTCTCCCAGGGAAGTTGTCCCTGGATCACGGGACCCTGATAGTGTGGGCTGCACAGGCTCCCGGGAGGGGAGGTGTGGACAGTGCTTGCACACAGGCTTCTTGGTGGCTGCAGCAGCGGCCTTCGCGTTTCATGCCAGTCTCCAGTGTCCATGCTGATAGCCGCTGCTCGTACCTGTCTCTAGAGCTCGTTTAGGCGGTGCTCTGAATCATCTCTCCTCACGCATGCTGAAACAATGGTCTCTTGCCTCTTAGGCAGCTCCAGACTTTTTCCCGGACTCCCTCCCAGCTAGCTGTGGCACACTAGGCCCCTTCAGGCTGTGTTCCCACAGCCAACTCCAGTCCTCTCCCTGGGATCCGACCTCCAAAGCCAGAGCCTTAGCTCCCAGCCCCCGCCCACCCCGGCAGGTGAGCAGACAAGCCTCTCAGGCTGGTGAGTGCTGGTCGGCACCGATCCTCTTTGGGGGAATCTCTCCACTTTGCCCTCTGTACCCCTGTTGCTGTGTTCTCCTCCTTGGCTCCAAAGCTTCCTCCCCACCACCCCCCATCTACACTAGTGAAGGGGCTTCCCAGTGTGTGGAAACCTTTCCTGCTTCACAGCTCCCTCCCACTGGTGCAGGTCCTGTCCCTATTCTTTTGTCTCTGTTTTTTCTTTTGCCCTACCCAGGTACATGGGGAGTTCCTTGCCTTTTGGGAGGTCTGAGGCCTTCTGCCAGAGTTCAGTAGGTGTTCTGTAGGAGTTGTTCCACATGTAGATGTATTTCTCATGTATCTGTGGAGAGGAAGGTGATCTCCACGTCTTACTCCTCCGCCATCTTTCTGATTGCTTCTTACAACCAACCAGGATTGCTTGTAATTACCTGCCTCAAAATTCCCATCTCAAGGTTTCAGAAATTGTGTGCCCCTGTGACTATGATGGGAACAGCATTCATAAGGTGCACAGACAAGTTCAGCTTGACACCCATGCAAAACAGCACTTAACATTGTCAGGAGATCAAAGCTGCTGAGGCAGCAGGATTTTCCCCAGTCTCCTCCACTTCCTCTATTTTGATTCTAATTATGGGGGAGATGCACCCAAAGTATACTTGATACAGAGAAGCACTTCCTTCTATCACTCACGTGCCAGACCCTGGTAGCATAAAATCATATGAACCAGGGTGTAAAGGAAAGAAAGTTGTAAACAGGGCCAAATAAATGCAGATATAGCTTCTGTTCTCTCCCCAGATGGTTCATGTCCCCTCCCCAGCAGGTCTGTAGTTGGTGCCAACCTGAGGGGAATAGGTTAGAACACCTTTTGGATACTGTGGATGGTTTTCCCACCAGCTGCGCCTGCCTAAGCTAAATGAATTGGTTAATTGAAGCAATTACCTGGCAATTCAAGTCCAAACACCACCCCATCATCAGGAGGAAAAAGAATAATGTGGAGTTTTTGACAAATTAGTTAGACTGACTGCAGCCTGTGCATAGATTTACAGGTTGAGTTAAAGGGGTGTGGCACTTCCATCCTTGAGGACACAGATCAGGCTTCACATGGGCTTACTCTGAACTCTGAACACATGTGTGTATGTGAAGAGTAGTGGTTTTCAAGTGTTAACAAGCATCAGAAAAGAGAATCACCAGGAGAGTTTGTTAAAACTCAAATCTGTGGGCTCCACCTCCAGAATTTCTGGTTCACTAAGTCTGGCGTGAGGCCTGGGAAAGTGCATGTCTAACAAGTCCAAATTGACATGAATGCCACTGGTCCAGGGACCACATTTTGAGAACCACTGATCTGGGGCTCTCTCTCTCAAGAAAATGAAAACAGTACAAGGCTTCCTATGGCAAATCCATGCTCTGCCACCTCTTGGAAACTCAAACGAGGCTGAGATGTATTTATTCATTCAACCTGCAAAGAGTTTGTTGAGCACCCAAGTGATGCTCACCTTGGTGATACAGCGATAAGCACCAGTCTTTATCCTCAAGAGGCTCCCATTCTGGTGGAAAGACAGACACGAAACCAGATGAAGATGAGGATGAGGCAGTGTGAGAAGTGATATCACAGAGGTAAAGACTGGATGCCACTGGGAACACAGACACTCCACTGGGACTGGAGGTTTATCACTTTTGGGCTTGGTGGGATAGCAAAGAATTGAGAATAAAGGCGTTAAGGTTGAGAGGTCTGTTAACATCCATAAAAGTCAGCCTTACTGAATCCAAGGGCTGCACCCATAAAAGTCAGTCTTACTGAATCCAAGGGTTGTCATAGGCAAGCTCCCTGATTTCAGGGACCATTTATGCCACTAAGATCTCCATCTGCCCGTCTGCACACAGTAGGTTTTTAGTGTATGAATGAGTTGCTGTCAATGTTTCATAAATGCTGTCTAAGGACACAATCTGCCCAATGAAAAATGTATGGAGAGAGGTAGCTTTTTTCAAATTGACTCCTGAATCAGAGTCAGAGGAAAAGAACAGTTAATCACCACAAATCTGGTTGAATTTGGACTGGCAGATTTTGAAATGAAAACAAAAAAACACAAAAAACCCTGAATCCTATGATCAACTCCTTGAACCTGCTACTTCCTCATAATCGGTAGGGTTTGTTTGTTTTTTTTTTCACTTTACTGAAAATCAACTGTATTTGGCAAGTAGTTATTTTTGGATGAACAAAGTTATCAGGTACAAAAATAGATGATATTCTTCCAGCATTCTTTGACAACAGCCACAGGCAGCAAGGTGCTTGTTCACAGTGACGTTTTTGTTATGCAAATAGTTTGATGCAGTTCATTTTTGAAAAATTATGCTGACATTCATGGCTAACATTTGGCCTGGTGAAATGAAATAGGTATTAATGTTTGAGCTAAAGCATTCCAAAAATAAGGGTAAGTAGACCTTTTCATGAATTCAAAATGAAGAGGGTGTTTATGTTCCTTAATTTAAGGCAATATGCCAACATTTATTTTTAATAATACTTTGCTGATTCAATTAAGATCATGTAATAAAATCAATTGCTATAATTCCTTCACTAACCTCTTGGAAAGGCTTTTTCCTTTTCTTTGGTTCAGGGGCTCCTGAGTTTAGATGGATTTTTTTTAACATTCCTTTTTTGGATTAGTCAATGAACAAAGTAGAAGATCACGTACTTCTTCCTTTTAGCAAGTAGACAAAAGTCTTTGTTCTGTGCCTGGACTATTTTTTTGGAGATGCACTAAAGCCTGAAGCAATAAGTAGCTAAGACACTTAGGCAAATTAAAAGACAGGGAGATAAATTTTAACTACTTGTCCAACACTTTTCCTGTCTAAGATTTTATGGAACATATAATAAATGGTGACCTCACTTTTATGTTACATATCAACTTTCCCTTTGATTGGTAAAGGAATGTCTTAATTTACAAATAAGCCATGTTCCCAAAGTTTGTAAGCCAGTTGTTTTAAACTTGGAATGTTTTTCCCACAGAAATATGTTATAAATTGTGGTCTGACTAGATTAGCCCACATAAGCATGTTTTATTTATAATACAACCTATCTATTGTATTGAAATATAGGAGCAGACAATAAATATCAATACTTTATGAATAATTTTAAAAGCAGTGATTTTGAATAAAAAACTAAAATTTCACTTCAAGATACTCGAAGAAAAGAAGGTTTAGGTAAAGATCAATAGGGTAGATGAAAACTTTTGGTGAAGATGATGAAGTGGGATCCTGAAACTATTAATACCTTAGTATTTGATGACATTTATCATTTATAGTATTATGTCAAAACACATATCAGGTGTAACCCTAAATATCCTGTTTGCTTATTAGCCATGGTTAGTGTTGAACTTTAGTTTATAAAAAACGAAGGATGGGGTGGTAGTGATCTTTAAACAAACAACGTGAAGCATTCATTTGTAGTCCTTCTTACTGTTACATTTCTTTATATAATCACTTGATAAATAGTGACTTATCCACTGGCCCAAAGATCCAAGAGTGCAGATATCCGTCTTTGCTAACCATTATATCCTCAGCACTTAGCAGAGAGCCAAGTACAGCTGCTTGGAAGTATTGCTTGAATGACTAAAAAAGAAAAAGAGGAATGGTCTAAAGAATATAGAATTGCAGATGCATTAAAAATGAGTGTCTGATATTATATTTATTATTAGTCTCTGTGTAGCCAAAGAGTGGAGAGTTGTAGCCAAAGACAGACGTATAAAGAGAAATTTCCCAGGAGATAAGGACAGTTGGTAATACAATTTGCTTGGTGAAAGCCAAGCTGTTAGGTCTGTCCAAGTTTTCTTTGGTTGTTGTTTCAAAATAAGGGAGATTGGGATTGATCAGCTTTAGGATAGTTCAGTGGCAAAGAAGGACCCCTGCAAGAATCATCAGAGGCTTGTGTACAAAAGGTGGGGCAGTAGGAGAGTTCTGCTCAGTGTGCAGGCGTTGGATGGATAGAAGCGCTCTCTGTATGTAGAGAATTTTAAAAGAAAATTTACAAAGAGAAGTCAGTCTGCTCTTTAGTATTACTATGTACCTGCAACTCTAAAAACATCAGTGATAAAATATTCCTCTGTAACCAGATCTCTTTTGGTCTAAATTCTAAAAAATTCCTGCAGTTACTCTTGTTTTAATTTAGTTAGTATTGAGTTTTCATCTGGAGTTTGTAAACTCCAAATTAGCATATTTTAATTCCTTATCTTTTTACTAAGCTTTGTAGTCTAAGTGGAAGTTAATTCAGAGAACTTCTAGTTGCATAGTGGGTCCCCCAACACAGGAGGCCTTGGATATACATGTTTATCTTAAGAGTAAGTTCTTAAGGGTTTGGAATAATCCAAGTTCATTTCAGGTACAGTTTGTGCCTACAACTCCTGAGATACTACGTATTCCTTACAGGAGGTTTGAAAAAGCAACTAAAGTAACTAAAAACTTGAAGAAACAGAATGTGAGTTTTGGACTAAATTTTTTCATGTGCAACATTTTCCTTAATCTGGGTTCTGTGGAGGGACTTTAGAGGGTCTCAGAAACTACTGAAATAGAATGCAGAATGTGTATGTGTGTATATGTGTATCTTTAAGAAGATGTTCTGTAAGTTTAACCAAAGAGGTCTGTGACCCAAAAAACATAAAGTGTATCCAAAGTCTCTTCTATATTCTTTTTTTTTTTGGCTGTGCCACACAGCTTGTGGGATCTTATTTCCCAGACCAGGGATTGAACTCGGGCCCTCCACAGTGAGAAAGTGGAGTCCTAACCACTGGACTGCCAGGGAAGTCCCTATTATAATATCCTTTTTAAAAAAACATTTTTAATTTTTTAAAATTTTTGGCTGCGTTGTGTCTTCATTGCTGTGTGCGGGCTTTCTTTAGTTGCAGCGAGTGGGGGCTATTCTTTGTTGCGGTGCGCAGGCTTCTCCTTGCAGTGGCATCTCTTGTTGCAGAGCATGGGTTCTAGGCATTCAGGCTTCAGTAGTTGTGGCACATGGGCTCAGAACCTGTGGCTCGTGGACTCTAGAGCTCAGGCTCAGTAGTTGTGGCTCACAAGCTTAATTGCTCTGAGGCATGTGGGATCTTCCCGGACCAGCGCTCGAACCTGTGTCTCCTGCATTAGCAGGCAGATTCTTAACCACTGTGCCACCAGGGAAGTCCCTCTTCTATATTCTTTGATATTTTATAATACACAGAGTCAAATGAGGAAACATTTTTCTATGAAGATATGTGAATTATAATTATAGTCATATATGTAGTATATGACATGTTGTTAATTATAATATAATATATATTAATATTATATATAATACTCTTGCAAAAGGTGAATTTGAAATCTAAGGAGGTTTATTTATTAATGAAGAGCAAAAAAGGATATAAATAGATGTTCCCATCCACAAGTGATCCCCTTATATAGTGAATATATACATTTTATGGATTGCATGATATTGAATATCTGGAACATCATTTTGATGTGTTTGAATAAAAGTTTGGCCTTTAATGGCTGAGAATTACAGAATTTTAGCATGGAAGGGATAGTAGTAAGTCTGAACTTAGTTCCGGCTGCTAGCACTGACTTTAAGCTCAGGTGAAATAAAATAGTTGCCTAAAGATTTGTATCTAAAAGAATAGTAATAGTTAAAATTTGTTGGGTGCTTATTATATGTTGAGCACATGCTTTTATGAATTATCTCATTTATTCTTACAATATACTTATCATTATACAGGTCCTATATTACATATGAAGTAACTAAAATCTAGGGAAATTAGGTAACTTATCCAGGATAATACAACTTGAAGGTGGAAAATGAGAATTCTGTCATTCTGTCTCCCTCCAGGGCCTGCTCACTTCACCACCACCCTAAAGCGACTCCCTGCCATGATATAACTTGACTTTATCTGTTTCCAAAACGTCCTAGTACCACAGTTTCTTGACAGATCCACTCCTATCCCAAGTTGATAAACAACTATCCTTTGATTAAATAATTCCAGGGAGGAAATTCCAGCACTTTTCTCAATTGTCCATTGTGGTAACAAATTCTTCTTTAAAGGAAACTGTTCTGGAATGTTTATGGAAGGCTAACATTGAGGTAGGCCCAGCCTCAAATATCATACTAGACAAGTTCCTCTCTGATCATTGCTTTTCTGAGCACAGAAACACTGTAAATGGGATTAATAAGAACAGGTCCAGATGGGATATAATTGATCACAAAGAGGAGCGTGCGTGCGTGTGTGTGTGTGTGTGTGTGTGTGTGTGTGTGTGTGTGTATGCTATAGCGCATTTTGAAAAATAATTTGTTCCTTAATATAAATATTTAGAATTGATGGTGGTATTTGCTCGGCATTGCCAGAAAGTAGAGACTGATAGCAAAGACTTACTGAAAATACTTTACTGGGGAGCGTGACCCTAGGGAGCATGTGAGGGATAGAAGGAGGGACCCAGCTAAGGATGAAGAGCCAGTACGAGGATGTGTTATCTAGCTGGCCACTGCTTCAGTTGCCTGGCTTCTCGGGAAGACCATCTGAGGAGCTCTATGGAACACATTTCAGGACCCTTTGTTGGAGGATGGAGAAGGGAACAGATATCCATGGACTCCCACTGGTCAAAGATTTACCACAGGGTGTTTAAGCTGTCACACTTCTTTCTGGGCTTTCGTCTAAACAAAAACTTCAGCCAACAAGCCTCTGGGTGGGACGAGAGATGTAAGAGAGGCCTCGGGTGAGACACTGTCAGATTGGACCTGTGTGAAACCAGTCGGAGCCCATTTAGAACTTGGCTCCTGCAGTGGCTAAAAGAGACAGGCCCAGAGGATAGGAGGTGGTACATGGGAGGTGTGATATAGCAAGTAACATTATTTTATTATTATTTTAATCAAATTATTTTATTATTTGATTCAGTTTTTCATTTTTTGGCCTACTTTCCTATAAGGAATGTCCTATGTATCATATTCATTGGGTTTAATGGAAGATTCTCAAGCTTTCATTTTCTGTTCATTCTTTGAATATTTATTGGGTATTTACAGATATTCATTGAGTGTATGAGACCTGCGCAGGGAACTGGGGGTAGAAATATAAACTCACATGACTCCCTGCTGTCATAAAGCTTACTATGTTATCCACACTGAGCCTACTACAGTACTAGCACACAGTAGGCACTTTTTAAAGAAATGAAATGGCCTTCTGAGAATAAGCATTAAGTACTATGCAAATCTTAAATGACCAGAAGGGTGTCCTACTAGATAAACCACCTAATCGTTCTTGTAGGAAGTCTCTCACCCCCTGCTGTAAATGGCTTATGTCTGCCAAGGGAGTAGACTGTTTATTATCTATGTACTGCCTAGGGATAGGGGAGGCTGAAATTTAGACAGATTTCTGTACTTCAGTGTAAGGTGCCTCCGAGGCATAAAAACATTCGGAGGAGCTGAAATCCGGGAGCAGTAGCAGCTGTAGCAGCAACCACACCTACACTCACCTGGCAGCCTTCCCAGGCGGAAGGTGGAAGATGCCCTGTCCACTTGCCAGCACTCTTTCCTTGAGCATCCTAGTGGCCAAACAACCACTTGCGTGACTCTACCCAAAGCGCCTGGTTTCGGGAGCCAACTCGTTGCAGCGCTTCCCTGGGTGGGAAATATTGATACCGTACAATCTTTTTTTTTTTTTTTTTTTTTTTTTTTTTTGCGGTATGTGGGCCTCTCACTGTTGTGGCCTCTCCCGCTGCGGAACGCAGGCTCTGGACGCGCAGGCCCAGCGGCCATGGCTCATGGGCCCAGCCGCTCCACGGCATGTGGGATCTTCCCGGAACGGGGCACGAACCCGTGTCTCCTGCATCGGCAGGCGGACTCTCAACCACTGCGCCACCAGGGAAGCTCCCCTTACAACTTTTGATACACAGTTGGCTGAATTCTGTTGGTCACAAGCAAAATGCCCTGCCAGGGTTACACACACACACACACACACACACACACACACACACACACACCCCATAATAAACTTTCCAGTGCCTTAGAAAGCTACTGAAATAAATATAAAACCAGATTTAAATTATTCAAATGATAACATTTCGGAGGACAGGAAAGTCTTCCTAGCCCTGTTGGTGCTTTCCCTCACTCCAGACCCGCCTTCTGGCCTTCTGTGACACTGAAGCCCTAGGTAACATCATGCTGATTACCTCCGAATTAGCTGATGTATGGGGAGCTGTCACTGTTCTTTAGTATTCACATTAAACTCTCAGGGCAGAGTGACCAGAGCATGCCTGTGCTTTATGGGGCAGTCAAGGCAGCCAGGCTGCTGGAGGCTTTCAAGGGGAACCTTCCACCTGTGGGGAGCGGCGGGGCCATTGTGTAGCTGCCGCAGGGCAGCGGCCCCCAGGCTGAGAACTGGAAGGACAGAAAGGTAAACTCAGTTGGCTCTTCAAAGGACTCGCTCTAGTGACTGAGCACAAAGCCCCCGGTAGCCACCTCTACCTCATTCCCCAACAAGAATTTCATGGTTCAAAAAAAGTAAGGATTTCTTCTGGAGAAGAGATCTGCAGGCCTAGCTCACCTCTCCCCTGGTGCCAACGGTAGAGTTGGGGACAAACCGCCTTGGAGAGAGCATCCGGGGCAACGCGCCAGCTCGTGTGCCTGCTAAAAGGACAGATGCGCGTTGCTGTGTGTGGAGAGTGGGGATGGGGGACGGGGGTGGGGGCTTGTTAAAACGCTTCTCAGTTCTGAGGGGAAGAAAGGCGGAAGTGCGAGGATACACGGAGAGCGGGACGAGTGTAGGCTCCGCGGCCGCAGAGTGTGCGTCGGGGGTGGAGTCGGGGTGTGGTCTGGGAGGCGTAGGAGGGATGGGGGCGCACAAGTTACTGGAACAGGCGGACAGACAGGTTGCAGTTACAAATCATCAAGCCCCAAATCAATCACTCATTCCATTTAGAAGTACCTCTCCTCCACACACACACAAAAAAGAAAGAAACAAAATGTTTAAAACGATCTGGGGGCAGGGAAGGAGGGGAGAAAATGCGCCACGGTTACCCCTTTAGTTTAATACTGTCTCTTCCACAGGGGAATTAGATGACCCCACGATCCAGAAATGTGTGGGAAAGCAGCAAGAACCCTTTCTGGGAAGCACGTAATAAAATCAAGTCACTTTGGATGGTTTCATCTTCAAGCTACAAAGTAACCTCGGGATCTTAGATTAGCCATTTTAATCTTCCTGTGCCTCAGTTTCCTCATCTGTCCTCCGAGAGTAACACGTGCTGGACCTCTGCGCGGGGCTGTGGTAGAGATGAGACTGAGAGCGGTGTGGGTGAGCTGTCTGAAGCCGGCACCACGTTCCTTCCGCCCGCGCCACCAAGGAACGTTGGTGTTATCCTGGAGCCCCAGGGACCCGGTGGGGGAAGACTCGAGCTCTAAAATTAGTCCAGCTTCCAGGCCCGGCGCCCGGAGCGCCCTCCAGCTCGCCGCGCCTCCCCCATCACCCCCCTTTCCACCCGCCCCTTCTCCCCTGCGCGGCGCTCCGAGATCGCTAGTCATCCCGGACGCCGGCGCTTCTCTCCCCCTCGCCCTTTGCGCTCGCGGTTTGGGAGGAGGAGACAGCGACAGAGAAGGGAGAGGGGGAGATGAGAGAGAGGGGCTTGGCCATAAGTCGGCGTCGGCTGTGATGGGGAGCTGGGAGCAGCCAGGCGCCGAGCAGTAGCGGCGGCGGCGGCAGCTCGGAGCACACACGAGAGCCGGCGCTCCTTCCGGCAGGCTGCGCTGTGATCTGGGCTGCGGATTGGGATCTCGCGCCACCGTCCCCCTCCTCCCGCTGCCGTTCTCCTCCTCGCAGCTCCGCTCCTCCGCCTGCGAGCCCCGGCGGCGTCCCGAGCGCTGAGCGCCTCTGCTCGTGGCTCCAGTCCCCGCTAGCGCGCTACAGGCACTGCGGCGGCAGCGGCCGGGTGGCCGGCTCGCCCCGGGCACGAGCGCCGGGAGAGGAAGAACAGCGGGGGAAGCGCCTGGTGTAGCGGAGGATCGCCGGCGGAGGCAAGGGTGTGTGGGCATTTTAAACGTGATTATTTGGCTGCCCGGTGCACCGGCTGGAGCGCGCCTTCCGGAGCACAGCTCTAGCTGCCGGGTGCAAACTGGCTGCGAGGTGGGCTCGGGTAGGCGAGAGCCTGCGGAGCGCGTGGGGGAAACTTTTCACCTTGTAAAGTTCCTGCCTCAGCACAGCTCCGAGCAGTCTTTGCTGCTGCAAGAAGGAGGAGAAGGAGACTAGGTCTCGTGGCGGTAGCCGGGAGGTTGGCATAGAGAGTTGGTTAAGTTTGGGGCTGAGGATTTGGAGAGGGGCCCCGAGGGGGCTTGCAGATCAGTGCACCCATCCCCCGACCCCCCGAGCCCCGGCCGCCCGCTGCAGGTGGATGAGAGGGTCCAGGCGGCGAACCTGCTTGGTAGCCGTTGCCTGTCGGGCGCTGTGGGGACGTTCAGATGCCAATGGATGCACTTGAGGGACCCGGAGGCTCAAGTTGGGTCGTCGCTTGGCAAGGCGCAGGGTGGAGCAGGGAGCCCAGACTCCACTTTGGCCAGGGAGGGGAAAGGGTTACTAGACATTCTGCGGGTCCACTCCATGCTTGACTCCGGTTTGCGGGGGTCATGGGCAGGGTGAGATGTGCTGAATGTCAGCGGCTCTCGGACTGGGGCGACAGTCTTTTACGGAGTGGCGGGGAGGTGGGACTTTCCCTGCTATCTTGACAGGGAGAGGGAAACGGAGTGTCTTGGGAGTGCACGAATTTTGGCGGGCGTGCGTGAAGGTTGCTTGTCTATGAAAAGAAAGCCGCGCGGGTTTGAGGGTCCTGGGGCCGCGTTGCGGCCCTCCCTGGGTTGGGGAGTGTTGGCGAACGCGAGGGCGCGCCAGCTCCACTCTCAGGGCCCCCTCTCGGGCGGTGCCGGGTAGACTCCCCGGTGGGGACCAGTGTGGGTGCGAGGTCCGGGCGGGGGTTTGAGGCGCGCGGGCGGGGAGGCAGCCGAGGTGGCCGGGGCAGTCTTCTCGCGGCGCGCTGAGCACCAGGATTCCGCCAGTGGGGGTCGCTGAGCTAAAGTGCATCTGGCCCCCCGGCTTGCGCGAGGTGGCGGGCCCGGGTATTTTTAGCAGCACTGTGGTCCGTACTCCTCCCTCCACTCTCCCGCTGACTTCTGTCGCGTGTGCTTTCCGAGACGGTTAAACATTGACCGCGATTAGGCTTCGCGGAAAGCAACTTTCATTGTTCGCTTTTCCCTGCTCGGCTCTCGTGGGCGCGGGCGAGCAGGGGGCAAGGATGCGGGGGTGGCGGGAGGCTGGCTGTGAACTGAGGGAGCCTCTTGTGTAGCCTGCGACAAGAGGAGAGGAGGGCGCTTCTGGGATGTGTGCGTGGTGATGGTGGTGGCATCCAGCGGCTGCAGCTCCGCGTGATAATGGGGGCAAACCTGGCAGTGGAAGGGGATCCCAGAAAGCATGTGAAGAGGGAGGGAGCCTTCAGGGACCTGGCGAGGTCATCGTGGAGGGGCGGGGCGGGTGGGAAAGGCCCCCGGGAGGGAAAGGCGCCGGCGGCCTGGAGCGTGGCCGCTCGGTGGCCTGGGCTCGCGGCGTCTGGCCGGTTCAACCTTCCTCGGCCCCGGGCTCCGTCTCATCGCCACCGCGCGCCGAGCGGGACGCTTGCTTCTGGTTGGGGCGAACCTGCAGCAACCGCGGTGGGAGGCTGGGAGGGAAGCGCGGAGCGCGCTGCTGCTTGAAGAGTCTTTTCTCCTCCTCTCCCCCCAGTCTCCCGCTCCTCCCCGCCCCCAGACTCCGGCGCGTTTGTTTTCCCAGTTGGATCCCACTTCCATTTACAAGTGTCAGACAAACCCGCGCGAACCTCCCCCATTCACCCTGGCCCCAGCCAGACGCGGGAGGGGCCGGGGGCGAGCTGTCTGGGGAGCGCCTAGGGCTGTGCGACGCTCCCACGGGGGGGCTGGACTAGCTTGGATTCACATCTGTGGGTCCTTGATGTTTAAAAAAGAGACACGTAAACAAACCACGAAACCCAAATCGCTCTGGCCACTTGTATTCCGCCGCTTTTCTCCTCCTCGCCTCGGACGTTTTAATTTTCTGGCCCCAACGCCTGTCTTTTAAAAGGCGAGTCAGGGGCGGTGGGAGGCCAGGGGCGGGGGAGCGGGCCGACCAGTTCATCACGGTGGATTTGTGCTCCCGGCTTTGTTGCTAGGATTAGATTCTCTGATTCCGCCCCGGCTGGGTTAAAATACATGCAGAAAGACTGAGAACCGACCAGAAGGACTGTAGACGACTTTGCCCCCATCCAGGCGGCAAGTCCAGGTGGTGGAATGGGGAAGCCCGCCATCTAGGAATCGAGAACTGCGGTGCTCCCTTCTCAGTATCAATCAAAGAGAGCCGGGATTTCGCTTCCACCGGCAGGCACGCAACTTCTCTTAACGTTTATCGAAAGCCTGAATGATGTTCTGGTTTGTGACGTGGAGATTTGAATCTGAGAAGGAAAGGAAGGGAGGGGATGGAAGAGAGAGAAGGAGGGAGAGAGATGGAGAGATTGAGATTCTGCAGAATCCTGGAACTGCACTGAGCCAACTGCTCCTTTTTTTTTTTTTGAGTTCGTATTCCTAAATTGGAGCAGTTGAGCAGTGAGAGAATAAAGGACAGACAAGAAAACCAGGGCGCCAAGAGACAAAGACAAAAAAATGCATAATAACTTTAGCGCTTTGATGTGCTTTTTTTCCTCATAGGGTGGGGTGGGGGAAGGGTATTTAACGTTTTACAAGGAGAAAAGTTGGCTCTTAGAATTAAGCGGTATGCTGATATTTAATCGTGAATCCTTGTTGTTGCCTTTTTTGGAACTTGGACAATGAATGGTGGTGGGGCCAGTTTCTGTGCACAGTGAGCTGGGATGAGAAAGTTCCCAGAACTGTCCAGTTATAATGTCTTCATATCAGAGCCACACAGAGACCTTCACATGAGAGGCAGCTGGCTCAGAGATCAGAAATCGGTCAGCTGCTGGGCTGGCTCCATGTCTTGGAGCTGTAGAATTTTCACAGCCAGTGTTTGTTGACCAGTGACTGGCTATCAAGCCCCCCTCCCCTTTTTTTCAAATTTATTTGTTCTGGTTCCTGGCAGAGTCATTTTGGGGATTAAAAAAAAAATTGGACCCAGTCTATCTGTTAACTAGCAATTACAATTGTGCTGAGCTACTCAAAAATGAAATGAGTAGCAATAAACAGAGTGGCTGCCCACTGACCTGTATGTTGTATGGTTATTTTGCCAGCTCACAGCTTTTTGTAAAGCAACGGCTCTTCACGCTGCTCACAGAAGAATTTTTTGATGACATAACTTTGATGACACATTTCTAATGTGTCAGGTTATGTTATCAGCCTTGCTTTCTTCATATGCTGCAGAATGACCCACTGTAATCTGGGTAATGAATAGAAGTAGGCAGTTACCAGTGAGGAGAGGATATTTAGTCATTAGCGGCTGGTGTGAGGAGTGGCTCTTGTGTTGTTATGCTCTTTATTAATAGCTCATGAGGCAAAGAGGACCATGGTGGCTTTATTTTCCTGTTTGTGGAGTTGGGTGTGGCTTTCCTTGACACCCCACTTCTGTCTGGTTGACTGGTAGGTTGACTTTTTCCTGCTGAGCAAGAGGGAAAGAATAATATTGGTGATGTTTGGTTACTTGAATTGTGAGTCATTCTACGTTCTTTCCTTCTGCAAGAGCACTGAGTGGGGATCATCTGATGGGATCAGATGGGACCATACATTTGGATTGATTTCCTTTGATTGCTGGGGAAGGACTATTGATGAACTGTTGTCTTTGCCGATTGTGACAAACACCAGGAAGGAATGATAATCTAAAAGAGATCTGACAGACCTAGTAGGGAGGACATGTCTGCTGCCAAATTCCTTCCGGAAGATAAGAGAGCCCCTGATTTCCACAGATGTGCAGAGTCTTAAAAAATTAAAGGAAGAAACACAACCCCAGTGTAGATTGCTTTGCTTATTGATATAATTTTCTGAAATACGTTTCAGTCTCTAATTGTTGAATATGTCTTTATGAGCTTCTTTCTACACCATTGTGAGGGTTGGCTCTATTTTTATAGTCTGTCCTTTGAGGATACCATGCCTACTGCCTAGTAGACACTAAATAAATATTTGTGGCTTAGGTGACTTCCTCTGTGAAGACCCTGATGGTACATTTCTTTTCTGTGTTTCGCTCAATTTTATTCTACAGGCGTCTCAAACTTACTGATTTTTCTGTCAATTGAAGAGTATCTACTTCTTTAACTGGCTTTTTTCTTTCTTCGTTTACACTGCTTCTTTTCCCCAAATTTCTTTCCAAGAATAACTTTAGGAAAGCTTACCTTTCCTTAAAGAAATAAAAGCAAAAAGGCTCAGTTTAATGCCACAGATTGAATTTATTGAGAATGTATTTGACACTTGTCGGGTGGCTTCGAGCCAGTTTCTGGTCTACCAAAATAGGCTATCAGTTACATGTAACAGTGACAAATGACCATTCTAGTAGTTCTGGATTGGAATGGCACTCCCTGGTTAGTCTTAATTTTAGCCAGTTCTAGGATTGAGATATTTTTGTATTAAAGTAGAAGGATTGAAAATTTGAGAATGGATTTCCTGGCATGATGGCGGTTGCAGAAAATAGAGAACAGATTTCAAAACTTAATGAGCAAACTCTTTATATAATCAAAGTGTGTTACTTCCTTTGCTGGATAGATATGTATGAATGTGGAGGCCTGGGAAGAGGTCAGGGGAGGGTTGTGAGATTGTCCTTTTTTAGAAAATGCTTTATGAGAATATTGCCTTGCCTGGAGAGAAAGGTTATACATGGGACCCTGAGAGGAATCCTTGAGCAGATTTTAGTATTTAGTATTTCACCTTTCCGATCTTCCAGGGTTCCAGGAGTGTGGCTTACAACCTCTATTTGATAAAGGAAATTTGTTTAATTACTTCTTGCCCTTGTGTATCTTAAATTTATCCTTTTATTTTTATTCTGTTAAGTCACACTGAATTTAAAGTCATTTCGGTTATTTTTTTTTTCCTTTTAAAAAAAGTTTTACTTTTTTCAACTATTTTTTTTGTTTCTTTTATCTCTTGAAGAAATTTATTTCACTTAAATTTATTTTCAGTAATATTTACGACCCTATGCAGGATTCAGATATGACCATTGTCAAAGTAAAATGTATCCTTTGCTTCTGTATGCTTACTGTGTTGTTGAGAAGATGGGAGGATACCCATGTGTGCAAACTAGAAATCAACACATGACATATTTGTTAATCGACAAAAGAGTGTCACTGAGAAGGGTCCTGGAGGAGGAGGGAGAGATTAATATGGGCTGGAGCAAACTTTTAGGGGGAGTATAAAAGTGAATATAATCCAATTTCATAATTCTTAGTGAAACTGTAATGTAAGCAAGACAGTAAAAAATTAATCAATTCTTTCATTTCTTTAGGACAGTGCTCCTTCTGGAAGAACACACTCACGGAGCAGTCCAAATAGGCTGTTGGAATGTTATTCAGTATTTTGGTAAGACACAAGAATTTATTCTCCATTATGCTTTTGTGGTTCCCCATCTCCCCACCCCCAGCTTCAAAGAGGAACTTTTAGGCGTTTTAAGTGTGTCTGGGAGCCTGCATGCAGGTGCACCTGCCTGCCCCTGTTTCCTCTGCTATGTATTCACACACTCTGGCTTCCTAGAGGTTCCATCACTAATTCTGGGTTTTTAAAGTTTTTTTTTTTTTTCCTGTTGGTAGTGTTTAAACAGTATGGTTGCAAATAAGTTGCCTTCTAGGGAGGCAACTACTGATTCTTTAAAGAATCATTCATTTTTGCTGTTTTGCATAAAATTTAATGGGCCCTTTATGGCACTACCTATTATTATTCAACAGGGAACTCTGGGAGGCTTCTCACACCACCCAAAGCTCCCCAAAGTGATGCTAAAGTAGGAGTCCTCAACCTTGACCGCCCTTTTGGAATCACCCAAAGGCTTTTAAAACAGCTGACTCACAAGTTGCATCCAGACCATTGAAATCAGACTCTCTGGAGGTAGCACCCAGGCATCAGTATTTTTAAAAGCCTCCTAGGGGATTTCATTGGTTAGCCAAGGCCAAGGACCACTGCTACAAAGGCTGTGCCTCCATCTGGGAGTTAGAGTTCACTCCTGTCCAAAGCTCCCAGACCCCAGAGAATTTGAATGGAAATCAAAAACGCGTGCTCTGCATTCTCCTGCTGTGAATGTAACGCCTGGGACTCTATACTTTGTTGAAGTTAAGCTGCACTGGCCCTGACAGAGGTGGCTAGGAAGGTCCCGTCTTTCATCCTCCTGTGTTTTTTTTGGTTCTCAGTTTTGCCGGTGCTTAACGTTCTTCCTGTTGCCTAGTGTGGATTTAGCCTGTTTGTCTCTAGTTTGCCATGGTGCCTTCTCCAGCTAGTAATCATGGTGCTGTCTAGGAGATGGTAAATGATATTTGGAAAGTTTCAAACATCTTCAGGAACAGAAATTCCTTCCTTTTTCACATTGGATTCTCGCTCTATCTGGAGTCTGGAGTCTTTTTTTTTTTTTTTAAATGTAATTCTGAATTTGGGGAATGAATTCAATGTAATCCGTCAATATATGCTCAATTTTCTTTCTATTTGTAGGGATTACAAGACATACATTGCACAAAAAAATGAATCAGGTCTTCAAGAAGCTTACAGTCTAGTTGTGCCTCAAGATGTGTACACTTAAGGAAAAAAATCACAGCACTGTTTAATGTTGGAGGTGAAGGGATCTATGAAGTTTGGCAGGCATGCTTCTGGCACATGTTAGAAAGAAACTTCATTCCCATATACTGATGTAATTGGCATCATCTTAGTTCCATTTTCCTCTGACGCTTAGTTAGTAATCTCAGAATTAGCTTTAGCACAGAGAACTTTGAGGTGTTCTGTCATTTAGGAATTCAACGTTCAGGTCTGTTGCTGGCTTTTTAACATTCAAAAAAAAAAAGTCAAGTAAATGGTAATTCTAGTAATGCTAGCTTTCAGAATGTGGGTGAAAAGGCCAGAACTTTTACCTTGGATGTTCAGCATGAGTTGCCGAAACTTGCACTTTGCAAAGCAGTTGCAAATACTGTTTCAGTTATTCTTTATTTCTTTTCTTTTCTTTTCTTTTTTGAGATGTCAGAGACAAGCCTAGCTGTTGAGTGACGCACAGATAGGAAAGGTTAACCGGAAGTTTAATTGTAACTTTAGGACTTCAAGTAAATTAAATTCCCAACAATCTGATAAAAATTATAGCCTTTACCGTACCAGAGAAGGTTAAAAATTGAGCATACTGGAGCGGCTATTACATTTCACATTTTGAAATAAACTCCAAATTATTAGTGCTACTAAATATCCATATCATTGAATATTACTTAACACTCATAAACATCTGAAAGCATGCCAGATAATACAGATTAAATCTAGTGACAAACGTGCTTAATGACAGTATAAATATCATTTTTTTTCTACCAGATAAACAGTGAGTGTGTGTGTTCTCTTCAAAAGCAGAAGGAGGCTATATCTTGGGAGAAGGGGTGGCTTGGTCTTTTTTACAACCTAGAGCATCTGTTACAAATGATGTCTTGCTGATTTTTAAACATCTGAGTATGTGATTAATATTTTGGGCATCTGAAGTCTGTTTTTAAGACTGGTTTGAAATTCTCTGTTTGGCTCTAAGTGGTGGCTAAATGATGGCTTTTGGTGCCGTGATTGGTTGAGAAATGCATTGTGTGATACATGTGGTGTGGTCTCTGTTTGGCTTTAAGTGGTGGCTAAATGATGGCCATTGGTGCCGTGATTGGTTGAGAAATGCACTGTGTGATACATGTGGCGTGGACCTGTGCCAGGCTGGAGTGTGTAGCTACGGTTTCATCAGATTGGCCTGGCTGTAGAGAGCCTCACAGTAAAGAAATGCACACACGAAAGTAGGCCAAATGCAGACAACTTTAGCATTGCTGGATTTAGGGAGAAAATGTGAATCTTTCCCACATTTCAAAAAAGGTTCCATAATAACCATTTCAGTTAGATGAACCAGAATTCAAAAGTATGCAGTAATCTCCCTTGAGAATTTGGTACCTATCTGATAGGACTGTAAAGGCATTTCAGAATGTCAATTAAATGGAAAAATATGCCTGGAATTGAATATAATTAAGAAATGCTGAAGTTTGGTGTCTACATATTCAGACTCTGTATTCTGTGGTTTTTTTTTTTTTTTTTTTTTTTTGCGGTATGCGGGCCTCTCACTGCTGTGGCCTCTCCCGTTGCGGAGCACAGGCTCCGGACGCGCAGGCCTAGCGGCCATGGCTCACGGGCTTAGTTGCTCCGCGGCATGTGGGATCTTCCCGGACCAGGGCACGAACCCGTGACCCCTGCATCGGCAGGCGGATTCTCAACCACTGCGCCACCAGGGAAGCCCTATTCTGTGGTTTAATTAGTGAACCAGGACTTGCATTTATTGACAGAAGGTCTCTTTCTCATAGCATGTTTCACCCTCTATATTATATTTATCTGCTATTGAAATCCATATTTCTCTGCATCCTTTTCAGTTTTATTGTTGATCAGTTAGTGATATCAATCCTTTTTACTCCAGATTGTGGCTATGAAAAAGTTCCCAGTTATACAGGAGATTGAGAAATTCTTTTCTTTTTTAAATATCCTTGTTGTGGGATGCATTTCATTTTCAACTGCATTTGATGGTTATACAGCCTTGAAAATACTGTAATTAATAAAGAAATAACTTGGGAATGTTGACAACAAGTGAGGAAGAGGGAGAAACACAGTTCACCTAATCCTTGAGGATTAGTCACTACCTGATTACAGTTTTTAGCTGCCTCCTGTACTGGTATTAATGTGAACAGCTAGTTTTATACAATTTCTTAATTCCTTGTCTTCATAGGTATGTTCTCTAACTAGCAGCAGTTTAATGTAATCTGGCATTTCATCTTTCCTGTAGACATAGCAGATCATTCACAGTCTGGGAGAACTAAGTACACATTACATTGTTAGCCTTTCTGAGGGTCTGTGCTGGATTCTTCGAATCTGTGTGTCATTGTTGGCAAAAATGTATTGAGTGCTCTTATTACCTTGCACTGATTTTGCATGGAGCATATTAAACAAATGTGGTGCCTGACCCTTCAAAAGTTAGCTTTGTCAATTGGCTCTTGTTTACCCAGATAGGCCCAGAAAAGGACAAAATGCCTGTGGGACCCATAGTCAGAAAGATGGCACCAGCATCTTTTATTGAGATGAAGTGACATCATCTACTTGGAAGTACCTGCATTAACAAGGGGACAATATGCCTTCCATTTATATTCAGAAGACAATGACTACAGTGAGGAAATTATGCAGTCTAGGCAATTGATTGGGAAATATAAGACAAAAACATACTACCTTGCCATGTCAATTTCCTAGATCTCCTTGAATTATCCAATCATTAGATAATCTTCTTTTACTTTGGAAGCACAGATTTTGTATGTGTAATTATTTGCGTTAATGAATTTATTCCCAAGTTGTATTCAGCGGTACATACAGTCTGTTCAATTTATACTCTCTCTATTTCTGTTAAGTAGGTAGGATTAATAACATATTATACTTCCTCTCCAAAGAGAGAGAGGGAAATACAGGTATTTTTATAACATTTGCCACTTTCATACAATACAGCTCATCAGTGGTTATTGTAATAATCAAAGTGAATAAGCCTAGATTGCTCTTATACAATAGATATGTTTTTAAATGTGAGTGTAAGTTCCATTTTTCCAAGCAAATCACATTTTAACTGCATTCAATTAGGGAAAACTCACTATTTAAGCAGATCCTGTGGCACATTCTTTTATAAAGAATATTTTGTTTCTCCTTAATTTATCTGTTTTTCAACTTTCAATGTTTGTATATCAGCTTTCTTAAAAAGAAGCAAGAGTGTATACCTATGGAAAATATATTTTCTTTTAAATATGTGATGAACTGAAAGTTAGTTTGTCCTTCTCCCTCTGCACTGCTTTCAAGAGAAGCATCAGAGAGGAAGCTAAATGGGGAAGACATGCCTGGAGTTAGAGAGGATGGGAATATCCATGTCATTTGTGGAGACTGAGGAAATGTTATAAAGCTTGAGAATTTCTGGGCAGTAGGGCCAGCCCACTGCAACCCAGAATTACACCTCTGGTGATATCCACTCCTTTGTGATGTCGACTGAAAGAAGTGCACAACTTAAAAGTTGACAGTTGTTTTATTTGGTGGACAAAAGTGAGGACTTAAGCTCCAGGACACAGCATCTTAAGATAGTTCTGAGGGACTGCTCTGAAGAGGCAAGGGAAGAGCCAGGATATATAGGAGTTTTTGCAACAAAGACCAGGTAGTAGGAACGTCACAAGATTACTGTTAAAAAAGAAAACCAGACATCTCAAGTAAAGGAATTTAACGCTTTTCTAGGGGAAGATGCAAGAGTCTGGGCTCACTGAAATCATTCCTTTGATATGCACCTCAGCTATCTGGGGCCAGTGTCCTGTACTTTCTCATCCTGAGTTTTCTCAGGGTGCACCATGGGGGGTGGCTGCAGTGTCTGGTAGCCTGATGGCAGGCATCCTATTTCCATCCTGAGTTCCTTCAAGGCTCACCTTTGGGGGCAGCTGTAGTGGCTGATAGCTGCAACATCCTTTGTTTGCTGATATTTCTACATGCGGTTGCCCACTACAGTTTGTGTTACTATCATGGCACCTAATTCCATCTTGTAATGCACTTTCCTTTGTTGGTGTCTTTTCCTTCCTATAGACCATAATTCCCTGGGCTCAGTGAAATAACATAAATCTTTGATCCCCCATTCTTATTACTTCTGGATCTTACCAGTGTTTAATATTTAAAACTGAATGACCATATTTGTTGATGTTTAACTTGCATAGTATATTATTGACTTTCACAATGGAACATCTAAGACCAAACATTGAAAAATATCCCTGAGATATTAGGACTTCTTATGATACCGGTACTGGTGGGATATACAATTGGCCCTCTATATCCACGGGTTTTGTGTCTGTGGATTCAATCAACCACAGATCGAAAATATTAAAAAAAATTTCCAAGTGGTTTCAAAAAGCAAAATTTGATTTTGCCACACTAGCAACTATTTATGTAACATTTACATTGATTTTATAATTATTTACATAGCATTTACATTGTATTAGGTATTATAAGTAATCTAGAGATGATTTAAAGTATTTGGGAGGATGGTGTGTAGGTTATATGCAAATACTATGCCATTTTATATAAAGGATTTGAGCATCCGTGGATATTGGTTCCCAAGGGGGACCCTGGAGCCAATCCTCCATGGATACTGAAGGACGACTGTAGTATATTCGAGGTCCTCATTTTCTAATTGAACAAAAGACCCTCCAGGCATGTACACCCAGGTTCTTGATTGGCTGGTCTGTCAAAGCTGTGGATCTTTCCAATAAGTTCTCAGCCAGTGTGGTGAAGACACCAAGAAGGCATGTTGGGTACATCCAAATATTTGTTACCTTTTAGTAGCACCACTTTGTTTTCCAGGCGGTTCTGATAGAGGAATTATTAACCTAAGGGTACATACACATGCACGTTGGATGGATGTTCACAGTCAAAGGTCAGATTTACTGGGAGTGGGGAGCACATCTCAGTACTGAGTCTTTTCTTCTCAGGAAAGCATAGAATGCATATGTAAGAACGTTATTATAAGAAACTTTGAAGCCTTTTAAATTTATATTTAAAAATTGAATTATTTGTAAACACCTTTGCTGTAACTCTTGTTACACTAAATTACAATCAGTGTACCATTCCAGTGGGTACGAAGACGCAGAGGTTCCCAGGGGTATTGCTTACCCAGTTCTGACCATTGTGGGCAAGAGAATCCTGCTTTAAGGGACAAATTTACAGTGTCTGGCATGTAGTAAAGCTTGTGTGTATAAATGAATGCACAGTTACCTGGCAGTTAGTAATAGAATAAATTAAAAGCAAGTCTTGTAAAATTCCAAGTATCTTGTTTTTTTTTTTCAATTACACTGCACTAAAGCATTATTTGAGGGGCAGGCCAGTGAAATCGACATGTGAACAGGTGTGTGTCTTGGGAATGTCATATTACAAAAAAATGTTCAATAACTATTTCTTGAATGAATGGAAATTGGAAAAGGCCGTGTCTGTCTTTTAGACGCTTTGTCGTTCTGTGAGCTTAACAAACAAAATCTCATTAATGCTGAATGCATGGGAGCATGAGAAATGTGTAATGCTCTTAATTTCTTATTAAGTGATTTGTGTTTATTGAAAATTGGCTTGAAGGTACACTGAACATAATTCATAATATTGGATTTAGGTGAGTCTAGATAGCCATGTCTTTTCTGTACTTAGAATGTGCTTACAAGTGCATATTGGAATAGGGGGTGGGAAGAATGATAGCTTATTTCTGGAAGGGTTTCATTTCATTTCATTCTCTGTAATGAAAAGATGATGAGTTAGACTTCAGACATCCTTTTCCGATGCTCCGTGCCTTTTAGGTTTGTGTGAATTGTGCAAGGCCTTTATTTCTCCAGGCACGCTTTGTACGTGTCTACAAGCAGATGAGAGGGAGCAAGGGCACTTAGGGGCTGGTAGAGGCAAATGTGAATCCTGTTTTTTCCCTATTAACTCATGAGGCCTGCTGGGTAGCAGCAGGCACTAGCAGACATTTAATTGTGTGCTAGGTAAGGCTGGTGCAACTCCAGCATCATGGTGGAGTAAGAATTACCCTAATCAGCTGGGATATGCTGCATATATTGATTAGAGTTGGATTTTGTTGTGCAAAAAAAAAAAAAATTCTTTATAAATAGTGGGAAAGTAATTGAGAGTAATTAAAAAGGCAGAGAGTTAATTCACAGTTCTTTAGATGAAAAGGCATTTTGATCCTTTGCTTCCATGCAGATTTCTGGGCAGGCTGGAGCAGTCTGTGAGCACTGAGTCTGAATGGTGTGATGGCTGTTACTGCTGCCATCAGCAGTAGATGGGTACATACACATGAATGAATGAAGCACAGGTGATCAAGTTCCAGCAGTTTCTTCTTGGTGGCTCTTTGCTGCAGGAAGCCTTCTTCTTTGTTTGGGTCTGGGGGTTTTTCATTTCTTTTTTCTTGGCCCTACTGATGGCTTTTGGTTATTATTAATATCCCTGATGAGAACTGAATTGGGACCCCAGTATCCTAGTGAACACTGGAGAGAACATTAAACTTCACTGGAATTACCTGGAATTTCAGCATGTTTTGTCCTTGCTTCCCTCCTTCTTTACAACTGAGAAGGCTTCGTAGTCATTTGATGTCACGGAAAACACTTCATCTCTGGAATGATGACCTGAGTAGTATATTTGCACACCCTTTCTTGCCTCCTTGCCCTTTCACTCATCGGCAGTGTCTGCCACAAAATAGATGCACAATGAATATCTGCTGGATGGAGGAATGAATGGGATGTTGTATAGGTTTGGATGCTGGAAGGATTTAGCATTTTTGAGAGAACTTATAGATGATGTTTGGAGGAGTTCCAAGCATCATTAAGATCTGAGATCCTGAATAACACAGAGGAAAAGGGGAATAGGGGATGGAAGAAGAAAATGGCTGAGATTTATGGAGCATTTACTACATCAGGCTCTTTGCATATGTGCTTTTGTTTCAGCATCAACTGGGTTCTGGGAGGTGGTTGTTAGCATTATCATTTCATAGGTGACAAATAATGGTTAGGAATTGAACCAAGGTCACAGACCTTAGTTGGCAGGATAGGGATTTGAACCTACAGCTCTTGTCGACAACCAGGGCTTCTCAAATAGAGCCACACAAATCCCCATACCGGAAGAGGAGGTTGGTCTCATACTGTCAGAGCTTGGTGGTGAAGCCCAAAGATAGGCCATAAGCATCGGTCAGATTTCTTTGAAGGCTAAGTATTTTTTTACAAACACTTATGGGAATTTTACAGTCTGTTCCATAATGTGTTTGGTTGAATGTGAAATAATATTTTAAATTACTTGATTATCAAAGTGCTTAATTTTTCTGCCCCAAGTCTTTCATTACAATGGACCCACCTAAAGTTGCTCCAGATGTATTCTCTGGGACTTTTCTGGGAATTCCATGAAGAGAGAATCAGAGGTGGCAATTTGGTTGGAAAAGGGACTGGGGAACCTGTCTTGAAATTTTGTTCCCATTTCAAGTGTAGTTTTTTTACTTAGATTGGATGCTTATTTGCAGCGGCATGGGGCTATTAGAGATGGGGAAGGTGCCAAAACTCCCCATGATTTCGTCTTGTTTATCAGGAGCTTTAAGTACTCTGATGTGACTCCTATTAATCCAAGTTTGAGAAGTACGCACAGAACCGTACTTCGCTGTATTATTTGAAAAATAATAATGATGCCAATAACAATTACTGTGCATATGATTAATCAGTTAGTCATAAATGGCGTTTTATCCTAGTTTTACTGTATGGGTGATAAAACTTAAAGGAGATACTTGAGAAAAGAATGTGAATTAAGAATCCTTGAAAAAAAGAATATTCCCAAACTTCTGCTGGTCAGCAGGCACTTATTGGTAGAAGACTATTAGGAAGTAATTCCTGATAATATCAATAAAAACTTGCATCTGTTTAGAACTTTACCATTTATAATTTGTCATTCATTTTTACATTTTTTTACAACAACTAACATTGATGAGAGATTTACACATATTATCTCATTTATCCACCAACAACTCTATGAGACAGGTACTATTATTTTCTCTACAGATGAAGAACTTGAGGCACACTTGACAAGTGACTTGCCCGAGGTGACATACTTTCGGAGGTGTCAGAGTCAGGATTCAAATTCCGCTTTATCTAACTTTACAACCTGTGCTGTTTACCCCTCTGCTAGGCTACCAGTTGTTTTTTTCCTTGGTGAAGTTCTGGCCTGTCCTCAGCCTCACTCATAGTTATAGAGACCATCTAGTAATCCTGCAGAGGCATCCTTCTCCAGACTGCAGTATCCCTTAAAGCACCTGCCAGTGCATGGCAAATCTGGTTTGATTTTCTAAAACTTGAGTATGCAACCCAGGTAGGCAGGAAGCAAACTGAGTCCCTCCAGAGGGTCATGGGAAGAGTATAGATGTTCCCTCTTGGAAATTACTTTTCCCTTCCGGGATAACATAACAACACAAAAGGAAATGGAGAAGTTAACCAATGCCCATAAATGTGGGTTGTTGCAGCCTTGCTGGAACTAACTTCAGAACTGTTGGGCTGGTCTGAGTTCATTTTACTCCTGGGAGTTGGGCTGTTAGGTTCCAAGTGACTGTCCTACAGTTATCCATGGCTGTGTTTGCACAGGACAGGTTGGATCAAGAAGTGGGGAATCTGCTGTTTTCTGATTTTGATATCTCAGCTGAATGTAAATAAAAATATGGAAGATAAAAATGGAGAAAAATGCATTAGCTTGATTAGGGGCTTTATCTGCATAAAACTCTTTGAATCACAATTTCCCTCTGGCTTTGGACCCCCCCCCCCGCCCCCGCCCCACTTCTAGCGTTTCTTATTATCTGGTTCAAGGTCATTACTAAAAGGCTTCCTGTTTCTTGGACGAAGACTTACTGAAATATTAATTTCATTGCCCAAAGTAGATTCATATGGTCTGGTGAATAACTTGAGGTTCTGTCAAAATCACAAAGTGAGAGAGTTATTTTTTAATGCCTTTGAAAATTTGGTTCAGGAATTTTAGTAACACGCAGCTAAAACCTCACTCTCATTTTGCTTCTGTTTATGACAGAAATGAGTACAACTCTTTATGTTCTTTGGTAATTACTGCAGTGAAACAACTGTAACTGGGTAAGTTGCATGTTTAAGGCATCATGGAGGAGATTTTGTTTTGTTTTGTTTTCCTTTAATTGCACTGTGACTGGGTTTGAGTTTAATGCATAAGATTCTGAGAGAGAAATGAACTTGTGACATTTGAAGTTTGGAAGTATTTTTCTTTCAGTATAGGTAGAGCTTGAATATTCAAGATTTTGTTGAATGCCTTTTCAGTTTGTAACTGCTTTCACACAAAAGCTTGACTTCAATCCTTTTTTTTTCCCGTTCTTTTGCAGCCTTGGCTGTATGTGTAATTTAATCCAGTGTATTAAAAAGAAGTTGCATTCCTCAATAGTAGAGCAAAAAGCCCTCAATCTCCCTTAGTAGTAGCTAATGATAATAATACTTGCAAGCACAATTCTTTAAGACAAACTAAGACAAAACAAAACAAAACAAAACCCAAACTGTAATTGAAGGTTTTTGCATCATTACAGGCAACAGCCTCATAAGGCTGTAACAGATACACTTGGAGAGAGTTTGGCTCATTATATTGACATATTGTTTTGTCTGTTGTGAGTAGACATGCATTATTCTTGGCCCAAGTAACATATATCAGTTGACAAAAGCCAGCAACTTACTTACCTGGTCTCACTTTGGAAATATCCTTGAAAGTTATTATTTTAGTGTTCTTTTCAGCTGGTTTTGCTCAGTAGCTCTTTGCATAGCTGTTTTCCAGTCTGTTTTATAATCCATACATGTTCCCCCCACACCCAGCCTTGCATTGCTGGAATCTTTTCTGTTTTACTTTAAAAAGCACTTTGCTAAATGTCACAACAAAATAAAGCATGGATTAGAAACAGCATTGCAGTTGCAGACTTAATGCCTTTGTGACATCTCATTGCTATGCAAATGAGATTCAAGGAGGTCATCCCTTTAGCAGTTGCTCTAGCCCCGGTATCTACTTGATATTCGTTGGCCCAACTTACTAAGCATTCATTACTGAGCTGGCCTAGGTGTTTAACTCTTTGTTGGCTTTGAACCTGCTATTTGAGTCTGCTGAGTTCAACAGCTCCTTCTTTAGTGGATGTTTGCATTTTAGGGAGCTCTGCATCTCTGCTCTGCTTCGCAGACTGTGGGTACCTCAGGAAACCCAGTACTCCTAGTTGCAAGATACACTTGTTTGTATGCCAAGACAGTATTGGGAAAACTCATTTGTGATGTTTCCTTTGCTGTCTCAAGTATTTTTATCATTGCTAAATACTATACATTTAGATAGATGTTTTATTCACTTGCATCTTTGACAAGTTCTTACAAATATTCCGTAGAAAAATGTGTGTCTGGGCTGGTAAATGTTCACATAATACTTACTTTAAAATGAATTGTCCACAGTTCAAACTTGATTTCATCTGATTTAGCAGATGTGTTAATAGTAAGTTGTTAACTGTAAGTGGTGGAATCTGGTTTTAATTCAGTAAGAAGCAACTACCTTTAATGAGTACAGATTATTGCTGGTGTTTCATTTGCTTGGTTAAAGGGTGTTTTTAATTTGCTAGTATGATTTGTTTGTAGTATGATTATGAAAGTAAGATCCACTTGTCTTATAATTCCAGTTTTGAATGAGCATTTTGCAGTTTGAGCAACTGGCCATATTTTAAATGGTTGATTCATTATGTAATTATTCTCTTAGTGATTATTTCAGTGTAGTGGATTTTCTTTACACACAAGCAGATACAGAGCTGTGTACACACTGAGTTAGTTCTGAGAATTTGGGTAAAATAACTGCTAACACAAAGAAAGCACACCTTGTACTTGGTGTAAGAAGGCTTAGGCACCCTGGAGAAGAACGTTCATCTTACACCACGGTCCCCTACACATTAAGAATTAAAATGTTGACATTGATGAGAGGGGTGATTTGAACAACTCTGTGTTTCACATGGAGAATTACAGAATGAGGATTTGACCCTTTTTGTGGATTAAATAGGCATCTCTGGATTAAGGTATTTAATCAAATCCAAAAAATTTTTTTAAAAGCTTCTTTGGCCTTTTATAAACCGGTACCTTTCAGAGTGTCATATCTGACTGCCTACTGGTGTGAAGGACTGCTCAGACATCTGATAATGACGGGTTATCTTGAATTCTGCTGAGAGCGGCATTACGCCTTCATGATTTTGATAAAGGGCAGTAGAAAACTACTAGTAGTTAAAATAGTGGAACAATATTTCAAGGGCCAGTTAAGTGCAACATTAGAGTGAAAGCTTAGAATCACCCTTCTCTGTGGTTTCCCACCTCCTATCCTCGTCTTTACTGGATCATAAACATTCATGGCGACACTGTTATACTCTGCATCTTGCTGGGTGCTGGGAGGGCCAGGGAGATAAATTTAACACTGTTCTTGACTTCGAGGAATTTAAGGTATGGGGGTGAGATAAGGCCTACCAGTAACCATCAAGGAATAAGACGTGGTATTGCTGCAGTGGCTGTGCTCTGCTAGTTTGGGCACAGAAGTGTTTTCTCTGAGCTCACCTGGGAATTGATTTCTTATCTGTCTCTTATGGACACCTCTGAAAGCAGTACTCCCTGTTCAATGCTGGAGCATCCTGATACAGGAACTGAGGGTGGCCAGTTACCCAATAACTAACACTTGAAGAGTCAAATTTCTCAACCTGATGCTCCTAATCTATCCTGGTAATTCTTCTTTATTCAATGAACAATTAGAAGGAAATCTTACTTAGTAGGTGCATTCTAGGAAACAGAGTATGTCATCTTCAGAGGTTTTTTTTTTAATTGTTGTGAGATCTTTTCATGTAAAGAAGCCCTCCAAGTTATTCTTTTGTAAAGTGACAAATATAATTTATGAGTTATAAATTTGAATTTACCAAAGCAATGTTAGAAATATTAAAATCCGAGAATAATTATATTTGGTTTGCAGATTATCTTGGGGCCTGGCAGGCAGCTGCCCCTTCTCTATGGTCTTCAGTTTTCCACCTAAACCAGATGTTGAGTGTGTGACCTGTTGAACTGAAATCAACCAATATTGATTAAAATGAAAAGAGGAGACAAAGTTAGAGAATGTAGAAGCTAAAATGAGATAAAGTCTGAATATCGTTTGTCTCTGCTGTCATTGTTTCCAATAACACAGATGATTCAGTGGAATTCTTTCAGGCTGGGTGAATTATCACAGTTGTAAGTTTTCTTCTGGGGCTTTGGAGGAAAGTTTTAAAAATGAGTTTGCTCAGAGTTAGATGGAAATGTTCTTTGCTGGAAGCCCTGATTTTTTTTAAAAAAATTACCTTGCTCTCTGTTTTAGGAAATTGTCTTTTTTTTTCTCAGTAGAAAACTGTCAGAAAATTGAAAATTGTAGGTCAAACATTTTGCATCCTACCCAATACATTGTTTTAGAAATCGACTTTCTTATTGCAAAAGATGCTGGTTGATAGACTGCTCTACATCACTGTTGTCATCAGTGTTTGCAAACCCAATGTTAAAGAAGTCTTCCTGGGTCCTTGGCCTGCTAATAGGGTAAAATGCTACCAGGTGAGCCACAAGGATTTGGTTTGTGGTCTGAACCATAAGCCAAGGACTTGAATTTTAGATCCAGATTCCAAATCATGAACTTTTCACTGGGCATGATTTTTTAAACTATGGATCCTATCTTTATTAAAATGCCTTAAAATAGTAAATATCAACTCTGTTACTGCGCATTATATATAACAATGGATTAAGGTCAGAGTTTAAAGAAATGGGCACCCAAATAAATTTAATGCCTTTCTTATCATTCCATTGTGATTCATATAGCAACCCTTTTCTAATACACACACTTGATTAGAATGCTCCTCTCTGCCTTACAACTTCTCCCTCAACTCTAGGGTCAGAATCTCTTTTTGGGGTATTTAGAAGAGGTCTTTGAAGTAGCGTAGCCCCAAAAGACCTTGCAGCTATTAACTGATGTAGGAAAAGGGGAGGAGATTTTTGAAATGTGAGATTTTGAGGTAATCATATTGTTTTGTACTGTATTTATATCATCGGCTCCCCGATTGAACTCCACACTACTCTTGAGTAAAAGCTCTTTTATGTTCACTTTATAGCTCCCGCATAGGATTGCTAGGTAGAGTAAATAAAAAGACAGATCTCAAGTTAAATTTGAATTTGAACAACCAACAAATCTTTAGCATAAATATATCTCCAATATTGCATGAGACATATTTTTGTTTGTCCACCCAACTCCTGCACAGATCACAGCTCATCCTATATAGGGTATTGAGAAAGGGTTTGTCGAATGACTGAATGAGCCTCCAAGGGGAAATATCCAGGAGTTAGTTGAAAATAGTAACTTAGAGTATAGCAGAGCTTGATTCAAGAGTCACCATCACATGCACGGGTGGTACTTGAAGCCCTGGAGATGGTCCAGGGTCATTGTGTTGACCTAAGGTTCTTAAACCGCATTGAGCGTCAGAATCACTTGGGAGGGTTTGTAACACATAGATTCCTGTGCCTCACTCCATAATTTATGATTTTGTAAACTTGAGGTGGGGTTCAAGGACTGCTTATCCTACAGGTTTCCACTCTGTGTCAGTGCTGCTCTTCTGGCACCACGCTTTGGGAGCTACAGTGTAGACTCTCTAGAGACGGATCTGCAAACCTTTTTTGTAAAAGACCAGATAGTAAATATTTTAGGCTTTGTAGGCTGTACTGTCTCTATTATGATGACTCAACTCTGCCTTTGCAGCTTGAAAGCAGCCACAGGTAGTATGTAAATAAATGGGGTGTGGCTATGTTTCAATCAAACTTAATTTACAAAACCAGGATACTGGCCTGATTGGACTCCTGGGTCAGCTTCAGTTTGCAGGCCCTGCTCTAGGGTGAAAAAAAAAGGTGACTGTTGAAGACATCCAGGTTTAAAAATTGGGCAGAAGAAAAGGAAACAGAGGAAGAATGATCTGAGCCATGGTAGAAGACCCAGGGGAGTACGCCCAAAGCCAAGCAATCACCCTCGTCTATTGTCTCAGAGCAATTAAGGATGTGGGAGGGGATGAATGCTGAAAGAGGCCATTGGATTTGGCAGTTAGGATGTAATGACCACTGTTGACTGAGTCGTTTGAATAGAGTAGTGGAGAGGGATGCCTGCCAGATGGAAGTGGGCTGAAGTGAAGGAAGAGGTGGAGGCAACAAATTTTGAATCCTCTTTGAGGAAATTTATCAGTGAAACAAAGGAGGGGTTCCAGGCTAACACTTAAGGAGAAAATTTGGTCCGAGAAGGTTCTTATGAGGATAAGAGGAAAACAAGTATGTTTATAGGCAGAGAGGAAAGGGCCAGTAGAAGCAGGAGCCTGGGCTGCCAACACATGGTCTCCTAAGAAGATGGTTCCCCACAAGTGGTGCAGATCGTGAATAGGGAGCAGAAGAAAATACAAGAGAGAAGAGATCATTAATGGTGGAAAGTTCTCAAAAGAAACAGGGCAGGAAGGGGGATTAAGAGAGCCTGCAGAAATTGCCCTTGGTCCGGAGAAGGATAATACTTCCTTTTAGGACAAGAGCAGGTGAGCATCACTCCATTTCGAGGAAGGAAGGTAAGAGACTTCCCAACCCATAGCCTTTGTTTCCTTGGAAAGGTTGGAAGCTAGGCTAGAGTGAAGAGATTGTGGGAAAAGTAGGGATTTTAAGGAAAGCAGTGATGGTTTGGAGTAGGCAGTGAGGCAGAGAGTATACCAAAGGTAAGTACTGTGCATACCAGGTAGCACTGAGGACTCTGCTGGGGTTTAAGCTCATTTATGAGCATCCATATGTCATCCTGATATTTGGAACTTTCCTGTAGTCTGTAGCTGCCTGGAAAATGTAGAACATGTAACAGATGGAGGCTTATTCAGAATTGCAGGTTGTCAAGAGGTGTTGGTCAGAAAGACATGAGGCGATAGAATTGGAGATGCCTATGAATGGGAATATGAAGGAGAACGAAGTGGAGAAGCAAAGGAAACCAAGAGTGGTACCCGTGTCATAGGCTGAAGTCTTGGTAAAGATAAAGAAGAGCAGGTTTAGAGGGAGAGGTAAGGGGGTTGAGGAGGACTGGAAATTATTAGAGATGTTGGGATTTCTTAGTGATTTCAGAGATGTGGCAATTTCAAGGGCCTGGGCTGTGGCTACGGAATTAGGCTCTGAAGTCGAGTTGAGGGGGTGTGTTCAGGAATTGAGGGAGTAGGTTGGGTAGGTTAGCAAGGTAGATCTTGAAGTTACTTAAGTCACCGCAGGAGAGGAGGAAGCTCTTGGCACAGCAGGGGACCTGCCTCTTCTACCTGGAGGAGCCTCGAAACTGTCTTGTTTTGCTTTTTGTGGGGCTCCCCAGTTCTTGCTCTTTTGGTCTGCTTCTGCCATTGCCTGGCATGACATATCTCTTCCGTGACCATTGAAGCAACTCACCATACATTTTCCCTCTTTCTTTCCTCATTTTTCTCCCCTGGCAGAAGCATGAAGAAAGATTATAGACAAGTAGGGTACTTCTCTGTTGGTAACTTGAACTTCTGTGACTGTTCCTTGCAAATTGGAAGGAAGCTATTTTCCAATTCCCTCTATAAAAAGAGACAGCAAGTTTTTCTCCCTACCAAGTCTTTCTAGTTGTTGGGCATCATTGAACATTTGCTGGTACCTTTGAGTCTGTATTGTTGCTAACTTCTTTGAGGAAGTCTGTCTGTTGTAAAATATTTGGGCTCACTTGTCTTTCTTTTTTTTTTGTGGTACGCGGGCCTCTCACTGTTGTGGCCTCTCCCGTTGCGGAGCACAGGCTCTGGATGCGCAGGCTCAGCGGTCATGGCTCACGGGCCCAGCTGCTCCACGGCATGTGGGATCTTCCCAGACAGGGGCACGAACCCGTTTCCCCTGCATCGGCAGGCGGACCCTCAACCACTGCGCCACCAGCGAAGCCCTCACTTGTCTTTTATTTTCCAGCTTTTGGTTACAAATTACCTTCTAAAAAGGAACTGGATACTTTCTAGTAAAAAATGCAAGCTCATGTATGAAAACTTTAATGAACTAAGAAAAATAACATTTAAATGAACATTTAAGAAGGACTTAAAAGAAATGGTTAAATGGTGTCGCCACAGAGGATTCACGCTTCAAAAGGAGTATTTCCCATTGCCCCAGTCCTTCCTTTTTCCTTTCTTTTTCTATACAATCATTTTCTTTCACCTACAGAAAAGAGGACTATGTTTTGAATTTGTCCTTTTTGAAGCTTTTTTTTTTTTTACAAGAATAGCTTGATTTATATCTCATGCTCTCATGTATCAGTTGAAAAATCTGGGAAAATGAATTGAAAGAGTGTATCATTTTTTAATATTTGAATCATAACATCTCACACTAGATTTCATATCTCATACAGATGGCATTACCCTTTGCATATTTTCCCTCCAGTATGGAATTGCCAAAGGAAAGATATGAATATGAAAGGTAAATGAATGTTGGGGAAAGATTATTAGAATAGCTGTCAGATGTTATGAATACCCTATCTGTTTTGCTGGAACGTATAAAAGTTTTTCCTTGACTAAATCTGTGCAGAAAATTTTACCCTGCACTTGATATCCATCGGTATTTTCAGAACTGAAACATGAAAAATAAATATAAAATTTTCTTTCAAAAACGCTATCCCAACTTTATGTCTGTTGTCATTGGGGGAAATAATATATATTGGAAAAAAGAAAAAGAAGAACCACTGATGGTGATTGTACTTTGGCAGACCAACATCCAATCTCAAAACTGACTACAC
The DNA here is from genome assembly GCF_026419965.1 of Kogia breviceps. Taxonomy (NCBI): domain Eukaryota; kingdom Metazoa; phylum Chordata; class Mammalia; order Artiodactyla; family Physeteridae; genus Kogia; species Kogia breviceps. The sequence goes on along the minus strand of NC_081316.1, from coordinate 49,716,964 downwards.
GACAATGACATTTCCACATACATTTTAGTGAGGTATAGAGTTTGGTGTTTGAATAAATAACCTGTACTAGATAGACAATTCCTAAGAGGTAGAATAAATTGTAACACCATAGCTCCATTAGTGATCCTGAACAGATGTAAAAACCACGGAGTCTTAGGTCTGGGAAAAACTTTAGAGTGAATCTGATTTAATCTTCTTTCTTTACAAATGGACCGAGGTTCTGAGAGATGTAATAAATTGCCCAGAAACATGGAACTAATTAGGGACCTAGTGAGGGGCTAGACTCGAATATTCTAAAATCCGAATTCTGTGCTCCATCACTAATTGGTCATCTAGATTTAAGCACTTTAGCATTTTCAGACTGAATTTGAAGGTGTGATAGGCATTTTAGAAGGCTTATTTGTGATTTAAAAGTAAGTTAAAGTACCTGCATTTAGCTCACAAAATATGGGAACGTTTTGACAACTATGTCATTCTGGAAACAAGCTCAAATGAACTTGCAGGGAATAACTGAGATGAAAATGATTAACGGGAAGGGGGAATGGGAGACTGTAACAAGGCAGTGTGTGTTTGTAAGTACAGATCCACCACCTGTAACTTTCAGGAGAAGTGAAAACACAGAGGCACGCGTAATCCGAAATGTGTCTCTCACTCATCAATCAGTGTTTATCAGAATTGGAGGTCTTCGTAAGCGAACTGAATGCTTTCAATCCAGACATGCCAGTAATTGCCATCGACCGAGCGTTCTGTCACACCTGCCTGCTCTTCTTTCTCTTTCTCTTTACTTCATTACATATTGATTGACTTCTTGGGTTTTACAAGTTCATAAATCACATTCTTTTAAGAGGCTTCTTGGCTTTTGTGTGTGTAGACTGAGTCTACTGGAAAAGATGGATACTCGAATCACAGTAATGAAGAACTTCATCTTCCCTCCTTCAGTTTCATATGCAAGAGTGAAATCAAAAGACAGTGTCATTATGATGAAACAGATTTAAAAGCAGTGGAAACATCTTATAAAAACCTGGAGTGCTAGCAGCCAGCCCTCTTGGGTTTAATGGAAACTCTCACCTTACACAAATGGAAGGATTGGAGAGAGCTGGAGGGACTTCACAATCAAGAAAAGTATTATTCAGTAAATAAATTATTATTTTAAAATATTAAAAGTATTATTCAGTAAATAAATAAATGAGTAAATTCAGTATTAATTATGTAATGAAATGCTACCTTTGCAAATAACAACAGATATTCCTACCTGATTGCAAATCCATAATCCTGGTACAGGATAGAGTAGATTTTTGTCTGTCTTGGAGGGTTACATTTTATGTGCCTGCAGTAGAATAATAAAAGACTGGATACCTACGATCTCTTCTGCTCCTAAAAGTTTTTCAAATTTATAAATCTTAGGAATTGAACTTTGTTATTGTCCGTTTCATGAAAAAAAGGTCATTGTTCTCTCTACTATGGACATTTTAGATTCCTGTTTTATGGATGAATCCTAAAACATCCACTTCTTACTGTTTCTGGATACAAACTGATATTTAAACTCTGTAAGAACTTTTTCTCCTATTTTTAGTACCTGAGTGTTTTTGATTTTAATATAAAGCAGTTACATGACATTTAAAATTCATATTTTACAGATGAATCCTAAAATACTCATTTTTTTTTCTTATTTACTGATACAAACTGGTATGTTAACACTGAAGGGATAGTTTCCTATTTTTGGCAGCTATGCAGTTTTTCTTATAATATAAACCAGTCACATGGGACTTTTATGGAAAGGCCTATGTAGTTGTATAATATTAATGTCTTTTGTCCTCTTAAATAACAAGGGAGTCTACTTTGTAGGTTTGTAGTCCAGCATTAGCAACAACAACAAAAAATCATATTCTAGGCATTCTCTAACAGCTGATTTAATTTGGAGATATTCAGCCATTCCTTTCTGCATTAATTTAATTTCTGACAGCCAGTTTAATACATCAAAAGGGAAGAAGAAAGCAAAAACTGCCATTGAGGTTGTCTGTAATTAATAGAGCTGACTTCTGAAGCACTCCAGACTTCCAAGCCCTCACATGTGAGAAGTGGCTTATTCTGAAGCAATGGTGCTTTGAAAGAGCAAAACAATTGAGGCTCGAGAAGGGAGGCTGTGAACCAGTCTTCACTTTGGTGATTCAGAGCCATGGCTTCTATTTTTCTCTGTGAGGAGGAAGCAGAAGGAGGACGGGAAATGTTCTGGGAACAGCTGTCTTTTCTTCACAGAGTTTGCAAACAGAATTTACAGGCAGAAGTGTGTCTTTTTTTTTTTTTTTTTGCGGTACGCGGGCCTCTCCCTGTTGTGGCCTCTCCGGTTGCGGAGCACAGGCTCCGGACACGCAGGCTCAGAGGCCATGGCTCACGGGCCCAGCCGCTCCGTGGCATGAGGGATCCTCCCGGACTGGGGCACGAACCCGTGCCTGCTGCATCGGCAGGTGGACTCTCAACCACTGCGCCACCAGGGAAGCCCAGAAGTGTGTCTTTTGCACTAGTTTAGTAAAATGACATGAAGTCTCACAATGTTGCTACGGAGAGTCATAGCCACGAAATAAGGTGATAGAAGATAGCCATATTTACTCTGGATCAGTCAGTGTCTACAGTACATGTGATGTTTTCTTGAGACAGTTTTAGTAAATAAACAGATCCAGAGAAATTCCCTTGAAACCAGAATCCGAAAAACTGAAATAAAATACATTTCAAGTACTTTAGTACAAATAAGCATCATTATTAATTGAAAGGCAGTACTGTGCTAAATACTGTATAGACAGTCTCATGTAAGCTTCCTTACCTCTGGCCTCTGAGGGAAATACTGTCCTTCATCTTTATAGATGAGAAAACTGAGCTTGAGGGAGGCTAAAGAGTTGATGGTTCCCCATATGATGAATAATGGAAACCAAGTATGTTGGCGATCATAGTTTTTCTTTAAAACCTGTAGAATATATCAGGTTATACTAATTGAATTCATCTAACTATTCATCTTAATTTTTTTTTAGGAACCTCTAGAATGTTAGCATTTAGACAGAAAAGCAGGTACTTAATTGTTAAAACAATGAAAAAGAATTGATGATGGGGCTTCCCTGGTGGCGCAGTGGTTGAGAGTCCGCCTGCCGATGCAGGGGACATGGGTTCGTGCCCCGGTCCGGGAAGATCCCACATGCCGCGGAGCGGCTGGGCCTGTGAGCCATGGCCGCTGAGCCTGCGCGTCCGGAGCCTGTGCTCTGCAACGGGAGAGGCCACAACAGTGAGAGGCCCGCGTACGTAAAAAAAAAAAAAAAAAAAAAAAGAATTGATGATGTTACTGAAGTGTAATGACCTCATGATTTTCCACAACCAGATATTTTTTCTACCGTGGTTTCCTTACCTCTTACGTCTCCAGTAATGTGCTTAAGGAATTCATATTTCTTTCAGTATTAATCAAAGTAGAAATCTAATTTTAAAAAGATGAATCTTCTGGATAAAAGCCCACAAATTATATTTCATAGTTAAAAATTACCTTTTCATTAATTCATTGAAGAAATAGGAAATTGGAGTGCCTACTTTGCCAGGGATACATGGGGGACAAGACAGGCAAAGTCCTGCTTTCATGAAACTTCCAGGTTTTTGAGGGGAAAGATAGCTAATAACTAAGAACTGATTTGCTTTTATCCATTTTGAATTAGCTATCATCTGGAAAGATCCTAGGAATAAACAAACGGATGTGTTGAAAAGTACTATTAGTTTACTTGGGAAAACCTTCCCTCCTATTTTGCTTTAACAAACTTGGAAGTTCCACATAAGTAATTCACTGGTTACTTTAAAAAATGTGATTAGGGCTTCCTTGGTGGCGCGGTGGTTGAGAATCCGCCTGCCGATGCAGGGGACACGGGTTCGTGCCCCGGTCCGGGAAGATCCCACATGCCGCAGAGCGGCTGGGCCCGTGAGCCATGGCCGCTGACTGAGCCTGTGCGTCCGGAGCCTGCGCTCCGCAATGGGAGAGGCCACAACAGTGAGAGGCCCGCGTACCACAAAAAAAAAAAAAAAAAAAGTGATTAGATAATCTGGGGTTGTATAGTACTCCATTAAAAAAAATGAAATATAGTTGATTTACAATGCTGTGTTAGTTTCAGGTGTACAGCAAAGTGATTCAGTGATACAGACACACACACACACACACACACATATTCTTTTTCAGATGCTTTTCCCTTATAGGTTATTACAAAATATTGAGTAGAGTTCCCTGTGCTCTACAGTAGGTCCTTGTTGGTTATCTATTTTATATGTAGTAGTGTGTATATGTTAATCCCAAACTCCTAATTTATTCCTCCCCCTTTCAACAATTATTACTTGATGAATTATCAAGGCTTTGAGGGTTGATCATAAGTATGTAAAGGCATTAGAAGCCAGTGGGCCAGGTGGCACTTCTAGAAGGCCCTGGGGAGTCAGGAACTACATACCTGATGAAAAGAATGAAGTACCAGAGGGAAGAACGCAGAAAATAAATTTAGCAACTTTGCCAAAGACCAGCTTTTTGAGCAATCCTTGGAATTGAGAGCTCTTTCTCCTAAGTTGTGTATCCGTGTCAGTGCTGGAGAGACATGGAATCAAATGGAGTGACATCCTTTAGGTTCAGCCGCCCTTTGTGACCCCATCAACTGGATTGCCCCAAATTGATGCAGTTACACAGCTGCAGGGCTAAGTCTACAACTTTATGACCATTTCTCATGAACCCTGGGCTATGGTTCTTCTTTGAGGTGACATCAAGGAGAGAACAGTCTTCCTCTAAATCATGTTGCTGAACATCGCAAAGAATTTACTTGGCTGCAAGCACAGCATTGGAACGGTGCATCATTTCCTTTCCTTTCACTGTTTCTTGGCCCCATCCACTTGGATCCCTAACAGTCGTGTGCCAGTGTCAAAGCTGTTTCCTAAGCCGTGGTTCCCAAACCTTGCTGTGCATTAGAATCAGGGGAGCTCTACAATTTAGATTCCCAGGTCCAACTGTTTCAGGTCATTTCCTTGGCAAAGAATAAGCAAGTAAGTGCAAGTAATCTTCCAACAGCAATAAGTAATTCTCTGTCTCTGAACCCCTACTGCAAATTTGCTGGAAGGGCATCTTCTCATCACCTCCATCCTCCCCTGCTGCCCTATAGAACGCTGGGTGTGGAGTAACTTGTGGGGAGGAATGAGTCACAAATATTCTATGTTGTTTTTCCCAGGGGATTTGACTGTCACTCTGAGAGCAGCACTCAAGCCCAGGTACCTCCTGCTCTTTCTAAAATTATTGCATATTTTCCTTCTGCTAGTGCCTTTTTGCCCGAATCAAGCAGTATGTTGTAGGTACCTGGGCCTGTTGCATAAGCTCAGTCACCCCTGCTCCACCATCCCGGGAGCAGCCTGGAGGTGTGTCTTTTATTCGCTTTGGGCAGTTGTGAACGACCCTGAGCATGACCTTCACACTTTTGCCCAAGCTTCTCACTGTAATGGTGAAGTGGATTCTCCCTGTCTGGTGTTGCTGAGTGGATCTGGGTAATACATCCACTCAGAGGGAAGAAGTTTGGTCCATCACACCATAAAAGGGCTGTACCCTCTCTTCCCCTCCCCGCCACATCCTGGACAGCTTCCGCTTCTCTATTTCCCACTAATGCACTTCGGATTTGGTTCCTCCTCTTTTTTGTGGGGAGCTCTCTTCAGTTGATCTGTCCTCTTGTTGGTAGATTTAAACCTATCATGTAAATCACCAACTTCATAGTTAACAGCATTGCCCTTCATTGTTGCTAGTTTTTCCTGCTTATTTCCTTGGTTTCTGCTCTGAGTTTTTCTTCCATGTGATAGGAGCAGGTGCTTTTGCTTGCCAAGGACTCCTAGGACATATTTATTGTCTCTTTGGAAAGTAAACCAACTGGAAAGCTTGAGGATAATTATTCAGTACTTGGAATTTATAGAGAGCATTTCCTTATAGTAACTCGGGTTTCTTTAATGTGAAGCAATACTGGTTTTAGACTGTAAGTACCGCTAAATTACACCTGTGAGTTAGCCATATTTTTTTCTTCCCAGTACTTTTAGAAGGGACAACTTTTAAGAAAGTCAGCCTTTGTGGGGATTTTTTTTTGTTTTAATTGCAGAAACGTCAAGGTAAGTGGTCCAGGCTGACAACAGATTCATTGAGTCATAGAATCTCAAGTTGGAAGGGATTTAGGAAAGATTGTTAGTCATCTATTATTGATGACTTCTGGACTGAAAAGATCACATTGCAAATTCCTAGATTGCACCAAGATTTAATTTATTTGAGTTCGGATACTTGAACTAATTCCAGTCAGGTATTGGTAGTTTTCTAACCTCTGAAAGCAGTGGCAACCTTTCTTGACATTGAAATTCTCCATGGAAGTTCTAGATTTGAAATAGATGAAAGCAGAGTTCTCTGATTGCAGAGGAAGAGGGCTCTGAATTAAGGATTCTTACATATCCCCTGGTCCTTTCTACCTAGTTCTTCTTGCTGAGAGATGGAAGGTGGAGGAAAAGTAGAAATCCAGCAAATCTGTCTGCTCACTGTCATCCATTAAAACTATACCATCTTTTCCACACCAAGGGCCCTAATCTGCACATCCAAATATAGACAATGAGGCAAGATTTAAGAAATGTTGATATCCTGAGAAATCTCGTAGAAGGATCCAAGATCCTAAGTTAATCAGAGATCAGTTTTATTTTAGTCACCAGACTGTTACTAAGATAAAACATTGTATTAACAGATTTTAGAAAGATTTTTAAGTACAAAGTGTAAAAAGGATGTTTCAAAGAGTTAAGATCTTCATGGGTAGAAATATTAACACTGTTCACAAAGCACTAAGAAAAACAGGGCATTACAATATGTTAAAGCATTTATATATTAAAACTTTCAAATCCTTAGGTAGGGAGGAGCTTTAGGTAAACTTCAAACTGGTGGTGGATGCCAGGCTAGATGGTAGAGAACTACTTGAAATTTTAGGACTGGGGAAAGCATTTTATGACATGTTACTTTATCAAAATTTATAGGAACTAACCCAATACCTAGGCATACATAGACAGCCAGGGGGAGGTGGAAGGAAAGTTGGCATTTTGAAGCTTTGTTGGCAGACATCTCGTATTATTAAAGAACAAAAAATAGCAATTGGCTGAACAATTCTACTGGGCTGGAATCAGGAATCCAGATGTTATAGAAACAAGTCCAGTGGCCACTTTGCCTTTGTAGATGCCATGGCTAAAATTAGTCCTAGCTAAGGGCCCATCAGCAGCATCAGAGATCTGTGTTCCCTCGTCCTCCAGACCAGGATGGGGCCCTCTGCTATATCCATCCTTTCACAGGGTCCTCCCCGGCTTGTAACTATGATCCTGACTTTAATTAATTAATTACTTACATTTATTTGTAGGGCTTTCTTTGGTAAGTTTTATTTAATTATTTGGGTATGTTTTAATATTAGGGTTTTTTGAATAAAAATTTCTCAATAGCTGCCTTGAGGGCAGATACAATGCGTGTCTTCTTCATTACTGGAACCCTGCTATCTTGCACAGTCCCTGCCATATAAAAGAAACTTAATTAAAAGAGCATACTTGGGGCTTGGCTTCCCTGGTGGCGCAGTGGTTGGGAGTCCGCCTGCCGGTGCAGGGGATGCGGGTTCGTGCCCTGGTCCGGGAGGATCCCACATGCCGCAGAGAGGCTGGGCCCGTGAGCCATGGCTGCTGGGCCTGCGCGTCCGGAGCCTGTGCTCCACAACGGGAGAGGCCACAACAGTGAGAGGCCCGCGTACTGCAAAAAAAAAAAAAAAAAAAAAAAAAAAAGAAAAAAAAAATAGAGCATACTGAATGAATGAATAAATGAATGCTGAAACAATCAGATTTCTGCATTTTTATCAGGGAAAAGGAACTGTTGTGGGCATTTTGGATACCAAGGAGGCAGCCTACTGGAGTAGTTACAGACATGGTGCTCTGAATTGAGTCTGGCTCTGCCACTCCCCAGCTTTTAGGATGTTGGGAATTGACTTAACCTTTCTGTGCCTTAATGTTCTTCTCTGTAAAAGGTGATAATAATAGCACTTAACCTGTAGAGTTTTATGAAAATGTGAAGGGGGACCTGACACAAAGTGAGTGCCCAAGAGGAGTGGGGTCAAGGTGAATGAACAGGCTCTTGACTAAGTCGGGAGAAACTCCTCTGCCCTGTGTATTTCAGACTGTTACTAATTAGAAACAGGGCATTTACTGGGACAAGGATGTCAGGAGTGGGTGAAACCAGAGAAGGCCCAAGTAATTGAAATATGGAGGTGACAGCTACCCCATTACAGTAGAGAAAATCAAGTACAGTTGACCATTGAACAACATGGGGGCCAGGGGAGCAGTGGGAAATCCATGTATAATTTATCTCTCTGTATAAGCAGTTCCTCTATATTCGAGGTTCTGCATCTGTGGATTCAACCAACCGCAGATCATGGAGTACTGTAGTATTTACCGTTGAAAAAAATAAGTAAGTGGACCCATGCAGTTCAAACCCGTGCTTGTTGTTCAAGGGTCAACTGTAAAACTAGAATGTTGAGTTCTGATGCAAATACCCTTAACTTTTGTGAAAAACTGATCTACAAAAACCCATCGTTCTTATCTGGATATTGAAATGTGATAGTGGATATATTATCCATTATCCGGAGCCTAAATGACGCTGAGTATTTTTCGCTGTTTTGTTTCGTTATTTCCCAGTTTCACTTTGAAAGGATTTGTCATCCGTCTGTTGGCACAGCAGATGGGTCCTTCATGGAGCAGGGTGAGTTGCTCCAGGAAGAAGATGGGGGTCCAGAGGAGACCCCTGGGAAGAGTGCACACTTAGTGCACACACACTGTTAAAACGTTCACGGTTTCCCTCAGTGACAGAGGAATGCTTTAAATGTTTGGAATTTATAGTCAAGGAGTTTCCAAGTGAGCAGGGTTGTACATGACTCATTTGTAAAGGTTATAAAACACCGTTGGTCATAAGATAAAAGATGCCCTCCAAATTTAATATTGTTAATATTATAAACAAACAAGGGGATAACTAAATAAAAAGGAGATAGAGAATTAGAAAACCAAAGTACAAAACCAAAAGACAATCCAGGCGTCATTTGGCATGTGTGAATCAAGACTTTTCTCTCTCTCTTTCTTTCTTTCTTTTAATTGAAGTATACTTGATTTACAATATTGTGTTAGTCTCAAGTATACAGCAACGTGATTCAGTTTATATATATATATTTACATTTTTCAGATTATTTTCCATTACAGGTTATTACAAGATACTGAATACTGATTTACTGTACTATACAGTAAATCCTTGTTGCTTATCTATTTTATATATAGCATATATATCTGTTAATCCCATACACCTAATTTATCCTCCTCCTCCCTTTCCCCTTTGGTAACTGTAAGTTTGTTTTCTGTCTGTGAGCCTGTTTCTGTTTTACATATAGATTCATTTGTATTATTTTTTAGATTTCATATATAAGTGATATTGTATAATATTTGTCTTTCTTTGTCTGCCTTATTTCACTAAGTATAATAATCTCTAGGTCCATCCATGTTGCTGCAAATATTTCGTTCTTTTTTATGATCAAGGCTTTTCTAAGTGTAAGGTTGCTTACACTTAGTGCTATGGTTCTTTTGAGTTTAATAGTCATTTAAGTGTTTCATTACCTTTTGCATTTGCTGTGGATTTACTCTGGGCCACAGGATGTTTTCTGTTTAACATTTTACTTGTGCTGTGTCAAGATCATCACAGTTCTCTGAGGTTGGTATTATTATGCCCATTGAGAAACAGAGGTTTAGGGCATCACTTAATTTGTCTGAGATTATATACTTAATCAATTGTGGAGCCTGGATTAGAACCCATATCTGTCCTGATACCAGTGCTTTACTCTTGACCATAATGAGGCTGCAAATCATACAGTCTCAGCCCTTGGGCAACTTGGATTTTTGGTAACACTAGCAACAGGTCTTAGATTGATGAGCAAATCTTGCTCCTCTCTTTTACTAGTTTTCTTTTTTTTGAGTTTTAGAAGACTATAGCCTGCTATTGACCATTCTGGTGTTTACTTACAAGAATCCAAATGAAAACCTCACGCCTTAGCTTATGTTGTTGTCACTTCTTCTGAGAACGACAACACTGAAAAATAAATTTCTGTGTGTGGAAGCTTGCTGCGGAGAACAGCTACGATGGTGAAATTAATTCAGGAGTGCTTAAAAACCTGATGTGGGGGCTTCCCTGGTGGCGCAGTGGTTGAGAGTCCGCCTGCCGATGCAGGGGACGCGGGTTCGTGCCCCGGTCCGGGAAGATCCCACATGCCGCGGAGCGGCTGGGCCCGTAAGCCATGGCCGCTGAGCCTGTGCGTCCGGAGCCTGTGCTCCGCAACGGGAGAGGCCACAACAGTGAGGCCCGCATACCACAAAAACAAACAAACAAACAAAAAAAAAACCAAAAACCTGATGTGGTCTTTTCCATTTGTGCCTAGGATTGTTTTGCTCCCTTGCGAAGAGCAGAGGTCCTGGTTTTCATAGCTGTTTGCAGTTTCAGCTCAGGTCTTGTTATAGTTTACATTTAAAGCTTTACAGTGGTACCAGGTTCAGGCTAAATTTGAAAGGAGCTCTGGGGGAGATAACTTCAGCATTTCCCCAGGGAAGTGGACTGGAAAATTGCTGGAGAGTGAACTGTAGGGAGCAAGCTTGAATTGGTCTCTTGGGTTGGCCATAATTACCTAATGGATTTTCCATCTCTCAAAATTTTAGGAAGGAAAAAATTGCATTAAAAAAATAACAAAAATGTGAAACCCGAACCTCCTTGATTTCTCTTCAGGACTATAAACTCCTGCCCTCCTGTCTAGCCTTTGAAGAATGGGTGTGTTCTGGGACAGAGACAGGCCAGAGGAGACACGTGCAGGAGAAACGGATTGAAGTGTGATTGAAACTCACAAATTCCATAACCTTATTTCCCCCTTCTGAATCACTGCTGAATGCTGAGATTCAGTTCCATTCAAGATGGCTTTGGGTGCAGCTGGGACTATATTTTAATGACCAGTATATCCTAATTATTATGGAGCATTTTGTTTTTCAATGGAATATAAAGGTATTTGTTGAGTGGCTTAGCTCTTTGCATACCAGGGTTTCCTGCTCAAAGGGAACCATTATGCACAGTCAGTTTTCACCCAGAACACTGCCCACCTCCCACCTCCATCTTGCTTGGAAATTGTATCTGGAACCAGGAACATTAAACTCAGTCCCCCACCCCACCCCCACTGGATGCATCCTCAAAACTGTTCTATTTTAACGTGTTTGGTTATTATTCAGATTGCCCAGGAAGATAAAGTGTCTGTTGCTCTCCTACCCCTCTAACTTTTTTTTTTTTTGTTAGTTAGTTACAAAATTTAATTGTAAGGATCAAATAGTGGTTATTGGTCAAACCAATCGACGTTAATAGCTTTGAAGTGTGCAGAAGCTAGTTTTTAAATAAAGGTGACAAATACCAATCAGATTCTTATAACACTGTTCAGAATCTAAGCAAATGTGATTCTGGAAGTTGAATACAAAAAGCCAAAAGAATCATAGTGCAATCATCAATACATAAACCAAAGACATAATTTTCTAAATCATTTTTAGTTAAACAGAATAAATTCTAGTTTTTAAAAAAGTTTAAACCTACATAAAACTCAAAGCAATCTAACTATTTTCTACCTGAGGTCAAAACAAGTTTCTTTTTTCCTATCTAAACATAATTCTTGGCATTGAGGTAAATCTGAATTCAGGTGATATACTTTGTCAAACTTTTCCAAAAAATTTTAAGCCCTGCTGTAGAGAGAAATTCTCATATTATATATCCATATTTACATATTTTTTCTTCAAAAACTAATGACAAATTTATGAGGTTAATAGGCCTGTAATGGGACCATGATACTATTAATAATATGCAAATAAAAAGCCATTCATTTATACCATGTGTTCCTATATGGTACAATATAAAATGGGATCATAGAATTTATGTACAGAGATGAACCACCAAGAGTTCAGAAATTAAACTCACTTTAAGAAAACTCATTCTGTTTTTTGAAGCAGAGGTTGCAAAGTTGTGATGTATAATAAAAATATTTTGTATACAGGCTCCAAAACCAAGCATTGGCCTAAATTGGCAAAAACTGCAACTTAAACAGAAATTAAACCCAACTAGTTCTGCACTGTGGTTATGCAACTTTTGGCTTTAGGGTCTGCAGGTTTCACTGAGGTAACAACCTCTTATCTCTTGCCTCTCCTCCTTGCGCCTGCCCCTAATGCCCCCAGCCTTTTACATGGCTGTCTTTGGCAATGCTTCCAAAGTTTGAAAGCAGAAGAACTTGCTAAGTAAATGGAGAGAATGAAAAATAACACTATATATGATGTATGAAAACCAATCGAAGAGTATGGACTGAGAAAGAAAGTACTAGAAGGAAAACTAAGCCACAGTCTACCCTCAAGGGAAAAAGAGAAAATAAAAGAATAGGGGGGCTGTTACTCCTAGATCTTCTTCCACATCATCTCCCGATTAGAAGAGTGTGGAACCAAAATTTCAAACTCTGGAAAGGTAATGACTTTGAAGGAGGAGTAGGGAAGTGAATAAATGATAAAGAAGTACAGCGGTAGCTTTAGCTGTCAGTGAGTTTCTTTGCCCTGGCATTGACAATGTCAATACGATCTTTGTTGGTGTCAGCCTTTTCTGTGATCCGTTCTATTTGTCGATTTTGAGCCTCAGTCTCATTGCCTATGTCCAGGGCCATGTTTTTTAGATTTCCTAGGATACTGCCCACTTGAGTCAGGTTCTCTTCCATTTCGTCTTCCCTGGCATCATTTGTTATATTTAATGTATCCGCCGCTGGCTGTTCCTGTGGTTGCTCGCTGAGACTGACCATTTGTCACTCGGCCTGGCTGCTTAGATACTACATTGCTAGGAGAGTTGTCTCCACCGTCTCCCCATGTTGCCTTATAGGCTTTACTAGACTCAAAGTTCTTTGTCCTATTACAGGGGCATTCACAAAGGCCACAGCACTTGTTTAGTTCTGTTACAGTCGTCTCTGCTTCTCTCATGTCTTTGTTTATTTCGTCCATGCCTTCTTCTACGTGTTTCAGTTGTTCCCCTTGTTCATCCAGCATAGTGATAGTCTTGATTCCTGCATCCCGAGACTCAATGGCTAAACCCAGGATTCTCCTTGTACTTTCCAGAGACTCAGCAGTAACCTGGTTAGCCCTCAGCTGAATTTCTTCTGCTGACAGATTATCCATGATGAATTAAAACTTGATAGGTGGAGAAACTGAAATGTGGATATTCAAGCAGTTCTGGCCACTCCTCTCCGGCCGCGGCAGCTCCCTAACTTTTATTATTGGCCGATGTGTGTAAGTCTGTGCTTGGCTTTGGGAATAAATACGCTCCAATAGAGGGAGCCAGCCTCTGTGATCCCACGCACGTTCATTGGACCGATAAATGTGAGTGCTTCCTGGGTGCCTAATGTCGTGTTACAGCTGCGATGGACCCACACATGGAACAAACACTGACTCACTGCTTTTGTGATTGGCGAAGTAACTCATTTACAGAAGAAAGAAAAACACCAGGTATACTATGGCGGGAGCTTTAAGGGATCCAAGTGCTACGAAGTTCAGACAAAGGAGACTTCACCTTGGCTTGAGGGATAATGGGAGAGATCATTTGAATTAGCTGCAGTCTTGCCTGTGCCAAGAAAGGAGGGTCCGGCTGGGTCCAGCAGCAGCAGCAGAGACCCAGGACTGGGGAGCACAGAGGTGACTGGCAGCGGACTGTGCATGGTTTCATTTGATTGGCATATGGGTTGTGTGGAGGATGGTAGTGGCAGAGAAAGTCGGAGCCAGATTTTGAATAGTAGTGGACATCAAGGAGGGAGCTTGGACTTTATTCATTGGGCAGTCAGGTTTTGCTGAAAAGATGTGAACATCTTGGCATCATTTTGAGAAGCATGATTATTGTAGAGTTATCTGGAAGCAGTGTGGTGTGTGCAGTGGATTGTAGGAACATGGGGGCACGGACAGACACAAAAGAATCAGGTGAGTTCGAGTGAGGATGATAGGCGACGGACCTAGAGCAGGTGGGATACAGATGGAGACCAGAGACCAAGGTCACTGGGGAAGGAGAACCAACAGTTGAACCAGGAGTTTGGGAAGGCTGTGGTGAGAAGCTGAAGGATTCGAGTCTGGATGACAAAGAGACAGGTGGTACATTAACAGAATTAGTTGAGGAGGGAGGAGTGTGTGTGTGTGTGTGTGTGTGTGTGTGTGTGTGTGTGTGTGGTTGTTGGGCAGGAGGGAGTTGTGGCCAGGCTGGCGTTCTTTCAGAACTTGATCTGATACTTCCTTAGCCGTGTAATCTTGAGCAAGCAGCTTCACCCCCCTAAGCATATGCTTCTGCATCTGTAAAATACGTCTTTAATTCTCATGACTTATTATTCTAAATATTATTTGTTTAAGAAAAATAGAGAATGGAATGGTTCCATCAGTTCTCAGAAAGTAAGAAAAGAGAGGAACAGGAAATGCAATATGGAAATATTTTGAACTTTCTGCTGCTGCATAAGATTTAGACTCTTGACATTTACAGCAGAAAAGTACAATTTAATGAATGATTGAGGGTATGTTAATTAGGTAGTGAATAGGAAGTTTCCCCCTTTGACACTTCAGATGGCCATAATTTGGGGTGGCACTTACCCTGGCCATGTTTATAATCAAGGCTAATTGTGCATTGAGTGATAAATAAGAAATGGGTTGAAATTTCCAAAGAGACCGACACAAACATGAATATTACAAGCTGAAAAAAAAAGAGAACCTTCAAGCTTCTGTCTTGCCTTTATATATGGTAGATGACAAGAGAAGAGGTCCGCTTTGGATTGGTGGTATAGGTGGGTGTATTTAGTGCTCAAAACTCAGCACTTCAGAAAGAACTGAAATCTCTCTATATATCTTACAACTTGTAAATAACCTTATGGCTTCTAAGCTACTTGAAATTTTGTTGAGTTGAAATGAATTGGAAAGGAACCAAACCTGTCATTGAAAACTAATGGATTGAGCTTTCTTAAATACTGAAAGGCACCTAAATGACCTCCCCAGGTTTTAGAGAAGAAAGTTTTCAACCTGCTTTTATCTCCTCTTCCTCTGGGTATTTTTCATGTAAGGGATGGGGAACAGAAGCCACGGTTGGGGTGTTTTTAAGGTGAGACTGGAGTTTGTCCTCCAGTCTTTCAAGGATAAGACAGTTTTACTTACCAGGGATAGGATCTATTACACCCTGAGCAGCTGCTGTTTTTGAGGTAGGAAAGTGAGGCTGAAGAGCTTTGTACAGCTGTCATGCAGAATTCTAAGCACCCATTTTACAAACCTGTCAGTATGGCCTGGTTTCTTGGGCAGATGCAGCCTTTGGCTGTAGCCTGTTTCCCTGCTAGCCCTCTTCTTTCATCAGTTTTGTTTTTGTTTCCTGTTAGGAATGTTCCAGATTTAGCAGCTTATAAGCAGGATGTGTGTGTGTGTTTTAAGGGTCTTGATTTGCGTGCTTGAACTCAGACTCTTGTTTGTCTTCAAGGAGTCATATTAAGAAAAAAACAAAAACAAAAAACCCCAAAACCTTGACTCAGGGCTCTGAAAATTTTGTCCTCTAGGGAAAAGGAAGAGCAGAAATCCTTACCAGCTTTCTTATTTGGTTATAAAAGTGGTAAGGCATGAAATTGGAACAGATGGCATAGAAATAGCTAGACTGATCTCCTTTATTTGAATTTTCCTGACAGTTTCTTTAAAATCTTTGTAAACTCCCACGTTCAACAGTTTTTTTAGGTCTTTTAAGGCCCTGTGGGTAAATGCATCAGTGTAATAAGCTCCCATCCAGGTATGTTACAGGAAGGAAACTGTAAACGAATTCAGGACCCAAGATCTAGACCACAAAGCCTATTTTACGTATCTCTAATAAATAGATCCTAAAGTTAATATATCACCTGTTCTCCTGTCATCCTGAAGTTGAGACAGTGTAGTTACCATCTTAGGTTGTACCTGAGGGGGTATGTGTAGTGGACAGCCTGTCTTTGATAAGTTAAAGTGGACATTAGAACATCCTTTAATAGAAGAGTTGAGGAGATTTTGAGAATTGCAGGCTGAGTATGCCAACACATAGGACATCAGATAGACAGCAAAATAACTTAAGTAGTGGGTATCCTATTCGCTTTTTGTCTGTAGATATTAAGCAGTATGAATAGCTGGGGAAAAATTGTTATATCATTAGCCATGGGTGGGGTGGTGATAGTTTATTATAGGGCAGAGTTACTGAAAAAGAAAGAGATGTATCATTATTCATATTAAAAAATGCTGTGACAATGTACTACTTCAGATGAGTGTTGCTCCCATAAATCATCCCAAATCCCTGTACTCAGGGGATTTGTGAAAAGATAGTCTTTTCAGAGGTAAAATTATTTCAGTTTCTTCATGGGAGAAATTTTAGAATGCAAGGAGGAGTTCATCCAAGCAAGAAAGCCATTTATTGAGTTCATATCGTTAAATAGGAAAGGTAAGGAGGAATATGCCGAGTTTAAAGGTATCTTAACACAACTTTCCCCAACCTGGGACCTCAGACCTCTGGGTGATTGCAGTGTGTGTCAGACCTGCATTGCCTATAGACTTAATGAATAAAAACTGAATTCCTTTCTGTTTTGGGGGTAGTATTAAAAGGGCCTCGTACTCACAAGGGTTGAGAAGTGTGCTTTAAGGTGAGGTACAAACCTTAGTTTGCTCTCTCTCTCTTTTTGTCTTTTAATTTGGCTATTTTCTTATTTATGGACATTTTAGCCCAGCTCAGAATAGAACAGCAAAATTGCAGTCACCAGCTGGACCCAGTTTAGTACAATATTCAATCTAAGGGTCTTGTATCTTACAAACCTTTGTATTATTCCAACCCCTTGGTGGTTACATACCTTATATATTAGTACTTGATTTCTCAAAAGATTTCTTTCTAAAAGCAGAATAATACCACAACTAAGAGGTAAGGGCAATGTACTTTGAACCTCTGAAGCCCTGGCTCTTTGACCTACTCATGCTGGCTGGATGCAAAGGTATTTTAGTCATTCCTTTCATTAAGGATTCGCCAAATTAATGCCTTCTAATTAATTATTCAATTAAATTATGTTGTCCTCTTTCTCCTGAATTCCAGATTTTCTTACTCCTGTATTGCTTTCCTTTATTATATATTTGCTTTTTTCTTTACTTTAAAAAAAAATGCTTTAGTCTTTAGAAGAGTAAATGTACTTAGGCATTATTTTGCTTCCATGTGACCTAAGGAAACTTACCCAAAGGCTACCATATTAGATATAACTTTTGCTTACCAGAGCCATCTGAAATGGCATAATTATGACAAGAAAATCCAGAGAAGGAACATTTAACTGGAAATTCCACTCTTGAACAGATCACAAAATAGAAGGAGCCCTCTTTAGCTGCCCTTAACTGGTAATAACTGCTCATGGGTAGTTTTAATATCCTTCAGAATTCCTCATCTTTCCTTCTCCTATATTTTCTTGTAAATAGGTTCCAAGAAGTAGTTTCGGTAACTCTTTTGAGGACTGGATAGAAGGAGCAAATTTTTGAATTTGCTCCACTTTTATTGAATTCAGAGGAGTCACTTAACATATTAAGCTCTTTCCATCTGCTGAAGAAACCTTACCTCAGAATTTGGAGACAACAATCCCTTAACCATTATGAGACACTTTTAAGGCATCCTTGGCCTGGTCCTTCTTGTTGGAACTCAGAAAAGATCATCAGACCCATTAATGACACCTTCACCATCTCAGGAAATTAAACAAATCCGTTTCCCCATCCAATAGAATTTTCGCTGGTCCTTTGTGAATGGGCAGAGCATGATACATTTCAAATAATTTAATGAAAGAATTGAAACAAGTTTTACTTTGATAACTATTTGGGAATCTATACATACACTTCTTGAGAAAATGAGAAGATTCCATGTGGGACTGAGATAAGACCAGGGTTAGGAAACATTCCCAGAAGAAGGGGTGAGGTGTCAGTATCCGTGCTTCTGAATCTATAACACCTGGCCCCAAAGCAAGTGATTGTAAATACTTCTGAAGGATGATTGTCAGTTCTGTTCCATAAAGAACAGAATAATAGAAGCATAGAGAAATAGAGACAGTTATTCTGGTCAAAATAGCTACTGAAATTCAGGTACTCCTCTTTGGGCCTGTGGTGCCCCTACAATGAGGTCTTTTATCTTCTTTTCCTTCTTTATTCCTTTTCACTTTGTAGCTGGTTGCTGTACCCGACGCTGTTTCTTCTAATAAATGGAATATTGGTCACATCCACATGGGAATCCTTGGTGGTTTTGTTCTCAGTATTCACAGTGCAGTGCTGAAGAGATAATGGTTTGTGTGGGGAGGGGCATCTGTGTTAACCTGGCCAACCTTCTGTGGGCTTCACACTACTCAAGGTTCTGTCCAGCATTTTCTTTTTAAATTTTTTAACCTGGTTTTCCTGTGTCATATCCAGTTTGGAATTTTATATATATATATATATATATATATATATATATATATATATATATATATATATACACACACACATACACACACACACATATATCTTTACTCGTCTAAAGATTAAAGCATTTTTTTAAAAGTAAAGAAAAAATCAAACATATATATTATATATATATATAAAATATAGTGTGTGTGTATATATATATCTTTACTCTTCTTCTAAACACTAAAGCATTTTTTTAAAAAAGAAAAGAAAAAAGCACATATATATATTATATATATATAAAATATAGTGTGTGTGTATATATGTATATATATATATTTTATATATATATATAGTATTTACCATTATGTCACATTAGAGAGTTGTAAATAGAAAATTGATTCCTTGAGAAAGATTTCATTTCATCAACGCTGTGGGAGTAATAACCATATCGCTGCTTTATAAAGATTTTAAGGGTTTGCAAAACACTGTTTATCCTTTGTCTAAAATTTCCTTCCTTGTGTCTGCATAAGTTGTGAAGATTGGATCTGCTAGGTAAAATTCCACTTTTTCGAAAATGTGGTATGGTACGTGTGGCACTTGAATATAAGTATATATGCGTGTTATAATTTTAATTTTGAATTCTAAATGCTTCCCCATGAACGAATGATGAAATATTTCCCCAATTTATCATCTGTTAGCATTGAGCATATCCTACTTGGTATTGCTTTTAACTTCTCTCTTTTTTTTTTCATCTTGACTTACTTTTCTAAGGCCCCCTAAGAGTAGGAATCTACATTTGGTATCAATTCTTAGGAGGAAAGAAAGCTGACATATCCTGAACAACCACTGTGTTCTAGGCATTGTGCTAGAGAGGCAGTGTTCAGAGAAGTGCTACAAGGTAGGTATTATTACCTCTATTGAGAAACTTAGGTGCAAAGTAGATAAGTACTATAGGCCCATAGTTACATTTGAGCTACTGACCAAGCACTGTCAAGCCCACTGTCTCATTACGATTTTACCATTATGCCTCTTCTACCTTGTGTATTCGAAGGTGTCATTTTGTTGACTTCAGCTAATTTAAGTATAGAAATGATAAATAATAGAAACCAGGGTAACACAATATTTTCCTTGTCTCATGACAAGCCAAGGGACATTACCGTAATGCTAATATGTATTTCAGATTTGAATCTGGAATGACTTGAGACTTGAATTTTGAGCCTTCTTTTTGTGTTGTACCTATTTCAGGATAGTGGGGCTTATTGCATTGGTTTCCACATCTGAAGAACAGAACATGAAAATGGTTATTTGTAGTGTAAGTGACATGTGTATTGAAATGGTTAAATTGTAGAAACCAATCATGGGTTGTTTTAAGGACATTAAAGTCATCTCTGCCCCTTGTCCTGTAGAACATACTATGCATTTAGAGGGAGCTTAACCAGTAATTCAGGATGACCACTGTCACATACCATACACTTACTGTGGGTGAATCCAGGTTGCTATGACAACGGAAATATTTTCAGTTTCTCCTTTTAGAGTATAAACATGCAAAGCTGGAATATTGCTTAAGTTCATGTTTCATATTTATCTTTTCTGACTTCAAGTTACAAAGACAAAAAAGTGAGGAAGACACTAACCATATTTCTTCAGACTAATGCAGTTGTTTCTCTTTTTCACTCCCATCTCCTAGTGGAGTTCCTGGAATTTAGCTTGGCTGTCACTAGACTATGCTGACATCTCTTCTTAAAGGCAGTGATGAGGAGAGATTAGACATCTTTCATTACTCTTCTCATTCAAAGATTAGCACATATTTATTTCAACTTGGATTTGAAATATAAATCTCCTTGGGTAAAGAAGATTCAGAATCAGAGATACACAGTGCCCCCCCCTTTATAGATGGTAAGGACTTCATTCTGTGAGTATTCTTTGGGGGGCGTTCTTGGCATTCAGGAAAGAAGAAAAAGGTAGAAGAGAGGAGAAAAAAAACAAAACAACTGCTAAGCCAAGGCTCCCTGGGGCTTTTTCTCTTGAGGTCCCTTTTTTGGGATCCACAGTGTGAGTTAAGAGGATCACTAAAGAATCAAATAGCTGTAGATGGTTCAGCAATTTTTGAGCCAGCTAGGTGCTGAAACCCTATATTTATTTGAAACATAGCAGACATACTGGTCTGCTCCACAAGGCTAACAATGAACATTGTTAAGGAGATTTTATTTTATTTTGTTTTGTTTGTTTTTTTGCTTATTTATGTATTTGGCTGCACTGCAAGTCTTGTGGCATCCTAGTTCCCTGACCAGGGACTGAACCTGGTCCCTCGGAAGTAAAAGTGTGGGGTCCTAACCACTGGACTGCCAGGGAATTCCCAGGAGTTTTTTTTTTTTTTTTTTTTTGCTTACTAGATCACTGGTTTATTATAAAAGCATATAACTCAGGAACAGCCAGATTGAAGAGATGCAGAGGGCAAGGTATGGGGAAAGGGTGCGGAGCCTCTATGCCCTCTCCGAGTGCAACATCTCCCCAAATCTCCATGTGTTCACCAACCCAGAAGCTCTCTGAACCTCCTTTTTTTGTTGTTTTTATGGAGACTTCATTGCATAGGAATGGTTGATGAAATCATTGGCCATTGGACCTCCAGCCTCTCTCCCTTGGGTGGAACTGAAAGTTCCAACTCTGTCTTCAAGGTCGGTTCCCCGACAACCAGCCCCCATCCTTAGGTGCTTTCCAAAAGTCATCTCATTAACAAAAACTTAGTAGTGGTGAAAAAGGGCTTGTTATGAATAACAGGACACCTTTATGGCTCTGAAATACTTTCAGGAACTAAGGATACAGACCAAATGTTATGACAAAAGATGCTCCTATTGCCCAGGAAGTTCCCAGCGTTTGGGGAATTGTGAGCCAGGAACTGTGGATGAAGACTAAATATATATGAAAAAAATATTTTGGCCACCTGACCAAATATACATGCTTCTTATAAATCACAATGTTGCATGTGGCAAAATAGACTTTGTAGATGTGATTATGTTAAGGATCTTGAGATGGGAGTTTATCCTGGAATATTTGAGTGGGCAATGTCATCACAGGGTCCTTACAACAGTCGGGGTCAGAGAAGGAGATGTCATGATGGAAACAGGTTGGAGAGATGCGAGGAAGGATTGTTACCCAGCCGGCTGCCTGATGTGTACAGAAGCCAGTACTATGGCGCTGGCTTTGGAGGAAAGGAAGAGCTTTATTGCGAGGCTGACGGGCAAGAGGACAGGAGGCAGGACTCAAATCTGTCTTTCCCATCCAGAGTTCAGGGCAAAATTTGAGAGCGAACTTGGCAAAAGCTGATTGGCTGGTCTCAACTCATCCATCTGGAAGTCATTTTTCCTTATTGAAGGATTTCTCACTTTGTAAAGGGCTCCAGTGGCAACGTTTCTATTCTTTGAGTTCTGTAGACTCAAGATTTTTGGTTCCGGGATCATCCTGGAGCCATGGGTTCCCGTCTTGCACATGCATAGAGCTGTCTCTGTGAAATAACTACAGGTTTGAATACTCAACAACCTGTCTTAGGGAAGCAAAGCCTGTTTTTGCTGGTCAATGTGTTATGTGCTATTTCAATTTCCCCTTATTTCTTTATACATTCCTCAATCTTGAGGGAAATAGGGTGCTTCCTGCTGATTAGGAGCATGGTTTTTATAAGAGGAACAAAATTGTTTTGCACTTAATTGTAAATATTCACAAGTCCCACCTTGAACTCTTAAGTCTTAGGTCATCATCATGTGAGTGGGGAGGCCTATTAAATATATGAGACAGATAATATGTACAAAATTTGGTGAGTCCTGTGAAGGCATCTACAAATACCAGCAAATAGCTGTAATTTCTCATGGCTCTTAGCCTAACAGTCAAGGCTATTTGCAAACCATCCCCAGGAGATTTTACAAAGTACAACTCTGCAGCCTTGGGCTTCCCCGTATTCTCTTCCTCCACCCCTCCATTCTCTTTTTTCTCCTTCTTTCTGTACCCTTCAATGTTGGCTGAGTGCCAGGCACTGTGTTAGGAGATGCAGGTAAAATGATGCCTGGGCCAGACCTCTTTTTCTATCTTCATAGAGCCCCAGTCTCAGGGGGAAGACAGATGGGTAGACAGGAGATTATAACATGGTACTCAACGTTCCGTGAGAGTGCAAGGGTAACACCAAGGCCTCTGGTGCTGGGAAGACTTCCTGAGTGGGGCAAAGGCAGGAGGCTCCAGGCTTCTTTTCTCTTCTCCTGACTTCTTCCTTTCCCTTTCCTTCCATCATTTCTTCCCATTTTCTCAGATTATCTTGAATATTTGTCCAAACTGAAACTATGTCTTCAATAA
Source organism: Kogia breviceps (assembly GCF_026419965.1). Taxonomy (NCBI): domain Eukaryota; kingdom Metazoa; phylum Chordata; class Mammalia; order Artiodactyla; family Physeteridae; genus Kogia; species Kogia breviceps. The sequence continues at coordinate 49,694,086 of NC_081316.1, read as the reverse complement.
CTACTTTTTTATTATTAAACATAAGGCACGATTTGTAATATTTTCCTCCAAGTCTTTAACTTGGAAGGAGATTTATCTCAGGTTCTAAATGCTGCTTTTAAAGAAATACCGACTAGTTTTGCATTAAGAGAAAGAGGATAATAAATAAGCTACATTTCTTTTCAAAATTCATCAGCGTAGCTCTCTGAGCAATTCACGCTGTTCATTTCATTCTCTAGTTTGAGAGCCTGGCCTCACAATGAAAAATTATGCCCAAACATCCTTGAAACTGTATTTTCTCTTTAGTATAGGCAGGAGCTAAAGTGTCTTCAGATCCAAAATGCTGTTTATTCCGTGTTTGACATGTACAAATCCTCTTTGGTAAAATGTCATTAGGGAGGCATATTGAGCTGTGTGGCCTCCGTTGATAGGTATTTTTCAGCTTTTATCACCGTCTGTGTCAGAAAGTGAAGTGTAATCTAGGGTGCTTTCAATCCTTTGTTAACTCTAGTGGGTGTATTTTATATTAGGGAATTTAGTACCACATTTTGCCTTGGAGAAATGCATGTCCGTTTCCACTCTGACAGCCTCAGCCTGCTCTGTCTGGAGGGTTGTGACTGAAAAGCCTTTTTGCCCTCCCTCTGGTTGAAAGTCCTCTGCTGATGGGTAACAGGAATGGTTCTCAGAGATTCACCTCATTTGCAGTTCTGTTTTGCAGGGAGAGTGTATCTTCTATTTGCAGGGTGACTATTTGCCAGAAATTTTATGGAAACACTGCCTGAAAATCTGGATATGCTTTTGGGGTGCCTTTTCCTGATTTCATCTGATGATTTTCATTCTCTGTGATTCATGCCCCAAAGTTCTCAGTTCATTCTGGCATATCACCCACAGAGTAACGTCCCATAAGCAAAGGGCCCATTAGCATGTGTCTGCGTGCTGCCCTGAGCTGATAGAAATCCTCTGGAAGAACCTTGGACTTGGCCGCTGCTCCACTCTTGTGTGGAAAGGTGTTGGAAGGCTGCCTGCCTGACAATGAGTGCCTTGCATGTCACCAGCCATAGCTCCCTAAATTTGCACAATGCTGATGCTTTGTACCAACTCATTTATTGACAACATTTACTGGAAAAGAAACGAACTTGGCCTCCATGAGTTTATCATATTACTTGTTATTCAGGACAGAAGCAGTGGAGCAGAAAGCAAATTCTTTCTGTATGCACCTACTCTCCTCAAAGATGAAAACAGCGTAGAGATTGTTCATTGTAGGTACATTCTTTCATGTTTGTAAAGAATTTCTAAGTAAGTGCTGAAATTTCCTACCAGAAATCTAATATTAATTTGTTCTAATTAGTCAACCTTTAGTATAAGAAGAATATGATGGATATGTTTTGCTGGGGTCAGGGGAAAGAGAGCATAGAAGCTAGAGGTCCCCTTAGCAGCCTGAAGGTGCATAGAACTTGGGGAGGGTCTTTGGGCAGAGAGGCAGTTTGGGAACAATTGCTTTTAGGAAGGAACAACGAACGGGTTTGGAAGTATGGAAAAAAGCAGTGATGGTGATGGGAAATGAACCTCCCTAAATACAGCTACCAATTAGACTACTCACATCCTGTCCATTTTTTTATATCCTCTGATTAAGTGGCTAAAACGTAGTTTTATCTGAAAGTATTAAAGCGAAGTAAAAATGGAATGTTTAATTCTGACAGGTCTCAACAGAAGCTATTGGTTACCATTATTAATTTGGAGATACCGTTGTCCCTTGAGCAACACAGGTTTGAACCGTAAGGGTCCACTTATATGCGGATTTTTTGTCAGTAGTAAATACTACAGTACTACATGGTCCATAGATGGTTGAATTCACCAGAGCAGAACCACGGATATGGTGGAACCTCATATAAGGAGGGCCGACTGTAAGTTATGTGTGGGTTTTGGACTGTACAGAGGTGCCCTAACCCCCTCGTTGTTCAAGGGAATCAAATCCAACAATACATTACAAGGATCATACACCACGATCAAGTGGGATTTATCCCAGGGATGCAAGGATTTTTCAGTATCCTCAAATCAATCAATGTGATACACTACATTAACAATTTGAAGAATAAAAAGCATATGATCATCTTAATAGTTGCAGAAAAGGCTTTTGATAAAATTCAACATCCCTTTATGATAAAAACTCTCCAGAAGGTGGGCATAGAGGGAACATACCTCAATCTAATAAAGGCGTCCTGAAATTCTTAAGTAATCGAGTCTGTGAAAATCTTTTTATGGGACTGTGTAGGAGTATGTCGTTTGCGTAATGACATATGTGAGCCCTGATTTGTTAGGATTTGGGGAGCTGGTTCTTCAGATAGAATAAGGTAGCACTTCCTCGTGAGGCTGCTTAAATTACCGAAAATTGATCTCTTCTTTCAGTGTACTTCACTAACATTATAGCCTTTTAGAGTATAAAGGGAATTTAGTTATCTGCCCTAAGTTCTTCATTAGGAAACAAAAACAAAAACAAAAACAACTAATCTGTTCTGAGGGAAAGAAGGAAGGAGAACAAACCCTAGTACCAGCTCCGGGCTAATCATTTCAGATCACTAACTTATTTAATCTTAACCTTGTGTGATAACTATTATCCCCATTTCACATATTGGGAAACTGATACTCAGAAAGGTTAAGGAGCTTGCCCAGGGAAACACAGCACAAGGCAGAGATGAGTTTTAAATTTAGATCTCTCTAGTGTCAGTGGCCATACTCTTTTTACTACCCCAAGTTAAGGCCATTCAACTAGTTAGTGTTAAAGAGAATGGACTAGAACCCAGGTATCTTACTCCCCTAAACAGTGATCTTTCTAATATATGATACTACTTAACTTGGAAAAATTTGAACATGTATGCCAATTGTAAAATAGATTAATATAGAATTCCACTTTCTTAATTTTTTCAAAAGTAAAGATAGTTTTCCTTGAGACTGTAATTTCACAATCCTCCCTCCCTTTTTTTTTTTTTTTTAAGCTTTTTTTTTGCATAGAAGCTTTTGAGTGTTCAGACACTTCACTAACTTAATTTTAATCTCTGGTTGCTCTTCTGTATATATTTCTTTTCCATTCAGATGATGAGTATGCAATTGTGGTTACCCTGATTAATGTTTTACATATTTCCCCAGGCATTCATACAGAGTTGACTAAAATATAAGTTACCCTTGGCTTCAGAAAACTTCTGGCATTTAGAAACACGCACAAAATATACCCCTTAGTAAGCAGTGTTCCAACTTACAATTTTCTTCCTTTTAAGGAAGGGGGGGAGAGAAAGAGACATTTTCCAGGGAGATTTTGGTTAAAGAAAAGACACTGGCTTGAAACCATTAATTTTTCCATTTCAGCCTTTTCCTCAGCATAGGAGAAGTTAAGAAATAGATGTATTCAGGTGTTTTTAACGTGATGAGCTGTCAGCTCTTTTTCCCTCTTCATCTCTGAGCAAAAATATCTTAAATTGCTTTGGGTCAGAACACTGTTTGTTGAATTATTCAACAGTTTGAACCAGTAGAATTAGAGGATTCATTAGACTGAAGGTCAAAAGTTAAGTTTAAAACATTTCCTTATAGTTATGATATGATTCGCAATGTTGACAGATTCTAGAACGGCTGCAGGAGCTGAGAGATGTGTGGTCTTAATGAGCTAAAAACACTCTTTTGCCTGGCCATTTAGCCCCTCGACCACTCAGAAGTACCCTGAATTCAAATCACTTGGGTCTGTTAGATCTGTAGGCAAGTGTGTACTGGGTAATACGCCCACTGCTTCTTTTCACAAGATATTTACATGAGACTGGAAATTGTTCTACTGATTTATTTTCATTTTCCTGTTTTATCCACATCCCATGAAAAAAATGAATCTGGTTCATACTGGGTCGTATAATTGGAACAAACAACTTTCTGCTTTTCAATTCGTCTTTCAGTTATTTGTTGAAAGAGCATATGGCTTGAAGTCATAAGATGGAAACTGTATTGAGCAGATTTGTCATTAGAAGGATGGCAAAAGAAAGGGTAATATAGCAATACTGCATATACCAAGTACCAAGTGCTCTTGGGCAATAAAATATTTACCTGCCTTCTTCCTTATTCACGTGTATACAGAGGGTACTTAGTGTTGAGTATCACCATTTTAGAAATGGGTAAGATGATTTGCAGAATCAAACCAAGAACACTGTTCTCTTGTCACCAGTCTGCCCACTATGACACACTTCCCCTTCCCATTTGGCAGCTTTGGGAATTTGGCAAGTTGGGCTTTGGGAAGAGTTCTACTTTACACCTTCTGGTGCTACCCACAATTTCATTTTCTTGCTGTAGGTTTAAACTCATTTGTTTTAACATCCATTAAGTTACTAGTTTGGACACTTCAGAAATAATTGATGGTGAAACCATCTGAAGAATTAGATGTTCCCTTACTACTTTGGCTGTAGCCACTCTCTGCTCCATTAAGGCTCTTTCTCTCCAGGTGATTGATGACGTCTTGTTGATCTGTATTTTAAGACCCTAAGCTGCCAAAGGTGGTGAGATTTCTCAGCAGCTTTTGGTATAGGTGACCATTTCCTTTGCCTTGAAACACTTTCATTTTGGGTCTTCAGTAATATTACCCTGCCCTGGTTTTCCTCCTACTGCACTGGCCATTCATTCTTGGTCTCCTTTATTGACGCTCCTACCAACCTCTAAATATTGAGTGTTTCAGGGCTTGAACTTGGACCCTCTTCTCTCTTTATCTGCAGTCTCCTTCCTTACCTCTAGTGATATCATTTAACATTGCTTTTAATACCATCTATAGGTTACTCTTAAATTTACATATACGATTGAACTCCCACTTGGATGTCTGAGGGATGTATACATATGTGGCTAAAGAGAACTAATGTTCTCCCAGTCCCCACCCTGAAAGCTGCTTTTACCCCAGTCTTTTCAACCTCCATAAATGGCACCATCATCTACCCATTTTCTCAGGCTAAAAACCTAGGAATCATCCTCAAGTCCTCTCTTTCCCTCATTTCCCACATCCACACCATTATCCAGTCCTGTCTGTTTTACTTCCAGAATATATCCTGAACCTGACCACTTCTCACCGTTTCCATTGTTCCAGCCCTTGTTCAGGGGATCGACATCTCTTCCCGGGACCACTGCAGCGGCTCCCGTCCAGGAGCGGACTCCCTGCCTCCAGTCTCCCATTCTTAAAATTCATCCTCCACACTGAACCAGAGTATTGATCAGGCCACATCACTGTCTTGTTTATAGCCTTCCAGTGGCTTCCCATTGATATAGGTATAAAATTTAGACTCCTTACCCTCGCCTCAAGGTTCCTTGTGACTTGGCTCCTGTCTGATTTCCTCTCCCTTCACTGTCTCTCTGGTTATCATGGCACACAGGCCTTTTCTCTGTAACGTAAACCTCCAAAATGTCCTGCCCCATCACTTTGTCTCTGCTGCTCCTTCTTTTCTTTTTTGGGGGGGGGCACTCTTCATCGCGGTGTGCGGGCCTCTCACTACCGCGGCCTCTCTTGTTGTGGAGCACAGGCTCCAGACGCGCAGGCTCAGTAGTTGTGGCTTACGGGCCTAGTTGCTCCGCGGCATGTGGGATCTTCCCAGACCAGGGCTCAAACCCGTGTCCTCTGCATTGGCAGGCGGATTCTCAACCACTGCGCCACCAGGGAAGACCTCAGCTACTCCTTCTGCTTCCTTTTCCTCCAAGTCTTTCATCTTCTGCTTTTTATCATGTATTTCTTGACTCACCCCCTCCAAGCAGCCATGCCTGACTGTCCTAGTTGAGGTGATCCCTCTTCAAACTTGTCTCTTTGAAAGATCCTATTTCATCTTCTTCACAGCACATTTTAGTACTTGAAATGATTGTGTTTATATAGTCTACTCTCTGTCTTCCACCACAAGAATTTCTGGTCCTTGGGGGCCTGTCTGTGGGGTTCATTGCTGTTCCCTCAGTGCCCAGAACAACAGTGCTTGGTATATAGTAGCTGCTCAATAAACACTGGTCGATTATATTTGCCTCTTGGTTTCTGTAGTTCTTTTGATTTTTTCCTTTAAAAAGAGAGGTAACAATTCCCTTTGATATGCTGGACTGAGTAAATTAGATTTGCCCCATTCATCTAAAGAAATTATCCTGCCAGAACCTATTAATCGTTTTTTTGTTTTTGAATTTTATTTTATTTTTTATACAGGAGGTTCTTATTAGTTATCTATTTTATACATATTAGTGTATATATGTCAGTCCAAATCTCCCAGTTCTTCCCATTCCCCATGCCCCTTTCCCCCCTTGCTGTCCATGTTTTTTTCTCTATGTCTGTGTCTCTATTTCTGCCTTGCAAACTGTTTCATCTGTACCATTTTTCTAGATTCCACATATATACGTTAATATATGATATTTTTGTTTTTCTCTTTCTGACTTACTTCACTCTGTATGACAGTGTCTAGGTCCATCCATGTCTCTACAAATGACCCAATTTTGTTCCTTTTTATGGCTGAGTAATATTCCATTGTGTATATGTACCACATCTTCTTTATCCATTTGTCCATTGATGGGCATTTAGGTTGCTTCTGTGACCTGGCTATTGTAAATAATGCTGCAATGAACACTGGGGTGCATGTGTCTTTTTGAATTATGGTTTTCTCTGGGTATATGCCCAGTAGTGGGATTGCTGGGTCATATGGTAGTTCTATTTTTAGTTTTTTAAGGAACCTCCATACTGTTCTCCATAGTGGCTGTATCAACTTACATTCCCACCAACAGTGCAAGAGGATTCCCTTTCTTCCACACCCTCTCCAGCACTTATTGTTTGTAGATTTTTTGATGACGGCCATTCTGACCAGTGTGAGGTGACATCTCATTGTAGCTTTGATTTGCATTTCTCTAATGATTAGTGATGTTGAGCATCTTTTCCTGTGTTTGTTGGCAATCTGTATATCTTCTTTTGAGAAATGTCTATTTAGGTCTTCTGCCCATTTTTAGTTTGGGTTGTGGGTGTTTTTGATTGTTTGTTTTTAAAAAATTGACCTGTAGGGGGCTTCCCTGGTGGCACAGTGGTTGAGAGTCGCCTGCTGATGCAGGGCACACAGGTTCATGCCCCGGTCCGGGAAGATCCCACATGCCACGGAGCAGCTGGTCCCGTGAGCCATGGCCACTGAGCCTGTGCATCTGGAGCCTGTGCTCCACAACAGGAGAGGCCACAACAGTGAGAGGCCCGCGTACCGCAAAAAAAAAAAAAAAAAAAAATTAACCTGTCTATATATTTTGGAGACTAACCCTTTGTCCATCGTTCATTTGCAAATATTTTCTCCCATTCTGAGGGTTGTCTTTTCATTTTCTTTATAGTTTCCCTTGCTGTGCAAAAGCTTTTAAGTTTCATTAGGTCCCATTTGTTTATTTTTGTTCTTATTTCCATTACACTCTAAGAGGTGGGTCAAAAAACAATCTTGCTGTGATTTATGTCAAAGAGTGTTCTTCCTATGTTTTCCCCTAAGAGTTTTATAGTGTCCGTTCTTACATTTAGGTCTTTAATCCATTTTGAGTTTATTTTTGTGTATGGTGTTAGGAAGTTTTCTAATTTCGTTCTTTTACATGTAGCTGTCCAGTTTTCCCAGCACCACTTATTGAAGAGACTGTCTTTTCTCCATTGTTTATCCTTGCTTCCTTTGTCATAGATTCGTTGACCATAGGTGCATGGGTCTATCTCTGGGCTTTCTCTTCTGTTCCATTGATCTGTATTTCTGTTTTTGTGCAGGTGTCATATTGTCCTGATTACTCTAGCTTTGTAGTATAGTCTGAAGTCAGGGAGTCTGATTCCTCCAGCTCTGTTTTTTCTTTCTCAAGATTGCTTTGGCTATTCAGGGTCATTTGAACACACAAATTTTAAGATTTTTAAAATCTAGTTCTGTAAAAAATGCCATTGGTACTTCAGTAGGGATTGCATTGAATCTGTAGATTGCTTTGAGTAGTGTAGTCCTTTTCACAATATTGATCCTTCCAATCCCAGAACATGGTATATCTCTCCATCTGTTTGTGTCATCTTTGATTTCTTTCATCAGTGTCATAGTTTTCTGAGTACAGGTCTTTTACCTCCTTAGGTAGGTTTATTCCTAGGTATTTTATTCTTTTTGTTGCAATGGTGAATGGGATTGTTTCCTTAATTTCTCTTTCTGATCTTTCATTGTTAGTGTATAGGAAAGCAAGAGATTTCTGTGCATTAATTTTGTATCCTGTAACTTTACCAAATTCATTGATTAGCTCTAGTAGTTTTCTGGTGGCATCCTTAGAATTCTCTCTGTATAATATCATGTCACCTGCAAACAGAAACAGTTTTTCTTCTTTTCCGATTTAGATTCCTTTTCTTTCTTTTTCTTCTCTGATTGCTGTGGCTAGGACTTCCAAAACTATGTTGAATAGTAATGGCAAGAGTGGACATCCTTGTCTTTTTCCTGATCTTAGAGGAAATTCTTTCAGTTTTTCACCATTGAGAATGATGTTTGCTGTGGGTTTTTCATATATGGCCTTCATTATGTTGAGGTAGTCTCCATATAAGCCCACTTTCTGGAGAGTTTTTATCATAAATGGGTATCGAATTTTTGTCAAAAGCTATTTCTGCATCTATTGAGATGATCATATGGTTTTTATTCTTCAAATAATATGGTTTATCACACTGATTGATTTGCATATATTGAAGAATCCTTGCATACCTGGGATATATCCCACTTGATCATGGTGTATGATCCATTTAATATGTTGTTGGATTCTGTTTTGCTAGTATTTTGTTGAGGATTTTTGCATCTATATTCATCAGTGATATTGGTCTGTAATTTTCTTTTTTTGTAGTATCTTTGTCTGGTTTTGGTATCAGGGTGATGGTTGGCCTCATAGAATGAGTTTGGGAGTGTTGCTCCCCCTGCAATTTTTTGCAAGAGTTTGAGAAGGATAGGTGTTAGCTCTTCTCTAAACGTTTGCTAGAATTCACCTGTGAAGCCATCTGGTCCTGGGCTTTTGTTTGTTGGAAGATTTTTAATCACAGTTTCAATTTCATTACTTGTGATTGGTCTTTTCATATTTTCTATTTCATCCTGCTTCAGTCTCAGAAGGTTATACCTTTCTAAGATCTTGTCCATTTCTTCAAGGTTGTCCATTTTATTGGCATAGAGTTGCTTGTAGTAGTTTCTTATGATGCTTTGTATTTCTGTGGTGTCTTTTTTAACTTCTCCTCTTTCATTTCTAATTTTATTGATTTGCGTCCTCTTCATTATGAGTCTGGCTAAGGGTTTATCAATTTATTTTATCTTCTCAAAGAACCAGCTTTTAGTTTTATTGATCTTTGCTATTCTTCTCTTTGTTTCTATTTCATTGATTTCTGCTCTGATCTTTATGATTTCTTTCCTTTTGCTAACTTTGTGGGTTTTTTGTTCTTCTTTCTCTAGTTCCTTTAGGTGTAAGGTTAGATTGTTTATTTGAGATTTTTCTTGTTTCTTGAGTTAGGATTTTATTGCTATAAACTTCCCTCTTAGAACTGCTTTTGCTGCATCCCATAGATTTTGGATCATTGTGTTTTCATTGTCATTTGTCTCTAGGTATTTTTTGATTTCCTCTTTGATTTCTTCAGTGATGTCTTGGTTGTTTAGCAACATATTGTTTAGCCTCCATGTGTTTGTGTTTTTTACATTTTTTTCCCCTGTACTTTATTTCTAATCCCATAGCGTTGTAGTCAGAAAAGATGCTTGATGTGATTTCAATTTTCTTAAATTTACTGAGGCTTGATCTGTGACCCAAGATATGATCTATCCTGGAGAACGTTCCATGTGCACTTGAGAAGAAAATGTAATCTGCTGTTTTCAGATGGAATGTCCTGTAAATATCAATTAAATCTATCTGGTCTAATATGTCATTTAAAGTTTGTGTTCCTTATTAACTTTATGTCTGGATGATCTGTCCATTGGTGTAAGTGAGGTGTTAAAGTCCCCCACTATTATGTTACTGTTGATTTCATCTTTTATAGCTGTTAGCATTTGCCTTATATATTGAGGTGCTCTTATGTTGGGTGCATATAAGTTTATAATTGTTATATCTTCTTGGATTGATCACTTGATCATTATGTATTATCCTTCCTTGTCTTTTGTAACATTTTTAATTTTAAAGTCTATTTTTATCTGATATGAGTATTGTTACTCCAGCTTTCTTTTGATTTCCTTTTGCATTAAATATCTTTTTCTATCCCTTCACTTTCAGTTTGTATGTGGCCCTAGGTCTGAATTGGGTCTTTTGTAGACAGCATATGTATGGTCTTGTATTTTTTTTTTTTTTTTAATTTTTTTGGCTATATTGTGTCTTTCTTGCTGCACACGGGATTTCTCTAATTGTGGTGAGCAGAGGCTGCTCTTCATTCTGGTGTGAGGGCTTCTCATTTGTGGTGGCTTCTCTTGTTGCAGAGCATGGGCTCTAGGCACGCAGGCTTCAGTAGTTGCAGCACACAGGCTCAATAGTTGTGTCTCGTGGGCTCTAGAGCACAAGCTCAGTAGTTTTGGTGCTCAGGCTTAGTTGCTCTGTGGCATGTGGGATCTTCCTGGACCAGGATCGAACCTGTGTTCCTGGCATTGGCAGGCAGATTCTTAACCACTGCACCACCAGGAAAGAACCTGGGTCTTGTTTTTGTATCCATTCAGTGAGCCTGTGTCTTTTGGTTGGATCATTTAATCCATTCACATTTAAGGTAATTATCAATTTGTATGTTCCTATGACCATTTTCTTAATTGTTTTGGGTTTGTTTTTTAGGTCCTTTTCATCTCTTGTGTTTCCCACTTAGAGAAGTTCCTTTAACATTTGTTGTAGAGCTGGTTTAGTGGTGCTGAATTCTCTTAGCTTTTGTTTGTCTGCAAAGCTTTTGACTTCTCCGTCGAATCTGAATGAGATCCTTGCCGGGTAGAGTAATCTTGGTTGTAGGTTCTTCCCTTTTGTCACTTTAAATATATCATGCCAATCCCTTCTGGCTTGTAGAATTTCTGCTGAGAAATCAGCTGTTAACCTTATGAGAGTTCCCTTGTATGTTATTTGTCATTTTTTGCTTGTTGCTTTTAATAATTTTTCTTTGTCTTTAATTTTTTTTCAATTTGATTACTATGTGTCTTGGTGTGTTTTTCCTTGGGTTTATCCTGCCTGGGACTCTGTGCTTCCTGGACTTGGGTAGCTCTTTCCTTTCCCATGTTAGGGAAGTTTTTGACTATAATCTCTTGAAATATTTTCTCGGGTACTTTCTCTCTCTTCTCCTTCTGCGACCCCTATAATTTGAATGTTGTTGCATTTAATGTTGTCCCAGAGGTCTCTTAGGTTGTCTTAATTTCCTTTCATTCTTTGTTCTTTTTTCTGTCCTGTGGCAGTGAATTCCACCATTTTGTCTTCCAGGTCACTTATCTGTTCTTCTGCTTCAGTTATTCTGCTATTGTTTCCTTCTAGTATATTTTTCATTTCAGTTATTGTATTGTCCATCTCTGTTTGTTTGTTCTTTAATTCTCCTAGGTCTTTGTTAAACTTTTCTTGCATCTTCTCGATCTTTGCCTCCATTCTTTTTCCGAGGTTCTGGATCATCTTCACTATCATTATTCTGAACTTTTTTTCTGGAAGATTGCCTATCTCCACTTCATTTAGTTGTTTTTCTAGGGTTTTATCTTTTTCCTTCTTCTGGTACGTAGCCTCTGCCTTTTCATCTTGTCTCTCTTTCTGTGAATGTGGTTTTTGTTCCACAGGCTGCAGGATTGTAGTTCTTCTTGCTTCTGCTGTCTGCCTTCTGGTTGATTAGGCTATGTAAGAGGCTTGTGCATGCTTCCTGATGGAGGGACTGGTGTAGGGTAGAGCTGGGTGTTGCTCTGGTGGGCAGAGCTCAGTAAAACTTTAATCAGCTTGTCTGCTGATGGGTGGGGCTGAATTTCCTCCCTGTTGGTTATTTGCCCTGAAGTGTCCCAGCAGTGGATGCTATGGGCTCTTTAGTGGAGCTCATGGTGAACTCTGGGAGGGCTCATGCCAAGGGGTACTTCCCAGAACTTCTGCTGCCAGTGTACTTATCCTCACGGTGAGCCACAGCCACCCCTTGCCTCTGCAGGACACCCTCCAACACTAGCAGGTAGGTCTGGTTCTGTCTCTTATGGGGTCACTGCTCCTTCCCCCTGGGTCCTGATATGCACACTACTTTGTGTGTGACCTCCAAGAATGAAGTCTCTGTTTCTCCAGTCCTGTCAAAGTCCTACAATCAAATCCTGCTAGCCTTCAAATTCTGATTCTCTGGGAATTGCTCCTCCCGCTGCTGGACCCCCAGGTTGGGAAGCCTGACGTGGGCCTCAGAACCTTCACTCCAGTGGGGGAACTTCTGTGGTGTAATTGTTCTCCAGTTTGTGAGTCACCCACCTAGTGTTATGGGATTTGATTTTATTGTGATTGTGCCACTATTACCATCTCATTGTGGCATCTCCTTTGTCTTTGGATGTGGGGTATCTTTTTTGGTGAGTTCCAGTGTCTTCCTGTCAGTGATTGTTCAGTTGTTAGTTGTGATTCTGGTGCTCTTACAAGTGGCAGTGAGCACATGTCCTTCTACTCTGCCATCTTGAACCATTCCTCCCCTATTAATCTTTTTGATGTAATTTCCCTTTTTCTGTCTTCTTGTACCCATTTGGAAGTGGATTTATATTATGTCTCAATATTGTTGTCCCATTTTTAACCTCTGCATGGCAACTCTTGGAAGCAGACTCTACTAATCTCTCTCCCTCCTCTCCTGGATCAGGAGTGGCTTGCCTTAAGATTGCATCTTTTTTATTATATAGCTGTGTAAGAATTTAGATCAATTCTCTCAAGCAGTCATCCTCCTCCACCTTACTTCTCTTGGGTTGCAAAAGGAGAAATCCCTGGCTTATTCATCAAAAAGAGCCCTTTTATTGATGTCATTGTAAATTCCTGCTCACATCAGATGTAGAGGTGATTATGGGAAGGAACAGTGAAGCCACTGAAAGGTATTAGAGGGGAAATTGAGGGCGGCTACCATTGTTCACTGTACCCTACTTCCATGGGAGTCCCACCTGGTTGCAGATGACCAAGCAGGATAGAAGTGTAGCATATAAGACTGAGTGGCCTTTACCATGTTTCTGGCTAAGGACTCTCTGTTTCAGCATAAAGTTTGCATTCGCATGGCACAATTAGACTACTTTCTGAGTTCCTCGTAAATGTGTGACATTTTGTGAGTTACTGAGTAGTTGTGGTGACAGTGTTTGGGAAGATAACTGAGACATGGATCATGTGCTCAGAGAGCTCTTCATTAATAAATATGGGAATAATCAACATAAAGGGCATACTATGATTTAGGCCAGAAGAAAGAAAGAAGCAAAATGTGGTGGGTGTTTGAAAGGAGAGAGATTACATATAGATTGGAGGAGGATGGGGGAGAATGAAGAGGGAAGGCTGCAGTGAATAGGGGCCATTTGAGGAGCTCATGTGGTATGGAGGTGGGGCAGCCAAGGAAAATGTGCCTCAAATGACTGAAATGTTAAGGAAGGGTAATCCTCAGGCATCCTTCACTTCTGTCATTGTCAATGACCTTGGACAACCTTGTTAAAGAGAGGATTGCCAAGGAAGCCTGCTAGACCTTTTGAAAAATTAAGCTCTGTTGAGCCCAATAAAGTATTGATCTGCAAACCTCCTATCTAGCTTCACTTGGAGATCTGACCCTACACCTTGTCAGTATTGTATCTGTCAGCAGGGAAACTGGGGGAAGCCTCAGCCATGTACTCTGAGGTCCACTTTTTTTTCAGTAGATAATCTTATTTACATTAATACAGAATCAGCTTACATTCTTGGATCTGACACTAGTAGATGCTTTATTTTAGTAAATTATGAAGGAAAACAAAAAGGAAATTAATCAGAAGTGTTCTCCATGAACCTGTCTTACCACAGCAGGAGGATCTGGAAACACAACAGAACTGGCACATCCTTCAAGCCATGGCTGGGGAAACAGTGTTTTGCTTTGGCTGGATGATGGAGAACTTTCTACTGCTGTGACTGTGCTTTCCTTTTCTGAACAAACATTAATGCAGAAAAACATGATTATTAGCATTAAATAATTTAAACACACTTCTGAAAACAGAGGTCAGCAATGTGAGTGGTTTCCCTAAGTCAGATTTTCATGTATCACCTTCTACTGACATACCACTGATGGGTACCCCCTGTACCCCTACTTATGTCATATTTTCCTTTAAATCAGTCATCTGTTTTACTTAAGTAAATCGAATCTCATCCTAAATAGTATCTGGAAATCATGAGTCTGATGTACCATGTGTTTACACAAATTATAAACCACCTACCATACATCTCATGTGTTTTATATAAGTGATTGCTGAGATGCCAAATTTGTTTGTACAGAACTTATGTCTTCTGCCTTTAAAATCATTTCAGCTTTGGGGGAAAAATAAAATTACTTCTTCACCATCTTTGTAGCAGTCCTATTAAGCCCTTCCCCTTCATCTCTACCCCCTCCCCCTGCCATCATCCTCACCCTGCCCTTCCAGATTCTGTAACATTCTAAGTCTGCAGGGATGGAGGACATAATAAAAAAGATCTTGGGTATTTTAGGATTTGAAGTTCAGTGAAAGGAAATTATTGACACACTGAGTCGCCATTTAATGGGAGATGGTTATATAAATCTGGTAATGTTTCCTACGGTCCTAGTTGTAATAACTGTATAATATCATACACTTTATCAAAATAATTTAAAAGCTGGCAAATGAAGTTGTTATGGAGACTCTGTAAAATGAAACAAAAGTCAGAGGGTCTAGAAGTTGGTGGAGGAGGAAGAACAGACTATATTCAGTCCTACAGGACCAAATTAGAGGAGAACTATAAAGCTCTGTAGCCAGAATAGATTTCTGGAAGTCAAGTTCATGTTGACATGGGGCTCTGAGTCTCTGGGCTCTGTTATTCTACAGAGAGTAAAAAATGACTCTCTCATCCCCTCATTTGTTTTAACCATTATTATTCTTCTGAGCTGATGTAAGTTAGCATGCAAAGTTACTTGATTTGTAGACTGTGATTAAGTTTACTAGAACATTTCTGGTATAATAAACTGACTTTATGAGGGGCCTTCTATCAGCAGGTTGCACGTTTAGCACATAGCTCAACACATTGGTTTTTATAGCCCATAATGAAATGTCTGCTGTTATTAAAAATTTAATGAAAATTATTATGGTATCTCTCAGTGTCCTTATTTAAAAATCAGGTCTTGATATTTCTAAAACTTTCATTATTACTTTAATCAGTTTGTACTCTCGTTGTCTTTCTTGGGCACTAAAATTCTTGAAGTTTCACATTTTTGTTGGTATTGTTTTGTCACGGTTTTCTTCACATGCATAATCTAGAACATGATTATAGAGGAATGGTGGAGCATAATTAAGGGAGATTTCTCTTTCTTTTTTTTGGAAAATAAGAATAAGTTGGAAAATCACGCTCCTTGTGTTTTCCTTTACTCTCATATTGCTACCATACTTTACTTCCTGTCTGACACTGGATGTGTGGGTTTTCCACACAGCAGGTATTTCTGCAACACCAGCTGGGTGTCCTACAGTTCAACTCAGTTCTGACACTATCTACCTGGAGGTAGCATCACATCCCTCAAGTTGAGGATTCAGTTTCACAAGACTGCCTTCACTTAGGCACCAGTGGCATGTCTCACATTGTCACCTGTACTTCTGATGGACTAGGCTATCAATCAAGGTTCCCATGACCCCCTCCTAGTGTTCCATAATTTGCTAGAACAGCTCACATAAGTCAGGGGGACACTTACGTTTACCAGTTTTTTTATATAATCAAGGATACCGTTGAACAGCCAGATGGAATAGGTACACACATCAAAGCATGTGGGAAGAGGTGCGGGGCTTCCATCCCCTCTCCGGGCACACTACTCTCCCATCACCTCCACATGTTCCAGCCTGGAAGCTGCCTGAAACCCGTACTTTGGGGATTTGTATCGAGGCTTCATCACATGGGCATGCTCAACCATTAACTCAGTCTCCTGTCCATCTCCTCTTCCCAAAGGATGAGGGTGGGGTGGAAAGTTCCAAGCATCTAATCATGGCTTAGTCTTGAGAGTTTCAAGCTGTAATCATGGCTTGGTCTTTCTGGTGACCAACCCCCCCATCCTGAAGCTATACAGGAGTTTACCAAGAGTCACCTCGTTGAACAAAGACACCTCCATTGTTCAGGAAATTCCAAGGGATTTAGGAGCTCTTTGTCAGGAACCAAACCCCAAATATTAGAACAAAATGATGCTCCTTGTGCTGTTATCACTTAGGAATTTAGAAACGTGTTAGGAACTCTGTGCCAGCAACTGGGAGCAGAGACCAGTACATAGATAGGTATTTTTTTTCTATTATTTCACAAAGTAGGTATTCTTTTTGTTACTGTAATAATACTGCAAGTTTTCTTGATTTGGTCTTCAATTTAAAATTTCTGATTACTTGGAGGATCACTAATGTTTGATTTAGAATTATTGATAAAAAGGTTTTTAAAAAAATTAAATAGTATTGCAATTAATTGTAATTAAATAGCTTGTAAATGTTAGGTTTAAATTTATAGAGTCCCAGAATTTGAGCACTTTAGGTGCATAATTTGTTTGACCACTTCTGGTTTATTTTCAAATCTCATCTTTTGTGAATGTGATGTCAGTTATAAAGCATTTTAAAATAATTAAACTCTATAGGACTTCTTCTAGAAGATTTTTTGGCCAAGGGTGTACATACACTTTTAAATCTTTAAAAGTATTTTACACTTAATGAAAAGCTTTATGTTATTTCATTATATTTCTGCAATTTATCAGTTTAGGGTTAGAAGTATAGTATATTGACCTTACTATCATCTTAATAGTCTCATTTTTTTAAACTCAGAGGAAAATAAAATACTGAGTTCTTGACCTCTCCTATGACTCTGTGGGCACCCACATTTGTCTAGCCTTTCCTATATGTTTATTTTGCTGTGCTGTTTGCTTTTATGAATGTTAATATAAAGAGCTTCTCATAGTTGTGAAAGAAAGAACAGCGACTTTTAAATGAGGATTACTAGGAAACATCTTTCATATAAGGACCCATTTGCATACATACACGTTGGTCACTTCCACATTTTAATTGTGTATGTCAGATATTTAATGCAATATGAATCAACATAGCAACAATAACAGGGGACTTCTGCAGCAAGATGATGAACCATGAATTCTAAGCCCTTGATTCTTCAGTCTTCCCAGGTACCACACTGAAAGCAGGAGCCTTCCCCACCTCTCCGTCTCTCCCTGAAGGGTACTATAATCCTGGGCCAGACCCTCATTTCCTTATCTCATGCTGAATTAGGGCCATAGACCTCTGCAAGACTTCTCTGCCTTTTTACTTTCTCCCTAGCTGTCCATCCATGTTGCCAGAGTGACTTCCCACTTTCAGACACTTTCAGCATTAACTCCCTCACCATATTAAATCCAAACACCTGTGTCTGGGTTTCAAAAGCTGACATAATTGGTCTCAGTCTCTGTATTCTACCTTATTTTTCTCTAAATGCCGAGAGACCCCTCTGTTCATCTTTGGTTCCATTGACTGGCAAACATACCATGCTTCTTCTTATTTCCATGACATCAGTTATGACTCCCTTCCCCCAGGTTTTCTGGACTGTATTTCCTAAGTCTCCTTCATTTTGTCAGTACTTATCTATCCTGTAAAGTTCATCTTGATTCTTACCTTCATCATGTACACAAATCACTGCTCTTCTTCATTTGGAAGACAGCGCTTGTTTCTGCCACTAGTTCAACACTTAACTACCAATTAAATGGTTACTTTTCAGGAGCACATGCACTGTGGAAAATAAGGAACACCTTTTAAATGTTCATTTTGATGATAATAATTCCCAAATTGGAGACTTGTGTACATTTATGCTTATTAATCACAACCTTTTATTTTCAATAATTCTAGTTTTCCAGCAACTTTCCTAACCTATAAAATGAAAGAGTTAAGTGTCTCATTTTTAGAATATTTTCAACATTAAAATTTCAGTCAAATTTAAGAGTTCATAGTTTATCATATGCTTATGATGTCATATGTATGTGATACATATAGAGTAAGAGTAGTTTTTAAAAGAAACTGATAACTCACTACATCAAGTTTTGAATGTGAAAAGGAGTCTGCTTAGCTGTCGTATGATGGAACATTTTTTCTGCTAAATTGCATTTCTCTGTGCTTGAATCTGCATGGGTAACTAGACCTGAATAAAACTGTTTTCTTTAGCTCAAACTATTTAACAAAACAATGCCTAAAACACTAAATCTTTTTATTTCTATTAACATTATCAATCAGTCCAGCAATACATTTTATCAAAGTAGTCACAAAATTGTAACATCATAAAATGATAGAGCTAAAAGTGACTGACAATCAATTTTAACCAGAATTTTGACCTATACAAGACCACAAGGAAGCCTTTTACTTTGGTCTGTACAGTAGATTAGATTATTGTTGAAAATGTTCACTACCTTCCCTGTCTCCATAGGAGAAATATATTTTCTCATTCTGGGATCTTGCACTTGGCCATATGACTTGATTTGCCCTCAAGGTTCATGGAGTCTGTTACCTGCCCTTTGATGACTGGTGTGGCCAGGTGGCTCCCTTTGGCCAGTGGAATATTAGCACTCATGACACAAAAAGAGGTTTGAAAGGTGTCTTGTGCTTTGCCATTGTTGTGAGAAGAACTTCCCCCCGGGTAGCCTGGGTACCTGAATGCATGTGTGTCGAGCAGACCCAGCCTCCTCCACAGTGAGGAATCAAGCTCAGCTGACCCACAAC
This sequence comes from Kogia breviceps, assembly GCF_026419965.1. Lineage (NCBI taxonomy): Eukaryota > Metazoa > Chordata > Mammalia > Artiodactyla > Physeteridae > Kogia > Kogia breviceps. The sequence goes on along the minus strand of NC_081316.1, from coordinate 49,675,262 downwards.
TTGAAGCAGAGATGCTGACCAGCCTAGATCCCAGCTGACTTGGGAACCCATAAGCATGAGAATAAAATGCTTATGATTGATTTTATGCCATTGAATTTGGGGTAGTTTGTTATGTAGCATTATTGTGGCAATCTCTAATTGTTGTAGTAGCATAGGACAGCCATATTTGTTTTTAAATCATTTCCATTTCTGGTAGAAACTTTCCTAATTAACTGGTTTACTGAGTTCCTTTCTGGGTTCACTGACACTCCGTTCCCACTCTGATAAAACAGTCTGACTGATGCCCGTGACTCACTGATCACTGGCAGCTGGTAGCTTACTTGTTAAAGTGCCCATATGCTTCTGCCCCCAACAGTTGTTAGGTGCTTGCAAGAATAAATTTTAGTTGTGCTCAAACATACTGATACCAGTTGTACTTATATGTTTCAATTAAATATTAGTGAAACACATCTGTTTAAAGATAGTTGCTTCTGGGAAACCACATTAAATGCTGGGAAAAAGCTAGTTTCCAAAAAGTTTCTGTCAAATAAAGCAAGTGAGGTAATTGTATAAGAATGGAAAAATTGTAAGCTCTAGAAGGTTGCTATGGAAGTATCCCTAAGTTATTACTTTACTTTAAAGAATGCCGAACTGGAAATCATAGGCAAACCTGTGTGTGCTATTCACATAGGATAGAGCTGAGAGAAGACTTGGCCATCTCAAATGATGGGTGAATGAACTCATATCTATGTATTTTATGTTAAAATTACATGTTAAAACATGATTTCCTACTTTAATCACCTGTTTTGATTAACTGACCAACTATTGGGTTGGAAAGCAGCTTTGTTAAGGATATTTCATTGGGGTTTGCTCCCTTATAGTAAATTGTTGGGACATTTATGAAGTTTGGACTATTGGAGTGAACATTCCTTCATGTTTTTTCTTTATTATAATATTTCTTCTTATAGGTAGGCATATATTTGGATGTTCTACACATTTAGAATTTGCTTGGCCTCTGGATTTTCCACGTACAATTTTAAGGGTCACAATTTTCAGGGTTATTAAGTCTAGAAATAATTTTAGATTATATTAGTTATGGAAACTGGAAGCTGAGGTGGGTAAACAATTTTATATATAAATATTTTATGTATGTATTCTTTATGAAGTACATACATATACACACATACTTCATACACCTCATAAAATTTTATGTATATATACTACTCCTATATAAACAAATTATACACAACCGTCAAAATAAATGGATGAACAAAAACAAGTTGTGATTCAACTCTTTAGTCTTGAGTCCTATTTGCACAAAGTTAATCTGCAACATGCAGTGATTCATGTTAGTTCCCCTTGCCATGAGTGCCAATTAGAAGAGATATGGTGATAGAATAAGGGACGTTTATCTGGAGACCAGCCCATCCCAGGAGACATTCTATCTCGAGGATGATAAACAGTGTTTGTTGATTGTGTGCCCTGTTTACTCTTGCCTGTTTACATCGTGGGTGGCTTCCTGTCCTCTGTGGTGGGCACTACTGGATTTTGAGTACCACAGGAATAGCGAGAGAAGAGGGAAGGGAAACAATAGCTCTGAATTAGCCCCTCCCAAGTGGATGGAATTCTAGCCTAAGCAGTGTAAAGATGGGTCCAAAGAAAAGTGATATCATTTACAATCACACTGCTGTACGTTTTATGTAAGACTTTTTGAGCCTTTTATACTGTGTATAAGATGACCTTAGGGTATGCAGATTTGTCTAAATACCCATTGGGTCCCACCTGTCTCCCATTTTTGGTGTGACCCACCCCAACCTATGGCTCAACCTCTCCTTCACTGACTACTGCTGATGTCTTCATCTCCTCCATAGGTACAAAGGGCGAGGGTAGGTCAATTGGGAAGCAAAGCTCTAAGTTAATGAGGACATATCATCTGTCAGGAATAAGGAGAAACATTGAATAAATGTTGACAAAGCGAAGGTTCTGGAAAGAACCTGAACAGGGAAATTTGACTAGAGAGATGTGGAGATTCCCTCTAGAACTTCATCAGTCCATACCACCGTCTCCCTCTTAAATGGGAAGGGTAACCGACAGGTCTTCTTCATAGGGGTGCTTTAACTGTCTTTGAAATCAGTCACCAAATCTTGTAGATTCAGTCAGCTTAATATTCTTTGTATGTACCCCTTTTTGTACATCACTGTTGCCTAGCTCCAGGCCATTCTTCGTTTGCTCCCGGATTATTAAAGTCTCCAGGGTGTCTTTTCCCCTCCAATGTACCCCCCATCTGTCATTGCCACAAGTGTGGCCTCTAAATCATGAATATGATCATGTCCTCTTTTCCTTAAAATATTTCAGTTTCTCATAACTAACTCTGTGATGGAGTTAAATGCCAGTAGCTCAGCTCCCAAGACAGTTTGTCTTTATGAGTTGGTTCTTGGCCATCTCTTCAGCTCTATTCAGCCACTCCCTCATCCCAACATACACACCCCTTTGATCTAGCCTTGCCGAATTACCTGAAGTTCCTGAACGTTGTCGCGCTGTTTCATGCCCATATACCATCATACATACTATTCCTTGTACTTCACTTCTATTTCTTCTTCAAAACTCAAGCCCATTTAAATTATGTATGTTCTCTTTGACCTAATAATTCCACTTCTAAGAATTTACTTTAATGAAATAAATTTTATGTGCAAATATGTTTATTGCTACTGTTTATAATGGCAAAAATACTGTATTTGAAACAACTTAAATATCCAGTAGCAGGGAAATGATTTAGTAAGTACTATGCAATATTGCATTTACATTACATTAGATTTACATTTTCATAGGTTTTTGATAACATGAGAGAACATCTATAAGATAATGTTAAATGTATGAAACACAAACACATGTATATTTATTCTCATTTATTTCTTTTAGTGTCTGTTCCTTTATTTAATGAGGAGGGGAAGAGAGAGATTGGAAAATATCACCAGAAGGAAATAGCATAAAATTGATAGAAACTCTTTGGGTGATAGAATTGTAGGTGATTTTAATTTTTCTTTATATTTACATAATATGTAAAATTTATATTATATAACATTCTTTATATTAATTTATTATGTCTTCCAAGTTTCCACAAATGTATGTGTATTTTATAATCAAGAAAACAATTCTAATTAAACACATACACATGAGTTCAAGGATCCACCTACCTGGGAAGCCTTCCAGGAACTCCCCTACCCATTGGGATCCACAGGTAGGGGAGTTCTCTATGTGGGATTCTCCCACATTTCCACAGGCTCTGTGCTCAACTTCAGCTGTGCATCTGTGGTACTGGATGCTAGTCACCGATTTATTCATCTCTCTCCAGTCCTAGACTGTGATATTCTTCAGGGCAGGCAGGAGTCTTAAATGACTTTTCCCCAGCACGGTAACTGCCCTATGATGAGTGCTTAGTCAAAGGTCATGAATCCATAAACTAGTAATGATGCCTCTTCTGGTGTTAGGCAGCCACTCTAATCACTCACTGGTCCACTGTGTGGTAACAGGAGACCTGGAGAGCATTGAGACCTGGGAGAAACGACTGTAGGTTTGGAATACTCCTTTTCTTAGAACGTAACCTAGAGACCTCCTATTCAAGGGTCCTACTATTCAAATCCACATCGCTGCCATCTGACCTCTACAAACTGTGCCCCTTCTTTCAGGTCTGTTTCAAATACCATCAGCTCCCTGAAGCTTTTCCTAATGTCTTTAGTCTTATCAGAGGTTTGAAATCTCTTTATCAAGACTTCTTGTCTCCTGCCTTGTATTAGTTATTTCTGTCTGCATCTTATTCTGTTAGACTTTAAGGATCCTCAGGAGTGTGAAGCATATCTTGTTTAGATTTCAGTCCTTAACAGTGAGTGCCTAATGATATTTTTGTACAGAGTTTGTGCTTTGTAAATGATTGTGTCCTTGTATCACCAGTTCTGCCTTAGGAATTCTTCCTACTTGGGCCTTCCCTAACACCCGTCAATCTAAAGTTGAAAATTTTCTTTGCCCTGGAACTTCACATGTCTCCTATCTGGTTTTTATTTTATTTTATTTTGCTGTAGAGTCATCGTCACCACCAAACATATATAGTTTCCTCATTTATTTCTCTGTAACCTCCAATAGATGGTAGAGATGAATAGTAGTTTTGTTCACAGCTATATCCCCAGAGCCTATGACTGTCTGGTATGTATAATAGATGGTGTTCAGTCCATATTCGTGGAATACACAGTGAAGGATAAATATATTCAGTTCCATTCACTTCAATAAGCAGGTACAAAATGCTTACTATTTGTAAAGCACTATGAAAAGAACTGTAGATAAATATGAGAAAGGATGGCTTCTGGTCCACAGAATTATTTCCCAGTCTCATAAGAGATATAATATACAGACACGATACAACATGAACTTTGATAAGTGCAATGATAAAAATACTGACAGTGTTCAGGGGGAATTTGAGGAATAGAAGACTTGATTTGCACTAGGTGTATCTATGAGGGCTTCTTGGAAGAAGTAAAGTATGAGCTGAATTTTGAAACATGGGTAAGATCTGGAGAGTGGTATAGAAAATAGTAGACAGTGGGGGTAGCTGGAGGGAAAAACAAAGGTGGGAGATGACAAAATGACTTCTGAGGACAATTAAGAGCTCATTTGTCTTAGTTTAAATGAAGGGGATGGGAGGGCATGGCAGAGGAAGCAGTTTGGAATTGTACTTAAAGACATGAACGTTCCCACGGATGCTGAGCAAGGCCATGTTGTAAAGTCTTTGGAAAGGTGGTTTGTAGTGAGGAAAACCTGGAGTCAAGGGGAGGTACAGAAAGAAGATAGATCAGTTGGGAGTCTACTGAAATCCACCTAATATGAGTTGATAAGAGGCTGGATTTGGGTGGCAGGAGGTATTCTATCCATGGAGCTTGAGAGTTTGCAGTGTAAAGTGAAATTTAGAAGATGGAAACAGTAGAACTCAACTTCTTACTCTGTTGCCTCATTTATAGAACAAGAATAGTGATTTGCTTTGGCCTCCTCTAAAGAGGCTGTTTAGGAAGTATAAATTAATTTTCGTTGAACATTAACTTTGTTGTGAATGCAGATAATTTCAACACTGTTTGGAACTTTACTAATCATCAGCTCTATCTTTTATCCTTTGCTTTTACCTGAAATTTACAATCTGATTTAACTTTTATAAAATAAGCATCTGAAATAAGCATGCTCATCCTTGTTTTATAGACAAGAAAACTAGGGTATAGAGTTTGAATGATTTCTCCATAGTTACAATTAAGTTATGGGGCTGGTACTGGAACATAACCTTCAGAATTCTACTCCTGTGCAAATTCTAGTTCAGTGCTCTGTCTACAGCCCAGACCAATTCTCTGGAAAATCCTCCTCTCTCATCTTGGTGTTATCTCTCAGAAAAGATCGTACCACTAACCATTTTATTCCCATTAAAGCAAAATCAAATCTGAGACTTATCTGTGACAAGCTTTGCTCCTGAGTTGAGAGGCATTAGGATTTTTTACTGGTGTGTAGGTTGGAGTATTATATTGTTTATCAGACAAAATTTTTGACACCAAACTGCCACCTCAAGAATTAAAGCTTAGATCATTTTCTGAAGCATCTTAGATACTGTGACAGTCAGATAACCCTGGTTCTATCAAGATACTGGCTCTGTAACACCTCCTAAATTCTCTACTCATTAGTTTTCCTTGTTTGGGTTCCGGAGACTTTTTAGCTAGCAGTTCAGTGAATGCCCTAAAGAGTCGAATCCAGTTTCTTTTGCAACTTTTACAGTTAATGATGACCTGTTCACTTGAATAAGCTTCTGGTCTCACCTTCAATTCAGGAAGAGCTAGTGATGTACTTCTCAGTGCAATTGGAATCCTGGTGCTTTCTGGAAGTCTTCGTTAAAGTGGCCTTGCACAAAGTGAGAGCCACCGGGTGCATTGGGTATGTCATTCATTCATCCATGCATTTACTCCTTTATTTCACAGACTGTTTATTGGGCTAGTGCACTTTGAGAGAACGAACCAGGTGCTGACCTTGCCCTAAAGTAACTTAACATCTAGAAAGGGTGATAAGACCTCTCCCTTCAAGCCTTTGCTGACCCACTGAAGCAGATGACATTCTTCCTTTTGTGTCTTGGGACACAAAAGTTTTCTTGGGACTTTATTAAGTCTTGTCTCCTATTGTATTGCATTTCTGTATGTCCAGATCTCTGCGAGTTTTGTGAGGGCTTGCAGAAATTCTGTTCATTCACTTCTACCTCTCTAGTACCAGGCATAGCACAGGATAGGTTTTTAATAAATGTATGGTGAGTATTTAAACACATAAGAAAGTTAGGTGCAGAATGAAGTACAGTTCCATTGGGAAGATGGTAGAGGCGTTGGCATCTGAGCTGCCTTTGAAGGATGGACATGAAGGAAAAGGAGAGAAGGCATTACAGCAGTGGAAGCAGCATATTGAAGATATGGAAATGGGAAAGAATGAAAGCTTCTGTGATTCCAGGAGTGATTCCTTTTGGATGGAGTGTGGGGTTCACCAAGGTAAGAAAATGGAAATCATGTTGGAAAAGGAGCTTTGGTCCTTTTGGGTCCGATATGGGTTTTGCAGAGGAGGCAACAGATAGCCAATAATGTTGCAGCTCACTGGCCTTTGCACCACTTCTAAAGACTCCACCTCTTAGGTTTTAAGGTAAAGAAAGGTGAGGGGTCAGAAGGGGAATATCATGTTTTGAGAATCAAAGCCTGGGCAGTCCTTCAAGGAGCTCAGCACTGAGTAGGACTAGGATGGGGATGAAGCCAGGGCCCTTGGAATGGGCTCATCCTACCCTAGGGTACTTGAGTGTTGTTTTCATTTGTCAGTCTTGGGCCATGCTGTGTTTCAAAACACCTGTGCTGGATTTTTTTAGATGAACTTTGCAGAGGCTGAGTGCTCAGAGGACTTTGTTGCTCTGCCCCTTAGCTCTCTGCACGTGCTGCCAACATAGTGCCTCAAATATGGTAAGTCCCCTACATACAAACCTTCAAGTTGTGAACTTTCAAAGATACAAGCATATGTTTGCATGTCCAATCATGTAAGTTAGTTCGCGTGTCTGGCGTACATTGTCACATGCCTGCATCCTCTACAGGTGGTTATGCTTTTGTGTTCTTTACAGTACTGTATAGAGTACAGTAGTACACTATCTTTATTTCAAGGCCAGGATGTCCTGAAGCAAGCGTAAAAGCATCAGTGATGTAGCTGGTACTGCTAAGAAGCGTCAAGCGATAACGATGGAAACAAAAATGAAAATAGTTCAGAGTGGGGCGAGGAGAAAAGATGGTAGACATTGCTCATTCTTATAACATGAATTGTTCAACTATCGGCACGATTCTAAAGAACAAGAACAAGATCATGGAACGTGAAGTCTGCTGTGCCATGATGTCGACAATAATATTGAAGAAGTGTGGAAAAGTGATGGAGGAGATGGAGAAACTTCTCAGTGTGTGGGTGCAAGGCCAGCATCAGGGTTGAGTCCCACTCAGCTTAATGCTGATTCAAGGGAAAGATAAAAGCCTTTATGAAGATTTGAAGAACAACACTGCAAGGAATCAGAGGGTGCATCTTGTAATGCCAGCCATGGCTGCTTTCATCGGTTCAAGGCTAGAGCCAATGTTAACATTGTCAAAGTAAGTGGCGAGGCAGAGAGTGCAGATATGGTAGCTGCCCAGGAATTTCCTGAAATGCTTCAAGAAATTATTGATGAAGATGCGTATTTACCTGAGAAGATTTTTAATGTGGATGAGACAGGACTGTACTGGAAGAGGATGCCAGACTGAAGTTGCATCAGTAAGGAGGAAAAGTTGATGCCAGACTATAAAGCAGCAAAGGATAGGCTAACTCTGTTGGTTGGTGGCAATGCTTCCAGTGATATGAAGCTGAAGCCTCTCTTAGTTTGTCATTCAGAGAACCCAAGAGCCCTTAAAAACATAACCAAGTGCTCTCTTCCTGTTGTGTGGAAGAGTAATGCCAAAGCCTGGGTTACACAGGCCATTTTCTAGGACTAGTTTTTCCACCACTTTATCCCAGAAGTAGAGAAATATTGCTTGGAGGAGGACATCCCATTCACCATTTTTTTGCTGCTTGACAATGCTCCGGACCACCCTCCATTCATGGACGACTTTCATCCTAACATCAAAGTAGTGCATCTGCCACCAAATACTACGTCGCTCATCCAACCTATGAACCAGGGAGTTATAATAACTTTAAAGAAATATTATTTATGTCACACCTTTTGTCAGGCAGTAAAGGCGAGTGATGAATCAGGAACAACCTTATGACAATTTTGGAAGGACTATAACATCTACAAGGCCATAAAAAACATTGACTTTGCTTGGAGTGAGGTTACGGCCGACCCCATGAAAAGTGTTTGGAAGAATCTTTGTCCGCAGTTTGTTCACGATTTTCGTGGATTTGAGAAGGTGGATGAGGAGTCCAAAGAAATCTCCAGCAACTTAGTGACCCTCAGCAAGAAGCTGGAGCTAGAACTGCAAGAGGACAACTTCACTGAACTCCTTGCTGTGCAACACAAGGAGCTTATAAGAAGACCTGATGGAATCGCAGGCCCAGGCAAAAGACGAAGAAAGACAAGAGGAAGAAGTAACTGAAGAACCGAAGAGATTCATGACACAGGAAATGGCAAGGGGTTTTCTTTATTTGAGGAGGCACTGTTAGTTTTTGAGGCACAGGGCCCAAATGTAGAATGGTACAAGAAGATTGCAGCAGCTGCTCAGAATGCAATCCAGTGCTACTGTGTCACCTATGACGAGAGAAAAAAAGAGCTACTACCCAGACATCACTGGATCGTTTTCTCAAGAGGGGAGATAGAATTGAATCCAGCAAGGAATCAGAACCTGTGCCATCCACGTCAGGCGTGAGTGAAATTGCAGCCTGGCCTCCGTCTCCTGTTGCTGACGAGCCTTCAGCTCTACCATCTCCCCCCTCCTCTCCCTCCTGCAGTCAGTAACTCTCCTTGCCTGTTCACTCGATGCCAGCAGCTGTATGCCAGCTGTTGTACTGTACTACTGTACTTTTCAAGGTACTGCACTGCAAGATTTAAAATGTTTTCTTTATTTTTTTTGTGTTTGTTTTTTATGTATTATTTGTGTCAAAAGTATTATAAACTTATGCCGATTGTGTTAGTTGGGTACCTAGACTAACTTTGTTGGGTTTACAAACAAACTGGACTTAAGAACGCACTCTCGGAACAGAACTCGTTCATATGTAGCGGACTTACTGTATTGTCCTAGGGATGCTTGCAGGTCAGTCGTCTGCACAGATGGCTGCAACTGGCTGAGGCTGCTTTGTTTCCCCAGACTGAGTGCAGTGCTGGCACATGGAAGATCCTCTGTAAATATCATCTGAGTGGAATCGAATTGCTGAAGTATAGCCAAAGATAGTATTCCTCACTTCGGGGACATCAGAAGCAGAAGTTTCCATCTAGGTCGGAGTTAGGTTCTCTTAGCTTATTGGTGATAGAATTTACCCCTAGGAAAATGACACTACAGGTATTATCTTCCTGGTTTCCTTATGCCATGGGGATGGGAGGGAGCAAAAAGAGGAAGGCAGCGAACTGTCATCAAATCAGTGGTTATCCCTAGGACATGAGTGAGGAGGTGATTCAGGAAAGTTGAGGCTGCATGGTGAAGTCAGAGACTGATGTCTCCCCTTTTTCATAGGGGAGGAGTGAGAGAGAGCAGAGTATTTAACATAGCTCTGCAGGCTCTGCTTATGAGTTGCATGTGCACAGCTACACATGCAACTGGGTTTTCTGAAAACCTACCCAGTCTGTTTGTTTTTCCAATTAGATACACACTGGTATGCACATCCAGTTTTTACTAGGAACAAGCTGTTATCTATTAACATGGTATTTTTATTATTACCATTGTTTTGCCAAATGATTAGGCTTTCTAGAATGGGAGTAAATTGACTATGTGCAAGAATGGGAAAGAGGATACTGGGCCGAAGTAATAGTACAGCTTGTGAAGTGCTAAACGTGTTTTACTCAGAGCGTCATCACTTTCTTGCAGCTCATTTGAGGAGTCTACTCAAGTGGCTATTTGATCATCCGTGTGATATCTGGGGACAGGCAGTTAGGTCTCCTCTGTTTTCATGAAATCATGTATCTTAGCCAAATTTGGAATTATTTCCTTTATACTTAGGGAAAACCAGTATCTTGGCAGAAGAATCTTCTATCTGGTTCTGTCGTGCAGGTCAGTGTTTTGTCTCCTAAGAGGAGGCATTCATATATTTTTAATTCAATGCCAAAATTAAGCAAAATTCTCTTTAATCACTTGTGTGTTTGTGTATGTGTGTTGAGTTGAGGCAGCAGAGGGTGGAAATGGCAGCGTATTGGGGGATTCTGTGTTTTGTTTTCTAGAATGTTCCACTTTGCTCCCCTGACCCTCCGCAGTGGATGATGGTGGGGTCCGCTTGGGCAGGATGGCAGGCAGTGGGTGCCCTCTTGGGTACCACTGCTAATGCTCTTCCCCAAGATAAGAGTGTTGGCAAAACCCGCTCCTAGCCAGCAACGTGACTCCCCTCCTCTCCCTGGAGACCGACTGCCTCCCTTCACTGTTGGCTCGAGGCTTTAGATCAGAGATGCCTCCTAATGGGAAACTCTCCCCAGTTTTGGCAAAGGGGATACACATTGCTGGTGATGCTTTGTCATTCCGGCAGCTGATTTGTTGCAGGCGTTCAGTATGCGGTGTCTGTGGATTGGAAAAATTCAGGGGTCAAGTCTATTTTATCGACTTCTAGGCAGGCAATTACGGCCAGTGACAGAACCAGTCCAGGGTTTTTGATTATTCTAAATTTCATGTCCCAGAAGCCTGGATAATCTAGCGGTGAGTAAAGGATGCAAATGCCCAGATTCTGGAAATAGCTTTGAGAAACCTTCCCTTATATACATGGGAGGGAACTTACTCTGTTTGTTCTTTATGTAATCAACGAATAGTTACTGGAGTGGAATGGCTCCTGTTATTTAAATATAGAACATGGTTTTGGTGTAGCTGTTTTCCTGAATGACCATATGAGAAGTGGCAATACTCTCTGATAACTAGTTTGTTTAGAAAAACCTCACAATTCCCTCATCTTAATAATACATTAAACACTTAGGGACCTGATTATGAGCATTTTACTATAGTGATAGCATGGAAGAAAAAACTCTAGCTGGTGCCAGCCAATTTTTTAGGTTATACACTAAGAGCTCATTTGCCTTTTCCTATTAAGGCTTGTGGCATCTGTTTAAGAAAAGCTGCTCCTGGTGGTTTGGACTGCGTTAGGGGTGTAGCCTGAGGTATTCAATGACTCAATCTGTGACTTCAGGTTGGCTCATTACTCCCTCTTGAGCAAAAGACAATATGTGAAGAATTCTGATTATAGCTCAGATCTTCAGCTTTAAGAAGTTGCCCTTTGAGCTTGCTCTGTAAATACTGATTAGTGGCAAACCTTCAATTTTGGTCCTTCACCACCCAGATTGGTGCCTGGGTACTGAAGAAAAGTGCTTTTCTCACTGCAGAAGCACTTGAAACAGTAGATTCTTTTGCAGGGAAACGAAAATAGGTTTCCTGTTCAAATGGGTGTTTTAAGTGCTTTGCAGGTGTATCTTAGAGAATGGAGGTATTTATTTTTAATGAGAAGAGCTGAAGAATAAAAATAATCGCAGCCTTGGAGAATTGCAGATCAAAGCTTTTTTTTCATTATAAAACAAATGAAGGCCTCCATCCTAGGAGTTAGTAAATTTATTAATTTTTAAAAGAGGAATAGGCTATACATGGTAATTTAATTCTTTGGGAGAAGATCGTTTAAGTGGTGTTTAAAAATCTACATACTTAGGTGGTTTGAAGTGAGAACTTGCTGTGATATCTAAGGTAGTAAATGTGCAGGGTGGTTGAGAAACTTATTCAGAAACGCCATGGGTCCTTTACAAATGTTCTTCTTCTACCTGGTGTACAGTATAATATTTTGTACTGTAGCCATATTTAGCTCTTATTTTGGACCTGGGTTTCCCATCTTGCCATTTGAATCGGAAATGCCCCTGTCAAGAAGTAGAATTTTGTGCAGAAATAATAAGCAAATCCCAAATCTTCCAAATCTTCTATTTCACATTTTTCCTCCTTGGTTAAGATCTCTCCTCACCATTCCAAATACCTGTGCTCCCCTCTAAGTGATCGCCATCTTTTTCCCCTTTTGTCTTCAAGTAGCAGCCATAATATTTCTTGAAGAAGCCAGCTATGCTCTCTATGAGTTGCTTTGTGGAGTTGGATTTCTAAGCTGCTGACTTTTGTGATCACTGCCCCAAGACCTCCCAGCCTCTTCAACTTTGTGGTGCTGGCTTGGAAAGAGCCAGTCAGCTCCAGAATGCCCCCCTGTGCCAGTGGGCAGCTCTTCCAGAATGGGTCTGCTGTGAACTGAACACATTGGAATGGCCACAGAACCGAGGGCATTTGTTAAAGTGACCTGAGTTTGAAGCCATTTGGCAGGTGCAGAAAAGTTGCAGAGCAAATGAGTTGTCTCTGATCTAGGTGTGTGTATGGAGGCGTGCATTTGTCAAAGGGAAGTCACTGCTGAGCTGAGAAATACCTTTTTGGGAAATAAGATGAATCGTGATGTCTGAAAAGCATTGAGGTAGAGGAGGCCCTGCCATCTTCTGGTGCTATCCCCTGCTTTAAAGAGGAGGAAACTGTGGCTCAGAGCTATGAAAGAACAGCTTTGGAGCCTTAGAGCCAAATACTGCCTGAGTCTGCTTCTTGCCTCTCCTGTCCTTTAGCTCTGTAAGCTGGCTATTTACACATTTCCTTATTTCAAGTCTTTCCTGGAACAGGGCAGCACATCAATAACTGAATGAATTTATGCCTTCTGTGTTTTAACATGTTCATTCTTATCATCTGTCTGTTTATACATATTGTAAATCTGCAAGTGATTGTCTATCTTGCTTGCCTCCCTTCTTCCACCCCTCAAATTGGAGTCGCAGGAAGGTAAGGACCTTGTTGAAACAAAAACAAACCTATAGCATCTAAAATTCCATCACGTTCCTATGAGTATTCAAAAAATGTTGCTAGGGAATGAGCCTCATGAATCAAAGTTTGCAATTTTAAAAATCTTCCTGGTTTGCTGGGACCACACTTGGTTAGCTCTTTGGTGAAGGGTAGTTGTTAAACCTGATCTAGGAAAAGCAAGGTTTCCCATGTCACTGCTTCCCTTTCTATTCCTTGTGAATGTGCTGACAACTCCACCTCAGAACTGCTAGTGCCTGAAAATAATCTGTTGTGAGCTCCAGGCCCTCCTTGCAGGGCTCAGGAGTCAGGGCGCTAGGTCAGGCCTTGAGGCAGAGAGGTGCAGGGCTGTAAAAACAATCATAGATAACCCTTCTGGGGCCCATCTAAGAGCAGGTGTTCTCTAAATGACCTCTTTGATGGTTTTAGTCACACACATTGGCTGGCAGTTTGGAAACTTCCAGTGTTGGAAGGGTTAATCCCCCAGGTCTGACTCCAGTGCCTGTGGTTTTCCTTGCTTCTTATCTGTGTTTTAGTTCCAGGCTCAGGTTTGGGGACCCATTTCTGGGTCCCTTGATTCTGAATGGAAATTCCTATCACACTGTTTCTTTCTCCTGAGTCATCCTTTGTTTTCTGTTACTTTCTAATGGCATGCATATATGTTGGAATTCCCTTCATCTTAAAAAAAAATCCTTCATTTGATTTCATATCTCCCTTCAGACACTGCCCCATTTTCTGCTCCCCTTTGAGTAAAACTCCTTAAAGAGTTGCTTATTCTTGTTTCTTTCACTTCCTTTCCATTTCCTCCTCATCACTCCACTGAAACAATTCTTTTTTTTTTTTTTTTTTTTTTTGTGGTACGTGGGCCTCTCACTGTTGTGGCCTCTCCCATTGCGGAGCGCAGGCTCCGGACGCACAGGCTCAGCGGCCATGGCTCACGGGCCCAGCCGCTCTGCGGCATGTGGGATCTTCCCGGACCGGGGCACGAACCCGTGTCCCCTGCATCAGCAGGCGGATTCTCAACCACTGCGCCACCAGGGAAGCCCTGAAACAATTCTTGTCAGTGTCATCAGTGGCCCAGTGGTCACTATATCCAGTGGTCAGTACTCAGCCCTCTTCTTAATTGACCCATCAGCAGCATTGGATACAATCCATCATTTCTTCCCTCTTCCTTGAGGCTCATTCTTCATGGAAGGAAACACCAGCTTTCCTCCTACTCTTCTGCCTATTCCTTCTCAGTCTCCCTTGCTGATGTCTCCTGGTCTCCCTTGTCGCAAAATATTGGGGTGCCCTGGGATCAGTTCCCTTCTCTTCTGAAACAAGATTCATTCTTTAATGATCTCCAGTCTCGTGGCTTCTAATGCCATCTATACATCCTAAATGTAGAGCTCTAGCCTGACACTCCCTCATATTCCAGACTCGTATATTCAGTGTTTCATTCAACATCCAAATGGGATCTTCAGAGGGCGTGTGAAACCACATGGCCAATATGGATTTGTACGTCTTTACCCCATATACTTGCTTCTTCTGCCATCTTCCTTAATAATGGCAGCTCCATCATCCTTCCAGCTTGGTGTCTTCCATATATATATATATATATATATATATATATATATATATAAAAACTATAATATAAACTTATAAATTGTATTTATGAATTATATTTTTCTATATTAAATATATTTATTATATATTTAAAAAATTAAATAGTTCCAGAATCTGACCACTTTTCATTGCTCCCACCTCAGTTCAAGTCACCATTATCTCTCTTTTGGATTATTGTAATAGCCTCTTAGCTGGTCTCCTTACTTCTACTCCTCTGTGCTGTGGTTTTTTTCAACACCTCAGCTCAGTAATATTGCTAAACCTTCATCAGATTATCTCGCTCCCCTGCTCACAATGTTGGCTTCCTATCTGACTCTGAGTCAACCTGGCAAAGACTGTATGGAATTTGGACCCTGTTTCTCTACGACTTTATCTTTCCCATTCTCTACCTCATTGACTCTTGCCACAGTGCTCTCATTCCTGTTCCTCCAGCAGAGCAGGCCTCTTCCCACCTGAGGGCCTTTACTTGTGCTGCATCTTCAGCCCCTACACACCTACATAGCTCACTCCCATACCTCCTTCCCTTATTCAAGCCTCACTTAATTGGTGACACCTTCCCTGAATGTCCTATTGAAAACTGTTACCTGCCTGCAGTGCTGCCTATCTCCTTCTTCTTCGTGCCTTCTTTCTCTCCACAGTCCCTATCATCATATGTTTTAGTTATTCTCTTCATTTCTTTTCCTTCTCCCTCCACCAGAATGTAAAGCTCTCTGGGGCAAAGATTATATCATCTGCTTTTTGTCTGGGCCTGCATCACTAGCTCCTTAGTGGGACCTGATCCATAATAAGCCATCAGTGCCTTGAATAAATGAATGCTTTCCAGCAAAATTCTGCCTTTTCATGACTCAAAGTTTCTGTTTTCTGTGGTATTAATATTTAATAAAGATATTCCAAGCTCACCAGCAGAAGCAATGGATTTAATTTATATAATGCTTTCTTCAGCTGCACACCGGCCACCTTAGAACACCAGTGCGACTTGTCTAACTAATCAGGGAATTTTTGCATAATTATAATGGTGATATTATAAATACTAAATTAAAAGACTTGGACTTGCTAAGATATATGAGAATCCAGATGCCCCCCAAGTGTGCTTTAAAGAGACCAACCATAACAAAAATAACTAACACTTGTTGAGCCTTTACTCTGGATTACACTTTGCTAAATGCTTTTTATCACTCACACACATACACACACAAACACATATTATGTGAGGTAGGTGGGCATTTTTTTCATTTTGCAAATGAGGACCCTAAGGTTTAAAGGGCTTAAGTAACTTGTCAAGTTCAAAGGTGAGGAAGTGGCCAAGTCAGGAGATGTCTTAACTCCTCTGCTCTGTTGGAAGGACTGACTCCTCAGAGATTCACTGGGTGGGTCCTTCCTTTCTTACCAGGAAGGTGCTTCTGCCCTTGGTGGGAGCTTGATACTCACAGTCATGAAATCAGGTCCAGTGGGAGAGGAGAGAGAGGGCAGTGTGAGAACAGGATGGCTCCCTTGCCCAAGGGCTGGGCTGCCATCCAGCCCATACCCTCAGCTTTGGGACCCAGCTCTGTGTTTCAGGCTGTGGAGGGAGGAGTGTTAGTTAGTTGGTCAGAAACTCAGCTGGGAATAGAAGCCTAGTCTCTAACTTTGCTGGACGTAGATATAGTGCCTGCCTCCTACCTCTCTCTCCACAAAGCAGTTTGGTCTAAATGTGATGTCTTGCTCTGGGGGCCAAAAGTTATTTCTGCTTTCCTAGGTCTGAGCCACAGAAAAAGCCCTGATCTGCTCTGATCACCCAAATAGGAGGATTTCAGAGCTGGAATGAATTTTAAAGATCCTGCAGTACTTCCTTATTTTGTATGCTCCGTCCTTCTGGAAGAATACACAAGTGCTCCCACAACACCCTTCTCTCCTCACCCTGGCCCTTGGCTTGCTCTGTTCCCTCTCCTGTGAAACGTTCTCTCCCTGTCTCTCTCGCAAATACTTTAGGATTTAGCCTAGTATGGAGAACACAACTGAAGACTTGCGATTATTGTTTTTAATACAAATGAAGGATGGTTAGCAGCATCATGACTTGCTTTCATGTTTGCAGTTTATTCTCTGAAAAAAATATTGATTTGCGTATGTAGATGCTAGCATCTGAAAGTTTGGTCAATCTTTTAATCCCTCTTATCTATCACAAGGCAAAATTTAACCATGGATGTGAAACCCAAACAAGTGTATTAATTAATGGATATCAATGGCCTGTAAAACCAAGGCACAGCCTGTTGGTTAAACATATTCTCAGATTAATGATAAACAGAAGAATATTTTTTTAAAAATATGCTAAGTGCATAAGTTTGTGACTACATTAAGTGTGGGTTTATCATTATTATCCTTAGGGAGAGAAGGGGCTAGGTTATTTTGTAATGAATCCAGATGTCCAGAACTGTATTTCCCTCAAATTTAAACATACTTCCAGCCAGAGTTTCAAAGCTGGAGCTGTTGCACATGACCATGGGGATAGGAAGTGAGGTAAGACAGCTGCTTTTGTCTGTGAGGAAACTTAATTTGTGTGACACTCGCCTTCTGTCTTTCAGAAAATTAGCATGTGTCATTTTAAACCACAGAATGGAGATGCTGCTGTGTTTATTAAGCAGGTCCAGTTTATGCCCCTGCATAGCTCTGTGACTATGTACAAAAACTTTTAGACTGTACTGTGTATAGCAAATTTCTGTGCACCTGAAATGCCACTTTTATCTAAAAGGGGGGGTGTTTCAGTGTGGAGCCCAGTAGGAAGGAAGGGAACTGACATTTATTGAGAGCCTTCTGTGTGCCTGGTAGTGGGCTATATGCATGCTTTGGGCACGAGCTGGCATTTCCTACTGAACTCTGAAAGCAAGGGTGTTTTAAGAAGGGCAGGGTAGTGGGGTTGGACATCCTGAACATTTCTGAATAAAAGCAGCTCTCAGTGACCTAAGCCGATGGAGAAGAGCAATTTGGCAACTGTGGTGGGTGCTCTCCCAGGACCTCTCTGATCTCCAGGGAGAGGGTGACAATGGAGAGCAGAGAGGAGGGTGAGGCCCTGGAGGAGGTGTGAGGGCTTCTACCAGCTCCACGGCTCCTCTCTTCCCTGCAGAGGGAGGGGCAGTGGTGAGGTTGCTGGGAAGGAGGTCAGTCTTTTCCTTAGAGGAGTCCATAGCCTTCACCCCGTGTGGTTTTTTTTCTTTCTCTTCTTTCAAAAGTAATTTAATTATTTGTTGAAGATTTAGAGAATGTACATGAATATAAAGAAGAAAATTATAATCATGCCCGTAACCACCTGACCCTGATATAACCAGTTACCATTTTAAAGTGGAGCTTCAGATATTCTGTAAGTAAGGTTTTCCTTATCCAGTTGGAATATACAGTACATACCTTTTTAGTTAATCTATTAGCCATCAGCTTTCTTAAACACAGTACTCTTTTTTTTTTTTTGCTGTACACGGGCCTCTCACTGCTGTGGCCTCTCCCGTTGCGGAGCACAGGCTCCGGACACGCAGGCTCAGCGGCCATGGCCCACAGGGAGAGCCGCTCTGCGGCATGTGGGATCCTCCCGGACCGGGGCATGAACTCACGTCCCCTGCATCGGCAGGCAGACTCTCAACCACTGCGCCACCAGGGAAGCCCTACCATCAGCTTTCTTAATTGAGCAATTAGAAAAATAATTGTGGCGTGGGTAGAGAGAGGCCTCCAGGAGAGGATCCCAAGGCCTTCCAGTGCTCCCGCCACTGGAGACTCAGTCAGATCACCCAGGAAAGGACCCCAGCTCTGTTTGTAGTAACAATGCTGCACAGCCGTGCATTCATGAAGCTCTTTATAATTTTTCAGAGGTTCTCTGATCCTTGTAGTGTCATCAAGATATATATACATCTCCATGTGCTTCCACAAAAGCCTGAGATGAAACCAGCTGTTCTGTTGACTGTGGAAAGAAGGGGCCTCAAACCCTTGACTTTTTTTCTTTTAACACAATAATTCTCATTCTCAGATGCACAATCAATGCATCTGAGATGTTTTGTGACCTTGACCATGTGCTCATAGCCACAACTCTGTAATGCTTCCCAGAAACTGTGTGGAAATTAGAGGTGGATTTCTGAGTTTGGATGTTTTGAACACCCAGGTCCTGCTCCAGACCAGTAGTCTCTGGGGGGTTCCCAGGCCTGAGGATCCAGTGTGCAGCAAGGTGGAGAACCGCCATCTTACCAGGTTGAGTTCAGCTTTCACCCAGTCTCGGTTAGTTGGGTGATTGATCACGTGCTGCTGCTCCTGGTAAATGGGGGGATAGGACGTGACGAGCGGATGAAGGAAGACACTTAGTGGTTTCTCTTGGTTCAGTGGTCAGGGCCAGACTCAGAATGTCTAAATATAGTTGAGATAGATTTTCCAGGTCTAGACCCACATTCTTTTTTTAAAAAAATTGAGGTATTGTTGATTTATAATATCACATAAATTTCAAAGATACAACATAGTGATTCACAATGTTAAAGGTTATACTCCATTTATGGTTATTATAAAATATGGCTATATTCCTTGTGCTGTAAAATATATCCTCGTAGTTTATTTATTTTACACTAGTAGCTTGTATCTTTTAATCCCCAACCCCTATCTTGCCCCTTTGTTCTTCCCCTTCCCCACTGGTAACCACTAGTTGTTCTCTATATCAGTTAGCCTGTTGCTTTTTTGTTATATTCACTAGTTTGTTGTATTAGATTCCACGTATAAGTGATATCATACAGTATTTGTCTTTCTCTTGGACTTGGAGGGTATTATGTTTGTTGAAATAAGTCTGACAGACCCACATTCTTGACAGCTTCCCTAGGTTAAAAACTCAGAAATCCACCTCTAATTTCCACAGTTTCTGGGAAGCATTACAGAGCTGTAGCTATGAGCACATGGTCAAGGTCACAGGCTTTGAAGTTGGAAAGAAAGGAATGCAAATCCTGGATTTTACACTTATCAGGTGTGTGTCTGAAACAGCTACTTTATGTTTTCATGGCTTAGTTCCACCTCTGGAAACTGGTAGAATCATACATGCATTTCAGAATTTTTAATGGTTAAAACAGGCTGGGAACAAAGAGTAAGCACTTCATTCTGTCGGCTACAGAGGGAGGCTCACTAGACATTGACTCTCAGGGTAGCTGTGTATCTAGTATGAGGGTCAACCAGAGATCCTGAGCTCTGAGTGCCAATCCTAGCACTAGCAATGCTGGTTATCACCATCTAAATGATGACCTAGGGATGGAAAGCAAGTTCAAGAAGCTACTAGTAGCCAGCTGCATATCAGGTCCAACTTGTCATGGCCTGTCCATTTGATGGGTTTTTGACAATCAGTGGAATAAACTGACAAAATATTTAATAGATGTTTTGAAACCCATAATGAAATGGAGCTGAGCTAGCAGTTAGCCTGCCTTTTCCACCTCACCACTGACCTCCCTATTTGTCAGGATGGGACGTGAAGGATGACTCCATTGCACCTGCTGGCCAGAATCATGGCAGTCCCGATGCCTTAGCACTCTCCAGGCTCAGAACCTAGAAAGAAGGACTGACTTCTTTCCTGGATTTGAATGTGCCTCCTGTGTTATTTAGACCACTGACCGCCCAGTGACCCAGAGCAGTGAGTATTAAGTGATCCCTAGATTTCATTTTAGTAATGTAAACCTCTGTAGGCATCAACATTACCCAAGCTTCAAATAAGCAGCAGCATTAGAGCTTGATTTTAGTTATCTTGCTTCTGTCCTGTCCTCTAGAAACAAGCAAAGCAAAGTATGACAGGAGGAAGAGGAGCAGCCCAAAGACTAGATGGGCCACAGCACTGGAATAACTGTAGTTGACTGGACTTAGTTCATCACTGGTAAAGTCCTTCTTCTTCATGAAGCTGTCCTCAAATTCTTGTCCTCCTTCAGCCAGATGCAAGGCGTTGCCTCTTCTGAATTCGTGTAGTGTGACTTTTTTTTTCTTTTTTTTTTTCGGTACGCGGGCCTCTCACTGTTGTGGCCTCTCCCTTTGCAGAGCACAGGCTCCGGACGCGCAGGCTCAGCAGCCATGGCTCACGGGCCCAGCCGCTCCGCGGCATGTGGGATCTTCCCGGACCGGGGCACGAAGCCGCGTCCCCTGCATCGGCATGCGGACTCTCAACCACTGCGCCACCAGGGAAGCCCTCAATGACTTTTTAATGACAGGCTTTCTTTTATTAAAATTATTTATGCACATATTTCTACAAGCTTCTTGTGGGAAAGGACTTGTATTAGTTATTTTTGTATCTCCCTTAACATCTAAGCCTTTTTACAAAGTAAGTACTCAGTGACTGTCAGCTGAATAGATGCCTGTTTTGGGCACAATTACAAGAAATGAATCTGTACCATCAAGACTCACCACTGTAATCCTGACCATTGAATGACAGCTGTCATTTACTTTTCAGGTGTTTAATTGCAACACTGATATCCAGGCCTTGTAGAGTCCTTTTAAGAATTTTTTTTTTTTTTTTTTTCCGGTACGCGGGCCTCTCACTGTTGTAGCCTCTCCCGTTGCGGAGCACAGGCTCCGGACGCGCAGGACCAGCGGCCATGGCTCACGGGCCCAGCCGCTTCGTGGCACGTGGGATCTTCCCGGAGCGGGGCACGAACCCGCGTCCCCTGCATCGGCAGGCGGACTCTCAACCACTGCGCCACCAGGGAAGCCCAAGAATTTTTTGATATCTTAGTTTTGATGTCCATCCTCCAGACAAACCCCATGGCCAAAAGCAATGAAGAGCTTTCACCATTAATATTTTTTCCTCCAAATTCACAACTATTATGTAAGCACACATTTGCAAACGTACTGTTTTGTGTGTTCTGCTGGTGTCTAAGTGAGCGTAGTTATCATTTAGAATTCTCCCACCTGTTTCCAGATGTCAAAGGTGGGGGAGGGATTGCTCTTGAGAGCTCATCAATTCTGCTTCAGTGGACACTGGGAAGGTGCACGATGTAAATTCTCTTTTGAAGTCTTGAATTGTTCACAATCTGTGGCAACTCTGGCTTTATTTGAATATGTTGGAATGATGGGGTGGCAGTAACTGGAGTCAGAAATTCTGTCCAGCAGAAGTTGGACATAAAAAACCAGCATTTTCCTGCCTGGTGGTAAGCTCTTTGGGGGAAGAATAAGCTTGTTTCTGTGTGAACAACAAGGAAATAGGGGTGGTGAAGACATCCAGGATAAGACAAGTGGTGATTGACAGCCCAGCTGGCGGAAATGGGTAATTGGAAATTCATGGCACATAAATCTCCCAGTACTTATCTTGAAGCACAGGAAGAGAGGAGATCTGAGCAGGGGAACATTTAACTCTTTCAAAGCGATCTAATAATGTAGCAAATCTTTAAGTTCTTCATTTTAACTTTAATTAAATTAGGTTTTCTGTCTTGGAGAGATAAATGCATTTAGCTTAAGGAAATGTTTCTGTGCATAGTAAATGGAAATGTGCAGAACTGTTGAAGAAAAGTTATTCATTTGTTAGTTTACTTTGAATAAGTAGTCCTTTCCCATGGGTCTCATTCCTTTAGCGAACAATTGTTTCCCTCTCTCTTGATGGGTTTCGGGATTCTCTGTGTATAGTGATGTCTCCTTTATGTGCCTTACCTTTCTAATTTCCAAGTTGGTGTTTTGTAAAATGAGGTGGTATTAGAACATTAGAAAGTAACTTGAATTACAAATAGTAGCATAGCGAAAGGGACATTCATCATACTTGTTCAAGTCTCATGCTTTCTCTGATGATCTGATTTTTTTTTCAACATTTTTGACCTGGAAAACTACCTGCCATTATCTTTCTCATGAGAATCCATCATACTATTAAAGATAATCATTAAGTTACTTCTAATTTTTATCTCTAAGCCAGACAACCTCATGCACACTAAATAGCTAAAAATTTTCATCCCAACACAGTTTTGGACTTGTCAGGGTATGAGTGAGATTGGGAAACTTGGGGTGTCCGGTTTGCATCTGAACTTGATCAGTGGAGCTCCCTGGTACCTTTCCATAATTGGGATGGGTCCCTTGAAGTATTGGATCTATTTTGTCAACTGGGCTTCCTCCATCTCTGCTTCATTTTCGCTGAAATTCAGACACTTATCTAATCTTAGTGCCCCGTGTGCCTGAAGATGTGTGGCCACATCTGTGTTATTTCTGGCTGGCCAAATGTTGCATCTGTTGCCATGCCCGAGTTTCTGCTGGTGAGCAGTGTTATGCCATAGGGGGCCAGCTCTCTATGGCTTCAGGGCTTCCATGAGCCTAATGCCGTGACATCTGGCTGAGGTCTGAAAAGGGTGTAGAGATTGGAGAGCTACGCTGGGGTACAGAGATAGACATGACAATAGTTATAATGGTGGGGCACAGGGTGGATGAATTAATCTGAGGGAATGCATTGAGCTTTGGAAGTGCTGAGCCATTGTGCTAGTCATCCTTCAAAGTACTCAAGAAGGACTAGGTGTGGTCCCTTGGTGACCTGAAGCCAGGAAACCCAGGTTATCATCTGACCTCTTCCAGGAGCCAAACAGGTTACCTAGTTTGGACTAGATCTTTAAGATGAAATGATAGGGTTGGACTGATAGTCACGTACAGTAGGAACAAAAATGCTATAAACTTTCTTCCTCTATTCAAAGGCCATTAAGGCTATTTTATGATTCTGATGTGTGAAGCATATGTTATCTCACACGATGATCCTTGCTGTGCACAGAAGAAGAAGATGCTACGTACACATGGGTTGACTGATTCAGTGTGGAGCCAGGTAATGGCAGAGTGGTGGATCACAGGAAAGGGGTGAAGACTTATATATTTGACAGTCACAGCAGGAAACCTTTAGTAGATGAGATTATCAAGCTTTAAAAACTATGTTTCATGTCTGAAAAAGCACTGCAATGAATACATATCTCTTCAGTGAAGGACACAAAAAGCTAAATCTTCATTTAAACCACATCAGCAGTAGCTGTTAGCACTACCAGTATAGGCTTTCTAAGGGCAGGCTTCTGGGTTCATTGGTAGGTTAAGCTCACTGTTGTCGGCCTTGAGGTTTCTTGTGAATTGCAAAACCTTTAATGGCCCTGGTACCTACAGAAAGAAATCCAGCTCTCTCCAACTTTCACCTTTTGACCTTCACTAACTGCTGTGAACCTGTCTTTTTACTCTTCACCCAACTCATTGTGCTAGATTATTAGGATTCAAAATAAGGAAGTTTGCTGTTGTTAAAGAATGTACATTCTAACAAAGGGGAAAGGCATGGAACAAATCCATACAATTCAGTGCTTAAATGCCATAAAAGTAACTTCTACAGTGTACAAATGTCATTCATAGACATGCCATACACTCTCATGCCACTGTTCCTTCCCTCATTATATTTCCTGGGCTCAGAATGTTTTTAACAAGCCTGGTGGCAAAAATCCAACTCTGCAGTCGAGGTCATGGTCCAAGGTCACTTTTTAGAAATGTTCATGGACTCTTCCCATCAGGGTTTGGGTGGGAGTTTGGGGGTACACTTATTATGTCACTGGGTCTGTGTTCCCCACTATACCATGGGGCCTTCAAAGGCAAGGGATTTGCCTAGTTTACCTTTGTGAAGAATAGGAGCTTAACGAAAGTTTACAGGCATGCAGGCCGGCTGTTACGGCAGGGCCTTTGCCATTGCTTTTCCCTCTGTCCAGAATATGTTTGTCCCAGATCTCTGAATTGATGACTCAGTCTCAGAGAGGCCTTCCCTGACCACCTTCTCTAAAACAGACCCTTTCTTTCATCCAGGTTTCTCTTCATCACTTTGTCAAGGTGTTTTGTCTTCGTAGCACACATCACTGTGTGAAACTACTTCTTAATTGCTTTTATTTAATTGAAGAATAGTTGATTTACCATATTGTGCTAGTTTCAGGTGTACAGCAAAGTGATTCCATTATATATATATATATATATATATATATATATATATAAATATATATAAATTTTCAGATTCTTTTCCATCATAAGTTATTATAAGATATTGAACACTCTGTGCTATACAGTAGGTCCTTGTTCTTAATTGCTTTTGTCTGTTAAGACAGCTTAGACAGCTCTCTAAGAGTGGGGATCTTGTGTGTCTTGTTCACTGATGGATTACTTGTACCTAGAACAGTACCTGACCGGTAGAAAGCCTTCAGTATGTATTTGTCTTATCCATGAAAGGCGTTTGGTTCCCTTTTAACCCGATTTATATTTCTCATCTAACATACATTTTTATTATTTAAAACTGAACTCTTTGCACATTTCCAGTGTTTTCTTCTCTCTCTCTGGGCTGGTTTGAGTTTTTCTGGCACCTGGAAGATAAGGGCGGCAGGATGGCATGTTTTCTTTTGCCACATTTGGCTCTGGGCTGCTGGCCTTTCATGAGTGGTCTTCAGCAGGTGTTTCACAGAGTTTTTTTGGAATCATGGAGGCCTGGACCCTCCACTCTTGTGCTTTGGGGAACTGGCATCCCAGGGTCAGAGTTTGGCTTCTGATCTCCCTTGTCTTTTTCAGCTGTTTGTCTCCATCAAGTCAGTTGGCCCACTGGCCCACCCTGATATATGAGTTACGTTTGAGAGGGACAGCACGGAGGTTTTTGTCTTCTTTTCTTAATGACTACTGACTGTTCCAAAGGGAATTAAGGGCATGGAGTTGAAAGAAGAGGATAGGATGACAAAGGAGAGAGAGATACAGTGGATAAGCCAGTGACTGGGAAGTCCTGGGGTCCCAACCACTTGAGAGTCCTGAGTGCAGGGGGCCCTGCCCACTTGGGTGGAGGTGACTGCATGAGCACCCCTCTCCCTCCCCCTGTATAATCTGCTTCTCTTTCCATAGGCATAAAATGCCCCAATTCTGGGCCTGCAGCTCTCTGCCAACCAGTCACCCTTACTTTAACCACCCTCTTCTACATAGTCTAGAGGTGGGTAGTGGTATAAGGGGTGTGGAACTAGCTTTGCTGGATGGCAAGTCCATCACCCCTCTCCAGTGTGGACAGTTATACCTACTTTTCTCAGCCTTGGGACTCAGAGCAGCCAGTTAAGCTGTTTTTATTGTTTCTCTGTTCTAAGGGAGCTTATAATTTGCTGCAGTTATTACCGGGGAGCGTGGGGATCAGAGTACTTGAATTGTCAGATGTCATAACTGGATCATCTTTGTATGCCTTATACTAGGTCTAGAGTGTGTGTGTGTGTGTGTGTGTGTGTGTGTGTGTGCATGCATGTGTGTTTTAGGTTAAGTTGTAAGCACAAGTATCCACAAAATCCCCCACCTCTTTCTAAAGGGCCCATAGAAGCCCTGAATCATTCAGTGTACAGGTTAACTCTGAAGAACCTCCTAGAATCCCACTGACACATCCTAATGAAACGTCAGGGTGTTAACTTCTGTAGTCTCTGCTTTAGGGATGGAGATGCAGGCATACACACACACACACACACACACACACACACACACATACACACACACACACACACACACACACACACACAGTTGACCCTTGAACAAGGTGGGGATTAGGGGCACTGGCCTTCCTGAAAAAAATTCGTGTATAAGTGGACCCACTAGTTCAATCCCGTGGTCAATTGTACTTATAACCGTCTCCACCATGAGAGTATTGTTACCGTGTTTCTCTTTGGTGATCATTAGCAAAAGATGGAAGTATTTCTCTATGCAGTTTTAAAATACTATTGGATAATATTCAATCCTCCTGGTGGTTTCATGTTGCCGAAACTGAAATTCTAAGGGAGAAAAATGGCCTTTGTCTGTAGCATGGCTACATAATGAACTAGAGTACATTTAGTTAGCTGAAAAACTCTGGCAGTTTATTGTGTGGATGTAAATTGTAATTATCTACCTAACCTTTTCTCATGTTAAGCTTGTTGTTGAAAAGGTTGTTTTATCTCCTAAGCTTTCAGGCTCAGCACCATTTATATGTATATTGAATTTAATTAAGGGAAAAGAAGAAAAAAATTGCTAATACCAATTGGTAGAAATCACTCCTTTGTGGAATATTATCTAACTTCCATAGTAGCATAGACGCATAGAAGGTACTGCATTTACAAACAGTCTCTACACTTATGAACAATTTTTTCTCAATCCAAACAGAACTCATAGATCTATTTTGAATGAGAACTAGTCTCAAGTTAGAATTTATTATTATAATCACTCTTTTTATTAATCAGTTAACAATTGTGTGGTGTTGATTAATTTTCTGGCAGTGTTATGTTAACAAGATTTCGAGGAAAGGGAGGAAGTAATTTCATGTATGTGGGTTTAGTTTAATTTTTTTTTTTTTTTTGTGGTACGCGGGCCTCTCACTGTTGTGGCCTCTCCAGTTGCGGAGCACAGGCTCTGGATGTGCAGGCTCAGCGGCCACGGCTCACGGGCCCAGCTACTCCGCGGCATGTAGGATCTTCCCGGACCGGGTCACGAACCCGCGTCCCCTGCATCGGCAGGTGGATTCTCAACCACTGCGCCACCAGGGAAGCCCGGTTTAGTTTAATTTTATTCACCAAAATGGTATTTAATTAATAACAATGATGGAAATAAGCACAGATTCAGAATTTGTCACCTTCTATTTTAGTGCATAGCTAATGAATGGAGCAGGTGCTTGTGGAAAAATAGGTTGTGAGTCACAGCGGTGCCCAACCTCATTGGAGTGTTTGCAGTTTGGGTCAGAGATGGTTAGCTTCTACCAGACTGTGATGTGTCTGTGGATGCTTGGTGGATGCCAATTAATGAGGAGCGTTGAGATCCCCTGTATAATTTTAAGTTTGTGCTGATTCTTGATGCACACATTTCCCATTAAGTGGAAATCAGTTTTGCGAGGAATTTATTTACAAATTTGTAGGTAAAATTTATTTTAAAATTAAGATTGGTGCTAGTTTAAAAATTCTGTTGTGTTGTTTTCTCTTCCATTTTCCCTGTCTTAATTGCATGATGATGGGGTTATTAACCCGTCTGTCAGAATAGAG
This sequence comes from Kogia breviceps, assembly GCF_026419965.1. Lineage (NCBI taxonomy): Eukaryota > Metazoa > Chordata > Mammalia > Artiodactyla > Physeteridae > Kogia > Kogia breviceps. The sequence continues at coordinate 49,647,679 of NC_081316.1, read as the reverse complement.
ATCTCTGTCTCTTACACCAGCCCATGTGGTTGTATCTTGTGAGTATCTTCCAAAGGTTCACCTCTCAGAGTATTTAGTTTTCCAATTCTTAAAACACGTTAGTGTTTTACTAACGTAGTTGGTTAAAGGGGCTAACGCAGTTTTGATCACCTTAGGATTTGAAGAATTGAGGCTTGCACTTTGAATCAAGTGGTAGGCGTTTCTTTGGTATATTGCTCTTATAGAGTCTAGATGGTCTTTGAAATTCTGGCCCTAAAGATGAATTTAAGAACAATAAATGTATTGTTTAGCTCAGAGTTTCAGTAGCAGAGCTTAGGTGCTGAACTAGCTTTTTAATTTTTTTCCCTTAAAAAACATTTGTAGGGGCTTCCCTGGTGGCGCAGTGGTTGAGAGTCCGCCTGCCGATGCAGGAGACACGGGTTCGTACCCTGGTCCGGGAGGATCCCACATGCCGCGGAGCGGCTGGGCCCGTGAGCCATGGCCGCTGGGCCTGTGCGTCCGGAGCCTGTGCTCCGCAATGGGAGAGGCCACAGCAGTGAGAGGCCCGCATACCGCAAAAAAAAAAAAAAAAAAAAAAAAACATTTGTAGCTTGGGATGGATAGTCAGAGAAACCATGGTATCATAGCAGGGAGTGGGCTGGCTTCACCTCATCACATAATCATTTCATTTTGGATGAAAATTTGGCAACTGGTGTTGAAAATCTGGAGAAAGTTTTGATAGCCTATTAAAATGTAATTTAGAGAGTTTTTGATTCTAGTAATATAATAAATATAGAAGCCTGTTTTAGCAGTCGTACGGTTATGTAAAGATTTTGACGCAGAGCTCATGGGGTTTGATGACATGTTCTGTTTGGTGGTCTAGTGATTTTAAAGGGCGTTTGCAGAGTAAGTACCTGGAAAGTAAGGGAGCTATGTGATGTGGTCTTCAAGCCACTCTCTAACCTTTTCCTCATAAGAATTTTCCTTCCTTAATCCTCTCCTGGTGGTTTTCTGGTTCTCTGAGGCATGCCAGCTTGAGGAGTGAGCCTCAGGATGGCTCTCTGTGGGTGCTTGGAAGGGGGCTTGGTAGCTTTTTTGCTGACCTCTACCTATATTCCTGAGTAATGAATCAGGGTTCCTCCTGGGTCTAGATTCTACAATGGAGAAACCTAGCAACCATCACCTTAACCAAATGATCAAAGTTATTTTTACACGACATATCACTATCATGTAACCCTTGGTCTGATGCAGGAGAAAGGAGAACATCACTTCTATGTTATTCTTTCCAAAAATACACACCCTGAGTTAATCATGAGGAGATATGAGGTAAACTCAAATTGAGAAACATTCTACAAAATAACTAGCTAGTACTTTTCAAATGTAAAAGTGATGGTTGTTGTGGAAATGTCACAGGTTTAAGGAGAGTAAGGACCCAGGACAACTAATGCAATGAGGGCTCCTGAATTGGATTCTGGACCAGCAAAGGGACATACCTGTGACAATCAGCAAAAATTGTGTAGTCTGTTGATTAGTTAAGAGTGTAGCATCAGTGTTAATTTCCTATAATTGTTATATGGTTGTATAAGATATGAGCATTTGGAAAGCTGAGCGACAGGTATATGGGAACTCTTTGTGCTAGTTTTTCAACTGTTTTGTAAATTTGAAATAAAAAAAGAAGTAAAACTCTCTTTTCTTTAGGAGATATTAAGCTTCATTTAACTAATAGTTTCATTAACTCCCACATATCCTGTCTCTGCATATACCTAGTCGCTCTTCTAAGAAAATTAAAGCGCATGGAGACTCCCTTTTGATGTTATCATTTTACTTGAATATCAGACTAAATTTTTTAGCTTCTTAAGGTTGCACTCTCCTCTCATCATCACCAATAAGAGAAGATACTTGAAGTTCTACCAAAGGGGGCAGGGATGGTCCAGCTTTTCCCACCCAGTTACCTGAGTCTTCCTACCCTTGAGTTGCTCTGAAGGGAGACCCCATTGATCATAGGGCATATTTATCGTGAAGTTATTGAAGCTTCAGCTTCAGCACGATTCTCGCTCAGGGGCCTCTTCCAAAGACTTCTGACTTAATTTTGAATTGACAATTTTATACTTGTTTCTTAAAGAGGGTCCTCCACATAGTATAAGCTTCAGGCCCCACAATACCTGAAATGCCCCTGCTTCCTGGAAATATTTTGCCTGAGGCGGCCCCATACAAGTTCATGCAATCTCTTTCCATTCTGGCTCACCAGTTCAAAACAACAGAGAAGAAAACAACATCAAGCAGATGCAGCAATCAAATATTTCGAAAGTTTTCCTTTGGGACTTCCCTGGTGGCGCAGTGGTTAAGAATCTGCCTTTCAATGCAGGGGACACGGGTTCAAGCCCTGGTCCGGGAAGATCCCACATGCTGCAGAGCAACTAAGCCCGTGTGCTACACGTACTGAGCCCGTACTCTAGAGCCTGCGGCCACAACTACTGAGCCAGTGTGCTGCAACTACTGAAGCCCGTGTGCCTAGAGCCCGTGCTTGGCAACAAGAGAAGCCACCGTGATGAGAAGGCTGTGCACTGCAACAAAGAGTAGCCCCCGCTTGCCACGACTAGAGAAAGCCTGTGTGCAGCAACAAAAGCCCAACACATCCAAAAAAATAAATTTAAATAAATAAATAAATAAAATTTTAAAATTAAAAAAAAAAAGTTTTTCTTTGCTGGATTTGGTTCACGACTCGGCTAGGCAAAATTAGGATCAAATAAAGGCGAATGCAAATGAAAAGCATCCATGTCAGCAGTCAGAACTTGAGCATATTTGGTCAGAAGATCAGCTTTGCTGCATCGAAAAGGTCACTGCCCAGAGGAGCACACTTTGGACACTTAGTAGCAACATGGCTTGGACTGACTTGGAGTTGCAGCTGATACTTGAAAATTCGACCCCCAGCCCAGCCACAAGCTCATCCTACTTCATCTATCTGTCAGATAAGCTCACAGCCCAGATTTTCAAGTACCAGACCTCACAAGAAGAGGCCAATTATCCATATGTAGAAATCTGTGTTAAATAAAATATAAGATCAAGCCAAGGAGCATGAAATTTGGAGCTGGTGTTGACAGCCCCTCATTCTGTCACTTATTAATTTTATTTCCCTCCTCAGCTTGTGTCATTGCCTAAAAATTATTTAAACATAGGTTTTCATATTCTGTGATTTAACTCTTGAAGACCTTTTGTAACACATGGGAACTAAGGACCTCTTTCTCTATGAACATTTTAGATCGAGTTTATTCTTAGGGAAATTTGATCTTTAATAAATTTATCAGAGTGATTTTTTTTTTTAAAGCCTAGCTATTCTAACCCTGAATTTACCAAGGACATTTTTCTTTTTCTGGCCACACACTTTTGAAATCAAAGATTAGAATTACAAGACACAGGGCATTCATTCTGAAGTTGCCTTCTCTCTCTTGACTTTTACAGTCTGTGTGTGTTGTGTGTGTGTGTGTGTTCAGAAATTTTTACTTCCATATCTATGTTTCCAGAGTAAGCAGAGGACAGAATGTAGAAGTGATTTGAAATCACAAATTAAACTAGTTATGCTAGAAATATCAATAAAATATTGTTAAATGAAGAGGCTGATGGTTTGGAACCCTCACTTGACGATGGTTCCTGTTTTTAATGAAATGAATCTAGCAATATTTTAATTGAAGTATAATTGATTTACAGTGTTGTATTAATTTATGCTGTACAGCAAAGTGATTCAGTTTTATATATAACTCTTTTTCGTATTCTTTTCCATTATGGTTTATTACAGGATATTGAATATAGTTCCCTATGCTATATGGTAGTACCTTGTTGATTATCTATTTTATATCTGGTACTTTGTATCTGCTAATCCCATACTCCTAATTTATCCCTTCCCTACCCCCTTTGCCCTTTGGTAACCATTAGTTTGTTTTCTATGACTGTGAAACTGTTTCTGTTTCTTAAATAAGTTCATTTGTGTGCTATTTTAGATTTTTCATATACGTGATATTATGTGATATTTGTCTTTCTCTTTCTGACTTACTTCACTTAGTATGATAATCTCTAGGTCCAGCCGTGTTGCTGCAAATGGCATTATTTCTTTCTTTTTTATGGCTGAGTAATATTCCATTGTATATATGTACCACATCTTCTTTATCCATTCATCGGTCGATGGACATTTAAGTTGCTTCCAAGTCTTGGCTATTGTAAATAGTGCTGCAATGTATCTATTCAGGGTGCATGTATCTTTTCGAATTATGGTTTTCTCTGGATATACACCCAGGATTGGGATTGCTGGGCGATATCCAGAGAAATCTGGATCATCTGGTAACTCTATTTTTAGTTTTTAAAGGAATCTCCTTACTGTTTTCCATAGTGGCTGCACCAATATACATTCCCACCAGCCGTGTAGGAGGGTTCCCCTTAGCAATGTTGTTTTTGATGTTTTAGCTTTGGTCTTTGAAAAAAATCAATTGTTTGATAATCAAATGAATCAGAGCCAGAGAGAATACCATTTTTAAGGAAGACTTGCTATGAAGTATATTGAGGGAACCAAGTCAGGTTCTCTAAAATGTATATGAGTGAATCATTTGCCAAAACACCAGAATTTGGCTATGGAAACCCAGCAATCACTGGAGTCCCTTATGAGTTAAAGCTCAGGAAACCTCACATGTGAAACAGCTTGCTAGCCATCAGAGACCTGAGGATACAGCAGAGATGATTTCATTGGCTTCAAAACTCTATTAGAGGGACTTCCCTGATGGTGCAGAGGTTGAGAATCCTCCTGCCAATGCAGGGGACATGGGTTCAAGCCCTGGTCCGGGAAGATCCCACATGCCGCGGAGCAACTAAGCCCGTGCGCCACAACTACTGAGCCTGTGTGCCACAACTACTGAAGCTCGCGCTCCTAGAGCCCATGCTCCACAACAAGAGAAGCCACCGCAATGAGAAGCCCTCCTCACCACGACGAAGAGTAGCCCATGCTCGCGGCAACTAGAGAAAGCCTGCGTGCAGCAACGAAGCCAAAAATAAATAAATTAAAAAAAAAAACCAAACAACTCTATTAGAGTTAAGCTTCTTAAAGATGTTCAACCAAGTCATCATGCTCTTCTATCCTTACATAATCTGGTATGTGTGTGGCTTTCCCCAACCCCCAGTTTGGCTGTCACTCTACAGAGGAAATAAAAAAGCAGTAGACCCAGTTTCTGGGCTGTGTTATTTTATGGAGACGCTAAAAGGCAGTTTATTTCATATTGATCATACCAGGGAGCTAGCCAAGTGTGGTGTTAATTGGGTCCTCTGGAATTCTAAACCCTTGGGACTGAAAGCTTTCTAGTGAGAAGGGGAAATAACCCACAGGCTGCATAAAAATGAAATCCAGGAGCCCACAGTGTCCCCGTTTGCTGGTGATTTGGCCAGCTCATTTTGTATCCAGTTGCTTATTTCAATTAGCTTGTTTTGTGTTATGTTTCCCCACACCCCCCTTTCCTGCAAAGCTGTGAAGACTTGTTTTGAAAACTGCTGCCCCAGAGCACACTGGTTTGGCTGTCCTGTCCTCATTGTTCTAAGGCTCATTCCATATGTGGGTCACATACTAGCTCTCTCCTCCACCCCTCCCCCCAGTCCCTTCAGTAGTCTCCCCTTCCCTGTCCAGGCATCCAGGCATTGGCATGCACTTGCTAGTTTTCTCTCTCTCTCTCCCTCTCTCTCTCTCCCTCTCTCTCTCTCCCTCCCTCCCTCCCTCCCTCCCTCTCTCTCTCTCTCTCTCTCTCTCTCTCTCTCTCTCACAGACACACACAGACACACACAGACACACACACACACACACACACACACACACACACACACACACACACACACACACACTTTTTTCCCCTTATGAGGCAGAGGTAAAGAGCAGATTCTTTTAGGAGCTTGCAGGCAGAGCCATTCAAGCTTAATAAGCTGGTAGCTGTGTGTTTAGTTTATGGCAAACACCACTTCACCTTCATGAAAGTCATTATTCTGTTCCTTTCCCTTTTTCCCTCTTCCTACCCCTTTCTCTTTTCCCTTCTCTTTTTCCAGGACAAAGGTCTTTAAGAAACTAAGATTGCTGCTTAGTTTGGCCCTTTCTTGTTACCGTGGTAGCGGGTGGGTATCTCAGACAGTGAAGGATGGAGCAGGCAGGCTGGAGTTTTTATGCACAGTTCTTTGGGGGCTGCAGTAGGAGTCCGCTGAGAAATGTGTTGCAGCCATGCCTGCTGAGTTCAGTCTGCTGGTTATCTGTCACTTATTCTGACTAAAAGGTAAGGGCTTCTGTAATTTGCTGCTGCAAAGAATTGGTGCATTGTTCTATTTCTAAGGCCTTCAACTAATTGGCTCTTGAGGGAAGATTGGAATGAGAATTTTTGCTTGACTTCTGTGGCCTATCCTGTTAGATCTCTCTGATTTTTTTTTTTAATATCTGAAGAAAATATAATCTTGGCTAATCTTATGGCCATTAATGGAAGGTCTATTTACACGTCTTCCAGGGGGAAAAAAAAGAAAAAAACTTTTGATTCCATGATGTTTCTTTCTTTTCATCTAAAACTTTTTATTTACCAGTGAAGAGGGATGGGGTACATGTAGTCACTATTTTCAGTGATTTCTGTAAACTTTGGGAATAGGACTTGTAGTTTTATCCCAAGCTAATAATATTTTAATTCAGCAGATTGCATTTTTACCAATTAAGAACTATAGTGCATTTGAGTAGTCAGAATGAGGAAAGTTAGAGACTATTTAAACAAGAAGTAACATTTACAACTAGCATTTAAACAAGAAGTAGCATGACTGACTGGTCAGTTACTCTAGCATGTGTAAATATATGTTGATAAATAGAAATCACCAGTTATACCTCTTGTTTTATGTGTTTAGAGGAAATTTTCCATTTCTGATTAGAATTCAGATATGAACTGAAATATAGGCAAAAAAATCTTAACAATAAGAACTATTATAAAATTATATAGACCTTAAACTTATGTTTCTCAAACTTACCTACTTAAAGTAATTGAAACTAGAATATCAGTTGTCTGTTATCCCTGGGGAAAAAAAGCTTACCTTTGGTTAAACATAATTTCAAAAACAGATTGCCCATTGCTATGGAATTTGTACAGTTGGAAACCAAATGAGTTTTATTGAAAAAAAAGATTACACCTTATTTTCGTAAGCACTGGTGATTTATGGAGACTCTTTGGTAGGAGTGTAGGATGTATTTTATTGGAGATGGAGGTCCCTTTAATGATATTTTCTTTTATGGTTGCTACTTGGGGCATGTGATGTGTGTTGCAATCTGGCTCTATTTATCAATCTGTCTCATGAGCCATAAATGAAGGAAAGGTATATGTTTGGATACCTAATTTAAGTCAACTTATTTTATTTATTACTTTATAAAATTTGGGCCAAAGAACCTGTGGGAAATGTTTCCTCCAATATTGATGCATATTCCTCCAACATATTGACACATCTACTTAAAAAACCTAGTGATATTAGCAAAACGAACTGGATTTCTTTAGTGATTAGACTTTGAGAAGAAACAAGAAGTAACGTGGATACTGAAGGGAGGAAGCTGTCTGTAAAGGGGGAAAGTTTTATTTTTTTAACCCTGACTCACATGTTCCTAGTGGGACTACTAGAGATTGAATCGACAGAGTAGGGCCCAGATTTTAAAGGCTGTTTCTCTCCCACAGCTACCTCTCACCCCAACCCTCATTGTCCAGTGTCTTGTCATTAAGTCCCTCTGGTTTCTTTAATGTGTCAGCAGGATGGCTTTACCTTCCATTTATTTATTTATTTTGGCCGCGCATGGCATGCAGGATCTTAGTTCCCCGACCAGGGATCAAACCTGCGCCCCCTGCATTGGAAGCGTAGAGTCGTAACCACTGGACCACCAGGGAAGTCCAAAACTAAGATTGACCTTCCATTTGAAATCAACAGGAGATGGCTCAGATCAGCACATACTCCTGGAGACCTTAAAAATCTTTCCTCCCATGTTTTATTCCAAACATCTCCTTAATACAAAGAAAAACTAAACAAGGAGAAAAAAAAAGAAACCAAATACTTCTTCATATGAAAATTTTTTTCTCTTCCAAGTGTTTCATACTTTATTTTCTAAAATTTAAACTAGATTTGTCCCTTATATAAAATTGGATACTTTTTAATGTACTAAATCAGTGACTGTCAGCCTGGGCATGTCCATAGGACTCACCTGTAAAATGATTGAGTGATGCCACTGTCAGGGAGTTTGTTCTGGAACTCTACATCCACGCCTGGTACATGGTAGGTGTTCAGTAATATCCAATGAATGTTAAATACTGAAATGTTTTCAGAGTGGATTCTAATAGGCCACATTGGATAAAACTCATTGCAAAATCTGTTCCTCTTCCTCTTTAGTTGAATTTAGAGAAGGACATGTCCCAACTTCTATGCTTCCTACATGTAAGTTGAGAAATAACAGGGCTTCTTTTGAAAGGCTGGACTTCTTTTGCAGACTTTTTCAAACCTCTGAAAATAGATGAATAAGGGCCCTTTAATCATTTTCTAGCACACAAAACAAAGTGACTTCTATAGCAATGATACTAACATACCTCTTAGAAATTACTGTGTACTCCAGTCCTAGGATTCTCTCATGAACCTCAAAATGATACAATGGAGAGAACCCAGCCAATTGAAAACATTCTCTTTCCACATGTGTATTTTTGGGTTATGTGTGTATCTTCTCACTTGAACCAGTAGAATAATACTGAATAATATTGGGTTGGCCAAAATTTCGATGGGCTTTTACAGAAAAACCTGAATGACTTTTGAGCCAACCCAATAATTATGTATTTCCCAAACAATTCTGAAGGCACCTAGGTAGACATTACATATAAGATGAGGTTCTGTCTCCATAGACCTGGAATTGGTATGTGACCTAAGCATTTGTTTTTCCTATCAAAGTTTCTCTCCTCCAGTGTCTTTTCTACTTTAGAATGAGTCTTGAAAAATTATGAGAGTATCTAGACAATAGGGGCAAGACCCTTAAAAAAAGTTCAGAGATACTAATATATTAATATTATCTGTGATTTGAAGACTTGAATTAGAAGAGATGAGCCTTAAGTCATTCCCAGGTTTCTAATCTCTGAATTTTAGTCTTTCTTTTATAAGTTTAATCAATTCTCAGTAGTCATTTCTGTTATTACACTTGTTTTGAAAATGCAGATTTGTTGCAAAGCAATTCATGTATTAGAGAACAGACATGAAAGAAATGTATTTGCTTATGTGCAGTTTCCTCCTAGAGAGACACTAGGTGAAGGTAGAAAAGTGCAGCCAAGCTTAACACCACATAGGATTACCCCAAAGTGTGTGCGACACACACAGTTATCTACATACTCATTTTACTTATGAGTTATGAGCCCCATCCATCCACATTTGGTGTGAAACAACTTTCCATCCCATTTCAGATCGCTTTTCTACCACACTTCACAATAAACGCATCTCTTCCTGCATCCAAGTCCAAAGCAAACTGTAGCTTTTTTTAAAAAAATGAGGTAAAGTGCCATATTTATTGTAGTTCTTATGTGTTTCTTTACCGTTTAACACAAACAAAACTTTGATATTAAAGTCCTGTGTTTTAAAAATGTTACTAATATCCTTTTTGAGTGCTTACCCCTAACCCCATTCTCCCCCTAAGTCTTATGGTTTTTATTGCATGATTTGTATTGTATCACAGTTTTCGGGAATGCTTATGTTTTGTTATAGCAGTACTGACTGTAATGGATCTTGGTGTGATAAAATTCTTAGAGGCTGGTGATGAGGACATTTAGCATGTCCTAGCATTGTTTTCTATGAGTGTGAACAACTTGGCATGCTTTTTCCTACCTGCATTTTTTTTTTCCAGTGGCTTTATAGGTTTGCTTCAGAATAATCCTTTTCCAAAACTGCAAACTCCAGAGAAAGTTGTATGACATTCCCCAAAGTGAAGAGCATTGAAAGATGATTATATACGTGGTCCAATCTTAGGAATAAGGAGAGTTTTCTGGTCTTGGCTAATGAATATTTAAGGTCATTGGATGATGTCATTTTAAGTGATTCTAAAGTTCAGGTTTTAAAACATGTAGATGTTGTATTTTGCAGTATAAAACTTTATCAATTGAATTCAAATTGGATCATTTTTACATTTACCAAAAAAAAAAAAAAATGCTGGACTCTTCATTATATGAAACAAGGAAGAATGCTGACCTGGTTTGGTAGAAAGGAAAGGGGATTATCATCTTCAGAGGTGGTAGAGAGGTAATCTATACTGTAGGGTTGTTGGCTTGTTTTCAGTGTCTGCTTACTGTGAGCCTGGGAATTGGAGTCTGTGTTTTTCTTTCTGATGCTCTTCAGGCTTCTGACTTTTGGCCACAAGCAGTTACACCATATGCTGCTCAGGGTATCCTCTTGTCACTACCTACTCTGTTAATATTTCTTTCACCACTGAACTTGCCCTCTAGAACTTTGCAGAACTTCTCCTGGGAATTGAACATGACGGCCAGAGTTTGGAGCTGCAAATGGAGCCCTTGTGTTGTCCTAGGGTCTCCTCTGTTTTCTAGCTGTAGTGCTTGTCAGGCCACATGGGCAGGCTCTTTTGTCCTGACCTGTAAATTGGAGCTTCTATCCCGCTCCTTCATGAGAACTTTTCCCTTTGAACTGTAGCCATTTGAAAGCTTCCTGGGCACATCCACGGTCCTTAGGTCAGATGACTATGCTCAGAACTTACTCACTTGGCTAAAGGGCTGGTGCCTTGATCATTATATATGCTTAACACGTTTTTACTCTTAAATATCCTGTTAGGGACTGAACATTTGTGTACCTGCCTCAAATTTATATGTTGGAGCCCTAAGCCCAATGTGACTGTTTGTGGAGATGGGGCCTATGGAGAGATGAGAGTCATAAGAATAGGGCCCTAATCCGATAGGGCTGGTGCCCTTGTAAGAAGAGAAGATACCAGAGTTCTCTCTTTCCCTACGTGGGGACACAGTGAGAAGGTGGTAGCAGTCTGAAATCCAGGAAGAGAGTTCTCACCAGGAATTCAAACAGCCTTCACTCCAATCTTGGCCTTGTCAGCCTTCAGAACTGTGAGAAATGAATTTCTGTGGTTTAAGCTGCCCGGCTTGTGGTATTTTGTTATTGTAGCCAAAGTTGACTAAAACACATACACAGTTTAATTCATCACCTTAATGAATTTCTGGTTGAAGAGAGGAAACAAGTGACGTTGAAGTACAAGTAAGTTGCCAAGAAGCATAAAAATAATAATCCTATTAATAACGTTGAGATTGTCCTGAGCAGATCTTCAAGCTGAGTTGAACAGTGTTCTTATATAGCATATCAGGTGCTAAAAATAGAAGACACAGTACCTGCTCCATTTACTATGGCTCTTCATTTACCGAGATTAAAAATTATTCATAGGGGCTTCCCTGGTGGCGCAGTGGTTAAGAATCTGCCTGCCAATGCAGGGGACACAGGTTCGAGCCCTGGTCTGGGAAGATCCCAAATGCCATGGAGCAACTAAGCCCGTGCACCACAACTACTGAGCTCGCGCGTCTAGAGCCCGTGCTCTGCAACAAGAGAAGCCACCGCAATGAGAAGCCCATGCACCGCAATGAAGAGTAGCCCCCACTCTCCGCAACTAGAGAAAGCCCGCGCACAGCAAGGAAGACCCAACACAGCCAAAAACATTAAAAAAAATTATTCATATCCACTCTATGGTTATTTATTGAGATGTGTGTGCAAATAGAAACCTGAAACCATGAAAATTACCTAAGAAAGTGGGTTAAGCCTATGAAGCAAACATTTCAACTATCAGATCACGAAGTTTGTTTTTTTATTTTTGACACAATATGGTGCAGTTAAGCCTCAATGTACATGTTAATATGTGCTTGAGCCTAAGATGAAACCTGATATGTTATTTTAAATTTAAATTGTAGACAAATGATTAGTTTTCTTACAAACTTAAGGTAAATGAAATAGCATTTCTTACTTATTAAATGGGAAAAAATTGGAATTTGTCTTCATACATAATGGATGTTATTAAAATTTTAATAAAAGAACTTTATGATAAAATCTTTAATAATATATTGATCTCAAGTGAAGTGCTTTATTTTAAATCCCTTATCATCTACCATGCAAAAAGGATGAAATGATTAAAAGTTTTCCTAAGGCGTTTCCAGTGGTGATGCATTATAGTGAAAAAAGGGGTCCCAAGTGAAAAGCGAATAGACAATGCTAGGCTGAAAGATCCCCAAGGCCTCTGTAGAGTCTATAGTTCTCTGATATGCTTGGAACAAAGCAGAATTAGGAATACAAAGATGGAAAGAAAGAAGCGATTCCTTAGGAAGTATAAAGAAGACACTCCACTCCGTAAGTGTAGAAGGTTTCATTGAGCTGAAAGAGACATTTCAGTTCTCAGACTCAGGCTGCACCCTAAGATAACATGCTTGTTGGCAGCAGTATAACTGTTGGTTGTTGAAAAAATACATACAAAATACATATTTCTTAGTTGATTTGATTTAAAAAAATCTGTCTGTTTCTGTGTTTACAATGGTTCTTTTAATATCATGCCAAAAATAAGCCCCTAGCTATCCATGCTTAACAAGTTGAATTGGTTTACCTCTTGACTACTTCATAATTAACTGATTCGGTTAGTCTTGGCAAATGACAGAATCAAATTGTTGATCTATTTTCTAATATCTCTGTAAAATTAAACTGAAAAAATGCATACAGGGTAAATTACAGCAGGAATTGCAGTGCACCCACCTTCTCTTTGTGTTGAAGAAGAAAAAATAATGATTAGATCACACTTTAGATTCATTCGATTTCACATCAACTCTACTTATGATCATAGGTCTAGGTTAGGGAAGGTCTGTGGGACTTCTGTGCTGCTGTGTGTTGAGCTGAGTACACTGTTTAATAGCCTCATGGTAGCTTTTAGGCAATGATTTCCCACATTCCTTTCCTTCTCCACTCGGGAGCCAGGTGCCTTGGGAAAAGGGAAAGCCATGGCTTAATTTGAACAAAGAAGGAATTAACCAGTTGCCTTTCCAATCCTAGGACACGTGGAGCATACTGGCTGTGCCACTAAGGAGTTGGCAGAGGAGGAACTGGGACCTCAGGACAGATGGCACTGAAGGGAAGGAGGAAGGGAGGAAGGAAGGAAAGACAGAAGGAAGGAAGGAAGGTGGAAGGTAGGAAGGAAAGAAGGAAGGAAGGTGGAAGGAAGGTAGGTGGGTGGAAGGAAAAATAGAAGAAAAATGAAGGATGAAAAAAACCAGAAACATGTACTTTAAAAATGTTTTTATCCTCTCCCTCCAAACGTGTGGACATGGAGATTCATATGTATTTTTCCTCAACTTTAGTTGTATTCTTTTGTTTGTGTAATATAATGTTTAAATTTTTTAGAGGAAGTCATTTCCGTTTTGCCTTTTTATAGCTGAATGGCCTCAGGTAGGTAATTTTGCTGGGAAACCAAAGGATTTGGTTGTTTGAATTGCATTAGCATCAGAAAGGCAAGTTGCCTGGTGGGCTGGCTAAGGCAGCCTTGTAGAAAGAGGCTGAGCTGGTCGTGGGGAAAGAGATTGTTCTTTGGAATTAAGAGAGAGCTGGAGCGTCTTTGTTGGGCAATCAGTAAAGCCTTGCTCACAGGTATTGCTGAATATCAAGTTCTCTTTGCTGGGCTGGGTAAAGCCTTATTGCAGTTGATTGTGGCTTCTTCCTTGTCAGTAAGTATATACTTGAGGCTAACTAGAGTGGCCTTATACTGTTTTAGTGCTCACAACTTTTTTGAAGGCTTTTCATGTCTTCAGACTTCTAGAATTACAGGCTACAGGGGACATGGTGGAAGAAAGTATTCTGGCCGGGGTCAGGAATGCAGTCACTACTCTTAATCGACTGCTTTTGAGCAGTTCCTTTTACCTACATGGCCTCAGCCTTATCCAGCTTTAAAATATGGGACCTTGACTCTAATAGTCTTTATTTTTCTGTTTGCATTTATTTAATATGAAAGCTCCTGCCTGTGATTGAAGTTGGCCCAAAGTGACTGGAGGGAAAGAGTTATTCTTTAACAGAAATTATCTGCCTTTGCCTTTAAAATGTTTTGTAAAGTACTTTGCAAAGTCCAAATCACATAACATCCCATGGGATAGAGAAAACACCATTTGGGCATGGATTTCTAGAAATGGGCAAACTGAGATACAGACAAGTGGTGTGGCAGCCTTGATATCCCAACTTGGATTTGGAAGTATTATGGGAATCTTCTTCTGAAAGTCATTTAAAAATTATATATATATATATATATGATATATATATATATCTCATGATATATATATATATCTCATGATATATATATGTATCATATATATATGATGAGATTCTGATAATATGAAGGTTATGAAAACGGTGCATTTGCTTGTATTAGTGTTTACTGAACTTTATTTAATGGAAAAATGTTAATAGTTACGGGGGAGGGGAAGGGAGAGGACAGGAGTTTCCCTGGTCAAAGCAGTTTAGTAAACATTGGGCTAAAGGAAGTAAGCAGGTTTTTGTTACACATGCTTTTTTGTAATCTTTAATCTGCTGATGTGCACTGTAAACCTCCAACGTGGGTTATAGAGGTAGTTCCCAAATCTGAAGTCATAATCACAAATTCCTGGGCTCCAAAGACTCACTGCATCAAAACTGTGGGAGGTGGGTGGGAACTGGGGACTTCCATTGAAAATATCTTTGGGAGACCACCTTTAGGCAGCGAGTTCATCTATTTCAGCAGGGGTCTAAGGCACCACTGTCAGCCAGACTGCAGCCCTCTCCTCCCCAATTGATTTAACTGCCGAACTCCTTTTGTCTGAGAAATGCATGTCGACGTTTATGGAACTAACAGTTTAGAAAATGCTGGTCAATACATTCTCTTACTAAAGGCTTAAAGAAAAATACGACCATCAACAAGTATTGGTTTGGGACTTTCCTTTGAGTTGTGTATTTTGTGTGTGGTGGTGGTTCAGATAGCACTAAAGATCACGTGCATTTTTTTGAGCCCACAGCGATGTGTTATTTATTATCTTTTATAGTGATGTTTATTTCATTTATATTATCCTTAGACTTTTTTTTTTTTTCTTTTTTGCAGCAGACATTCCCAAGAGGTTGAATGTAATATGTAGTAAACTGTTCTGTTCTCTCACTTTGTTAGGGAATAATGCTTAAACTTATTTGATTTCTAAAACTCAAATCCCCAGAGATAGGGAACTCTGTAATTAAAGTGAGTTTGATAAACTCTTGGCATAAAATAGATAAATCTTCCAAGAGAGGAGAGAGTGAAGGATCTCATTTTTTAAAAAATCTTGATTGTTTCCAGTACTGGACTCTAGATTATTAATTTATTATGCTGAAGGGGGTTATGACAATGACTTAATTAAAATGATATTATTAGACAAATACAATACAGAAAATACTGGTCCTGAAAACAAGATGATTTTTCTGAGGGGAAAAAAATTGGGAAAACCCCTCCAAAGGAGTTTAACTTTCTCCTCATACGTGTTCTGATGCCACATTTGAGAGCCTCAGAGCTGAGCTGTGGAACTGAGGCAATTCACTGCAGACTTTGCGGTTCTGTGTGGACATCCATGAAGACGTTCGGGGTGCAGCTGTATTTTGAGAGGATGATAACACTCTAACGGTAACTCCCTTCACAGCCATTTGAATCAGGTGAAATGTAAATACAACCTTCTTTTCATTTTGAATATTCTGTGTAGAAAGCTGTTTCTCATAAACTCACATTTGAGTCTCTGCTCACTTATCAAGACACTGCAAACCAGATCACCATTTCTGTTCAAGCGACTGTTGCTGAGGTTCAGTACCGTGGACCTTTGAGATCATAGGTAGATGAAAGGGCTTTGAAAATTTTTGTTCAGTCATCGAAAACCTTAATTGCTGAAGTGCAGACTCAGGTTCACTGTAGACCTTGTCTTAGGGTCCAGTGAAGCCACGTGCATGTACAATATGATAACAAAGCACCAATAGCAGTACAGACGTGGCGGCCTCTAACCCATTTCATGATGATAATAATTGATCTAAAGAGTCTCTGAAGAAAAGACCAATTATCGCTGACATTCTGCAAGCTGGAACTCCCTGTGGGTTAGACAGAGGCCCTGACTGAAGACTGTCACCAGGAATTTGAAGATGACTCTGGCAGAGATACTCCAGGAACCAGGACCTTTAATCCGATCACATTTAAAACCCATTTCAAGCATGTTAGGTAAATTATGTCAAGGCTCTGGGGAGATATCTCTGGAATCGGAACATTCTCTGGGGATTGCTGTTTGACATTTAGAGCAGGTGAGAGTCCTATAGTTTGTGAAGTCATTAAGGTACAATTATGACCAGCTAGACTTGATCCTTTCTGATGTGCCTGCCAGACTTGACAGCTCCGAACAGTTGGTGGGGACCCGAAGACACCTCTTCTTGGTTCCTTGTAGCACAGTGAAAATATTCTGCTCCCTGTGGCTAGAGCTGCATGAAAGAAATTTTTGCTGAGAAAAGGTAGAAGGCCCTCTGTTGACGGTTGCTATTAAGTTAGAAACCTTGGGCCTGTTATCGATGACTCCCTAGGTGTACAGAATGGGTATAATTCCTCTTCTTCTTTTTTTTTTTCTGTTTTTACTTGTGCTTTAATTGGAGGCAGACATTGCTTTATTCTGTCAGATAACTCCTTACCTCCTTACCTTAACTCTCATTTGACATCTGGCTAAAATAGTGTCTGTGCTTTTGGAATGCAGGACTGTGGCATGTCTACAGCAGCTTGAGTGACATAGATTAAGGGTCATTCTTTTTATTTGTGGGGATATGTGCATTTCTTTCATGCGTGCCTAAGCCTTTCTAATTCAGGGCCTGGCTCCCAAGCCATATTCATGTTGGCAAAGTAGTTTAAAACAGGTATTTCTTGAGTAGGCAACATAATCTTACTAAGAACTCTGAACATATCGGGATCACTCAGGGTCCATCCTGTACCAGCTATGTGATTTCGCACAAGTAATTTAGCTTCTAAGCCTCAGTTTCCCAAGGTGCCCATCTGTGAAAAGCAGCTCATTAAAACTACCTCCTAGGGTCATCTTAAGGTGAAATGAGACAGTGCATTTAAAACACAAGTGCGAGGTACATAGTAAGTACTTTATAAGTGGTAGTATAATTATTGTTTGGAGTCAATTTCACTAACATAAAATGAATGTATTTTTTATCTCTTTTCCTTGAAAGACTAAGTGATAAATGATATGGATATGAACTTGGAATAGAATTTCTGAATTAATACATCTCTGCTCTCAGGAAATTATCTTATGTTGGTGGCTGTCTTTGGTCTTCCTTAAGTCGTAAGGTGTTCCTTAACTTCTCTTTTCTACTTTGGCTGTGTTTAGAGTTTCCCCCTTAGTTATATGTAAACGTATTTTATCTAATGCGTCATTTTGAAGAAGATAGAAAATGTTTGTATTCTTTAGAAATGCATTAGATAGCAAGTAATAGAAAACCCAACTACAACAGCTTAAACAAATAGTTTATCATTCTAATATAGCAAGTAGTCCTGAGGTGGGTGATTGCTAGCTTTGGTTAAGGACCTCAGCAATGTTAGAGTCAGTGCTTCTATGATTCTCGAAGATTTCCCTCCTTTTTTTTCCCCACATGGTTGCAAAATGGCTACTGAATTCCAGACGTCACATCCCCATTCAGGTAGGAAGAAAGAAAGAAGAAGGAAGGGGCATGCTACCTGTCACCCAGTATCATCCCTTATTTCTGCTGGTCTCATTGGCCTAAACTGAATCACATCCTACCTGCAAAGGAGATCAACTGTGATCATCACCTGGAGTTGGACATATTTGCTCTCTAAATAAATATGGTGTTAGTTAGGCAACAGCAGGGTGATGAATGTTGGGTAGACAAAGATGGTCTTCTGCAGTATTGCAGACCTCAGCTTAGCTTCTGTACCAGCTGCCTTCTCACCAGAGGAATTAAATGCCGGGGGGAAACAGTTAATCCTAATCCCTCTAACCCTCCTCCATGTGAACTGAACATGGTTAATGTCTGTATTATTTATTAGGTGCAATGGACAAAGAAGGAGGTATTTGAACCAACCAGTTGCCTGCCCCAGTCTCCATCCTTTGCTTCAGGATGGCTTCCCTTTGCTTGGTTACATCCATCAGGATGGTTGTAGTTTATGATGGATATAATGGATGTGGTGTTGGACCATCTTTGACCATGACTGGTTCTCCACCAAAAAACATCCAAACAAGCATGAAGACTGCTGCTCCCGACTCACCCTCTTGGGACCCTGGGCAGCCCCCTGGTGTGTTCTCCTTGCACAGTCTGCATTCACCTAGGTGGGAGCCCACACTTCTCCACCCCCACCCTCACTCCTACTTTATCAGAAACTGAAGGCTAATTTCCTATTGTCTCATGAACTCCCAAGACTCACTTAGAAATAGGGAAGTATATTGACTCAATTTCATTATCTAGATTAGTGAGTCAAAGTTGAATAATTCTGTAATAGTTCTAGGGACTAAACCATTCCTAAAATCGGCACTCACTGGCCCAATACCAAGTAGCTACTTGCTTATCCTAGTATTGCATCTGAGAAGCAACCTTGAAGTTCCCTTTCCTTTCCTCTATCATTTTCTCAAGGTGAAACAGGCATAACCAGAACTTTAAGGTATTCCTTATACAGTCTAGATGCTTTTCAATTATATGTATGAAAAGACATGGGGTCGCTTTTGCTTATGCAGCTTGTTACTGACTTTTTCTTTTCTGCATAAAAAGAAAAAAAAAAAAAACACACCTCTGTAGGCTTCCTATTCAAAGGCACCTAGGCTGAATGGAAGATTTCCTTTTATTATTGTTATTTTTTTCTACTTGCAAAGCCAGGAGTCAGAACCATGGAATCAGAGGATTCAAGTTTCTTTATAGTTCAAGCAGAGTGAGGCAGGGAATGGACAGAAATAGGTCGCATTGTGTTTGAAAGACCAGGACAATGAGGGTTTTCTTGGAGTGCTCAGGCTCTGATGGATTCTTATTTGGGGACAGAGTGTTTCAGAAAAGTCAGAAGCCAAGAATTTATAGTATGGTAACCTGTAAAACATTGAAAAAACATTTACTAGTCTGTGTGTTTTTTCCTAGTAAAAGGAATTTGGCAATTTTCTTTAATCATATGTCAAGAAGAGACAAAAATTATCTTTTCCCAAGATCATTAGAAGATGGGTTGGATGTGTCTTTTCTGTTGTATGTAGGCCTTGAATGATCTTTGGACATCACCAGCTCCCCACATGGCTGGGTAATGGAGACAGTAGCCGACCCCTTAGCTGAGATCCCTAGGTCCCAGCCACTGGTTTTGCCAGTAAAGATCATTTGGCAATGACTTTGAGGAAGTCACTTAATCTGAGGGTGTTCTTACCAATAAAACAATGGGTCTGTTTGGCCTCTTCAGCTTCTAAAATCAGGGTGTTTCTCTCACTCTGGGGTGTGCAGTTTAAAGGTAATCTGGGGGTTCTTGGATTATTGCTCCGAGTCTAAACAGATTATAAAAATGGGTGAAGAAGAGGTGGAAGCTTCCATGGGCCCCTGTCACTATCTTTGTTTTACTCTTCCCACAAGAGACAGGGTAATACCCAGAAAGGCTGTGATTTTTAATTTTGCAGACTAACTCTGAGTGTTGCATGGGCTCTGGTTTCTGTCTTGTTCTTGCTGCCCCTCCATCTGGGATTTAGGGACATTGCCCCTCTCCCTTTCTTCTCAGTTCTGCCCAGAGATTAAGTGCTTTGGATGCTTGTACGCCACCCAGACATGCCCTCCTGCTTCAGAATGCCACTCCCCTCTCCAGTTAGCTTTTCCATTCTCTGAACATAAAGCCAGACTCAGCTAGCTGCCACATTATTTGATGACATTGATGGAAGTCAGGTTGTTAAATGATGCTGAACTTTAGCAAGGGTATTTGCATTTTTAAAGAGCATCGCCCTGAAAAGGATCTCTAGTTTGTGGAATATGTGGAGAAGATAAGAAGAACGCTATGTGTAATGTTTTATCCACTTCACAAGGCTTTCACATTAATCATCATGTTTAGACACACCAGGAAAATGAACTAAATAGGAATATCCCTCCAGGACTTTATTTATTTCATTTGAGCAGCTGAGACTGGTTGAGCAGATAATGCTCAAGGCCGGCTGGTTAAAAAGTGAAAAACCAAGACTTGCACCTAAGTCTTCCCATCCTGGGCTCTGGTTTCTGTAAGAAGCACCTCTTCACAAGTGCCACTTCCTTTTTCCTCATCTTCCTTTTCCCTGTTGAATCAAGTACACTGGCCAAAGGGCCACCACGTATTTAAGGGACATGCTGACTTTAGAAGATGGCTTATAAATCAGAGGGTATTCAACTGTATGTAGGATCAGCTTTGCAGCCTTAAAGCATCTACCACCATGTGCTTTTTTAGCTTTCCCCATCTTTTAAAAGTGGACTCAGTGAAGACCAGTGTTGGATTGCGTGGTATAAGAAGTGGGGCAATTTTATTCCATGACGTGGGCAGTTGTCTACCTGGTGACAGTACTTCATGTGACACAGGGAGGGTAGCTGTGGCACAGGGCTGCCATCTGCTTTGATGCTTTAGAAGATTGTGTTTAAACCACCAAATAAAAAAATCACAGTTCTTTATTCTCCAAATACTATGCTTTAAACAGCTCTTCATTCTTCAAACAATAAAGAAGAATGTAAAATAAAATGTAAAATCTCTTACCCCATTTGAATCCCTCTTGCAGGTGATTTTTGAGTGTGTAATCTTCCAGACCTTTTTCTACACCATACAATGTATGTATCTGTATACATATTTAAAAAAAAATGAATTGTAGTTGTTTTAAGAAAATCTTTCCCTGTTAGTAAAAAAGACTTGATTTTTCTTTCTTTTTTTTTTTTTTTGTGGTACGCGGGCCTCTCACTGTTGTGGCCTCTCCCGTTGCGGAGCACAGGCTCAGTGGCCATGGCTCACGGGCCCAGCCGCTCCGCGGCATGTGGGATCTTCCCGGACCGGGGCACGAACCCGTGTCCCCTGCATCGGCAGGCGGACTCTCAACCACTGCGCCACCAGGGAAGCCCAAGACTTGATTTTTCTTAACGGGTGCCTGATATTCTACTGGATGGAGTCACCAGAGGTATTTACCCTTCCTTACTGAAGGGCATTTAGTCTTTCTTTTGTACATCACTACTAAAAACAATCTCGTAAAACGTATTATGCCAGTTATTTCTGTAGATAGATTCAAAGAAGTGAAATTGCGGAGTCAAAGAGTGTGCCGTATTAAAATTTTAATAAGGGCTGACCATTGTCCTCCAAAGCTATCGTCCCCAATGACTCTTCTAGTCGCAGTGTTTGAGTGTGCCCAATTCCCCGCATATTTACCAACATTGGGGAATATGACTCTGGTTTGCCAATTTGATAAACAAAACAGGCTCTCATTTGATTTATATTTCCCTGGTCATGTGAAGGTGTACATCTTTTTCATAGGTTTTTTTGCTATTTGTATGTCTTTTGCTGTGAAGGGTTAGTTCATGTCCTGTTCCAAATTTCTTTATCAGTACAGTCCCCACCCCCCTGTATCCATGGGGTATTGGTTCCAGCACCCCACTCCTCCCCTTGGAAACCAAAATCATTGGATGTTTAAAACCCTTACATAAAATGGCATAGTCTTTGCACATATCTAGGCAATCCTCCCCTATATTTTAAATCACCTCTGGATTACCTGTAATGCCTAATACATTGGAAATGCTGTGTAAATAGTTGTAAATACAACGTAAATGCTATGTAAATAGCAAGCAGCAAATTCAAATTTTGCTTTTCGGAATTTTCTGCAATTTTTTTTTGAATCTTTTTGATCCATGGTTGGTTGAATCCACAGATACAGAACCTGTGGCTATGGAAGGCTGACTGTATGTGTTTTCCTGTGTAAGAGCTCTCTCTGGTCTGTCATTAGTCTTTTGTTTATGGTATCTCCTGCTACTCAGATGTTTTTAATTTATATGTGGTCAAATCTGTTAGCCTTTTTCTTTATGGCTTTCTAAGCACTGTGCCATCTTTAGGGAGGACTTCTCCCTGCTAAGATTTTGGAAATATTATAAATTTTTTTTTCTAGTCCTTTTAAAGTTTTTTTCTTTTTCTTTTGTTTGTTTGTTTTAGGGTATAGATTCCTGATTCATGTATGACTGTAGGTAGACTTCTCATTTTACTATGAAGTGCTAAAAATTAAATTATTTAGGAAAGAAAATAAGATATAAAATTGCACCAAAAATAAAATGAACTCCTAGTTATCCAGGATCTGGAGGGCCATTTGGGGTGAGGGTTGGTGATCCAAATCACTCACAGGGTATTGGGGTCCCTTGAAGCAATTTCCCCACCAAGATCTTAGAAGGTGTAAACTATCGCATGCCCCTACTTTTAAGCCCATTATGAGGTGTTTCAGGACCAGTCCACCAGAGTTTAGTGACTAATGAAAGATAATGAGTTAGTCATTTGAATTGGTTCCGTAGTAGACAATGCAAAAGAACAGGTGTGATGACCAAGAAGATATTTTCTAGGGGAAGCATCTTGAGATGAAGGGGAAAGTTTAGTGGAGTCTGGCAAAGACCTGCATTTATGCTGGATTGCAGAACTTAGTATATTTCTTCTGGAAGAGAATCCCACTTATAAAGCAGATGCATTGTTGTCAGTGCAGAATGAGAAAGTAGCGGAATTCATGAAAAATGTCTTCAAGTCACCCGAGTGCATGAATGACTTAGGGAACATATATAGATAACTGGCTTAGAGAATTGCTTATAGAGGAAATGAGCTCAGGACAAAAATGCATGCAGAAGGGATTTATCCTCAGCAAGTCTTTCTTAGAAAAACAGAAACCAGATCTTAGGTTAGGAAGATGGTGGGCTACAAGGCAGCTGAAGCTCACTTGTGAAATTTTGATCTATTTTGAGTCCCCTTTTCTCTGAAGATAACTTTAGATTCACGAAAGGGAGCAGAAAAGGATATCGGGATGTGAAGGATGTGGTCATCCCAAGGTCAGAGGTGAGAGCAGGGAGGGAAACAGACCCTGAGCCTTGCCGTGTCTCTGTCAGGATGGAACAGACACACATAGATGCACACCACATCATAAAAGGGCGTTCAAACTTTTTTTCAAGAGAAATCTCTGAAGATTAGATTTTCACGAAACCAGTTATAACTTAAACTAAAGTCTACTGAAGAGAAACAAGCCATCCTCATGAATTAATGCTTGTCTCATCTGACTTGAAGCATAGCTGAAGTAATTTTGCTTGGGGTCCATAATAATCAAGACCTCTGTGAACCAAGACCCTGGGATGTTTGTCCTTGCTGTGGGCCTTAGGAGCTGACTAATTTTCCCAAGTCACTTAACCTCTCTGAGCCTCAGCTTCCCCCTCTGTAAGATGAGAAATAATGCCTGCTTCAGAGAGCTGCTGTGAAGAAAAAGCTAGCTGGTCCATATAACAATTACCTGAATAATTTGGAAAATTCTGTGCAGAGGGTGAGATTATAAGGTGTACTAGTGCTATAAATGATTGTGAACCTTTTTTGGCCTTCTTTCTGATATAGGTCAAGTTTCCTCTGATGCCATTGAAGGTTGTATCTTGACTCATTGTATCCTGAAACATCTGGCATTATAGATACATTTTTAAGGAACTATGACATTAAAAGGGAAATTTGAATTGTCTTTTCCACACTGTAAATATAGGGGTGATTAGTTAAGGTTTCTGAAGTGAAGATCACATTGTCTACTTTTGTTTATCCCCCAGTGTCCAGCTAGCGTAGTGCTGTGCACATAGAAGATGCTAAACAGAGGTTTGGTGATGATCACAGATCATCACTGAACTCTGCTCCAGATTCACCTGCAATGCTGAGAGCTGGGGTGTATCTGTGTCCCTCTTAGAATCTCATAGTGCTTCTGTATTGTTTCTGCACCAGCTCAAATTAAAATGCTGGAATTCAGCTGGAGTGTCAAAAAATCCCCCCACCTCTCATTTTGGGGAGATGAAGGGCTGTTTAGAGACAGGCAGTAGAGCATCCATCCACCCTTTGGCTGCGTTCTCACTTACCTGCTACAAAACCCCATGACTATTCATTTACTCCAGAGCTGACATTTCCAAAACTAGACCTTGGAGAACTCTATGGGAATTGGATCTTGGCAGGCAATTTCTGAACAGGCACTAGTCTTTCTGCTTTCATAGATCCTTAGGAGTTGTTTGCACCTAACACAGTCTTGTCAGTTAAAAACCTCAAGCCAGCTGAGCCCTGAGGATTCAGGGAGTTGCTGGGGGAAAACTGCCTCTGTTTGTTAACTTGTTTTAACTTCAGCTTCTGAAAGATGGGGGCCCACTCAAATTCTTCCTGCTGCGCTTCCGTTGCTGGGCACCTATCTTTCTTTGTTTCTTCTCTCAGACAGTAAACAGAGGGTAATGGTTGCACAAGCATCCAGTGCCTTTGTGATAGCCTGGGAGCTTCATGCAAGGAGGTCTGAACAGGTTGCAAAAGGGAGGCTGTTGCTGAATGAAAAAGAAACACACACACACAAGAAACAAAAGACAAACCCCAAAACACACACAGACACACAAAACCCCCCAAACCTCTTCCTTTCTAGCTTGTTACCCTTTTCCAAGCCTTCTTGAGCCTTACCTGTTAGTGAGTCAGTACCTTGACAGTTTCTGCAGTAATAAGCTGTGGGGTAGGATTGAAACGTGTACACTTGGTGATATCATAGGAAGTTCTTACCTGGGTTTAATAAACTTCAGCCCCATTTGAATGTATTTTTCGTAGTCGCTAGAAATCGGGCATGTTCTTAAACTCAAACATTAATGGTTTTGTACTTCTAATGTTTTAAAGCAAGGGTTGTAAATCCTTAGCATAAGAAGAAAACTAACAGACAAACCCCAAAGCAGTGGTAGGGTAGTGGAAAGAAAACTGAAGGAGATAGCAGAAGAGCTGAATTATAATCCTAGAGACCATATGTAAACCAAAATAAAATGCTATTTTGGGGGAAGTGTCACAAGGCTCCATGTATATTGAAATTAAAATAATATATTGACTGTATGACTGCAGAATTGGGCATGAATTTATAGAAGCTACACTCTTCCCCTTTCTGCTTTGCTGATGCCCCCCAAATTGTGAGTCAGCCTGTGGGGGAATCTAGCCCGGCTGTCTTGGCTCTGTTGCCTACTGGATTTCGACTCTGCAAGACATCTCCTCTCTCTTGTCCTTGGCTTCCTCCTCAGTATACTGAGAAACAGTTCATATGTTACACTTCTGGTTACTTTCAAATACATAGCTTCATAGTAGCTCTGTGTGATAGGAGAGGTGGAACAGGGTCAGAAAGTTGAAATGTTTTGCCCAGGGTCATAAGCAAGCAGGAATTCACCTCCTACTCACTTTCCAAATCCAGTTTCTTCAGCTCCACTGCTTGGCTAGGGTTTATTATAAATTGTAAGGACCTGACATTGGGTAATGGACAAAAAACTATGCAAATAAATGGAGTACTTTATTGCTTCATTGTTACTTATTTGAGTAAATATTCATTTACATGTTGCTATTATGTCTCAAAATGTGTAATTATTTTATTATTGGGAGCATTAGCACTTTGGAAGGAAAGGCTTTAAATATCTGATAAACATAGCAAATATTGAATAATGTGAAGCATTTTAATGAGTTTCCATTGACTTTAGTTTGCAAATTATGGTAATGGAGTAAAAGAAGGGATTTCTTGTTAGTGAAACTGACAGGAGGACAGTGTGTGTGTGTGTGTGTGTGTGTGTGTGTGTGTGTGTGTGTGTGTGTGTGTGAGAGAGAGAGAGAGAGAGAGAGAGAGAGAGAGAGAGAGAGAGAGAGAGAAACATCTACAACCACATTTACAGCTTTTCAGATTCTGTTACTGAATCTGTACAGAGTTGAATAAATAAATGTTAAGAAAATAAAACCTGTAATAAAATACTTTATCATGTCAAATAAAATGTATACTTAGGAGTGCCGTTTGAGATAAGTTTTCAGCCTATCTCTGGATGTAATAGATCAAGAGTCATTTAACATTGTTTAGCACTCCTGTTGCACAGTTAAACATTATCTATGGTTGAATGGATCATGAAATGCAGTGCGCATAAGGTATGTTTTCTTTCTTCCATGTTTTTCTAAATGTGGGTTCCATCGAAACCTCTCTACGATATTAAAAGTCCTTCTCTGATCTGAATAAATATTTTCTCTTCAGTCAGATCATATATTATAGTTTGACCAAATAAAGGCTTATGGCACAGGCACATGAAATGCACTGGTAAAATAGCACTGGATACAGCCCCCCAGGGCAGGTGCGGGCTGTACTTTTAGCAGTGAACCCCTCCTTATGAAAGTGTCTGCCACAGGGCTTCAGGAGAAGTTGATGTCCTTTTGAATCAGTGGCCGTAACATTGCTTCCTCACTTCTTTGCCCTGATCATGGACTGAGATACTCCAGTAGTGCGATACTAACATTCTTGTCTTTAGCTTGTGAAATTCACAATACAATGAAACCTAATGTGAATGAAAACAGAATTGGAACTTTGCTTTTAAAAAAGAGTTTTCTCTACTATATTCTTGTGATTCTTTTCCTTCCAAAAAAATCATTTTTTACTTTGTTGAATAAAGGTAGTATTGATATATAACAAGGGGGATTTATAAGAGGAGAAATAATACATTAGACAAGAGTGCATATACAAAACACTAAAGCTGAGATGAATTAACTTGACTAAAGGCTATTATATTATGTTTCTTAAGATTGCCTTCTCTTAGCTTAGTGTTCCTTATCAGACTTCCCTGGTTCTTATCTCTTCTTTTAATTGCATCCTACACATATCAGCTACAGAGCTATAATTTTCCTGAAGCAGCTCTTCCATCTTGATGCTTCCTTAATCAACAAAAATAGGTAGGGAGAGGGTTCCAGAATTGCCTCCAAGCTAAAGTTCATGATCTTCAGTTTGATATTTAAGGCTTGGAGGCCAACCTCTTGAGCTTTATTTACCTCTTTCCCTATCGTGTCCTCTTGCTTCCTCTAGTCCGGCTACACTGGGTCACTGGTTCTTTCATGGCCTTGCACTTTCCCACATCTGTGTTTTCACTTTCTTGGAGTTGGGACCAAAAAGATTCCAATCAGTCATTACAATTCTTTCTGCCCTTTGTGACCCACCTCACATGAGAGTGTAATACTGCGGTGGGCGAGAGCCCGGGCATTGCAGTCAGACACACCAAGCTGGAATTGTAGTTCTGTCATATGTGAATGAGAACATGAACAAGAACCTTAAACTCTCCAAACCTCAGTTTCATCATGTGTGAAACAGAGATAGTGATACCTCATGAATTTATCGCGAGAGTGAAATAAAATGATATAGGTGAGGCATATATGATCACAATGCCTGGCATTTAGTAGGCACTCAGTAAAATATTTTTAAACGCTTCCTTCTTCATGGATTTTCTCTATTTTCCATCCTACAAAACAATTAGGCTCCTATTTGAATTCTTATAACACTTCGCATCTTTATAGTATTGCCGTGTTCTGTTAGCATTTTCCTTCCCTTAAGCTCCTTGAAGTTTATCTCTGCTAGATGTTTCATAAATGTTGGTTGAATTAAGTTAGGGTGCTGAACCAGGGCTTAATAACTGTGGGTTTTATATGATTTCATCATAAAATAAATGGGAATTTTAGATAATTAATGGTTCCTAGGTCATGCCAAAACCCAAGCATCATTTTTATCGTGTAATAACTAAAACTGAGCTGAAAATAAGCAGCAATGAAAGCCAGATACTTAAATTATAAATAACTGGGGAGGATCAAAGAGGTCAAATAGCTGATGCAAGGTTATTCAACATGGAATCATAACCAAGGTATTTGGACATTGCCACCAGTCATTTGATCTGCACTCTTTGTAAAGTTACAAATATTTATTGTAATGGTGATTTCTCTGTGTTTCAGATTCTCATTAAATCATGTTAGCAATGCTAGCTTTCTAATAATTTTAACTGACTTACCTGAATCACTGAAATTCTGGTATAAGGGAGTCGGGCAGTCAAGTGAAGCAGCAAGTTGCACCCCAACCTGTGACCCGGAGGAAAGTATAGTCAGCACTCAGTTTGGCTGTCCCTCTACACCTCTCCTCCTCCTCTTCTCTATCCAGCTGCTCTTTCTCTCTGAATTTCCTTATCTGGTGGGGAATTTGAAGCTGCAAGTCCTGGAACGTATTCAGAATTCTCCAGATTCTTATCTTGAAGTATCAAAGACAAGAAAAACTGTGAAAGTTTTTTTCCAACCTTAAATCATGTTCAAATTATCATCCTCCTTACATCTGCCTCATAAATGTAGGTTTTAATTTAAAAGTATTTTTATTTCTCCATTAAGGCAGCAGCGAGACATTTTTGAAGAAAGGACAAGATATTAGGGGCTCTCTCCAGTTATATCCCACACTCTTGAGCTGTGAAGAAGCATTAGTACTCTTCCTAAAGCATCTGTTTAATCATGACCCTCCCCTGATTCCCACCTCTGCCCCTCCACAAAATCAAAAAGGGGGGGGAAACCTTTTTCATTTTGCTCCCGGTTAAGTAGATTACAATTGGTAAAGGATTGAGGGTGAAAATGGAATTGCTAAGCAAAGGAACTGACCAGTATTCCCATATTGCTTTTCTTCTCTTCAATTTTTTAAATTTTATTTTTATTTATTTATTTATTTTTTGCGGTACGAGGGCCTCTCACTGTTGTGGCCTCTCCCGTTGCGGAGCACAGGCTCCGGACGCGCAAGCGACCATGGCTCACGGGCCCAGCCGCTCCACGGCATGTGGGATCTTCCCAGACGGGGGCACGAACCCGTGTCCCCTGTATCGGCAGGCGGGCTGCCAACCACTGTGCCACCAGGGAAGCCCCTCTTCTTCTCTTTTAGCGTGACTTCATGAAGGAAGTGAGAGTCATAACTTAGAAAGTAACATCGTTATCTTTGGTAGACTTTGCAAAATATCTTACTAATGCCTTATGACTTTTGTCAGGATTCATTTTATACTCCCACCTAAGAGGCTGATCTATAGCTGATGATTTTCTTTCTTTCTCCATTTTAAAATTTCAGTCATCTATAGAGGGATTCCAGAGAGTGCCGTTGATAAAGGAGTGAGTATTTCCATGAGTTAGGAGGGTGCATCTTATGTGCAAATAATACCATTCATATCAAGCTTATAATTCTCTCCCTGGTAGAATACGAAAACACCACCTTGAGGAGAAAAGATAGCTGCTTCAATTATGGGAAGCCTTTGAAACAGCCCTGGGCCAGCATTTGTGAAACCTGTTCAGAGATGCTCTCTTCTGTCAGTGAAGAGCTGACTCAGATAACAACTGATCACAATTAAATTAGGCTTCTGTGAGGGAATGTCGGGGCCGGAGGGACTGCCCTGTATGTTCACCATTGATTAGACCTGTGGAAATTCTTATCCTGCAGGCACTCTAGGCCAGGATCCTGAGGAACTCTGCATGTATTAGAAAGGAGAAGCGCTGACTGCGTTAAATGTCTGATGATGCTGCACCGGGAAAATGAGACGGGACACTATCACTGTCATCTGCTCACTTTGAGAATCCCAGGAGCTACCTTTAGCCCATTTCCTCCCCTCCTCAGTGTTGGATCCTTCTTCTGTTGATCTAAGTAGGGAAACCTACATACTTGTTTTGTTAAAAAAAAAAAAGCAAACATTCCCCAACTGTCTTTCCTCTGACTCAGACACTGAATGTATGCAAAATTCCCAAATGACTTGAAAAGGAAGATTTCACTCCTTTGACTTTGTATTTAGGTTAAGTGGTTGATTATGGTTTTCTTGTCAGGCAGGGGGTTTTGCAATTGATTGATTGGATGTATGATGGACAGAGGTGATGTATTAGAGTTATTGGGTACTTCCGTGCATTTGAGTGAGGTGATTGTTTGCCATTATGTAATCTACAACAATCACACCCACTTTCCAAAAAAACTGTTTTTAACAAAAATCTCAGAGGCTTTGCATAGTATATCAGTATATAAATCTGATGTAAAAAAATGTAAGAGCATGGCTTTGAGGAAAGCTTATGTTTTTAATACTTTATTTTAAATTGTGATTAAAAAACATATAACAGGGCTTCCCTGGTGGCGCAGTGGTTGGGGGTCCGCCTGCTGATGCGGGGGGCGCGGGTTCGTGCCCCGGTCTGGGAGGATCCCACGTGCCGCGGGGTGGCTGGGCCCGTGGGCCATGGCCGCTGGGCCGGTGCGTCCTGAGCCTGTGCTCTGCAGCGGGAGAGGCCACAACAGTGAGAGGCCCGCATACCACAAAAAAACCACAAACAAACAAACAAAAAAAACCATATAACACAATATCAACCATCTTATCAATTTTTAAATATACTGTTCAGTAGTGTTAAGTGTTTTCACATTGTTTTCTAACTATAGACTAATGGTATTGAGGAGGTCCTAGTCCAGAAATAGCTGCATACAATGTGACAGAGATTGTGAACATGTTGTTAAAAAAAAAGATTCTGGAACTGAAACTAAAATTAAATCAGTGGAAAAGGAAGAAGCTAGAGCAAGAAGGACATTCCAAAATTGTCCCCAAAATCAAAGTCCAAAGTTTCAAAGGAAGATTGATATGTATTGAATCACATAGGTATATATTCTATATAATCTGTGTCTGAATTGTGAAGGGCAAAAATATACAAATCATTTGTTTATTGGCTTCACTTTTACTTAGTGGAGAGATCAACATTATGATAGTCTGGAACAGAACTGACTTTTGGGGGCCATTTTTTAATAAAATCAAATCACCAGCAACTATTAGGTTGTAAAACCAGATAACCTTAAACAATACTGAAACGTCAGAGTTTGGAGCAGAGAAATGTTTATTGCAGGGCCATGCAAGGTGATAGGTGGCTCGTGCCCAAAAAACCTCGAATCCCCCCAAAGTGTTTCAGCAAAGCATTTTGAGAGGCAAGGTGAGGGAGGGGCATGGTTAGTTGTTGCAAACTTCTTGGTATTGGAATCCTTTTCCAGCTGTTCTTGCAGCTGTCCGGGTAGGTCAGGTCATGATGTTCCTGTAAACCTCCAACAAGACAAATGTTATTCTCTGTTCTGCAACTTTTTATCTCTGTATGAATGGAAAAATGTTATACGTTTAAAAGAGTCTTGAGAATGGGCTATCCTGTATATTTCAGGCTATAGGCAACATTCTCTTACAAAAGGTGCAGAGCTAGCATGCCTAAGCACAGGTAACAGAGTACAAAGGTTAAAGTAAAAGAAACAGATCTAATATGGAGTCAGATTTGTTCTTCCCTACTACAAAACTACCTCTGAAATTCCTTCCTCCTTAACCTCCCTAACTCTGGAAGCACCAGTGTTCAAGTTATCTTAGATAACAAAACAGTGCACAAGGTCTGGCCATGTGGTAAGCACTTATTCTGTGTTACCTGTTATAACCATTTCCCAAGTCAACAATTATTTATTGAATGACTGGTATTTGATCTTGCAGAAAATATGGGAGGCAAAGAGTAGCAATGCCTACAATGCTAGTTAGGGACATTTAATCTAAGTAATTTTTCACTAATATCATTTGTTCTTTCTCCTAAAAACACATAAGTAGTGGAAGGATGGTATTGTTACCTTTGTGAGGCTGAGAGCTAGCACTTCTCTTTTGGATGTGGAAATAGAGGTTTTTGAAAACTATAGTTTTCAAAACTATATATATCCACTATAGCCTAGTGGATTTGTGAAGCTGAGAACTTAAAGTGCTTGGTATACAGATTTTTCTTTTTCTACATTCTTTATTAATAATATTTACTCTTGTCTGTTCGCATTTACTAATAACACATGGACATTGAAAAGCATACTTCTGGGCTTAACGTTTGTAATGGTTGGATGAAATTTGCTCATAATGGTCAAACCACTAGGGCTTCTTTCCTTAGTTAAAGAAAGGAAGTGGGAAAGGCATGTTAAACACAACAGAAATCTGTTCTAAAGGAAAATTCAGATCTGAACCCCTTAGGTGGAATGGTTTGATAAAGGTTAAACAAACCTTCTCTCACTCTTGTGGGACTTTAAAGTAAATTTCATCTAAATTCTTGTCAGCTTCCCTGTACAGCTGTCCCTAAACATCTGCTGTGGCTGCTCTGTATGGCGGCTTCCGCCTTTCACAGTTTACACATGCTTGTGTAAACTATTTATTTGTAATACATAATTGGTGGAAAAGTGTAGACTTGGTTTTTAACTACATCGACTCAGGGTGGACTGGAAGAAAGCTCTATTTAACTTCATGGAATGGGAGTATTGGTTTAAGGGTTGTTAGATTTGCAACCCCATTTATTTTCCAGCAACTGTTGATGTAAAGGGGTGTTTAAAAATCTATTTAGGGCTTCCCTGGTGGCGCAGTTGTTGAGAGTCCGCCTGCCGATGCAGGGGACGCGGGTTCGTGCCCCGGTCCGGGAAGATCCCACATGCCGTGGAGCGGCTGGGCCAGTGAGCCGTGGCCGCTGAGCCTGCGCGTCCGGAGCCTGTGCTTCGCAATGGGAGAGGCCACAGCAGTGAGAGGCCTGCGTACCGCAAAAAAAAAAAAAAAAAAAAAATCCATTTAGGTTCTTGTAGCTTGGGGTAATTTGGGGAGTTGTGTTTGGCCTCTCAATCCAGGACTAGGTTTGAGAACCCTGACTCGTAGACCACGCTGCTGAGGAAAATGACTCTTTTGAAGCCATGGAAAACTGAGGCAGCTCAAAGCCTGGGGAGGCTGTGGTCTTAGTAGTCATGCAGAGAAAATTATGTGACCCTTGAGAGAGGTGGCCCTCCATTGACCTGGAAAGATCAATCTTCCAGCGTCTTGACTCTGTTGGCAGAATAAATGCTTCTGTAAAGAGTGAGATCCAAGTCAGGTTGCTGGAAAACTGGAGAACATTAGTCCTTGGGAACAAGCAGGGAGTCTAGCTGTCAGGGTGACTGATGGTCTTGCCACACGTGAATACTTCCTGGAGAAATCAGGTCAAATGGTTCCACCACTGAGAGGTGAAGGTTTCTTCATTCTGTGTTGTGGGCAGGTGGCTGAGAACCCAGCTAGGTTCATACTGTGGGGATGGAGGTCATCCCATCCCTAACAGAGGGGAGCTCAGTTCTTAGTACCAGATACTCAGAGCTGTTCTCCCTGGGTCAGTATCCTGGGAACATCTCAAGAGCAGCTGAAGGGCTCTGTGCAGTGTCTCTTCCATGAACCTTTCTTCTTGGGAGTCGTTTTATTTTATATACTTGCTACTACCCTTCTCAATAGAATTGCCCTCGTTGCCCTAGTCCAGTTGCAACCTCAGCATTAGTTGACATCTTACTCCTGATGCTAATTCTTTGTTTGGGAGCCTGTCTTGTGTCTTGTAGGATGTTTAGCAGCATCCCTGGCCCATGCCCACCAAATGCTAGTAGCACCTCTCTCCTCATTGTGACAATGAAAAATGTCTGCAGACACTGTCAAATGTACTCTGGGGACAAAATTGTCCCCAGTTGAGAACCACTGCTCTAATCCCATGTTTTCATAAGACATTTATAGTTTATCCAACAGCAAATATTGGGCACCTGTTACGTGCCAAGCACTAGGTTTGGTGTGGGACAAGAATGATGACCCTAAGAGATGGTCCCTTCCTTCATATAGTTTATAGTCCAGTTGGGAGAGCAGATATTAATCAAATAGTCTTATTAAAATATAATTAAAATGGTAATAACTGTGATGAAAGAAATGTTCTGGGTGCTCTGAGGACCAATAACAAGAAGCCGCAGCTAGTCTTGGGGATCGGAGAAATGTGCCTGGAGGGATACAGAAGCTGTGGTGACTGTGAACGTGTTTCCTGTTGGAGATGGGGCTGGGAAGAGTTAAACTCAGGGGCAACAAGCATGTACAAAGCGCCCGGGGCAGGAGGTGATCTGCCAGGAACAAGAAAAAGGCCAGTGTGGCTAAATGCAGAGTGGTTAGAGATGAGTCCAGAAAAGAAGCCAGATTCAGCAGAACTTTCTCAGGCATATTAACAGTTTTGGTCTTTATTATCCTGAAAGCGCAGGAAATGTGCCCTCAGCGGCACCCTCATTCTCATCAGCCGTGAGTGAACTTTAATCTGTTCCAGCTTCAAAGTCTTGGATTTGAACTCGCTGCCTTCTTATAACATTCACTTTCTTTCTTTCTTTCTTTTTTCACTGTCTTTTTGAACCTACTACATTTGACTGCTTTTCCACTTCTGGCTCTCAGGTTCCAAAATGATACGAGGGTCCCAAGAAGCGGGGTGAGGGGATGTCCCAGGAAACTACTTCATTAGCCACGCCCACCACTTTGGGTCCTAATTCTTCCAAAATTGTGATGTGCAGCAGTATTGACAGAGATGCAGAAAGTAGCAGTTCAGCATCTCTCAGGGTGACTCTACTGACCAGCCTTGTCCATGTGTGCTTAGTAGCTATTCTCCAAAGATAGGACCTAACCTTGGCCTTGGGCTGCATTCTAGGGGGCAGAGTTCTTGTCAAGCCAGCTCTGAGGCACTGAGTGTTCACACCTAGTCCTTTTACAAGTGCTTTGGGATAGTAACCCTGCCCTGGACCTAATACGTTAGGCTAAGGTTGGTTATGCTGAAAATTACTATCTAGGTGCTCTGAGGTTCTTTGACAACTCCTTCCATGTGGATCTACAGAAATGTTACAAATGTCTCATCCCTCTCAGGAAATATGTTTTCTTTAGTGAACGTGAAGACCCCACTGACACATGATTCTGCATCCTTGGGCTTCTCAGTTGAGATGGAGGGAAGTTGATGCTCAGCTGTCTTTGATGATCTGTTCTTAGGAAGACTCTGGGTAGTCCCGTGTGGGGACTTAACCTGTGACCTTGGTCTCATTAGCACTGGGTACTAATCCAAGCAATGTCGGTATAAACCCATGAATCAGTAACAAATAACCTTAATGGAGAGTACGGGAAAGCTGAAGGAAGCCAATTTGCATTTATGCCTTGTTTGCTAAGGCACAGTTGTCAGTGATGGCAATGTGAGGAGACGTGACTGACAAGATTTCTGGATTGTCAGCAAACTTCGAGACTGCACTTCTTGACCTACACGTGAGCTGTTTTAAATCCTGGCCAATTTTTTTCATGCTTATTCCCAAATCATCTTCTTTGCCTTCTCCTATATTCTTTACCTCTCACCATAGTGTGTTCATCTTCCATAAGTTAACCTGTTTTTTCATCTCTTCTCCTTTTTGAGTTTATGGGATTGCTGCCTAGAATACCTTTTTTTAAAGAGTCTCACCCATTCCCGGATGTATTGTTTCTTCGTTTCTTGCCCACGTATTCTTTTTCCCATCTTCATCTGCCTGTTCCCCAGCCTTCATGAGGTGACACATATAGTATCACGTCGTTGTAGAGAGTTGAGCATGTATCTCTTTTCTTATTAGATTCATTTAGCAATGCTGTACTGTGCATAATATTTAGGGATCAGTGCTGCTGCCTTCTTACATTTGGGGGGGGGGGCATTTCGCCAAACACATAGGCCTTTCCAGAACTGCCTTCTAGAACTCGTGACCTGCTTTGTCCAGAATAAGACCAGATTCCATGTGTAATTTTGGAAAAATTTGGAGTTGAGTGAATTCTCCCAGAAGTCCTCCAATAGTCTTTAGGATGTTTTATCATTTTCACATCTTCCTTTGGTGATTAGGTTAGGGATGAGGGAAATCTGATACCCCTGTTACCTTGCTTTGGTCCCAGAGCTCTGTGTACCTCACCCTTCCTCAACTCTCCCAAGAATGCACTTCCTAACATTACCATCACTTATCGCAGTGGGAAAGGGAGGTACTGAGGGATGCTCCCCCTTATTCTGCTTTCCGTATGCCTGATTTTACTATGCAGAATACTCTTTTCCTTGAAGGAGACCCACTTTTAAAGGGGTACAGCAATTGGGATGGTTGAAAGGATGTTAACTTTTAGAAATAGGACAGACCACAGGGACTTAACACGGCAGTAAATATGGGTTGTGTCAGAACATACTAAGCTAAGGGCTCAGGGAACACATTTCCCTTCAACTGCATTTTTCCCCCTAACTATTGGAATGAACACTGTTAAAAAGAATTGTTCCATCTGAAACTATTTGGGTACTTTTTTCTTTCAGGCAGTTATGCAAGAGTAAATGCTATTACTTGGAAAAGGCTCTTTTTTGCTTTTTTTTTCCTTCATTTTTAAAAAACCTTGAGCATAAGTGAACACTAATGTATTTACTCTTTGGTTTCTGTCAGCGAGGCCCACCAGAGAAAAATTGAAATCATGCATTTTTCTGGAACATTTTCCCAGACAGCCAAGCATAGAAGCAAATTATATCCACTCCATACATTTTTTTTTCCCTCTTACCCCATGATGAATTTCTTTCTCCAGAGGGAAAAGTGATTTTTAAAAGGCTTGAACAACATGCTAATCTTCCTTCTTATAGCCCCTGGTTGAATTACCCCTGAATTTGAAGCATTTACTGATGAAATGATACTTGACATTAACCACTGTTGTATGGAAATATTTCTAGCACCTGGGGAGAAAATAAAGGAGGATGTTCATAACACTGCCGCTGTGTGGCCTGAATCTTCCATTTTTCTCAGGACCAACTTGAATTATACTTGCTTCATGCTGACTGACTTTTCTCCTGAGACACCACTCTTAGACAATAGAAAGATGCACACAACTGGAAAAAAATGAGAATTTACAGTATTATTATAATGAAAAAGATTGGGTTTGGGTAACAACATTCTGCTTGACTGGTTGGCAGAACCAACTGGAGGCTTTGGTTTGGGATTTGGTCCTTGTTCAGAAGGACAGAAGTTGATATCTTATCCTTGTCAATGAAATACTCTTTTGCTTGTAAAACCCTGCTTAGGCTTGGGGCTCAAGTAGACAAGCAGAATTTTCCAGAGAGGTGTGAAATATGAACTTGGTTTTAGGTTTTGCAGCTCAGAATATTTTTAATTTGGCAAACTGCTTTTGATCATTGACTAAGTAAAAACAGATAATAAAAACTATGAAAATATAAGGATGATTATTTAACATGAATAAGGTTCTTCCCCTCATACCAGTCTTTGTAGCTCATAGGACTGTGAAAATTCTCAATTTGCCTTTTTTTTTTTTAATGAGAAAAGAAAATATACAGCACACTATAGAACATTCAGCTTTTTCTTCAGTTGGAGCATGGAGATGTGTTTATATGACAAATATGGAAGCAGTTTCTTCAGGGATAAGTCTCAGCTTAGTTGGAATGAGAAAACATACCCTGTAATATGGTGAAGAATAATGAACCAGTCTCAAGAATCTTGGGATTAGCCCTCACTTCCAAAGCTTTCCAGGCAGCTGTTTGACCTGTCTGAGCCACAACTAGCTGGGACTCAATCAGTGTTTCCCCAACAAAATATCGTTTCTTCTCCTGCCAGTGGTGGTATGGGGAGGGGGTAGGAATGGGGAGGAAATTCATGATCAAATACATTTTAGAAGTAGTGCATATACTATCCCCTGGGATCACAATTTACATAGTATGTCTGTGCATGCAATGAGAATTTCTGAATCCTGACCAAGTACCGAGGAACTTTACTTCTCCTACTGTAAGTATACAATAAATACAGATTGCGCTTTCCTAGGGAGTTAACAAAGCAGGTCAAATTATTAGAGGTGACTAAGGAAGGGAGATGGGGAAAATTTATTTTGGCTCATACTAAAGGCTCCAAGAAGTTCTAAATTAAGAAATTTAGATTAGCTTTGTTTAGCTTTGTTCACCCAGCATTTCCTAAAATGTTTGTTAGTTGCACACCTATTTTCATATCGTAGAATGATGTGTACATGGGACACAGTTTGGGAAATGGTGTACTATTTCTCCAAGGTGTCTAGGTTTAATGACTATAATTCCTGATTTGTCCAACGCTCACTTTCATCCTCTCCCTGGAGCATGTTGTGAAGTTACAGTGTACACTGGCTAGACAAGTGTCACTCGACAAATATTGATTGAAGTTTTGCCTTTTCAAGTTAGATACTGTAAAAGAAGAAGAAAGAAGGGAACTTACTGTCCAGTATGTAATTTACAAACACACGTAAGTAACTTTGATACAAGGAAGGCAGTGCTATCAGGAGGTGCATATAGATAAGCTACAGACAGTTTAGGGTAGTGGTTCTCAGAGTACTGGCCGTCCCAAGACCAGCATCTCCTGCGAACTTGTTAGAAAAGAAATTCTCAGCCCCTACCCCAGATCAATGGATCCAGAATCTCTATGGTGGAGCCCTGCAATGTGAGCTTTAGCAAGTCCTACCATGTTTCCGACATTTGCTAAAGTTTAAGAATCGCAGCTTTAGATGTGGAGCTCACTTTTGGATGGGGGGGGGGGGTATCTCCAGGATTGCTTCATAAAGTATGTGGCATTTTAGCTAAATCTAAAAAGATGGAAAAGAATTATAGGCATGAACAAGTAGAGACCTGTATTATAAAGGAAACAATAGCAACGAGATAAATTCACAGTAGAGATCTGAGGTCTAATTTTAGCTTTTTTACTGGAGAGCTGTGTGACCTTGTCCAAATTACATAACCTCTTTTGGTGTGTTTCCTCAACTCTAAAAGTGGGTTGTTGGATGAAACAATTTTATGATCCTTGTGTCTGTAAAACTCATTGGGTTTCCTTGCCTCTGGTTTAGTATATCATAATGTCATCTGAGTAATGGCATGACATGAATTATTTGTGATGCAAATGCTTAGTGTATTATCCTGTACACTCTCTAGATACAATGATTTGTATTAAGAAAACTACACAGTAAACATTTTTCCTACTTTTCAGGCAGCCATTAGCATCAGCCAGAGAGTAAAACTTTATTCCCAAGTGTGTCATACAGCCAGTCTATAACTGATTCCAGGAGCAAGGACCCAGAACATAAAGTAGTGCCATGAGGATGGTAATTTAAGCCATATCGAAATATGCTGCTCTGGAAGATAGGGCTTAGCAGTATCTGGCTGTGCTGGGGCTCATCATTGCAAGGAGAAATCCTGCTAGAACTTGTCAGGAATTAAAGGCCAAATCTGAGGAGTAGCTCCCTAATGCAGCTATAGTTTCCTAAGTTTGAGAGTGTACACTCAGGAGTTGGGAATGTGTTACAGAGCCTTGGCAAGAACCCTTAGCCTATGTTACCATGCAAAAGACCCCTCCCTGGCTCTGACCCCAACCCATGGCAGGAGCCTGGGTCTGTGGAAAGGTATCTTTCCTATGAGGGATGGACTACCCCATGGATTGTCTTCCTCTTGACCTCTTATCCTCAGCCCAGTTTTCAGTTATTTTCTACTTCGTATCCCTTCTTCTGAACACCTTAATAATTATAGTGCCAGTACATATTTGTGAAACATTTACTGTGTGCCAGACACAGTTGTAAGCCTGTTTCATGAGACTGGGAACTGGTATAATCCCTGTTTTAAAGATAAGGAAACTGAGACTTAAAAAGCTTTAAGTGTTACCCCAAGGTCACCCAGCCAGTAAGTGGCAAACCTCTATTCAAGTCAGATATCTCTGACCTTTGGGTCTCATGGAGTGATCCTTTGCTTTTAGTAAAGAAGACATCCTTTCCTTTTCCTTCCATGTGGCTTCTCTTGTTGGAAAAAAAAAAAATGTCAGTGCAGGTTGTAAATTTCCTCCATTATCCCTCTCTTGTGACTCACAGATTTTGCCCTCTCTAAATACTGCCTCAGTTAATGATATTAATAGCCAGCAGTTGTATACTTACCACGTGCCATTGACTATTTTAGGTGCTTTATATTTATTAACTCAAATCCAATTTGGTAGGCAGTATCATTCTCATTGTGTAGTCAAAGAAACTGAGACACAGACAGGTTAAATAGCTTGCCCAAGGTCACACAGCTACTAAAGAGCAGTGCTAGGGACGTCCCTGGTGGCGCAGTGGTTAAGAATCCACCTGCCAATGCAGGGGACACGGGTTTGAGCCCTTGTCTGGGAAGATCCCACATGCGGCGGAGCAACTAAGCCCGTGCGCCACAACTACTGATCTTGTGCTCTAGAGCCCGTGAGCCACGACTGCTGAGCCCGCCTGCCACAACTACTGAAGCCTGCATGCTTAGAGCCCATGCTCCACAACAAGAGAAGCCACCGCAATGAGAAACCTGCGCACTGCAATGAAGAGTAGACCCTGCTCTCCGCAACTAGAGAAAGCCCGTGTGTAGCAACGAAGACCCAACACAGCCATAAATGAATGAATGAATGAATGAATGAATGAATGAATAGCTAGCTAGCAGTGCTGGGATTCAAACCCAGGCAGTCATGCACCAGAGTGTGTTTTCTAGAACCAGTGTACACAGGGCGTTTGTGTAGGTTTCAGACACAGTCACAGCACACCTGAGCCGTGACTGACCTTCCCTTTGCAGTTCGAACATAAGGCATCTTCATCAAGGATGCCTGTAAAGCGGCGACCCTTCAGAGACTGACTTTGTTCTTTGTTTCACAGGCTGTCATAGCACATTCCCCAAGCATCATCTCTGGCTTACAAAACCCTTTGAAAATCTGTAAGATACGAAGAGATGGAGTAAAAATAGAATGCTTTTCTAAGATGCTGTTTCTACTGTTCAGATATCCCAGCTGTTTAAAGAGGCCAGCTTACTGATGGCAAAATACAGCTTCCCCAGGTTACCTAAGCAAGTAGAGGCACTCCAGGACTCCACTGAGTCAAGGCACTCCCAGAGAGGTGGCCTTTGTAAGAGCTGTTCATTGCCCTGAGGTCTGTGGTATTTTTTTCATCCCTGGAAAGAAAATCCACATGCCCTTCTACATCCCAGGCTGAGAGCCCCTCTATCTGAGTGGGCAGGGCCGGATGGTGAGGCATGCTGGACTGCTTCTGGAAAATAAATGTCTCGAAGATTGATGACTTGATGATCTCTTTGGAGATGATATCAAAAATTATTGATTATGTTACTAAGTCGTAGAAAATAGGCTCCGAGGTTGGGAACTAAGTGCTTTCTTTAAAATAATCCAGAAGCAGTAAAATAAATCAATGTGTAGAGCTTCTCAAACACCATCACTATCATATTGGCTTCAGAAATAGCTTGGCTTCAATGTGGAAAAAGCAGGACTCTTTTTTTAAGAAAACATCTTAACAGTCATCTTGGCATACTAAAAAAAGGAAGCCAAAAACTAATTCTAGTACTTACTTTGCAGAATTTTAAAGAATTTCTCACTTCTAGCACTTGTTTATTTTCTAAATTGATGGAGAAAACTTCAAGGTTTTGAAATAATTTGTGCCATATAAGACTTTTTTTTTTTTTTCAAAAATAAAGATACCAAAACCTCATGAGATATTTTTTTGGTTTTAACAACTGAAGCCAACAAGCTCAGTCCTGCTCAGGTTTTTTGGAGTTAAATCCAGATTTCAGAGCACAATAATACAATTCCATTTCAGCCTGGTTTGAAGTCTTTTCATTTGCATTTAAGACCACTGATTCTGCTTTATAAGAAAAGTATTCCAGCAGTGTATCTTGCTGAAAGAAAAACTGAGTATGCAAAAGTACTGATTTTCAAATAGTTAACATGAATGATGTTTTTCATATTATGACAGCATCCTGTATTTTGAAGGATTCACCAGAAGGGTTTGTAAAAGTAATTGTCCCCCAGGGCACTTCAATGTTTACTTATAAACAATTAACTACTTAGAGGAGGCAGTAACACTAGGGAGACTAATAAGATGTCAGAAAACAAAGATGGCTGCAAAATGTTGATAAACCACAGAGCTAAAATTGTAATATAACTCAAAGGAAAACTAATTCAATTGATACACATTTCCATTTGGTATCAGCTCGAACCTGGGAGATCTGAGACCTCCTGTTAGGGAATCTCTTCCTCTTTATGGGCCTCAGTTTCCTCATCTGCAAACTCAAGAGATTGAAACAGATGTTCTTTAAGGCTCCTTTGAATCAGTATAATTTCTTGATTCTGTTTCCTGAAGTAAGAAGTGCTTATTTTGGGGATTTGGAAACTGAGCATGTTAAAGGCTTCTGGGCCTCTGTTTACTTCTGTACCTTAATATTCTGTTCAGCAAACCAGTATTGTATGCCTCCTACGTGGTATGTGGTTGGTGGTACACGCCGGACTGCATGCTGGGAATAGAGTGGTGCCCAAGTTCGGCTCAGCCCATCAGGTTTCCGTCAATCTGGGATTAGGGTGGGGATGGGGGACAGACTAAGAAAACTTCAAATGAACTGAATTTACCATTGGAATGGTTTTCTTCTCTGGTGACCAAAGAGTCTAGACTCCTTGGGCTAAGTATTGGTGAAACCACAGGAGTGCCCTGGGTGTAGACTAGTGAGTGGGAAACGAGGAAGAAACTTGCTTTGAAAAAAAAAAAAAAAAAAAAAAAAAAGAAAAGAAAAGAAACTTGCTATGTATTTCCCGGGAGATGCTGGGAGTAACCTGTTTGCTACCTTAAGAGAGTGCACATGCCTTCGGTCATCCTCTTTTAAAAACCTTGTCTCCTTCCACTATGTTCATAGGGAACCTAAAAATACCTCTTCTACTTTGGAGCATTCTCAGATGATTAAATAAAAGAATCTCATGTGTCATACAGGTTCTTATCAAAGCTTCTGCTGGTTTCTATCTGTGGTCTCTACAGAGGGCTCTGTCACTCCCATCTTTCAGCTGAGTGTCCTCCACAGAGAGGCACCTCCGGTCGCACTGGTCCCCTGGGGTTCACTCTCCTGAATCTTCTGCATCCAAGCTGCTGCTTTGCACACAACTTAGCACATGGGGCATTTCCAAAGGCCAGCCAGCCAGAGGAACTGCATGTGAAATTAACTTCTTTTATAAAAAGTCATCCAATCTTTCTGCTTTTCATTTTTATTGTCTATTCTTCTTACAAAATCCCTATAGTAAACTGTACTCTTTCTACCCACCTACTCAGTGTTTCCTTGGTACTTCACCAGGTGACAGCAGCAAGGCATATTTCCTCCTCAGTTGGAACCAAGCACATGTAGGCCCTGAATTTCACTTATGAGAGTCTCCTGTAAGGCAGAGTTGGGGGGAAAAAAATGAGAAAATGTGTGGGGTGTGGAGAGAGTCTGCTACTAGGAAAATGAGGTTTGATGTTCTCATCTAAAAAAGGGTATAATAGCATGTGCCTTGCCAACCTTGGA
The DNA here is from genome assembly GCF_026419965.1 of Kogia breviceps. Lineage (NCBI taxonomy): Eukaryota > Metazoa > Chordata > Mammalia > Artiodactyla > Physeteridae > Kogia > Kogia breviceps. The sequence continues at coordinate 49,604,460 of NC_081316.1, read as the reverse complement.
TATTTTTATAAACTACAAAGATATCTTTGTAGACGCTGAAAGTCCATAGGGGATTTTTTAGCTTGCAGCCAGTGATTGCAACTAGTTTAAACCCAGAATGGAGATCAGATAGAGAGGACGTGTGGGTTTTATGCTTTTCCATCAATGGTAAATACTGACTAGTTCAACAGAATGAAATTATGTCACATGTGCTTCTAGGGAACCTTGATTATTTCATTCTTGCTTATAGATAATTTAGGGAGAATAGTGGTGTGGTAGGAAAAAGCATGCCTTTTAGAGCAAGAAAGACCAGGGTTTGAGATCCTGCTCTGCTACTTACCAGCTGGGAGACATTGGTTGGGCCAGTGCTCCAACTAAGTGGGTTAACTTTTCTAACTTTCAGTTTTCTAACATGGAGTTGGGTGAAATCGTACTTAGGGTTTTGTGAGGATTAAATGTAACAAAAGGGCTAAGTCACAGTGTGCCTGCTAAAGGATTCATTTCCTATCTCCTCTTCTCTCCCATTCTGTTTCCTATAGAAGAGACGGAGAGAGGAAATGGGAAGGTCTGATGAATATGTCTTGGTGGAAGACGAATACATTTGGTTGTTCTAAAAATCTGAGCCATCATGGTATAAATAGACTTAGCTCTTCCCTGTTAAATAGCATTTCCCCTCTCTATTTTTAAAGCACTTGACAGATTTTAGAGTTAAAATAGGAAAATGTTTTGATAATCTACATAGTCATAGAGCTGTGGTCACTTGGAAATTTAATAGTGGCTGATAAAAACAATTGGAAGTAATTCCTTCAATTACTCTTCAGAAAATAAATCTCTTGTCACGCTTTTTTTTTTTTTTTTTTGGCGGTACGCGGGTCTCTCAGTGTTGTGACCTCTCCCTTTGCGGAGCACAGGCTCTGGACGCTCAGGCCCAGCGGCCATGGCTCACGGGCCGAGCCGCTCCGCGGCATGTGGGATCCTCCCGGACCGGGGCACGAACCTGCTTCCCCTGCATCGGCAGGCGGACTCTCAACCACGGCGCCACCAGGGAAGCCCTCTTGTCATTCTTTAAATTTTTCTTGCACAAAATCTTTCTTACCTCCCTTGCTCTGAGTGGCACAGTCCACTTGTGAATATCCCTTAGCTCATGCAACTCCTCAGGGTTGGTCCTTCCTGCTTTGTTTGTTACATGATTTGTTCATCCTCATGGTAGTAGATTATGCCTTAATCTTGATCAGTTTAAAAGTCAACACAACAGAAGATGGTGATACCTTGAAAACATTTCTTTAAAGATCATAGTTATAAAAGTAATTACACAACCATAGATGAACAATGTTAACTGAAGAAATATTAGAAAATGCAAAGATGCCCCCAAACCCACAACACAGTTAATTCATGTTAAATGTAAAAATGCAGTTGTATATATAAATGTTTAAATAATAATAGAATGATATCCTATATACATACTGTTTTATGATTTTTTTAAAATTTAACATTACATCTTACTTCACCGGAAAATATACATCTTTTTATCATTATTTATTTATTTTTTAAATCATTATTTTTAATGGCTTCATAGTATTTTGTTTTATGAAATGTGCCACAAATTAATTGCTTCTCTACTGATAAGCAGTTAATATCGTTTCAATCTTTTGTATTTTAAACTGTGCTCTAAATGTACAATTGTCTAATTATTTCCATAGGATAATCGCCTAGAAGGTAATTTTATGTCAGAGGTAAATGCACTTTTTAAGGCTTCCAGAACATATTTCTAAATTGACCTTCGGAATGTAAGAAATCTTCTACCAATGAACAATGCTATCAGCAGTGTAAAAGTGTCATTTAAAAAAAATAAAGTAAGATCAATTTAAATCCTAGTGGTTTTGAATTCCTTGTCATCTAGTAGTGGTAAGGATTCTAATTTTTTTCTCATTGACGTTTTAGTAAAAAGATTTTATAATAAAGTTTTTAAAAAGCACTCTTTTATAACAGTTATTTTCTGTTCCTTCTCCCATGTTCCTCTAGGTTAATGTATCTTTTCTCTCTCTCTTTTTCCCCCTCCAGGATGGAAGTATGATGTGATGGATATGACTATGGGGTACTGTGTAGGTACACGGCCTCCCTCTTGCCTCATCCTCCTGCTTCTCAAGCTTTTGGCCACTGTCTCTCAGGGGCTGCCGGGGACCGGGCCCCTTGGTTTCCACTTCACACATTCCATTTATAATGCTACCGTGTATGAGAACTCGGCAGCAAGGACCTACGTCAACAGCCAGAGTAGAATGGGCATAACCTTAATAGATCTGTCCTGGGACATCAAATACAGAATAGTGTCTGGAGATGAAGAAGGCTTTTTCAAAGCAGAGGAAGTCATCATTGCAGATTTCTGTTTTCTCAGAATAAGAACTAAAGGTGGCAATTCTGCCATATTGAATAGGGAAATTCAGGACAATTATTTATTGATAGTAAAAGGTTCTGTTCGAGGAGAAGATTTGGAAGCATGGACTAAAGTGAGCGTACAGGTTTTAGATATGAATGACCTGAGACCCTTATTTTCACCCACAACCTACTCTGTTACAATCACAGAAAGCACACCTTTAAGGACTAGTGTTGCCCAGGTGACAGCAACAGACGCAGATATCGGTTCCAATGGAGAATTCTACTACTATTTTAAGAACAGAGTTGATCTCTTTTCAGTTCACCCCACGAGTGGTGTCATCTCTTTAAGTGGACGATTAAATTATGATGAAAAGAATAGGTATGATCTGGAAATTTTGGCTGTGGACCGGGGGATGAAGCTCTATGGAAACAATGGAGTGAGCAGTACTGCAAAGCTTTACGTTCACGTTGAACGAATAAATGAGCACGCTCCAACTCTCCACGTGGTCACTCATGTTCCTTTCTCACTGGACAAAGAGCCCATATATGCGCTGGTGACAGTGGATGACCTAGATGAAGGAGCCAATGGAGAGGTTGAGTCTGTTTCCATTGTGGCTGGGGATCCTTTAGATCAGTTCTTCCTGGCTAAGGAAGGAAAGTGGATGAATGAGTTCAGGATTAAGGAGAAGAAGCAGGTTGACTGGGAGAGCTTTCCCTATGGCTACAATCTCACTCTTCAAGCCAAAGACAAGGGGTCACCTCAGAAATTTTCAGCAGTAAAGATAGTCCACATTGCCAACCCCAAAAGAGTCACTGTCCCAGTTAGGTTTGAAAAAGAAACGTACGATGTGAGCATTAGTGAATTTTCCCCTCCTGGTGTTGTGGTTGCTATAGTAAAATTAAGTCCCGAACCTCTAGATGTGGAATACAAATTATCCCCTGGAGAGGATGCACAGTACTTCAAAATTAATCCTCGGTCAGGTCTGATCGTCACAGCACAGCCACTGAATACCATTAAGAAGGAGGTTTATAAACTGGGGGTGACAAATAAAGAAGGAGATTTAAAAGCACAAGTCACCATCAGCATAGAAGATGCAAATGATCACACCCCAGAATTTCAGCAGCCACTGTATGATGCTTTTGTGAATGAAAGTGTTCCAGTGGGAACAAGCGTTTTGACAGTTTCAGCTTCTGATAAGGATAAAGGAGAAAATGGGTACATCACCTATAGTATTGCCAGCTTGAATTTGTTGCCATTTGCCATTAACCAGTTTACAGGTGTTATTAGCACAACTGAAGAATTGGATTTTGAATCCTCACCAGAAACATACAGGTTCATCGTCAGAGCCTCTGACTGGGGTTCACCGTACCGCCATGAAAGTGAGGTCAATGTGACTATTCGAATAGGAAATGTCAATGACAACAGCCCTCTCTTTGAAAAAGTGGCTTGCCAGGGAATTATTTCCTATGACTTTCCAGTTGGGGGCCATATTACAGCTGTCTCAGCGATTGATATCGATGAACTGGAACTTGTAAAGTACAAAATCATCTCCGGAAATGAACTTGGTTTCTTTTATTTAAACCCAGACTCTGGTGTTTTGCAGCTTAAAAAGTCACTGATGAATCCTGGCATTAAAAATGGAAATTTTGCCCTTAGGATTACAGCCACCGATGGGGAGAATTTTGCGGACCCTATGTCTGTTAACATTTCAGTCCTGCATGGGAAGGTGTCTTCAAAGAACTTCAGTTGCCGAGAAACTCGTGTGGCTCAGAAGCTGGCCGAGAAACTACTCATTAAGGCCAAAGCAAATGGGAAGCTGAATCTGGAAGATGGATTTCTTGACTTTTATTCAGTTAATAGGCAGGGGCCACATTTTGACAAGTCATTTCCTTCTGATGTGGCCGTGAAGGAGAATCTGCCAGTTGGTGCTAACATCCTGAAGATTAAAGCCTATGATGCCGACTCTGGCTTCAATGGAAAGGTGCTATTTACAATATCTGATGGGAATACGGATAGTTGTTTTAATATTGATATGGAGACCGGGCAGCTTCAAGTCCTTATGCCCATGGATCGAGAACACAGAGACCTCTATCTCCTTAATATCACTATCTATGACTTAGGTAATCCACAAAAGTCCTCGTGGAGGTTGCTCACCATCAATGTGGAGGATGCTAATGACAATAGCCCGATATTTCTTCAAGACAGTTACTCAGTTAACATTCTTGAAAGTTCAAGTATCGGCACTGAGATTATTCAAGTGGAAGCCAGAGACAAAGACTTGGGTTCTAATGGTGAAGTGACTTACTCAGTCTTGACAGATACACAGCAGTTTGCCGTCAATAGCTCCACTGGAATCGTGTATGTAGCTGATCAATTGGACCGGGAATCCAAAGCAAACTACTCTTTAAAAATAGAAGCCAGAGACAAGGCAGAAAGTGGCCAGCAGCTGTTTTCGGTTGTCACCCTGAAGGTTTTCTTGGATGATGTCAATGACTGCTCTCCGGCTTTCATTCCCAGTAGCTATAGTGTGAAGGTTCTTGAAGATCTCCCCATTGGCACTGTCATTGCTTGGCTGGAGACCCATGACCCAGACCTGGGACTGGGGGGTCAAGTGCGCTATTCTTTGGTCAATGATTATAATGGGAGATTTGAGATAGATAAAGCAAGTGGCACCATCCGCCTGAGCAAAGAGCTCGACTATGAAAAGCAACAGTTCTATAACCTCACCGTTCGGGCCAAAGACAAAGGGCGGCCTGTGTCTCTGTCATCCGTTTCCTTTGTTGAGGTGGAAGTGGTGGACGTCAATGAAAACCTCCATACTCCCTATTTCCCAGACTTTGCTGTTGTCGGATCTGTAAAAGAAAACTCACGGATTGGAACAAGTGTGCTGCAGGTTATTGCCCATGATGAGGACTCCGGGAGGGACGGAGAGATCCAGTACTCCATCAGGGATGGCAGTGGTCTTGGAAGGTTCAACATAGATGACGAGAGTGGTAAGTTTCATATTTTGTGCCAGAATTGTTTCTCTTCTCATGAATTGTCAACATTGGAAAAGTGAATGGCTATTCTTGCACTCAAATGGAATGACAAATGAGGTTGCATTTGGTGCAGAGGTGATGCAAGTAAAAGCTTTTCTGCAGAATGCATTGACTTGTAAGAAGACCTGTTTATACAGTGATAGCCAATGGTTTTCAGTGGGAGTCCCTGGTTTTTGTTTTTCTTGTTCAGCATTGCCATCACCATGTTATCTTTCAATAAGTGTAAATAATTGTCACCTCTGTTGAGGGCACTTCACCTTCACTAAATAAAGTAAATTACATTTGAATTGGCTTTAAATTAGAAGTGTGAAATGGATTTTCAAATGGATCTTATATACCAGTCTTTCCCTTTATAGTAAGGCTTTTCTAAAGTGATGTTGCATTAGTTGCTTGGTCTCTTGTGTTTCCCAGGCACATCTGGCCCTTGAATGACAGGCATTTGCACTGTATCGGTCCCATTAATGCATGGAGGCAACCTTCTACAAATGTTTTCATGATAGACTAGAGGAGGCATGTTGTGGCTTTTATTTATTTAAAAAATGGTTTTAAGATTTTATCTGTAAGGATTTACCTTTTACAGAAACACTTTAAAATATGGGACAAAATAGTCCCAATATTTTCGTTGTCCCCTACCTGTTTATTTATACACTGTCATAGATACAGATATAGATTTTATTTCTATTCTTATTATTGTCATTATTTGCCTTTAAATGTACAGATGCTTGGATACCTGCTTGTGTGTGTGTGTGTGTGTGTGTGTGTGTGTGTGTGTGTGTGTGTGTGTTCCTTGATCGACACAGTGCCTTTTTCTAGTTTTCTCTAGATTGTACACATCTCAAGATGGGCTGTGTCTTCTCTATTCCTGTGTGAATTGTACTATTAGCACTTTAGAGTTTTGGGGCACATTAGTATCCAGTAAATCATTTTCTACAACACTCACAGGGTGTTTTGTTCCCAGGAATGATGATGATGATGATGGTGAAGAAAACAGATAGTGGGAAGGTATCATCATAGGGATACTAGTTGTACATTAATTATATTAGAAAAAGGGTTTGAGAAAGTATTAAATATTGGATAGGAGTTACATAACTATGTATACTGCCAAAAATTTAAACTGTAAATTGTAAATTTTTGGTATAAATGGTTTCTCATTTTGGCTGGTGTAAATTGTAAAATTGATCTCCATAGCCATAATGAAGGAAAAGGTAAATGTCAAGAAAACTGGGTTCTGATGTAGAGATATACTCTATCTTATTATATATAACTTGTCATTTGATTAGAATATATTTTTACCTTTGAAGTACAAAATGAGAAAGAAAAAGTAGTAACCTTTACAGGGTGTCTATTCTATGCTAATACTTTACTATTAATAATAATGACTTCATTGAGTACTTGTAATAGACAACACACCATATGAAGGGTTTTATAGTCAGGTCTTATTTAATTCTCCCAACAGCCCCTCCAGAACTAATACTCATCAACTCATGAACTGATGTTCAGAGAAGATACATAACTTGGAGCCTGGTTTCAAGTTTAGCTCTGAGTAACTGCAGTATACACTGCTGTCTCCCATCTAAAGACAAGTATGGGCTTCCTTGCATGTTCCTAGATACACATGAATTTGGTGTTGATCTAACATCTTTAAGGCAATAAAGTGTTAAACGGGTTTCAAAGTCCTTACAATCCTGGGCTTGTTGGCTGATGGCACCAGCCATTAATCACCTTCCTTCTTCCTCACAGCCCCACTGTTTGTGTGGCTCTTCAGTGTGAGAAGCTTACCTTTGGGACTCAGGTGGATGTAGGTAGGTAGGTCAACAGGAAGGTGTTAGGCTGAATCATTAACAACTGCAACCTTCATGACTACATCAAGCCACAATGAGTTGTTTTCATTAGTTTCATCTTTCTGTAGCTTGATGCAGGGAAGAGCGGGAGCAATTTGGTGAGAGTGGCCTAGATTTTCCATGTTTGTACCGTGCTATTTTGTTCTCATCTTGTGTGTTATTTCAGAAAATGTGTGTATAGTCATCTGATGATGTAGCTGCTTTTATAATTCTTTACATAAAAGGAATTATTTTTACTGAAGTACAGTTGATTTATAATGTTGTATTAGTTTCAGGTGTACAGCAAAGGAATTCAGTTATATATATATGTGTGTGTGTGTGTGTGTGTATGTATATGTGTGTGTATATATATACATATTCCTTTTCAGATCCTTTTGCATTATAGGTTATTTGAAGGTATTGAGTATAGTTCCCTGTTCTATACAGTAGGACCTTGTTGTTTATCTACTTTATATATAATAGTGTGCATCTGTTAATCCCAAACTCCTAATTTATCCCTACTCCCTTTCCCCTTTGGTAACCATAAGTTTGTTTCCTATGTCTATGAGTCTGTTTCTGTTTTGTAAATAAGTTGATTTGTGTTTTTCTTTAGATTTCACATATACGTGATATCATAGGATATTTGTCTTTGTCTGACTTACTTCACTTAGTATGATAATCTCTAGGTCCATCCATGTGGCTGCAAATGGCATTATTTCATTCTATTTTACTGCTGAGCAATATTCTGGTGTGTGTGTGTGTGTGTGTGTGTGTTTATACATATATATACACCCCACATCTTCTTTATCAGTTCATCTGTCTATGGACATTTACGTTGCTTCCATGTCTTGGTTATTGTAAATAGTGCTGCTGTGAGCACTGGGGTGCATGTATGTTTTCAAATTAGTGTTTTTGACTCCAAGAGTTTGATGTCTTTTGCCTCTGTTGTAAAAACAACTTCGTACATTGCATTGTTTCCTTATATGCTGGATTGTATAAAATAAGTTTTGCCATGAGTGATAATAATGCCACTTTCATTTTGACATTGCTTTGTGACTTAAAAATCTCTTTTCTTATGACATCAACTCCCTTGGGGTAACAAATAGCTAAGTGCGTTGTGCAAACCCACATACCCATTAGAGGATTTAGATCTAGAACCAGCCCTCCTCAGTCCTAACTCAGTGCTCTTTTCTTTGCATTCATTACCCATGTTTCTGATTTACTTTCCTAGAGAATTATTCATTTTTAAAACCATAGTGACTATTTATTTTCCTCCTTTTTTTCTGAATTTTATTTTATTTTATTTTTTTATACAGTAGGTTCTTATTAGTTATCTGTTTTATACATATTAGTGTATATATGTCAATCCCAATCTTTTTCTCCTTTTAATTTCATTTTGTTTCCCTCTTTTAGGAAGTAAAACTATCTTTTTCTCTAGGTTATAGGAAAAAAGTTTCAACTTAATGTTGAAATTTTTATGAAGATTAGAATTTCCATATGGTAATATCCTTAACCATCTTCCTTCTGTCTCACTTCTTGCAGATTTTAACATCCCAGCCCAAAAAGCTGATGAGGAATGATTGCCTGGACTTGTGCCACGGGGATGCTAGGGTTAGGGAGAAGTTTGGCAAATGTATGTCCAACAAGAGAAGCCATCACCATGGCACTATTGGGTTTGCGTTACTGTTGAATGATGAATCAGCTCTTTGCCTCCAAGCTCGAAAAATCATGGCTTGAGCTGCTGGTAGAATGAGTGGTTGTTTAGCCCTACAGCGGTCACTGGGTCTTAAGTTCGGACTCTCTTGTTTCATATGACCCCTTGGGCATAATAAAACGGCCTAAAGTTGTTGAAGTTTTCATCTTTCAAGAACCTTAAGTCATCCGCAAAGGTTCTGTCATGGCTTGCCTTGTTTAATGAGTCTAAACTTATGCATGCACATGAATCAGCTGGAGAGTTTGTCAGCAGTGCAGATCCCCAGGTCTCATTCCCAAAGATTCTGATTCAGTTGGTCTGGGATAGGAGCTGAGGGATCTTCATTCAAGCACTCCAAAGTGGTCCTTCTGTGTGTGGTTCAGAAACACTACCCTAAATTTACCTGGGCTCCTTAGAGTGTGTCTATCAGATTATATCTTTTCTGTAAAATCCTGTTCCTTATTCTTTGGAAAGGCAGGGAATTGAGCTCATATTTTAGATAAATTTCTTTTCTAGTCAAATTTTCCAATCCAAATAAAATTTCTGTTATTCATTAGTGGTGATAGTTTTCTGAATGCCTTCCCAATGGATCAAAATCTATTTCTGTGCTTCAGTAATTGCAGTGCTCCTGTTTTGTGAGACAGCTTATGCTGGGATTAGTTGATCCATTTAGTAGTTTTATGTTCTTGACCTTTTTGGAGCTCAGTGAACAAAACCATACCTTTGAAATTCTTTACCATGCACGGGCATTTAATAAATGTTTAATAATGTTCACAGTAAATGGATTAACTGAGGGGCCCCCAACTACAGTGGATTTGACGACGATTTAAATGACCAGTCTGGAAGATGCAATTTAATCTTTTTTTTCCTTCACAAAGAATGCATTCTTATTCTTTGACATGATAGGAATGCATATTCTTGACTACTCAGAAGTCTTAGAAGGTTTATACAGAACACACTGTACATTTTAAACAGTGGTTTTCTATTAGATTCTTTTGTAAACTGCAAACTTGAGCAATGACTTCACTGTTTTATTTACCTGGTGTTAAAGAAGTATTTAATCCAGATAAACAATTTCCAGTTTAGCACATTAATCATGGGTAATTAGGAAGATATTTTACCATCCATTATTACTAATTATATTATTTCTTCCATTTATCAAGTACCTATTGTGTGCTAAGCACTATGCTAGGTGCTTTGTGAGTACTTTCTAGTTGTCACAGTAATCCAGCACGGTGAGGTTCAGTGAGTTTTGCCCAAACAGGGTCAGGCATCTGGAAGTTGTTAGAACTGGATGCTCTAGTGCAATGGACTCCAAATCTCATGTCAGTTCCCCTCTTTTCCATTGCAGTGTGCCGTAATAACCTTGCTAAGCATATGTATTAGTCAGATTTTTTCTGTATTATTACTGCATAACAAACAATCACAAAATTTCAGTGGCTTATAAAAGCAGACATTTTTTTCTTCTTGCTCTTAAGTCTGGGAAGACAGTTAAAGTTGTTGCAGGCTGTAGATTGAGTTACGATCTGTTCTACATGTGTTTCCTACTTCAGGACCCAGGCTGAAGGGAGTACTCACTGTCTAGGATGTCATGTTCTCGAAGTCATATCAGGAGTGCAAGAGGCCGATGGAAGTTTGCGGTGCCTCTTAAAGCCTCTGCTCAAGACTGACCCACATTCCATTGGCCAAAGAAGGTCTTGGGGCCAAGTTCAATATTGATGTGGGGTACAAAGTAGTACTTCTCTTACAGAGGGGGGGAGGAAGAGGAATGAATAATTACTGAATAATTAATAATAATAATTACTGAATAATAATACAGCCTAACATAGCATGTGACAGCTCTCACTATTGTCTTCATAACTTAACGTTAGTTGGACACTACCTTTGTGGAAGGCACTGGGACAGGCAGTGGTGACACAGAGAGCTACAAGTATCAGACCTGGGCCTTCTATAGTGGGACCAGGATCTTTCAAGCTCTCCAGTGTTGAGATGCTATACTTGATCTTCTATAGGGAGAAGGTTTCATTTCAACAGGTGGCCAGGGAAAGAATAAATACATAGAGCTTTTATTTATTTAGTTCAACTGAAGAATGTTTACTGGCTGTCAGTGCTCAGTCTAATACTCTTTTATCTGAAGACTAATCATTAGAGAGTCAAGAGTGGGTGGATGAAAACCAAGAACGGGAAAATGTGTATTGTTAGAAATTTGAGAAGCTTTTGTCATTGCAGAAATCGGATGTCCCAACACAGATATGGGTAATATCCATAGGATCATGTTTCTTGCATAATGTCATAAAATATAAGCTTCCCTTTTCTGATATTCAGAGGCACCAGAAATCATATTTATTTATTTATTTTTTTTTGGTGGTATGCGGGCCTCTCACTGTTGTGGCCTCTCCCGTTGCGGGGCACAGGCTCTGGATGCGCAGGCTCAGCGGCCATGGCTCACGGGCCCAGCCGCTCCGCAGCATGTGGGATCTTCCCGGACCGGGGCACGAACCCGTATCCCCCTGCATCGGCAGGCGGATTCTCAACCACTGCGCCACCAGGGAAGCCGATATTTTATCTTAGTTGGCTGTTAATCTTTCCAGGTTCTTCTCCCCAAACTTTCCTGTTAAACTCCTTTTTGACAATTTGAGGTGTAAGGCAGACGTTACTCGGCGGCTTTGGTGCAATTCATGATAATTCCAAACTAAATGGTGTTCCCCATCCTCATTCTTTTTTCAAGGTGATATTTTGTCTCCACCCAACTAGGTCAAAAGAGAATCACTGAATTTTGGCTCAAAATTTGCCCCTGGGACCAGAGCAAGTAAAGGAGAGGAATGAAGTTATGATTAAGTGATAGCAGAAACTTTTCTCGGCTCTGGATTTTTAACCTTAGCTCTAGACTTCTTGATCATAATTATTTGAGAGAAATATAATGTTCCCAGAGGAGCCCTGAGCACTCCATAGCATTCAGATGAACGTATAGTTGTCATGTAAATCAGGCCAGAGAGAGGATTAGAAGCTTCTGGAAAATAATGAAGAGCATGTTTTTATTACTCTTTTCAGCATGTGCCTTCTTCTTGACCTTTTTTTCTTAACTGTTGGCTGAAGGCAGTTTAGGTTTTAACAGAAGACTGTTGGTTCAAATCTGTAATTATGCCTGCCTTGTATATCAACTTTGAGCTGCTATTGTCCCTAGGTAACTAGTAAATGATAAAACTAGTGACCATCATAAAGACGAAATCCAAATAGGGTAGGAAGCCAACAACCTAAACTTGTGTGGTCTTTTCTCTGAAGTCAGTCTTCCTTTTATATTTTAATAATAGAAGTTTCCCATGGTTTACCTTGCCCTTCCTGCCAGGGTCATGATTTCCTCAGTGCCAAGTGATACTGAATTATATTTACTTCTTCAGTTAACAAAGAATGAAATTTCAGAGGCCTAGTAAGCAGAGGTTACAAAAACAATCAAATGCTTGCTTCATGTATTAGTGGCTCTCCAGAAGGTAGTGGGATAAATTTACTGTCCTCTGTGACTTCAGATAGCTTGCATCTCATTTCAGTCTTCTAAAAATGTTTTTTTGGCAGGTGTTTTATATGCATGTTGAAGGATACTTTCATTTATCATTACATTTGGAAGGTTTATAGAATTTGATAAATATTTATGCAATGCCGCTACATTCACAGTGTTTCACTGAAAAGAAAATGAAATGAAAATGAAAATGGGCTGCAGCCTGTAGTTTTAGCTTGCCAGTTTTTATGAACGCATGTCTTATCCACATACAGAATCTACAAAGAGTTGTGTGTGGGATTCAACTCAACTTATATTAAATTCTGGGCACTGGTATATAATGATTGAATATAATAGGACTCTCTAAATTTTCCCATTGGACATTGGAGGACCTAGTAGCTCCTCTAGGGCCACGCTCTTTGTGATTAAAGTCACCAATTTTCATTTACATAGCATAGTTAATATTCGAGTTGCTTTTAAAAAGCAGCATGCTAGTGAAAATAGTACCAAGTAAAAATAATATATTGAATAGGAAATATCTTGAGTCAAAAAGTGAATAAATGTTGAAGGAATTAAGATAAGAATTTGAGGTACACACACACCAGCATACACACACACGAACACACAAACAAACACACACACGTTATGGTAAAAACATAAAGGCTTTGTGGTTTAGACCCAAGGTCTATAAAATAGAGCTTAAACCATTTACAGTTTTTCTCCACATTCTTAAAAGTCTGCCTCTTTGCTCTCGCCCTCCACATCTTCCTTCTCTACTTGCCACAGTTATAGTGCACAGATTCTCTGCAGGCACAGTGCTTTGCACTGAAGAAGATGCATAGATCATTAAGTCAAGGATGGGTAGTAGAGACAGAAAAGCAGGTAATTGCAAACCGTGGGATACATAAGTGACACAACGTTAAGTGAGTGCCTTGTGGTGGCCATTCATCATGTTCACTGTGGCCTTAACATCACCCTTTGGCACTGTGGGATGATTTTTACAAATTCCAGTTAGAGACAAGGCAGTCTGAGAGATAACCAGGGCATTAAAGTCAGTTGATGATGATATATAAGCAAGGCTTAATTGTCAAGGAATGCATAACCCCAGAAATGGATCCAGGTTTTGTGAGGCTTAAAGCTCATGCAATTTGGTGTGCCTGCTTTGAGAAAAATTGTAAAAAGTATGACTACAAAAATCTTTGTATTTGTGTAGAATGAGGAAAGAAATCACAGTAACTCATGAGTTTGAAAGCCAACAAACACAAATATCACAAAGCTCAGGAAAAATATAACATTTTGTTGATTGATTGTCTAACACACCTTTCTAATACTTTTTTCCCCTGCATTTTTTGGTTGCCTTTTTTCTTTGATTGCCTCTTATAGGATAATAATCTTGTAATTGTTTCTATTAAAAGTGCAGAAAGATTATTTTTCCTCCAATGTGGTTGGTTGATGTTTGTTTTTTCACTGAGAGTTTAGAAATGTTTCTCTAGAGTCACAGCTTGTTATTGGTAGTGCTATGTGTATTCTCTCCATCGGTGTCAAAGTTGAAAACATCTCTATCAAGTTTATTTCTCATATGAGCTGTTGCAGATCTACTTGCTCTTAATAATAACTGCTACAGGTCTGTGCTCTGTAAACAAAAAACGTCTAGTAATTTCCATGTCTGAGAATCTAATCCACCAAAGGAAAGAACTCATGGTGCACTTATGCTGCATTTCAGGAGAAAACTTTGCAGCTAAACTTTGATTTTGACTCTATAGGCAAGAACCAAATCTTCTAATTACAAGTTTACATGTCTAATGATTGGGGAATTTTCCACAGACTAGCTCCTGGCTCTGTACATTTTGTACCTAGTTTCTCCTTCCCAATGGCCATAATTCTAGTGCTGGCTTCCCCAGGATATGGTCATGTGGTGACACAAGTTCTTTCCCGTCACTTCCATGCTACAATGCTGGGTGTCTTGGTGCAATGGGTAGTAGAAGGGTTTTGGGAAGCCATTCCTACACTGGACAGCTAACAATAATTTGTCTGTACATGGAATTGATGGTGAACCACATAAATATATGCCACTAAATGCAAACCTAATGTATCTTCAACTCATTCTCCCTTAAATCCCTCAGATGCTTACAACTACTTTATCTGGTGATTCAGAGTATAATAGAGGAGAAGTTGAGGGGAAAGAGAAAGAAGTTTTAAATGATTGTGGTTTAGGTATATTACTTTTGCAAAATTTATAGAAATGTGTAACCTTGTGAATCATTGCTAGGGTCCTCTATGGGGCTTGGAAGCTTTGACTTTGATAGCTTCATATTAAATGTGCATCTGCCTTGGAGTGTTGGTAAATGAACATTTTTCTGAAAGAAATTAAGTCTTCAAGATCATTGGAGGGAGGGACTGAGCTGGGCCAGGCCACAAAGGCTAGTCCTGATTTGTAGACTGCCGACCCCTAGTCCAGGTTTACGGTTTTTGTCATTCTCATGTATTGTTGAACCAACAGACAAAACTGTGCAAAGGACATAAGATCACGGTTGCATGTGAGTGGATCTGGCTCCCTGATATCTCCAAGTATCTCAAGGAGGTGCCCTGGAAGTGTGTAGACAAAGCAGCACTTGAAGAGTAAGAAGTCTGCAAGTTCAAAAAATAAAGAGGTTTGAGCTCACTGCCTTTTCTGAGTGGTTGGCTGGTGAGAGAAATGCATTGTTCCTTGGGCCCACTCTCTTTCATAACACCTATTTGGGAATTCACTAGGAAGTATAAACTAGGATCTGGAAGCCAAGGAAAAAGGGTCTTTGAGAGCTGTCCTAATGACAGTCACGAGTTCTTTGGCTTTGACTCATTATCTGTATCCTAAAAGCATGATTTTGAGGTTTCCCCTAAACCATTAGGGGTTTCACTTAATCAGAAATTCAAGATTATTATAAAAGTGTTTTTTGATAATCTAATTTATTGCTGTTATATCGTACATATCAGTAGCACATCACACAATCGGTAATTTCCATCCCCATGGGCTGCTGGCATTGGTAAGATGTTTCTGGAACCTTGATAAAGCCCTGTTATTTTAAAAAATAAATGTTGATTTGAGGTCAGCTTTAATAGGGAATTCTATTCAATAGATATCACATCATATCGAGCCAGCATGAGGCCCTGAGATCTTGAATGAGGCTGTGGTGATACAAAGCAGGGTTAAGGTTTTCTTCCATGTTTGTCTATCCCCTGTTCCCATGCATATCAGCATCTTTCCCCGAACCTGGGTAGCGTTATACATATCTTTCTCACACCCTGAGTATACTTCTAAAGAAATATTTGCCACATGATTAGACTGAATGAGCCTTGAATGGAAAACACGGTGATTAACTTTTACATAACAATTTCATAAAACATTGTCCTGATTGCTAAAAGTGCAGGCGTCGGGGTGTCCCTGGTGGCGCCATGGTTAAGAATCCGCCTGCCAATGCAGGGGGCACGGGTTTGAGCCCTGGTCTGGGAAGATCCCACATGCCGTGGAGCAGCTAGGCCTGTGCACTGCAACTACTGAGCCCGCAAGCCACAACTACTGAGCCTGCATGCCACAACTACTGAAGCCTGCGCACCTAGAGCCCATGCTCCGCAACAAGAGAAGCCACCGCAATGAGAAGCCCGTGCACCACAAAGAAGAGGAT
The DNA here is from genome assembly GCF_026419965.1 of Kogia breviceps. NCBI lineage: Eukaryota > Metazoa > Chordata > Mammalia > Artiodactyla > Physeteridae > Kogia > Kogia breviceps. Next base: position 49,588,401 of record NC_081316.1, on the reverse strand, counting down.
CCCCCACTCGTCACAACTAGAGAAAGCCCGCGCGCAGCAACGAAGACCCAAAGCAGCCAAAAATAAATTAAATAAATAAATAAATAAAAGTGCAGGCATCATCCATCTGTCTGTCAGGTAGTTTTTTTTTTTTTTTTTTTTTTTTTTGCGGTGTGCGGGCCTCTCACTATTGTGGCCTCTCCCATTGCGGAGCACAGGCTCTAGACGCGCAGGCTCGGCGGCCATGGTTCACAGGCCCAGCCGCTCCACGGCATGTGGGATCTTCCCGGACCAGGGTACGAACCCGTGTCTCCTGCATCGGCAGGCGGATTCTCAACCACTGCGCCACCAGGGAAGCCCTGTCAGGTAGTTTTATGTTAGAAGGCAAATAATCAGAATTGGAATAAGTAAGAGTTTCATTTATGGTCACTAAATTCCTGTGTTTCACAGCTAGGGTAGTGTAGATACCCAATGGTGTTAATGCTAAGTCAGAATTCTATATTCCACAGTCATACCACATGACTCAAAAATGTATAATTAGCTAAATTGGAACTTGATAATTTGGTAGAATATGTTCAAGAACCAGAGTGTAAGCAAAAATTGCTATTGGGTGCCTTCTAAATAATCTTTAGAATGAATTTGTTCTGCTATACATGAACTGTTGGGTTTTTACCTAGACCTTTTCTTTTTTCATTAATTCATTTTATCTTATTTATTTTTGGCTGCGTTGGGTCTTTGTTGCTGCGCGCGGGCTTTCTCTAGTTGCGGCAAGCAGGGACTACCCTTCATTGAGGTGTGTGGGCTTTCATTGCGGTGGCTTCTCTTGTTGCAGAGCATGGGCTTTGAGCACACGGGTGTCAGTAGTTGTGACTCGTGGGCTCTAGAGTGCAGGCTCAGTAGTTGTGGCTCACAGGCCTAGTTGCTCCACGGCATGTGGGATCTTCCCGGACCAGGGCTCGAACCCATGTCCTCTGCACTGGCAGGCAGATTCTTCTTTCTTACACTGCACCACCAGGGAAGCCCTTTACCTAGAGCTTTTTAATTTTACTTTGCACACAGTTCTAGGAAGCTAGACTTCTTGATGTATAGTCCTACAGTATTTTAGAAACTGCACAGCAGAGAGATTGCTGTAGGTAGGTATACTAACAACAAAGAGGAATAACCCTGTTCATCAGACAGGGAGAGAAATCAGTGGCTAACCCCCATTGCCACTGGTGTTTATTACGTGCCAGGCATTGAAAAGTATTAACTCATTTACTTTTCACGAGGATTCTGTAAGGTAGGTACTCCTATTATCGACATCTATGGATGAGGAAACAAAAGCTTGATTTTAAATTACTTGTCCAGGGTTTCACAGCTTGTGGTAGAGCAGGGATTTGAATGAGGCAGGCCAGCACCAGTCTGAGCTCTTAATCACTATACCTCAGACACTTTCTGGATGAACAGCCCTAAGTATCTCCTTAAGGGCTGACCCAAAGGGAGCCCATCACTTCATTACCACACAATATAAGAGACGATCATTATAATGAAGAGTCCCAACCATTGTAGAGGCCCAGATTCCCTAGAAAACAGAGCCCAAGGCAAAAATTACAGTACATGCTAATGTTTTATTAAGGGTGCAATCCCAGGGGAACAAGAGCGAGGGGAAAAAAGGAAGCCAGGCCTGAAGGAAGGGAGTCCAAATATAAATTGGTATGTTATTAAGTTAGTCACAGCTTTACAACAAAAACCAGCCTGTTTCTCAGTCACCCTGCCGTCTCCAGGGAGGCCACTTAGAACCTCTGCATCTTGGGCCATTTGGCCTGGAGTTGGAGGGAAGGGCAAGCAATTTTTCTCTTGGCTCTTTCCAATTTTTGACCTCTTATTGGTCAGATCTGCCTCCAGGTGGGGGCATCAACACCCCAACTCTTCTGGGTTGCATTGGGTGTGCTTGGGCCGCTGGTGGGAAAGCCAATACTTTGTGGGTACAGCCTGGTCAGCGTTCCTGCGTTACTGTGAGGGAGCTCATTTTCCTGCTGTAGCACTGTGGGTTCCTCGTAGGAAGCTGGTGAACAATTGAGGCTGTGGGAGACTAGTGGAGCGGACTGAATTGAGTGGATCTTGGTGATGCACAAACAGGGTCTGGGCAGAGAATTGCAATGTATTTGGGAAAGATTTTTCGTTGAAACAAACAAATAAAATCTAAGCAAAATGAAACATAACCCATAAAATTGTGATGCCTACCTGAGCAGATGCTAAGCTACTTACAAAACTCAGTTACACAAAATGACACATTTCCCCATAGCTCTGATTTGTCAGGGTGTTGTGATTCCTGTTTCTCTGGGCCCTGGACTGCTAAGAACTGCATGGGAAGAAGTGCCAGCACTTCATATTCTTTGATTGATGTGGGCAAAACCTCTTTTTAATACCTCTCCTTTCTTGACATCTGAGTGCTATTTCATCAAATGTTTGTGCATGAATTCATGGGCTAGAAATTCAGGGGGAGGTAGAAGAGAGACTAGAAACTGAGGATTTTGTGAGAATTTTATCTGCTGAACTTACTTTCCCATCTTCATTCCTTGTCACAATACAATCATCTTTGTTATCCTCCTCATTGGTATCATCACCACCATCATCTAGCACTTTATTGGAGAGCTTGTTATCTGCTAGATGCTCTGCAGGGTGTTTTATGTACTTGAACTCAGGCAGTCCTCACATTAAACTTATGGGCCAAGGACTCTTATGACCCCAGATTTATGGGAGTGGGAACTGAAGTTTAGAGTGGTTGAATAACTTGCTAAATTTCACAAAGCTAGGAAGTAGCAAAGCCAAGGTTTCAACTCAGATCATCTAACTCCCAGCCCTTGTTCTTGTCCTGACCACACACTGTTCCTGGAGCCCACATGTTTGGGTCCTCTTAGAAAAATGCCTGCCCCACCCCTGCCGCTGCCCTGTGCATCGATTTTCTTATGCGCCTTTTTGCTAGGAGCTTAAAGGGAATATCTACAATATTCAACAATTCATTAAAATAGGCATTGTATATTATAGCATGCAATATATAATATAATGAATATATATAAGCAAAATAGAATATGTACTAAATATAATAATATATAATACAGTATATAATATAAACATAATTATAATATGAAATATATAATGTAAAACAACATAATTTATAATACATACATCATATAGTATTACATGTTATACAAGTTATAATATGTTATGTATTTGGTATTTTCATATATGGTATGTTATTACATATATTGAGCACCTACTATGTGCCAAGCATTGTTCTAGGCAGCAAGCTAGACCAGCGAATCAAATGGACAGAAATCCTTATCCTTTTAACATTCTAATGGAGAAGAAGATAATAATCAAGATAAGTATAACATAATATGTTAGATGGGTTTAAGTGCTAAGCAGAAAAATCATGCAGAAAAATCAGGTGGTGGAGTGTTCCAAAGAAGGCCTCACTAAGAAGATGGCCTCTGGATTAAGTCCTGAAGGGATTTTAGGTGTGGAAACTTATTATTTCAACTTGGAGGAAGGCAAGAAACATGGGGCACAAACTCGGTTCATTGCCACAGACAAACACTGTAACTACTCTTTGTGATTAACAAAATCACTGTTAACTGTAGGAAGAATATAATTTAAAAGACATAATTGTAAATGCAGATTTGTTCAACACAGAAGTATCCTGTTTTAAAGTATTTTCCAGTGACTCAAAAGTCTTGTTGTAAATGTATCGCATCTCAAATTTCCTGGGCTTCCCTGGTGGCGCAGTAGTTGAGAGTCCGCCTGCCAATGCAGGGGACGCGGGTTCGTGCCCCGGTCCGGGAGGATCCCACATGCCGCGGAGCGGCTGGGCCCGTGAGCCATGGCCGTTGAGCCTGCGCGTCCGGAGCCTGTGCTCCGCAACGGGAGAGGCCACAACAGTGAGAGGCCCGCGTACCGCAAAAAACAAAAAACAGAAACAAATCAAATTTCCTTTAACTTCAACGTGCCTACGTCATAAGAGGAAGAACTGTTTCCCTTGTTAATTATATAACTATTTCCCATCTTCCTTCTACAGTCTATCTTTCTGGCACTGTTTCACAGCAACTGTACTTTCATTTTTATCAAATGTATTGTATTAAAACGTGTCCAACTGAGCAGGTGTAATGTCTTAATTGCTGGGAGTGGATCTTGGTTCCTTGCTTGGAGGACTTCTATTCTAGTTGGGAAGATAAGGCATGCGTGCAGGCAAAGTGGAAGTGTTCTGTCCTGTTTAATAAAATAAACATGTACACACCCTGTACCTAAATTACTAATTTTCAAAGAATTGGAGAAATTTAATACACATTCTGCTAAAATTATAATTGAACTGGATTTTTAAAAACTCTTTGATGATTCTTTGGAGCACATTTCACCCAGTGCCCTGCTTTGACATTTGTGGAAGATGAGACTTACTGAGATAAAGTGACTTTTCCACAGCCCCAGAGCTGGTCAGTGGTACCACTGAGCCTTGAACTGAGGACTTGTAAGCATGCACACTGTTTTGCTCAGAGCTGTCTCCATGATTCAGAAGATGCTTTTGATGTCTTAGGTTCTCATCGTTAACCATATTTATTATTGAGGTGTGGAGTTACCGACTTGGCCATAAGCAGACATCACCTTTTACCAGAATGGCTTACACTGGAGTTGACTGTATGTTCACTTTACACTTGTGAAGATTTTTGGTGACCATCCTCTATGGTATTTTACAACTTATTTTACATTCTGTTGTATACTGCCCTAAAAACATCATACCTAGCATTTTAAGCAAAGATGAAACCACACTTTTTTTTTTTTTTTTAAATCACACATGCTCAGTTTTTAGTCATGGAACTCTTGAAATGAAATCATTAGCATATGCAAACACTTTTTCCCAAAGTGGTTTTCTACTCTGCAATTATTATGTTGTTTGGGGTAAGATAAATAAGCCCAACATGAAAACACTACACATTAAAATGAGAAACAGTAGCATTGTCGTTATAAAATATTAGGGAGCTATGAAAAACACAAACAAACACAACGATTCCCCTGTGGCTCCTGGCAGGGTCTGTTAAACACAGTGATACCCGCCCCCAATCCTGGTCCTCTGGCTTCCCTGGGTGAACACTGGGCTGTTGAATATTCTCTGCTGGAATTGACTGCCCAGGCCACTAGTGGGGGTAGGTGAGAGGGAGAGTTTTCTGCCTTCTTTTGTTCTGATCAAACCCAATGCAGTTTCTCCAGCTGTGAGGTCGAATTTCCAGCCCTTAGTAAAATTAAATCATCTGCTTTGTCTAGTACCAGTTCTGATTTCAGGCAGACAGAGCTATAGTGGGAAAGCAACCGTGTGGGTAACACAGAGGTAGTGTTGGCTTTGGGGCAAATAGTTCATCATTCTGGCGACCTTAGATACTCAGTTAACATACAGAGCTTGGTACCCAGGTTTGAGTAGACAGCCTGTCACTTTCAAGAAGATTTCTCTCTGTTGCAGCGGAATCTTTCCTAGTTGGCACATGGGATTCTTAATAAAGATGTTGGAAACAGCAGCCCTGCTATGTTTTGGCTTCTCACCAGAAGCCAAATAAAGATCAGAAGTTCTCTGTCCCTCTCAGATGGATCCTAGCATCTCTCACTTCGGAAAATGAGTGTGGTTTTGTTAGCTTGTGTGTTTCTTGTTATTGTTTTCTATCTTTTAGTGTTTGTGAGGCACTCAGATTTGGCAAAACTTGAATAGACATATGAACCCCACATAACTGTAGTAAGAAATGCAGAACATATTGAGCAGGAGGTTATTGGATTTCCTTTAGTAAGCAAATATATCCTAAGAGGTCATGGGTGAAAATAGCTTTTTATTTAATGAGTCATTTTTACTGGAAGGTAATGATTATGTGCAGGTCGTAAATACAGTGTAAATTCCCTTCAGTGGACACTAAAAACTTTCAATTGTAAGCAGCTTTAAAGGCTTAAGAATGCTGAGGTACAAATTTTCAAACCTGTGCATTCTGTACACATATGGTTATAAAGAAATGAATGAAACCCAACAAGAGTTCGTGCATAGGAACAAATGTTTCTGACCACCATCTGTAGTTGAATACAGCAACTTGAACGAGAACATATAATGTATAATGATAACAAGTTTTAAAGTTATGGTTGCATGTGGCATCTCATTTTATTGTTATAGCATCCTATGAGTTATTACCCTCTCTCCATTTCACAAATGAGAAAAATGAGGCACAAGGAGGTTTGGTGACTTACCCAAATACTTCATATTTCCAGTGTATTATATTGACTCTTCTTGTGTCTATGAATATGTAATTTTAGGACTAACAGTTTGAACAATCTATCTTCAAAGTTTAATTATATTTTTCTTCCAGGAACACTCAACCAGAAATAGGAGTTATTGCTGGTGGATAAACTTAATACCTTATACATGATAATTGTAAAAAATTCAACTGTGCTCCACATTTACCTAGGAAATAAAAACTGTTGTCTAGTCATGTAAAATCATATCTAGACTCTGTATCCTGTATTCTGTCTGTATTAAGATTCTGTTCAGCTGCCCAGAGGGCAGGTGACAAAACTTTTTCAGAACTTTTTATAGTCATACTACCAAGGTATTGAACTGGCTGTTTCCAACTAACACTCTGGGATCAGCTGGTTTTGTTGGAATAGCTGAGCATGCACAAAATTTGGGTGTAGAGGCCCAGCTTGAACTACACCCATCATCTTGGTTCAGCATCAGTTGTGCATTTGTCTTATTCTTTCTGCTTGATTGTAAGCTCCTTGAAGGCAGGATTTATTTCTCTTATTTTCCTTTTTTAAAAAATTGAAGTATAGTTATTTATAATGTGTTAGTTTCAGGTGTACAGTAAAGTGATTCAGTTATATATGTATATATACATATAATATACATGTTTTTTTCAGATTTTCCATTATAGATTATTATAAGATATTGAATGTAGTTTCCTGTATTATACAGTAAATCCTTGTTGCTTATCTATTTTTTTGTGTATAGTAGTTTGTACCTGTTAATCCCATACTCCTAATTTATCCTTCCTCCCCTCCTTTTCCCTTTGGTAACCATAAGTTTGTTTTCTATGTTTGTGACTCTGTTTTGTATGTACATTCATTTGTACGATTTTTTTAGATTCCACACATAAGTGATATCATATAATATTTGTCCATCTCTGCCTGACTTACTTCACTTAGAATGATATTCTCTAGGTTCATCCATGTTGCTGCAAATGGCAGTATTTCATTCTTTTTCATGGCTGAGCAATATTCCATTGTATATATATATACCACCTCTTCAGATGGCCAACAGGCACATGAAAAGATTCTCAATGTCACTAATTATTAGAGAAATGCAAATCAGAACCACAATGAGTCACACTTCACACCAGTCAGAATGGCTATCATCAAAAAGTCTACAAATAATAAATGCTGGAGAGGGTGTGGAGAAAAGGGAGCCCTCCTACACTGTTGGTGGGAATGTAAATTGGTGCAACCACCATGGAGAACAGTATGGAGGTTCCTTAAAAAACTAAAAATAGAACTACCATATGACCCAGCAACCCCACTCCTGGGCATATATCCAGAAAAGACAAAAACTCTATTTCAGAAAGACACATGCACCCCAGTGTTCATAACAGCATTATTTACAATAGCCAAGACATGGAAGCAACCTAAATGCCCATCAACAGATGATTGATTTAAGAAGATGTGGGATATATATGCTACAAAGGATTTCCAAAGATTTGTTTCTCTTTTTTAAACGTTTTATTTCATATTGGAGTATAGTTGATTAGCTATGTTGTGATAGTTTCGGGTGTACAGCAAAGTGATTCAGTTATACATATATATGTATCTATTCTTTTTCAAATTCTTTTCCCATTTAGGTTGTTACAGAATATTGAGCAGAGTTCCCTGTGCTCTACAGTAGGTCCTTGTTGGTTAGCCGTTTTAAATATAGCAGTGTGTACATGTCAATCCCAAAATTCCAAAGATGTATTTCTTATGCACAATTGTGTCCTATGCCTTGCCTAGTCAGAGCTTGGCATATAATCAATGAGTAGAAATTTTTGGAAGGAAAGGAAGAGAAGAATGGGCTGGCTGTGTATATCCAATAGCAGTTCTATGTCTCTGTCTCATTCCTCTCAAGAGGCTGGATTAGATGAAGGAGATGTGTTTAATGGCCATCAGCTTCACCTCTTGAGTACAGGGGGGTTTGTTCCAGTACCTTTTTCTTCTTCTGTGATTCAAAGCTTTGAATAACCAATACATATATAAAGAAAATTGAGATGTGGATTATCTACGGAAGAGCTTCCCTGTAAATACTGGCTTATTTTTTCCCAGCCATCGAAGGTAGAGACAAAAATAACGATAAAAGCTTACATTTGAAAATAATTTGACTTTTTAATGATTTTCACTATGTCTCATTGACCACTGTAGGGTTTTTAGCTTCTATGTAAGCTTTCTTTCTCCCTACCTGAACACAACCAACAAAATGTCCACAGAGCTGCCCATCGCTTCCTTATAAATTCCGTCCTCTCAGATTTCCAGTGCTTTCTTGTTACCTGGCTTCTTCTTCTCTTGTAATGTGTTTAATGCTCTTGTGGCCAGTTCTTAGGCTGACTCTTTCTATTTCTGTTATCGGAAGGACTTTATCCTCCACATAATTCTTTTATTCTCTTTCTTTTCTCCCCTCTATTTGTCAGTAAGACCCCATAAGCCTATTATTGGTCACTTCAGCTCACCAAGGCCCTCTGCACCCTTGTCTCCTTGAGTGGGTGCTACCTCATACCCTGGCTGGAACTTTGGGTTCATTTCAGCCAGCAGTTTTTGTATAAGACTTTCCATACTATTTCCACTGTGCCAAGGGCCTCCAGTTTCACCACTCTTAAAGGTTATCTTCATCCTTAATTTCTACTTTATATGCATTGACTTCTTTTGGTATTTCTTTGCAAAAGTACTTTACTGGTTTTCCAAGTTAGATCTTTGGCCTTGTCACCCTGCCTACCACCCTCCCGTCCATGTGCTTTCTGTCAACAACACTTTTCTGACTTCTTTAAAAATCTTCTGTCTTCCCCTTCATTCCGTCTTCTTCTTAGGTAGGAAATATTCTATTTTTCTTCTTGGGATAACATAGTTTTAAGTTTGTTCCACATATGATTTTGTACTATATACTAAATGAGTTATTTTATATACCAAACACGGTCAGGATTCCTTGTATATTTATTTTAGCCTTTCTCATTCTGAAAGGAACGTAATGGGCATCACTGGTGCTCAGTAGTACCTGTCCCCATAGACCCAGACATTCATAAATTTGAAACATAAGGCATTCAATTATCAAACATTTCTATATTTACCAAACCATAGCTTCTTTCTTCTGGCAAGTAGTGTATGCCACTTTCGATGGGGTTACCCTGTTTCATGGGGCCAGGAAAACGGTCTCCACGAGCAGGAAATCATCTCTTTTGTACATACCAGGCAGTTCTAACACTATTTGGTGGTAACCCAGACAAAGGCAGATTATTCTGCCTTTGCCTCCACCAAAATCACTTAGCTGGATTATAGATGACAAAACAGCCTGACAATCATGTAATCAGATTCCTCTGTGTGTGTGTGTGTGTGTGTGTGTGTGTGTGTGTGTGTGTGTGTGTGTGTGTATTCAAGCAAGCCAGGAACAAAATGGTACAGGTGAGGGTCTGTTCTCAAGATAACTGGTGTTAAATTTTATAACAGGGATTTTATGTGGGGAAGGTGCAGTTTGAAAACAAATGTGAATATGCCTGTGTCTCTTATACCTTCAAAATTCCCTTCTGTGGTTGACCTTTGACACTTACTGTGCCTCTTGCTAATGCCTGCAGTGAACAGTGTGGACGTGGTACATGAACATTCTACTTGCTCTGTGGCCCTCAGCGTTTTATGGTTCTTAATCGGTTCTGCATGCCCCCATCATCCTTTTCCAGTCTTGGCCATCTGCCTGATCTGTCAACTGTGGTTATACAGCTGTTTCTTTTCTTCTTTTTTGAGCACCCCAAAAGAAACCATGTGGACTGTGCTTTGTCATGTGAGGTGGTGCCCACGTGACCTTCGCAGCCACCATCTGAGGCATGATTATCCAGACTTCAGAGATACACAGCATAATTTAGCTCTCTTCATAGAGCCAAGGTGAAACCCAGATCCCTTCATCCTTAAGCCAATTCCCTTTTAGTAGATAACCTCCTGGTAACACGTCAGTCTTTTATTTAGCAGCTAGAATTCTTTCATAAGTTGGGAGAGATACGGGGTCACATTTCCATGAGTGGGTACCAGAATATAGACTCCCACTCTAGGCCCCATACCCGCAACTGACCTCTCTGTCAAAGAGCTGCTCATGGGATGATGTCCTTAAGGAAACATTGGCATTTTCCTGATTTTGTTTTTGGTTTTTGTTTGATTGAGGTGAAATTCATATAACATGAAATTAACCATATTAAAGCGTTCAGTTCCGTGACATTGACACTGTTGTACAACCACCACCTCTATCTAGTTCCAAACTGGGTACCCATTAAGCACCCCTCTCTCCCCTGCACCTGGAGACCAACAGTCTGTTTTCTATCTTCTGTTTTGGTTTTTCATAAGCATAGAGTATAGCCATATGAAAAAATGAGATGCCACGTGATTCAGTTACCCCATTGTTAAAAGAGAAGGTGGGATCTTAGGGACTGGGATTTCTTTTATGTTATCATAAATCTAGGAGGTGAGTTTCAAGAATAAAACCACATCTTGCTTTATCTTCCCTTTAGTGATAAAATAAAGATGTTAATTTTCTGAAGCAGCTTTGATCTGACTTAAGGAGTAAACCCATATATTTTTGTTCAAGCAGATAGTGAGATAGCTGAAAGATAATTGAACTATTTTTTTTTTTTCATTTTAGAATTGTATTTTTTGGAGAAACCTAGTAACATTCTGGAAATGTATGGATTAATTTCCCACTTTAAGTACCCCATTCTGTTTCTTTTTTTTCTTAAAGGAAATATTTTTCAACACCGAATATTCATTATGGGAAGACGAGTGTGCCAGGCATTAAAAAGAGAATGAAAGAAATATGAGATGCTGTCTTTTTCTCAAACATTGGAGGGTAGTTTGTATATTTTCGGCAGGATTTTTGCTTCATGAGTTTTTGTTGCTTCTTCATTGCAGTATTAATTACTTTCAGAGGGCCAGATCTCATAAAATGCCAGAAAATCCAGGAGAAAATTGAACCCTTTGGCTCAGATCAATTGCATATCATGTTAGAAGACAGCAGACTTCATGAAAACACCTCCTGTTAGTGGGTAGGAGCTGAATTTTCCTTTGATTCCAGATTTTAATATCGACTTCCAGTATTTAATAGTAACAAGACATGGCTTCACATGTATTTTTAATTTCCTCAAGTTTGAAAGTTGCATGAGTCTTACACTGACCCTTGGAAGTGGATTTCAGAGTTGCTATTTAAAATATAAGAATCGGGGCTTCCCTGGTGACGCAGTGGTTGAGAGTCCGCCTGCCAATGCAGGGGACAGGGGTTCGTGCCCCGGTCCGGGAGGAGAACACATGCCGCCGAGCGGCTGGGCCCGTGAGCCGTGGCCGCTGAGCCTGCGCGTCCGGAACCTGTGCTCCGCAACGGGAGAGGCCACAACAGTGAGAGGCCCGCATACCGCAAAAAATAAATAAATAAACAAATAAATAAAATAAAATATAAGAATCACAGAGACTTTCGCGGGGGCGGGGGTCAGCTAGAGGGTCGTTTTCAGGAACAAGCAATATGTATTTTGTCCTTTGTTCAATATTTTCTGCAGTTTTCATTTGGTAAATCTGGTTGTTATTAAAGTGCCAAAGCTACTGGAATTACCTGCTGAGGTACTGTCCCAGGAAGGCACCTGGAACAAAACCTTCCATTTACTGAGGGGAGATTCTTATGAGGTCCTGCCTCACAAAAGGGACCCCTGAGGGTTACACTGGAACATTCCTTCATTCTACCTGAGTGTCCTTTGACTTTAATACTTCTGCCACCACCTAGATGCCTGTCAGCCTCCAGCTTAAATTCATTTTAAGATACTCCTTGGTCTTTCCTTGAATTAAACACAACAATAACAACAACAAACACTCTGGAGGGTTTTTCCTCCTTCAGGTTTTACTAATTTTGACATAGCCATAGTTTGATGGCCTTTTTCAAGTGTGTGTCAGGAAAGATATTCACAGACCCACCAAACTATAGGTCAGGACCTAATGTTTCAGGTGACTGTGTTCTTGTTCAGTGTTTCTTTTTTTTAAAATTTATTTTTTAATTGAATGAAAGATTCTTTAAATTCTACAGTGCTTTACAATTTTCAAAAGTTTCACACATGTGATTTCATATAATCCCACAATAACCCTTGTAAAAAAAATCCCCTACCCCTATATTGACCCTCCTCCCTTCCCTCTCCACACTGGTAACCACTAGTTTGTTCTCTATATTTGTGAGTCTGCTTCTTTTTTGTTTTATTCACTAGTTTGTTATACCTTTTAGATTGCACATATAAGTGATATCATATAGTATTTTTCTTTCTCTGTCTGATTTATTTCACTTAGCATAAGGCCCTCCAAGTCCATCCATGTTGCTGCAAATGGAATTATTTCATTCTTTTTTATGTCTGAGTAATATTCCAATGTGTGTGTGTGTGTGTGTGTGTGTGTGTGTACACCATATATATGTGTATGTATATATATATATATATATATGTGATATATATATACACCACATCTTTATCCATTCATCTGTCGAAGGATGCTTAGGTTGCTCTCATATCTAGGAGACTGTAAATAATGCTGCTATAAACATTGGGGTACATGTGTTTCTTAAAGAGTGTCTGCCACGAGTCAGCAGGTATGGAGTGGGCCAAGCATCTGCATTTCAAACTGGATGATTCATATTAAATCAGATGATTCTGAGATAGGTGATGTGCAGACCATGCTTGGAGGACCACCGTCCTAGCCTATTGAAGCCACTGGGGGCCTTGCTTTGTTATCCAGCATATTTGTTGTCCCTCCTGATTTTGAGTCATGAGAAAATTTGGTGACATATTCATGACCTAATCCCAGTCATTAGGAAAAAAGTTGACGGATGCAAGACTAGATTCAGAGCACCGAGGCAAGCCACTGGAGACTCTTTTCTAAGTTGACACTGCCTTGTGTGTACTGAAATTCAATCAGTTTTATACCCCTTTCCCTGGCTTGTCATTTGGCCCATATTTTCCCTGTCATGTCCTCTGGGATTTCATGAGAGATTTTTGTCAAATGCCTTGCTCACTTCCAGCTATGCTAGATCTATAGAATTTCCCTGATCTACAGTTTAGCAAACACATTTTTTGAAAGGAAAGAAGAAAAGAGATGGGCGAATAAAATTTTAAAAAGGAAAAGAAAACTGAGACTAATTTGGCATGCTGTCCCTTTTCCTGCTGATCCAAACATATAAATTTGAACCCACAAATTTCTTTGGTTATTTCATCTGGAACGCTCAGATTGTAAGGTATACTTCCCAGGAGTCACTAGAGCCTAACAAAGAAATCTACATGCATTTTACAAGGAGGTTTTGCCTCCCCACAGGAACATGTGCAGACATGAATGTGGTAAGTCATTAGTACCAGCCTCCCTCTTTATGTGATGGGAAGCAGGGGAGCATCTTTTAACTCTGAAGCAGTGATTTTTTGACAAGGGTATAGAGATGGGCATTTCCCTGTAAAAATCTCTGAAGGGTTCACACTGGTCATCCTTCACTTTCTCATCTGCATACCCTATCCTCCCATTCTTGCTAAATGGCCCTGATCCTTCCTCTGTTTTGTCTTGTGTATCAGGGAGGAAATAGGTAAAGGGTTGCTGCCCAAAGAGAAAGGGAAATTCCTGTAGCACATTTGAATGACAAAACTGTATTTTTTTAGAGGGTTAATTCCTAGAAAAAGGAAAGAGAGTAGTTGGAATATGTGTGTGTCTCAGAAATCTGACCATTAAACCGCAGAAAAGAATTTGACTCACAACTCACTTAAGCTAATCCCTCGCTCAGCACCCGCCCCCCACCCCCACTCTCACAATGTGGTGATTCATTGTGGAAATCTGAAGCAAAGTGAATTTAAGCACATGCAGGAGCTGGGCTACCACGCATCTGGGGGATCACGCACTGCCATCATCCCTCGAAAATTGATGGTTCGAAAGCACTGCCCTTCTGATGTACAAATTTAAAAAGTGAGGGAAGCAAATTAATGATATTCAAAAGGAATTTAAAGTAGACTAATCAGGGCAGTGGAAGAGACGGGGAGATGTTTACAGATGTGCTGATGTAGAAGAATCAGTATTGGCTTTGTCTGGAAGAAGGAGTGGGGTTCTTCTTCTCTAGCTAATTAAAATGGGCTTATCTGTAAATTTAGTCATTCATAAAGCTTGCTTCCACAAAGCTGCTGTTTTTCTAATAGTATGGGAAGGCTGAGTTTCTGTAAATGTGGGTCAGCCATGTGATTGAGTGACCCAGATTTCTGCAGACACTCAGAAGACAGAGCAGAGAGAGGATCTGCCAGCTCAGGCTGCACAGCACAGCATGGGCACACCTAGCGCCTACTCCCGCGTGCTGAAAACAGAGCTTGAACTTGAATGTTTTCACTTGGAAATCAGGTTGTAGTTTTCTCCTAAGAAAACAGCACCAACCACCAGGTCTTCCTGGTTTTTTTCTTGATCACGTCTCTTTCTTAAATTTGCTTTTAAGCATTGAAATTATGGCAACATCTTCCTTGGCTGTGGCTCCGGCTGGGATAGCTGGTGGCACAGGAAGTGGGCTGGGGTCCCCGAGTGTCCATCAGTGGAGAGTCGGGAAGTGGACTCATGCTGATTTTAGATAGCTCATCAAATTAGCATTTTATTATCTCTGCATATTTTCTTTATAATGTAGCAGCAACTGTTTTTATCTCATGGTCAGCTAAATCATTTTTGTTGTTGTTATAAATTATGCTCAAGATGACATGGCTCAATGTAGAAAAACTAGAAAACACGAATAAGCAAAAAAAAGGGGGGGGTGATTATAAAGGGAGATAGAAAACTCTTACTGCCACCACTCAGAGATAACCATTCTTATTCTTTTGAAGACATGAGCAAGAGGTGGTTTTGTTTAGAGGATTTTTTAAAAAGGAGCTCTGGAACCAGCTACGTGGATTGAAACCCCAGCTCTGCCATTTCTCTGTGGGATTTGGGGAAATTAATTGATCTCTCTGTATCTCAGTTTCATCTTTGATAAAATAAGGATACCTACTTCAAGAAAATGCCTTGATCTAATTAAAAGACTTTGAACATAGTAAACATTCAATAAATGCTTTTTGGAAAAGACACTGAATGAATGCTTAGGTGGAATGTTTCCCATGTGGTACAAAGTTATGTACCTGGTCCCTAGTCCAGAACCTAGAGCAACACAAAAACATAATGGAGCCTGCTTAGCCCAGTGTGTGTACCTTAAGTGCTGTGTAAGTGTCAGTTATGATTATTGCCTGGCACATTAGTATTAGTTAGATATTTCTTGAATGCATGGATGTCAGTCACTGCCCTTGCGTCATTTAAACTTGAGAGAGAAGGCAAGAGAAGATTCATGAAATAATAAATGAGTTGTGAGCCACTTGATACCCATTCGAGGGGAGAGCTCCCTGGGGGCTGTTTTATTTGGGAGGTTTCCTTGGTGTGTTCAGTTGATTAAAACGCTCCCACTTACAGCCTGATTGTTACTGGGTAGCGGATCTGGGGCCAGATCATTCCATCACAGAATAAGAAATATGCTGCTGTGGCTTCATGCATTCATCTTTTTCTTTCTTTTTTTTTTTTTCAACAAACATTTCCTGAGTCCTTACTGAGTGTCAGGAGCTATGTCAGATTCGGTAGCTCCAAAGACATTTGCAGGGGACACAGTTAGAGAGACCCGTGACTCAAAGGGGAATTATAATGTACTGTGATATATGGTGAAAGCCAGCAATGTCCAGGGGCTGTGGGAGCTGGTGTGTGTGTGCTTATGTGTGTTGGAGGGAGAGGGTATCAGAGCATCCTTTCCCCAAGGAGGCCCAGTTGGAACTACATCCCAATAAAGACTAGGTATTAGCTTCATGCGGTGGGTGCGGCTCATTATAAACCAAGGACACAAGAGTGGCATTTGCAAACATTGAGGAGAGTAAGAAACCTGGGAAGGTGAACAATCATACTTAATTCAGCATGGCTAGAGGTCTAGAGTGAGGAGGGGTATGGGTCTTTAAGT
This sequence comes from Kogia breviceps, assembly GCF_026419965.1. NCBI lineage: Eukaryota > Metazoa > Chordata > Mammalia > Artiodactyla > Physeteridae > Kogia > Kogia breviceps. Next base: position 49,572,143 of record NC_081316.1, on the reverse strand, counting down.
TTAAGGCTGAATGGGGCTGGTTGCCATTGAATGATTTTTAAGCAGAGAGTGACATGATTAGAGCAGCCTTTTGGAAAGCTAGTCAATAGCCACATGTACGTGGAGTGGTGGAGGGGGTGCGTGGACTGGCATCAGGAAGACTAGTTGTGGAAAATCCAGAAGTGGCTGGAGTAAGGGTGGGGCAGCAGGGATGAGAGAAGGAACTGATGCACGAGATATTAAGGAGGCAGAATTCATTAAGTTTGGTAACCCATGAATGTGTCTGTGTTGGAAGGATGGGTGGTGGGGGGGTGAATTAATGATGGTCCTCAAGTTTCTGGCTCGTCATGAGGCACATGGGATGGTGAGACATTTTTTAAAATATAAATTTATTTATTTTTTGCTGCGTTGGGTTTTCGTTGCTGTGCGCGGGCTTTCTCTAGTTGCAGCGAGCAGGGGCTACCCTTCATTGTGGTGCGCGGGCTTCTCACTGTGGTGGCTTCTCTTGTTGCGGAGCACGGGCTCTGGGTGCGCGGGCTTCCGTAGTTGTGGCATGTGGGCTCAGCAGTTGTGGTGCACGGGCTCTAGAGCGCAAGCTTCAGTAGTTGTGGCTCATGGGCTCTAGAGCGCAGTCTCAGTAGTTGTGGCGCACGGGCTTAGTTGCTCCATGGCATGTGGGATCTTCCCGGAGCAGGGCTCGAACCCAAGTCCCCTGCATTGGCAGGCAGATTCGTAACCACTGTGCCACTAGGGAAGCCCAAGACCTTTTATCTAGATTAAATATACAGAGGAAAGGTCATTGTTCAGGTGGGAAGATGCCAAACATACCAGTGTATTTTGTTGAGCCTCTGACACATCAGTTTCCTATGGGAGTGGCCCAGAGAAAGCACTGCTGTAGAGGTAATGCTGGAAAGCATGGCTTTTTTCATGCAGATGACCTTCTTCTGCTAGCATCAATATATATCTCTTGGTTTTTCCTCACTAAGTAGTTTGGGAGTTACCAGCTTACATTAAGTTCTATCTTCTTAGCGTAACTGTCCCGTCCATAAAGAACCGAGGTCTGCTGTGCTTTTTCTAAATACAGGACAAGGATCTTTTCTGGTGAAGGGAACTACTCTGGACAACTCATTTCCATTTTGGGGCTTTTTGCCAGGCTTGTTGGAGGCAGCACTTAGAAACAGGGAGATGGAGATTAGCACTGACTCGTTTTTGATGCTTTGGCTCCAAGCTGATAAAGTAATGAAAGTTTTATGATTTCAACATGGTTTTGTGGATGGGTCATAATTTTTTATGTATTTGAAAGTGAAGGAAAAACCGGTTCTTAGAGGGAAATATGCCCTCACCTTGTGGCCCAGTCTAAATCTGGCGCTGCCCTTTCCCTGCCAGCACTGGGCCAGGTCATTTTAATATGCTCTTCGAGAGGGAGGCCTCCTGATCTTCTGACCGTCGCCCAGGGGGTGGAAGGTAATATTTATTGCCTATTTGTTTTATAGTGCTCAATGCCTCAGGTCAAGTGCGTTCCTGAAGAGAAATGGTGGGAAAGAAAAATTAGGAGTCTGGGATTAACATAAACACACTACTATATATAAAATAGATAACTAATAAGGACATACTGTATAGCACAGGGAACTCTACTGAATATCCTGTAATAACCAATAAAGGAAAAGAATCTGGGGAAAAAATTATATATAAAATTGTATCACTTTGCTGTATACCTGCAACTAACGCAACATTGTAAATCAACTATACTTCAATACAAAAAAAAAAAACCTAAAGAGAAGAAATATTCAGAAACAGGAACCTGTGGCTATAATTTACTTCTTAATTGTTCTCAGGTTACATATAGAGGCAGGATACTGAATTGGGTTCATGTTTCAACAGCATTTATTTAGGACTTACTATTGTGTATCAGATATTGTAGTAAGTTTCCTGGTGGCGTGATGAAGGGGTTGCATGTATAAAACAACAGGGCCTGGTAGTCCTGACCTGAAGAAGGTTACTAACTTCCTGGGGAAGATGGGTTTCCAAACAAATAAATGCAAAACAACGAGTAAAGTGTTGTAATAGAAGTATATCCAAAATAGTACAGGGGCTCAGAGCATAATTGCCTGGGGAATGCTAAGGAATTCTTTACATAGGAATGCTATCTGGGCAGTCTGCATGCTTGTTTACCTTGTTTAAAATAGACTGCAGACTGTGTCCTTTTCCCTGCACCGGACTTCCTTTACATTCTATCTGTGCTTCTTTGTATTGCAGTGTTTTCCGTCTGAGTCTTCTCTCCTCCACTATCCTGGAGCATCTTCAGGGCAAGGCCACTGTCTGTTCAACTTTCCTATTCCCTGCTGGGCCCAGCAAGTGCCATAGTAACACACACAATTTATCACTTCACTCTCAGAATAGCACCATGGCACAGATGTTGTTGTTAGTCCCATGTTTAAATATAAGAAAACTAAAAGTCAGAGCATTGAAAACTGTTTTCAAGGTGTTAGACAATTCCGGCCGCTTTAACAAAATTCCATAGACTGGGTGGCTTAAACAATAGAAATTTATTCTCTGACAGTTCTGGAAGCTAGGAGTCCAAGATTAGGGTGCCAGCATGGTCAGGTTCTGGTGAGAACCCTCTTCCTGATTTGGAGACAGCTGTCTTCTCTCTGCATCCTCATATGGCAGGGGGAGTGGGAGAGAGAGAGGAAGCGAGCTCTCTCCTCTTTATTTAAAATTTATTTGAAATATAGTTGATTTACCATGTTGTGTTATTTTCAGGTATACAGCAAAGTGATTCAGATATGTATACACACACACACACACACATATATATATACACACATATATATTCTTTTTTAGATTCTTCTCCATTATAGGTTATCACAAGATATTGATTATAGTTCCCTGTGCTATCCAGTAGGGCCTTGTTGTTTATCTAGTATGTATATTTTAATTTCCAACTCCTAATTTATTCCTCATTCCCTTCCTCTTTGGTAAGCATAAGTTTCTTTTCTATGTATGTGAGTCTATTTCTGTTTTGTAAATAAGTATCATTTTTTTCTAGATTCCACATATAAGTGATATCATATGATGTTTGTCTTTCTTTGTCTGACTTGGCTTCACTTAGTATGAAAATTTGATAGGTCCATCCATGTTGCTGCAAATGGCATTATTTCATTCTTTTTTATGGCTGAGTAGTATTCCATTGTGTATATATACCACGTCTTCTTGATCCATTCAGCTGTTGATGGATACTTAGGTAGCTTCCATGTCTTAGCTGTTGTCAGTGTGCTGCAGTGAACATTGAGGTGCACGTATCTTTTTGAATTAGCGTTTTCTCCTAATATATGCCCAGCAATCTACCCGAGAAAGAGTCCAGAGTAATGATTTGTAAAGATGATCCAACAACTCGGGAGAAGAATGGATGAACAGGGTGAGAAATTAGAAGTTTCTCCTGTCTCTTATAAAGGCACCTAATCCCATCATGAGGGCCCCACCCTCATGACCTAATTAATTACCTCCCAAAGGCCCCATCTCCAAATACCTCATTTTAAGGATTATGTCAATGTAGAAATTTTGGGAGGACAGAAACATTCAATCCATAGCACAGGGTCACACCGCTAGTTGAGTGAAAACCAGACCAAATCTAGATCTTTTGACTTAGGCTCCTTTCACTAAACAACCCTATTCACTAGCATCACTGTACCTGAAGGTGGGTGGAGGGGTACTACATCTCTGTGGAAGCTCTGTGAACAATGCACAGGTACAGGAGAACCTCTCTTAGCTTGGGTCTCCCATAATTTGAATTTGGGGAGATTATTAGCAGGGAGCAAAGAGTGTTAGTACAGGGAGAGAGGAAGAAATTCAAGAATGGAAGGCAGCCGATGAAGGACATTGACTGGGGCTGAGAATAACCAGCCCCAGTAAATGGGAGAGAATAACTGGGGCTGATTCCAAGGAGAAACTCTGGGAAATGGTGTAAAACACATTTTGAAATTATTCTGCTCAAGGGGTGATGGAGCTGAAGTATTGAGGTGCCATGTTCGTTCAGTCATTGGTCGGGGGCTGCTGGGGGATGGGAGTGATTAATTCCCTGGCACATTCAGCCTGCTATGAGATAGGCAAAATAGCCTTAATTAGTTTCAGGAAAAACTCTCAGACACAGAGATGTGGAGGGAAATCATACAAAGCACCCTGAAATGGCAAAGTCATTAGGATATCAGTGGGAGCCCTGACAGTATCTCCCAAGCCTCCTGCCTTCCCTGCATGGATTCAAGCTCATAGATGAGTTTCCTGAGCACTTGTTTTTTGCCTTTCAGGGATATAACAGTAATGGCTAGTGTTCTCTGTCCTGGAATCGGACTAAATACTCATAACCACTCCTGTTAATGTTTATAACTTCACAAGGCATGTTATTCTTATTCTTGTTTTACAGGTGAGAAAATAGTAGACAAATTTAAAATCTCGTTAGGGAGAGAAGGCTCACGTGCAAGGATGATGAAATAAAATTAGATTTAAATAATAAAGACTAATGATATTAGATATACCTTAAGGTAAAACATAATCAATTGTCAAATGAATGATACACAATAAAATCTCTCATTTATTGAGTGATATGGCTGTGACCATCTTGGTGAAGTGCTTTATAATAATCTTCTCAGTAGCAGTCAGAAGCATGTACTATTAGTTTTCACTTTTACTGAGGTTAAAATCAGCACAGAGAAGTTAATGATCACATATTAGTAAGTATCAGAGTAAATGTCAGATCTGTTTGTTTCCAGTGCTTATTCTCTTAAATGTGCAATCACAGCAGTGTAACAACCTGACATATTAAACTTTGAGTTGTTCTTTTCCACACTGGCTTACGAATGATCTTTCTGATCAGTTGGTGGTCTTCACATTGCCTTGTGGAGAATTAGGGGCATTCTAGGCAAGGAGCAGAATAAGCAGGAGGCATGTGCACAGAAAAGCAAAGTAAGCAAAAGAAAAAAACAGCGCTCTCTCTCTCTCTCTCTCTCTCTCTCTCTCTCTCTTTATATATATATATATATATATATATATATATATATATATATATATATATATAGGTACGCGGGCCTCTCACTGTTGTGGCCTCACTGTTGTGGCCTCTCCCGTTGCGGAGCACAGACTCCGGACGCACAGGCTCAGCAGCCATGGCTCATGGGCCCTGCTGCTCCGCGGCATGTGGGATCTTCCCAGACCGGGGCACGAACCCGTGTGGCAGGCAGACTCTCAACCACTGTGCCACCAGGGAAGCCCTATATATATATATTTTTAACTTCCAAAATAGGCTTTTGAAGTCCACATCAAAAATAAGTTTTTTCATGTTTTATAAGTCCACATCAAAAGTAAGTTTTTTGATGTTTTATAAGCACAGTTTTTGATCTTAAGAGCTAACTTTTGTTGGGAGAAGAAAAGCCTCCTGAGAATAAAAAATGAAGGTCTCTGAAAAAGCTGACCCTAGACTTTATGCCATAATCACAGATTGGAAAGAGACTAGAGGAAGACTTAGAAGCTTCCCTCTCCCCACTTGATTCTCCCAAGACTAGCTGAGGATCCTTTGGTTGGTAGAGAAGGAGAGTTAGTTAGGACTTGAGCAGGGAGGAGGGGTCTGAGACTTGCAGTGATGGGACCAGACCTGGGCTGGTCAAGGAGACAAGCAAAACCAAGTGTGGAGAGTGTGCCATATGCTGGTCATGGCTATGTCTGGGAGCTCAGCCAAAACCTACTCTCCTTCACCTTTGGAATGGGCACCGTATGGCACCTCAAGGAACCACGGTGGTTGCTTACCACTGCTTATCAGGCCTTCATTGATCGCTGTCTGCACGCTACTGGTGGACCACCCACTAGATCCGATATGTCCTCCTGAGATTCTGCTGAGCCTTGATGTGAACCACCCAGTTTAGGCATTCCCCTTTTCATGACCCAGGATACTCAAAGCCTTGCAAAGGAAACCAATCTCTGACCTGGATAGGACTGACTATATTTTGAAAGAAGTGACGACACTCTACGACGGTTTCCAGGAGCAGGTGGGACCAAAGCTGGACCTTGAGGATGAGTAGGACCCGGGAAGTGAGAGGGTAGGAGAAGCCTTCAAGGAGGGGATCAGAGCGCATGGCCGTGGAAAAGCATAAGTGCTGTGGATGTACTTAAATCCTGTAGTTACAGGTTAGGGCTGGAATCTGGCATGGGGGCCTTGAATGCGAGATTAGAGTTCAGACTTCAGCCTGTGGGCACTGGGAAGTCACTGAGGCTATCTTTTGTGTGTTTGTTTATTGATCTTCATAGTGGCTTGATGAAAGGCTCTACTAAGCATTTTGCACAGATGTACGAATGACCCACTTAATATTCAAAAACAGCTCCAGAGAGGCTAAATAAATTGGTCTGAGGCTACATAACTGGAAAGAGGTAGAACCCCGCAGATGTGAACTCTGGGTTTGTCTGCCAGAGACAAAAATCTGGTGTTCTTCCAACTGTTCCAAGCCGTCTTTCAGCCTGTAGGTGCAGGTTGGGGCTAGCATCCTTGATAATGCTTGGAGTCTGGAGTCAGACAGTTGAAGATCCCGAAGTGTTCCTGCAACCTTGCCAATGATTGTAACACCCCTGTCCCCCAAAAAGTTTTCTAGCCTAGTCATTCCCAAGCTGTGTGGCCCCTCATTCTCCTAATTTTTATTCTGACTGAAAAGTGAAATCAGTGTCAATCACCTATAAGCGTAGGCCCCAAGGCTGTAGGCAAATGGTTCTTTATGTTGACATCTTAGCTCCTGTATCTGTGCATTGTACAAGATCCCTGTGCATAATGTTTTTTCTTCCCCTCGCTTCTTCAGAGTAACTTTGTTCCGGTGTCGAGGGAGGACAATTTGTATGCTTTACTGTGAGTTCTTATTTATATGTGGTTTAGCTCTGTGTTCTGTCACCTCATTAATTTGTCTGCTTTTCATTCAGTTAGTGACAAATGGACACTACACAAATGTTTGACAGTCAAAGTAGACAGCTCGGCAGTTTTGTGCTTTTAGATCATTTACTCCCTCCAACTTGGAGATTTATCTAAATTAGCATGACAGTGGCCGTCTTTCCATGCACTTACTTGTACTCTCCTTTCTGGAGTTTTTCTTGGCACCTCAGAGTTAGGGATGGGGTTCATTAACATCAACAATTCTTTGAGATAGATAGGATATGTGTCCTAGGGTTCTGTTCATAGTGCCCAGAAGTTATTCTGCTGTCGAGTGGAGTGGTGATGGTTGCCTGGAATGCTCAGTTGTGTCCATTCCATTAGAATTCAGCAGTTTAGCATCATGCTCAAGTTGGAAGTAACTTTGACATCTACTATCAGATAATCCATCTATTCTCTTTCTCCTCTCTCCTCACGTCTTCCTCTCTTTTTCTCTCACACACATGTACACAAATACACATTATATTTCAGCCAAATTGAACCATGTTAATTTTCCAGAATGTTCCATATGTTTTCTTACCTCTAAGCATCTGCCAATGTTGCTGTTATTGTTATGATTAATACAACCATAGTAATGACAGTGATGACTATGAATTATTGAGCCCCAGGTTCTTTCCTCACATTCTCTTATTTAACAGATGAAGAGGAAGAGCTTGGAGTATTTGATGCACAAGAACAAATTTCTGCCTGGCTCTAGAACTGCTCGCTCTGCCTCGGCTGTGCTCCTCCCTAGCCACTTGGCTGATGGTGTTTTCTCTTTGGGACTCAGGGTGCTGCCCGCCCCACAGTGTCTCTACACCAGATGATACTGTATTGCAGCAGGATGCATGCTGCACTGTATTGGCCAGTATGTCTGGCTCACTCCTCTACTAGAGTCAGGGACCACCGCATCTGTCTTGTTTGGAATTGTTTCCAGACTGACTGTAGTGCTAGACTGTCCCTGCTCAGTCAAGGTGGAATGAATGGCAAAAAGTGATGAGCAGGTATGGAAGGAGGATGCTGTGTAGCACCCCTCAGCTATTTTGTGGTTGTGACTCTTGAAGTCCCCTCCCCTTCAAGCCCATAGCAGGTGATCAAAAAGGATTTGTTGACCAATTGAATGAGTCTGATGAAGATGAATCTGAGCAATTTGTGACAGCTTTCGGGACCTGGCAGTGCCTCAGACTGCCAGGGAGACCAGGGGACTCTGATCCCATCTCTGAGTTGCTAACAGGCCATCTTTTCCTTGACTGCGAGTTGGGTGGAAAGCTGGTGGTGACTCCCTGTTTTCTGATGGAACCTAAATGTCAGAGTTATGTAAGTGAAGAACAAAATAGTTCTCTAGTTGCCATTCCCTTTCCAGCTGGCTTTACACCATTATAGACAGATGAAAGAGACCCACGGAAGGCCAACTTCACCTGATTTTGTGTGCATGTGGGGCATGAGTGTGTTTGTTCACACTCCTGTGTCTCTGCCTGTGGGGATTGGGGAGGGGTTCTGTTTTGCCACCAGCTTCTCGAGGAAGGCATTGCTGTCATCACAGTGAAACATGTGGCATCAAAGCAGCAGCGGCAGTTATGCCACCATTTGGATGCTTGTGCTATGGCAGCATCTGCTGATGCCCTGAGACTCTTCTGCCAGGATTTCTCCTGCCAAACTACCCAAACCATATGTTCTCATCAGCAGTAAGACCCACATCCCCAGGTCTTTTAGGGGTGAGGCATCATAGATCAATGACCAGCATCTCGGTTGGGATAAGCACAGCTTGTGCTTGGCTTTGGTAGCTGAAGGGAAGTGGTGGGATACGTTGTAATTTTGATTTCAGAAACAATAGGTATTAAAAATAATGTTGAATTTACTTCTGATCCACAGTAATTGACAGTGTAATGAATGGATTAATTAATTACAAAGAGTGCAGTATTTTTCCAAGGCCTAATCTACTGGCTTGTTGTTAGTGAGAAGCATCATTAAACAGCATAGCATGAAGCAGTTGTTTTCCTAAGTGGCAGGAAAGAGTGTCTTAACTTCTGGTTGGGGAGTGTCCCACTTTCTGTTGGCACTAACACATGAATTTTATATGCTATTGATGTGCTACCTTGCAATCTCTCAAGAATTGATTGCTTTCTAGTTGTTTCAAAGTATATGTTTTATTTTCTACCCCCTCTTCCTCATAAAGAAGTGATGAGCCTGTTAAAAATAGGGCTACTCATGTTTTTCTTTTCTACTTCTAGGAACCCACTACGACGTTGAGCCCTGAGGAGGTACTCAATAAATCACTCAGAGAAAGAATAATACTGACAAATAAGATTTATTTAGGAGGCATTACAGTATGGTTAAGCCACCAACAGATTATAAAAATTTAAACTTTTATCGAATGATCTATATACAAGAATTAAAGCAGAAAACTCTTTTATCCCAAATTAGATTCACAATCTTTCCTGAGTTTCCACAATTAATAGGAAATTAATATTTTTCCTTAATATACATTCCATAAAGCATTTGAATCTATCTACACACAGATGGAGGCTATTGGAATCTTTAAAAGAGGTTAAAAGTTTTAATATTTTCCTACTTCTCTCTAACTTTTCAAATTAGAACACCATAACTATATCCCTAGAATTCAGCTTCCGTTAGGGCAGGGATGTTTGTCTGTTTTGTTTTTCTGCCTCGCCCATTGGCTGGAAGAATTCCTGGCACATAGCAGGTATTGAGTATTTGCTGAATGAATACCTGAACCCCAAATCCTTTCTAACCCAGTTAAGAGTGCTATAAATAACCTTTTTTTTTCAGTTTAAGACTATTAATTAAATATTTTCAGTAGTTCTAAATACTTTTTCTCTACGATTTCCCTAGATATATCCTCCTTTTGTCCTTTACTGATTTCTTGTTCTTTCTGTAAAATGAAAAAGACTTAGTGTTGAACTAGACAGTTGAATTGTTTGACAGTATTGACATTATTCAGCATTTGGGTCACACCGATCACTTACTGGGTGCTCAATAAATATTTGTTGAAATATTGCAGCCCATCTGATTGACTTTCAGTCCCCTTCTATATGTGGGCACCTTTTTGCTCATTTGTATTTACAAAATGAGACTGTACGCCCAGGTCTTTCTTACTAGTTTTCTCTCTTACCATTGCCTAAGAGTCCTGCGTTCCAGTTTCACCACATTTCACCACATTTCTTGCCGTTTTATAAAGACACACTTTTTTTTCATGCCTTCTTTTTTCTCCTTACTCTGTATCCCTGTCCCTCAGGTTCAGTGTCACCTTCTCTGGTCTTGGGCATCCCTGACGCCAAGTAATATTTAACCAATTGTGCTGTGGTGTACACTTGTCTGGGTGTCTCTCTCTGTAGGTGTTGAGCCTGTCAAGCTCAGGGAAACTAGCTTTTTCTCCCTTGTATCCTTCCCCCTCTCCCTTCCCTAACAGCCATCCCACCCTGATGCCTACTCAGTCCCCTGCCCATTCAGGACACTGAAATGAACTGGGTGATAGCTTCCCTCACATAGAAGGGTAAGTTTAAATCAAAGATGCATATCATAAATCTGAGCCCATCTGTGAGCCAGGCATTTTACAGTTACCATGTCATTTAATTCTCAAAAACTCTGTGAGATGAGTATGATCGTAAATCCACCTTATTCCTGAGGAACCAGAGATGGGGAGCTACTGAGCAGAGTGTTACAGTGTGAGTGATTTGTTTCCTTATCTAAACCTTTGTGGCCCTACTTGCTCTGCTGCCCTACTGTCTCATATGCAGGTATTTTATAGGGGCCAGAAGGATTTAAAGGTCCATCAGCTTGTTCTCATCTTGATACTGATCACGGTTCTTGACCTTCCCTTAATCAATAGAAATTGATAAGAAGCCAGACAAGAAATTCAGGCAAAGCTTTATTGGGGTTCCTGCTGCAGCAGGGGGGAGCAAAAGTAACAGTAACAGTTTCCCTTGCTGGCTCCCCAAGAAGTGGGGCGAGCTGTTTCCATCTATGGGGTAAGGGTAGGGGTGTGGCCAGGGGTCAGGCCGGAGGGGTGGCTTGGGTGTCTTGCCCACCCCTTAGGTTAGGTGGTGCTGTGTGCAGGAGGCATGTGCAGTACCCTGCTTTTGCTCCCAACACCCTGTTTTTGCTCCCATCTCTTCAGAAGTGACAGTTGGATTTTTGGTCTCCTTGCATCTTGTCCATAATTTGCCCCAGCCGTGCATGCGTGCAGTTGTTTTTAATCTCTCATAGTTTCTTTGTGTTTTGTTGCTCAAGGAGACGTTTGTCCAGGTGTAAGCATTGCAGCACTGCAGCAAAGGGTCCAAGGTCTCAGGTCCCAGGTCCCAGCCTGTTTGAATCTGACCTGGGAGTGGGGGATCTGGTTTACATGGAGGGATAGCATCGTAGGATGGTTTGCTGTCAGTGGGTAATGGGTACTGAGACGTGTATGAATCGGCGGCTTCCGCCAGCCCAGGATGCTATGCAAATACAGTGATCAGATGAGCAACTGCAGCTCACGAGTAAATCATGCTAGGCTACCTCATCTCACCCTCCTGTTCTGGTAACAGAATAAGTCATTGGCTTTCCTTTTGTTGTCCCTTTGACACCCTAATTGACTACATACATTTATACATACATGAGATTTGGTAATAATGCAGTTTTTCTCCGTTAATGATAATATGATGGTACATTATAGGGATTTTGTGCCACATAATTTGTGTCACAGTGTGCATTACAATAGCAAGCCTAAAACTGTTTACAAAGTGGTTTTTGTTTTGCCCTCTGTTGAAAAAAAAAAAAAAAAAAAGAACTTGGAATTTTGGGGATTTGGGCATTAAGCAATACATTTGCCCAGATGTGAAAAGTTAATTTCTAAGGGATCGGGAGATCTTGTTTATGGTATGTGAAGGAAGCTTAAAGGGAATTAGTTTAATTGTGTAAGAATATTAAGCAATCTTCTGCCGTCTGCTGTCAACAGCGCATGGGTCCCTGAAGGTCTGCTTTTCCATTACTCTGATTTTCTCCCTGTCTGGATGGAGTTCTCAACATCATTAACATGCCTCACAGTTTCTTTTGAAGCTTGAGCTGGGTTAAATCATTTTTACTTATGCAAAGTGGATTGGCAAAAACCTTTTCCCTAAATACCTGCCAAAAACAGCTATTTTTGTCTTCTCTTGCAAGTGATGCATGGCCAGTTTCATACGGTATATTACCCCGACCAGCAGCTACTCTGTTTAATTGTACTGCTCTCCCTGCCTATCTTCCCAGAAAAGCTGGAACCTCCTTCCATTCCCCACCCTGCAAACACTCCATCTTTCTGTTTTTATTACCCAGAATTTGTTTTTTTTTCCTGCCTCCTGTCTTAAGGAGATTGCCCAGATAGATTTCAGTGATAGTATATTTGCCTGTGTTATGGAACACTGTTTCACAAACTTTTTTTGGCCACGATCCACAGTAGGAATTAAATTTTACATTGTGAACCAGAATATACATCCATATGCACATAAGCACATGCTCCAAAGGGACTCTACAGAGACTTTCTCAAAACAGTATTGTGTTAGTTTCCTAGGGCTGCTGTAACAGTGTACCCCAAACTGGGTAGCTTAAAATAACAGGAATTTATTGTCTTACTTCTGGAGGCCAGAGTCTGAGATCAAGTTTGGCTTGGGCCGTGTTCTCTCTGATGACTCTAAGGGGACAATCCTTCCTTGCCTTTTCCTGGCTCCTGGGGTTTTGTGGCAATCTTTGGTGTCCTTGGCTTGTAGATGTATCACTGCAGTCACTTGGCTCTATTCTCCCGGCGTGTCTTTGCATCGTCTTCCTTCTGTGTGTGTTCTGTCCCTGGTGAGATTTCCCTTTTTCATTAGGACACCGGTCATATTGGTTTAAGACTCACCCTAATAATTTCATTTTAACTTTACCTCTGTAAAGACCTTATATCCAAATAAGGTCACTTTCTGAGGAACTGGAGTGGCAGATACCGCCAATTAAGATGCCACCGTATCTTTTTTGGGGGGTCACAATTCAACCCATCATAAACACCAACCCTTAAATAATGTCTTAATATCTATTCTCTTCTTTTATTAAAAACGTTGCTTATTTCTCACAAAATTAATTTCATATGAGTTTGAAATACTGTTTGGGACACTTATTCTGAGTTTGAACCTGGCTTCTCTGATCTTCAGTTCCCTCCTATAAAAAATAGAGATTATAATCCCTACATTACAGGATTGCAGTGAAAATTAAGAAAAAAATGTAATGAGACACTTGGTAAGATAAATGTAATACAAAAAGGAGTGAAAATGAGAGGGAAATTAGGAGCAGTACCTTTTAATCTGCTTGGTGAAACTACACAGAATCCATTATGTCTGACGTGATCAGGATCTGTAGTTGTTAATAAAAAAATTCAGACTATTAACAATTATATACACATACCATACAAGATATAAATTATTCATTTATTCTCCAGTCTTTTAACGTTGGACCAAGAGTTGTGTTTGTCACTGCTGCTGTTGTTGTCTTAAGAGTCCCATGGTTGATGTCTCACATCGGTTTTCTTGCGTAAAGCCCCTATCACTTATAATTTCCTTTTGGAGGGTTTTTTTCAAAATAATGAAGTGAGACTTTAAAACACAGAGCAATCTGAGTGTAGAATTCTGAGTAAAGCTTTCTCTACTGATGTAGAAAATAGTTAACTATTTTCCTGGAAAATTTCACAGTGGTCTTGCTCACGTCTAATTTGATGGCTAATTTAACAAAAATCAATTCTCATTCAACTTAATTTTTTTTTTGTTCATACTCATATTTTATATGCAATATTTGCTTAAATTATACAGTGTTGTTAACAAGTAAAGCTGGCATATATTGTTTAGGGAACAAACCCAGCTGATTCTCAGCCTAACAGCCCAGTTGGTGGGGGTAGAAGACAAGATATCACAGAGAAGGGCCTACTGGCTAAAACCCTTCAGTCTAGCCATGGGTGTGGGTTCATATTTTACTGAAGGAATCTAGAGCAGTGGTTGATTTGGTGAGTTGGTTAAGTGGTGGTAGATTAGGGAGCTTTTACATTTTGATGACCACTTACATGAATCAGTTCTCTGTTCAGGGGACTCTTGTCTAAATCTTCTGCAGCCCTCCCCATCTGTACCTCTACCACAGATACAGGATATGTGGCTGGGAAAGCAGAACCCAGCATTTGGGCTGCACCCCACAGGCCTGCAAGGCCTGCACTTGCCCAGCTTTAAGACCAAAGAAAAACCTGGGAGTCAGCAATAGAGACATCAGTGGTTTCATGGACAGTGGGGAGCTTACATGTCTGAAGCGACACCCCACTGTCTGCTGTGGATGGTGGGCAGGATGTGGCTACAGTCTTCCGCTCCCAGGGGAAGGAGGGATGGTTAGTTATAGTGGGAATTGACATCCAGTTGGCTCATTCGTTACCAGGGAAACTAGCAGAGGGGGCAGGTCCCTCACTGCCCCTTTGATAAGAACAGTCACTATCTGGGGCAGGGGCAAGTATGTAGGCAGGTGAGGAGGGTGTAGGTGAAGCAGGCACTGGTCAAGCAGGGGATGTACAGAGAGCAAGAGAACAGCCATCTGGAGTGGCCTGACCATATACCAGCCAACAGGAGACACATTAAAAGTGAAACAATATGGAGAAAGAAATGAGCTTGATAGATGTGTTTCTTTGTGCCTGCTCTGCTTCAAGGATGCTCTTGGGATGGACTTGGGATGTATGGTCTTATCTCAGTGCAGGGATTATTGGCTCCTCTTGGCTCTTCCTTAACACCTCTGAGATTGTAAGGAAGAAAATGCACACCTCACAGTGAAAGAGCTTTCTCTACTGAAGTAGGTGACTTTTTGCTTGTGTCAGTATTTTTATCTAGCAAAATGGGTTTAAGCTGAACTTTTAAAAAGGCAGATATGTATCTTCACTAGGGATTTACTAGGAAATGTCAAGTGGTGTTTTTATTAACTCAGTGAGATAAAGCCAAAGAAATACACAGGAGATCTGCAGCCCGGCTTGAAACAACTAAGAGATGTTTTCTTTGAAACTGTCTTAGCCATGGATCGCTTATCCACACAAGGAATATGCTTTGACTTTGATTGTGCTTTTTTAAGTGTTCCGTCTGCAGATCACAGTGCTCAACAAACAGGTCTAATGCTCAGAAGATAAGGTTGGTAAGAAATGGTAAGCACTGTACATGAACCAGATTATGGAAGAATTTAAAATAAAGATGTCTGAAATTAAAAGTATTGTGGGTTGGCAGTCAATGGTCATATCATCTTACATTTGTGCATTACTTATTCTTTGTCAGATGTGCATTTTCTTACAAACATCTCTATGAGAAGAGTACTCTCTATGTAGTTTTCTTCCCAAAGAAACTGAGACTTGGACATTTAAATGCCAGATAAATAGCAATAGGATGAAACACCCAAATAGGGGAAAGATAAAAATAGAGACTGAGTATAATATATGATAAAACAATGAAAATTGATATGATCAACAAATGAGAAGAAAATCGGTAATATTCAAAAGAATGCTTATTTACAGGGTTATTAGAAATTTTAAAATGTGTGTATGTGCATACACTCACAAAGAGAATGACATGAACAACTATGTGCCAGTTCTTTTAAAAAATCTAAAATTCACAAAATTCTGGAAAATATATAGATAACTGAAACTGACCCAAAAAGAAATAAAAAAACCGAAAAGATTAAAACCATAAAAAGGAGACTTCTAGATCCAGCTCTGACATGCAAAGAGCTTGGATATTGTTACCCCCAACATTACAATGTCGATTGAAAAAATATGCACAAGCTAAAAGTTGAGAGTTACATTTTATTCTGTGGGCAAAACTGAGGAGTTAAGCCCGGGACATAGCATCTTAGATAGTTCAGAGGGACTGCTCCGAAGAGGTAAGGGGGGAGGCAGGATATATAGGAGTTTTTGCAACAAAGACCAGGTAGTTGGTACATCAAAAGATTACTACTAATGAAAGAAAACCAGATATCTGAAGTTAAGGTATTTAGCGCTTTTCTATGTATGGGAAGATGCAAGAATCTGGGCTTACTGAAATCGTTCCTTTGATATGCACCTCAGCTATCTGAGGCCAGTATCCTGTGCTTCTCATCCTGAGTATCCTCAGGGTGCACCATGGGGGAGTGGCTGCAGTGTCTGATGGCCTGATGGCAGGCATTCTGTTTCCATCCTGAGTTCCCTCAGGGCTTACCTTTGGGGGCAGCTGTAGTAACTGATAGCTGCAGTTTCCTTTGTTTACTGACACGGCAGGCAGCATTCTTATACACATCAACAACAACAAGCCTGATCAAACTGGAAATTGACTTTTCTTGGAATTTGGTTACCTGAAACAGAAACCAACCAGTAAGTGCTATAAACTTACTGGTAGGAACATTTTGATAGAAATTTTGACGAATTCCTAGTGGCTGAGTGGAGACAAGTGGGAGATTGAGAAGCTCCTGGGAGCTGAAATAGACCCAGGAGAATGTGTAGGTCACCACATTTTCACAAGCTTTACCTTTGGAACCTGCCCAGTGCTCAGGAGGAGGATCCAAGAAAGCTCCTGTCCTGGCTCTGGGAAAGGAGACGGGATGAAATAAAGGAAACCCTCTGAGACTCTTCTCCCTAACAAAGGTCTACTCTCAAGGGGGAAGGACTTCTCTAGAGGGCAATTCTAAAACCTTATCCCAGCTGAGGGAAGGGAACTTGCTCTACCACAGCTGCCTCCAAGCCTTTCCTCTCACCTAAGGGAAATATAAATAAATAAAAGCCATAGTCAACAGGGGAGGGAGCTTTAAGGAAATAGACTTGGAATGTTATAGCCCCGGAGCTGAGAAATAAGGCTCTTCTCTTGGAGAGGGACAAAACACTTATGAAAGCCACACCCCTGAGACACAAGCTCACTAAGCCTGAGACTTAAGTGAGGATTTGAGAACACTCCTCTCCCCCACATCCTACCATTACACTAACAGGCTTCCAGTAATAATAACAGTGGGGTAGAGCTGAAGAGGCTGCAAGACACAGGTTCTTTCTGAGAAGCAATAAAAAGGGAAGCCCAAAAGCTAAGAGGGGGGTAACACAGAAGCCCACTATACGGATTTGAAGCCTTGGGTACCAGTAGCTACACCAAACATTAAACACAGCTTATCTCCTAGCCAGATTAGTATAAATTCTCACACTAAAGTCCTATTTATTTCAGTAACAATCCTATAGGACATGTCTTGCTGCTTTCAGTAAGAAATTACTAGTCATACCAAAAGGCAAGAAAAAATTCTCTCTCTCATACACACACACATATGCAGTCTGAAAAGACAAAACAATCATCAGAACCAGACCCAGATATGACATGGATTTTGTCATGATCAGAGATTTTAAAATAATTATGGTTAATATGTTAAAGGCTCTAGTGAAAAAAATAGATAAGGTACAAGCCCATGTGGTTAAGGTCAGCAGAGAGGTGGAAACTCTAAGAAAGAATCAGAAGGAAATGACAGAAATTTTTTTAAAAAAACAAAAACAGTAATAGAAACAAAGAATGCCTTTGATAGATTCATAGGTAGATTTAACATAGCCAAAAGGAAAGAATAGGTGAACTTGAAGGTAAGTCAATAAAACTTCCAAAACTGAAATGTTAAGAGAAAAAAGAATGGGAAGAAAAGCAAGCAGAACATCCAAGAACTGTGAGACAGTATAAAAGATGCAAAGTTTCTTTTATGAGCAGCAGAAGAGAGAGAACAGGGCAGAAGAAATATTTAAAGTAAAAATGGTTGAGAACTTTCCAAAATTAATGACAGACAAAAAATCATAGATCCAAGAAGTTCAGAGAAATCCAAGCAGGTTAAATACCATATAACCAACCAAACAAACAAACAAATACCAAAAACCCATACCTACACATGTCATATTCAAACTGCAGGATACCAAAGACAAAGAGAAGATCTTAAAGGAAGTGGGGAAGTGTGAGGTGAACATGAGACAGTAGAATCAGAAATCAAAACTTTTCCACTCTCTTCCCACTTCTACCCAACCTGGCCTCCATCACCAAGATACTGATCCATATTTTTACATCAAGTTTACCTAACTTTCAAGGAGTCCATAATCTCTATTTTATACAAAGTCTTTCAGGAAATTTTAAAAAGTGGGGATGGGGAGTGAAGCAGATGGCACAATTTGTTTTATAAGGCTAACCTTTTTTATCAAAACTGGACAAGCCCAGGATAAGAAAAATGTAGGCAATTCTCACTTGCAAATATAAATGTGAAAATCCTAAGCAAAATGTTAGCAACTGAACCCAACAGCGTAACCTACAGAAATACATTATGTCTGAGAAGGATTTCTCCTAGGAGATAGTTCAACATTAAGACATTTGTCAACTAGGAGAACTGATTAACAGATTAAACGGGTTAGTTAAGCAATTGCTTACTCATATAGCTCTTAATGGGTGAGTAAGATTTCAACTTGCATAGTTCAGAGCCTAAGCTCTCATCTACTATTCTGTCTCTGAACAAAGACAAAAAAGGATGCGGATGGAGGCAAAAAGAAAACTGTAATGGCAACGAGTAGAAACAGACTGCGGTGGCTGAGCAAGATGTCTCATTACACTGATGTCTTATTAGGGTTTTTGTTTCTTTGCTATTTTACCCAATCTTCTAAGTCCCTACCCTCAGTATCTTCTTAAATTGTTCCGTTCCTAGGTTTCTCACTGACTAGCTGTGTTTTCTTGAGCCACTCTTACTCCCACTTATTCCATAAAAAGAAGGGTTGCCCTTTGGCACATAGGATCCCAGAAAAAAGCAAATTAAATACAATTCATTGCAACATGTGATTAACTGTCATGTAGATATTACAGATCACAAGTATAGTAGGAGTTTAGTGATGAAAGCTGGGGATAACGTTTAGGAAGTCAAAATAAAGGAGTTAGATTTGAACTAGGCCTTAAAATTTGGGGTTGCCATTTTCAGAGGTAGAGCGGGTTTATAAGGATGTTCTAGTCCAGGGCTTCAGCATTGTTAAAGGCCTAGAGGTGGGAATGTGTATGTCAATGTAGGTCATTCTGCTCCAGTGGGAAGAAGGAAGTTTATATTGAGGAGTGGTAGAAGATAAGTATGAGGTATGGATTTTATCCTATGAAGGAAAACATATAAAAGTTTTGGAACTTTCATCTGTGAATTTATTCACTTGTTCCTCCATTTAACAAATATCAAGCATCTATTCTATACCAGTCTCTCTGCCACCATTTAGAGTACAAAGGTCAAAAGGAAATGATTCCTGCTTTCAAGGAGCTTTGCAACTAAAAAGACAGATGTGTCTGTAACTAAAATGCACTGCAACAGGTGCCGTACTGGTGGAATGTATGACTGGATATGGGAGGCCAAGAATAAGGAGTGATTAATTTTGTCAGGCAGGAGAAAGAATAACAAAGAGCTGGAAGAACCTAATCCCAAGTAAACTATCCTGAATAACTTAGAATAGATGATCCATCTTTGTCAGATCCTCAGCACTATTCCTCACTGAGCATCTGTGGACTTTGGAGGTTTTCCATCTGTGTTTGGTCGTGGCCTGACCCCATAGTGTTTGGGTCATGGCCTCAGAGCCCAGTATGACCAGTGGATGAAGCTGGCTTACTGGCAGTTGTCCTAAAACACCTCTTATTTACGGTTTCTTCCTGTGTTCTTCATGGCCATCTCTTCCCAAGCAGAACTCTTCTGTTTGACAGATACTTCACTTCCAGGTGTAGAGGTTGCTTCTACTTTCCCCAAGTTTACATATCTCACTCTTGTCGTGGAAGGTTCCATCCTAATGCCGTCCCGTGATGCTTTAGAGAAGCAAAGGTAGCACCGAGGTACATCTGGGGGCTGTATGTGACATTCATGGTGGCACAAGCCCTGTTCAAAGAGGTTTTATTATTTGGCAAGAACTTGCTATATAATGTGATCTCATCAAGTCCTCTTTTGAGTGGTATCAAAGGATGGCATGAGAATGAGGTTCCCATTTATACATTAAGATCCTTGAACCAACTGGAGAACTTTTAGAAAAAGTATGTATTTGGTGGGGTAGAGAAAATAAGGAGTGGGAGTGGCTAGAAATTTTATATCCTTAGTCAATTTGCAAAAATTTAAAATTTTCTATGACCAGTGACATTTTGCTTTCTTTTAGCAAAACTGTTTTGGACTTTTCCGAGTTTCCTAGTTAAACCCATGAACATTCTGAAACTTTGACTCTTTTAGGACATAATCTTGACCCTTGAAATATGCCTTGTTATTGTAAAAGCCAAAAAAAAAAATGCTTCATTCCTTGGTTCATGAGTACATGTTGCTTGATTTATATATGGCTGCTCAAATATCCTTCTCAGGCTCCACTAAGAGTTCAATTTTCGCTTTTTAGTGTGGCAACAGCAGGATTTTTAAAAGGATTCTTTTTTTACCGTTTGAGCCATACATTCTATGACTTTGTCTTAATGTTTCTACGGAGATTGTCTTGTTCTTTGAGAAATTGTTTTAGGAGTTAGTAGTCTCCAGAAATGGTGCTGTTTTGTTTCTTGTCCCTTGTGTTACCCCAGTCCCCGAGAAAACCATATTTTAGTAGTTTATACACTTCCTTTCTAATTGTATATTTAGCACATAAGGGATACTTAAAAGTTGCTTCGTAACTAATTGTTCCCTTTCTTAAATAAATACCTTAGTGCTTCCTAAATCAGAGTAACCAAGGGAACAGCATCTCATTTCCCCAAACATAATCTGATTTCTTTCCTTAGTGCACATGCTTAGTTTGCTGGCCTGAAAGTTGTACAGACTGCATGGACTTCCAGAATTGTTTCCGGAGGGAAAGATAACTCATGTGGAATCCTTCCTATCATGGGCTCCATGTGAGCCTCGCCTGGAGGAACACAGATTTCAGTCCGTTTCCGGGAACCAGTAACAGCACATCCTAGTAGCTCCCCAGTGGGCAGATACCAGGTGCCTCTAGGACCCAGGTAACTGAGGCTGCCAACATGGATTAGATAGATACATCCTTCTAGGCAACAGCAGATTCTCCAGGTTTGTGCCCTTTTCCTGACCAACCGAGGAATCCACCCTACAGACCCCGGAGAGGCCTCTGTTTCTTCATAATGTTGTCAAGTTAATGATTTAGGAAGTTTTCTCTTATATTTTAGAAGACTAGACTCCTGGAGACGATTAGAGAAGGAATCTGGAAGGCTGAACTTTTTTGAAGATGACAGTTATTCTAATTGCCAGAGACCAGACTCAAGGGAACTCTGTCTGTTCAGGCTTAAGCCAGATGATTTTATTTGCTAGAAAAATTACTTAGGAGATACTGCAAGAGAGTAGGAGGGGGCAGAGTATGTTTAAGAGGGAAAGATTGGGATATGGAGATTGATTAGCAGCACTTAAGGGATCCTTTCTGAGAAAATGTGTTTATTCGTTCATTTGGTGATGGAGCACTACCAAATGCCGGGTGCTGTTGAGGAGCTGGGATTACAGTGGTGAAAAGAAAGGCAGGCACGGTGCTCCAGAGCTTCTTAGAATGATGCTTACATGTTATTGCTTCATATATGTATCTCCCAAACACCTAGGACACTCTCTGCCACGTAGTAGGTATTCAGTAAATGTTTGTTGAGGGAAAGCATGAATAAATATTCAGTGAATTTCTCTGCTATCGTCGGACTGTTATTTTCAAAGTTTTTCAGTGCTTGTACCTTGGCTTTGATTCATGCATGTAGTGTAGTTGGCCTGCGAAACCCTGGGTTGATTTGAGAGTAAGTGCCCTTGATTCCAGACATATAACTAGTCAGGACTGATCAGATTGAAATCTAATGTAGACCCCTAATTTAATGAGGAGAGAAAAAATTACCCAAACAAGAGCATGTGTAATTATGCTAAATTTCATGACTTTGGGGTCATAAATGGATTTTTCTTGATGTTCGTCTGACATGAATTAACTCCAGTTGTTGCTGACTGTTAAGCAGCAGCTTGTAGGGTCCCTTATAGTAAGAGGACATTAATTCCTGTTAAATTGTGATGAGCCTCCTGTAGAATCATCCATTTCATTCATATAGATGCAGCTAATAAGGAGACAGTGAAAGACCAAGGGGACCAGAATGAGGCTTTTGCTGCAGAAATTGAGGGGGAATGAACCTTTGCCTCCCGTGAGGCAAAGAGGCAAGGAAGAGTAGTTAGCTCAGACTATGGTAACAAAATACCGCAGGCTGGGGGCCTTAAACAATAGAAATTTATTTTCTCAGAGCTCTGGAGACTGGGAAATTCAAGATCAAGTTTCGAGCAAGATTCAGTTTCTGGTGAGAGCTCTCTTCCTGGCTTATTCGATGGCTGCTCTGTCCTCATGTGGACTTTCCCTCTGAGTGCACAGAGAGAGAGAGAGAGAGAGAGAGAGAGAGAGAGACAGAGAGAGAGACAGAGAGACAGAGAGAGACAGAGAGAGAGAGAGACAGAGAGAGAGACAGAGAGAGAGAGAGAGAGAGACAGAGAGAGAGAGAGAGACAGAGAGAGAGACAGAGAGAGAGAGAGAGAGAGAGAGAGAGAGAGAGAGAGAGAGGGAGAGATGGAATGAATTTGGGGGACACAGTTCAGTCCATAGCAGTGGGATAGCCTGAGGTTTGAATTCCAGCCCTTTTTCTGCTTAGCTGTTTTGACCCTGGCTGGTTGCTTAGGCTCTCTGAGTCTCATTCCTCTAACTCTATATAGCATGAGGATAAGAATCACAGCCTGAGTCACAAGACTGCAGTGAATTAAATGTGTTTGAGAGCCCTCACCCAGGCAGGGCACATAGCGGACACTCACAAAGGCCAGCCCTCAAGCTCCTCCCTTACCCACTGTGCCCACTCAGACTTCATCCTTCTTTGCCTGGCCAGGCTGGGATCCAGGTTCTCAGGCACATTTTTGGTGTGGATACCCTTTTCAGTGATCAGTGGATCATAGTCTAGGAGGGAAGAAAAATCTTCAGAAGCAGGGATTAAATGTGGAATGTGTGACAATCTGCATAAGTGGTGATGTTGGGAAAATGAGAGGATTAGGAAGCACATTAATGCCAATGGAAATTATGGAACAGTGAAGCTAAGGAAGGCATTTTTAATGACTTGAGTAAATGAGAGAGTGACTTTAATTCTATTCTAGAAAATTATGGGATTAGGCTAAGGCCTTTCTTTGATGAGAAAATAAAATGGAATTATTTTCAGCAGAATTCCGTTTTAAAAGTACGCCCATCTTTAAATATTGTTCTTTAATAATCCTGTCAACTGTTAATGAATTAAACATTATGTATAGACGTGTTGTTTTTATTTCCTGCTCTGCAGATAAATCTCCTAAGAAAAGATTCTACATCTTCTCTGGGCTTTCTTCTCATAGTATTTGAAATTAAATTCCTCTGGCCAAGTATTATATATATAATTCTTATTCCTAATTTTAGCACAGATGTTAATAAATGTCACCCCAGTATATTTAATTTCTTTATTAACCTGAATTAACAAACTTTTCTTAAATATATATATATATAAATGTAAATATATATAAACACATCAGAGCAGCCTGAATGTTGATATTTTTAAAGAGATAAGCACATTTTCCCCTCCCTTTCTTTGTACTGAAGAAAAAAATGTCATCAAGTGGTATGCCAGATGCATTCCAATACCTTTGCAGATTTTTGTTAAATATACTGTTTGTGCTTGCGTATTAAGCCCTCTAATGAGCTAGTATCAGTCCTCTGCTGTAGTTTATTGGTGGCATTTCTGCAGGTCAGCAAATACATCTTGATTCATTCATTGAGCCTGTGGAGTCGTTGTCAGTTGGTGCTATTTAGTATGACAGAAGGAAGGAAAATAGCCGTGCTTGAAAGTGCTGTCAAATTATTATCTTTTTTTTTTTTGGTCTCAGTCCTTGTATTTGGTATACAGAAGAAACCCTTTATTTTAAGGCATTGAGTACAAAATTAGATCAGTTCCATAAGATAATGACCGTATTTCACAGTTTGAGCTGCTGTGATTGCAGGGTAGCACTTACAGCTTAGAGTCACTTCTTGTTGTGGTTCCTCGATGAAGTGGATTCGTATTTTTTATTTTCTTTTGTGTTTTGCCAGCCTCAGACAGAGTTCTGTACTGGCAGTTGGGATAACAGACCTTGAATTTTCCTGAATGAAGTAGAGTGGAATGGACATCATTCTTCTGACTGCTAAATTGTGCTGGTGCATTTGTTTATCCACTCATTAGTAAGAAGAAGTAACAAAGAGCATGCATTGTTTGGTTCTCGGAAAAGAAAAAAAACATTGCACGGAATAAACAAGGGTCAAAATGTAAGGAATAAAAACAAGTCCACTTTTTAGATTTCTTTTACCTGAGGATCTTTTTAGGATTATGACTCTATCTGCTCTTTGTAAGGTGGTCCGTGATTTTGTTGTTGTTGTTGTTTTGTTATCATCAGATGTACTGCAGCTTTGGGATTCCACAAATCCAGAAATCCTTTGTACCATTTTCTGTCCTGGCTTCTTCACCTGTATACTAATTGCATAATGTGGCCATTTAAAATTTCACTGTACTTGAATTTCTTTTATGGTGTGTGTGTGTGTGTTTGTGAATAATCACTCTGGGGCTAATCAGCGGGGAGAGTGGAGCTTGAACCATGCTTTTGAGACATCTGAGAGATTATGATAGGGGCATACAATCTGATAAACACCTTTGTTGAGTCAATTTGAGTTAACTTGAAGCCCAAGAGGCATTTCTCCAGTTTTTCCATTAGGGGGGTCCATATTTTTGCTAGTGTGTAAATTCTTGTGTCATTTTTTGCCTTTAGTTATTAGCCAGTAAGTTAGCTTAGTAGCTGATGGAAAGGAGGGTGAGTTTATTGAATAACTTTCCAGACTGGTTTCTGGCCCAGACTTCAGCTGCAACCAGCATGATTTCAGACATGCCAGGTCCTCGTTTCCTCATTGACCTCCTTGGCCTTCCTGCAAGAACCAGGCAAAATAAACAATAAATTAAAAATATGGCTCCTTTCCTGCCGTTTTCTTGGAATATAGTCTTGGGGACATAAGCCAAAACTCTAATGAGGAAAAAGAAACCTTACTGGAAGGAAATTTTCATATATCACCCTAGATTTTTTTTCTTACTATTGAATGTTAGGTACAGTTGGTATATGTGACAATTTCCTATGCATAGATTGGAAGGTCCTGAAACTGTAGAGTCACTTAGGCAAAGAAACAGGAAGGATAAAGAAATACATGAGGAATGATAAAGCCAGGAAAACCTCTAGGCAAGTTACAAAGTCAGAATGACCCACTTTTTCAACAAATTTGTTTAACTATGGTTGATTTACAATATTTTGTTAGTTTCAGGTGTATAGCTTCAGATTCTTTTCCATAATAGGTTATTACAGGATATTGAATATAGTTCCATGTGCTATACAGTAAATCCTTGTTATTTATCTGTTTTATATACAGTAGTGTGTGTATGTTAATCCCAAACTCTTAATTTATCCCTCCTCCTCCCACTTCTCTTTTGGTAACCATAGGTTTGTTTTCTATGTCTATGAGTTGGTTTCTGTTTAGTAAGTAAGTTGATTTGTATTATGTTTTTAGATTCCACATATAAGTGATATCATATAATATTTGTCTTTCTCTGCCAGATTTAATTCACTTGGTACGATCATCTGTAGGTCCATCCATGTTGCTGCCAATGGCAATATTTCATAGAATGACCTACTTTTAAGGGAACAAGTTAAAGATGGTGTTACGTAGGTTCTGCATGCTACTCCCATTGTGCTAGGAACTGTAGAAATTTCAAAGTTGAATCAGACCAAAGTCTAGTAGGAAAATACATAAAATGCCATAAGAGCATTGTATAAGAACAATGACAGATGCCCAGAGAATTACAAATGTATTTTTAGGAGACATAGAGTAGGGAGAGATTGCATCTATTTCATTGCTTCTGAAAGTGTGTCTGCAGGCCTGCTGCTTGTTGGAAATGCAATTTCATTGGCCCCACCTGAACCTATGTTGGGGCTGGGGCCCAGGAATCTGTATTTTAATGAGCCCTCCAGGTGATACTGGTGCTTGCTAAAATTGGAGAAATATTCAGTGTATAAAGAGAGACTCGGGGTTTCATGGGGGAGGTGGTATTTATGTGAGGCAAGAGGAGCAGACAGAACATGAGTAGGCACTGCAGGAAAGCAAAATTTGCAAAGTCCTTAAGCCGCCATCTATTTTAGTGCCTTCAACTCTTAGAATGAAAGATTTATTTTAGACTTAATCTAAATTCATCATGCTTTTCCATAAGGCTGTTTCCTCTGTTTTCATTCTCAGTGGAACTGTGAACATGGTGATCATATTTTGTGTAACAGCCTTTGCTGTATTTCAAGTAGAATATTAAGTTCTCTACTGTCTTTTCTTCCCCAGGCTAATTAATCCTCATTCGTCAGCTTTTTCTCCCACCTTCCAACCCTTTTATCATTTTCATTGCCCTTGTCTGGGCTTTCCCCAAATCTTCCATATTTCTCCAAAGTTACAAAGACCCAAATTATACCTGCAGCTGGTTGGGGTCTTTGCCTCTGCAGGCAAGTGGATGAATATCTTGAGCCCTACATATTATTTTTCTTTGTGGGAATTTACCTACAGAAGTAAGAGAGTGTATTTTTCAACACATTGTCCTTGAATTCATGGGGAACTGGGGATTGTTCGCATGGAATCTTAGATCCATGTAAGTACTGGCTATTGTCTGCAAGCTCAGTAACTATCATGATTTCCACCTAAATGCATTTCTTTTTTTCCTCACTTATTTAGCTGTAATAGGGATTAGCAAAATGTTATTTTAACTTCTTATGCTTTCTTAACACAGTAGAAGTCCAACTACCATGGTGGGAATCTATGGGATTTTTAAAGTCAGCAAAGGAGCCCTTCTTGGTTGGAAAACACATTTATTGGGGCAATAAGCCAGACAGTGAGCATGGTGCCCTGTCTTCGTCTGTACAATAGGAAGAAAAGGATATGCCTTTCCTGATAATCATCATGAACCATGTGTCAAAAAGGTGGTTACTGTATGTAAAAGAACATAGTAGGTGTTCAACAAATGGGAGTTATTATTTATGTGTACTGACTCCTGTGTACCATACGTGCCTTTTAAGCCACCATGATCATTTGCTCATCTAGCCCTAGAATATTTAGATGGCATCTGTCAAATGGTGCCACATTTTTCTCCATTTACACCTCTGTTCTTATCACTTTCTTGGGTTTAAGTTTCTATGGGTAGGGGATGGGGGAAAGATTCCTTTTGGAGAGTGTCCTTAGTCTGAGTTGGGCTTCCCTGTGTTGTATCTTGCCATGAGAGGCCCCTTCATACTCTACTGTATGTCTAGAATTTCAGCATTTCCTGCTTGAACTAAAAGCAATAAAAGAGGAAATAGTGTGGGTAGGTTAGCTGAATGGCACAAAGTTGAAAATTTAAGACACTTTTCTATATAGTCATTTGAGTTTTCACCAAGAACATTTTTTTCCATATATGTTGACAGGCAGGAGAGGAAAATTTCTGACCCAGGAGTCTGTAAAGTGTTGAAGACTAAATAAATGTTCTTAGCAGAGCTGAGATGAAGGTGTGGCTGGTCTCAATGGAGCCTTTCATGAAAGAGATGAAATTTTCATGGCTCAATCTCTTTCCAACTCTGGGATCTGTGTGTTTATCTTGGTGATGTTGACATAGGTTGTCCTTTTCTCTGTTGCTATGAAAACAGGTGATGCCACACCTACCTTCTAGGTCTGCTTTGCATTTTATGTGAGGAGGTCTGAGAAGGCCCTGGTACACATGCTTCTTTGATGAATCACTGCTCCGTTAGTAATGCTCAGTTCTTATAATTTATTGTTGTGCTGCATGCTGTAGTATCATTTCCTATCTTTGTCATTTCTATTTGCTTCTATCCTTAGGCTTTGTTTCTTTTTTCTCCTCTAACGATGTGGTACCTTTATTTGTATTTATTTATTTATTTAAATGTCAAATATATATATAATTATTCCAAGTCTCCAAATTTTTTTTGTTAGTTTCTGCTTTACAACAAAGTGCATCAGCTATACATATACATATATTCCCATATCTCCTCCCTCTTGAGTCTCCCTCCCACTCTCCCTATCCCACCCCATTAGGTGGTCACAAAGCACTGAGCTGATCACCTTGTGCTATGTGGCTGCTTCCCACTAGCTATCTATTTTACATTTGGTAGTGTATATATGTCCATACCACTATATCACTGCATTCCAGCTTACCCTTGCCCCTCCCCATGTCCTCAAGTCCATTCTCTACATCTGCATCTTTATTCCTGTCCTGCCCCTAGGTTTCTCAGAACCATTTTTTTTTTTTTTTTTTAGATTCCATATATATGTGCTGGCATATGGTATTTGTTTTTCTCTTTCTGATGTACTTCACCTCTGTATGACAGACTCTAGGTCCATCCACCTCACTACAAATAACTCAACTTCATTTCTTTTTATGGCTGAGTAATATTCCATTGTATATATGTGCCACATCTTCTTTATCCATTCATCTGTCGATGGACACTTAGGTTGCTTCCATGGCCTGGCTATTGTAAATAGATCTGCAATGAACATTGTGGTACATGACTCTTTTTGAATTATGGTTTTCTCAGGGTATATGCCCAGTAGTGAGATTGCTCCGTCGTATGGTAGTCCTATTTGTAGTGTTTTATGGAATCTCCATACTGTCCTCCATAGTGGCTGTATCAATTTACATTCCCTCCAACAGTGCAAGAGGGTTCCCTTTTCTTCACACCCTCTCCAGCATATAATATTTGTAGATTTTTTGATGATGGCCATTCTGACTGGTGTGAGGTGATACTGCTTTGTAGTTTTGTTTTGCATTTCTCTAATGATTAGTGATGTGGAGCATCCTTTCATGTGTTTGTTGGCAATCTGTTTATCTTCCTTGGAGAAATGTCTATTTAGGGGTTCTGCCCATTTCTGGATTGGGTTGTTTCTTTTTTTGATATTGAGCTGAATGAGCTGCTTGTACACTTTGGAGATTAATCCTTTGTCAGTTGCTTTGTTTGCAAATATTTTCTCCCATTCTAAGGGTTGTCTTTTCATCTTGTTTATGGTTTCCTTTTCTGGGGAAAAGCTTTTAAGTTTCATTAGGTCCCATTTGTTTATTTTTGTTTTTATTTCCATTTCTCTAGGAGGTGGGTCAAACAGGACCTTGCTGTGATATATGTCATAGAGTGTTCTGCCTGTGTTTTCCTATAAGAATTTTATAGTGTCTGGCTTTACATTTAGGTTTTTAATCCATTTTGAGTTTATTTTTGTGTATGGTGTTAGGGAGTGTTCTAATTTCATTCTTTTATATATGGCTGTCCAATTTTCCCAGCACCACTTATGGAAGAGGCTGTCTTTTCTCCATTGTATATTCTTGCCTCCTTTGTCAAAGATAAGGTAACCATATGTTCGTTGGGTTATCTCTGAGACTTCTATCATGTTCCATTGATCGGTATTTCTCTTTTTGGGCCCGTACCATACTGTCCTGATTACTGTAGCTTTGTAGTATAGTCTGAAGTCAGGGAGCCTGATTCGGCCAGCTCTGTATTTTTTTCTCAAGATTGCTTTGGCTTTTCGGGGTCTTTTATGTTTCCATACAAATTGTGATATTTTTTGTTCTAGTTCTGTGAAAAATGGCACTGGTAGTTTGATAGGGATTGCATTGAATCTGTAGATTGCTTTGGGTAGTATAGTCATTTTCACAATGTTGATTCTTCCAATCCAAGAACACGGTATATCTCTCCATCTGTTGGTATCGCCTTTAATTCTTTCATCAGTGTCTTATAGTGTCTTATAGTTTTGTTTTGTCTCCTTAGGTAGGTTTATTCCTAGGTATCTTATTCTTTTTGTTGCAGTGGTAAATGGGAGTGTTAACATAATGTCTCTTTCAGATTTTTCATCATTAGTGTATAGTAATGCAAGAGATTTCTGTGTATTAATTTTATATTGTGCTACTTTACCAGATTCCTTGATTAGCTCTAGTAGTTTTCTAGTAGCATCTTTAGGATTCTCTATGTATAGTATCATGTCATCTGCAAACAGTGACAAATTTACTTTCTCTTTTCCGATTTGGATTCCTTTTATTTATTTTTCTTCTCTGAATGCTGTGGCTAAAGCTTCCAAAACTACGTTGAATAATAGTGGTAAGACTGGAGACTGGACAACCTTGCCTTGTTCCTGAACGTAGAGGAAATGGTTTCAGTTTTTCACCCTTGAGAATGATGTTGGCTGTGGGTTTGTCATATATGGTCTTTATTATGTTGAGGTAAGTTCCCTCTACGCCTACTTTCTGGAGGGTTTTTATCATAAATGGGTGTTGAATTTTGTCAAAAGCTTTTTCTGCAGCTATTGAGATGACCATGTTTTTTCCCCTTCAATTTGTTAATATGGTGTATCACATTGATTGATTTGCACATATTGCAGAATCTTTGAATTACTGGGATAAACCCCACTTGATCATGTTGTATGATCCTTTAAATGTGCTGTTGGATTCTGTTTGCTAGTATTTTGTTGAGGATTTTTGCATCTATGTTCATCAGCGATATTGGCCTGCAATTTTCTTTCTTTGTGACATCTTTGTGTTGTTTTGGTATGAAGGCAATGGTGGCCTCATAGACTGAGTTTGGGAGTGGTCCTCCCTCTGCTATATTTTGGAAGAGTTTGAGAAGGATAGGTGTTAGCTCTTCTCTAAATGTTTGGTAGAATTCACCTGTGAAGTCATCTGTTCCTGGGCATTTGTTTGTTGTAAGAGTTTTAATCACAGTCTCAATTTCAGTGCTTGTGAGTTGTTTGTTTGTATTTTCTATTTCTTCCTGGTTCAGTCTCAAAAGGTTGTGCTTTTCTAAGAATTTGTCCATTTCTTCCAGGTTGTCCATTTTTTTGGCATATAGTTGCTTGTAGCAATCTCTCATGATCTTTGTGTTTCTGCAGTGTCCATTGTTACTTCTCCTTTTTCATTTTGAATTCCATTGATTTGAGTTTCCTTCCTCTTTTTCTTGATGAGTCTGGCTAATGGTTTATCAATTTTGTTTATCTTCTCAAAGAACCAGCTTTTAGTTTTATTGATCTTTGCTATTGTTTTCTTCATTTTTTTTTCATTGACTTCTGATGTGATCTTTATGATTTCTTTCATTCTGCTAACTGTGGGATTTTTTGTTTTTCTTTCTCTAATTGCTTTAGGTGTAAGGTTAGGTTGTTTATTTGAGGTGTTTCTTGCTTCTTGAGGTAGGATTGTATCGCTATAAACTTCCCTCTTAGAACTGCTTTTGCTGCATCTCATAGGTTTTGGGTCATCATGTCTTCATTGTCATTTGTTTCTAGGTATTTTTTGATTTCCTGTTTGTTTTCTTCAGTGATCTCTTGGTTATTTAGTAGTGTATTATTTAACCTCCATGTGTTTGTATCTTTTATAGATCTTTTTCCTGTAAGTGATATCTAGTCTCATAATGTTGTGGCTGGAAAAGTTACTTCGTACGATTTCAATTTCCTTAAATTTACCAAGGCTTGATTTGTGACCCAAGATATGATCCATCCTGGAGAATTTTCTATGAGCACTTGGGAAGAATGTGTATTCTGTTGTTTTTGGATGGAATGTCCTATAAATATCAATTAAGTCCATCTTGTTTAGTGTATCATTTAAAGCTTGTGTTTCCTTATTTATTTTCATTTTGGATGATCTGTCCATTGGTGAAAGTGGGGTGTTCAAGTCCCTGCTATTACCGTGTTACTTCAATTTCCCCTTTTATGGCTGTTAGCAATTGCCTTATGTATTGAGGTGCTGCTATGTTGGGGGCATAAATATTTATGATTTTTACACCTTCTTCTTGGATCGATCCCTTGATCATTATGTAGTGTCCTTCTTTGTCACTTGTAATAGTCTTTATTTTAAAGTCTATTTTGTCTGATATGAGGATTGCTACTCCAGCTTTCCTTTGATTTCCATTTGCATGGAATATCTTTTTCCATCCCCTAACTTTCAGTCCATATGTGTCCCTAGGTCTGAAGTGGTTCTCTGGCAAACAGCATATATACAGGTCTTGCTTTTGTATCCATTCAGCCAGTTTATGTGTTTTGTTGGCTCGTTTAATCCATTTACATTTAAGGTAGTTATCGATATGTATGTTCCCATTACCATTTTCTTAATTGTTTTGGCGTTTGTTTTTGAATTTCTTTTCCTTTTCTTGTGTTTCCTGCCTAGAGAAGTTCCTTTACCGTTTGTTGTAAAACTGGTTTGATGGTGCTGAATTCTCTTAGCATTTGCCTGTCTGTAAAGGTTTTAATTTCTCCATCGAATCTCCATTTACCACTTGCTGGTTGGAGTAATCTTGTTTGTAGTTTTTTCCCTTTCAACACTTTAAATATGTGCTCCCACTGCCTTCTGGCTTGCATAGTTTCTCCTGAAGTATCAGCTGTTAATCTTATGGGGATTCCCTTTTATGTTACTTGCTGCTTTTCCCTTGCTACTTTTAATATTTTTTCCTTGTATTTAATTTTTGACAGTTTGATTAATATGTCTTGGCATGTTTCTCCTTGGATTTATACTGTATAGGACTCTCTGCACTTCTTGGACTTGATTTACTATTTCCTTTCCCATGTTAGGGAAGTTTTTAACTATAATCTCTTCAAATATTTTCTCAGTCCCTTTCATTTTCTCTTCTTCTTCTGGGACCCCTATAATTCGAATGTTGGGGCATTTAATGTTGTCCCAGAGGTTTCTGAGACTGTTCTCAATTCTTTTCATTCTTTTTTCTTTATTCTGCTCTGCAGTAGTTATTTCCACTATTTTATCTTCCAGGTCACTTTATCCGTTCTACTGCCTCAGTTATTCTGCTATTGAATCCTTGTATAGAATTTTAAATTTCATTTATTGTATTTTTCATCATTGTTTGTTTGCTCCTTAATTCTCGTAGGGCCTTGTTCAATGTTTCTTGTATTTTCTCCATTCTATTTCCAGGATTTTGGATCATCTTTACTATCATTACTCTGAATTCGTTTTCAGGGAGAGTGCCTATTTCCTCTTCATTTGTTTGGTCTGGTGGGTTTTTTACCTTGCTCCTTCATCTGCTGCATATTTCTCTGTCTTCTCATTTTGCTTAGCTTACTGTGTTTGCGTCTCCTTTTCGCAGGCTGCAAATTTTTACTTCCCGTTGTTTTTGGTGTCTTCCCCCAGTGGCTAAGGTTGGTTCAGTGGGTTGTGTAGGCTTCCTGGTGGAGGGGACTGGTTTCTGTGTTATAGTGGATGAGACTGGACCTGTCTTTCTCGTGGGCAGGACCACATCTGGTGGTGTGTTTGTGGTATCTGTGACCTTATGATTTTCGGCAGCCTCTCTGCTAATGGGTGGGGTTGTGTTCCTGTCTTGCTAGTTGTTTGGCATAGGGCGTCCAGCACTGTAGCTTGCTTGTCGTTGAGTGGAGCTGGGTCTTTTCATTGAGATGGAGGTCTCTGGGAAAACTTTCGTTGTTTGTTATTATGTGTACTCAGGAGGTCTCTGGTGGACCAAAGTCCTGAACTCAGCTCTCCCACCTCAGAGGATTAGGCCTGACACCCACTGGAGCACCAAGACCCTGTCAGCCCCTTGACGCAGAAGAAAATGGAGATAAAAAGAAAGAAAGAAAAGAAAAGAAATTAAAAGACTAAATTAAATTAAAAAGTTATTAAAATAAAAATTATTAAAAATAAAGAAATTAAAAAGTAATGCAAAAAGAGAGCAAAAGGAAGAAAGACAAAAGAGAGCAACCAAACCAGAAAACAAATCCATCAGTGATAACAAGTGCTAAAATC
Organism: Kogia breviceps; assembly: GCF_026419965.1. Lineage (NCBI taxonomy): Eukaryota > Metazoa > Chordata > Mammalia > Artiodactyla > Physeteridae > Kogia > Kogia breviceps. The sequence continues at coordinate 49,538,414 of NC_081316.1, read as the reverse complement.
TATAATAAAAAAAAAAAAAAGGGTGGGCAGACAGAATCCTAGGACAAATGGTAAAAGCAAACCTCTACATTCAAAGTCACACAAAGAAGCATATGCATACACACTCACAGAAAGAGAAAAAGTAAAAAATAAAAATAAAAAAAAATATATATGTATATGTGTGTGTGTCTAAAAAAAAAAAAAGGAAGACAACAACGAAATCAGTAAAAAAATCTACCAAACATAATAAATTCTAAATACTAAACTAAGATAAACATAAAACCAGAAACAAATCAGATGCATAAAGCAAACCCCAAGTCTACAGTTGCTCTCAAAGTCTACCGCCTCAATTTTGGGATGATTCGTTGTCTGTTCAGGTATTTCAGAGATGCAGGGTACATCAAGTTGATTGTGGAGATTTAATCCGCTGCTCCTGAGGCTGCTGGGAGAGATTTCCCTTTCTCTTCTTTGTTCGCACAGCTCCTGGGATTCAGCTTTGATTTTTGCCCCGCCTCTGCATGTAGGTCACATGAGGGCGTCTCTTCCCCACCCAGACAGGTCGGAGTTAAAATAGCAGCTGATTCGGGGGCTCTGGCTCACTCAGGCCAGGGAGGGAGGGGTACAGAATGCGGGGCGAGCCTGTGGTGGCAGAGGCCTGCATGACATTGCACCAGCCTGAGGCATGCCGTATGTTAACCTGGGGAAGTTGTTTCTGGATCACGGGACCCTGGCAGTGGCAGGCTGCACAGGCTCCTGGGAGGGGAGGTGTGGACAGTTACCTGTGCTTGCACACAGGGTTCTTGGTGGCTGCAGCAGCAGCCTTCACGTTTTATGCCCATCTCTGGTGTCTACGATGATAGCTGCGGCTCACGCACGTCTCTGGAGCTCATTTAGGCGGTGCTCTGAATCCTCTCTCCTTGTGCATCCTGAGACAATGGTGTCTTGCCTCTTTGGCAGGTCCAGACTTTTTCCTGGATTCTCTCCCAGCTAGCTGTGGCACAGTAGCCCCTTTCAGGCTGCGTTCATGCATCCAACCCCAGTCCTGTCCCTGGGCTGTGACCTCCGAAGCCTAAGCCTCCACTCCCAGCCCTCGCCCATCCTGGAGTGTGAGCAGACAAGCCTCTTGGGCTGGTGAGTGCCAGTCGGCACTGATCCTCTGCGGGAATCTCTCTGCTTTGCCCTCCTCACCCTGTTGCTGTGCTCTCCTCCGCAGCTCTGATGCTTCCCCGCTCCGCCACCTGCAGTCTCTGCCCTTGAAGGGGCTTCTAGTGTGTGGAAACCTTTCCTCCTTCACAGCTCCCTCCCACTGGTGCAGGTCCCATCCCTACTCTTTTGTCTCTGTTTTTTCTCTTTTCTTTTGCCCTACCCAGGTATGTGGGCACTTTCTTGCCTTTTGGGAAGTCTGAGGTCTTCTGCCAGTGTTCAGTGGGTGTTCTGTAGGAGTTGTTCCACATGTAGATGTATTTCTGATGTATCTGTGGGGAGGAAAGTGATCTCCACGTCTTACTCCTCCGCCATCTTGAAGGTCTCTCCCCCTTAGGCTTTGTTTTGAGTCATTTTGTTTACAACAAGATTCACTCATCGAAAAACAAACTGGGAGAGATCATCATGCCCCATGCCCCCAATTCATGGGCAAGGAACTATGAGCTCTTATGAAATCTGAACTGCCCCAGAAACTAGTGAACAAGTGAGAGACTGATGTTTGTAGATAGAACAGGAAAAATGCTCCATGCGTTGGTGTTCTGGCCAATACAGGATACCTGACATTGATTAGAAAGTTAAACCTTCTAGGTGATTTATCTGGCACTTGTGGTTTTCCATTGCAAAACAAAATGTAGTGATGTTCATAGAATTTTAACTTAGTCTGTCTTCTCTTATTTTACCTTTATAAAGCATTGCATCAGTTTTGTATTTCTCCACTTCCTCTTTGCCTACAAGAAATACATCACATGGGCTAGATGATTTTCTTTCTTGGAAATGTGTGACAAAGCTGCATTTAATAATAGCATAATTTTCTCATCAGGAGAGCACAACACACTACCTTTTTGCAACTGGGCTTTAAAAAAAACCCAAAGAATACATTTACTTAGATCAATTTGGGTTGTGTTTTAATATTTTTGAAGTGGTGTCTTTGCTTCAGAACATTCCCAGTTGAAAAAATACAAAACTCTCTTTTACTGATGTGCTAGGGAAAAAAATGGATTCTCCTGCCAGTTTCAGCTTGAATAATCATGGTGCCTGTTTAACTTGTTCTGTTTGTAAATTATAAGCCTAGAATAATTCTGCCATTTCCCAAGTTTTAAAATATGTTCTCATTTGATGAAATTTACTTAGCAATGTGTGCTGATGGCATTCCACAGATTGATCAGCCTCTCATTTTGTTACATGCCTTGGGTACTGCATTTCTGGATGTTTGTGTGTTCTTGGCATGTCTGAACCAGGATGGTCATAGAATCAGAAGCATTGGATTGGGGACAGATGCCCCAGGCCATTAGCTAATGTGTCCTCCTGCATCACTGGAGCAGCAGAATTGCAACTTATTCTGTTAGCCATAACAAAATAACCATAACCCCTCATGTTAGCCATAGCTTCAGAAGAGTGGGATCTCAGTAGACCTTACTGTGCCTCTGTGCTTCATGTAAAAATGGCTATACTTTCAGAAGACCCTGTACTATCATGGTTGAGCAAGAGAACATCTAGAGTGTCAGAACGGAACAACAATACCACCAGGCACAAGGCAGATGGTTCAAATCATCTGAAGTATAGGACTAACTTTGGGGGTTTCCCTGGTGCCATTGGCTTTGCAAGGTCCAAGTTGGCCCCTGAAATATGCTTTGTTATAGCCCCTATTCCTTGGAAGGTGAGAAAGAGTGTGAATAATCATGTGGGCAAATGTATTCATTTTCCAGTATAAGATTTTTTTTTTTGCGGTGTTTTAAACGCTATTGCTTACAATTAAACCATCTTCACACAGACAGAACTCCTTGAAACCTATTTGTTTAACTTTTCATGTTAACATTAATGATAATTAATTTATATGACACTCGAATTAGTGTTTCTTATACATTTTTCTTTCATTGGGAAAATGGATATGCTGTGTTTTGTTAAGGATATGTAAGAAACCATTGGCAGAGCCACCTGGATCAGGTTATTTCTAAATTTTGTCAGTGCTTTATCCATTACACAACACTGACTTGACTTATGACATAAAAAGCTCACATAAAAAGTTGTCACCAGTCCCTTGAAAGGAATTAACATTTTAGCAACCCACCCCAGAAACTTTGCCTGATGGATGAGATTTTTTGTGAGGCGTGAGGTCACCTATGAGATACCCTTGTTTCGTGAGTCCCAGTTTAGAGACAGGCACACAGAAACTGATGAGAGCCTTTCTCAAAGGCTCCTCTACATCCTTCACAGGTGCAGGTCTGTCCACATCCTGATGAGAAAGATGGATGTGTCTGACTTTTGGCTGGAGACAATGGGTACCAGGACAGATGCTGAAGGTTAGGCAGTGGCCTGGGGAATTTGGCCAAGCCAGCTTGGATGTGTGCCTTGGAAAATACCAGCCATGCAGAATGATCCAGAAGCTGGAGCAAGGGAACAAAAGATAAAAGAGGTTATTTAAGCAATTGTTTGATTGTCTGAGATCCCTTTTCAGGTTTAGAAATGAATTCCTAGTCATCATTGCCTTGATACAACCTGCTGTTTTGATAGTTCTTAGGAATTCATGGTGATTTTATTGTTGTTTAGTTCCTACTTTTAAAAATGCTAACCTATTATGAAGGTTATTTCTAACTCACAGCTGTGGGGAAGAGTTTGCTGTCAGCTGGTAACAGGGCTGTGTTTCTCATTATATAATTAAACCCATTCCAGGGTCTCAATTTTGAATTGTACACACTCAAATTCAACATTAAAAAATACATATTGGATACTTCTTAGGTACTTTGCTGGATTCTGGAAATAGCAAAATGAGAAGAATGGACTTTGTTCTCCTAGAATGTATCATATAGTAGGAAGACAGATGTGTAAACAGTAACTACCGAGTGGTGTGATGGTTGAGTGTAGCCACAGAAATGCTAAGGTAAAAACTGAGCATGGAAGAGGTCATGGCCAACTTTCCAGGAGTGTGTGAGTCAGGGAAGACTTCAGGGAGGAAATGATACCAGAATCGATTTATGAGATGGATAGAAATTTATCAGAAAGGGAAAAGATACAGTGAAGAAGTTACCGAGCAGAGCCACACAGCATGGGCTGAGTCACATAGATGCGAGATGTATGTACTTAGTCTTAAACCACTCTTGATGGGAAAGAATTGACTTACAGAATCTTCAAAAATAAAATTGAAAAAAACCTCAAATAAGTAATAGATTCTGACATTACTAATCATATCATACAGTGTCATTGGTGCTCCCTGTGGATATTTAAGCAATAGCTGTTCTTAAACTTACGTGAGAAACATCTTCCTTAAATTTAGGAGAGGAAATAATAGTAGTAGGTTCAGAAGGTGCTTTTCCCTTAAACCAGAAGGTGCCCTGCACATACCTGTTGAGTAGGTGCTGGAAGGAGACTCTGAGGTGGGAATTCTAGCCTCCTTTCTTTTTTTAAAAAAAAATTTAATTAATTTATTTACTTTTGGCTGTGTTGAGACTTCATTGCTTCGCCCAGGCTTTCTCTAGTTGCGGCAAGCAAGGGCTACTCTTCGTTGTGGTGCACGGGCTTCTCATCTTGCTGGCTTCTCTTGTTGTGGAACCACGGGCTCTAGGCACATGGGCTAGAGTAGTTGTGGCTCGCAGGCTCTAGAGCGCAGGCTCAGTAGTTGTGGAGCACGGGCTTAGTTGCTCTGCGGCATGTGGGATCTTCCCGGACCAGGGCTCGAACCCGTGTCCCCTGCATTGGCAGGTGGATTCTTAACCACTGCACCACCAGGGAAGTCCCTAGCCTCCTTTCTGCAGTCACCGATGGGGAGTGTGGCCTCGGGCTTATCACTTAGCGGAATCTCACTTATATCTTGATCAAAATAAGCTGTTTCTGTGTCTGATATCTAAATTCTCCTTCCAACTCTGATTCCATTACCTATCAAAATACCTTTTAATACATTTTGACACACGAAGGAGAATAATGCACATGTCCCGACAATTCTCTCATAGTGGATAACCGACGTAGTGTTAGTAAATGTTAATGCTAATGCCATGCTCAGTTTTTACCTTAGCATTTCTGCGGCTACACTTAGTAAAACTTTCACTTAGTAAATGTAGTTTATGTAGTGATAACCTCATACCCTGAAGAAACCAGCTTTTACTAGGCTAGAGAAGAAGTTATTTTAAAAAATAATATTTAGGAATAATTATAACAACAGCAACAAACTTCAGTGAAAGTGTTAAACAACCTTCCTCTCTCCATAAAAGAGAAACACTTGTCCATTATAGCACCACCAAGCAGCTGTCAGATTCGGTGCCTTGCTGAGATCCTTGCTGTCACCCTCCAGGCATCATTAGAAGGCGGTGAGCACCTTTGGTAAAGACGCAACTTAGAGCACGTCTGCCTCACTGTGCCTGCAGATCCTCAGGAAGCATTTGAAGGGCTTATTGACCCTGCTGCTCTGGGGACCACTCCAACCAAGAGGGCTCATCCATGCCTGCAGTAACAGATGCAAAATGTAGTTTGCTTAGGGAATTTGTTTGAGTTCTTTATCAAATAACAATTCCATTCTTTTTTTTTAATTGACATAACTTTGCTGGAAATTGCCTTTGTAGTACATGATACTAGGAGAGATATTAGAACCACTGCCCTCAGAGTGCTTTCAGTCTTTGCAAAACATAGATGTATCTATTGTAGCTTTTAGGAAATCACTAGGCCTGGAGAAGAAAACATTTTTATAATATCTGGACCTCCTGGTCAAACATCAATCTAGCTTTTAGAAATTACCAACAAAGCAAAGGAGTGTTCAGAAGAGGCTTTGACCTTTCCCTGTCTGCCTCCCCACCAGGCTTCTGATTTACTGGATCTGAATTCCTGCTCCCCTACCCCCAATTCATATTCTATATTAAATTTATTAACACTCTTTATAGAAACTCTCCAGAACCATTATTATGACTTCTGAATTTTATTTCTTTAGGTAAGCATTTAATGATAAAACAGATTTCATGAACACAACATTTCTGTTGCTGTTAAATTTTATGTTTCATGGTGGTATGCTATGTTCATTTCTATGTAGCATTCTTGAAAGTGGTTTAAGGGACTTCCACATTTCTAAATTGAGCTGATGTCCTGGAAAACCTTGTACAGGTTGCAGGTGGTGGGTATTTATATTGACCTACAAAGATCCAGGAAATTCATGGGGCCCTAGTTTTTGTTAATCCCATTATAAAGGGTGCCTGAAGCAGAAAGTTTAGGGCTTGAAAAAACTGAAGATCCCCATGAAGATAAATAATACGATATAAAGCAGGGATAGGAGGATTATATTACATTTCTTTAGGACCTCGAATTTCTTTAATCCCTAGGTGTGTTGGGATAGTGCTTATCTTCATGATTGGATTAGCAAGGTAACTGAGGAGTTTTGAATTTCACTTTCTACCTTTCTAATGCTTTATATTTATGACTGGTGTTACTGTTGTATATTTGTTCATTTCAACTGTGTACCCGTTACTAAAGCCAGGACCCCTGACCTGTCTTAAATGAGATAAGTGACAATCTGGAGCCAGCAAGTCAATTTCAGGTGTACTCTTTGTAATTTATTTGAAAGACTTCATGCCATCCCTCTGGCTAAATAACAAAATCACAAGTTGACTGAAGGGATACTTGCCATCTTTCAAGGATAACCTCCTACAGTCTTTAAGGAATGTGGGAAACTTGTTTAATATAAAGATCATTCCCTTAAGGATATCTCAGGCAGGAGAAACGTGGAAAGTTCATTTAGATATATTTTTTAGACATCTTTATTTGAGTATAATTGCTTTAAAATGGTGTGTTAGTTTCTGCCTTATAACAAAGTGAACCAGCTGTACGTATACATATAGCTCCATATCTCCTCCCTCTTGAGTCTCCCTCCCACCCTCTCTATCCCACCCATCTAGGTGGACACAAAGCACAGAGTTGATCTCCCTGTGCTATGTGGCTGCTTCCACTAGGTATCTATTTTACATTTGTTAATGTATGTATGTCAGTGCCACTCTCTCATGTTGTCCCAGTTTACCCTTCCCCCTTCCCATGTCCTCAAGTCCATTCTCTACATCTGCATCTTTATTCCTGTCCTGGCCTGAGGTTCCTCAGAACCATTTATTTTTGTTTTTAGATCCCATATATACGTGTTAGCATACGGTATTTGTTTTTCTCTTTCTGACTGACTTCACTCTGTATGACAGTCTCTAGGTCCATCCACCTCACTACAAATAACTCAATTTCATTTCTTTTTATGGCTGAGTAATATTCCATTGTATATATGTGCCACATCTTTATCCATTCATCTGTCAATGGACACTTAGGTTGCTTCCATGGCCTGGCTATTGTAAATAGATCTGCAATGAACATTGTGGTACATGACTCTTTTTGAATTATGGTTTTCTCAGGGTATATGCCCAGTAGTGAGATTGCTCCATCGTATGGTAGTCCTATTTGTAGTGTTTTACGGAACCTCCATACTGTCCTCCATAGTGGCTGTATCAATTTACATTCCCTCCAACAGTGCAAGAGGGTTCCCTTTTCTTCACACCCTCTCCAGCATATAATATTTGTAGATTTTTTAATGATGGCCATTCTGACTGGTGTGAGGTGATACTGCTTTGTAGTTTTGTTTTGCATTTCTCTAATGATTAGTGATGTGGAGCATCCTTTCATGTGTTTGTTGGCAATCTGTATATCTTCCTTGGAGAAATGTCTATTTAGGGGTTCTGCCCATTTCTGGATTGGGTTGTTTCTCTTTTTGATATTGAGCTGAATGAGCTGCTTGTACACTTTGGAGATTAATCCTTTGTCAGTTGCTTTGTTTGCAAATATTTTCTCCCATTCTAAGGGTTGTCTTTTCATCTTGTTTATGGTTTCCTTTTCTGGGGAAAAGCTTTTAAGTTTCATTAGGTCCCATTTGTTTATTTTTGTTTTTATTTCCATTTCTCTAGGAGGTGGGTCAAACAGGACCTTGCTGTGATATATGTCATAGAATGTTCTGCCTGTGTTCTCCTCTAAGAGTTTTATAGTTTCTGGTCTTACATTTAGGTTTTTAATCCATTTTGAGTTTATTTTTGTATACAGTGTTATACATTCATTCTTTTACATGTGGCTGTCCAGTTTTCCCAGCACCACTATTGAAAAGGCTGTCTTTTCTCCATTGTATATTCTTGCCTCCTTTATCAAAGTTAGGGTAACCATATGTGCGTGGGTTTATCTCTGGGCTTTCTCTCCTGTTCTGTTGATATATATTTCTGTTTTTGTCAAGACAGTACCATACTGTCTTGATTACTGTAGATTTGTAATATAGTTTGAAGTCAGGGAGCCTGATTCCTCCAGCTCCACTTTCCATTCTGAAGACTGCCTTGGCTATTTGGGATCTTTTGTGTTTCCATACAAACTGTGAAATTTTTTGTTCTAGTTCTGTGAAAAATGGCATTGGTAGCTTGATAGGGATTGCAGTGAATCTGTAGATTGCTTTGGGTAGTATAGTCATTTTCACAATGTTGGTTCTTTCAATTTTAAGAACATGGTATATGTCTCCATCTGTTGGTATCGTCTTTAATTTCTTTCATCAGTTTCTTATAGTTTTCTGCATACAGGTCTTTTGTCCCTTTAGGTAGGTTTATTCCTAGGTATTTTATTCTTTTTGTTGCTGTGGTAAATAGGAGTGTTTCCTTAATTTCTCTTTCAGATTTTTCATCATTAATGTATAGGAATGCAAGAGATTTCTGTGTATTAATTTTATATCGTGCTACTTTACCAAATTCATTGATTAGCTCTAGTAGTTTTCTCATAGCATCTTTAGGATTCTCTATGTATGGTATCATATCATCTGCAAATAGTGACAGATTTACTTTCTCTTTTCCAATTTAGATTCCTTTTATTTCTTTTTCTTCTCTTTTTGCTGTGGCTACAACTTCCAAAATTATGTTAAATGATAGTTCTGAGAGTGGGCAACCTTGTCTTGTTCCTGATCTTAGTGGAAATCATTTCAGTTTTTCACCATTGAGAATGATGTTGGCTGTGGATTTCTCATATATGGCCTTTATTATGTTGAGGTAAGTTCCCTCTATGCCTACTTTCTAGAGGGTATTTTTCATAAATGGGTGCTGAATTTTGCTGAAATGTATTTCTGCATCTATTGAGATTATCATATGGTTTTTATCCTTCAATTTGTTAATATGGTGTATCACATTAATTATTTGTGTATATTGAAGAATCCTTGCATCCCTGGGCTAAACCCTATTTGATCACGGCATATGATACGTTTAATGTGCTGTTGGATTCTGTTTGCTAGTGTTTTGTTGAGGGTTTTTGCATCTATGTTCATCAGTGATATTGGCCTGTAGTTTTCTTTTTGTGACATTGTTGTCTCGTTTTGGTATCAGGGTGATGGTGGCCTTGTAGAATGAGTTTGGGAGTGTTCCTCCCTCTGCTATATTTTGGAAGAGTTTGAGAAGGATAGGTGTTAACTCTTCTCTAAATATTTGATAGAACTCGCCTGTAAAGCCATCTGATCCTGGGCTTTTGTTTGTTGGAAGATTTTTATTCACAGGTTCAATTTCAGGGCTTGTGATTGGTTTGTTTATATTTTCTATTTTTTCCTGGTTCAGTCTCAGAAGGTTGTGATTTTCTAAGAAGTTGTCCATTTCTTCCAGCTTTTCCTTTTTAGTGGCATACAGTTGCCTGTAGTAATCTCTCATGATCCTTTGTATTTCTGCAGTGTCAATTGTTACTTCTTTTGCATTTCTAATTGCTTTGATTTGAGTTTTCTCCCTTTTTGTCTTGATGAGTCTTGCTAATGGTTTATCAATTTTGTTTATCTTGTCAACGAACCAGCTTTTAGTTTTATTAATCTTTGCTATCATTTCCTTTATTTCTTGTTCATTTATTTCTGATCTGATCTTTATAATTTCTTTCCTTCTGCTAACTTTGTGTTTGTTTTGTTCATCTTTCTCTAATTGCTTTAGGTGTGAGGTTAGGTTGTTTATTTGAGATATTTCTTGCTTCTTGATGTAGTATTGTATTGCTGTAAACTTCCCTCTTAGGACTGCTTTTGCTGCATCCCATAGGTTTTTGGTCGTTGTGTCTTCATTTTCATTTATTTCTAGGTATTTTTTGATTTCCTCTTTGATTTCTTCAGGGATCTCTTGGTTATTTAGTAGTGTATTGTTTAGCCTCCATGTGTTTGTATTTTTTCCATTGTTTTCTTGTAATTGTTATCTAGTCTCACAGCATTGTGATCAAGAAAGATACTTGATATGTATTCAATTTGCTTAAATTTACCAAGGCTTGTTTAGTGACCCAAGATATGGTCTATCCTGGAGATTGTTCCATGAGCACTTGAGAAGAAAGTGTATTCTGTTGTTTTTGGATGGAATGTCCTATAAATATCAATAGTCTATCTTGTTTCATGTATCATTTAAAGTTTATATTTCCTTATTTATTTTCATTTGGATTATCTGTCCATTGGTGAAAGTGTGGTGTTAAAGTCCCTGCTATTACTGTGTTACTGCAATTTCCCCTTTTGTGGCTGTTAGCAATTGCCTTATGTATTGAGGTGCTCCTATGTTGTGTGCATAAATATTTACAATCGATACATCTTCTTGGATTGATCCCTTGATCATTATGTAGTGTCCTTCTTTGTCTCTTGTAATAGTCTTTATTTTAAAGTCTATTTTGCCTGATAGGAGAATTGCTACTCCAGCTTTCCTTTGATTTCCATTTGCATGGAATATCTTTCTCCATCCCCTCACTTTCAGTCTGTATGTGTCCCTAGGCCTGAAGTTGGTCTCTTGTAGACAGTGTATATATGGGTCTTGTTTTTGTATCCATCCAGCCAGTCTGTTTCTTTCATTTGGAGCATTTATTTAATCCATTTACTTTTAAGGTAATTATTGATATGTATGTTCCTTTTACCAGTTTCTTAATTTGGGGGGGTTGTTTTTTTAGTTCTTTTCCTTCTCTTGTGTTTCCTTCCTAGAGAATTTCCTTTGGCATTTGTTGTAAAGTTGGTTTGGTGGTGCTGAATTCTCTTACCTTTTCCTTGTCTCTAAAGATTTTAATTTCTCCATTGAATCTGAATGAGATACTTGCTGGGTAGAGTAATCTTGGTTGTATGTTTTTCCCTTCCATCACTGTAAATATGTCCTGCCACTCCCTTCTGGCTTGGAGATTTTGTGCTGAAAGATCAACTGTTAACCTTATGGGGATTCCCTTGTATGTTATTTTTTGCTTTTCCCTTGCTGCTTTTAATATTTTTTCTTTGTATTTAGTTTTTGATAGTTTGATTAATATGTATCTTGGCGTTTTTCTCCTTGGATTTATCCTGTATGGGACTGTGCACCTTCTGCACATTGATTTACTATTTCCTTTCCCATATTAGGAAAGTTTTCAACTATAATCTCTTTAGATATTTTCTCAGTCCCTTTCATTTTCTCTTCTTCTTCAGGAACCCCTATAGTTCAAATGTTGGTGCGTTTAATGTCCCAGAGGTCTCTGAGACTGTCCTCATTTTTTTTCATTCTTTTTTCTTTATTCTGCTCTATTGTAGTTATTTCCACTATTTTTTCTTACAGGTCACTTATCCCTTTTTCTGCCTCAGTTATTCTGCTGTTGATTCCTTCTAGAGAATTTGCCATTTCATTTATTTTGTTTATCATTGTTTGTTTGCTCTTTATTTCTTCTAGGTCCTTGTTAAACATTTCTTGTATTTTCTCCATTCTATTTACAAGCTTTTGGGTCATTTTTACTCTTATTACTCTAAATTCTTTTTCAGGTAGAGTGCCTATTTCCTCTTCATTCGTTTGGTCTGCTGGGTTTTTACTTTGCTCCTTCATCTGCTGTGTATTTCTCTGTCTTCTTATTTTGCTTAACTTACTGTGTTTGCATCTCCTTTTCACAGGCTGCAGGTTCATAGATCCCAGTTTTTTTTTTTGGTGTCTGTCTCCACTAGCTTAGGTTGGTTCAGTGGGTTGTGTAGGCTTCCTGTTGGAGGGGACTGGTGCCTGTGTTCTAGGGGATGAGGCTGCATCTTGTCTCTCTGGTGGGTAGGACCGCCTCCAGTGGTGGGTTTTGTGGGGTCTGTGAACTTATTATGATTTTAGGCAGCCTGTTTGTTATGGGTGGGGTTGTGTTTCTGTCTTGCTAGTTGGTTGGCATGGGGTGTCCAGCACTGTAACTTGCCTGTCATTGAGTTCATCTGGGTCTTAGGGTTTAGACGGAGATCTTTGGGAGAACTCTCGCTGATTGATATTATGTGGAGCCGGGAAGTCTCTGGTGTACCAATGTCCTGAACTTGGCTCCCCCACCTCAGAGGCTTAGGTGTGACACCCAGCCAGAGTACCAAGACCCTGTCAGCCACATGGCCAGGTACGTGGGGAGTTTCTTGCCTTTGGGGAAGTCTGAGGTCTCCTGCCAGCGTTCAGTAGGTGTTTTGTAGGAATTTTTCCACATGTAAGTGTATTTTTGATGTATTTGTAGGGAGGAAGGTGATCTCCACTTCTTACTCCTTTGCCATCCTGAAGGTCTCCCCCATTTAGATTTTAAGCCCATTGTGATATCTATAGTTGATTGTAGGAGCAGAGGTCAGCAAAGCCTAGCCTGCAGGCTGGCCACCTGATTTTGTTAAGTTTTAATGGGACACAGCTTTTGCCATACAATGGCAGAGTTGAATAGTTGCCACAGAAACCGTCCAAATCTACAAAGCTTAAAATATTTACTATTTGACACTTTCCAGAGCAAGTTTGTAGAACCCTGCCTTGGGGTATTATTGATGCTTAATATTTATTAGGGCAATTTAGCTGATAATTATGATTTGTAAAATAGAGGGGTCTTAGGTTAACATATGCACTACTATATATAAAATAGATAACCGACAAGGATCTACTGTATAACACAGGGTACTATACTCAGTATCTTGTAATAACCTATAAGGGAAAAGGATCTGAATAAAAACAGATATATACATATGTATTACTGAATTACTTGGCTGTACACCTGAAACTACCACAACATTGTAAATCAACTATACTCCAGTAAAAATAGGAAGAGGTCTTTTTAATAGGTCATTACATTATGGTTTCTGCTTTCCCAAAAGTGAACTTTTTTTTGACCACTCATAAAGGATGCAGTGGTGGAAGGGCTGAACCAAAATTGCATGTAGATAGCTTCACTCAGCGTTCATTCATGGAGACATTCTAGAGCCCCCGTTCTCATATCCCACTCAATTTTATATTGAGTGGGATTCCGCATCCAAGTTCTGGTCGCAAAGGATTCAACAGTTTTAGAAGACCTGGCTAGCATAAGCGCTGATCAACCTCTCCAGTCTGATGGGGCTTGGAGGGCAGAGAGAATACCCATCATAACTAAATGCTTACTAATAATTTAAATTCTATAAATTCCAGGACTTTTGCAGCTTGACTCAGTAAATCTTTCCTCTCTTTCTTTCTTTTTAAAGCAAGGGAAAAATAAACAGATTAAAGTGCACTTAGAAACCCAGCTAACTTGTTTTTAAGCTCCCAAAGGAGCACTTGATTCCCTTTTACACTATTTTCCCTTTTTATCAAATTGCTAAGAAACAGTAACTCAATTGATTTAAATGATTTCTATCACACATAACCTTTAAGTAATCGGTTTATTATGCTCCGTCATAACAATGGTATTTTACTTCTATGAATTGTATTTTCAGCAACGCTTATAAAATACCCAGTTTGATTTTGTTTATTAACTTTCTCATTTTTCCATTAACTAATGTTTTCTTGTCTCAGATAATTTTCCTGCCCGTTGATATTGCATAACTCAATAGAAATGTGTCTTTCAAAAGAATGAACAGAGCATTCTTTGAGGTTTGGATAAGATGATTTTATCTGAATATATCTTGAAGAATAATTCTTCGGTTTTTGTTTTAGTCAAATTTCACTTTTAATGTAATCTGAATATCACTTTGAATTTAATTACATTAATTTTTCTGCCTTGCTATTTAGTAGTTTCTTATTGCTGAGAACCTAGGCATTAAAAAAAATTCTTTTTATGCATTTTAAATAAGAAGATATGATTCAGTTTTCATTCATTCAGCTCTTGTCTGCAAAATTAATTAGAAAAGATGTCTGGTCTTGTATTAATAAGTTTCAGTTTGGTGTTTTATTCTCTGTTGAGTCTCTTTCATTCTGTTGCTGAAGCCATCTAGACCTGCATAAGGCATCTGCATTATTTTTTTTTTTTTTTTTTTTTTTGCGGTATGCGGGCCTCTCACTGTTGTGGCCTCTCCCATTGCGGAGCACAGGCTCCGGACGCGCAGGCCCAGCGGCCATGGCTCACGGGCTTAGCTGCTCCGCGGCATGTGGGATCTTCCCGGACCAGGGCACGAACCCGTGTCTCCTGCATCGGCAGGCGGATTCTCAACCGCTGCGCCACCAGGGAAGCCCTGCATTATTTTTTTATCTTCCTCATGTTTTATTGACAAATGACCTTGTGTATGGTAATTGAGCAATTGTGTGCTTACATGGGTTTATGGAATTTGCCTCATCAACTTTTGGAGATCTTAAATTTTTGTCTCTAAACAGACTTGAAGAGGAAGCGTTCTGAAATACTGTCTTTTGCTTAAAATTTTTTCATTTTATTGAGTGACAGTCAGTCTCAAAACATTAAAGATGTATTTCCCTTTTCTCTTGGCCATATCTTCTTGTCCCTTTGTAGTCTTGGAGACTGGAGCCAGAGGCAACTTTTCATTTATGAGGGGGTACTGACTGCCAGGAAAGGGGACAAATATTCACTGAGCCCCAGGTAGACCGAGGTCAGCAAGCTAAGCCTTCACATGCTTCATCGTAGCCTCTCTTGTCCATAAACTGCTGTTCTTTCCTCCATTTTTGACAAATGCAGATACTGACAAATGCAGATTGTGATAGTGAGGTGACCTTTGTCTGGGTCCACCAGTCAATGTGGCAGAACAAAGTTTTGAGCTCTGCTTTGTGTCTTTGCCACCTTTGTGTCACCTGTTCCTTGGCCTAGCTTGTCAAATGTGATTGATTCTGCCATCAAGAGAGACACCTAGTGGGACTTCCCTGGTGGCGCAGTGGTTAAGGCTCCATGCTCCAATGCAGGGGGCCCCGGGTTCGATCCCTGCTCAGGGAACTAGATACCACATGCATGCCGCACCTAAGAGTACACATGCCACAACTAAGGAGCCCGCCTCCTGCAACTAAGGAGCCTGCCTGCCGCAGCTAAGAGACCTGGAGCAACTAACTAAATAAAAGAGAGATACCTAGTTCTCTTTTGTAGCTGCTTCCACAATGTTTCCTCCTTTGTTTGAGTCCTGACCCATTCATTCTTGAACTGGACCGTGCCATCCTGCCCCGTTTGCCTGACTCTTCCAATCCCATTCCTACCCTTGTCTCTGGCTTGTGCTTCTCTGATCCCCCTTCACTTTTTCAGTTCCTGATGGCAATTATTTCTGGGAAAGTACTTGTGTTAAACTTGGGTCCCTCTGGCTTGAGACAAATTCCATCTTGAAGCTGTGGGGCTTGTTCAGTCAGTGGCAGAAGCTGGAAGGCCATATTAAGGGGGTGGAGTCTATGTTTCCATACACATTTTATAACTTTTTGTTCTAGTTCTGTAACAAATGCCATTTGATAGGAATTGCATTGACTCTGTACATTGCCTTGGGTAGTATGGTCATTCTAACAATATTGATTCTTTCAATCCAAGAACACAGTATATCTTTCCATTTGTGTTGTCATCAGTTTCTTTCATCAGTGTCTTACAGTTTTTGGAGTAAGGTCTTTTGTCTCCTTAGGTAGGTTTATTCCTAGGTATTGTTTTTCTTTTTGACGAAATGGTAAATGAGATTGTTTCCTTAATTTCTCATTCTGATATTTTATTGTCAGTGTATAGGAATGTGAGAGATTTCTGTATATTAATTTTGTATCCAGTAACTTTACTGAATTCATTGATGAGCTCTAGTAGTTTTCTGGTAGCACTGTTAGGATTTTTTATGTGTAGCATCATGTTATCTGCAAACAGTAATAGTTTTAAGAAGAAGTGATAGAGTCTGAATGGCTTTGAAAAGAAGAAACTTGGTAGGGTGCATGGGGTGGGGGAGAAGTGTGCCTGACCAGAGGCTCGGGCAGGATGCTGGGGCCAGGGTACATGTATGGATAAGTGTGTTTGCATTGGGCATGGAAAGGTGTGTGGTAAGGGAGACAAAAGGCTGAAAGGAGACTGAAACTGGGCCATGGAGCCTGAAACACACCTGGGATTATGGCCACTGAGAGCTGCGGGAACTTGGTGGCAGAGGAAACCCTGCCTGCCCTGTGCCTGGCAGGTAGTCGGTGGATATTTACTGAATGGCCACAGATGGGATCTGGACACTATGGGTCCTCCTGCAAGGGAAATTAACTGAGTTGGAGGAGAGTGAAACAAGAGGCAGCGTAACCCAGTAGAATGGATTCATTTTTCCTGTTCTCTGTGTGTAGGAGTCACAAGAAACTAGAGATGCACTAAAGGAAAACACTCCAGAATCATATTCCTGGTTGACAGGTTTATATTTACTATTGCTTCATTTATATTTAGGAGAAGTGATACTGAAGACTAAATGGAGTATAGACAAAGTAAAATCTCTGATACACAGGCCTTGCTCTTCCTCCTTCCCTGTCCCCAGTGTGTCCTGAGGCAATTAGGAACACTGCATGCCAGCCAGCCCTGAATTCATCTAAGTCAGTGCTTTTCAAACTGAGTTATGATCCCATCCATGGATCATGCAGTGAAGTTAGTGGGTTGCAGAGAGCATTTGAAATGACACATTATAAAATAGAAAACATCCCATCGCATTGCACATCATAAGGGTCAGTTCTGTTTTGTGACAGAAAATATATTTCTTATTGTGGGTCACAGAGAAATTTGAAACACAACATTGTAAGTGAAAAGAGCTTATTACTTAGGAATATCATAAATCTATCTTTAGCTCTTTGTGTAAAGAGATCATATGATTTCTCATCCCAGCCAGGACACATTTCAGAGAGAAAGGGGTAGCTCTTAATTAGACCACAACAGGTATAAACTGGGACTGCCTAAGCTAATTAAGAAATACTGTCACTCTGCCTGTATTAGAGTTCTCCAGAGGAACAGAACCAATGGGATATATAGATCTATATATATCTAGATCCATCTATCTCTGTATAGAAGGGGAGAGACAGAGAGAGGGAGAGAGGATGGGGAGGATATTGAGATTTATTTTAAGGAATTGGCTTACATGCTTATGGGGACTAGCAAGTTGGAAATGCGTAAGGCAGGCCAGCAGCAGGCTGGCTACTCAGCTAAAAGTTGATGCTTCAGTCTTGAGTCCAAATGCTGCTGCAGGACAGCAGGCTGGGAACTCAGGCAGGGTTTTCATGGTGCAGACTTGAGGAGAATTCCTTCTTCCTTGGGAAACCTCAGTCTTTGCTTGTAAGATCTTCAGCTGATTGGATGAGGCCCACACACATTCTGGAGGGTAATCTGCTTGACTCAAAGTCTCTTAACTTAACTGTTTATCACATAAAAAATACCTACACAGGAACATCTAGACTGGTGTTTGACCACACAACTGGGCATCATAGTCTAGCCGAGTTGTCATGGAAAATTATCCAGCACACCCCACTTACTTAAGAAGGACAGATAGTGGATGAACATAGCTACAACGCTTTCTTTAGTGCCCCAAGGCTCTGCTGAGGCTGGACAGTTTATCAGGACTTTTGTTGTGCTGTTTACTTTTATTCATAGTTATTGGCAATGAAGTTATTGAGTATTTCCAATTTGACCTTGTGACTTCTTAAAATAATTTTTTAAAAAAGGTTTAACATCTCACTTTGGTGGTTTAGATCACCTTTTACCTAATGTGAGTTATATGTAACTTCGTATTTAAAGCTGTTTTATATATTACAAAATGTTTTTTATGAAATGTTTGGAGAAGAATATTCCTGAATAGCTTGGCTGCTTGGGACACACTGTTTATCCTATAGAAACTGCTACGAAAACTTCTTTATAAGTAGTCAACAACTTGCCACTTCTCTTGCTCCAAGATAAACTGTGAGGGCTCTGAAGTGCCAGAGAATTTGTGAAAGCTTTAATTCTCATGAAGTGGCAGGAACTAACCATTAGGCAGCTTTGCCGTATAGTTGGCTGCAACAGAGTAACTGGTAAACCCTGAGCAGAAAGCTGGCCTTGCTAGGATCTTTGAAGAAAGAGAGAGAATTCTGCAAATTTTCATATTGAAAAATATCCAAGTGAAACTGTCATCCTTCATCTTTGCTGACCCGATAGTCAACTTAGTGCTGAATATCTTAAGTTTTGCATTTTCCCGAGTTTTAGAAGGATTGTTTGCCAATTATAGAACATTTGGAAGCTATTGAAGAAGTACGAAGAAGGAGCAGAAATGAAAAATGATAACTCTGATCATAGTGTAGTAGGATCATTAATGTTTGAGTATTTTCCTTCCACCTTGTTTTCTGTGAACTTTTAAAAAATTGTAAGATTGCATGGCTTACATACTTCTATGTCTTGTGTTTTTGTCAGGTGACTTAATAAGGGAACACTTTCCAATGACAATAAGTACCTTTATAAGCGTTATGTTTGTAGTCGGCATAATCTTTCATCATGTGAGCACATCACATTTAAGTCATTTAGCGTTCTTCCCTGTCGGACTTTCAAGATACTTGCCAATTCTTTTTTATTATTGTAAATAATGCTGCAGTGAACTGCTTTGTGAATGAAACTTTTCTCATGTTTGGATTTCTTTAAAAGATAGCTTCCTAGTTGCTTTTGAATATAGGATTATAGCCTTCCTATTGGTCCCTGTGTGCTTTGGGTCCTGAGGTTGGCCAGGGGTGAACCAACCCTCAGCATCCTTGGATACCTTCATGGAGGGCTGAGCTGCTTGCTAAACGGCAACAGAAAGCTACTTTTTCAAGGTAGCCATTAACTCTAGTTGAGAGTGATAAGCTTCAGAGGATACTGATCAAGTGAGAGGCATTACCAGTCTTGGAGTGTTTCACCTCACAAGAGATTAAGGGAGCCTGGTGAGTCCAGGACTTGAAGAACTCATAGGCCAGGAAAGCAAGGTGGGGCTGCAATGGAAATTCTTGGTGGGGATGCTCATGTTCCTCCCTGGCAGTGCATCACACATGAATTTTAGGAAAGAGGATGAAGGGAGACTGTCACTCTCTTAGAATCTCATGTTCAACTATGGAGGTTCCTTAAAAAACTACAAGTAGAACTACCATATGACCCAGCAATCCCACTACTGGGCATATACCCTGAGAAAACCATAATTCAAAAAGAGTCATGTACCAAAATGTTCATTGCAGCTCTATTTACAATAGCTATTTACAATGGAAGCAACCTAAGTGTCCATCAACAGATGAATGGATAAAGAAGATGTGGCACATATATACAATGGAATATCACTCAGCCATAAAAAGGAACGAAACTGAGTTATTTGTAGTGAGGTGGATGGTCCTGGAGTCTGTCATACAGAGTGAAGTAAGTCAGAAGGAGAAAGACAAATACTGTATGCTAACACATATATATGGAATCTAAGAAAAAAAATGTCATGAAGGAGCCTAGGCGTAGGACGGGAATAAAACACAGACTTACTAGAGCATGGACTTGAGGATATGGGGAGGGGGAAGGGTAAGCTGCGATGAAGTGAGAGAGTGGTATGGACATATATACCCTACCAAACGTAGGGTGGATAGCTAGTGGGAAGCAGCCGCATGGCACAGGGAGATCAGCTCAGTGCTTTGTGACCACCTAGAGGGGTGGGATAGGGAGGGGGAGTGGGAAACTCAAGAGGAAGGGGATATGGGGATATATGTATATGTATAGCTGATTCACTTTGTTGTAAAGCAGAAACTAACACACCATTGTAAAGCAATTATACTCCAATAAAGATGTTTAAAAAAATCTCATGTTCTGGTTTATTTACATCATTTCTGCTGACAGCCAACACAATACGGGCTCATGCCCAAGTACTTCTTTTCACTCTTGAAAATAAATCTGTGTTGAATAGAATCGTCATCAGTAGTTAGTCTGAACAACCCTCAGACTGCCTTATTTCTATGGAAAAAGTGGTCAGGCAAGCTTGAGGTCATCACTTTAGAAGCTCGTGATACAATGTGGAGAGAACCCAAGTAGGATTTAGGGACTTGGAATCTCTCCTGCATCTGCCGTTGTAGAACCTTTGCCTCATTCTACAGTCTTTGATGTTGGTTCATAGCACTGGTTCTCGAGCCAGGTAGATCTTGACCTAAAATCAGTCTCCCGTACTCATTAGCTGTGTGACACAAGCTGCTTGACCTTCTGTGCCTCTGATCCTCTGTAGCATGAATATGTCACATCTGCTTCTCAGAATTGTTCTGCAATTGGATAAATATAATGTAATTCTAGTAGTGTACACTTTACTTAGTATTGATATATGTATGCCAGGATTCGCTAAATGAAGCTGTTTTTATTTTTTTTAATGGCTGTCCCAAATAATCTCTAAACTTTTGTTCTCATGTATGAAATTTTGGCACCCCAGTGGGTAGCTCTTCCCCGGTGTGTATACTGTAACTGATAGTAACTGGCATTAGAATCACAAGAAACAGCCAAAGGTGATAACACATCTCCTAAGGACTTCATTCTTTGGGATTCTCTCTGCCTTCCTGTTTTCTTTGTATTTTCGTTATCTGCTCTGTGTCCAGTACTGTGGTAAGTGCTGGGGATTTTAAGTTGAATGAATTTCTGACCTCACATCATCTTTGTGGTCTAGTAGTTCCCAGATTTCTAACTTGTAAATGCATAAAGTACCTCTGATGATGCTTTCATTCTTTGTGACACACCTTGAGGATTCTCAGATGTGAAGGGCTCTTTATCCTCCCTGTAGTTTGATACCCAAAGTTAACTCTACTTTGACAGGAATCTTTTCTGGAAGGAGTGGGTTTGCACCTGTCAGATTTAAGACACTGTCTGCCAGCTTAGCATAACTTCAGGCACCTGGCTCTTCCTAACCCAGTTCCTAGTTCTATCAGGAACTACCTATCCTATGGACAGAGATGAAAATCTGCTTCTCAGATCCTGGAGCAAGGACCCAACAAGACATGGCTCTGGCCTTTGAGGTCCATTGGTTCCATTTTGGCCTCTGAGTTTCCAGTTTCTTTCTTTCTTTTTTTTTAAACATCTTTATTGGAGTATAATTGCTTTACAATGGTGTGTTAGTTTCTGCTGTTTAACAAAGTGAATCAGTTATACATATACATATGTCCCCATATCTCCTCCCTCTTGAGTCTCCCTCTCACCCTCCCTCTCCCACCCCTCTAGGTGGACACAAAGCACTGAGCTGATTTCCCTGTGCTATGTGGCTGCTTCCTACTAGCTATGTATTTTACATTTGGTAAATATGTCTATGCCACTCTATCACTTCGTCTTAGCTTAACTTTACCCCTCCCCGTGTCCTCAAGTCCATTCTCTACATCTGTGTCTTTATTCCTGTCCTGCCCCTAGGTCCTTCAGAACCATTTTTTTTAGATTCCATATGTGTGTGTGTGTGTGTGTGTGTGTGTGTGTGTGTGTGTGTGTTAGCATACGGTATTTGTTTTTCTCTTTCTGACTTATCTGTATGACAGTCTCTAGATCCATCCACCTCACTACAAATAACTCGTTTCTTTTTATGGCTGAGTAATATTCCATTGTATATATGTGCCACATCTTTATCCATTCATCTGTCGATGGACACTTAGGTTGCTTCCATGTCCTGGCTATTGTAAATAGAGCTGCAGTGAACATTGTGGTACATGACTCTTTTTTGAATTATGGTTTTTGCCCATGTTAATTACACAGTGATTAATTGTAGGCAGAGAAACTGGGTTTGGATCCAGCTCTCCCTCTTATTAGCTATGTGACCTTGAGCAAGTTATTTAACCTCTCCAAGCTTCAGTGTCCTCATCTGCATGAAAGGGGAAATTGTTTCAATATAGCTCACAGGGCTGTTGTAAGTTAAGTGAAATAAGCCCCTGGTTAGTGCATTTCAGTAAACATTAGCTATTATGATGATGGAACATGGAGAAGGGCAGGAACAAATCCACACTGAGCTGGGCTGCGAAATTACATTTTCAACAGGTGTTTGTGGTGGGTGAGGATATTCCAGGAAGGAAGGACACTGAGACAGGGAATTGAGGGTCTTAATGGGAACATTGGGGGTGATCCAGCTTGGCTCTGCTGTGTAATGCATGAGTGCAAGAGTGAGATGCAAACTCTAAAAAAGTAGTTGAAACCTGATCATGGCTGTCTTGGATGCCAACATGGAATTTAAAGTTCAGTCATTAGTATGTGTATGTCTGTGTGTGTGTGTGTGTGTGTGTGTGTGTGTGTGTGTGTGAGAGAGAGAGAGAGAGAGAGAGAGAGAGAGAGATGGACAGACAGACAGTAAGAAAGAAAGAGACTGAGATATGATTAGACCTGGGCTAAGGGAGAGTAATTGGGTGAGGACAGATAGGAAGGGAGGCTTTCTTTAGATAAAGTGGAATTATAGCTTCTACTCTGATAGTGTATGTTGAAAACTTACAAATGTGTCTCCCTCTGGCCTGGCAATTCTGATTTTAGAAAAGGATGCAGAGATGATGGTTTAAAACTAACAACCTAGGACTTCCGTTGTGGTGCAGTGGTTAAGAATCCACCTGCCAATTCAGGGGACACGAGTTCAAGCCCTGGTCCGCGAAGATCCCATGTGCCGCGGAGCAACTAAGACCGTGCGCCACAACTACTGAGCCTGCGCTCTAGAGCCCGTGCTCTGCAACATGAGAAGCCACCGCAATGAGAAGCCCACGCACCTCAAAGAAGAGTAGCCCCTGCTCACTGCAACTAGAGAAAGCCCGCTCGCAGCAATGAAGACCCAACACAGCCAAAATTTAATACATTTATTAAACAAAAAACTGACAATCTAAATATCTAATAATGGGGTCTTGGTTAAAGGATGACAAATCTATATAATTTAATGTTATCTAGTCATTAAAAATGATGTTATTTATCAACAAAGATTACCAAAATAATGCTAAAATTATTTAGAAGGTATGAAATGTTATGTTGGTATGATCTCATAAAAAATATATGTGGATATATGATGGCCTATGCCTTCATTCATAAAAGTCTGGAAGGGATTTAAACAGAAATATTAATAGTGGTTACCTTTGGGTGACTTTTTAATTGAATTAAAATATACATAAGATAAAATTTACTATTTAACCATCTTTAAGAGCACAGCTCTGTCATATTAAATACATTCACCATTGTTCTGCAGCCATCTGCATTCTCCATCTCTAGAATATAGGTGATTTTTTTCTTTATTCTTCATGCTTTTATCTACTGTTTGAATTTTTAAATTTTATAACCAAAACACAATTTGAGTTAAAAAATACAAAGCGAGGTTCCTAGGCTTGCTGGGATATTATTGCTGGGATGAGGGAAATCACGTCCTGACTCAAGATCATGACCGATGGAGTGGAGAGGAAGTGCAGGGATTGAGAGAAGGCCAAGTTGTGCTCGTGTTTTTGTTTATAATGTTTGATCCCCCTGGATTAGATGGTGTTTTTTTCCCCCAAGATAAATTTGGGGCACCAAGTTTATGGGAAATGGACTTAGGAGCTGCTGGGGACTTGCAGGCTTTTGGTGTGCATAATAGATTGTAAGGCAGCTAAACCACCAGATCCATGATCAAGCTGTCATACCAACTTCAGGAAACCAAGGGAGCCAGATCTGGTTCAGGTTGCATATATGAGGAAAAACTTTGATAGAGGCACAAATCCTTACTTTGGCCTATGGTTGCTTGTGGGAGAGCCTTCCTTTGTTATAGCATCAAGAATCTCCACGTCAATTTCATGTTGCCTATAATTGGATTCTCTGATGCCCAAATTCCTTCACTTACAGGAACGTTTGTTTCATCATCATAAACAAATGGTCTCAAAGTAACAAAACACAAGACTATTTAAAATTTTTTTTCTGCAACACGCAGGCTCCAGTACCTCTGATCTAAAACAGAATTGAGAGCATTTAAAATGCACTTTTCTTTCATATCTTGTGTCTTATTAGGTATGTTTATTATACAATGTGAAAGCCATATCTCCCCATAAGATAGAAAAATAACTCCATAAGGAAGCATCCTTCAAGAAGAAACACATGGTTTTATTTAGGGACATTTCTAAAAAGTTCACCTTTTTTCAGCAGACGTGGAGCAAAGCCTACCACATGGAACCACAGTTGCTCTGGTGGAGGTGAGAATGAACATGACAGGGTGTTGGCCTCCCAGGAGCTCATGATTTAGTCTGTGGATTGTAGTCAAAGTAAATACACATGTAAACATCTTCATAGGGGACCTGTGCTACTGAGAGGTGCACAGTTCTCCGGATGGTGGCAGTCTCCCTGGCTGATTGGCTAAGGAGGTTTGGGAGGGCAGAGCCTGGCCCAGAGCCTTGAGGATGGGTAACTCGAAAAAGGTGGTTATGCACAGGAGGTGTCTCCTGACGGAAAGAGCAGCCCAAATTTGAAGTGCAGAATTAGAGATTTCCAGCATAGTGTTTGGATAATGGGTTTCCCCAGAAGCAGAATTGGAGGCAAGGATTTGAATTCAAGCCCTTAATTAGGGGGGATCCTGGGCAACATTAGTAGGGGGTAAGGAAGTGAGGCCAGGAAGGGAAAGAAGTCAGTAAAGGGTGTGTCATGAAGCCAGTGAGCACTTTGGGCCAGTGGAGCTCAGCCCTGCTGGAAAGCTCTGGGAAGCGATGTGTAACACACCTTAGATTTATCCCAGCTGAGGCCAAGGCAGCCCCTGTTCACAGCTCTCGGACCATCGCTGCTTGAGGAATGCTCCCAGGGACGTGTATGCTGGCCCTTCCAGATTGTCCTGCTCAGGTGGTTTGCACTTCCGTGGCTGGAATCAAAAGCTGTGGGGCCGTGATGCTCAGAGGTGTTTGTAATTAGAGTCTTCAGCACGTAAAGAAGAAAGACTAGAGTGTTGAGGTGCATCCATTGCATGAGTGGTCATGGTGGGCGGGTGTCAACTGAAGAAACTGAAATTAGAGATGGAGCGGAATGCCATGCAGTGTCGAAGGAGAGTTTCCATAAGGAGGGAAAGTCGAAAGGAAAGTAATATTTTACCAAAAGCATGGTCATAATTGTGCTTTCAAACCCCCAAACTAGCCGATTACGTGTTAACTGAGTGGTCTAATGGAATAGGCTTGATCTGAAAGTTGGTTGTAGTTCTGGTTTTGCTGTTCTCTGGCTGTGTGACCTCAGGAATGTCCCGTAACCTTTCTGGGTCTCAGGTTCCTGTTGTGTAAAGTGAGGTGGTCATTTCCAATCTCTCCAAGTGCCAAGAGGCAATTTGTTTGGACTCAAAGATGTCCTGTGACTCCCGCCTCACTCCTTGTCATCTATTAAGTTCATAAGTGTACTGCACATGAGACGGAGGGGTAATCTAATTTCACAGTTAAATAAAGAGCTAATTTAAATGACTGTTGAAATTAAAATGTTCATAGAATAAATTTGCTGGGTCTAATAAATCCTCTCTCAAGCATTTTTCCCTCCCCCCGTTCTCTGAACCCGTCACCCTCTATCTTCTCTGTCTGCTTCTGTTCTCCAGCCTTCAAATGGACTCTAGAATTATTTTATTTTGTATTTGTTTACTTTTATCTATGGCTGTTTTGGCAGCAGGAATTATATCTGTTTCCCTGACAGAGAGTTTTACGTGGAGCATGTGTTTGAAAGATTAATATAAGCAGTCACTTCTGAAACAATTTAATATTGCTTTCCCATAGTAATGAAAAATGAATAATGAAAAGCAATAAATTGTGTCTGGAAGATAATAAATACTTCTTCAAGCATTTTAGCCCTGACTGTGAATTATAGCTGACCCCCAAATCGGGAAGGATGAATATGACCAATGGAAACTCCACAGTGGGTGCCACCGGCCTTTAAGATCAGTGTTTAGCTGCTTGATTGATTTCATTGTTCCCTATCAGAACCCAGAGGATCTGCTGTCTGTCCTGCTGATTTAAAACTCAAAATGGCATCTCAAATGCCTATTAGGGGAGTCTGTTTTTAAACCACCATAAAACAGTTTTCTCTTTCTGTCCCTTAACTAACGTACAGACCCAAGTGGAGCTCCATTAGGATTTAAAATGTAAATAGTAACAACTGAATAATTCTAGATCCAGCCACTGTAGACCAGGAAACTCCTAGGGATGTATTTTATCCAGGACCTCATCAATTTCCTGGGCATGAAAGCTACTTCAGTAAACTCTAGAAAGATCCCTCAGAGACTTGATTTTACTTTCAGCTGCCCACCTTCTGCCGGCACATTCATGAGCCAGGGTTTACTTTAGACCTGATATGTTTTGAAAAATAGTGCATCTCTTTCATGAGACATTCTGTGAGATATTGAAGCTCTGAAATAAATGGTTGGCTTTCTTTTGAGATGCAACACTTAGGAAGTATGTTTGAGCACCTGTGGCATTCAGATTGCTATGAGCAACACCACCAATAATACATGCATGCATACATACATACATAAAACAGATGTATCCATACTGTCTCTGCATTGAAGAAACTTAAACATTACTTGGCAAATGTAGACTTAATGCACTTTACAAAGCAGCGGTCAGGCACAGACACAGAAAGTTTCCTTCAAAGCTGATGGATAGCAAAGGGAATCAAGACATGACCCTGGTCAAGCTCCTGCACTGTATGCAACTGCCTGCATGTAATGCGTTTATATCTGCCTGCTACTCTGGTACCCAGAGAGGCCATATTTTCACACAACTGAACCAAAAAGCAGGATGTGTCCTCCTTCTCCAATGAAGCTTGGCAAGTAATTATCATGAACCCCAAAGTACATCTTTATAGTGTCTGATTTTTTCCATGCTACCTAGTAGCTGAGATATTTGAGCTGAGGTGTTGGAGCTTCAGCATCCTTTAAAACTAAGGTAAGGCTTCCCTTCTTTCTATTTCCAAGAAACATTTCTAAGCACAAATGAAATAGTGTGTGATATACATAAGCACTTTGAAAACTCTACGGTGATGGGCAAACACAAGTTGATAGACCTGCCAAAAATTGATTCCTCTTATATTGATGTTTTGATTCTATTGTAATTGTAAACATAACTATTTAAGAGGTTTTGTCAAGGAATATTTTCAGGTTTCTACATTTATACAAGCTTATGTTTTCAAACCTGGAAATATAATTCTGAAATCTCCTAAATCAGTGAGAGAAAAATCAACTCAGCAAACCAGTCTTTTGAGAGAGGAGAGGCTCTTCCTAGTTCATTGTTTCTAAAAATAAGCTTTCCAAATTTAGCATGGCTGTTTGGGAGCAGGGATGGGATGTCAGTAGCTAAAGTTCCCAAGTGCCTGCCTGCGCTGTATTGTCAAATGCTTACAGAGCTACTGAAAAAAATTCCTGGCATATGTGTTTCATTCTAACAACTTAACGCAACATGTTTTGTTCTGTTTTTTTAAATTTTGTTTTAATAGAAATGTTCAGGTTCTCCTGGAATCTTTTGAACTGTTGCCAGTATGTGATTTAAGCCCTTGACTTGGTCCTACAAACAGAAGTTGAAAACCAAAGATGAACAGCCATGTGGTCTCTTACACCTGAGAATTGTCCAGTTAATATTTCAAGTCGCCAAGGCCAGTCTAGCAGGAAGCATGTATTTTATTTTTGTCCTAAAACATTTCTCTTTTGAGCTATTTCCTGAAGGGCTTTTGCAAGAAAACAATTCATTGTATGTGGGAAGGTAACTATTTCTTAATGCTTTCTTCTCTTTCAATTCCTTGTTCCAAAGTGTCAAGCTATGGGTGGTGGGGTTATAATAATAACAAGAAGAAGGAAAGAATAATGAGGAGAAGAAAAAGAAATTAGGAAGAATGGGAGGAAGAGGAAGAGGTCATAACAATGTCCTTCAAATAGTTTATTCTTTTGTAATTTAAAAGTGAGTTAGTGAGGAAACTGACTTTTTGGTGTGACATTATTTTCTATGTGTCATATAGCTTAAGTGACAGAGCTAGAGCTTAAACTTCTGATTCAAAGGCTGACATTTTTTTTTTCTATCAGTTGATTCCATATTTTCATTCCTAGCTCTGCGTGTACCGTGTGGAGTTTACAATGTGAGCTAATCTATTTGTAAAAAGGCTTGAACTAGGGTCCTCCATAGAGTGAGTGCTACACTGAAAATTTGATAAAGAAATATAATAAAAATTGTGTCATTAGAAGAAAGAATGAAACATAGGTAATTGTTAGAGTTTATCTCAGACAAAGGGGGAAATGTCCACCAGGTTCCCAAGAAGAAATATACTTTAAGGATGCTAATGAATATTACTGTGCAAAATAATGCAGAATATAGGTTATATTACTTTCTTAGAAGCACACATGTTTACGAATGGATGGCTCGGTTTCACTGAAGTCAGATAAGAATGCTCAGGATACTTGACTGTGGCAGCTGTCAATGAATACGCCCTTTCCTTTCTCAAAGATACATTGCGAGGAAATTAGCAGACACCACAGAATTGAAATGTAATGACTGTTCCCTTTCAATGGCTTCTGTCTTAGAAGGAAAAGGTTGTCATTTTGATAGTACACAATAAAATTCAAAATTGTTTATTATGCTCTGAATTGTGCCCCACTCCCCAATTTGTATGTTGAAGTCCTAACTTCCAGTGTCTCAGAATGTGACTGCATTTGGAGATTGTCTTTAAAGGGCTGATTAAATTAAAATAAGGCCAGTAGGATGGTCCCTAATGCAATCTGACTAATGTCCTTATAAAAACAAGAAGTTTAGACACAGACACACACAGTGGGGAGACAATGTGAAGATGCAAGGAAAAGATGGCTATCTACAAGCCAAGGAGAGAGACTTCCAAAGAAACCAACACTGCTGACACCTTAATTTTGTACTTCCCAGCCTCCAGAAGTGTGAGAAAACAAAACCTGTTGTTTAATCCACCCAGTCTATGGTACTTTGCTATAGCAGCCCTAGGAACTAATACTTTTTAAAATCAGTAGCTCTCAAGCCCAGCTGTGTTTTAGAATCACATTCGAATTTTTTTCAATTAATGCTCAGGGTACCATCCCAGAACAATGGAGTCAGAATTGCAGGGGATAGGACCTGGGTGACTGTGTTTTGCAAAGACTTCCCCAGAGATTCGGATACAGTTTAGGTTGAGAATCACCGATTTACATTTCCTTCCCAGAAGAGTTCCCAACTGGTTCCTTTCGGGGAGGGAAAACAGATCTTCCATCCAGATGTGGGTTGTTGGAGCTCATTACTCAGAGCAAAGGAAGACATCCCACATGGATCCAGTGATAGTCCATCCTGGCTGATCCTTACAATCATTTGAATGTCTGTTTAAAAATACTTATTCACAGAAATTCTAACTTGTGAATCTTTGGAGTTCTGGGATAGGGGGCAGGAGGTTTTTTTTGTTTGTTTGTTTTGTTTTTTGTTTTTTGCCGTACGCGGGCCTCTCACTGCCATGGCCTCTCCCCCTGCGGAGCACAGGCTCTGGACGCGCAGGCTCAGCGGCCATGGCTCACGGGCCCAGCTGCTCCGCGGCATGTGGGATCTTCCCAGACCGGGGCACGAACCCGGGTCCCCTGAATCGGCAGGCGTACTCTCAACCACTGCACCACCCGGGAAGCCCAGGGGCAGGAGTTTGAATGTTTAAGATGGTCTGTGAGTGATTCTGATGATATTTTAGATTAAGAATGGCTGAACATTTATTTTTATGTATGTGTATATATATGTATATATGTATTATGTATGTATGGTCTTCAACAAGGAAAAATTACCTATAATTCCACCAACAAGGGAGCCTATTCACGTTTCTGATCTGTGATTGTTTCCCCATGTCTTTTTCCATTAGTTCAATGATGAAAGTATTAGGGACATTGGGAGTGATTTTTACAAGTAGATGTGGGACAGTTTGGTGTTTTGTAGTAATGACCTCAGGTTAATTGGTATTTTCTCTTTATAAAACCTGCTGTTAGGGCAAAAGGTTTGATGGTAACAAATTATGTCCTTCACAATTGAAGTGTAAATTGAACTCCAAATCCATTTGTTTGCCTCCTTATGAATACACTAATCAGCCTCTTTGGGGAATTTATCTGTCATGTATAGTCATATATTCATGCAACATTTCATTGACCCAAAGTCATTGATCCCCAGCCAAACAAGTTAAAATCTAGTTGGAGGGAAAAAGAAGTCTATGGAAGGTGAAAGTCAGTTCAAAATAGTAACTTATATGTGTCATAAATGATAAAAATGTTTATATTCATAATCTCAAAACAACCTTGTGTGATGTGCTACTATACCCATTTTACAGATGTGGACATTGAGGCCAGGAGAGAGGAGTTGGCTAACTCACCCAAAGTCCTGCCGCTAGGAAGTGGCAGAGGCAGTTTCTGTATGCTCTTAACAGTTATACCTCTACTCGCCCTAAACTTAACTCCTCCATGAGCCCTTTTCTCAGTCTCTTTTAACCTCTTTTATATCTAATTTTTACTAATTTTGGATTTCAGTTATCCTAACTGATATCAGGTTTAAAACAAGCTTCCCAATCAAAGACCAGAAAGGATGCAATAGATATTTTTAGAGTGAGTGGTCCCTTTACACAATTCTCTTATTTTCACTTGTAAAAAAGTAATATGGGGGCTTCCCTGGTGGCGCAGTGGTTGAGAATCCGCCTGCCGATGCAGGGGACACGGGTTCGTGCCCTGGTCTGGGAAGATCCCACGTGCCGCAGAGCGGCTGGGCCCGTGAGCCATGGCCGCTGAGCCTGCGCTTCCGGAGCCTGTGCTCCGCAATGGGAGAGGCCACAACAGTGAGAGGCCCGCATACTGCAAAAAATAAAATAAAATAAAGTAATATACTATGATTTTCTTGAATATAATGTTTCTATAATAATCTTCTCATGTATTAAATTGTAAATATATCCATACATCCATAGGCTATATTCATAATCCCATCCTACTATGAAAACTGTTTGTGTTTTGCCTACTATCTTTCAGTCTTTGACCTGCTGGTGTTTTTTATCATTGCAAATGGATATATTTTTTCATATTCACTTTTTCACTTATGTAAAGACATTTTCTGTAGTTTCAAATAGTTCCAGGTAGTCATCAAAGTAAATATCTGCAAGTAGTCCTTGGAGTTGATACATCTGGATTTGCAGTCTTATGTCATAGCATTTTCAGCACTTCCTATCTCTTAAAATCACCTAGATTGTAAGCTTTTTGAGATTGACTATCCTGTCTAAAACCCTTCTCTAAATTTACAGTTTGGCATACTGCAGAACAAATTTGTAGCAAATAAATGTTGATTGAATGTAGCCTAATAATTGTTATTCACATATTCTGTAACTAGAAATGCTATAAACACATAATACATATTTATATATGTAATATGCATAACTATATATGTGTGTGTGTGTGTGTGTGTGTGTGTGTGTGTGTGTGTGTATAATAGTTTAGAGCACATATTTCAGAGTTAGGCTGACTTGGACTAATACCCTTTTTCTACTAATCACTCCCTGAGTCACTTTGGGGGGAAGTATTTGAACTCTTCAGATCTCAATTTTCTTTTCCGTAAAGTGAGGACGGTAATATCTACTTGTAGGTGGAGATTAAGTGACAAAATAAAGGTGGAGCTCTTCAAGATGTGCAAGCCTGGCCCACTAAATGCCCAGTAACAGCTAAACAGTATTATAATGAAAATTCCTGTGACCCCAATCTGAAGTACAGTAATTGTACAAAGCAAGGTAAACGTTTACATATAAGTACTATGAGGGTAGGGTAAGGCACAGAGTGAAGTTTCCCTGGTCTTATTTGGAAATAACACACTTCTTTCTCTGAATATGGGCAAGGTTTCCCTGTGTATATTGCCAAAACAAGTGTCCTCATATAAGTGTGTCCATCCCCCGCTGTGAACCAGGACCAATAGTCAGGGATGTGGAAACATTTCTGGAAGGAGAAGTGGAAAGGAAAGAACCAGAGTGGCTCCTTTTATTCAAAGCTAATCCCCTGTGCAGTAGGAAGGGAAGATAGTCAGGCCTGTCTAGAGTGCTTGTACCTTTGTAGAAGGTGGATGCTGAATAAAATCTTGCAAACACAGAGACAGGTAGGCAGGATCCAGAATGAGGTTCAAACCGACCTGGAGTTGTAAAAGCTCATTCTAGAGCCAGAGGGAGGGCTTGTGGGAGATGGCTGAACGAAGTCATTCTGGAACCAGATGGCCTGGGTTTGGCTCCTGGCTCAGCTATTTACTAGTTGTATGACCTTGGACAAGTCTTTTTGCTTTATTGTGGCCAATTCCCTTGATTGTAAAATGGGGGTAGAAATATCACCTACCTTCAAAGTTTGTTGTGAATATTAAGGAAATTAATTTATGAAAGTGCTTGGAACAATATATGGCAAAAAGTGAGCATTCGGTAAATGTTAGCCATCATGATCTATCTACCCCCAGAGAGCTGAATGGTCAATTTTGCTCTCGCCAAGTTTTTTTCCCCTCTTTTTTCCATGATTGCACCTGGATTTATGTGTATTTCCACTTAAGAGGTGACTCTTGAAGGTTTCTTGTTTTCTGGGGGCAGAAAAGTGTATAGCATTATGAATATAAGTCTTTAGCCTGTTCTGTTATTAAAGTCATGGAGACAGTTACTTTTTATGTTAAGAATGGTTCATCATACTTCCTAATCTTCAAGATGCAGAATTTTCACTCTGACAGGCCTGGGTAGCACAGGACACATTTGCAGGCAGAACAAAAACTATACATCCACACACTTCTGAGGTTAGAACATGAATTAGTTTTTAGCAAACGTGTTTACTCAGGATTCCAATTTCTTTTCTCATTCTCTGTGATAAATTCCTTTAACCACAGCTGGAGTTTTTTGTCGGGCTGGATTCCCTCCCCCTTCATTAATTTATTGTCCTTGTTGCCTGCTGAAAGTGTGTTGGGGAAATAAGACTGTGATTTCAGGCTTCCTCCTCCCAGCTTTCTTGCATTCAGAGTCTCTGGGATTAGACTACTGTCACTAAGCCCACTTTAGAGCCACTGATCTCTGAATTCTGCTGTTAAGTTTTTCGTGCTGTTGCTCCAAAATATATCATAAGGATTACAGATTTTGCTGCCCAGGTAGTTCCCAAGGGCACTGTGTGGCTACTCAGGTGCCAGCCGCTGTCTTGAGTCTGGAGATGCTTGTGGCTGGCTGGCCTATTGGTATGAGGCCCACTTGGGTCACCAGATCAGCAAAGCAGTGCAAGATTCCGATTCAGCCAATTTTCTGTGAAATCCGACTCTGAATGGAGCTCAGGGGTAGATGGTTTCAGATGCCTCTGCATTTACTCCTCACAACATCCTGATACCTAGTCTGCAGATTGATGGGGGTGCCTGAGGGAGACTGAGAAAGAGTATCCCTCCTCTCAGCCTGAGTTCTGAATAATTTGAGAAATAAAGCAAAAGAGCAAAGATGGAGGCCGGAATATCATCTTTATCGTAGAGACGCTAAATTGGCAGATGTAAGTTAGTGCCAGAGCCAAATGAGCTTGCAAAGAATGAATCCCAGAATTAGGCAGATGAATTGGGCTTCCCTATGGACAGCACAACCCCAAGAGGAGAAAGTGTAGAGCTGAGTGGAGTGCACCTAGTTTTCTTCCCAAATGTGCTAAAGCAATGAGTCACTCCAACGAGAGATGAATGGAATGAGTCAAGTGTTGGAGAGGGGGCATAGGAGCATGTTTAGGGGAATATATGCTCTCATGAAAACAGTGTCGAGTAAAGTTCAGATGAGAAAACTGAGGCACAGAGAAACTCAGTAACTTGCAAAAGGCTTCAACAGCTCCTTAGCAGGGGAGCTGAAATTTCAATACAATCTTTCCACTCTTCCACAGAGGCTGAGGTAGAGCTTTTCTCCAAATTGAATGACTGGAATCTTGACATAGGAAAGAACTGTAAAAGGTCATTCATCCTCTAGAATCCAAAACAATATTTTACATAAACTATCCAAGAAGCATAGGCAGGTCTTTTCTCCTTTGGGCTTGCTACTTCTACTTCTGCTGTTAACTGGCTGTTGAAAGTTCTAGTGGCCTTGTTTTCCATAATATAGGTCACTTCCTTATGCAGGTATCTTAGCCACTGGACTTCTTCCAATCAAAACTGACTCTCGGGCTTCCCTGGTGGCGCAGTGGTTGAGAATCCGCCTGCCAATGCAGGGGTCACGGGTTCGTGCCCTGGTCCGGGAAGATCCCACATGCCGCGGAGCAACTAAGCCCGTGAGCCATGGCCGCTAGGCCTGCGCGTCCGGAGCCTGTGCCCCGCAACGGGAGAGGCCACAGCAGTGTGAGAGGCCCGCATACCGCGAAAAAAAAAAAAAAAAAAAAACTGACTCTCACCCAGTACACCAAAGCCCACGGCTGAGAAAATTGCTTTTAGACCACAAATTATTTGCAAATCAGCTTCCTTCCCCTCGACGTCTCTTGCCCAGCCGTCCCACCTCCTTAGCCATAGAGGAATGCTGCCTCATGCACCAATGGACTGTGACAACCATCTGTATACCTCCTGCCTGACCTGATGTTCTCAGCATTAGCAGGCCAGCTGAGGACCCATTACCTGCCTTGAAGCCTTGCTGTTTTTTTTTTTTTTTTAAACAGTATTTATTTATGGCTGTGTTGGGTCTCCGTTTCTGTGCGCGGGCTTTCTCTAGTTGTGGCAAGCGGGGACCACTCTTCATCGCAGTGCGCGGGCCTCTCCCTATCCTGGCCTCTCTTGTTGCGGAGCACAGGCTCCAGACGCGCAGGCTCAGTAATTGTGGCTCACGGGCCCAGCCGCTCTGCGGCATGCGGGATCCTCCCGGACCAGGGCCCGAACCCGTGTCCCCTGCATTGGCAGGCAGACTCTCAACCACTGCGCCACCAGGGAAGCCCTGTTTTGTTTTTTTTTTTTTTTTTTTTTTTTTTTTAAATCCCTTTCTTTCACATGTGATTATCATAATGCTTAATATTTACATTTTTAATTGCGTTTTTAAATTTTTGGCATTAGATGGCTGAATGGCATCATCTTTAAGGACAGCTTACACAGTTTCCTGCAGGGGTGGGACCTTGCTCTCAAACTGTGTTCATGTTCAGAGCTCAGCTTCCTTGTGGCTCCGTGGGGGAGGTGTGGAGTGGTGGTGGAGGGATTTATGGGTGCAGTTTCCACTAGGAGGCTTCCTGGAAGATCTTTATGAATAAGCTAGATAAATGTCCTGAAGGAGACATGGTATCACAGCCTCTGGTTCCTGAAAGGCTTTATGAAGCACACAGGGCTGGAAGCAATTAGCAGCAGCAGCAAGGTTTGGGAAGTAGGAAGAAAAAGGTAAATCTTGTACCCAGAGTTGGACATGGGAATTTGGAATCTCCTTCCAGTGAATCAGAAGTTATAGCCCAGAAGCTGTGAAATCCCAAAGCCTACTTACCTCTTAGTAATTTCAAGGAGCCTAAAATATCCTTTGCCTTCGTGGCTATGCAAAACTGATAGTGTGGACATTTAATAAGTTATGTTCCCTTGAAATATTATTATCCAGGTAGATGTGCATTGTTTAGAAACTCATCTTTCAGTATGGTCTGTTTCCATACTGAAAGCTTCCAGATAAGTGTTCCTTGAGAAATCAAGACGATGTAAAACAGGATCCTGATTCTTGCTGGTCCATCTCTGGAAATTTTCTCTGGAGTTACTTTTCCCAGCAACTGTAGAACAGCTTTTATTTAAAATTCTACAGAACACTTCCTTTCTCTCTTTTCCGTCCTCACGGCTGAAACCTCAAAAGATAAGCAGGAAGGTTTAAGTGGTGTTGCAGAAGTAAGCACTTGCCTGTCAGTAAGAAGTTGCAGCTTTGAGCACCCTGGAAAGAAAACTACGCTCCCTGCATGTGGCGAGGAAGTGTTTCCTATTTATGGCCAGGTTCATTGGCCGGTCACTCTGGGGAGCTTGTCCTAAACAATTTAATTCAGGTTGGGAAGCTAGTGAACCTTCAGCACAGCTCTGTGGATAAGGTTGTAAC
Organism: Kogia breviceps; assembly: GCF_026419965.1. Taxonomy (NCBI): domain Eukaryota; kingdom Metazoa; phylum Chordata; class Mammalia; order Artiodactyla; family Physeteridae; genus Kogia; species Kogia breviceps. The sequence goes on along the minus strand of NC_081316.1, from coordinate 49,502,183 downwards.
CAGCCTTCCGTAACAAGTCCTGTCTCTGATTCCCTTGACCTAGGGTTATTCTTTGGACTGTCAAACTGGCACCTTTGGATATTTCTATGACCTTGAAAATTAGAATAATTAAGTTTCTTCTGGCACAGCGGGAGTTGATATGCATAATTAACAGCAGCCAGCAGTCCCTGGAGAGCAAATTTATGAAAGACATTAAAGGAGGAAAGAAGCAAACCTTTTTGAATGAAGGGAAGTGAACATTAGTTATGTGAGTGTGGCAGTATTTGGATGTTCCTTATCATATGCATGTAAATACTTCTGTGAAATTTAATAATGCATTTTCCCTTTATTTTTCTTGGTAGCACCCATCATGTGAAACAGAGGGACATGAATAATTGGCAACCAAGTTAATGAACATGGGCGAGAACTAAACAACTTCCTCATAGGGGAGAAAAAAGTTAGTTGCAGGTTACATTAACGTTTTTGCAACAAAAACAACTTTTAGACCACAATAATTGTGTATGTGCATTTTCTTTTCTTAAGTTCTGAGAGTGCCTAGCGTGAATTGGTCACAAGTACCTGCCTAAAAAATGTGCAAGGAATGTTTTTGAGTGTATGTCTTTTTAAACATTTCTCCAAACAACTGTGATTCTTTATAGCCCTGTTTTCTCTGAAATTTTCTTTAAATGTGCATAGATAGAGAGACTGATGGACAAATGAGAGAGAGAGAGAGAGAGAGAACAATCCATTAGGATAGAATTCTATCTATCTACCTAATGACTGCTCTAAATATGGGTGTTTGCTTTCAGCTAATGGGAGTTAAAAGAGCAGACAGTAGATATGCTCTCAGCCAATGAGCATCAGCATTCCATCTGTACATATTGTTTGCTGGTGAGCTCTGGTAAAGGGTGTGTTCTTCCTCTGGACTCATTATGGCCTTTATTTCATTTGGAACTAATGCCAAAAGTATGCAAGTGATAGTATCTGTGTGTCGGTAGAGTATCCTTCTAGCTGTAAAAACATGGATTCTTTTTTTTAAACGTTTATTTATTTATTTAGGCTGCACCAAGTCTTACTTGCAACATGCAGGATATTAGTCTCTGACATGCGAACTCTTAGTTGCAGCATGCGGAATCTTAGTTGCAGCATGCATGCGGGATCTAGTTCCCTGATCAGGGATTGAACCCAGGCCCCCTGCATTGGGAGCACAGAGGCTTACCCACTGGATCACCAAGAAGTCCCAAAACATGGATTTTTACAGAGACGTCACACACCTTCAAGGAAATGATCCAGGCATCTAGTAGTTTTTACCAAGAGGCAATTAGAGATTAATGGAAATCCTTTATCATTGTGAAGAGCATCATAAACATCTTTGCCACTGAGGAGGGGTTGATCAATTACTTAGGAGTGGTAGTTGATAAAGAATATGGCAGAGGGGCTTCCCTGGTGGCTCAGTGGTTAAGAATCCGCCTGCCAATGCAGGGGACACAGGTTCGTGCCCCGGTCCGGGAAGATCCCACATGCTGTGGAACAACTAAGCCCATGAGCCAAAACTACTGAGCCTGCGCTCTAGAGCCCACGTACCACAACTGCTGAAGCCCGTGTGCCACAACTACGGAAGCCCATGTCCTAGAGTCCGTGCTCCACAACACGAGAAGCCACTGCAATGAGAAGCCTGCGTACCGCAGTGAACAGTGGCCCCCACTCGCCACAACTAGAGAGGGCCCATGCACAGCAACAAAGACCCAACTCAGCCAAAAACAAATAAATAAATAAATAAGAATATGGCAGAGAAGAGATTTTCTGAAAAGCAGGGAAGTATCGCTAAAGTACTGTGATGGGAACATGTATCCATAGGCACAGTGCTGTAATGACCTGTGCATTGTGATTCAGTTAATGCTAAATGGAACAAGCACATATTAGTTCTTTGATAGAAATGTCTAAAAAGAGGGCAGGGGCATAACTGCCCTATTAACATCCACTGTGGCAACCCTAAATTGATATCCCTGTTTTTGTTACTGATTTCTACCCACTACCACTCACACCACTGCTGATTAGCTCTCTTCTTCTCGCCCAGAATAAATCAGCTTTGAGGCGATTTGAACGTTAAGAAATTAATGAAAAGATATTCATAGAGCCTGGGTTCAGTGAATGGGTCATAGTAAGGCAAATTATTGCTCAAATGCTGCTTTTCATATTGTTTACCAATAAAACCAAATGCTATAATTTAAGCATTTATCATTTACTACAATGTACTATGTACTGTATACATTAAGCCAGTCCAAATGGGCATTTCCCCTTTCTTTGGGTCTTTTTATTGTGCTAATCAAATTCTAAGTTCTCTGATCCTAAATAGAAGACTCATCTTTTTTACCTCTTCACATTCCAAGTAAGGACTAGAGCCATTTCCCAAAACATTTTGTGGAAAAAAAAAAAAATGAGTCCCTTAAGGTGCTCAAAAAGAATAAAAATGATGTGTGATCAAATGAGTATTAGAAACAATGGGCCACATATCTTTTTTACTTTTTAACATCTTTATTGGAGTATAATTGTCTTACAGTGGTGTGTTAGTTTCTGCTGTTTAACAGAGAATCGGCTATACATATACTTATATCCCCATATCTCTTTCCTCTTCCGTCTCCCTCCCTCCCACCCCTCTAGGTGGTCACAAAGCACCAAGCTGATCTCCCTGTGCTATCACTAGCTATCGGTTTTACATTTGGTAGTGTATATATGTCCATGCCACTCTCTCACTTTGTCCCAGCTTACCCTTTCCCCTCCCTGTATCCTCAAGTCCATTCTTTAGTAGGTCTGCGTCTTTATTCCCGTCTTGCCCCTAAGTTCTTCATGACCTTTTTTTTTTTTAAGATGCCATATATATGTGTTACCATATGATATTTGTTTTTCCTTTCTGACTTACTTCACTCTGTATGACAGACTCTAGGTCCATCCACCTCAGTACAAATAACTCAATTTTGTTTCTTTTTATGGATGAGTAATATTCCATTGTATATATGTGCCATATCTTCTTTATCCATTCATCTGTCGATGGACACTTAGGTTGCTTCCATGTCCTAGCTATTGTAAATAGAGCTGCAATGAACATTGTGGTACATGACTCTTTTTGAATTATAGTTTTCTCAGGGTATATGCCCAGTAATGGGATTACAGGGTCATATGGAAATTTTATTTTTAGTTTTTTATGGGATGTCCATACTGTTCTCCATAGTGATGGTACCAATTTACATTCCCACCAACAGTGCAAGGAGGTTCCCTTTTCTCCACACCCTCTCCAGCATTTATTGTTTGTAGATTTTTTGATGATGGCCATTCTGACTGGTGTGAGCTGATATCTCACTGTAGTTTTAATTTGCATTTCTCTAATGATTAATGATGTTGAGCATTCTTGCATGTGTTTGTTGACAATCTGTATATCTTCTTTGGAGAAATGTCTACTTAGGTCTTTTGCCCATTTTTGGATTGGGTTGTTTTTTTTTGTGATATTGAGCTGCGTGAGCTGCTTGTAAATTGAGAATATTAATCCTTTGTCAGTTGCTTCATTTGCAAATATTTTCTCCCACTCTGAGGATTGTCTTTTTGTCTTGTTTATCGTTTCCTTTTCTGTGCAAAAGCTTTTAAGTTTCATTAGGTCGCATTTGTTTATTTTTGTTTTTATTTTCATTTCTGTAGGAGGTGGGTTAAACAGGATCTTGTTGTGATTTATGTCATAGAGTGTTCTGCCTATGTTTTCCTCTAAGAGTTTTAGAGTGTGTGGCCTTACATTTAGCTTTTAAATCCATTTGCATTTACTTTTGTGCATGGTGTTAGGGAATGTTCTAATTCATTCTTTTACATGTAGCTGTCCAGTTTTCCCAGCACCACTTATTGAAGAGGCTGTCTTTTCTCCATTGTATATTCTTCTCTCCTTTATCAAAAATAAGGTGACCATATGTATGTGGGTTTATCTCTGCACTTTCTATCCTGTTCCATTGATCTATATTTCTGTTTTTGTGCCAGTACCATACTGTCTTGATTACTGTAGTTTTGTAGTGTAGTCTGAAGTCAAGGAGTCTGATTCTTCCAGCTCCTTTTTTTTCCCCTCAATACTGCTTTCGCTATTCAGGGTCTTTTGTGTCTCCATACAAATTTTAAGATGATATATTCTAGTTCTGTAAAAAATGCCATTGATAATTTGATATGGATTGCATTGAATTTGTAGATTGCTTTGAGTAGTATAGTTATTTTCACAATATTGATTCTTCCAATCCAAGAACGTGGTATATCTCTCCATCTGGTGGTATCATCTTTAATTACTTTCATCAGTGTCTTATAGTTTTCTGCATCCAGGTCTTTTGTCTCCCTAGGTAGGTTTGTTCCTAGGTATTTTATTCTTTTTGTTGCAATGGTAAATGGGAGTGTTTCCGTAATTTCTCTTTCAGATTTTTCGTCATTAGTGTATAGGAATGCAAGAGATTTCTGTGCATTAATTTTGTATCCTGCAACTTTACCAAATTCATTGATTAGCTCTAGTAGCTTTCTGGTGGCACTTTTAGGGTTCTCTATGTATAGTATCATGTCATCTGCAAACAGTGACAGTTTTACTTCTACTTTTCCGATTTGTATTCCTATTATTTCTTTTTCTTCTCAGATTGCCGTGGCTAGGACTTCCAAAACTATGTTGAATAATAGTGGTGAGAGTGGAATCCTTGTCTCATTACTGATTAGAGGAAATGCTTTCAGTTTTTCACCATTGAGAATGATGTTTGCCGTGGGTTTTTCATATATGGCCTTTATTATGTTGAAGTAGGTTCCGCCTATGCCCACTTTCTGGAGAGTTTTTATCATAAATGCGTGTTGAATTTTGTCAAAAGCTTTTTCTGCTTATATTGATATGATCATATAGTTTTTATTCTTCAGTTTGTTAATATGGTGTATCACATTGATTGATATGCATATATTGAAGAATCCTAGCATCCCTGGGATAAATCCCACTTGATCATGGTGTATGATACTTTTAATGTGTTGTTGGATTCTGTTTGGTAGTATTTTGTTGAGGATTTTTGCATCTATATTCATCAGTGATATTGGTCTGTAAATTTCTTTTTTTGTAGTATATTCGTCTGGTTTTGGTATCAGGGTGATGGTGGCCTCATAGAATGAATTTGGGAGTGTTCCTTACTCTGCAATTTTTTGGAAGGGATTGAGAAGGATGGATTTTAGCTCTTCTCTAAATGTTTGATAGAATTCATCTGTGAAGCCATCTGGTCCTGAGCCTTTGTTTGTTGGAAGATTTTTAATCACAGTTTCAATTTCATTTCTTGTGATTGGTATGTTCATATTTTCTTTTGCTGCCTGGTTCAGTCTTGGAAGGGTATAGCTTTCTAAGCATTTGTCCATTTCTTCCAGGTTGTCCATTTTATTGGCATAGAGTTGCTTGTAGTGGTCTCTTAGGATGCCTTTTATTTCTGCGGTGTCTGTTGTAACTTCTCCTTTTTCATTTCTAATTTTATTGATTTGAGTCCTCTCCCTCTTTTTCCTGGTGAGTCTGGGTAATGGTTTATCAATTTTGTTTATCTTCTCAAAGAACCAGCTTTTAGTTTTATTGATCTTTGCTATTGTTTTCTTTGTTTCTATTTCATTTATTTCTGCTCTTATCTTTATGATTTCTTTCCTTCTGCTAACTTTCGGTTTTGTTTGTTCTTCTTTCTCTAGTTCCTTTAGGTGTAAAGTTAGATTGTTTTCTTCGGATTTTTCTTGTTTCTTGAGGTAGGCTTGTATAGCTATAATCTTCCGTTTTAGAACTGCTTTGGCTGCATCCCATAGGTTTTAGATCATCGTGTTTTCATTGTCATTTGTCTCTAGGTATTTTTTGATTTCTTCTTTGATTTCTTCAGTGATCTCTCTCTCTCTCTCTCTCTCTCTCTCTTTTTTTTTTGCAGTACGCAGGCCTTTCACTGTTGTGGCCTCTTCTGTTGCAGAGCACAGGCTCCGGACATGCAGGCTCAGCAGCCATGTCTCACGGGCCTAGCCACTCTGCGGCATGTGGGATCTTCCCAGACTGGGGCACGAACCTGTGTCCCCTGCATCGGCAGGTGGACTCTCAACCACTGTGCCACCAGGGAAGCCCTGATTTCTTCAGTGATCTCTTGGTTGTTTAGTAACGTATTGTTTAGCCTCCATGTGTTTTTATTTTTTACGTTTTTTTTCCCTGTAATTCATTTCTAATCTCCTAGCGTTGTGGTCAGAAAAGATGCTTGATATGATTTCAATTTTCTTAAATTTACTGGGCTTGATTTGTGACCCAAGATGTGATCTATCCTAGAGAATGTTCCATGCACATTTGAGAAGAAAGTGTAATCTGCTGTTTTTGGATGGAATGTCCTATAAATATCAATTAAATCTACCTAATCTATTGTGTCATTTAAAGTTTCTGTTTCCTTATTTATTTTCATTTTGGATGATCTGTCCATTGGTATAAGTGAGGTGTTAACGTCCCCCACTATTATTGTGTCACTGTCGATTTCCTCTTTTATAGCTTTTAGCAGTTGCCTTATGTATTGAGGTGCTGCTATGTTGGGTGCATATATATTTATAATTGTTATATCTTCTTCTTGGATTGATCCCTTGATCATTATGTAGTGTCCTTCCTTGTCTCTTGTAACATTCTTTATTTTAAAGTCTATTTTATCTGATATGAGTATAGCTACTCCAGCTTTCTTTTGATTTCCATTTACATGCAATATCATTTTCCATCCCCTCACTTTCAGTCTGTATGTGTCCCTAGGTCTGAAGTGGGTCTCTTGTAGACAGCATATAGATGGGTCTTGTTTTTGTATCCATTCAGCAAACCTGTGTCTTTTGGTTGGAGCGTTTAATCCATTTATGTTTAAGGTAATTATCGATATGTATGTTCCTATGACCATTTTCTTATTTGTTTTGGGTTTGTTTTTGTAGTTCCTTTTCTTCTCTTGTGTTTCCCACTTAGAGAAGTTCCTTTAGCATTTGTTCAAGAGCATGTTTGGTGGTGCTGAATTCTCTTAGCTTTTGCTTGTCTGTAAAGGTTTTGATTTCTCCATCGAATCTGAATGAGATCCTTGCCAGGTAGAGTAATCTTGGTTGTAGGTTCTTCCCTTTAATAACTTTAAATATAACATGCCACTCCTTGTGGAGTTTCTGCTGAGAAATCAGCTGTTAACCTTATGGGAGTTCCCTTGTATGTTATTTATCAGTTTTCCCTTGCTGCTTTCAATAATTTTTCTTTGTCTTTAATTTTTGCCAATTTGATTATTATGTGTCTTGGCATGTTTCTCCTTTATGGGACTCTTTCTACTTCCTGGACTTGGGTGGCTATTTCCTTTCCCATGTTAGGGGAGTTTTTGACTACAATCTCTTCACATATTTTCTCGGGTCCTTTCTCTCTCTCTTCTCCTTGTGGGACCCCTATAATGCAAATGTTGTTGTGTTTAATGTTGTCCCAGAGGTCTCTTAGGCTGTCTTCATTTGTTTTCATTCTTTTTCCTTTATTCTGTTCCACAGCAGTGAATTCCACCATTCTGTCTTCCAGGTCACTTATCCTTCTTCTGCCGCAGTTATTCTGCTATTGATTCTGTCTAGTTTAGTTTTCATTTCAGTTATTGTATTGTTCATCTCTGTTTGTTTGTTCTTTAATTCTTCTAGTTCTTTGTTAAACATTTCTTGCATCTTCTTGATCTTTTCCTCCATTCTTTTTACGAGGTCCTAGATCATCTTCACTATCATTATTCTGAATTCTTTTTCTGGAAGGTTGCCTATCTCTACTTCGTTTAGTTTATTTTCTGGGGTTTTATCTTGTTCCTTCATCTGGTACATAGTCCTCTGCCTTTTCATCTTGTCTGTCTTTCTGTGCCACAGGATGCAGGATTATAGTTCTTCTTGCTTCTGCTGTCTGCCCTCTGGTAGATGAGGCTGTTTAAGAGGCTTGATGGGAGGGACTGGTGGTGGGTAAAGCTGACGGTTGCTCTGGCAGGCAGAGCTCAGTAAAACTTTAATCCACTTGACTGTTGATGGGTGGGGCTGTGTTCCCTCCCTTTTGGTTGTTTGGCCTGAGGCAACCCAACACTGGAGCCTACCTGGGCTCTTTGGTGGGGCTAATGACAGACTCTGGGAGGGCTTATGCCAAGGAGTACTTCCCAGAACTTCTGTTGCCAGTGTCTTTCTCCCCACAGTGAGCCACAGCCCCTCCACCCCCCCGCCTCTGCAGGAGACCCTCTAACACTAGCAGGTAGGTCTTGTTCAGTCTCCCCCAGGGTCACTGCTCCTTCCCCTGGGCCCCGATGCACACACTATTTTGTGTGTGGCCTCCAAGAGTGGAGTCTCTGTTTCCCCCAGTCCTGTCGAAGTTCTGCAATCAATTCCCACTAGGCTTCAAAGTCTGATTCTCTAGGAATTCCTCCTCCCCTTGCTGGACCTCCAGTTTGGGAAGCCTGACGTGGGGCTTAGAACTTTCACTCCAGTGGGTGGACTTCTGTGGTATAAGTGTTCTCCAGTTTGTGAGTCACCCACCCAGAAGTTATGGGATTTGATTTTACTGTGATTGCACCCCTTCTACCATCTTATTGTGGCTTCTCCTTTGTCTTTGGAAGTGGGATATTGTTTTGGTGAGTTCCAGTGTCTTTCTGTCGATGGTTTTCCAGCATCTAGTTGTGATTCTGGTGTTCTCACTAGAGGGAGTGAGAGCATGTCCTTCTACTCTGCCATCTTGGTTCCTCCTCTTGTTTCTTGTGGTAGGATTGTATTGCTATAAACTTCCCTCTTAGAACTGCTTTTGTTGCATACCATAGGTTTTGGTTCGTTGTGTTTTCATCGTCATTTTTTTCTAGGTATTTTTTGATTTCCTCTTTGTTTTATTCAGTGATCTCTTGGTTATTAAGTAGTGTATTATTTAGCCTCCATGTGTTTCTGTTTTTTATAGATGTTTTCCTGTAATTGATATCTAGTCTTATAGCATTGTGGTCAGAAAAGATACTTCATACGGTTTCAATTTTCTCAAATTTACCAAGTTGATTTATGACACAAGATATGATCTATCCTGGAGAATGTTCCAAGAGCACTTGAGAAGAAAGTGTATTCTGTTGTTTTTGGATGGAATGTCCTATAAATATCAATTAAGTCCATCTTGCTTAATGTATCATTTAAAGCTTCACATATCTTTTTGGTATATAGATTACATATAGAGTAGTAGCTCTGAGAAATCCTGGACCAAAGAAATTTGCTTTATTTAAACCTAAGCTTTGACTCACTGTATTCAACATGATAAAGCTATATATATAAGTGAGTAACATTTACTGAGGGGGACTGTATTGTCCAAGGCATTATTTTATTGCCTATCCCAGTTTTGTTTTAATGTAACACCTATTAACTGTCTAATAAACCATCAAATGATTTTCCATTTAAGGGAAGAAAAATGTTGTACACACATGTATGATTTGAGTACCTCATGGTCTAAATCAGCCCTATCCAATAGATAGATAATGCTAACCACATAGGTGCTTTTAAATTTTCTAGGGAAGTGGACAAAAAAACCCAGTTGAAAATAATTTTAATAATATTTTCTATTAACCCACTAGATCCAAGATATAAAAGTTATATTAGTATTAAAAATAGAGGACGTCCCTGGTGGCACAATGTTTAAGAATCCACCTGCCAATGCAGGGGACACAGTTTTGAGCCCTGGTCCAGGAAGATCCCACATGCCCCGGAGCAGCTAAGCCTGTGTGCCACAGCTAATGAGCCTGGTCCATGTGCCACAACTACTGAAGCCCACATGCCTAGAACCCATGCTCCTCAACAAGAGAAGCCACTGCAATGAGAATTCTGTGCATCGCAACGAAGAGTAGCCCCCGCTTGCCACAACTAGAAAAAGACTGTGTGCAGCAACGAAGACCCAATGTATTGAAAAATAAATAAAATAATAAAAATAAAAATAGAAAAGTTATGTTAAAGTATCTTATTAAAGATATTTTACATTTTTTCCCCAGTTTTCCTATTAAATCTTCAAAATTCAGGGCATATTTTACACTTAAACATTCCTCAGTTTCCACAGCTTCATTTCAATAACTCAGTCGCCACATGTGACCAGTGGCTACTCTTCTGGACCATGTGGGTCCATTCCAAGGTGGCACCTGTGGGAAAGTCTTCCCTGCCTTTCCTTCCAGGAGTGCAGTGCATCCAGTTCTCCTTTACTCGCGACAACACCATCTGGAATGCAGATAAGATGGTGAATATCTGTAGACACACATTTCTAATTCTTTGATGTTGCTGTTTCATCCAGCTGCAGTGTCAAGTTTCCCCAATGGAGAGGGAACACAAATGGGGGAAGCCTTTATTATTTAATGAAAATCAGCAGGAAAGTATCCAGAAACCTCATTTAACCTTGTCAGGATAACATTTAATTTTACTTAAGTAGGCCCTTAAGTTGACTTTCTGTGTCTTGGAACCCTGATGGACAGGTGGATGTGGATTTTTAAAACAAGGTATTTCACTAGAACATTGGACTAGTCTTTGAGGGCCAGAGAAATCTCAACTACAGTGTAATTTACGTAGAAATGTGTGCATGCATTTATTATGAAGTAGATGATAATAGTAATATTTAACCTTTCCTTAGTGTTTTCCATGGACCAAGCCCTATTAATATGCATCATCTCTTTTAATCCTTACAGTTCTATGAATTGCCTCATTGTATAGATGAGGAAAATAAGGCTTAGGCAGGTTAGGAAATTTTGACTGAGCTTCCCCTGTTGTCAGCTCTATTCAGTGCTGGAGCCCATGCTCTTAAAGAACATGGAATTCCCATGTGCCCTCCATTCAATAATTGACAATCTTATAGGCTCTGAATGGAAACTGAGTTTGGGTAGTCATGGTAGGATGGCTGTAGACCAACCACTGCATGAGAATGTGCTTCAGGGAACATCTCTAAATATCCTTGATACTAGGATGTTTAAATACTTTCTTCCTTTCTGTTTATGTGAAGATGATAACATTTCTATTTTAAAAATCAGGGGATAGTTTGAACCTAGTCTGGGAGAATCAAGATAATTCTCTAAGTATAGTTTCAGTTTATCCAAGCCTTGCAATTTCAACATGATGACTCTGTTCCCAGAAACTGTGGCTCTGACAAGCTTCTGCTGCAGTCACTTCATTAATCTTACTCTACCAGGACACCTGTTCACTACTGTGCAGTGTCGGCTGATATCATGCGGTAATTATGTTGTTAATTCATGGGCTGATGTTTTCCAGGCTGAAGCATGGCTTCCTGTAGGCAGTGATCTGGGAAATCAAATCAAGGAAGCAAGGAAAACATTGACAATTGTCTGCTTCTGCCAGCTTGAGGATATGGCATGACTTTGGGTGGAAAGAATGCCTTTTGGTGAATATGGTCTTTTTCATTTGGCCACAGCAGAAATTCTGTTAATTGAATGGTGGGATAAAACATGAATTCTTGAGTGAGATGACCTAAATGGAGCTAGGACCTAAATCCTCGCTCTATTTCTTAATCTGGGATCTTACCTCTCAGAGTCTTTTCTTGTATGAAAGAATGATAATAGAGCTAGCATTATAAGATGCAAACTCTTAACCCAATAAACACTCAATATATGTTAACTTCTATTATTATTATTTAGCAAATATATATCAATGGTTACTATTAAGTAGCAACATGGAAAAGCTTCTTGAATAATATAATATTCTAGTTCAGCCATTTAAAAATAAGTAGAGATAAGATAGAAGAGCATTACAGATGGGGGAGCAAAGCTTTGTGTGGTCTGGTGTGGTTTGGATCCTTGGGCTCTGAGAATCTGCAACGAGATTTTTGCCTTTCAGTTCTATGTGATGTTGTGATTTTGAAGTACTTGGACTAGAACCTTGCCTCCACTACTTCTTATCTGAGTGACCCTGGGCAAGTTTCTCCATCACTTGGTTCCTTCATCTAAAAAGGTGCAGGAATAATATCTACTTCATAGGGTCTCTATGAGTATTAAATAAGTAAAGCATATCAAGGACCTAAATCTGTACCTATCTCATGGTAAATACTCAGGAACAATTAGCTAGTGCGTATAATAATATTATTATTTTAAATATTTATTTATTTATTTTTGGCTGTGTTGGGTCTTTGTTGCTGCATGTGGGCTTTCTCTAGTTGTGGCAATTGGGGGCTACTCTTTGTTGTGGTGCACAGGTTTCTCATTGTGGTGGCTTCTCTTGTTGTGGAGCACAGGCTCTAGGTTCACGGGCTTCAGTAGTTGTGGCACGGGGGCTCAGTACTTGTGGCTCACGGGCTCTAAAGCGCAGGCTCAGTAGTTGCGGCACACAGGCTTAGTTGCTCTGCAGCATGTGGGATCTTCCCGGACCAGGTCTCCAAGCCATGTCCCCTGCATTGGCAGGTGGATTCTTAACCACTGCGCCACCAGGGAAGTCCTATAATAATATTATTACTTCTGGAGTTTATAGTTTCCCTGGGGAGGCAGACCTAGCATGCGAAATTATAAGCAACCTATGATTCATGGCCACATATGTGGTATATCTTGTAATCAAGAACAGTAATTTCCAACTTTTTCACCCCAAGTACCTCCTTATCATTGCCTTCTCTAATGACTGTTAAAAAAACAAAACAACAACACAAAAACTTTAATTTTTTTCTTATTGTAAAAGCAATAAATTGGACATCATAGACAAATTATAAAATATAAATACGCGAAGTGAGGAATAACATTGAAATCTATAATCACACTACTCAGAGATACATGTGGTTAATACCTTGATGTATAGCTCTTCATATCCCTGTCTTAGTGTGTGTATATATAAATTTTCTGAAAATGGAATTATAATATCCATACTGTTTACAACCTATTTTTATCCTTAATGGTGAATATTTTTATCTGTTAATAAATGTTTCTCAACAACAAATGTTTTTTAATGGCTGAAGACTATTTCATTGTATGAATGCACTGTAATTCTTTCAGCCAACCTCCACTTCTGGTGCTTTCCTCTGTGTGTGTGTGCCATGGCAAACAGCACTATGATGAAACTATCTTATGCTTAAATGACATGCAGCTCATTCCAGTGTTTTGCTTGACCTAAACTCATGAGTAAAGAGGATGGTCATGGGTCTATAGCTAGGAGGTAAGGGCCAAGGTGGAACTGTCATCCACTTCCTGGGTAGAGGAGGACACAGGAGCAAGATGATCCCAAGCAGTAAATCTAAGAGTAAGGGGAGATGGAGTATAGAATGTGATCTATTTAGAATGTGTTTTCCAAGGCAAGCAAAAGAGAGCCTGGAGGTCCTGTAGATGAAAGAACTAACCCTTCTCTGCATTGCCAGTCGCCTGAGCCCCTTGCTATTTGAGGCTACGACCCTCTGCCCCAAGAGGTCAGAGAAAGGCCAAAAGCTCTGTGAGAGAGGGCAGCTGGAAAACCTTCTTGAAGTAGATATTGTGGGCGATAAATACAAGATAAGTACAAATAGGTCCAGAAGAAACATAAGAGTGTTTCAGATGGGAGAATAGCATGTATGGCCTGGTGTGGCTTGGACCTGTGAGCTTTGAGAAGCTAGCAGTGGGATTTTGTGGTTGTAGTCACTCTGCAGAGCTTCTGGTAGTTGCATGTGAGTTGCTTTGCAAAAAGGACCCTGGCCCACCTTGCATGTCCAGAGGAATGGAGAAGAGCTAATTGATGAATATTAGTGGATATCCTTGCCTTAAAATAATCATCAAAAATGACCTCATCCAATCAGTCTGATCTCTCAGAATAAGATTCTATTTAATATAATTATACATTAAAACGAACAAACTGAAACATCTTAAGGCATTGGGTCAGAATTAAGCCAGCAGTTTACTTATCTCTCACAGAGAAACAAGTAAAAAAAAAAACATTACCTTCTTCTTCAAAGCCTCTTACTTGTGACCAGAAGAAAATCTCTAGTTTTCCCCAGATCATCACCTTTTATTAGGTGGTTTCCAAATTTTTTCTTCTATGGTGAAGAGCGCTATAATGAGACTGTGGAATTCCAGTTCCGTTGGTCTGCATATTTTAACTAATGGAATTTTATTGTATTTTTGCCCTGGGGACTTGAAGCGGTAGGTAGAACTATACAGGGCTAACTGATAAATAATAAATGCCACAATGCCCATTAATCTATATTTGGAAGCAATGTTTCTGTTGCTCTTTCCAGTTTCTGACATTGACTTTGTACACTTTGCCCCTGACTATGTAGGTTTACATTAGCTGCATTTTCCACGGAATCGTTTTCTTTAAACTTCTAGGACCCGTAACGTATGTTTTTCTCCACCACTTGTTCGTTTGAGAGTGAGGTCGAACTTGTGTTCCGTATTTTGCCATGAAACTTTGAGAAACCCAACACTGCTCTCTGCACCCCCCTTATTTCTGCCATTCCACTTCCCAGCCACAGAAGAGGGACTTTTCAGTTTCCTAAGTGGTGCAGGCCATGGTGACTGTCATTTGAAAGATAGATAGTTTTTCACTGGCTTTCCTGAAGATGTTTTACATGATGAGCTTTTATATGGTGTTGGGAGAACTGACAAGAGGCAGCACGGTTTTGCATGGTCTGGGGTCTGAGCAGGCTGCCAGGCAGAGCTGAGCCTAGTCCTAAGGAGAACACGGGAGTCCTTGCACTGTGATTCCATCAACATTTAGCCCATTGCCTTCATTCAGCAAAATTCATCAACCAACATTGTGTATGCCTTCTGGGGGCCAAGCACAGGCACTTGATAATGATTTGCTAAATTTGAATTTAAGCAACCTTTACACCTATTTATCATAATGTGTTGAGACCATTGATTACATCTCTCCATATTAAGAAGACGTTGGTTGACAACCTTGAAATGCAGATTGTCCTTTGTTACAGTCCTATGACCCTCTGCTAAGGTGTGGGACCATCTGTCCTTTCGCAGTGCAAGGACCCTGTTAGAGCACAGCCCGGGAAGGACGGCTGCCTGAATGAGGTGGCGTTGGCGCCTGCGAGTGCATCAGGGTGGATGCTCAGCCATCAGAGCCTGTGGCTTCAGAAACTGCAGTGAATATCCCCTTGCCTCTAGGCCCTTGCAGTTGATCCTGACAGCTGCTCTCGTAGCGCTCAGGAGGCAAAAGAGCATGGAATGAGGGAAACTGAAGGGGGAACATGGGTGCCTGGCTCCGCTCCTGGACAGCTTCGCAGCTTGGGTAAATCTCAGCGCATCTCTGAGCCTGAGTCCTCTTCCACATTATAGCCATAATACACCAAGTGTGCTTACCTTCCAAGCTGTGGTCAAGTTCCATTAAATAAGCTCCTTGCATTCTTGGAAATGCTCTCTAACTTCCCTGTCTACACCTGGAGCAGAGGAGGGGCTTGGAAGTATTTGATGATGGAATGAATTGAAAGCACTACATGGATCATTCTGGTCAAATTCGAATTTTCAAATTTGAGCAGATGGGGTCTCATTCTCTTCCTGCTCATTTGAGGGTAGAGCAAGTCCCCCACTTACTTAATTGAGGGAACAGCCAACACTGGTTTGAGGTCACCACACATCTCTCTGGCCAAACATCAAAACCACGTTTCCCTGGGGATCAAGAATGGGAAGCTAGCTGTTGCAGGACATGATGTGTTTTTGCCATTGCTTCAAATGCTAGTTAATCTTGAACTTTGCATGCCTTGTCGGCAAGCCTGGAGCTCCTTCAAAGTGTAATATTAAACAAGAAGAGCTATGATTAGTGCAAGCCAAAGAAAAAAATGTTTTCCTTTATTTTGTCTTTAGCCCAGTGTTTATTGCTGCCAGAGACCTATTTATTAGCCAGCTTTAAAAAGCAGCTGTTCTCTGTCTTCGTTTTGCCTCCAATGATGCCTGCCTTGGATATTTGGGCACAGCTTAATTTTAACAGTGCTCTGTAAAGTGAGTCCTGGGAAATGGATTTTGTATCTTTTTCAGAGGTTAGAGAAATGGAAGTATAAATATTGAATCCACATATTAAAGAGAGGGTAGGTAATTAAGCTCTTGTATGTTCCCCGGCAGCTTGTTGATGTGTTTTTATTTTCTAGTGAATGAGTGATGTTTTTCAAAGGGAGGTGCCAGTTGGGAAATCAGATCTCTGCTGAAGCATAGCAGTGATCCCTGCATTGATGCATACCGTGCACCGTGTTCTGCACGGGTCCGGCTCTAACCCACAGGCAGGCGACAGGGCTGGACTAACTACGCAGCTGTCAGAATCACACAAATGAATGGACTGGAAGTGCTGCTGCCTTATCTGTGACAGTGTTTGTGGGTTTGGATTTCACTTTTTTAACAGTGATCTTTTAGCAGGCCAGAAAGCACTCGTGTGAAATTGAAAACTTTCTGAAAACAGTATTAGAAAGTATATCTGTCTGCACTTGGGGTCCCATGATATAGAGCGTGCTTGCTACCCGTCCAAAGGCACCACTGCTAGTAAGACAAATAGACTAAATTTAGAATCGTGCTGTGAGTCAGTGACCTTTATACCTTGCAGGAACATGTTCATTCACACGCAGGACACATGCACCCAGTAGCTCTTCTCTCATTAGATGTATGTTACGGGTGTTGTATAGCTAAAGTATAATTATGTTATAGACATATAGTGGGAAGCTTTATGATTTAGAATGTTTCTCTGTGAACAGGGGAGGGGACGCCTCTCCTGAGAAGCCATCACCACTGACGTACAGATATATTGTGAAGTCATCCAGAAACCAAATAGGAGATGCTTTTTGTTCTGAGCTGTAAGGACCCAGGAAGTGTTTGAAGGGCTGTGCCATGCCTTACCATCTTCGAGCCTGTTGTTAAAGGAAAAATCAGTAATACTGATCCTGTCTTTATTTAAAATTTTGATACTTTTTAATCAAGGATTGCATTAATGTTGATTTTTAAGAAAAAAAATGTTGTATTAGGATATTTTCTGTCTAGATTATGGTGTTTTGGGGGGGCACCCTCTTAAGTTTTGCACCTGGGACAGGTACCTTGCTTGTCTCACTCTAATCCTGGTCCCTTGGAGGGTCCTTTGCATTTTTCTAGAAGATGAGAGCACAGAGATAGGAGCTTCCCTCATGCTGGCTCTGCTGCCTGGCACTTTCTCTCCTTCCCCAGTAAGCCTGGTTGTGTGATAGTAACTGCATCAGGAGTAGTCCCCACGTTCATGGAGTTAATGGTCTGGAAGAAATGATAGACAACATCAGATTAAACACATGTATAAAATCAGAGTAAACATGTTTATAAAAATTACAGTAAACACATTTATAATTTGTTTGTTTACAAAACGTGAAGCGCTGTTTTCAGAAGAGAACATTGGGATATGAAAAAGAATGGGAGTTGTGATGCTGGAGAATCCTTAGAGCAGAGTTAGAAACAGCCACACACGGAGGAGGAGCTGGCATCCGGATCAACACCTGAGGAGACGGTGACGAGCTGGGAGAGGGGACTTCAAGGCAGAGGACACTGGGTGAAGGGCTGACTTCAGCGAAAAAACGGTGGTCTTTTCAGTAACTAAGTGGCAGATGGGGCAGAGGTGTAGTGAAGTAGCAAGAGAGGGGCCTGGAGTTAGAGGCAGAGGCCAGATGAGAGAAGCCTTTGGAGGTTAAGGTCAGAAGTCTGTCTCCTCCGAGAAACTCTCCTCTCTCTCCCTGTGCCTCATCTTGGTGCGCCCACAGCTTCCCAATAAGTGCTTTTCAGGTGTTGTCTCCTCTTCTAGACTGAAACAAGGGATGGGACTTAACTGGTATTTCTTATGTCCACCATGGGGCTCAACAAGCATTGTGACATAACTAATCCTTACTGTTCAGGAACACACGCCGGTAGCCAGAGATCAACCTGGCTGGGAAAAAAAAGCAGGGAGTGACTTGATACTCTCCCTTTGGGGCTGAGGGCAACAATCTGCCAGAAAAAAATGATTTGGGACTCAGGAAAGCATTTTGCTGTATCCGTGGATATTCTTAGGACCAGAATCCTATACTCCGAATCCGTGAGCTCTTTTATATTGTTCATGTTGTCTTTAGTTCATTCTCTTTGCCTTGGCTTATAAAGCAAATGCCCACTCATCTTAGCTTTAAGATTTTATTTGGGGTGTTGAGGCAGATTCATCATCCTTCCGTGTTTTGAAATGGCGGGAGAAGGCAAAACCAGATGAGAAAACACGAAGGAGAAGAGAGAACCCAGGGGAGCGTGGAGGAGCACATCGAGAAGTTCCACAAAGTGCAGTCTCCTACCTTTTTATTCTCAGAGAAAATCTAGGATGCTTTGTGCATGTTTTACCCAGAGTCATTCAGTTCATGCGGGAGAGTTCCAAATCTATATTATTAATTAGCTTTCAAGTTTGAATATCCTGATGCAGTGACTGATTCTCCTTTGGTAATGCTTTTCATTAAGAATTGTGTTTTATAGCCAAGATGTGGAAACAGCCTAAGTGTCTGTCGACGACGGGCAAAGAACGACGGATAAAGAAAATGTAATATATTACATATATGTGAATGTTATTCCTATATATAATATAATGGGATATTATTCGTCCATAAAATAAGAAGGAAATCCTGCCATTGACAACAACATGTATGAACCTTGAGAGCATTATGCTGAGTAAAATGAGTCAGGGAAAGACAAATGCTGTATGATCTCACTTACATGTGGAATTTTTTTTTAAGTCAAATTTATAAAAGCAGACAGTAGAGTGATGGTTGCCATGGACTGGACGGTGGAGGAAATGGGGAAATATTGGTCAAAGGGTACAAACTTCCAATGATAAAATGAATAAGTTCTGGGGCTCTAATGTACAGCATGGGGTTATAGTTAACAGTACTGTGTGGTATTCTTGAAAATTGCTAAGAGAGTTCTTAAAAATTCTAATTGTACACACACACACACAACGTAACTATGTGAAATGATGGATTTGTTAACTAACCCTATTGTGGTAACCATTTCACAATATAAACATATCAAATCATCTTCAACTTAGATTTGTTATATTCCAATGGAACATCAATAAAGCTGGGGGTGGGGAGAATTGTTTTAGGAAGCGGAATTCCAGTAAAATGTAAGAGGTTAAAAGAATGTCTGTCTTATTCCCTGGCCAACAAAACTTCCAACACCTCATGCTCTCTTTTGTCTCAGAAAGAAATACAGCTTTCCTGCAACCAAATCTGTTGTCCGTTTGGCACCTTTTATGCCTTTTATTTTTTTCCTCCCATAAACACACGCTGGTGTCTGCTGAGAACTGTTCTAACTAAGCACCCAGATCTACAAGTCCTGTGGCCTCTGGAGATGCCCTGCAAGAGTAGGGGGGAGGTGGGGAGTGAGGACAGAGGGTAGTTTGATGGGCTTTGGAAGCAACCGTAGAGTGAGAAGTTTATTTTTAAGGGGTATAAGTTTCATCAAGGAACAAATATTTGTGCCAGCACTTAAAAGATGCCTAACAAATGTATACAAATTTGTATACTGTTTTCTAAATATAGTCTCTGGAATGCATTTAGTTTATATCAGCCTTTTCTCAACAAATGAGTGGCTGATATTCTTTAACAAATTATTGAATCATTTGTGTTTATTGGGAGATAATATAGTACAATGGTTGAGTACTAGTTCCAGAACAAAATGGCCCATGGACAAATTCCAGCTCTGCTAGCTGACAGCATGTGTAACCTTGGGGAGGACTCTGAACCCCTCCAAAGATCAGTTTCCTTATCTGTAAAATGGGGACAATACTGCAGCTCCCTCCTAGAGTTCCCGGGAGAATTAATGAAATGGTCCATGTAAAGCACTTAGTGTAGTAAGTGTTCAGTAAATGGTAGCCATTATTATTAGCATCAGATTTGACTTCGGGAGTTTGTTAAAAATGCCAGCTCTTTGTTCCCACTGAAACTCACTCAGTCAGCTTTTCTAGGTTATTTTCAGAATCAGTGTTTGCACCCCAGGTTATTCTTACATAGGCACTCTGGTACCCATATCTGTGCTGAGGCTTGTCAATTACAGGACTGCAAAGGATCAATGTCTGGACTTTACAGTTAGAAAAGCATGAGTTTGCACTGTAGTTCTCAACCCCTTTCTGTCTGCGTGTCTCTGGACGATTAAGTTCTCTGACCCTCTGTTTCCTAACTTGTAAAACAGAGATAAGACCTTGTAGGTATCTCATGAAGGTCCATGAATGTGGAGACACAGTGAATGTGGAATACTTAGCACATAGTAAATGCTCAGTAAAGCATGGCTGCTGGTCTCAAGAGTGTGTGCTACCCACTGTGCTAGATGCTGGGGATACAAGACCACAGTCATCTTTCAGTTTGCAGTCAGCAGTGTAAAGGCTGACTAGGGCTTTAATGAAGAAGAGCATCCAGTAGTAAGAAGGGCATTTAAAGATCACCTAGTCCCATCTGGTGGAGGGATGGTTACTCCTTTAACATTCCTCGGAAGTGATGGTCATCTAAATGGAACACAACTCTATCACAAGTGGGCCTGCCTCCTGATACAGTCTAATTATTGGCTCTGGCATATCTGCCCCTCTCTCTTCCTGCAGAGTAAGTCTCATCTTTGGTGGAAGTTGCCATATTGAAATATCTGAGGGCAGATGTCATATCCCCTGGCTTTGATTTTCCAAGTCAGCATCCCCAATGACTTCAGTTGTTTCTCATACCGGGAGATTTGGGGCTCCCCCCCATCCTTCCATTGGGCTCCCATTAGCAGGGATATCTTCAACCATCAGAGAAGCTCAGGGGACAGCTAGCATGCCGTGAATGCCTCAGTAGAAGTGCATCTAAAGCCCCTTAAAAGGCCTATGTGGGAACTATTTCTCATATGAAATAATACCATTGCATTTCATAATCATGGATTGACCAGTAATGCAGAAGCAGATGGATTTGGTTATTGTGAAAGAACATTGATAGGGTGAATACAAAAATAAGTACTTCTGAATATTTCTTAGACTATCCCAAACCTTAATCGCAGGCTCCAATTTCTGTTTAAAGTTATTTCTTTGAAATGTTGAAATATCTGTAACACATAAAGCTTGCCTGACTTTGCTCTGCTTCTAACAAATAAAAATGCGCTCGAACCTGTTTGAGAGGACAATGCCATTTAAACTCTGAGAGCTAATGAGAAGGCCAAAGCATACATTTGATAAGCTTTGTCATCTTTTTGTCTGCAGATCATAGACCTTGCATTTTAATTTACTATACATAATGCTTTCTTAATGAGTTCCAGTGGATGGCCATTGAAACATGCTGGAGCAGCTGCAGACATGATTATGGGGGAAGGGGTGGGAGGAGGAAACATTTATTTGACTTATGTGATACGCAGTTAGGGTAACTAATATTCGCAGCCAGGGTACAATAACGGCAAGGGAAAAAATCCTCAGTATTACTGTGGACAGGAAAAAGGTGCTAAATCAATTTAATTTTCCTGTACGTGTGAAAACTACCAATTGCGAGTTAATGGAATTGAATTTTAAATGTTGAGTATCTTGCTAAACTATGGTTTGCTTTACACCAGAATGTTCGTATTAAGACAGTATAATTATCAGAATTATTTTTAAAGTGAAAATTGAATTGAGGCTTCCCAGTAGTTACTTCGGCTATGTTATAAAGCTCTGCCTTCAAAAATAAATTGTGGCTTGGAGAAAGAGAAAAGCAAAGATTAGGGATGAGTCCTAAGACTAAAACAGAAACAAAGTCACACATGTAATTGCCACAGTTACAGGCACTAGTTATAGGGCTTTAGTGTTAATAAGTGTTGAAAAGCACATTCATGTATATCACCTCATTTAATTCTGCTAACAATTCTGTACAGTAGGTACTATTGTTTTCATCTTCCAGATGAGGAAACCGAGGCTTTAATAGCTTAATATATTTATCCAAGGTAGGAATGCTCAAATGGTGATTTGAACTCTGACTCTCTGAAACCTCAGTTTCATTTTTAGGGATAATAATACCTGTCCTTGGAACATTGTTGTCTCAACAAATCATGCGTTGGATGTATTTATTAAATTATGGAGTACTATCTATGTAGATATACAGGATGATTATTACTGCTATCAATTATACAGTTAAACGAGAAGGTGGGAACATCAAATGGACAACAAGCAATTGAAAACCTAAAATTGCGGGGTGAACAGGCATACCTCGTAGGTATTGTGGGTTCAGTTCCAGACTACTGCCATAAAGCGAGTATTGTAGTAAAGTGACTCACACAAATGTTTTGGTGTCCCAGTGCATATAAAATTTATGTTCACACTATACTGTAGTCTATTAAGTGTGCAATAACATTATGTCTAAAAAACAATGTACATACACTAATTAAAAAAATACTTCATTGCTAAAAAATGCTAGCCGCCATCTGACAAAGCAGTGTTGCACAAAACTTCAATTTGTAAAAAAGGGCAATAAAGCAAAGTGCAGTAGAATGAGGTATGCTTATATATAATTGAGAAGAAAATCATTCCCGGATGTTGAGTTATTAGAATTTTATCTCTAGGTTCTGAAACCATGATTCAAAATCTATCACTTCTGCACTCAGCGTCCCTCACCTTGTCCCCAACGTGCCGTCCGCTTGGCGTGGCCAAGTTGCCACATCTGTGACTCATTTTCTAATGTCTTTTGACATGTATAATAACTATCCTCTTCTCTTTTGTGAACACACACACACACACACACACACACACACACACAGACATGCACGAACCTTGGGGACCCTTTACTTATTATCTTGCTTTTTCCATTAATCCTTCCCTTCCTTGGGTTAATGAGAAGAGTCATGATCCCGGCTTCAATTCCTACTCTGTGTAAAGAAGCAAACCCATGATGACCTCGCTCACCAGTCCTCCATGCCCTTATCCCTTGGCCTCTATATAATTTAGTTAATCACGTCTGTGTACGTCCAGGGCTCTGTAGTCATAGATTTGTTCCTTTTTGTTGGTCTGTCACCCATTGTCAGTTCCTTCAGGCTGTGCCTGCATCCTGTGCCCAGAATGAACCTTACACTTGATGATGAATGTTGTTGAAGGCTGACCTGACTGCGGTGCCCTCTAATCTGGAGGGAAGAACATCACCATCTCTGAACATTTGCTGAGGTTTCAGTGTTTCTCCAACCCTAGGGCTACAGCGTTAACTTCCTCCTTCTTCCCATTAGAAGAAAGAAAAATACAAATGTTAACACAGGTCCATTATCCCATATCCAAACCCTTGGGACCAGATGTGTTTCAGAATTCAGAATTCTCCAGAATTTTTGAAAGGCAATGGGGAGGGAGCATATACTGTAACATTTACATGACATCCTCAGCTGGGTCTAGGGCAGTAGCTTGTAATCAAATACTTTAATATTTCAGTGACAAAACATATGGAGAGTCACACTGGTGGGCTGAGTATAAGAGTCTCACATTGGGCCAGGTTGTGTTTAATCATTAAATCGTTTCTGGTTAAATCAGGTTTTGAAGTTAAATGAGTTTTCAGAGCTTTGGGGATTTTAGAATTATGGATAGATCAGGGATTGGAGCCCTGTACTAACAGAATAATCACTGTATAAAGTAACTCTCCATGCCACATGCCTTTTTATAGAAATTTGACTTTCTTTTCTTCAATTAGACAATAGTAAACATTTTCTTATAACAAAATGTACCAGATTAGAATATGGTTGACCTAATGTGGTCTTGTCATATATACTCTTTCTTATAGCATCTATAATGCACTAGCTCTCAATATATTCAGAAGAGAGGTGTAACATAATGTCCCCCTTTTTCCCCTCTGAGAAACTGAGATAAGATCAGCACAAGGGCAAACAATGGGTGGAGAGCTTGCATAGTTTTAGAGGCTTGTGTCAATCTTTATATATAACTTTTCTTTCCTGATCATTTCTTTTTCTTGGATGTGAGGCCATAGCCGAACTACCAAGGTGTCTCATCATCCCAAAGTCATTTTCAAATGTATTCTGAGTTTTAATGCTGAATAATAATTTCTCAGCATGGTTTCACTGTCTATTAGGTTCATAGCTTAATGAACCTATCATAAGGCTGATCAAGGTCAGTGTATATGTTAGTGATAATTAAAAGAGAAAAGTCAGGCATGTGGGATCTTGATTGTTTCATTCAAAAACCCAAAATTGTTCAGGAACTCATAAATTAGCCCTGTTTAATGAAGATAATTAGGGAAAGATTGCTTCAAAGTAATAACTGTTATAAAAATGAGACCTTTTTAAAACCCTGATTTATAAAGCACTTATTTGCCTTCAAGAATTTTGGGGGATGATTTATAAGCTGATTCACCATCTGTGGCTTCTTGGCAAAACAAAGGACAAATGGTTGGATACTATTTTAGGAGCTAGATTAAAATATTAATTGTATATTTTACAGGAGCAAGAAACCAGGGGAGCTAGGATTTGCCTTTGACTGTGGGTGACTCCTTTCTATAAAGTATCTTTTAAATTGTTCTACCTTGTGATCATTTAAGATGAAAAATAAATATAATCTAAATAGAAAAAATAAAGCTGAAATCAACTTGTGTTGCTAGTAAGCTTTTAATCAAAGCTTTTAGAGTTTCATTTAGTTTACATAGTGCAGCAGTTAAATATCTGGGGTATATTATCCAATGATGCTCCAATTCCATTTGCCCAAGAAACCACCATATTCCTGGGGTTCACCTTTCCCCCTTTTTGAATGCTTCCAATATGCTGCACATAGTATTTATTCTCATTATTTCTAACGGTCCAATAGCCATGCAAGGTTGATACTGTGTTATTATCCCATTCTTTTGATGAGGAAATTGAGTCTAAAGAGGTTGAGAAATATGTGCAAGGCTCATCTGAGTCCGACTCTGAAGGATGTTCTCTCTCTTCTTTTCTACACTTGACCTTGATTCTTTCAAAAACTGGGGTAATTATAAACAAGTGTTTCATAAACAAAAGACAGTTATGCCAGTGGTTCAAACCATTAGACTTCTGGTCAAGGTGTTTTATTTTTTTATTTTTTTTTAACATCTTTATTTGAGTATAACTGTTTTACAATATGGTCAAGCTGTTTTAAAATCAGTCTTTTCATTCTGAGTTGATGATGTCTTTTACCATCAACTGCATAAAATGTACTTCTTATAACACTCAGAATCCAGTTCTAACTATATTTTCTACTTAAATCTCGCTTGACTCTCCTTAAGCTGTCCTCAAATGCAAGCCTAGACATAGAAACCATATGCCCACTCCATGACTGAGGTACAAATTGCCTTTTCCATCCTGTGTCTGTTTGTCTTAATTGTGTCATCTGTCTTACTTAGATTGTAAATCCTTTGGGAAACACTGAGTCCTGCTGTATATGGAACCCACAGAACTTCTCAGGTTATTATTCTCCATTAAGTGAGACAGCAGTGATCCAAGGGTGATCATATTCAGTGGGTTTGGCTGAAATATCTGGTCTTGGGAACAGAAGTCTTGCATACATGTACACACTGGGTCTTATTTGTAGCTTTCAATGCTCTTTGCAATCTGGTGCTTTTCAAAATTGTCTCTTAGATTAATTTTTCTCCTGATAATCCAATTCTGAAAGTCTCCCCATTATATTTATATGCATAGCTTAAAAAAATTTTATATCCTTTATAGAAATTTTTGAAAAAAGATAAGAATAAAAAGAAGAAACTAACAATGATCACACTATCATATTTTTTGTAACCTGCTTCTCCCATTTAATATATTTTTAACATTCTTCTACACATTAAACATTCTTCTATAAATGTCAGTTTTAATGTCTATATAGCAGTCTATTTATGGATATGCCAATTCCTTTTTTTGTTGTTGGAGAATTTCATATGTTTCTGGCTATTACTTAAGTATATTGCTTGTAAGTTTTGTTATTACAAACAGTGCTTTGATGAGCATCTTTGAAGCCTAAATCTTTTAACAGACTTTTATTACTTTCTTAGTTTTAATTAGTTAAGTGTAATTATTGGGTTAAAGGGTATGAAAGCATTTTAAATACCTTAAAATTAATATATAACAAAAATTTGTTTTCTATAAAATTTTTAAATGAAGGATTAGTATACAGAAAAGTAAGCCAAATGGTCAGTGAACATGAAAAGATGCTCACCTCCACTGGTAATCAAGAAAACAAATTAAAATGACAAGAACCATTTCACACCTATCAGCTTGACAAAAATTAAATTTGGCTCTAACCAAGTGATTTTGAGGCTGTGAAGCAATAGAAACTCATGCACTGCTGGGAAGGGTGTAAATTGTTTCAACAACTTTGGACAACAATTCGACAATATCTAGAAGAGTTGAAAATGCACTGACACTAATCAGTATTGGAGAAAACTCTCCTAAAAGAGCATGAAGTTTATGACAGTGTTGCTTCTAATAATAAGAAACTGGGAACATCTAAAAAGTCCATTTCTGGAAGAATGGATCTAACATAGTGCAGTGTATTCACACAGTGGAATACTATATAGATGTGAAATGAATAAACCAGAGCTACATTTATCAGTACAAATAAATCTCAAAAAACATACTGAGAGAAAAAAAAGAATCAAAAAAGCCAGCTTTTTGTGTTTCATATATATCATTTAAATAATATTTAAAACAAACAAAACATCATATATTATCTTTGGAGATATTCACATGGAGGAAATATATTAAAAAGTGTGCATGAAAATGAGAAATTCACAGTAGTGATGTATGGAGGGAAATGGGGTGGGGTTTTATTTATATCTGTGAGTTTTAGCTCTTAAGCTAAGTAAACAGTACATAGTATATATATTATATTATTCCACTATACTTTTTAGTGTTCTGAAATAAAAATAAATGATTTTTCCTTCCACAAGTACTATAAGTGAATATCCATTCCTCCTGCCTTTTCCAAAACAGGCCAACACCGTTTCTGATGGCAGTTTGGTAATTTGGTCTCCGTAGCTTAATTTTGAATATTTTTTCTACCATTCATGATAGGTTTGAACCCATACTCTCTAGTCTGTCTTGTGATAACCAACAAGCGATTGAAGACACTAACAAGAGTCAAGGGTGTTTTTGAATGCAGTGGAACAAATTTTTCTCTGTAAAGAAAACTACCTGGCCCTTGGTTAGACTCCCAAGTTGTTTCCAGCTAAGTTAATAATTCAAGTCAACACACGTTTTTGAGTGTCTACGATGTACAACCTACAGTGCTGTGAGCCTCCCTTGCAACTGAATTTTCTACATAAAAACTGAACTACTAACACCCTTTCAGAGTTTGAATCTACTCTTCAGTGTAAACACAACATAACTGTCATGGCCTCCAGACTGCCTGCCATCCCCACTTTTTGCCTCCCCTTTACCCAGTGGCCAGAAGTGTCTTTGTAAAGCTCTTATCTTGCCCTGCAGTTAAATGCTTCTGAAGATTCTAGATGATGTTCAGCCCCTTAACCTGGCATTGAAGGCCTTTAGTCATCTGAGCTCTGCACTCTCCTAACCAGCCCTCACTCTACAGGCCAGATCATGGTCCTTAGAAGGCTGCTTACTCTTCCATTCATCGGTGACTTCCAGATTGTTCTTTCTACAGGTTTGAAATTTTCTTTGCTCTTTATCTGCTTGGTAAACCCCACTTACCCTTTAAAATTTAGCTTAAATGGAAATGGCTGGGGAAAGTCTTCCCTGATGCTCAGTGTCTCCTGAGTCCTCCTGGGTCCCTGTGAATATCAACTTCTGCAGGCTTTGGTCCTCACTTGTGACTCTTGGTGTGTGTATCTATTTCCCTAATTAGGCTTATAAACTTCTTAGAGTCAGAGACTATGTCCTTCATGTTTGTACACTTAATTGGTGCAGTACTTACCATACAGCAGGTACTCAGTAAATGTTTGTTAACTTAATTGCAATTAGCAATAATCTCAGTCATGTGTGTGAGAAGGAGGCTGTTCAGGGAGTGGGGTGGAGAGAAAGAAAAGAGAAAGATCAAATCAGGCAGCCACCATCTTATCTTTTCACATCTTCTATCCATCTTTAGCATTTCATCCTTTTCCACTGGGATCCTTTTTTAGTTGATTGCAATTATTTTGTAGTTTTATCCAGTCATTTATAGTATTGGAATGTCACCTAGCTTAACTTTACATAGCAAGCACATCTTTGATTCCTTCATCTTAGGCATCAATACAGACAGAAATAGATTGCATTTTAGGATTTATTCCTGTGACAAAATGTGGTAGAGCTCTCCAAGTGCTTATGAGACACTTGTTTTTCTTGTTTTTGCACTGAAGTTAAAAACTAACTCCTAAAGCTGGGAGTCCCATGAATCATATATTTCATGCCTCATGCAAGTCAGCAAGTCCCCTCACAGAGAAAACACTGTGTGAATGTCAGAACTGGCAAGAAAATCAGAATGTATTTTTAACATAGGTTTAAAAAAATATGCCATTCCTGCAGTCCTAGTCCAGAAAGATTAGGGTTCTTTTTTTTTTTTTGTTTGTTTGTTTGTTTGTTTTTGTTTTTGTTTTTGTTTTTGCGGTATGCGGGCCTCTCACTGCTGTGGCCTCTCCCGTTGCGGAGCACAGGCTCCGGACGCACAGGCCTAGCGGCCATGGCTCACGGGCTTAGTTGCTCCGCGGCATGTGGGATCTTCCCGGACCAGGGCACGAACCCGTGACCCCTGCATCGGCAGGCGGATTCTCAACCACTGCGCCACCAGGGAAGCCCAAGATTAGGGTTCTTCTTGGGCCTTTTGTGTAGAAAGACTGTTAAAGAAGGGACCTCCTCAGGCATCCATAGGATTTTTTTGTACCTATTTCTGTCACTTAAGGCTCTTCTCAGGACACTTCTTCTTCCAGCATGCTTGTGAAGCTGGGAGTCACAAACATTGCATGGATACTTTGTTATTAGGTGATGTTAACTCGAACTGGAATGTATGATGCTTGATTGTCAGAAGATAAAGGAGCGGGCTTCTTTTCCTTTGGGATGAAATGCTCTCCTGGACCACCCCAGTGATCTCCAATAAACCCTGCATTAAGGCTCACTCCTCTGGTTGTTTCCAACACAAGTGCAGGTCAGTTTGTATCAGGGCCTCCTAGGCCAGCTAATAGGCTATCATAATTTCTCTTCTAATGAAGGATGGTTGTGTCAGTGATACATTTCTTTATCAGAAATTTATTACCAGGAGGAGATATAATAGAAAGATATACCAATATGTTCCCTCAAAAGAGCATACATAAAATATAAAGAATAGTGAAGAATAGGTTAAAGAATAGTGAAGAATAGGTTAACGCCTATGACAGCCTCAAGCCACTACAGCCAAACTAATTCTGGGTTTGAGACTAGTGAGGTGGGCACAGATTCTACCTTTAGTGGTCAGAACTTACAGACTGAGTGTGTTCTATGTTCTAGGAATGCAGGGATGAAGGGATAGATGTCATCGTGCCATCTCTGCCCTCCAGGTGCTTAGAATGTCGTGTGGTAGAGGCAAGTGGCCTCAGACAAGGGATCAGAGGGTCGGGGTGTCTCAGGAGATGCTGGACTCCTAGAGTAGGGGTGACTGCTGTAAGCTAGGGGCCCTCGAAAGACTTTCTGAGACAATAATCAGAAATCAAAGCTAAAACCTGAAGTTATCAAGTGAAGAGGGAAAGAGTAGAGTGTTTCTTTCCATTTAGGTGATGCCAAGGTAGAGATGATATCAGATTACTCCTAGGCTGGTGACAAAAAGGAGTTAAGAAGCCTGGAAGGTGGGGATAATACTGGAGATGCCTAAAAATGTGCTTTGCTGTCTTTATAATCTGTTGTTCCTCACAGATTATTTTATAAGCAGTAATGTCATCAGGAGGACGACACATGGAAGGCCCCATGGGAACATCACCTTTCTTAGTTGTCCACTGGTCTTCAGTAATTTTCCCTTCTGCATACCTTACCTGGATATGGATGGCTGTTTTAGGTCTTACCATTGTGGGTCTTGATTAAAGGCTGTTTTTTATTTGAGTATCTCACCATTTTCATGGTATGGTCCTTGAATGTGGAGATTGTATCTCTCTTCTAGTTTCTGGGATACCACTCTTCCTTAGTTCTCCTGTCTCTTTGGAGATTCTAAGATCCTCTGCACCTTTTTTTTTTTAAATCCTTGTGCTGTTTTTTGTTTTGTTTTGTTTTTTAACATCTTTATTGGAGTATAACTGCTTTACAATGGTGTGTTAGTTTCTGCTTTATAACAAAGTGAATCAGTTATACATATACACATGTTCCCATATCTCTTCCCTCTTGCGTCTCCCTCCCTCCCACCCTCCCTATCCCACCCCTCTACGGCTGCTTCCCACTAGCTGTCTATTTAGTGACCTCTCCCAAGTTGCATTGCTCCTCTCCTGGCAGAGAACTCCATGTACCAGTAGCACTCTGCTGGCTATTCTGTTCCAGGCTGTCTGTTTATTGTCTTTGGGTCAGTGATGAACAGTGGCCATGGATGTACCCTGGGATGCTGCTCTGAACTGCTATTCATGTGGGGAGCCCAGGGTCAGGGAAAAGGTGAAACAGTTCAGAAAGAACCCACATATACATGTGAAAAGCTGACTTCGTGTTCCCCACAGAGACAAAGTCTTACAATTCTCTCTTAGGGGTGGAATTTTTCAGTTCCTAACTTTACAAAATACTAAATTCCCTGTTAGTTTTTTAGCACTTATTTATTGACCAGAGGCAGGTGAAACAAAGAAGCAAACAGAGAACCTCAGCAGAACAAGAAATATATGAGAATATTTCAAATAGTTAAGAGTTTTGATTATCCTTCGTTCACTTATTTATGTGTATGTGTTTGGAGCGTGATATTTTAAATCTACCGTTACAGACTAGAATCATCATAGTCTAATATAAATTGAAATTTATTTTTAGGGAGTCATCTCCATACGAATCTTTATAAAAAGGCTTTATTGAGAGAGCAGGTCATAAAATCAAGTGAAAAGGAAGAAACTAAAGACCTAAGGTTTATGTGGAGCAAAGGAAGAGGTTAAGTGATTTATGAGACAGCTCAACTGAGAGGTCAACTCCCTTTCTAGGTTCACGTATCTAATGGAGGTAACCAGGCTGGCCAGCAGTGAGTTAGTGAGCCTGTGTGTGCACAAGTGTGGGTGAGCATGTGTGGGGAGGGGAGATTCCAGGACTGGGTTAGTGGGAGGCAAAGAGGCATCTACGAAACGCAGAATATGACTGGAGGACTCATGTCAAGAGAGCAGCCTTGGGACTTTCCTGGTGGTGCAGTGGTTAAGAATCTGCCTGCCAATGCAGGGGACACGGGTTCAAGCCCTGGTCCGGGAAGATCCCACATGCCACGGAGCAACTAAGCCCTTGTGCCACAACTACCGAGCCTGTGCTCTAGAGCCTGCGAGTCACAACTACTGAGCCTGCGTGCCACAACTACTGAAGCCTGCTTGTCTAGAGCCCATGTTCCACAACAAGAGAAACCACTGCAATGAGAAGCCCGCGCACCGCAACGAAGAGAAACCCCCGC
This sequence comes from Kogia breviceps, assembly GCF_026419965.1. NCBI lineage: Eukaryota > Metazoa > Chordata > Mammalia > Artiodactyla > Physeteridae > Kogia > Kogia breviceps. The sequence continues at coordinate 49,470,782 of NC_081316.1, read as the reverse complement.
TCGCCGCAACTAGAGAAAGCCGGCGTGCAGCAACGAAGACCCAACGCAGCCATTAATTAATTTAAAAAAAAAAAAAAAAAAGAGGGCAGCCTTTTGTTTTGTTTCAGCTTTGGCTAGATCACCACTATCTTTTTGTTGGAGCCACCTGACCAGGTCAGCTCAAATCAGTTGACCAAATGGCAATGTTAGAGCAAGGATCTCTCTCATTTGTGTAACCCACTTTCAAAACCATTCTTAGAAGCCATCTAAATATATTTGGGTCATAAAATTACATCAAAGTCTACTATCTCTTCTACCTCTTATTGTGGAAGCAGAAAGAAAGTTCGGAATTTTATGAGACTCAGCAGCAGAGCAGCACACACAGCATTCACAAAACTAGTCAATAGCATGATAGTGCAGAAAGTGGAGAGTGCTTTAGCAGTTCACTTGGAGTGGCATAGAAGACATTTGATTGCAGTGAATTGATCAAAATAAATTGAGTGGGCTATGTGTTAGGTACTGAGTGAGCTCTGTGAGAATAAGAAGCTAATCCTTGCCCTCATGAAACCCATAAGCTTTATAAACTAGGACACCCAAAGAGCTTGGTGGGGGGGAACATGGATGGAAGAGGGTAATGTACATTTACTAAAAATAAGCCAGCTATTATGAGTGCTCTGCATTTGGAGTTGAAGAAAGTGGTACAGAGGAGCTAAAAACTAATTAAATTTGTTCTGGAAAATGGTAGAAAATTACCCATATCAAGTTTATTTGCTGTGACTTTCTCCTCTACTTGTTTATTTCTTCCACCACCTTGACCATCATGTGAAGCCTTGCTTTGTGTAACCAGTTATTTAATTCTGTTCAGACTGCCAGCAGCCAAAGGTAGTCATGTAAAATGTTAATGGTGTACTTTAATTGGGTTGAAAATTCCTCCATATGCTACCATTTTTGTTTCTTAATACCTGATGGAAAGTTCATTGATGAACTTTCTTGGTAAATCCAAAGGGACCATGATTGGTCTTTCGTTTATTATTTTTAATAGAGACAGCTTTAATCTGACAGCTTTATTTAAAATACTTTACCACAAAGAGAGTGGGGTTTCTATGGTAACATAAGACTGTTTGTTCTGTATAGCAGATGACAATGTAGATTTCACTATTTGGGGGTTTCTGGTGTGAAGTGTATTTTTGTTGTCCATGGTCTCATGCTTTTTGTAGGTGGTGAATGCAGCATTCTAAAAATTCAAACTGTCAGACTCCTACTTTAGGGAAGTGAATAAATAGGTACAAAATGAGATATGCATCCTAACCCCCCAAATTAAGTGTGCCTCTCCTCTCTTTTCTGGGTAATTCATATACCTATGCTTTTGTAAGCACTTGTTCTTATAGACATGTCTTCACTTTAAATAGTCCATCATGTTCTTTCCCTGACCTTATTTATTATCTCACTGGAATCAATTACTCTCTCACCCTTTATATCTACATCTCCTCTAGTACTTAATTTGTGTTAGTGTACTTATTTATTCTGTTGTCCACATGCAGGCTTGGATGTGAGCTTCTTGAAGGCAGAAAACATGTTATTCAGCTTTGTAGCTCTTACACTTAACACAGCTGGAGCCTGACCCCAGAGCAAAGGCCCAGGAAATGTACAGGGTTGCATCTGTTCAACGTTCACTGAATTTTTCTATGTCTGTATTAGAACATGAGATCGGTTAGACAGCTTTGGGTATGCAAGTCATAATCAGCCTTGACCTTGGTTAACTTACAAGAGCATGCTCTGGGAGGTCTGTCAAAATGGCAGGATGGTGTGGGTCTGTGAAACCAGGTGGCTCGTTAACAGTCAGTAACTCTATCCCTGGTAATAGCCTTCAGAGTAGAAACCAGAAGGCCTGGTAGACCCAGTTGGCTAGCACAGTGAAGTGTTACTTCTCTGAAGTGTTCTTAAGGGAAAAATTACAGTGTAGAAAAGTTATTTAAGGCAGTTAAGAACCGCTGTGTTCTTATTAGTTAAGAACTGGCTATGTGAGGCCAAACATTTTCAAGATAAAATGCTTTTCTAGGCCTGTAAAATAACTAATTTCAATATTCAAGATATTTATTTCACAGAGAACATCAAGAGCTGGTAATTCATCACTGTGGCTCTCTCTCAGAGTAGTTTAAAATTTCTACAGATGGCAACATCATTTTCCCAGTCACCCCGACTTGACATCCTGAAGGCCATTTTTTCCTCTTCTTTAAAACTTTCTTTCTGGACTTCCTTATTGAGTCACGAGCCAGATTCTGTAGGTGTAACTTCAGCACGATGCTTGGTGTCCATGTGTTTCTTCCAGTTTCACCAGCATTGTCTTCAGCTCATTTAGTGACTACCTGTGACTGCCCCCTGCCATGAATCCCTGCCTCCTTGCTTAAGTGGTAGCATGTAAATCTGGAACTTTCCCGTATACTAGCTCATGGCTAGTGGGGATGTCTACTAACTTCTCTGAACCTCAGATTTTTTTCCCAATGGGAAATAAGGTCAACAATAGTCTCTAACTCTTGGAAATTTGGGGAGTATTAATTGAAGTAATGTTGGGAAAGCAATTGAAACAGGATTGGCCCAAGTTTAATAACTAAAAATCGCTACAACCCACCCTGTCATTAAGGGTCAGGAAATGGTGATTTGATAGGGCATGGTTGAAAATAGTTGTTCAAAGAATAAACTATTTGTATTTATACCCCATTACAATGTTAACACATGACAGTAGTTACATGACGATGCTGCACCCCCCAACCCCTTCTACTGCTCTGGGTTATTAGTTTTCTTTTTTATAGCTTTTTGACTTTTCTTTCCAAGAAGATGTAAACTTCTTGAGGGCAGAAACTTGATGTTCTACTTCTATTTATGTGTAGTACATGAACCAGTTGACCCTGACAATATTAGATTGTTTTTGACCTCCAAAAATGGCTGTTTCGATGGTTCAACCTAAATATAGACAACCAGTATGCTAGTGCTTAATTGATAATCAAAACTATTATGTTTTAAATCTTTCCCACTCATTTACTTTCAGGGGAAAGAGCTTCCCTTGAAGAAAAGGTTTTACCCCCTTTGGTGGCAAAAATACCTGCAAACATTTATAAGAATGTATGTGTATGTTAACATATCTGTTGAGTTTGGAAAAATTATGTTGCTTTGCTTCTGTTCACTCTCTTGCATGTCAGTATGGGAACCCACAATCTTCAATATTGTCACACACACACACACACACACACACACACACGAAAGAAAAGAACACTGCAGAAAATGCAGAAAAGAACATATATGGCTAGAGACCTGGCTTTCACTCCAGCTTAGTTACTGGCTGCTAGTGTAACTTTGGGCAAGTCACTTCTGGGCCTCCATTTCTTCATCTTATAGACCAAATGATGAGGTCAGATGCCATCCACAGCTTCTTCCACCAATAAAATTGTTCAGTTTGTGTAGAACTCTCTAAAAAATTGAGAATTTTTCATGATAATCTGTTACCTATAACAGATGGGAGAACTGGTTTCTTACAGACTTTTTTGGTTGTGTCAAATTCCATTTATACTGTAAAAAAAAAATGGACGTCTATTAATGCTGCAAATTCTCCTCTTGCTTCATAGGTGGCTGATATGGTTGCTCTTGGGCTGGGAAAGGTAAAAAGACCTGAGTGATCTGACCCATGAGCCCAGACCAAGTGTCCCTTCTCCGCAAGGCAGACAGTGCCACAGCTACGAGGCTCGGGGTGAGGAGGCAAGGTGGACGAGGGTGTAAGTGGACTCTCCCCACAGCTGAAGTCATGATAATTTTGCCCTCTTAATCGTGTGTCATGCTTATAGCTTCTAAGCATGGTTTTATAGTTGTATCACATTCTATTCATTTATTCCAGCCACAGACATTTTTTTGAGCACTTACTGTGTGCCAGGCATTCAGGAGACATACATCAAACAGACAATTTCAGCATGAGTTGTAGATGAAATTCGGGGTGCTCTGAAAGCATGTTAAGGGAATATCTTTACCTTCCAATGCTCTTGCATGAAGGCTGTGGAGCCATCTATGGAAAAAGGCCAATGTGCCTGGAATATGAGGAGAATGGATGGGAAGGGTGACAGGTCATCTGTGGAGGACGCTTCAGGCCTTTTAAAGGCTTTGGGATGTTGTCCACATATGTTAACGATTTTATTCCCACAAACAGCCTCCTGAGAAAAACAGAAAAGATACTAGAATTTCCATTTTATAGACTTTATAAATGGCTGCAGTGCAGCTAAGACGTTAAGTGTCTAGCCCAAGGTCCCTCTTTCAACACTCATTTGCTCACTTGTTTAGCAAATATTTATGAGTATTTACTATGTGCCTCTGGGGTAAGTCCTAAAATTGGGGATCAGTATTATGTGCTGCCCTAATAGCATCTGGTCAACTCAGGAGGGCCTTACATGGCCTGACTGCAAGTTCCTCTCCCCACTCAGCTCCCTGGTCAAATACTCCCCCTTATCAAAGGGACCAGGTCCGGCTCCTGCCAGCCTGCAGAATTATTCAAAGAAGCCAATCACGTTGTCTGGTGAGAGACAGGGGCCACGCTACGGTCTTGGTATTAAAGCCTGTCTCCCATCGCCCCTGTGGGTTCACTTTGTTCCCAAGTGCAGCCCCTGTGTGGTCCTGCCTGACACACATTCCCCTTCCCTGGCCTGTGAGTGTTTGGGACTGGTAAACTGCAGTTGATCTCATCTGTCCAGTGTTGAGTGTCCTGTGTCCAGCCATCCCCATGACTGTAGGACAGGAACCCTTTCCTTAATGACAGGGTGAATAGGAGGCCATTAAAACAGTGCCAGAAACACACATTTTAAGTGGAGGAAGTTCAAAGAGTTGATGTATTTTGGAGTTGGCTGCCTCTGCATATTTGAATTATGAAGCAAACTAATACTAGAACTTTTACTATCAAATTAAGGAAAGCATTTGCATCAAAGGGCTTCCTATACCAAAATTGCACTGGTGAGTGTGTTTTGGGAATGCAACCCACAGGGTGAAAGGCAAGAGGAACAACTGACTTGGTGTTCTGCTTCCCTGGTAAGTTTACACAAAACAGATTTTCCAGTGTCCTCAAAGATTATGAGCAAAAGGTAGCTAGTCCTCCATAGGTCCCCTTTTTGTAGCGTTATACGATGTATGTGGATTTTCCAGGGAGATCAGAAAGGCTCCAGGATCATATACATGGAAGCAGTGCCCATTTTATTGTGACCATAAGTGAATGTAAATGCTTTGTTATAAGCACAAGGGGAGTCAACCAGTTGCTGATTGTGACTTTAATAAAATCCTTTCATTGAATGCTGCATAGCCAAGTAAAGAAATGCATAAATCATGTGGAGTGAAACGATCTTTGTGGATGAGGCCATAAGAGAAGATGCTAAAGGGAGTTCCTGCAAACATGTGTTGTGTGAGCGAAGCTTAGGGAAGTGACTAAGCTTCTGTTATTGTCCAATCCCTTCTGTTCACTCATATGTGACAAAATTTTGTTGCAAACTTAAGAGTTTCTTCCTTAAAGATGACTAAGAGGGCTTCATTTATAAGAACCTAAACTGGTGATCAGGAAGACTTGGATCGTCAGTGTGATCTTTGCTTCATTTTAGCATTTGTTGACTTGCTGTCTCGTATATGAGTATGCATTGCAAGGAAAATACTCAATTATTCCAGTCAGTTAAACTGGAATCATGCTGTTTCTACCATGGCTCATCTTAGTAAAATTCCCTGGGCAATGATGATATTCCAATTATATATAGTTTGAAAAATTATGTTTGTCTAGTATATTTACATCTTTGTATTATATATTGGGATGCTGGTGATATTTTTAGCTTTGCATTATTGCTTCAGAAATCAAATTCTAAAGCTCTGGGAAAAAAAAACAATCAAAGCATAAGCTATGAGGTTAGTGGAAACTTCTAAATTCAAGGGAATAGTATGTTACCTATTTTAGTGCATTAATCCAGTTTATTTTGTTGCAAAATTTTTTTTGAAGAGTGTTTTTAATTGAAGGTGGACTTGGATTTGTTCATTTAGTATTATACAAGGAAAACTACAGAGTAACGTTGAATTCGTTCTGATAATTTCTCAGGATTTTAAGAAGCAAATTGACTAATGAAATGAATTGAGTCAACATCTAAAATATAAGTGTTTCATGCTTGTAGCTCTTGTCTTGTCAGTTACTACACTTTTTGATTTCTCTCTTTTGTGAGTTATCAGATCAGGGGTGGCTTTAAATTTCTGACTAGGAAGTAGAAAAATAGCAGATATGTGATTCTAGTGCCCATAAGGACACCATGTAGCAAACAGACCATTGAGAAAAGACTATTAAGAAAAAGTTCAGCCATCTCAAAGTCTGCTCCTTGAAAATAATGGTCAAAAATATGATTACAAAATGGATACATTTTTGTTAAAACACACTATGCAAAGTATAATTTAGAAAAGTCAAGTCTCCTTTAATTTCACTCCACAGAGATAACCATTTCTAATAACTTGATGCTTATATTTTTCAAGTTTTTAAAAATGAATTTTACTTAGAGAAATTGGCTGATACTATATGTATTGTTTAATGTGGTTTTTACTTAATTATACATTTGGGCACCTGCCATGTCAGTGCACATAAGTAGATCTCATTCATTTTAATACAGTAAGGATGTACTGCACCATAAACCCTGCTTCTGTTAGTGAACACTTAGATCGTGTTCCATTTTTCATCATTTCCAACATTATTACAATGGGTAGTCTTTTCCACTTATGAGAGCATTTCTTCAAATTAAAATTCTTATAGTGGGGATCATAGATTAAATCGTAACAGCAGTCGCCGTTGGTAACTTTGGGGTCCTTACTATGTGCCAGGTCTTCTGCTGAGAATGTGCAGTATTCCCTTCTAATCCTTAGAACAGCCTTGTGGGGCATGTTCTTTTATGTTTCCCCATTTTATAGCCGAGGAAACTACGTTTTAAAGAAATTTAAAAGCTTCCCCAAAGTCACCTAGCAAATAAGAAACGGCATCAGGACTTAAACCCTGTTCTTTCTGATTTTATAGCCCATCACTGTCCTCTGGCCCCATTGCCAGGTCTGCATCAGTACTTCAGTTGGTCATCCCAGTGCATCCTTTTATCTCTGCTTGAGCTTCTTCTCCACCTTGCTGTGCTGCCAGATTGCTGTAGAAACCCCCAAGACCTCTGCTTTCCACCTCACATCTGGAGACTGGCCTGGGCATCCAGTTCCTCTCTCCCTTTTGCACCCGACCCTTCCCCAGCTCCATATCAGCCTCCTCCGTTGCTGAGACTGCATTCCTGGTAGAAAGCGCAGCCTCCCTAGGTGTGAGAGGAGAGGGAGAGTTCCATTTATTTAGCTTTCATGGATTTATAATGCCTTTGCTGTCAGCCAGCAGATTTCAGCTGACCAGCAATCTCAGAAGCAGTCACAAAGAGCAGCTGTCATCATAAATCAAGGTGGAAAAAAGAAAGAAAAATTACTGCATGTACAGTACGGAAAGAGTCATAAATGCTCTTTGGTGCTTTGAATTACACTGGCACAACCAGGTATTGGGAGTAGCCAAGTAAACGAACTGGGAGATGTTGGTGTGTCTTTTGGTAAAACTCGTATTGCAAAAATAGCCACGAGCCAGTGCTGATTCTTAGACAAGCTACATGAACTACAGTGCACAGATAACACAGTATTTGAACGACCTCTGAGTATTGTTAGGAGGAGCACATTTTTCTGGAAATTTTCTGCCTGTCCATCATAACCCAACACCTTTCTTAATGTTTCCCCACTTCCCCTACAAAACACTTTTTTCCCCTATCTTTTATTTTCTTTTGTTGTTTCTAAACCAAGTTGTTTTCTAATATTTATTTATGCAACTCTATTAGACCATGAGACTGTGTGGGTATGAATCCTATCCCATTTCTCTTTTATTCTCATCTATATTTTCCTCTACCCTTATTTTGCTCCCTTTCTTCCATGCAAGTGTATTAAGCATCTCTGCTATGTCAAGCACTGCCAAGCACATCATACCCCTAGAGGTTACAATGATGTGTGCGGAAGATACATCCTCTTCTGTCACTAGGCTCATAATCTAACACAAAAGGTTGAATAACCTAGACTCTTTCATAGTATCTGACACAGAATGGGACTCTAAATACTTATTACATTTATCTTTCAAATTCTTACAGATAATAAGGAAACTGATTTTCAAGATTATTCACTGACTTGCCCGCTCTCTCACAGAATGCAAGTTTTGATTGCCTGTTGCCATGCCGTAATTCCCAACTAGCCAGCCCAGTTAAGGTAGTTTTTATTGCTGTTACACACTAAGGTGAGAGTGGTATATCATCTGTCATAATCAGTGTTAATGATCCTAAGAATAGCATGTGGGACAGATAGATGGTCAAGGGCTGTCATTCCTTCACTTTTTCAAAGTGACCATTGCACAAATTTTCTAAGAGATCAATCTTCTGTCCTAAGGTCTGTCTTCTTGGCATAGAAACTTGGGCCCTATGCCTGCTACATAAATTATAAAAATAAATTCTTGTGACTTCACCAGGTCCACTGTGGTATTCCCCCCCTTAGCAGTTTTATTTTTTGTTGTTTTTCTTTTATATTGTATTTACTTTCTTATTCTAGAACTATTACCATAAAGTAGATTCTGAGTTTGGACAAATTTTACCCATTTTAGAATTTTCACTCGTGTTTGAGTATCATAAAGAAAGAAACCTCTGGAAGATACTTCTTAAAGACTGTTAATAAGAGTGCCTCTTTGTACCAGGCAGATAGATACAGGTATAGTTTTCCACTCAATAGGAAATCTACCTGGGAAAGGGAGAAAATGAAAATCACTTTAGAACAATGGAATATTGCCTTCCTTAGGCCTCCCCAGGGAAAGAAAAACAAAGATTTAAAATGTTGGAGGATTTGGGCTTCTCTGGTGGCGCAGTGGTTGATAGTCCGCCTGCTGATGCAGGGGACGCAGGTTCGTGCCCCGGTCCGGGAAGATCCCACGTGCCGCGAAGCGGCTGGGCCCGTGAGCCGTGGCCGCTGAGCCTGTGCGTCCGGAACCTGTGCTCCGCAACGGGAGAGGCCACAACAGTGAGAGGCCCGCGTACCGCCAAAAAAAAATAAATAAATAAAATTTTAAAAAAATGTTGGAGGATGATAATAAAGATGCATTAATTTTATCTTATGTAAATTATGTGAACTACAGAAAAAAACCAAATCATTTAATCTAAAACCCAATTTATTGTACGTAAATTAGATTTTAGAGACTGAGTGATTCTTGCCATCTCTCCGCAGAGCAGTAACTGCAAATTTCACTCTCTATGTTCACCTCTACTTTGTATCTTCAGCTAATAACCACTATTAATAATATTCTGAAATCTGACACCAGTTGGTAGATTGCAACTGTAGCTCATCTGTAGGTGAAGAGAATTTGTTCATAAAGATGTTAATTAGACAAGTAATTTTTGAGAAACATTTTTTTTTTTTTTTTTTTGTGGTATGCGGGCCTCACTGTTGTGGCCTCTCCCTTGCGGAGCACAGGCTCCGGACGCGCAGGCCCAGCGGCCATGGCTCACGGGCCCAGCCGCTCCGCGGCATGTGGGATCTTCCCAGACCGGGGCACGAACCCGTGTCCCCTGCATCGGCAGGCGGACTCTCAACCACTGCGCCACCAGGGAAGCCCGAGAAACATTTTTGAAAATGTGTGTGTGATGAAATGAATGAGGGAGTGTTCACGTGTATGTTTATAAGCCTAACAGTTTACTCAGTGTACAGTTTCTGGAGAACAAGATTCACAGTTTAAAGTACAAAAAAGTAAGACCATAGGTGGCTCCTCTAAGGAAAAAACAGGTCGTATTTAATCTCAATTGACTGCAAATAGAACAATTCTTCAAATTAAAGAGAAGCTTGCCTGCATCATGACAGCAATAATGTAATGAAAAACAGGCCAATTTAACTGCTTGGAATCCTAGTATTGGGTTGTATGTGTGTTCATTACTTACTCTCTGGAAACTGTGGCATATCGTTTATAGTAAATATATGTTAAAGACTGAAATATGTGTTGTTCATCTCTTCTCTGTGCTGATTTCATTTTGGAAGATGTATGGGAGGTTGGAGTGTCCCAAGTGTCTAGAAAAGCCCAGAAGAGTGTTCTCTTAAGTCATGCTTCTCTTGATACAGAAAAGGACCAGACTAAAGCTGTGTTTAGACCATTGAAATAATTGGACCACATATTGATAGACTGGCTTATTTCAATAATCTTGATAAGAGCACCAAATCCAATAGATTGCACAGAAATGAGGAGCCCAAAACCCCAAAATAGTGTCTGAAAAGCGAATGCTATGGTCATGTATATATGATGTGAATGAAAACATTTGTCCCCATCCTGGCTTCCCCCCGCAACACAAGCACACAAATTTGTATGTGCTAAACAACGACAGGTCCTGTGGGAATGCTTGCCAGCCACTGGAGCACACCAGAAAAGCATGGAAACACTTCTCAATTGCAAAGAATAAAATACCAGCTTTTAAGAATTCTATAGCTAAGAATTCTACTGTTTTAAAGTAATCTTTAAAGATTTGATGAAAGGACTTCTGATTGGGTAACTGGCTCATTGTAACCTTATCAAAACTCTGACTCTCTTCCTAGATCAATACTGCTCATGAATAGTTAATTCTGAACAGAATTCTGCATGCAGGGAATAGAAAGGGTAGAGCCCTCAGCTCAGATTTCATCCAGTGTAGCTGCACTTGAACAAAGGGGATTTTAGGTTGACACTGTACACTGCAGGTAGGAGATATGGGTAAGATATGGATAATTTCCATGAGTTCCTCTGAGGACTCATATGTGAAATAGAGGAGAGTCTGCTGTTTTTTTTGGTAGACTCCTCTTTGTTTTGCTTTAATTTGCTCTCGGAATAAAATACTCCAGAATTGTCCTTTGGGGGTCTGTTACTATGGATTGGTTAGTTACTTTATTGACTGTGGATTAACATTCTCTGAACTACGTGTTCTGTTTCTTTACTAAATTGTACTTTCCAACGTAGGCAGATGGCGGTGCCTATTTTAGATGGGCATCTTCTGGTGCTTCTTTTACACATGAATCTGTTCTCTATTGGGGCCATGTCCATCTCTTATTTCAGCAGTCAGTGAAGAGAGGTCAAATTACAGTGTACAGGGAGAAGAATATGGCATTTGATTTCATTAATTCATTCATTCTTTAGTTTAATCTGTAAGGATTTTTAAGCACTTTCTTTGTGCAAGATACTGCGATCAAGTGCAATCTAAAAATCCCAGATAGTCTATCTTTCCTCTTTGCCTCCCCAAAGAATATTACCCAGAACTCTACAACCAATAGCTATAAGTTTGGTATCATCCAGAAGTTTCCTCATGTCCTCCTCTATTGCATCCTCATCTCTATTCTCTGAGTCTTGTTTCACCTTTGCAAGGCTAAAAGCCCGTTCAGGTGGTTTTCCTTAACAAAACAGCTTTCTTTACACAACAATGAACTCTGATCTTTACCTTTATGGGCACAGAGAACTAGAGGAGGGTTTGAAATTAGTTTTCCTTTACATTCTACCAAGATCTTACCCCAGTGTCCAGCTCTCTTCTGATCCCTACTCTCAGGCATTCTTAGTGCAAAGCCTTTCCCAAATATTGGGAAGTATAACCTTGACTGGGGAAAAGGGAGGGGCCATGACAGAATAGAGGAGAAAGAAAGGCGGCGTATAAAAGTCATCACCTCTTAGGGGAAGAATCTTCTCCTCCCCCTTATCCAGGGCAGTATGATGTGGTTCCTGCCTCCAAGGAGTTTTTAGTCAAGTAAGGGAGATAGAAAAGTAAATCCACAATGACAACGTTTCATGGTAAGTGCCTAAAGCACACACATTCCCATAGAATGGGATCCTTACTTAATAATTGTTTAGATACGTCCTTGAGGGTGTCTGTATGACTTGTTTTAATCGGTTTCGGATTATTTCTTTCAGAGGAGACAAGTACAGGAACTGCGTCCCTGGAGGGTATACAAAGCTTTCGGGAGGTCTACACAAAAGACATTTCTCTAGCAAACAAAAGGAGACTGGTGGGGCTTCCTTCCAGTAACACAATAGAGTTACAGAAAAAACCAAAAAACAAAAAAGACACAACAACCTCATAGTCTGGGTGTTGCTATTACCATTATAGGTAGCAGAGGAAAGAAAAAAGACCCCACTGTTCTGTAAAGCAAGATTTTTCATCTATAATATTTGAATTCTAGAATCAGGAGCCTTATATATTATGTGATCTAATCTCATTTTTACAGAGGAAGCTGAATCCCACAGATGTTTTTAATAGTAGCCTGCATTTATTGAGCATGTCTCTGTGTCAGACAGCCAGACATAGTTTACACTGATCATCAGTTATCTCTCACCACAACTCTAAACTCTAAGAAGTAGATTCCATGGGACTGCCATGATATAGGTAGAGAACCTGAAGCTGCTGGAGGTTAAGTAACTTGTCCAAGGTCACACAATCCAGAAAGTGGCAGAAACTTGAATCTAAATCATGGCTCCAAAGGCCATGCTCAGGACCACAGTGCTAAACTACATAAGCTAATAGAGCTACTACAGCTTCTAGTTCTTTTGATTGTACCTTCTACGTGCCCCTTAAATCCATAGTCTGGACTAGTAGTTCTTAACTTTGAGCATGCATCACAGTTATCTGGAAGACTTCTTAAAATACAGAGTATGGTGGACAGACTCTGAGGTGGTCCTCCACAATTTCAGCCTCCTGGCATTCCTACATTGGTATAATCCTCTCCCTTGGTGCAAGGGATCTGTGACTTGCTTCTAACCAATAGCATTTGGCAAAAGTAATGAGTGTCACTCCCATGATTATGGTACATTATAGAGGACTCTGTCTTGCTAATGGATTTGCTCTAGAGACATTGCTGGCTTGAAGTCATCAGCCACCTTGAGCAAGCTCATGAGGTAAGGAATTGTGGGCAGCCTCCAGCACCTGAGATCAGCCTCCAGAGGACAGCTAGCAGGAAGCCGCCAGGGCCCTCAGCTCTACAATCACAAGGAATTAATTCTGCCAACAACCTGAGTAAGCTTGGAAGCCGATTTTCCCTAGTTGAGCCTGCAGATGAAAACACAGCCCCGCCGATCCCTTGATTTCCACCTTATGAGACCCTGAGCAGAGGACCCACCTAAGCAGTGGCCCCCCAGACCTACGAAAGTATAAGTATAAGCTGTTTTAAGCTGCTAAGTTTGTGGTATGTTTTTACCCAGCTGTGGATGACTAATACATCCCCAGAGTTTCTGATTCAATAGGTCTGGGGTGGGTCCCAAGAATTTCAATTTATAAAACCTTCCCTGGGGACAGTAATGCTGCTTGTCCAGAGACTGCACTTTGAGAATCACTGGCCTGGACCCTAGACAGTGGCATTATATCCTACTTGTTCTCTCCATACATACTCTGAACCTCTCTGCTGCATTGTCTACACTGCAGCCAGAGAATTTCTTTAAACACAAATCGTATTACTGCTTCCTAAAATCCTTTCAGCAACTTCCCGCTGCTTTAGGATAAAGATGCAAATTCTTACCTTGGCCTGCAAGGTGCATGTGTTACCGACCAGGGTTTTTGGATTCTCTAATCAATAGAAGTTGATAAGAGGACAGGCAAGGAGTTCAGGCAAGACTATACTGGGGCTCGTGCTGCAGCAAGAGAAAGCGGACACAAGTACCAGGTTGCCTTGCTCGCTCCCTGAGGCCGGTGGTGAGCTGATCCCTCATATGGGGTGAGAGTAGGGGTGGGTCCAGGAAGCGGGCCAAAGAGGGGCTTAGGTGGTCTGCCCATCCCCTTGGTGGTGCTGTGTGCAGGGACCATGCACAGTACCCTGTTTTGCTCCTGACATCTCAGAAGTGGCAGTTGGGTTTTGGCTTTTTTTATCTCGTTGTTCATAATTTGCCCCAACTGTGCATGCATGCAGTTGTTTTTAGTCCCCTATAGCTTCTCTGTATTCTGTTGCTGGAGATGTTTGACCAGGTACAAGCACTGCAGTAAAGGGTCCCAGGTCTCAGGTCCCAGCCTGTCTCACGTGTTCTGCTGTTGCAGCCACTCAAGCCCCACTCCCCGCTTTCCCTCCTCTGCCTAGAACCTCCCTCCCCCCAGATTCACTTCCGATCTCTCTTTAGATGAACCCATAACCGCCTTCCAACTCAAGGGTCACCTCCTCGGCAAAGCCTTCTCTGACTTCAGCCTGGACAAGGAGTCCTTGTTACACACCCACTTGGAGGTTACAAGTATGGCCGCTGAAATCCATCTGTCTGGGTTTCAATCTCAGTTCCACCATTTAATCTCTGTGGAATCTTGGACAAAATTTGTTAACCTTTCGGTGCCTCCATTTCTTCAATACTAAAGCGATGAGTGCAGGTTCCTTCATCAAGTTAGGAAAATTAACATCTTCTGCAGTAAAAGGGGGTGATGGGAAAGTGGGGTTACATCATCAAGTTAGAAAAATCAAATGAGTTAAATGCAGAGGGCTATTCCTGGTAACTGGTATGGGCTCAGTAAATGGTGAGGGTGCTGCTTTTTGTGTTGTGACTGTTGTGATCTTCCGTAGACGCATATTCCTTTACTTCACTGCTTGAAATTTTAATTTGTTAATGCACATGTCCATCTCCCCTTCTAAATTATAAGCTGCATGAGAGTAGGAACCGTGGCCATTTTTGTTTCTCATCTCAGCTCCTGTGCTTCCTGCAGTAGCTGGCATGACATGGACAGTCAAAAGCTACAGTGCATAGGTGATGACTGAATGATCAGTAACAGGGCCAGGACTTATTACCAGGAGGCCTATTCTCAAATCCATGTGTATTCTCTCCACTTTGGTGGAATGCAGTTTCCTCTGTATTTCAATCTCTAATTGTACTGGTCCTTAAACTCCACTTTTCACTAGCTGGGTTGTGTTGAGATCATATGGAGAGTCTGTTAGATTCGTTCTTTTTTGTTGTTGTTGTTTGTTTGTTTTTGCGGTACGCAGGCCTCTCACTGCTGTGGCCTCTCCCGTTGCGGAGCGCAGGCTCCGGACGCTCAGGCTCAGCGGCCATGGCTCACGGGCCCAGCCACTCCACGGCATGTGGGATCTTCCCGGACCAGGACACGAACCCGTGTCCCCTGCATCGACAGGCGGACTCTCAACCACTGCGCCACCAGGGAAGCCCTAGATTCGTTCTTGATCATGGGTTCCAGTGCACTCTGTAGCATCAGCTGTAATTTGTTGATTTGTTGTTGCTGTGGAGCACAGAGGAAAGGTAGTCTTGAGTAACTGTATGAGGTCAAACACTTGAGCATCTTTGCTTCTTAAGATTTTCCTTCTTCCTTTAAGGTATTTCCAAAGTTGTAACATCTACCAGATGCTAATAGGCATTATTGATCTAAACCAAACTATATTGGCTTCTCTCTGAGATCAAGTACTATGTGTCCAGAACTCGGCTACTCTTCGCCAGGGCCGGTTAGAGTGCTGGAAAATACATGACAACATAGTTCTCTTTGCAGTGTGCTGGAGAGGAGCTTAGTTCCAGCCTTGATTCCAAAAAGAGAAATGCATTTTGTAGCTTTTTTATTTATCCTGAGAGCAACTAAAGAGCTGGCCCAGAAAACTAGAGTCTGCAAGGTTCTCTGGAGATGTTTTCCCTCCCTACCCCATTTCATTAACCTTTCTTCTGAAAATACTTTTGAATGTCTGGGTTTAATTAAGAGTTCTTGCATGGAGTTATGGCAGGAGCCCATCTCTCCCCTTGGTTTATTCCTTCATCTGATTTGGGTTGAACATATACATATTTTGAGAATTAATTATAATTGCTTTTGACAAAAGAAATAGCTCTCTTTTATGTCTGCAAATCCTTAATCCTGGCTTATGTGCAACTAATGATGATAGCCATGACATATTCAGTTCTAATGGTCTCCACTGTCTACCTAGTTTTGCATATAGGGATGTAATTCAAATTTCAGAAAGGCTGGGCTGAATGACTCTTTGTTCTGCATTTAAAATATCACTTCAGTGCTCACTGGAAAGAGGGCTGTTCTCACAAACTGGATTTGAGTGTCTGCTTTCTGGCTCTGGGAACATAGGGCAATTCTTTAGTTCTTTCAGGTTGTCTCCTCACTTTCCAGATAACTCCAGCCTGAGGAAAGAGACCATCGAAAGAGACCATGCATGTGAAAGGGGGTCATTATTATTGCTAATTCATATAACAGGGATTTTAAAAAATTTGTTTGAACGCTGCATTGAGAAAAGAAAGCTCAAATTTTATTACTGATTTTTAAAAACCAGATAGTAACACCTCACCATTGTTTAGCACTTACAATTTATAAAGCATTTTCTCACACATTAACCCATTCCTAACCTTCTGGTGCAGGGGGAGATGTGGTCTTGCTAGGCAGCTTGATGTAAGTATTACACTTTTCCCAGAAACGTTATGAGGAAGCAAAAATTAGTTCCACTTTTAGGATATGTAAACTTAGGACAGGGTCCAAGGTCCATACAGCTTGAATTTATCGTTCTCTTGTCCTCACTGGGATAGTTCTCTTCTGTGAAGAAATTTTAAAAATATAGGAAGGGATCTTGTGTTTGCCAGAGTGGACACCTTGGCAAATTCTTTTTAAATCTTAACCTCACTTAGCATAGAAACATGGAACCAGAAGGGACTTCCAATGATTTATTCCTCTGCTTAGATTAAGGCTCAGCCAGTATGACCAAGGTACAGACCTAGCACAAAAATACTCTAGCTCAGTGGTTCTCAACTGGGGGTAATGCCTCCTACCCCAACCCCACATTTAACTATATCTGGAGACATCTGTTATTGTTGCAACTGGCCAGGTGCTATTGACATTTAAATGTTTAGAGACCAGGGATACTGCCAAACATCCTACAATGTGCAGGACAGCCCTACCTCTCACAACAAAGAATTATATAGCCCAAAATGTTAATAGTGCCAAGGCTAAGAAACTTTACTCAAGCTGGAGGAGTCAGGGAAGGCTTCCTGGGGGGAGGTGACAGCAGAACTGTGTTTTTAAAAATAACTAAAAGTTCTCCAGGCAGACAAGGGAAGGAAAGGGCATTCCTGACAAAGAATGTGATGTTTGCAAAAGTACAGAGGCCTGAAATTGTGCCTCAGGTGTAAGAAATCCTGAGCTCTTTGGCCTTGTTGCAGTGTTTCTGGGAGGAGAAGTAGTGGGATGACACTAGAACGACGTGTTAAGTTCCTTTTTTTCCAGCAGTAATTCACATTAAGAGTTGCATTGTAAATTCACTTTGTTCCTGAGAATAAATAATTATTTCTGCCAGACAGCCTGTGAATATCACCAGTTCTTAAGATGCTCATGCCGAGACTATGCTGCAGTGATGATACAGGCAGATAGTCAAGCCCAGCCTCGGGGCTTCACAGACCTGGGCTTGTTTCCCCTTGGTGGGTGTTTCTACGAATTGAACCACGTGTAGGTGAACATTTGAACACATGAGCCAAACACATCTTTCCTAGCTTTGTATCCATGGCTCCTGGTACAATGTCCCCTGCACAGTCTATGCTGCAGAAAATTTTGATGGGCCAGGATGTGGAAGTGGTTCCCAGTGTGCTCTTCTGCAGTAATGCAGGGCTGTGGATCTCCAGCCAATGCAATTTGCCAGCCCTATGTGCTCTGAACCTATTTATAACTATGTATGTACTCATATCATGGAAGATTTCCCTCCTTTGTATTATACCACAGCTTCAACTTGGTGAAAATCCATTCTATTTAATATATTCATCAACCCTATACATGTGTGTGCACCGACAAATCTGTGTTTGCATCCTGGTTTGGGCTTTTGCTTGCTGTGTGACTTAGGACAAATGCTTTCCCCTCTCTGTTTCACTTTCTGCATCTCTAAAATGGAGCTCATAACACTTAATGAGCAAGATTGTATTCAGCATTAGAGATAGTATGCAAAGAATCTAAAACACTGGTAGCAGATATGCTACATAAATGTTAGTTTTCTTTTTACTGCTATTATGACAAGGATGATGACAGTGTGCACAGCATTTTGATTGGTGCTTTGGAGGAAACGAAGGTTGATGAGATGCATTCCTATCTTTTGGAGCTCACACGGACAGCCCACCATGACAATAGTCCTGCCATCCCAATCTGGTACTAACCCTGCAGCAGCAGCGGTAAATCAGAGCTTTGTTACCTTGGGTAAGTTGTTTCACTTCTCTGAGTCTCACCGGCTGATTTGCAAGAGCTAAATGAAATAAAACATTGAAAATTCTTGGCACACGGTAGATGCTGAACAAATGCTGGTTCCTTTCTCCCTGAGGCAGTTATCATCAAGATGTTCTCTGGATTTTACTGCTGGCAAAAACAAGGTTAAATAAAAGTCAGGGGTAAAAATAAGGGGAATTACAGAGTTTTTGTTTTCTTTGGCTTTGTTTTCTTTCAGTTTTGCATAAGATGCAGAGAGTCGTCTCTCCTCCAAACTTCAGTGAAGTTGATGTCTTGTCATTCTCCAAGGTGAAATTTTTCAGCATTGATCTCTAGACAACTCTAGACATTTCTCATGGATGATTTTCACCTTGGATGGAGGTCTCAACCTTGTCTGCACCAATCTCCTGGTTGCACCCCCTCCAGGCCTAGCTTGAACTCCCAGAATTTCTTCTCTGGCTCAGTCACTTCTGCCATGGCTTCTGGGGGTCTGCTTGCACTAGACCCCCAGGAGGTGGACAGCATTTTCCTATTTACACTCAGAGCTCCTGCCCTTTGGCTCCTGGCCTTACTCTGAGCTGTAGCTACTGCCCTGGCACTTTACTGATGGTGTGTAGTTTCCTGTCTCAAGCCCTTAGAGTTCCCCTGGTCCAGATTGAACTCCACCTGGAGTTCAGGTATCTTAAGTAAGCTTTGCCCCAAATCTTCTGTTATTTCTTCAGACACCTTCCTCTGCTTGCTGTTCCTTGAATATGCTGATGCTCTGGTTGAATTGCCCTTCCACCCTCAAGGATGGGCACGGCCATCATTTCCAAGGCTTAACCCATAGTACTTCTCTCCCTCCTGTAATCACATAGCATGTGTGATCATCTTTATTATAATACTTACAATGCTTGTTAGTTTCCTGTGTGTCCCCAACAAGACTGAGTTCTCAGGGCCAATGGGCTATGAAAAAGGAATCTTCATTGAATTCACAGCCCTGGTACCTGTGCCCCAATGCATATAAAGGAGACAGGGAAGGAAGAAAAAGGATTTACAGACATTCTGAAGGATAATGGCAGGAATGGAGCTATGAGTAGATCCTTCAAACTTCATTGTCTTGGTGCCACTGGGAACTGACCATATATGAAGTCCAAGAGTTTCAGACACTTAGCTAGAATCAGCAGTGGGCTGGGAGAATGGCCTGCTGGAATCAGCAGGAGCCTCACAGACCTGGGGGAGAGTCTCCATTCCATCGCTTAGTAGCTCTGTGATCTCATGCAAATTGTTTAAGTTCTCTGATGCTTACTTGCAGTTTTGGTTAAAGGTGGTTAGTATGATCTACTTAGAGATAATGCATTTGACCTGTATTTGACACTAATTGAGAAGTCTTTATGGTTACCATACCCATTGTGTGAGTGACTTTAGGGTGTCCCTTGCATATAACTGCTCCACGGTCTGAGTTTATTGCGTCTACTCTCTGGTTGCCATCATCATGATCATTAATAAACATTAATGCGCCGGGCACCGTGGTGGGCATTTTCTGTACATTTTCTTCTTTAATTTTTCCCCAATAACCCTGTAAGATAAGAGGTGGTATTGTCATACATACTACACAGATGAGGAAACTGGGGATTAGAGAATGTAGGTGACTTGCCCAATATTTTCCATAATAAGTAACTGGGATTTAAAGCCAACCAGTCCTACTGTGGAACCTGCACTCCCCCCACCCCCACCCCCCCGACCACCCTATATGTAGCTGCTGGTGTTGTCAGGAAACAACTAGGGGAAGTTGTCCTGGGTAATGTGGGAGCCTTAACAGAATGTGTGGAAAATGCGATTTCTACCTTAAAAAACACTGTATTTCAAGTTTTCAGTTCTACCCAGGAATGGACCAAAGGACCAAATAATCCTAACATGTTAATAATCCTAATACATAAATTATAAGCTTGAATCATGAGACCACTGAGCATAATTTAGGGGCAGCATGAAAACTGGTTTGGGAGATGGAATTTAAAGGATTTTTTTTTTTTTTTTTAAAGCTGTCAGGTTAATAGAAATCTACAGCAGTCTAGTATGTTTTTTTCTTCCCTGCTGCTCTCTAACCTCCTCAAGGATAGGAGAACGTCTTCTGTTGAATGATGAATCATTGTATTTGTCTAACAAATCATACTTTCCGAAGTGCTTTTGTAAACTCATCTCATTTGCTACTCATAGCAACCCAGCGAGGTAGGCAGGGCAAAGGACATCCTTCTTTGTGAACAGGTGAGGTGGCTGAGGCTTTTAGCAAGGGTGAGTTATCCGAGGTCACACAAGTGATTAGTGACAGGTCTCTTGCCTCCGCGTGCATCTTCTCCGAAACGCCTATTTTAACGGGATGGAACTAGACAGCTGCAACAATTTGCACACAATGAAAGCTTCAGCAAATATTGACTGGCTGATTTGGCTCAAAACAACTGAAGATACTTGTCACTGTGATTTCCATTGTTTCTCCTAAAGTAGTTTAGAGGCACATTATCTCCAGTTTGCCCATGTGCGGGAAAGAAGCAGAAATCAAACCATTGATCAGTTTTGAAAGTCTTTTCCTCAGGCACGTAAAACTTTTCACAGCAAGGAAGTTTGCTGTTTGAGTCAATGGCTAACACACACTCTCCTCTCTTTAGTCATCACTGGGAATAATCTCCTTGCAGCTAGTAAATGGAGTCCATATTGGAGAGGTCGTCCAACCAACTCCAGCGACTTCTGAGACATAACATCCACTGGAAGGTCCTGAGAGAGTAATAGAACTATGTACACAGTACACTATTTTTTCAGACCCTTGACAGAGTAGTTTATTAGAGTTCTTTGTAGTGCGAGCCATGTGGGATAGGGCAGATTTTGGTCCTGAGCTCTTAGCGATTTGAGTCCAAATCAGCTGGTTTAAATCAGAGTTGAAGAGACATTTCCAAGTTTTAGCTATTAATTTTGGTAATCTGGAAAATCTTCCTTATAAGTGCATTTTCTCTGGTCCAGATCCATCCAAAAGATGAGCACTGACAATTTTCAGTGCAAAAGACTGGGGGGCTGTGGATTGATTAAATCTGTTGTTCAGGGCATTGGGTGAAGGCCTGGATTAGGATTGCTACCGTCACATAACCAGCCTGTCAGCTGCCCCACCTACTGAATGGACATTTAATAAAAGCCAATGGATTTTACAGCATATGTAACCTTTTACTGAAAGAATATTCCAGCTGAATTGAGATTTTGCTCACGATTCTATCCCCAGTGCCCGGCACATAGCAGTCAGTAAGTGTTTGTTGTCGGAATGTAATGTCATCTGCTTCCCCAGCCTCTCCACCTCACCCCTGCTCCCTCCCTCCCCACTTCTAAGCCTGGCATCCTCCTTTACAAGCACCAGACTTTCTACTGCCTCTTGGAAAACCTCTTCTCCCATAACTCCTCTCCTGCCTAGCGATCTGTGAACCCAGATCACATGCTCTTCCTCTGTGGGACCTTCTATGACACCTTTCCAAGGCAGAGTTCACAGCATCCCCATCTGTGCTTCTCTTTCCCCTGCACAGCCTTCCGTGGCCTTATCTGTCACACTCTATGGCCATATGTCAAAGTTCCCCTAAGCTGTACCCCAAGTGCAGGGCCTCT
The DNA here is from genome assembly GCF_026419965.1 of Kogia breviceps. Taxonomy (NCBI): domain Eukaryota; kingdom Metazoa; phylum Chordata; class Mammalia; order Artiodactyla; family Physeteridae; genus Kogia; species Kogia breviceps. Next base: position 49,448,955 of record NC_081316.1, on the reverse strand, counting down.
GCCCTAGTCACACTGGTGGCTCTCTCTCTAGGGCAGTGATGGGCACGTGGCAGACACTTGCCAATTACTTGTTGGATTGAAGGAAGGAAGGAAGGAAGGAATTCAGCACCTAGCCCAAAAGTATTAGTCTTGCAAACCACTTTAGGAAAAGAGGGAGGAGGTTAAGTTTTACTTTCTGAGAAAAGAGTTTGAAGAGACCCTTCCGTGCTGTTGAAGAGAGCCACAGGAGCCTGAAGGCAACACTCCAGAGCTGGGAAGTACTATGATATATGCCCAGCATTCACAGCGGTAGGTGATAATCATAAGGTGACTTCACACACTTGCACTCGGTCCTCCAGCCCCTTCACTGTGATTACTTAAACACTTAACATGCCACAGGATGGCCTCTGTTTAGCTTCCTCACTTGAGTAGAGCATGTTTTGCACTGAATCTGACTTTGGTGATGGAGTTCAGCTGCATTTGTCTAGAGTTTATCTGGAATTCTGTAGCCCAGTTTGCACCTCTATTACGTGTTTCCTGACGTCCCTGGGATTCCCCTTCCTTATGAACTTGATGTGTATCCAGTGACACACTTCATCTTACTTCTCCACTGTGGTGGGTTTGGTTTCCATCCCCTCTTAGTCTTTTCACTCCATCAGAGAAGGGACCACAGCTGTTTCTCTGCTGCCTGGCACTTAATTGAGGTCTGAGCCATTTTTGTTTGATAAGTGAATCTCTGTCGGGAGGTTTATTTTTAGTGAAAGGATTCAAATCAGAGTTAATGTCTGTGCATTTTAAATACCACCAGCAGGTGCCTAGTGCAGAGCTTTGGGCTGGGAAAATATCATTTTAGCCTGGAAAATTCGATACAAATAGAAACGAAAGACGATGTGGCTCTGGCACAAACATTTCTCGCTTAACTCCCCTGTGAGGTAGGTGCCATTCTCAGCTTGATTTTTATGAAGGAGGAAACCGAAGCCCTTGAGAAGTTTAATTGTCGGCTGAAGGTCACACAGCTGGTTCATGACAGTGTCAGACCTTGACCCAGGTCTGTCTCCAAGACTTTCTGATATGACATCATCTGGTAATTATTAAGGTGACACAGCTTAAATTGGTCAGATACCATCGATCAATAGGACAAGGATACTGTATAAAGGAATGCAGTTTGGGGGCTTTTTTGTGAGGTCTTGCTTAAAAGCAAAGGTGGACTAAAGGGCTTCGCAGAGTTTCCTCTTTCCCCACTGCTCTGCAATTCCATGCAATTTTGCATGACTTGTAATGTTTAGTGCAGGTGTACTTATAAAGGCTATTTTGGTGTCATTCATATAGTAAACATTTGTTGAAGACCTACTGTCGTTTTGATACAGAAGTGACTGCTATATGTCCTATGACCTTGAATAGATATGTTAAAAGGGATAATTGCTGTATAGCATGTGAGTGCTTTATTAGCGGTACAGAGAATTTATTATAGAAATCTAGTGGATGGAGTGACTAATTCTGCTGGGGGGAGGCAGGAAAGGAATTGGGAAAGTCTGCACATGGTGTGAGCTGATCTAATCATTTGAGATGATTTTCTGAGTGGTAGCTCGGGACCATGTATTTTATCACAATTTATAAAGGGCAACTGTCATCTACTATCCAAATGTTAACTGTAATTAATAACCAAGTGAAATCTTGCTAAATAGTACCCAGCAGAGTATACCTTTAGTAATCAGGGATTTAACACCAACGGTTCTTGAATAAGAGCTGCTCTGAGGGTACCAGATATGAGCACTTCCTAATTTTGCTGAGAATCCAGCTGTAATCTCCTGGCTTTGGAATGCTGCATGGAAGCAAAGGATTCGCAGACTGAGTGAGCCTTGGCTGACTTCCCAGCAGTCACATCTGAACTTGGCTTTGTTGTTCTCCATGGCACCTTGAGCCACCTTGTACATGAGCAAAGCTTTTATTGCTTTGTTGCAAATGACCATCGTTTGAAATATTACATCTTGAAAAACTTGGAAAGCCAGTTATTAACTTGTGCTGGAAGGGAATGCACAAAAAATGTGACTTGTCAAAAAAGGGATAGCATAGAAGTTGAAGAACCTATAACAGCATCTGAGACTTGAAGTATTAATGCAGAATATCCATTCCCTTTACAAATGTCAGGGGTCTGATAGATGTAGAAATTTTTCATACTCAGATTGAGATTGTACTGAGGCCTATGCAATATGCTAGAAAAAGCTTAAATAATGTTGTAAAATTGAAAATGTTTTTAAGTCTCTTTGGGCTTTCACATTCCACACTCCAGACTGAGAAAGTGTATGCAATGTAGTAGCTGCTCAATAAATATTTGTTGACTGGAATTAAAAAGGCTCGTTGACACAAATACTAAGACTCATCACACACATTACATATTTATTTTTTCCTTTAAGGATCAATTCCCAAAGATTTGTATTGGGCCATAGAACATTACTTTAGATTAAGTTATCATATCATTTAGTTTAATTTCAAATATCTTATTATCGTGAGGTATTTTTTTCTCCTAAGGACAGATTTATCTTGAAGATTAAAAATAACCTGCACCTATTGGGACAGCATTGATGCTCTCAAAGGCTGGCCAACATGATTTGATTGTAAAAGAAATTTGAAGAAGGAAAAACAAGATGAAGTGTTTTCAAATAATGACATCTGGTAACTCACATTAAGTGTCTAATGTGCATTTTTCCTTTGTGTTTCTCTTTCTCTCCCAGAAAACAGCCTTCTTGCAAGATTCCCCCTTATCAGAACAAAGTAGTAAGAGGTAATTTTTTCAAGCCAAATGTGACAGAACACACATCAGCATTCAGGAATGAGGTTTTGGCAGTAGGTAATAGTGTAATCGGTTTTGCCAGAAGCAGAATGTACAATCCTGTTAGAGTTGGGGAAAAGGAAAAGTATCACCTTAATTTACCTCCAGGCAATAGAGCAATAACTTGGGGTACCTAGGGCTGCCTGTGTAAAGATACTTCAATCATATAGTAAAAACATTTTTAGCCTGCTGCCTGCTTTAGATGCATGAAGACTCCTCTAATTTAATATATGAAATTCATCCAGCACACAGTCTGGCAATGATGATATGCTATTCTTAATCTTTGTCAACATTAAATCTGTGTAAGAAATTTAGCAGGCTACAATGAGATCAATTTTCCCCCTACATTCCCTATGTTCATTGTAGAAAAATTGGACTGTGGCCTTTGGATGGAGTTGATACTACACAAGAAAGAACTGCTCCAAAATTAAGGGATGTCAGAGTTTCATTTCACAGCCTTCAGATAGAAGCTGCTTTCTATTGTCTTGTACCTTTGGGACTGAACTCATTATAGTAACCATCAAACTAGAAAGTCTTCAGCTGGGGGTATTTCTGTGTTTGTTCTTTGGCTGTATGGAGAATGTGATCTTTAATTAGTTCAGGTTGTAAAATATTGCAGAGAATTTCCCAGGCACACTTTGCTTTGTCGTTTAGGTCAGCAAATGCAATTCTGTTTTAATTGTGGCTGAGCTATTGTCTTAGACTGGTATTCCTAGAGTGCCTTTTACCAATTAATGGTAATATACTACTGGGAAATCATGTTGTCTTGTGGAAACCCGTTAATAGCAAGGCCCTAATAGGCTGTCTATTAATAGTAACACAAAGTCAAGGATCTAATGCCATTAAATGGTGGTATTCATGTGTGAAAGCCTTCTAGTAACTACTTTAAAATTTCACCAGTCAAGTGTGTGTGTGTGTGTGTGTGTGTGTGTGTAGGCATGTGCATGTGTGTGTTTTCTTCCTGTCTCTTTCTCTTTTCTTTGTTTTTCTGTCGGGCTCTTTTCTAATAAGAATTTCCATTTTCTGTCAACCCTATGATTGATTGGGTTCAGGGAAGCAACATGTGCCAGTCCTTGCCTTTGCACCCGTACTTCACATGTGTGGCGTTTTATTTCCTCTCCTGCCTCTTGGCTTATCATCAATTCTAGCAGTGAATTTTGACACATGAAAATTAATAATCATTCAGTGAAAATGAATATGGTGACCTTCGTGCCCACACGATGTAGTAAAAGGAGAGGGATGCAGTGCTCGTGAACTCGTGGAGTTTACAGTTTCATGAGAGAAGCAAAAATGGATGCTTTTTGTGGGTGTATGTATATATTTCCATCTGCTCAAGTAGTCTGTCAACTTATAACGGTTTAATGTAACTGCATGCTTTTTACATTTGCATGTGATATGCTCCTGAGAATAAGAGTTAATTTTATGAAAGACAGAATTAAGAATCGAAGTGACTTCTCTAGGCTGGAAAGCTGGGCCAAAAGCAAGGCAAGGAAATATTACAGGGATACAAATAAAACTTTCATTGAGGTTCAGAAGTGTGGTTGTAGAAATGCAGGGTGGAAAGATGGCCTGGCAGTTCATTTGAAAACTACTTTGATACTTTCGGTGACCAAAACCTGGAGATGAAGCAGAGTGTGAGGTAGTTTGTTTCCAAGGAGCTTAACACAGCTTCCAAGGACAGGGATACACAAGTGTGGTTTTAAACAAACCAGTTCTCCAGTAACCTGGACAGGCCACACGCATCAGGAGTATTGCATTAAAGGATGTTTTCAGATTGAATATCATCTAAAAGAAGATGAACAGCATGTGAAAAACGGGTAAGAGACATCTCATAAGAGTGAAGTCCAAAGACAACTAGGAATGTTGACTCCAGAGAAGAAAAGACAAAGAGGAGAGAGTCATTCATCATATTAAGTTATGTGAAGTAGAAGAGACTGAATATATACTCTGTACTGTTTCAATGGGTGGAAAGTGTAGGCAGGCAAATGTGTGGGCCAGATATGAGAAACGGCTTTCTAACAGTCACAACTGCCTATTGAAGGAGTCGAAGGGCTTGGGGAGTAGGAAGCTCATGAATATAATGGGCCTTCAAACCCAGACCAAAAGGATGCTACAAGTTGAGGCCTGCCACAGATGGATGTTTGGATTTGATGATCGTGATGTAACTTACCATGTTGAGGGTCTCAAGATGTGCCAAATGGACATGGGAGCAAAGCCTGATTCTCTCACTTACTAATAATAAGGCCTGGAAGACATTACTGAAACTCTCAAACCTGTTTTCTCATCTGTAAAATGGGTTTAATACAGTGCCTGTAAGCACTCAATAAAAGATAGCTATTGCTCTAACCTTATATACCTATCTTCTTCTTTGCTTTAGTCTGGGAAGTGAGTTTAAGATCAGCTGATGAAGTGCTAATACAGTTCCTTGGTATTGTTAGGCAGGGTTTAATTTAGAGGTGAACATCAAGCGATTTGAATGAGAAAGGGTGGCAAGGACAAAAAAAGAGTGCCAGTCTACTTTGCTTAGTGATGTCCAGTGAACGTGGAGAGTAATATTTGATTCTTACATTTTAGGCAATACCTGATCATAATACACATATTACCTCACATAACAATAGTAATACTTTAAAAATAATAATATATAAAACAATTAATTGCTAGCATTGAAAGAGTGTTTATTATATACCAGGCACTGTGCTAGGCATTCTAAATAGTAAACAGTGTTTCCTACCACTATCTTAATAGGTGAATTAAGCACATTATATTATTTAAACCTCAAGTAACTTTATGAGGTGCCATCCCTATATTATAGATAAGGAAACGGGCAGAGAAGTTGTTTCTTGCACAAGGGCACACATCACCAATAAATGACAGAAATAAAATTAGGATTTTTCACCTTCATTTTCACCGTGCTTCCTGACTTCAGAATTGGAGTCATTTACAGTTGGTTTATCAGTGGTTTTCTACCTTATTTAGCTATCAGCCTCAGTAAAAAATACATTTAAATATATTTTGTATCACAACCCACTGTACTTACTCTTTCTCTCATTCTCACACATACAAGTTTTACAAAACGCTATTTATCCTTATCACACAGAACACACTGATTTTTCCATCCTATTATATTTCATTCAAAAAAATATACAGGTTGGACCTATTAAATTGATTTCATATCTTACTAAGTGATCATTACTAATTATAATTTAAACAATAATGCACCCTTGTTCTTTCTCTTCCTGTAGGAATAAAAAGTTCTATAGGTTGGATAAATTATAGGACTCATATATGTAAACGGATTTGCTTCTTACTCTTTCGAGGTGGTCTCGTGAAACAGTGTCGTTTCATAATGGCAGAGGTTACAGTGAAGGAGAAGCACATTATATGAATCATGTTGTCCAAATGAATTACTGCTGTCATCTGAATTAAAACAGATACATTGTTCCAAATCAGAGTCCTAAGTGACTTGAACATTTACATCAGAGATTGTGAATTGTAATGTAATGGAAGCTAAATAGTTGTAGTTTTTCATTTCAGAACAGCCGTAGCTGTCAGGTCCAGATCATACACAAAAGCTAGTTGTGCCATGAAAAATACAATGTAATAGCCAGAAGACCGCACAGATTCCATGAACAAGCCAGGCTTCTTGGGAGGTCGGTGCTCAGACTCTGGCATGGAGGGAGCAGGTCTAACTTATTTTAGTGATTCTTTTTCCACTCATCTCTTCTGGATGATGCCCAGAGAATATGACTGTTTGTTTAATGGGCATTTGAAACCTTTCTGGTCTCAGCTCAGGGCTCGGATTTGATAGCAGAAACAGAAGTAAGGTATTCCAAAGGTCTGCTGGTTGTGAACAACTGTGACTTAGGAGTTTAATACTGGTTGTCTGCAAGAAAACATGCAAAGGACGGATCAGTTCTACGCATTAAAAATAAAGCATTTTTATAGCTGATTTAAAAATCCTGTATCAGCCATGTCTTTGAAGCATTCCTTGAACTGGTTATGAATGAATATATTACACATTTGCCTCCTCTTCCTTGCCATAATTTCTCTTTTCAAAAGAACAGTTATCCTGTTATCCTGGACTTTACGATCTTCCCAAGAAGATTTACCTGTTGACACGTTCCCCGGCAGGACACTTCTGTGAATGGCTGCAGCTCAGGAACGGGTTTCCTTTTCATCCAGTTCACACTGGCTAAGTGATTATGTGTGTCAGGGACCAAGCACGCAGAAGATGAATAGGACATTGGCCCCCTTTAAGACACTCATTGAGGTGTCAGACATACAAGGAAAACTGCAAAAGAGCGTATTCAGTGCCATAGTAAAGGCAGCTGTAAATATATTGGTAGAAGAAGTGGCCAAGTCTGTTTTGGGGGTTAATGGCTTCACAAAGCAGGAAGTGCTGAATTTGTGTCTTAAAGGTGTAGGAGGGTGGTTCTTCCAGACAGAGGAGACAACATGAGCAATTCTAGGGTGTCTGGAGTATCCAGGTGGATGGGGCAGGGGGTGGCAGGAGATGAGATTGGAGAGAGGAGTGGAAAGGTCTTCGAGATGGCCATACGTGCCTACTAGAGATTGCCGAGGTAGACTTGCTATCTCCTTTGAACCAACTCTGGATTCTGGGGTTTACCTGCTCATGTACAAACCAAGTTTTTCTGAGCAACGGCTCTCAGGTCTCTGCTGGAGAGAATGGCTCTGGCTGGCTCTCCCTCTGCAACTGTTCTTGGACTTGCTAAGACTTTCTGTTGGAGATGAGCAGATGTTACACTTGACTCCTGACTTGGGGTGTTTGTTTACATCTCTGGTCACAGCTTCCGGTTATGCAGCAGATGCACGTTGGATGAGCTGAAGCTGACAGTTCCAGTGTGGTGCTGGTATGTGTCGCTGCCCTCTCTGGGACTGTCTCTGCAGTGGGGTGAGGTTACTGATCCACCTCTACTGCAGCTTTACATGGGTTATGTGAAGACCGTGACACCGGTGAGAAGCTTAGACTTTCTCAGCTGGGCCTCCTGCTATTTTAATTAAACTTTGCTTTTAGCAGCTCTTCCTGTTTCCAGTCTGCTGGGGCTAACTAGGTGCTTTTTTTTTCCTTGCTTTTTAACTCATTGCCATATGTTGGACACTGTTAATGGATTTATAATAATTCTTGGCTGGGCTCTTCCTACACAGCCATCAATGCTCCATTGGAAGTAGAAACACCATTCACTCATTCAACAAATATTTAATGTTCAAGTATTTTTTGCACAAGCTGTCAGGGGCTCTTTGAGATGGGCTCTTTGAGATAGGTGCTAGGTCTGTGTTGAGTAAGACATGCATGATCCTCTCTGCCCTGGGGGATATTACAATCTAGTGGGGAGAGAGACACTAAGCCCAGAATTAAGGTCACATGCAATGAAACCTGTTCCTCGTAAAGGCAAGGCAATACCTCTGTGCCTATAAAGCATCCCTAAGGCTTTGAGGAGATAGCTGGTCCAAACGGACCCCAACACAAAAATTCCCTATGCAACCTACAGTCCAGGATGATCTCCTGAAAATCCAAGGTTATTCTTGTGTTCTCTTTATTTTAGTTTTTAAAAATTTATTTTATTGAAGTATAATTGATTTACAATGTTGTGTTAATGTCTGTTTTGCAGTATAGTGATTCAGTTCTACATATATTTGCATTCTTTTTCATATTCTTTTCCATTATATTTTATCACAGGATACTGAATATGGTTCCCTGCACTATACAGTAGGACCTTATTGTTTATCCGTTCTATATTTAATAGTTTGCATCTGCTAATCCCAAACTCCCACTCCAGCCTTCCCCCATCTCCCCCTTGGCAACCACAAGTCTGTTTTCTATGTCTGTGAGTCTGTTTCTGTTTCGTAGATAAATTCACTTGTGTCATATTTTAGATTCCACATATAAGTGATATCATATGGTATTTGTCTTTCTCCCTGCATTCTCTTTAATGCCACATTTCCCATGTTCTTTGCTGTTGCAACCTTCCATAGGTACCTGGGATTTCACCCCTGTTGGACTCTGAAGTGTAGATGCAGGAAAGGAGGAATGGTGGGTGTAGCAATGCCCATGAGAGCCCAGTGGCCTCCTTTCTGAACACCTCCTCTCTTTTCTCTTTGATCTTATTTTGTCCATATTGTCTGACAGGGAGCTATCCTAAGTTTAACTTAGAGCCACATTTGTTGAGTGATACCTCCCAAATACCAGTCTTATACATTTTAGTTTCAGTGACTCAACTTTCCTTTGGATATTGGAAATTTATCAGTAATGTCCATACACTGTCTGTACTAGCATCAGAAACCTTCGTGGGAGCCATTCACGTACATGTTTTAATCAGTATGTTAGTGGAATATAATATGATAAAATAATTTTCATATTATCTTGAATTTTCACAGTAATACAGCGATCACATTATTACTGCTTTGTTTTCAGAGTTAGTAATATAGTTGTTTATGATCCCATGCATATTACTTGAGTCACATTATGGGCAGTATCTAAATTAATGTTCTTACAAAGGGGAGAAAAATCAACATGATTTTTCATCTCCATGTTGAGAAAAGTGCAGAGCGATTTGTTCACAAATCTCAATAATTTGTCCTAAAACTAACATTTACCTGTATTGCTATTTACACAGCTTAGAATTGCTAAGCACTTTTAAATATAGAAATGTTGAAAAAGCTTTCCTATCTGCAGCATAAAATCAGCATGGTAACAACAAACTAGTCTTAATAGCAGCGTTTTTTCCCTCTTCTTTTCACTTCTCACTGCACATCAACAGCTACATATTTACCCAAAATGCCTTGTGCTGTGCACACTGATTTTAAGGACTATAGTTAGATGAGGAGTGTGCATTTGTTTTCTCCTCCAAGGCTGATCAGACAGAATGAGTATTTATCTGTGTCCTGTCAATGCCTCTGGTACTGTGGACAGAACAAGTGGGCACATTTCATCTCAGTTATGAATAGAAGATGAATCTGGGGTGGTGTGCGCTTGTCAGAGGTTAGAACCATTTAATGGGATGAAATGTGAATGAAAATTGGAAAACAATCCAAGGAATCTATAGAAGATGAGAATGGGGGAGACTCAATTAGCGAAAACCCGACACTTTCCTCCTTCTGGGCCCTGGCTTCTTTGGGCTATTGTAGGTGCTTATTTGGTTATAAATAGGAAAACAAAGAGTTTATTGTTTCCATTGTGAAGAAAGGTAAGGTGGTTTCAAGGATTTTATTCATGTGCTCTAATGGGCATGTATAGTCCCTATAACCTAATCAACCTAACTTAATTACTTAAGTATGGCATTGTCTGTGTGATTTCCACAACATTGATCAAAGGAAAAGACAATTTAGTGAGATTTAACCTGAAAGGATGAAAGAAGACAGAAGTTCTGTAGGGTACTTTTCTCCTAGGTAAGCTTTAATAAACATATCCCTAATAAACGTAATTATTAAGTTTTTGGCCACATATAGGAAAAAGCAACCATAATACTAAACTTAGACGCTGATCCAGCTTTCTTTCTTTGCTCTCTTCCATCACCTAGATTGTGTTTTTGCCAAGGGAATCAATTCAGCTGTTTGGGTATCAAATATGCAGTTATCTGTGCAACCTCAGTAAAAATATTTTCTTGGTAAATATCCACTCAGCTGTGAAAGTCAGAGTGCATTCACTTGAGAAAAGAATAATGAGCTGTATGCTTTCATTATTTTATTAGGAAGTTACTGAAGGTTATTGCTCCCTATGGGGTGGTAGATAAGAGCTTTGTATCTGGGTGGATGTGGCTTGACTTACAGTTTCCATATTCTGATAATAGGAGAAATCAAAAAGAAGGAAAAAGTGTTCCCTTTAACTTGAAGAAAAAGTTTTCCAAAAGGGAAAATTTCCAGAAAGTTCAAGTGGAGAAGTCCCATTTTTAAGAGTGGGCTTTGTACCATCCTGCATTGCTTGCAGAGTAAACATAGGAGCTTTTGAGAATACGTCTGTACGTGCACACACTCCAAAGCATTTACCCAGTCATTTTGGTTCACGGGGGTCTTTCTTCAAGTCTAAGTTCTTGAAAGTGAAAAGCCTTTTCCAAGCAAAACTCAAATTCCCAGTCTCAGATTGTTTTTTTAATTGTATCTACATAAGATCATGGATGCTAACTCAATATATTGTGGTAAACATTTCACAATATATGTAAGTCAAACCGTTATGCCATACACCTTAAACTTATCCTGGGATGTACGTCAACTGTATCTCAATAAAACTGGGGAGAAAAAATAAAAAATTTCCCAGTCCAAAACAGAGCTAGTTTGCTCAGAGAATCCATGTGTCCTTTATGCTGAATGAAATTTGGTAGTAAATAAGTCTAAATATTGGCTTAAAGTATGACTAATATCTAATATGTAATGTTACTCGAAGAGCTAAAGTTTGTGCTCTGACATTTCGTTTAAAAAATCCCACAGCACTTTTCAAGGCTAAAGAATTTGGTTTTGTGGACGGATTTTAATTTAATTAAAGTTGTGCCTCATGTAAAGTCTTTCTTTTCAATAAAAATTTTATCACCAGCTCTCTGTCAATTATGTTTTATCTCACCACAAAAACATGGCATTTTGTCGTTGAGTCCAATGGTTAAAATACAATGAGGAGGGCTTCCCTGGTGGCGCAGTGGTTGAGAATCTGCCTGCTAATGCAGGAGACACGGGTTCGAGCCCTGGTCTGGGAAGATCCCACATGCCGCGGAGCAACTAGGCCCGTGAGCCACAACTACTGAGCCTGCGCATCTGGAGCCTGTGCTGCGAAACAAGAGAGGTCGCGATAGTGAGAGGCCCGCGCACCGCGATGAAGAGTGGCCACCGCTTGCCACAACTAGAGAAAGCCCTCACACAGAAACGAAGACCCAACACAGAAAAAATAAAAAATAAAAAAATGAGGCAGAAGGAAATAACTGCCCTTTAAAACAGATTTTTAAAAAATACAATGAGGAATGGATTAAAGGTTTTTATAAGGTCAGCTGTTACCTCTATAGATGGTAAATTGCAGATTTTTTAAAATTTGGGGTTTATTTTTAATTAATTAATTAATTTTTATTTTTGGCTGTGTTGGGTCTTTGTTGCTTCGCGTGGGCTTTCTCTAGTTGCAGCGAGCAGGGGCTACTCTTCATTGTGGTGCCCGGTCTTCTTATTGTGGTGGCTTCTTTTGTTGCAGACCACAAACTCTCGGCACGCGGGCTTCGGTAGTTGTGGCATGCGGCCTCCGGTAGTTGTGGCTCACGGGCTCTAGAGAGCAGGCTCAGTAGTTGTGGTGCACAGGCTTACTTGCTCCCTGTCATGTGGGATCTTCCCGGACCAGGGATCGAACCTGTGTCCCCTGCATTGGCAGGCGGATTCCCAACCACTGTGCCACCAGGGAAATCCCTATTTTGGGTTTTTGTTTCACCAACAATAATACAGATCTTATAAAGATTTAGTCAAAAATGTGATCAGAAACTGCTGGTAAGATTATAATTAGTGTAGCCTTTCTGGAAGACAGTTGATTCAAATACACTTAAAAATGTACAGACCCTTTGACTCATTGTTTCTGCTTCTAGGAATTTATCCTAAGAAATAATCGAAAAAAGATATAGATGCAAGGTTATTCATCTAAGCATGAGTTATAATAGTGAAAAATAAAATACGACCTAATAAATGACTTAGCAAGAGGGCCTTCATTATATAAATGATAAACACTGTGTGAGTATTTCAACAAGTATTTATTGAGCATCTAGTGTATACTAGCCACTCCTCTGGGGTATACAACAGAGATGCAACATAGAAAACTCTTGCATGTAAGGAGCTTACATTTTATTATTAGTGGGCTAGTGGGCAAGTGGGCATTACTACACAGGCATAAACAAAATGTATAGAATTACAGTTATCAATATGGAAAGCTGTTCAGTAGAAGATGGTTCGTGAGGATCCACAATTACAGAGAGATATGCTGCTTTGGGGTGAAGATAAGATAGGACAAAGGCAATACATCAAGGATATTAACAGTCATTATCTCTGGGTCATGAAATAATGAGTGTTTTAAAAACATTTATTTTGCATATTTTCTTCTACACTGAAGTTTTTTTTTTTTTTCAACACAAATTTACCTAAGTAACCAATTTGAATGCTCCAAAAGCTTCTGCTAGGCAAAAGAGTGCCTCTTTATTTTTCTTCTTTCCCTTTCTTTCTCCCGTTCTTCCTTCCTTCCTTCCTTTCATTCTCTCTGTCTCTCTCTGTCTCTCTGTCTCTCTGTCTCTGTCTCTCTGTCTGTCTGTCTGTCTGTCTCTCTCTCTCTCTCTCTCCTATCACTGAAACATAGGAATAGACAGAAGCTTCAGCTTCCCTCAGAGAGCTATCCCTTTGTTCCTCTCCATTACTATCAGAAAATATTTCTAGGTATCTAACCAAAATGCTTTGTGCTAAAGTTTATGCTCAGTTCTTCTAAAGAAACAGAATCCAGCTAATTACTGCCCTTCGTGAAATAACCTACATGTTTTTAGACACTTAACAAAATTACTTCTTGACTTGATTGCATATATTGAGATCATTTTTTCCATTGCTTTAAATTTCAATCTTCCTTTCTATTCGGCTGTGAGGACCCAGATCGTTCTGCTGGGTATGGGGTATGCAAATTAGCACAGACCACAGAAAGAATCTGAGGCTGGGAATAATCTGGGTTACAGAAAAGAAGAAAAAAAACCCAATAATGCAAGCTGGATGTGTTGCTCACAGCCTGGTCCTCTGTCCATTTCCTGTTTTTAGGCTGTTGGCACCTGGTGCCAGCTACACAGACCAGAATTACTGAAGAGAGAGCACAGGTGTACATTTTGAGTTCATTGAAAACAGGTCCTGAAAAGTCTGTCTTTAAGAAAAAATCAAACACCAAGTGTATGTTTACTGAGCGCACGGAACTTCACGTGAAGCTTTTGAGCACGCAGCTAAGTTTTAGAATTTCTGGGTCCCAGACAGACAGGGAGAGCTGTCCATTTTCATTAACTCCAAATAAAAGCTTGAATTCAGCCTGCATCCTTTCCCCTTAATCTAATGTGCAGATCTCCAGCTTTGAGCCTTGTGAAATAACACGGAATGAAGGTGGCTTGCATTTCAGGACATAATTGTTCCCCACGACTGTGCTGTGGATGTTTTCTTCTCCTTCTGCAAAGATAAAAGATAGCTAATCAGTAGGAGTTGGCATGAAGAAGAGGGAACGGAGTAGAACAAAAGTTTCGGGTGAGAATCAGTGGATGAGAGGCCAGAGAGAGAGCAGCTTGCTGGTGTTCTCTATCGGGAGGCCCGGGGCTTTAATTCTGGCTGCCTATGGTGTGTGCCTGTGGGCAGTGCAGCATTTAAGTGCATGATAAAATCAACTGATGTCTTCATCAAGCTGCATCTTGGCTTTAAGCCTTGAAGATGTTACCATGACACCATCCTCATTCTTGGTAGTAAAGGGAGAACTCAAAACTGGACATGGTTTTTAAGAAAATTGTCTTATCACATAGGATCATTCACAGTTGGAGTGTTGACTTTCAGAGCCACTTAGCTATCAGTTCTGCATATACGCTAGAGAAGTCTAAAATCAATGACAAGCTCAGTCTATCCCATTTTATTTTGTCTAGTGATCACAGGCAAATAGGATAGCTAGATGACTCATTTTGTTTTTCCTAATGTAGCTTATGCGTCAGAGTGCTTGTCTGTAAAAGAGCCAGACATCCCAACTTGCCTGCATTTACCAAATATTATGATGTTATCCTTCATTCATTTATTCAACATTTAGAGTGTTCCAAATTTCTAGCCACCATCCTAGAATAGAGAAAAACAAGATAGAATGGTCTCTACCCATAGGAAGCTTGTTGTAGATTGGGAAGGGGACAAAAATTAAGTGCTAAGATAAAGGCAAATAGGGGACACCCCTGACCGCTGGCTGGTGGGTGAGGGGTGTTCTCTGAATCTGAAACCTCCTTGAAGAACAGCGAAGAAGGTTTGGTTTGGGGAGACAGGCGATGAAGGAGCAGTGCCTGCAGACTCCTTTGTACAAAAGCAAAGGAGTACTGGATATTTAAGGAAGACTCTGTATTCTAATTCTCCTGGTCTCAAACCATTCCAACAACTGAGAATCTTATGAGAAGGTATAAAAATGGATTCAGAATAATATCTTGCAGCAACTTTTAGAAATGGAGGAAAGTAATGAAACTATTGAATTTCCTATTACTAAAGAGCTGATACCAGCCCACTGAGAGGAGCGCAGGGGCATGGAATTGCCTTCTTTTTTCATGATAATGGACACATGTGGCTAAACCAGCGGGCAACTCCAGTAATGAAAAGAGTGTATACTCCGATTCACAGCTCCAGATTCCAGGCCTGACTTTGCCACTTGATTAGCTGGGTGATTCACTTAAAATTCCCGATTTTAAAAGTGCCTTAAATTATATATTTAAATATATTTTGTGTCAAATACGTGATATACGAAGTATATAAAAGTGTATGCGTATATAATATGTGTACGCTAAAATGTATTTGAAGCATTTTAAACATCTAAGTTAAGATTTCCTCCACCCGCAATTGCTCTGTGCATCTTGGTTCATCCCATTTTAGCTGATTTCAGTTGACTTCAGTATATTTCAGAGTGGTAACAGTTATAGATATGACCATGGGTGTGTGTGGACTGACCTTGGGTTGGGCCTATGAGGATAAAATCCCCAGTCTTCCCTTAATTATCACCACACTCTGCTCAGAACAGTGATCCTTCCTAAGGCAATAAGAGCTTTATACAAGTCTGGAGATGAATAGGAAAAGAAAGAAAAATAGTATCTGTGTGATCCTCCTAAATAAAGGCAAGCAAGGGTTGGCTAAAGGGGGTTATGGAGCCCATGAAAGAATTCATATTCTCTCCGAAATGAATGTAGTTAAGTGTTTGATTCTTGAAGAAATAAGCAATTTAAAAATACATGTAGATATTAACATTGGTGGAAGCTGGGTGAAGGTTGCCCAGAGACTCCTGTCCATTTCTTTGCACCTTCCTGTTAGTCTATAATTATTTCAAAATAAAGCGTCAATACAAATTTTAAATGCACTGAGAATTGGGAGTCAATATTTTGACTGATTGGGAATGAGAATTAAATATATATGCACAAGTAAACAAGTAAACGTCTATTAGAGGTATCTACAAAGAATATGCAACCAGGGTGTTTTTAAAATTTTGTTGTCTTTTTTTTAACTGCCTCAGAAGCTATAGTACTTATCCTGGTAGAGGGCTTTTCATCAGTTATGGGACCATAGCCTCCAAAGCACTCCCTGAAACATTTGTTGACAGGTCGTTTTAGAGCTGTTGTGGGTATTTGGTTGCCATTCTTTGGAGGCAAGATGTCATTTGAGATTTTGGTGCCACATACGGGGATATGGCTGGAAAAAAGTTAAATTGAATAACCCAGTGTGTGATGTCATCTGATTTGAACAGCTCCATACATTTTTTTCCCTTCATCTCCAATATGTAGGGCTTATTCTATGAGAACAAGGTGCATATAGTTTTTCTAATATTTGTGAATAAGAAAGAACAATTACAGCTAACATGTGCTTCATGCTGGGATCAACTAATTCCATTTCAAGCTGTGCACAGTTCTAATAAATAAATAAATAAATAAATACTGTTTGTGTATCTGCTTATACAATTAAATATTAGGTTTCTCAAATCATTCTAGTCTGCTACTAGAATTATACAGCAAGTAAAGAAGAAACAGGAAAAGAAAAATGTTATAAACATAAGCTTATCTCAAAAATAAAAAATCCCAACTGTATTTCTAAATTTTTTTAAATTTTCATGAATATCAGCATAAATTTGGCATCTCAACTGAATCCACATTGAGCATTTCTGTGATAGGTGAAAATGCAAAGAGGGTAAGGATGTATCTCCATCTGGAATATTCCACCCGAGTTCTTTCTAATGAGCAGCACTCCCTGAAATTTGCTAGAAGCTCACTGTGGATGGTTTATTTTTAAAATAAGATTTATTAATTGCTCATTCTTGGTTCAGAGCAGAGACAAGGAAGAAGAGAATAGAAGCCTATGTGGCACATGAGAAAGAAATTCTTAGACTGGAGAAGAAAAACCATGGAGAGGGTCATTTTTTGATATTTGAAGAGCTCTCACAGGTGAATGGTGGTTTACAGACTTGTTCTATTTTATTCTAGGATGTGAGTTAGGAAAACATTCAAATTAGAGAGACTGAAGTTTTGCCTCAGTGTGAAGAACTCTGCATTAGCTGAAACTCCCTAGTAAATGAGGCGGACCCTGTCACCAAACTCAGTCAGAGCAGAGGCTGGGTGCTGGGTCAGGCATCATGTGGGAGCATATACCTATTGATTATTAGGGGTTTGGTTATACCTATTGATCTTCGAAGTCCCTTCCAGATCTGATTTAGTGAGGCTGACTTATCTCATCAGTGATGTAAACTAACCCACTGCTGATTCAGTGTGAGGATTTAAATTCATACATGAACATTTTTTGAGTGTCTACTACATGCCAGGCACTGTTGTGTGCAGTGAGACCACAGTGATTAAGCATCCAGATACTCTCCTTGTAGAATGTACTTTCTCTAACAGGCAGATGGAAGGAGACTTTTTTTTTTTTTTTTTTTTTTTCGGTACGCGGGCCTCTCACTGCTGTGGCCTCTCCAGTTGCGTAGCACAGGCTCCGGACGCGCAGGCTCAGCGGCCATGGCTCACGGGCCCAGCCGCTCCGCGGCATGTGGGATCCTCCCGGACCGGGGCACGAACCCGTGTCCCCTGAATAGGCAGGTGGACTCTCAACCACTGCGCCACCAGGGAAGCCCAGAAGGAGACTCTTTTCTGGGGATAAACACTCCAGGACTGTGTTAGGTAATGGACTATGAATATGTCACAAACATTTGTTCTGCATATTTTGATAAATCAAAAAAAGACTCTCTTTGCAGAGAATCAGTACTGTTGTGATTGTGTTTTTATATTTTACAAAGAAATACCAAGAAGTACCTTTTTATGATTTCTACAGTCAATTTGGAGAAGTCAAATAGGAAAGTATCATATTAACTCAACACTGTTAGCCCAATTAATGACACTTATCTAACAGAGGGGAAAAAAGCATTTCTTTGGACATAAAATACTATACTATGTGAGTCTGATGTCTATATAGATTAAAAAGACAATAATGAGATATAGGGATATATGTATATGTATAGCTGATTCACTTTGTTATAAAGCAGAAACTAACACACCATTGTGAAGTGATTATACTCCAATAAAGATGTTTAAAAAAAAAGAAAATAATGTTGGTTTGGTGAACAAACGGTCTCAAGTTTGGCAGATCAGTGTTTGAGAATGGGATCTTCTGTTTACTGGCTGAGTGATCATTCATAAGTTACTTAACTTAAATGTCTTTCCTTACCTGTAATATGGCTATAAAAATAGTAACTACCTCATGAGTGCTTGGCACTAAGAAATATTTGCTGAATGAATGATGGGTTTAGAAAATTTAATGATGAATGCATTTATTGCACTAATCCCAGCACACAATGATTAAATAGTCGTGAATGTGTAGGTGATGATAGTGGTTGTAAAACTGTCCCTATTTGGAGATAATATGATCATCTATGTAGAAAACCCTATGGAATTTGTAAAAACCCTGTAATAACTAATAAGTGAGTATAACAAGGTTGCAACATACAAGATCAATATACAAAAGTCAGTTGTATTTTATATATTAACAACAAACAATTAAAATTGAAATTAAGATAATAATGCCATTTCTAATAATATCAAAATATGAAATGCTTAGGGATAAATTTGACAAAAGATGTGCTAGATCTGTATTCTGAAACTATACAGCATAGCTTAGAGAAATAAAAGAAAACATAAATTAATAGAGAGATATACCATTTTCATGGATCAGTAGACTCAAAGTTAAGATGTCAGTTCTTTCCAAAATGATTTATAGAGTCATTATAATCCCAGTAAAAATCCGAATAGGTTTTTCTAAATTTCATATGGATTCTAAAGCTGATTCTATACTTCATATGGAAACACAAAGGATTTGGAATAACCCAAACAACTTTGAAAAAGAAGAGCAAAATTGCCAGACTTACACTTCCTGACTTCAAGACTAATTATGAAGCATTATTAAGAAAGTGTGATATTGATATAAAAATAGACAAATAGATCAATGAAACAGAATGGAGAGTCCAAATGTAGACCCATACTTATATGGTCAATTGAATTTCAACAAAGATGCAAAGGCAATTCAGTGGAGAAAAGATAGTTTTTTTCAACAAATGGGGTTGGCACAATGAACATCTACATATGAAAAAATGAGCTTAGGTCCATAGCTTGTACCATATACAAACATTAACTCAAAATTCATCATAGGTATAAATGTAAAACCTAAGACTTTAAACTTCTGGAAGAAAACACAGGAGGAAAATCTTTGTGACCTTGGATAGGCAAAGATTTCTTAGATACTTAGATAATATCTAAAAACTGAAAGCAACCTAAATGTCCAACAAGTCAATGGTTAAAAAAATTGTGCTATATGCATGCAATGGAATACTACTCAGAAATTAGAAAGTCTGTTGTATTTTTAAATGTACAACAACATGGATGAATCTCAAAAATAATTATCTGGGTGAAAGAAGCCAGACAAAAAGAGCACATACTGTATCATTCTGTTTCTGTAAAATTCTAGAAAATGCTAATTAGTCTGTAGTGACAAAGCTAATCTGGTTGTCTGTGGGTAGGGAAAATTTGAGAGCATTTTAATTAGATTAAAAATGGGAAGGTGAATACTTTCAGAGGTCATGGTCACATTTTTTATCTTGGTGGTGATGGTTTCATGGGTGTCAAAACTTACAAACTGTTTATTTTTAAATTGTTTTAGAGAAATTGTAGAGGATTTTATTTTTTTTTAATTTATTTTATTTATTTATTTTGGCTGCACCGGGTCTTAGTTGTGGCATGCTGTATCTTCATTGCGGCACATAGGATCTTTTAGCTGCAGCATGCTAACTCTTTGTTGAGGCATGCATGCAGGTCTAGTTCCCTGACCAGGGGCTGAACCTGGCCCCCTGCATTGGGAGCGTGGAGTCTTACCCACTGGACCACCAGGGAAGTCACACCTATTGTTTACCTTAAATGTGTATAGTTTATTGTATGTCAATTATTCCTCAACTGAAAAAAAAAGTAATAAAGAATGTATGGTAGTTGTTACAAAGCTATGGGCTTATGATATGATTTTGGCAGTCTTTGGGCAACCTCAGAAGTGAGTTTTTGCTTGATAGAAAAGCTCATGTGGATTTACATTTTTAATTGTGACCACGTGGATCATAATTAGCTGTGAAGTACTGAAGAAAGTGAGAAAATGCTGTCACTGGGCATTGGTTGTTTAATATAGTTAATATGGAGCCTTGGATAAATCTTATAATAATTGTCAACACATTTCATAGTCCTTCTTTTCATTTTGTCCTCAAATTTTTGGATCATGAGAGCAAAGCCTGAACACTTATGTTCCAAGATACTCATTTGCACTTCTACCTAATGAGTAAATATAGCCATAGACATATTTTATCATAATGAGAGAGAATTTTAATTTCTAGAGGACATATCTGATGTTTCATTAAAAAATAGAGTAAAATTCCATCCATATATTTTAATTTGCATTAGTGGATGCCTTTTATCTAAGGACTTCTCAAAATCATTTAATGTCCAAAGCCTGTACCGTCCAAAGCCCGTCCCAGTTTGACAGGTCCAAGAAAAGGGATTTAAGTGACTTCCAGGGATCCCAGAGCAATTCTGTGACTACAAATCTGTGTGTGTGTGTGCGCGTGCACACAAGTGCGTATGTGCATGGTAGGTGATCAGGCAAGGTACAGACAAAGCTGACCTAACTTCTTTGATTTTGTTCCTTCTTAAGTTGTCTTTTTAATGGAGTGACTTTGCTGTTCCCCAAACAGGCCAGATATTTTCATGAAAAGGTATCATGGGCAAGTCACAAAGATCAAGCAACAATATGCCGCATGACCAGAGGAGAAAACAAATATCTAACAGGACTTTCCATCGCAAACTTCTCTCCTCTCAAGATTGTTCCTTGCTTTGGGGGGTGGTTACTATTTACAAGGCTTTGGGTATTGCTTTTGATTCATATTGATTTAACATATACTCAGCATCTACTGTGTTGCAAGCATTTTGCCAAACTCTCGGCATACATTTAATTACATGATTGCCACCACAGCACTGAGATATGGGTGATAGAACTAGGCTTGCTTGGTTCAAACACCTTGTACAGGGTCAAAGAGGTAGTAAGTCATGGAGTCTGGGTTGAAACTGGAGCATTCGAGGCAGACAGATCTGGATTCTTCTGCAACTAGCTGTGTGACCTTGGACAAATTATGTACTCACATTTGAGACTTGATGCACTCATTATAAGAGAGAATTATAAAGCTTACAGAGTTCTTTGGTGGATAACTTTAGAACTGAAACCTCATTATCAGTTGGGCGATCTCCCTTTGAATCATATAGCTGTTCGGAATTACAGGCAACCTTCACTTTTCTGGCCTGTTTCTGGAAAGATGCCCTCCTCCCTCCCAGGTGCTATACTTGGCAGTTTGCTTATGCAAGATCTACAGGCCAAATTATGTGCCTAATCCAACAGGAGTACAGCGGATGTAAGATTCAGGTCAGAACTGGATAAGTGTTTCCTGACTCCTTCCATGGATCTTTTTTAGGGTATAAAGGTTTACATGAATTACACGCCTTCCAGGTGTATCCTGACTACTTTTAGAGATTTTATAAGCTGAATCCCAGAGTTTTCCCATCACAGTGGAAAGTACTTAAGAGTTCCTGTAGTAAGTTTCTATAGCCTTGGTGGTTCGGGTGAGGGCTGTAAAGATATTCAAGAGCACAGTATTTTCTCTTTGGCTTTTCTGTCAGGTGTTTGATTTCCTGGTTGGTGCTTGTTTCAACCATGAAATGGGAAAGGTGGGAGGGAGCAGACTGGGCAGTTTTCTGCTCCTAATTTAAAATGATTGTCCCTGAGTATCCCTCAAAGTGGCTTAGAGTTTATTTAGTGCCCTCTGTCGAGTTCTTGAGGGGGCTAGAGCTCATTCAGAAAGCATGTTGGTATGGCTTACGGCTTCTTCTCTGAGTCTTTTGGAATAACTGTGACATTAGATTTGTAGAGAAATAGTATCAAGGAGGTTTGTACTTTTGCATGCAAAATAGTTTCTATCCTAACAGGCAAAAGAACATTTTAAAGGTCTTTTTCATTGTTGTGAATGAACAGACAAAATAATGTATCCCAGGAAAGCTCTCTGTTGTATAGGAAATCAATTCCATATCAGGTCAAATGGAAATTTTTGATGTGATAGTGCATTATGGAAAGTGTTTTGACCTCTGGCCCACTCTCTTCCCATTGCTCCCAACTGTCTCGTGGGTTTGTGTGTGTGTGTGTGTGTGTGTGTGTGTATAGATACGTCTATCCCCGAAATTCAAATAAAGTATTTGTGAATATAATTATACTTCTCAAATGGTAGAAGAACTGGCTAGTACAGTTTTGCAGAAAATAGTGTTCTGATGTAAAGGGAGACATCTTCATTTAATTTTGTGTGATGGATTTTTTTTTTTTTTTTTCATATGCCAAGATCACTTAGCACAGCCGTCCTCAGTTTGGGGTGATTGACTTAATGTCTTCCTGTTTTGCTATAGCAGTTACACTTTCCCTGCTTTCTCTTAGGAGTCATCTCTACTGCAGACATTCTTGATCGAGAGACGACAGGGTCATACTGGCTGACTGTGTACGCCACAGATCGGGGCGTTGTTCCACTCTATTCCACGATTGAGGTCTACATTGAAATTGAAGATGTGAATGACAATGCCCCACTGACCTCTGAACCTATTTATTATCCTGTTGTCATGGAAAACTCTCCGAAGGATGTATCTGTCATTCAGATCCAGGCTGAGGACCCTGACTCTAGTTCCAGTGAAAAACTGACATACAGGATTACAAGTGGGAATCCTCAGAACTTTTTTGCCATCAACATCAAAACAGGTAAGGGAATGCTTGTATGACTGTTTTTAGTTGTTCGTCCACCTTTTAAATTCATGAGTCTGACACTTGCTATACCCTCTTATTTATTTTATTGTGTGGAGAACAGCATCCTCCTTTCTGGGAATTGCTTGAAAAGGTGAGCGTTTTACCTGTCTGGTTTGGTATGTTTTAATTTCAAGTGACATTGAGGTGAAGTGATCTAATAGAAATCGGAGGCTTTCACAGGAAGCCTTAGATTTGCTTTACTCATAATTGTAAAATGTGGTTCTTAAGCCATTCAGAGAGCCAGCTGCCCCCTTTCTCTATCTTGGGAGAGAATAACCTGGGCCATGCTGAGTTCTATGGGTAGCTGGCTTTGTCACACTTCTCTTTCTAGAAACTTCTCCCTTGCTTGGCCTTAGTCCATCATGCCATAAATAATCTCCTTAAAGCCTTAACTTTAAGCCCCGGATGTTTTGTGATTTCTGTACTACCCATCGATGAAATGTCAATGTTTACTAGAACTTCCAGTATCTAAATCTTTACATAAAACATACACATTTTAATTTTCTTGGTTTTTGCTCAAAAAGTTTCTAGAGAGTGCGCCGAAAACTTAACTTGTTGACTAAGGACCAGAAAGGACAGGTGTGGAGTTTGGTTGAATGCATTCTGAGACAAGTACATACACTGGAAAAAGGTGCTTTGCAGAGTAAATCTCAGAAGTTTGTTGCTTTCTTGTGATTTGCCTCTTTTAGATCTGAACAAGCAGGTAAAACACTCGGTGAGAGTTGTGATGGATAGAGTTTTAATTAAATGAAATTTAGAAGAATTAGAAGATACTATAGCTATCTCACTCTGGGTGAGTTGATATTGGTCAAAAGTTAGGCTAGGGCTTCCCTGGTGGCGCAGTGGTTGGGAGTCTGCCTGCCGATGCAGGGGACGCTGGTTCGTGCCCCGGTCCGGGAAGATCCCGCGTGCCGCGGAGCGGCTGGGCCCATGAGCCATGGCCGCTGAGCCTGCGCGTCTGGAGCCTGTGCTCAGCATCGGGAGAGGCCACAACAGTGAGAGGCCCTAGGCTAGGTGATTGATGTTTGTCGGTTGGGACATGCCCCATTTTCCTAACAAAGTACTGATCGAGTTGATAGTTCTTTCTCCTGCTCATGTTTGTTCAAGTAGACACATATAACTGATGCCACGCGTCTTATAAATGCCAGGTTCCCATTAACATAATTTAAAGAGAATGCCAAGGGTTTTTTTGAAACCATTGATTTTTTTCTAATTATGAGTGGGTCAGTCATTTTGTTAAGCAGAGTTTAGCATTTGAATAGCGTTGAATCAGGATCTGACTTTAATTTCATTAGAAGACAGAGATTGGTCATTAGCTATCAGTGTCTGATTCAGGTGTCCTTGAACTTGAAGGAGAAGACTCAGAACTGGAGCCACGCCCATCCTTTCAGCACCCCCTTAAGTACGGGGAGCCTCCCATGCACGTGAGGACCCCCACCTTCCTGATTCACTTTCTCACTGTAGCCAAGAGCTCTGTGTAATATGGTGACAGAGAAATGAATTCAGATACCTGAGAAGGTCAAGAAGGAAAAAGAACAAAGACCAAAAAAGTCACAGGAAAGAAGTTGAGGGCATAGACGGCTTCACATTTCACAGCCCTTGTCGAGCCTGAAACACCCCAGTCATATTCCGAATCCTACCTCTTGATTCCATTGGCACTTGAGTCAGTAAGAGTGAGCCCAGCACCCTCTTTTATAAAAGACACTGCACAAGGGCAATGTCAACTGGTCTATTCCTCCACTCATGGCTGAAATTAAAGAAAGAATAAATGTCACAGGGAAGAATTTGGACTGGAAGTGAAGACCATAGACCGTGCAGTATTTGCAGAGAAGAACATGGAGACTCATGTAACTAAAGCTGTCTTTTTTTTTTTTTTTTTTTTTAAAGCTGTCTTTTATCTAGCTTTGAAAAATTTGCCCTTGGATTTTCAGAAATTCCTGTATTATTGAAATTTGGACTGTGTTACATAAGAGCCTTAATCATATTTATAATTTCTCTGTCCTAGCTGTAGATTTTTAAAAAGGATTTGTGCCAGGAATGACGTTTTAGAGCAACTTTCCTAATAGTCTAAAAGGAACATATAGCACACTTTGTAATTCTCAGACACACGATAAGAAAACACTGGATTTTGTTTATGCATTTAGTCATTCACCAAGCACTTATTGTGCCTACTAGTTTCCAAACAGGATCTTATAGAGAGAGTTATAAACTTAAGAGATGGCCCAAGCCTATCAGGGACCCAAGGTACGTGAAATTACTAAACTGACAAATATTTATGATAGAGTGAAAGTAGAGTGAAAGTTTGCAATAATTGATTACGGTAGAGGAGTTTCACTCAATATGGGGTGGGCAAGAGTGGTAGTTAGGGAGTGTTTCATGGAGGAGGGTAGCATTTGGGATTAGAATTCCTGGTTTTCAAACCCTTGCTCTGCACTTCTAACTGGGAAACACCATCAACCACAGCAGGGAAAACATAGACTAACTCAGACACTCTGGGCTCTGTGAGCTTGGGCAGGTTACTGAACCTCTCTGAACTTCGGTTTTCAATGAGAAAGGATAGTTGCAAAGCATAAAGCGGTCCTCATGTAAAATGCTTACCACGGGGGCTTCCCTGGTGGCGCAGTGGTTGAGAGTCCGCCTGCCGATGCAGGGGACATGGGTTCGTGCCCCGTTCCGGGAAGATCCCACATGCCGCGGAGCGGCTAGGCCCGTGAGCCATGGCCGCTGGGCCGGCGCGTCTGGAGCCTGTGCTCCGCAACGGGAGAGGCCACAACAGTGAGAGGCCCGCGTACCGCAAAAAAAAAAAATGCTTACCACGGTCCCTGGCACAGTGAAACTGCAAAGAAAGTTGATACCCCATCCTAATTGCTGTAACTCTGATTACAGGTACATCAGTTAATCTCCTCGGACCTCAGATTCTTATCTAGAAAATGAAAATGACCTTGCTTACTTCATACTAGTTGCTCAAGAAGTCTGAATTCATGATGTGTTTGAAGGCCATTGGTGAACTACAAAGTTCTAAAAGAATCATGTTATTACTATTCTTATTTCTATTGAGATTCGCAGAACCATGAGCCTGGTGTAACCCTGCTGCCTATGGAGCAATTTCCATCCGATTCAACAAGCTCTCCAAAGAGATGGTCTAATTTTTGGCACACTTCCTGTCTCTCTAAAGTCCTTTGTCTGCAATAGTTATGTTAATGTAACATTTTTCAGTAATGAAGGGGGAGGTGTACCTAACTGGTATATTTAGGTAATATTTATGCTTTAGATTTTTTCAACTGGTTGTAGACTCTGGTAAACTGACCTTTCATTCCTTCCTCTGTGGTAGAGCTGAAATTTATAGAGTTCCATTTTCCTTTGGCAATGTGCTACATAATAAATAAAGATTAACATGATTAATGCAAACTCGAATAATATCAATACTTAGGGTCCACAGCTTGCAGCAGATAACAGATGTCCGGGATCCAGAAAGGGAGAGAGATTTCTCTAATGAACACTCTGTTCTCTACCTAAAGAACTGTTTGTTTGTTTTTTTCCTACCAGACCTAAAATCACTTAGAGTCAGTAGTCTGTGGACTTTCTTTAGTAATTCCTGTGGCTTAAGAAGGAAAACAAAAGCTGTAATGCTCTGAGGTCCTTTCTGGCCTGTACAGAGAACCCTTGATTAATTCCAGGCTGAACAGGTGATTTTAATCAAAGGCAGCTTCCTGCATGCGCCTGCCTTAGCTAGTCAGTAACGGGAGTCCTACCCACGTGTTCTGAGCCGGAGACATCCAGCAGGCTGGTGCTCATCTGTCTCTCTGGGTGAGCAGGAACTTAAATGCTTCCTTCCAGCACTTGTAACGAAATCCAAGCTGGCTGCTGAGTGGTCATCCAGGCTGAATTGGGGAACAGGTGTGGGAAGTTCCTCTAGGATTTCAGAATGTTTATTGTAGTCATGTCAGTAGTATAGGAACCATTTGGCACAGTGCCAGCATGCCAGCATTTAGTGGAGCACTCGATAAATATTGTTGTTTTTATTATTATTAATCATCCTGTTTTCCCCACTAGAGTCAAGTCTGTGTGAGTTGCAAGCATACTTCTCCCAAAGCCCACTGCCCTTTTTTTTGAAGTATAGTCGATTTAAAATGTTGTCTTGGGCTTCCCTGGTGGTGCAGTGGTTGAGAGTCCGCCTGCTGATGCGGGAGACGTGGGTTCGTGCCCCGGTCCGGGAAGATCCCACATGCCGCGGAGCGGCTGGGCTCGTGAGCCATGGCTGCTGAGCCTGCGCGTCCGGAGCCTGTGCTACGCAACGGGAGAGGCCATAACAGTGAGAGGCCTGCATACCCGCCCCCACAAAAAAAAAAGTTGTCTTAGTTTCAGGTGTACAGCAAAGTGATTCAGTTATACATACATATATATATATTCTTTTTCAGATTCTTTTCCATCATAAGTTATTACAAGATATTGAATATAGTTCCCTGTGCTATACAGTAGGACCCTGTTGTTTATCTGTTTTATATATGGTAATGTGTATCTGATAATCCCAAACTCCTAATTTATCCCCCCCTTTCACCATCTATGTTTATGCGTCTGTTTCTGTTCTGTAAATAAGTTCATTTGTATCCTTTTTTTGAGGTACGCGGGCCTCTCACTGCTGTGGCCTCTCCCTTTGCGGAGCACAGGCTCCGGACGCACAGGCTCAGCGGCCATGGCTCATGGGCCCAGCCGCTCCGCAGCATGTGGGATCCTCCCGGACCGGGGCACGAACCCGTGTCCCCTGCATCGGCAGGCGGACTCTCAACCACTGCGCCACCAGGGAAGCCCCATTTGTATCATTTTTAAAGATTCCACATATGTGATATCATATGATATTTGTCTTTCTCTGACTTATTTCACTTAGTATGATAATCTCTAGGTATAGCCATGTTGCTGCAAACGAGACATACTTGAAAGGCGGTGATGTCTTTCCTTCCTAATCAGTGTGTAGCACTGAAACCTTCCACGGGGTTTTATAAAGTGTATTGTGCACTACTGTGTGCCACTGCTGTTCTAGACCCCAAGTATTGGTGGGATGGGGGATAGAACAGAAGTATAAGACATTACTGCATTCAGGGAATTTATTCTCATGGGAAAAATAGGACCATCACACACATACTACGCACTTTAGCAAGAATGTAAGGCGGTTTGTAAAAAATGAATGGTCAAACTCTGTGGAATGTAAGCTGTGAACAGGATAACATGTCTGGGTGGGGCAGAGTTCAGTGCCAGCTGGAGTAGGAGAGGATGGTGTGAGGACTTTGCAGACCCCTGAAATGGGCCCCGAAGAATGGGTCAGTCTGCAAAGAGAGAAGCGAGAAAATTACCCAGGGACTATGAACAAGTTAAGCTGACCTTGAAAGCCCATCCGTTGCTACTTGAGCTAGTTGGAGAGGCTTTATATCATTAGAAAAGGAATTTTAAAAGACTCATAAATGTCTGGAGTGTTGGAAGACATTAGAAGTAGCAACTATGCACATCTCTTTTATTCTTGTTTGATGATATTTAGATTTTTTAAAGCCTTGGGTCTTATATCTTCCTTCTGAGAGGCCTAATAAAATAACTTTTTAGAGGGGAAAAAACATACCTAAGATAGATCCCTTTATTCTTTCCCTTGTCTCTGTTAAACATTGATCCAGGATTAGGGTATGCTGTATTGAGAGCCTGTGTCTCTGGAAGTGAGCCTTACTTAATCCAGACCTTTTGATGGTTGACTAGCCAGGGCATGGGCTTTCTAAATTCTTTCCTTCAGTTGGGATGTCTCCCTTTGGTCCATGCACTGGCCGCTGGCATTGCCACCGAAATTTGAGCGGAGGTGAAGCTCGTCTTGCTTTCACTTTGTGTGGGCCTCTTGGGATTAACCTGATGAAAGCATCCTTATGTGTAGGAAGACTTGCTGCCCTCCCTTCTTCTCAGGGGAGCTGACAGAAAGTGAACCTCTTCAAAAGCATGTGTGCTGTAGGAATACCTCAAAGCCTAACCTTAACGATTGATTCCCTTGGGCTTAGACATTTTTCCCTATACAATGAGGGGGGATAACTTATTATAATATTGGATGTCATTAGTTTTTTAACCAACTCTAAATAATAACAGCTTGGGACTTCCCTGGCGGTCCAGCGGTTAAGACTCTGTGCTTTCTGGTTCCACTGCAGGGGGCGTGCATGGGTTTGATCCCTGGTTGGGGAGCTAAGATCCAGCCTGCTGCACTGCGTGGCCAAAAATAAACAAACAAACAAACAAATAAATAAATAATATCAGCTTGCCTTTCAGTGTACGGTATAAGACGAAGCCAGTAAGTGTTACCTGGAGGAGTAACAGAGAGAGAAAAATCTAGACCACATTTCAGCATGATGATGATCGACTGGCAGGCTTGTTAGACTACAGATTCCTAGGGTGGAGCTCAATCATTTGCATTTCTAACAAGTTCCTATGTGATGCTGACATTGCTCCCCTGAAAACTAGGTTAGCAACACTCTAGACTTCAGTATCCAAAGAGAAATGGAAGAGGGAGGTAACACAGTGCTGAGAGATGACCTGAGGACAAGGTAGCCAACTTTGTAATTTATACACTCTTTTATTTTAAATTTTACTGGAGTGTAGTTGATTTACAACGTTGTGTTAGTTTCAGGTGTATACTCTTGACTTACAGTGCTGGGGTTTTGAAATTTGACCATGAATGCAAAGTGCTCTCTGTACCCACCCCCAGAATCAACTTTCATACCCTTGCTTATAGGTTCTGTTTTATGAAGTAGAGAAAAATGGAAATCCTGTCTCTTTAAGGGTCCATAAGCAAAAACATTGTGATACCTAAGACTTGTGGTTAATAAAAATTCTGGGTTAGGGCTTCCCTGGTGGCGCAGTGGTTGAGAGTCCGCCTGCCGATGCAGGGGACACGGGTTCGTGCCCCGGTCCGGGAAGATCCCACATGCCGCGGAGCGGCTGGGCCCGTGAGCCATGGCCGCTGAGCCTGCGCGTCCGGAGCCTGTGCTCCGCAACGGGAGAGGCCACAACAGTGAGAGGCCCGCGTACCGAAAAAAAAAAAAAAAAAAAAAAAAAAAATTCTTGGTTATATTAATGTTTGGATAAACTTCCCTTGTTTCCAAATATATAACATTAAGCAGAAACTGTTGCTAAATGGAATTCAGAAATACTTTAATGAATCAACAAACATTTGATATTAGTTTATCATTATAAAAAGCGATGGCTGGGCTTCCCTGGTGGCGCAGTGGTTGAGAATCCGCCTGCCGATGCAGGAGACACGGGTTCGTGCCCTGGTCCGGGAAGATCCCACATGCCGCGGAGCAACTAAGCCCGTGAGCCATGGCCGCTAGGCCTGCGCGTCCGGAGCCTGTGCTCCGCAACGGGAGAGGCCACAACAGTGAGAGGCCCGCATACCGCAAAAAAAAAAAATAAAATAAAATAAAATAAATAAATAAAAAGCGATGGCTCATAAGAGAGTGGTGCTTAAAAATAATCTGGTATCATAAGTAAGCTAAGCCTTCTGTTGACGCCCAGTTCTGTTTGGGGATAAGCTGCTTAACAAACCACCTTTTCCTGGAAAACAGAAGGAGACCTGGCTTTATGTTATAACATCAGAAATTAAAAAGAAAAAAACACACAAGGTAAAGGACAAGGGGACAAATATTGATGATTTTTCTTTCAAGTGAACATTGCAGAAATCTCTTGTTACAGTCTCTTGTTCCTTGTTCCTTCCTAATGGAAAGCTAAATTCTCCTGGATGGGTAGAAATGACTGCGGGATGATGAGCTGATATTCATAAGTCCAGGCACAAAGAAGATAATGTAGCGAATAAGTACGTATGAAACTGTAAATCACCCTCGCTCCTTCTTTCAGCCATGAAAGGAGGCCTTGTCCTATAGAACATTAAATTGTGTTCATTTAATCCAACGAGTCCAGTAGAACAAATAGGCCTCATGCAGATTTATCACAGGAGGTTATTTAAATTCAGCAGTGACCTTTGCATCCCTGTGAATGTGCTTCACATGAACAAGGACAAAGGGAACTTTTCTGGACTGTCATTGTGTCACTGGGGAGACTGTGCATTTCCCCATTTGATCAACTCATAAGTGTGGACTGGGGGTGGAGGGGTTCTGAGGGTGCAGCGGGGGACATTGCAAAGGAGAGCGTGCTCTCACCTAGAGTGGACTGAGGTTCTGCCTTCCTGTGACTTGATTTTTTTTTTTTTTGAATGCTGCTGCTTGTGAATGTAAGTACCGATTGCAGAGTTTCTCAACTTCAATACTTTCGACATTTTGGATTGGATCAGTCTTTGTTTTGGGAGCTGTGCTAGGCATTATAAGATGTTTAGCAACATTTCTGGGCCTCCGGGAGATGCCAGTAGTGTCCCTTCCCCTAGTTGTGACAGCCAAAATACCTCCAGACATTGTCAAACATCCCCTGGGGTAAAAAATGCCTCTGTTGAAAACTACCGAACTAATGTGGAATATTTTCTAAGACTCTTATTTCACTTGCCCTTAACAAAACACCCTACAAAATGAGTAATTAATTAGGGAGTTGTGGTGGTATTGTTAACATTTTCAGAAAGTGCTTGTGTGCATATATCTATATATAGAAACAGATGCAAATATATATTATTAGCAGTAATAAAATGATATAAAATAAAAAAGGAAGAAATCCAAAGCTGCCTCTCACTTCCCTCTCACTCCAGGTTCTTTGTATTTTAAAGGCTTTATGAATATTTGAAATCAAATCCATTAGCAAAAAAAGAACAAAACAATAACAAAACTTCCAACAGAATGAAAGTGGAGGAAGTTATTGTTTTCTCAACTGAGTGTTTGGACAGAATTCTCATCAATGTCGGTTTTGCACAGCATTCTTCAGAAAACAGCATCAAGGGGTTATTTTGAGGGTCCCAGAGTTTATTCCCTTGAAATACTTAAGTAGCTCCAAATCCTGTTCCTGCTTAATGTCAGCCTCTGACAGATAAATATGAGGATTGTTACTTCCCTGGAATAAAAGGGAGTGAAAAAAAAAAGAATCCTTTAGCCCTCAGTTGGGGAGTCTGCAGTCCTGTATCTAGATTAAGGCTCTCTGAGGTCTTTGGAATCGCTTGTAAGTATGCAGTGTTCATTTACAAGCCTCAGGGAACTGGTAGATTTGTGGGGACTTAGACCAGTGTCTCAGGTCACCGTCCTTGGATACACCTTAGGTTGTGAAGACTTTGCTAACTGGTGCCACCATCAGTAATAGGAAAGAAAACTTTGACCCCCAAATTGAGTCACATTTCGATGGACAGCTCTGCTAATTAGGCAACAGCATTCATGAGAAACAGATTCGGATCTTTGAGTTAATATGACTGTTACTTGGAAAAAAAGAGTTTCAGGTCTTGACCTTTATAAAATTGAATTCCAGGCAGGTATGAGGAACTTGGGTAAAAGGGAGGGAAGACTGAACAGACACGAGCTGGAGCGAAGAGATGCCTGGCTGGGAACCAACCCTGGGCATGCAGGTGGCTCAGAGGCGCCTCCCCAAGGCGATGGATGCTGCTCATTCTGTGTGGCTGGTGGTATTGCTTGGGCCTCCAGGCTCCTCCGTGTCCTCTAGCCCACTGAGGAGGGGTGGGAGGGAGGGGCGGTGTTCCCAGATTTCCTGTAGATACCCAGCCTGCTCCTGGGGCTCAGCTGCAGGCGTAGCTGCTGCTGGAAATTACTGAGAATTATTTGGGAGGGTGATAGAGTCATGTAAATAAAGCAGATGATGGAGTTATATGTATATATGAAAAAAAGAGATTGATTAATGTTGTAAATTTCCCTTTTATTTCTTTTATGTGGGCATTAATTCCACAGCAGTAATTTACTGCATTGGTTTATTACTTTCTTCTGTTCTGAGAGAAACAGTGAATTTTAATTGAAACCACTGCCTGCCTCTCTCTTCATTCTTCCCCGACATTGTTAGGGGGACTCCTGGATACTCCTTGGTGTGTGCCCCCTCCCTCCCAGGGGTGATGGAAAGGTGGAAAGAGGGACCTTAAGCCAGGGAAGACAGAGTGCAGGTCTGCTCTGTGCCCGAGCCAGACCTGTGTTTTCACATATTATCTACTTTAGCTCTCACCACAGTCCTGGGAAGAAACTGGGCCTCCGGGCACCTTGGTGACCTGCCCAAGGTCACCCAGCTGGTCATACAGAACTAGGGTTGCTCTGATTAATGGTCCCCAATGCTAAAGACATATGCCGTTGAAAGTGAAAACGTGAGCAACTCGATGAATGCATTCATGATCTGAGGACTCTGGTGCTCAGGGAATTCTTTTTGATGATTGTACACACTCTTTGTTTTGCAGGTATTTAGGGGTTGAATTGGGTCCCTCCCAAAAGACATGTTGATGTCCTTATCCCCCTGTACCCATGAATGTGACCCTATTTGGAAATAAGGTCTTTGTAAATATAATCAAGTTAAAATCAGGTCCTATTGCATTAGGGTGGACCCTAATTGAAGGACCGCTGGACACAGAGACACAGACACAGAGGGAAGACGGCCATGGGAAGGTGGAGATAGAGGCAGAGGTTGAAGGTACGCTGCCACGGGCCAAGGATTCCCAGCGTCTACCAGAAGCCAGGAAAGGACTGGCTCCCTTCAGAGGGAGCATGGCCCAGCTGACACCCTGAGTTTCACCCTCTAGCTTCCAGAACTCTATTAGAAGAAGTTTCTGTTGTGTTCAGCCACCAAGTTTGTGGTACTCCTTTATGGCAGGCCCTGGAAACTATGCAAGGGGCAGTCCAAGGGTACAGGTGGGAAGCTTGAGTTCTCCTGAGGGAGTAAAGGTGGTTGGTATAACCAAGGTCTCATAGTGTGTGGTGCTCTTCGTACTACACCAAATGTTAAGAATTTAGCAGGTGTTTTTTTCCAGTTTTTAAAAAATATATAGTTCAGATTTTTTTCCTATTGAAGTATAGTTGATTTACAATGTTGTGTTAGTTTCAGGTGTACAGCAAAGTGATTCAGTTATACATACATATATATATACATATATATATATATATATTTTTTTTTTTTTTTCAGATTCTTTTCCCTTCTCGGTTATTACAAAATACTGAGTAGAGGTCCCTGTGCTCTACAGTAGGTCCTTGTTGTTTATCTATTTTATGTATAGTAGTATGTATCTGTTAATCCCAAACTCCTCATTTATCTCTCCCTCGCCTTTGCCTCTGATAACCGTAAGTTTGTTTTCTATGTCTGTGGGTGTATTTCTGTTTTGTATATAAATTCATTCGTATCATTTTTTTTTAAGATTCCGTATATAAGTGTTACACGGATGGACCTAGAGATTATCATACTAAGGGAAGTAAGCCAGACAGAGAAAGACAAATATCATATGATATCACTTATGATGGAACCTAAGAATTTTAGCAGTTTATGCATTAGTCAATCCAGGCTTTGGTTAGATAGATCGTTTTTGTTTGTTTTGCAGTACTTATGATCTGGTAAAGTTTAATGATTTGGGGAGTTGTAAAAGGGATAGTATATACACTATTGATACTATGTATAAAATAGATAACTAATGAGAGAACCTACTGTATAGCTCAGGGAACTCTACTCAGTGCTCTGTGGTGACCTAAATGGGAAGGAAATCCAAAAAAGAGGGGATATATGTATATGTATAGCTGATTAACTTTCCTGTACAGTAGAAACTAACACAATATTGCAAAGCAACTATACTCCAATGAAAATTTTAAAAATAAATAAATAAAAGGGATAGGGGATTTGCTGAGTGATTTGTGTGGCATTGAGTTGCTATAATCATTTCAGGACTCCTGAAGGATCATCTGTGGTCCTGAAGGATCATCCGTGGGTGGTGCTTTCATGCCCCACAGGGCCAATTGTGGGAGTATTTTTATGTAACTCACAAGGCCATGTGGAAGTTACTATTGAGTGTCATTGGTGTGCTTCATAAATCAGAATCTCATCCGAGTCTCATTTATTTTGTCACTTTTCAATCATTTAAAGTGGATTCTCTGGAAGCACTTTTCTTTCAAAGCACGGGAAGTTTCTACCTGAAAAGTAAATACAGGATGAGGTGTAGTTTCACCATTGACCTTGAGAACCCAAAGTCCAGTTTTAGTATTGTTGCTACTTTATAGTCTGGCCTTGGCATTTGCTGTCATTTTTAAATGACTTTGTTCTTAGTTTCTCGACATTCTTATAAAAATGAACAAGTGTTTTAAAAATCCATAAATTTTATTCATGTTGAGGTAGATTATTCTAGGAAAGCATATGGAAATCTAACAATAAAATTACAAAACCAGCCTGTGGTGAGTTACTGATAGTAGTCTCGTGACTTAATAGCACAAGGACAAATGTCTGTTTAGCACTTTGCCATTCATTATCATAGCGCAAGGACAAATGTCTGTTTAGCTCTTTGCCATTCATTATCATGGTCGGGCTTCATAATAACACTGGGAGGAAAGAAGCCACAAGGAGTAGTGTCCAAGAGATTGGACACTGAAATCAGATGTCTTTGCATTTGAATCCCAGCTCTACCACTTCTTTGCTGTGTGATGTTGGGCACATAACTTAACCTCTCTGAGCTTCAGTTTACTCCACTGTGAAAATGGGGATAAGTTCATTAACTAATGAATTGGCTCGCCACCAAGATTAGATGAGTTAATATATGTAAAGTACTTTAATAAGCATTTAACATGTGGTAAATTCTCAGTAAATGTAAAGTGCTATTGTCTTCATATGTATGGAGTTTATTTTAGCTAATTTGGCATCCATATTGTATGATTAAATCTTTGAGTCTTTTCAGTGACAGTGACATTGAAGGGAAGAAAAGAAGGGGACTGATAGGAGAGACAGAATAGAAATACAGTTAACTGGAACTTGGTAACTCTGAGAAGGGGTGAACACAAGAGGTGAAGACAGTCTTCGGAGTGTAGTGCAAAGGAGCCTCAGGCTTGAAATCTCACAGGAAGATACCTTGTTATAAATAACATTAGAGATATCTGTGTAGCCCGCAACATCATCCCTTTTCTCTGAGTATTGACCCCCAATCCTTCCTTCCTTGACACTGGGACCAAGATTCTCTCTCCCAGGAATTTATTGCTGGGATTCAAAGATAATCTCTAGTGGGGGTAGAAATGAAGAGTTGTAAACCTGACAACTGTGGTTGAATGTTTGTGTCTCCCTAAAATTCATATGTTGAAACAATCACTGTTGTGATAGTATTTGAAGGTGGGGCCTTTGGGTAGTAATTACATCATGATGGTGGAGCCCTTATGAGTAGGATTAGTGTCTTAAAAGAGAAACGTTAGGGAGATCCCTCTCCACTTCTGCCATGTGAGGATGCATCTAGAAGATGCAGGAAGTGGGACTTCACAAGACACTGAATCTACCTCATCTTGATCTTGGACTTCCATCATCCAAAATTGGGAGGAATAAATCTCTGTTGTTTATAAAACAGTGAGCTGATGATATTTTGTTAGAGCCATCCAAACGGACTAAGACAGGGGCTGTGGGCATGAAGCAGCTGAGGGAGAGACAGACAGGCTCTGATAGGCTTGACCCTGAAGGCTTTCCAATGGCTGGTCCAGAAATAATTATAACATTTATTATTGCCAGGAAAATGTCCCGTATAAGCCCTTAATATTATTTACTTAATCTATTCATTTTAAAGCTGTGTGACAGCAGCAATGAATGACTGATCCATAAGAGGTTAAGAAACTTGTTTATCACCATAAGGTTAGTATGTGAACGAGATGGGGCGCCAATCCAGGAAGAATCCATGCTTCTCATGGGTGTACTTGGTGAATTTCACAGGGTGAAACTCTGAGAAAACAGGTGGTTATCATGCACATATTGTTCAAAAGATTAAGGATAAATTGGGTTGTCTAAAACAGGATAATTTGCTTTTAACAGAATTGTTGGCAAGTTTTCCTATGGAACACTACACATAACATTTAAACTAGCAAATATCCATCTAAGAACTATTAATAAAGAGAGACAGAGCTTAATCCAAGCACATGCTGGACACCACAGATATTTCAGGTCACGACCCACAGAATTTCACAAATAAAAGATGAAAAGTGATGGTCAACATTCAAGCTAATGTAGATGAAAACTCCCAGCAATAATGAGACTTATAAAGACAAACGCCTTTCACTGATTTCTCCCCTAAGTACTAAATCTAAAGCCTTCTTTTAGGCTTTAACCTTTGTGCACAACTGACATTAGAGAACATTTCTTTATTCTTGAGCCTCTCTCCTGACTTGGTTTCCACAGCAACAGTCTTTTATGGTCCTTTCATTTACAAAAGAGACACCTATATCAAACTTTAATGGAAAAAAGTACGTATTATTACTGCAGGGTACATTAGAGAATCTAAGGGCAAAGAGTACAGCTGAGTGGATCAGGTTGTCTGTCCATCAGGAAAATGGGGATACTAACTCAGTTGTTGCTAAGATTTAACAGATCACTGTATTTTATAAAGCACTTAGCTAAGCCTTGTACATATGAAGCGCTCAACAAATGTTAGCTATCATAGTTATTATTAAATGCATTCAACATTCTTGACTCATCAAAATGTGCTTTATAAAGAATATTTTCTCGAAAATTGACGAAGAAGCAGTCTGATTAAATGCCTTGAAGATATCAGATATATACTAAATGTTCATTTTTTTACGAGTGCTTACTGTACACCAGTATACTGTGCTAGGCATAGAGGGTCCAAGGATGATAAAACAAGAACCCTACTCTTTAAGATCTCATAGTGCAGAATTATTTCACCATCAGCTGTCATTCATTGCTGCTGTCACACAGCTTTAAAATGAATAGATTAAGTAAATAATATTAAGGGCTTATATGGGACATTTTTCTGGCAATAATAAATGTTATAATATTTATAGGCTATTTTCGGAAGGAAAACATCTGAGATCATGAGTGAGGAGATGTAAAATAAACCCATCACTTTAGAAACTTACTATTACAGGTAGAAAGTGCTGAGCCTTTGCCAGTGCACCGTTTTAAAATATGTTGCCATTACAGATACTTCAGTTAAGGAAGACAAATCCAATTTTACCTCCTAGCACTTAAGTTAATTTCTCTTCTCTGTAAAATTTCCTATTTTATAAAGACATACTTTATCTTGACTATGTACATACTAAATTGTTCATTTTTTTACTTAGTTAAATTGTTTTCTGTCACAGTGAGAAATGCTTTTCTCTAAAGAAATGATGTTCATGCACGGGAAATAGGGTTATTTATTAAAATGGTTTATTATGAAACTAGATTTAGACATATTTCTATAATTTTGTATTTAAGTGGTTTTAGTGTCCAATGAAATGATTTTCAATGTAAAGTGGGCTTTGATAATCAGTCTCCGAAGTCTCACTTTTATAGTTAATCAAATATACCTGGTGGATTTATATTTACATGCATATGTTTAGAAATACCAGAGATGGTTTTGATAGATCTCTATCAGTGCTTTGCTGGGTTATCATAATTAGTATTTGGCTTAAGTTATTTTGTGTTTTCATTCCTCTCTGATTTAATACGCCTTTGTGGATTTGGGACTCTGTACATAGGTGTGGGAGGAACACAAAAAAATAGGAAACTTCTCAGCCCTAAAAGAAAAAACAGGCTGTTTTTACAAGACAAAAAACCACTTTATAACAAAGGGAAAACCCGTGTTTGAGGCTGAACTTGGAGCTTGTTATTGAAGTTACATGTTGGAATTATAGTCATATCTAGTACCTCCCAAGATAGAGGAATTACACGTAAGTGGTTTTCCCACGTAACTGAAGTTTAACCCTTTAACTTATCTACAAAACAGAAATAGACTTACAGACATAGAAAACAAACTTATGGTTACATAGCGATGGGGCGGGGCGGGGAGATAAATTACAAGTTTGGGATTAACATATACACACTACTATATATAAAATAGGTAAACAACAAGGACCTACTGGGCACAGGAAACTATACTCAATTTCTTGTAATAACCTATAATGGAAAAGAATCTCAAGAAGAATATATATATATATATAAAACTGAATCACTTTGCTGTACACCTGAAACTAACACATTATAAATTAACTATACTTCAATTAAAAAAAAACACCTTTAAGTGCCAAAACTACAGTAAAACACCTGTGTTTCTGGATCACTTTCTAAAGTGTATTAAATGTGTCTTTCAACTCAGCAAGCATAGTATGCTGAACATGATGATACCAGCAGTTCTGGTTTCATGGGCCTACAACCCGGACAGTTACCTAGGGCCCATGTTCAGAAGGGCCACTTGTATGGTTTAATGCTCTGCTGGCACTATCTGGAAATGCTTAATAATTTTTGAACACAAGGCTTGGTGCTTTCATTTTGCACTGGGCCCTGCGAATTACGTAGTCTGTCATGGATACAGGATTTCCTCTGGAATCTTAATGGTTGTCTGGGGCCATCAAATGTACTACTGTTTGGGTTTCCTCACTTAAGCTCAGCTTGACAGCACTGGCTTCTGTTATCAGCATGCCTCTCTCTCCCAGGGCTCTGTCTTCTAATTTGATGCTTCTCAACTGCTGAGACATCATATAAATAAGGGATTCGAATAGTAAGTAGGTTGAGAATCACCAGGCTCTGAAGGGTGACCTTGAAGACCCCTCCCACAGAGTAAAAGTGCACAGCATCAGTAACCAGGCTTTGTGGCATTAATTTCAGTGATCACAGGGCCGTTTGTGCTCCTCTCCTGGACTGACTGCTTTGGTGAAGAGGCTGCCTCTGTAGAAACGCCATGTGGGACGGTACAATTCTGGTCCATTTCCAGTAAAAGAAAATTGTTGGAAACAAATTATTTTCAAAATTAATCATAGATGGTAAGATGGTGAGGGAGGTTTCTTTTCATGAAACTCCTGTCACATAAACCTTATGAGCTTTGAAGCTTTCCCTGTTGACTGAGGGAGAACGTTTTTATTCCAGTAATTTCTGTCCCTTCAAACTGTTCATGTACCTTCAAAGCATTGTTCTTGCTTGATGTCCTCTTGTCCTAAAGGAAACCATGCTATACTTTTTTTTTTTTTTTTTTTTTTAATATAAGTACCTTTGTATATCACAGCATTCTGGATGATTTTCTTTTTTTCTTTTCTTTCTTTCTTTTTTTTTTTTTCGGACATAGTTATTAGGCTTTCCCTACAATTATGCAACTTCATTTTTCATTGTCTACTTAGAGTCCTATTAGCTAATCTCTGAGGTGATTTCTAGTTTTCTTCTGGTACGGTTTTCTGGTTTCCAGCATCCAAGCTATCTGTGGCAAAAGCAAGTAAAGCCAAGTAAATGTTCTGTTATTTTTTTTAGGCTGTTCATAGTATAAGAAATGTGCTGGCATTTGTATTATAAGAAAACAAGAGTCTTCAGAGTGGAAAGGGGTGTTTCTTACTTATCATTTGTTTACTTGTTCATTTATTCAACATTCAGTGTTGTTTACTGAGCCCTTAACTGTGTGCCAGACACTGTAGTAGGCACCAGGGTACAGTGGGAAATAGGGGGTTGTTTTTAGTTCCAATAACAGTGCTTTACACACAGCAGATGCTCTAAGGAAACATGGAAGGAAGGGAGGGAGGGAGGGGGGAAGGAAATACATGCTTCGGATAATATATATCATTTATTAACATTGCTCAGGGATTTCTGAACTCCTTTTGTAGCAAAAAGCACTTACACCTTTCTGAAGTCCAACCATGGTTGAAATTCTCCTGACTAATTGCTTTTGTTTAAACTTCCATTTGACATTTGAACTATTTTCAAAATGTCATCTCTGGATTCAGTTGCCTCTGAGGAATTGAAAGAAAGTTTATATTGACACAGTCTACAAGTCATCAGAGTGTGTACAGTCCTGGAAATTTCATAAGTGTTCACAAAAGAAAATTAAGTGGTCCTTAGTCATTTTTTAAATCAGTTAATCCTAGGTTATCAGAGTGCTTTGGGAATTGCAGCATCAATTTTGTGCCAGGTCTTAACATTAACTGAAATGGTTAAAGGTGTGGGCATGGTTAAAACAATGTCACGGTGACCATCTACCTCTGTGATGCTGTCCTTCTAATATGTTGGATTTTAATGTGATTTGACATGTGGAGCGGGGAAAGCAGGTAATTATTTGGGAAATGCCTTCTACTTTCATAAACAGGAGGAAAATGGGAGTTGGTCTTTGCTAATAGATATATTAATAATTGCAATCATAATTATAATTTATATGATGCTTCACAGTATTAAAACTCTCACATATTTTATCTATGATAGGTTTAGAATAACCTTTTACAAGATGAAAGTCTACCTAGGCCACCTAGGTAGAAAAGTTCTCTAGAATTAGAATTTTATACCTGAGAATCCAAAGCAGCAGACAAATCCCGGTTACTAAGCAATCTTATTTAGATCCTTTATATTTGAGGAAGGCCAACCATTGTACTGAGAGTTAAAATAAAGAAAGTGGTTGTGATAAAAATATGGCCAGATATCTATAAACCTCATTAGAAACAAAATATTGGAAGCAGCATGTTGTATACCTGTGGGTTTGGTCTGTATCATAAATTCATCATAACTAAACTCAGTATTTTCTTTTTTTCTTTCTTTTTTTTTTTTTTTTTTGGTGGTATGCGGGCCTCTCACTGTTGTGGCCTCTCCCATTGCGGAGCGCACGCTCTGGACGCACAGGCTCAGCGGTCATGGTTCACGGGCCCAGCCGCTCCGCGGCATGTGGGATCCTCCCGGACCGGGGCACGAACCTGTGTTCCCTGCATTGGCAGGCGGATTCTCAACCATTGCACCACCAGGGAAGCCCTGAACGCAGTATTTTCTGGCCTTCCATGAGTTGATGATATTGTTGTGCCTTGACTTATATAATAATTATGAATTAATTAATTCAGCAAACACATATGGAAAACCTTCTCTGTGTCAGGTGCTGTGCTAGGCCCTGGGAGTGCGAAAGGAATAACTCATCATCCCTTAAGATAGGCAGAGTCGGGCTTCCCTGGTGGTGCAGTGGTTGAGAGTCCGCCTGCCGATGCAGGGGACATGGGTTCGTTCCCTGGTCCGGGAAGATCCCACATGCCGCGGACCGGCTGGGCCCGTGAGCCATGGCCGCTGAGCCTGCGTGTCCGGAGCCTGTGCTCCGCAACGGGAGAGGCCACAACAGTGAGAGGCCCGCGTACCACCAAAAAAAAAAAAAAAAGATAGGCAGGGTCTTCAAACTTTTCTTACAATTTTTGCAGTACTCCATGTCATTTTTATTGATCCCTACTGAACAAATGGCTCCTTACCCATAAATAGCTTTAATTTCCCCTGCATCCTGGGTTCTTTGTCAAGACAAGAATGACTGTAAACCAATACTTCCATGCACTGGAGGAGCCTGCCTGAACTCTGGTGTCAGGCCTGTTGTGGAAAGAAGAATCTCAGATGGGTCTGTTTGGGGTATACAGTCCTCAGCTAAACATTAAAGTGAATACATTTCTAAAAGGATGTTGGTGAGAAGCTGGTATCCTTTCAAAACTAAATGTAGAGCTGAAACAGAAACAGACTCAGAGAACAGACTTGTGGTTGTCAAGGGGGAGGGGGTGGGGTGTTAGACCTGAACGGTCTCCGAGGGATCCCAGCTTGCCCAAGAACCGCCAAGAGTCGAGAGTCGCTGCAACACGCAAGAGGTTTATTAGGAGCCGGTGCACTGGGGTTCCTTGGTCCTCACGCAGGAGGCCGAAGAGGAACCCCGCCCAAGCGGAATCACATACATTTTATAGCTTTCATTTTTCATTATGCAAAGTGTGGATATATCAAGGGTTTTTTTCTCATTGGTTTGTTTGTTCCGGACCGGAGTGGGGACTTGGCTCTAGTTCCTTGGTTGGTTGGCTGTCGGATGCCTACTTTACATTTACCGGAGTGGGGGGTCTTGGCTCTAGTTCCTTGATTGGTTAGCTGTCGGATGCCTACTTTACATTTTCGTGTTTTTGTGGTGGGGGGTTGAGTCACATGAGTTATGGTTGGCTGGGGCGACCTTTAAACTCTTTGGCTTAATCATTCTTATCCCCCCGCCCTAGTTGTTTGCTCGCGGTTAGGGCATGTCTCAGACATGTCCTGTTTTCCAGGCCTTTGTTGTTTGCTCGGAACGGTTTCTGCCCAGGGGGGTAGGGGTGTAAGTATAGTTAAGGTCCTACAGGGGCAGGGATGGATTGGGAGTTTGGGATTAGCAGATGCAAACTATTATATATAGGATGGATGAACAATGAGGTCCTACTGTATAGCACAGGGAACTATACGAAAAAGAATATATATATATGTATGTATAACTGAATCCCTTTGCTGTACAGCAGAAATTAACACAGCATTGTAAATCAACTATACTTCAGTAAAATTGTTTTAAAAAGGTAAATATAGAGCCACGGATCTGTTTTAACCACAAATCAGACATGCCCTAGTACCAACGGACTGTCATCACCTAACCTGTCTCCTCCAACCCAGGAAGTAAATCACGCTGTGAAACCTGGACCTTTAGCAGAGTCATCACCTTTAGTAGAGATTCCCAGAGTCCTGTCCCCAACCAGGAAAGCTCTCAGAATTGACCAAGACTCCTGGTGCTTTCGATGGGCAGCGCCCTCCTCTGGCGGGCAGGAGGGAGTAGCTGGCCACCTCAGCCCTCAGGGACCTCCTGTTTGAGCGGCAATGGTCGTTCTTGTGGTTGGATCTTATGGCAGTGAAGCCACTAACTCCCTTCCAGCAGGTTTTGAGATGAGGTGAGCCAGACACCATGCCCATGTCATTGAACTGTCAGAGGCATGTGCTGTAACTAACGTTCACTGCACCACAGATGCTCAAAAAGTACAGTCTGTCTTACCAGGTCAAAGCACGAGTTCGTCCCTTGGCCTCTAAGGACGGTTGTGATGGGTTCCCCTCTCTGCCCCTCCACGCCCCACTCCTCACTGCCTGCCTTCTGTCACCTGTGCACTTGGGCACACTCTTGCCCTGGGGCTGTGGCCCCCTCTGGTCCTGCTGCCTGGAATGCTTTTCCCCTTGGTCCCCTGCATGATTGGCTCGCTCGTTCCTTCCTCCAGTGCCACCCTCTAAAGCAGCTTTCCTTGCCCACCCCATCTAGTACTGCAATTCCCAATTCTT
Source organism: Kogia breviceps (assembly GCF_026419965.1). NCBI lineage: Eukaryota > Metazoa > Chordata > Mammalia > Artiodactyla > Physeteridae > Kogia > Kogia breviceps. The sequence goes on along the minus strand of NC_081316.1, from coordinate 49,404,896 downwards.
CCTATGCCCCTCCCTGCCTTATTTCTCTCACAAACACTTACCACTACCTAACAGAGTATATCTGTAACCTGTTTATTTTGCTTCTTCTTTATTTCCCCACTAGAATGGAGGCTCCATGAAGACAGGGCTTTTGTCTGTTTGTTGACCCCTGTATATTCTGTCTTGAACAGTGACTGGCAAGTAGTAGATGTTTAGTAAATTATTTGTTGAATGAATAAATGAATGATTGGATAAATTAGTGAGAGAATACATTTGCCAGAATTCTTACTCTGAGAGGTTACAAATAAGGAGGTCCAAATTTGTACTCACTCTGTCAAGAGGCCATGCATTATAACCTTCCAAACCAAAAGGCTAGGGAGTAGGGACGACATGAACTTGATTTTTAAAATGCGCAGGTGTCAAGGAGAGAAGAGACCTCTACATGAAGGTGTGGAAGCAGAGGCCGTCTGGTACGTCTGTTACTGAGACCAAGCTTGCCCTGCTCGCCGCACGACAGGCCAGTGAATCTGGAGACGAGGTGCTGAGGCAAGGAATACGACTTCATTCGGAAGGCTGGCAGACCAAGAAGATGGCAGACTACTGTCTCTTGAAAAACTATCTTATTGGGGTTTGGATGCCAGTTTCTTTTATAGCACAGAGAGGGAGAGGAGATGAGCAAGTGAAGTAAAGTAAAAAGGCCATAAGATTTGCAATTGTCCCCTGGAATGGCCAGGCTCGGGGAGGGGATGTGTTAATTTCTTCTTTCTTGCAGCCAGTCCACAGGTGGACAGGGCCAGGATGTTTCCCTGAACAAAGGCACTTTGGTTTGACATTCAGGCAGAGGGGCAGGGTTCCCTGAGGCAGGCCATTGTGTATAGACAGCCTCGTTTTAGTGAACAAAAGCAACAGGAAGCAAAGGTTAAAGTAAAAGAAACAGATCCAACATGTAGTCAGATTTGGTTCTTCCCTGTTACACATCCTTTCCCCACTGTCCTGGGTTTGTATGGGAATTTGCCTTGCCAAGCATCTATTTAAAGACAGCGTTTCCCCTGTGCAGTCATGGGTGTTTCATGCTCTAAACCAAAGCCATTTCTGAGCCACCTCTGGACGTGTTGTTGCTTAACAAATAGCCTTCCCATCCTGAGATGACAACTGATAGTAGGATGTGACCGGGCATTTCTAAAGTTAAGCTTTTGATCCTGGAAACATTTACAACTGCACTTAGAGAAATTGTCATTTTTTTCCACTTCTCTGTCTGCGTGCTTGTTAGATTTTCCATACGTTGTTTATAATAACTTTTCCCTGTGGTTGAAGATAACAGATTTTTGCTTTTACTTCAAGAAATGTCGTCTGCCGTAATGTTTTGCAACATGATACTTTCCAAGTTTCAAAGTGAGAGTGTGTTGTCTGATTGTGTTTTTGCATGTGAAACAGTGGAAATGGTGATAATAGCCCCAGACCTGCAGTGTGCAGCTCCTCTGCCCTTCCATTCTTGTCAGTGTGTTTAAGTGAATGTAAAGGACTTTTTTTTTGTCATTGTAATTTAAATTCAGAAGGAGTCTATTTGTATGGTAATTGTAAGCTAAGGAAAACAGTGTTTCATTTCTCTCTGGGATTTGTTTTCTGACATCTTCACATTCTATAGTACTTTAACCTGGCAACAGCGTATTAACAGCAATTCATACCTCGTATTTTAACATGTAGAACAATCCCCAGCAGATTAATACATGATGAGGAGAAAAAAAAACAAGAAGGTATGTTGAGGCCATCATTAATTTTGCTTTCATAAACCATATCTTGGTGCTTTCTGATCTGAACTGAAATTAGAGTCACCCTAGAGTTTTCAACATCCAGAAAAAATATCATTGTCACAGGGAAGCACAAGCAACATTGCCCTTCTTTTAAAGACTGAGATTCCAACACGAGGATACAAATAATATCCTCAGTGTTCTAATTCATTATTTTCCAACAAAGCTTTTTAAGGGGGTAATTTTCTTTTTGTGAGCACAGTCAGGAAGGATCTCTTTAACTAACTGCTCATCCAGTGTGCCCTGAACTGGAGAAAGATGGAGAGTTAAAGAGACTTCTCTCTCAATTCAAGTGATTACAGCATGTTCTTGTCTTAAGTGAGAGAGTTCTGAGGCCAAGGGTTATATCTTCAGTCACATCAAATCACACTTATTTGTTCACAAAACAAGCTCAGTTAGATTAATTTTAGGTGAGGTGATTCAGCTAATACCTTAAGGTTTCTTCAACTCAGGTGTCTTGTGCTCAGATGCCTGCCAGGACAGGTAGGTGGTAACATAAGGGAGTGGTATGAGCCTGGTCAAATAGCTTGCACAGAAAACAGGACACTGGCTACACAGGTCTAGCTGGCAGCTTTACCTTAAACCACTGAAGGTGGCCAAACAGACAATCCTGCCCCCCATCCCTCAACCCCCATCTATTTGGGTGGGCCAAGAAGTTCCTTCTGTTTTTAAGTAAAAATAAAAGACACATTTTTCATTTTCACCAAGAATTTTATTGAACAACGTATTCACCTTTTTGTTCCACTACCTTCTGCCATTTTTCAGGCAACTTCATAATTCCATCTTCCCCAAACTTTTTATCTTTGTGAACAAAGAACTGTTCCAGGTGCCTTTTACAGTCTTCCAGGGAATTGAAATTTTTTCCATTAAGGGAATTTTGTAAAGACCAAAATAAATGGAAATCCAAAGGTGCAATGTCTGGTGAATATGGAGGATGAATCAGAATTTCCCAGCCAAGCTGTAACAGTTTTTGCCTGGTCATTAAAGAAACATGCAGTCTTGTGTTATCCTGATGGAAGATGATGTGTTTTCTGTTGACTAATTCCGGATGCTTTTCGTCGAGTGCTGCTTTCAGTTGGTCTAATTGGGAGCAGTACTTTTTGGAATTAATCATTTGCTTTCCCGGAAGGAGCTCATAATAGAGGACTCCCTTCCAATCCCACCATATACACAACATCACCTTCTTTGGATGAAGACCGGCCTTTGGTGTAGTTGGTGGTGGTTCATTTCTCTTGCCCCACCATCTCTTCTATTCCACATTATTGTACAGTATCCTCTTGTCATTGCCTGTCACAATTTGTTTTAAAAACAGAACATTTTCGGTACGTTTCAATAGAGAATCGCATGCGGAAATACGGTCAAGAAATAGGGTTTTTTTTCACTTAACTTATGTGGCACCCAAACATCAAAGTGATGAACATAACCAAGCTGGTGTAAATGATTTTCAACACTTGATTTGGATATTTGAGTATGTCAGCTATCTCCTGCGTGGTATAACATTGATTGTTCTCAATTAATGTCTCGATTTGATTACCATCAACTTCAACTGGTCTACCCAACTGTGGATCACCATCCAGCGAGAAATCTCCAGCATGAAACATCGCAAATGACTTTTGACAAGTTTGATCAGTCACAGCACCTTCTCCATACACTGCACAAATCTGTTTTTTTTGCATTTCATTTGCGTTCTTACCTTTCTTGAAATAATAAAGTATAATATGCTGAAAATGTTGCTTTTTTTCTTCCATCTTCAGTACTAAAATGGCTACACAAAAATTCACCAATTGTGATAAGTTCTTTTAAAATGCCCGCTGATATGACAGCTGTCACAATACAACTAACAAAATTGTTTCAAATGAAGTTAAAGACAACTTAGAGCTACTAGAGCTATCGTACAGAAAAATACGAACGAACTTTTTGGCCAACCCATAGAAGAGGGTTGCCACTTTTTAATCCCAAAGGATGATTGAGTACAGAATGTTGCATTGAAGTGGCCAGATCTTTCTTCAAGGGATGCTATAAATCACGGTTTTCATGCAAAATCCCTCGATTTTTATATAATGTTAGTTAAATCTAAAAGAAGCAATCGTAGGCACCAACCTAACAACGTGCCTATGGCCTTAACTTTTGCAGGTCCAAGATCAAAATGAGAACAAATAGAGGCCCACATGCCACAAGTATAAATATTTAAAAGTAATAAATCAAGCTAGCAAAACTGTTAATAAAATATGTTCCATCCTCAGACTTTGACAAATATTCAAATCTGAAAGGCCGTATTTAAAACTAGAGTTCTCTGCATCCTACGAGTACCAGACAAAGTGGAGTGGAAAGAAAAGGTCCTGCAAGCCGCTACTCCTACCCAGCTTCTCTTCTTACCCCCGACTCTGTTCCAGGTGCACGTGTGTGGACACCTCAGGCCACGTGGCTAATCTCTGCTCTCTCACGCTCCAACACTTGCCTCCTATAAATAGCTGCCTCTTAACCAACCCTCTGTCCTGGGCAATGCGGAGGCATGGCCTACCCCAGGGAGAATGGATCCAGTGAAGAGACCCACTCAGGCCTGGAAACAGGCTATAGGTGGTCATTGAGGCAGAGAATTCCAGAATCCCTAAAACCAGAGCTTGGTCCAGAATCTAGACTGTACAATGTGTGTGGAGGGTCATGCAGTGACACCATGTGGGCACATCTCCTTGGTCCTCAGACTCTTGGTTTTGTTTGGGGATGCATGGCTGAAGGAGGGCCAGGGGGGTGCCTTCTGCATTATAGGAGCAGGGACTTCAGTGGCTGGAATCTCAGGGCAGTGTTTAGGCCCTTGATTTATAGAATATTTGTTCCCAGTGAGATCTTAGAGATCATCTTATTAGTCCAAGACCTCAGTTTACAAAGGAGGATCCTGGCTAATGAGAGGCAGTGTCCATTCATGTAGAATCAAAGGCTTTTTAGTCAACTGTATCAGACGTATTTGAACCTAATCCTTAGTCCAGTCATTTGCCAGATCAGTGACATGTTACCTAGCTTCCTTGAGCCTTGGTTTCCTCCTCTGGAAAATGGAGATGAAATAAACTTTTTTCTGGCCTATCAAGGGCTTTTCTAACCAGTTATGGTTGAGGCCTTCCATTAATAGTTCATCCTAGCAGAACCTCCTCCCTAGGGAATGTCTATTCCATGGAACTCTCTCTCAACCGCAGATGTTTGCTTTTGGCTCTTCTGGTTAAACACAAGGACAGTCTGAGGCTGCCTTTCTAGTACTTGAATTATCTTTCACTTTTCCATGAGAAAAGAACAGCATAAGGAAATTAGCTTGTTGATGTTGTTTAAACATGAAAAAGTTAATGTCTTTCCTCTGAATCTAATGGTGATAAGTTTTCATTTTTTAGGGCCCTTGTAACCATTTTCAAAGCTATGTGTAATTTCTAAAATTAATTTGTTCAAAGGACTTGGTGCTTAGATTCTTGCCTAAGTTTCCCTGGAAACTTATACCCATGTAGCTTTTATGTATCAGTAAATGATCTTTTCAAAGACAGACTTTTGTTTATGTTTTTGTTTTAGGAAGACAGGAGAGAAAAGAGGGAGAGACAGTTTCCTTACTAAGAGGAAAATATTTTAAACACAGTTTAAATCAAAGTTTTTCCTAAATTAAAAGACTAGTTATTTGGTGTGGAATTTAGAATGTAATACTGAAGTGAGAGAAGCTGGAATTTGCAGGTTTCATTGGCCACCAGCAATGACCATTGAGTGCTGGCATCGGGCTTATATTCTCTTTTATTTAGTATATTAAGTCAGTTGTTTAAAAAAAGAAAGTCTGGCTAATTAGCCTGCCAAGATCATAATACTGTCTGGTTCTAAGGCTATATAAGCCTGAAAACCCCATTATGGAATACTTCTTTTATGTGCAGAATAGTCCCTAATGCCTGAAAATGCCATAATTGCCTCTTCATCTTGGAAAGGCAATAGATATTATTGGATACACACTTCCACACAGACTCATCCACATTTTTCTTATCTTAGGCATTGTCCCCCACTATGAGGACATTTTCCTTTAGGACAAGCGATAACCCATATTTTAGTACAAGCAGATCTAGTTGTATATGAGAATATTTCAAACCAAGAAGCCCATTCAAAATGTTTTCTGCTCCTTTAGTCATAACATAGTTTTATTATGTTGGAGATAAAGGTTGTTATTGTTCACCTGCCATCAGCCTATTATTGAAGTTCCTTTCTCTCCTCATGGTTTCCATGACCCAGTGAGCTGGAACACTGATTAAGTAGTGGATCCCAAATAATAGTAGAAGATATACGAGAATGCTGTGATTTTGGCATTTAGTGAAGGTATAGGTTGATGATGATGATGACTCATACTTTGGTGTATCTGCCAAGCATACTTAATGATCAATATGATCGTTCCCAGTTCATCATTGAAAAAAATGAAATTCAGGAATCGAACTTGCCGGGGTCACTCAACTAATAAGTAGCAGGATAAGGACTCAAGGTCAGAGCCAGTGACTCAAGAGCCTGTGTTTTTGTCCAATACACTGTGGATACAGAGACAGAAATGATAACCAAAATTTTTTAGTATTAGGAGCTGCCTTACACATATGCTCTCACTCCATTTCATTTCAGCAAGCCAGAGAAGGGCATTATGATTAGCTGCATTTTATAGATGAGGACACTGAAGCCCGGAGAGTTTTTATAAATGTGCCCAAATCACACAGATTGTAAATACAAGAGTTGGGATTTACTCCAGGGCCTCTAGAATGCTGGGCCTTTTGACCAGAAAGGGGAGAAACCTTCAAGAGTTAAAAGCCAACTTTTGTTTTAAATCATTTTCTATGGTATTTAGCAGACAACACTAGGGAATTAAGCCATAAAGAGATGCCAAAGTGTATATATTTGAGTTCACCAAACAAAAATTTCCCAGTGGATTCCTTCATCGGGTTGTGTGAGCTATTGTGTGGTGTATCACCACCCAGTTTAAATGAATAGACTACCAGCCAAGCGAGAAGAGCCAGCAGGCTGCAAGCTGTGGTTTTGTAAATGTTCAGTGATTAGAGTGGATAATTATTAATATTATTTTGATTTATTTTGCAGAAGACATAATCCATCTGTATGTATATACATATATATGTATATGTATATATTTATATTTGGCTAAAGATTCAGGAAATTTTTCAGGGAGATTTTCATATGTGTCCTCTTTCTCAAGTTGCTCTCTTGTGACTTCTCTACATTAGGCAGTGATGACCCCTGTGAGAATTGGCGAAATCCACTTCCCTGCTGTCCTGAGTAGCCTCTCTGCAGAGTCCCTGCTAAGATAGAAATTCACAAACAATAGGTGGCCATTGCCAGCAATTTGAACACAGCAGTCTTGGTCCTTGGCAGCGGTAACCAGCAGTTGGCAAGCTATTACCCAAATCCCCTGCCAAGAGAAAGCTAGGACTTTTGAAATTACCTTGTTCCTTCCACCTGGTTGCTACATTTCTCTCTTTTAAAAAAATAGGCTTTGTGTGTGCAAGTATGTTATTTGATAGCCTTCATGCTAAAACTGTCCTTGGCATGAGCGGATTTGGGTCTTTAAAGGTGCTTAGCAAAATGAGTGCCCTTCCATATGGAAATGCAATTCTTTCCTTGGATACAGGATTTGATTTGAGAGTCCTCTGCTTCTTGATATCCTGTGGCACCTTAATTGAAAATTATAAGAAGACAGATTGTGTGTGTGGGTCTGTGCTGTATATCAATGTGTTGAGTGGTAATTCACGCCTGATTTTTTCTTTTAGTCCAAGCATAGAATCAAAGGTGTCCAGAGCTTATGTAACCATTTTACTGAGAAGGAAACTGAGATACACAAAGTTTAATTGATTTGCCAAAAGTCATGAACCTAATTTAATTCATTGGATGTTTGTTGACCCCCTGCTAAATGTGGAAGAGGGTGGCAATAAGAAAATTTAAAATATATTGTTAGGGGTATACCTACATATATGCAGGACATAAGCCACAGTATAAATCTGTGTAATTAAGAAAAAATATTATCATGGGTAATAGCTACTTTAATTGAGAAAAGAAGAGCTCAACATTGTTTAAGAGATTACAGAGGATCCAGACCCTGAACTCGTTCACTCATTTATTAACTCAGCAAAGTTAATGCTTTGCTTACTATTTGCCAGGCACTTCCTAGAGTTTGGAGATGGCCCAGCAAATAAGGTGCATGTGGTTGTTGCTGCCATCATAGAGTTCAAGGTTCATTGGGGCACAGAGATAGATGGGGAGGAGTAGAACAGTGTGATGAGTCTTCTGAAGAGACAGGATGCTGTGGAAATTCAGAGTTGGGGGACACTAAACCCAGATTCCAGGAGTCTGGGGATGGATTGTGTATAAACCCATAGGTGGAGGTGTGATGGAGGGCATTCTGGGAGGGAGCCAGCATAAAGAGGATGAGAACATGAATTGCCTGGGGAAGAGCCCTGTGCTGAGCACTGTGCTAAACACTTTCCATGCAGTATCTTTTCTAATTCTCACAACAATGTTAAGTGGTATGTATATTATTAACTGAGGTCAAGTGACTTGCCCAAAGTCGCATAGCCAGCAGATAGAGAAGTAGGATTCTAACTTAGGTCTGCATCACGGAGAGCTGTACTCTTAAGAAACCACTTATGGAAAAGGATTTTAGTTAACATTTAAAACATGGTTTTAAACATGGCTTGATATGATGATGTGTTGACATACATTGGTCTTTGGGGTATCTTGGACCCTGGATGATCCAGGAGACACTTGCCTTTTGGCGCCAACTGGAGTATACCCTTGGTCTTCTGGCAGCTCATTATGGGTTTCTTTGTGTTCAGCAGGCCCCTTGCTTGCCCCTCTGACCTCCCTCAGCAGCATTCCAGCTAAGCTGCCTCTTTGGCTCTGAGTTTCTACGCACCCTACTTGCTGCTTGTCACTAGCTCCATGAACCAGCACTTGTTTTCTGCTCTTCTCCTGGTACCTGAGCTACCACTTGGATCTGACCCCAGGCCCCTCACTAGCCTCAGTCTTTGAGTGTGGCCCAGCCTCCAGATTCCCAAATTCTATGGCCCAGATGAGTCTGAACCTCAAAGTACATTTTCCTTTCTACCCATCATCCTCTATCTGTATCTTTGATCTGATCCCTCTGGGGCAGGGCTAAGCCCCAGTGGTTTCTATAGACCAATTGGAGGCCAGAAAATATCCTCAACTTCATCAGATGTCTGAGTTCAGCCTGGGGGTCATTCTCTGAAAGAACCTGTAGTGGAAATATATGGCTCAAATTTGCCTTTCTTGGGACTTTCTAAATCTCTCTACTCTAAGAAAACTATTATGTCATTACCAACACGCTCAGCCAACTTTAAAATAGAGGATCTAATTTTCTCTCACCTTTTGCATTTAAAACAGGGAGACCTATTTAGGCTTCCTCCCACCTGACCTGTTTCACTATTGCAACTTGCTTAGGTGATCTTTGTCTTTTTCCCCGTGAGGGAGGGAGTGTGTGTGTGTGTGTGTGTGTGTGTGTGTGTGTGTGTGTGTGTGTGTGTGTGTTTTCTCAGCCATTTTTCCTCAACTTCTCTACTAAAATTTGGAAAAATATCATTTTCACCGACTTTGAAATCCAGCCTTTCATATTTTTTTCATATTTTATAACGAATGCCTGTTATTGTAGAAACAGAAGACAGGCCAGGAATTTTTAGTCTTTTACAGTTCTCTATTACATTAGAACATGCAATGAAATCATTTCTTATTGAAACTGCTACACTTGGTCATGTTATTACAGGAAACACGCTATGGATGTGTTTTGAACGTGAAACATCTTTAGACTAAAATTTTAAATTACTCAGCCAGCTAAGGGTGGTTGATGTTCTGTAATAATTCTCAGGTGTTACTTGTTTCAAATTTCAGAATTTTTAAAAAAAGATTCTATCAAGTAAGGATAGCATGTGACAAATTCAGTGAGGTATAAGATAAGCCTGTCTTTATGTTTCTTAGGGCAAATCATATTTTGTCTTAGCACAGCCTTCTTGCCTTTAGTATGCTCAAAGAAATTAATTTGATTGTTTACGATGTTATTTAATTTTCAATAATTATTCAAGCATATATAACCACAGACATCTACGTAGTAGGCACAGATGGATCAGCAATTGTGCATGTAATTAGAAATAACCCTTGAAATATAAAAGTAGATTTTAATATTCAGCTCCCAAAGAATTGCTAACATTACAAATTGCTTATACCCTGAAGGGGCAGCCAGTGATGTAAAAATTTAAATATAAGAATTCAAATGGGCTTCCCTGGTGGCGCAGTGGTTGGGAGTCCGCCTGCCGATGCAGGGGACGCCGGTTCGTGCCTGGGCCCGTGAGCCATGGCCGCTGAGCTTACGCGTCCGGAACCTGTGCTCCGCAATTGGAGATGCCGCAGCGGTGAGAGGCCCGCGTACCGCAAAAAAAAAAAAAGCAAAGAATTCAAATGAAAACTTCAGCCTTCTCAGCACCAAGTGGTTATTGAATGACAGTAGAAAATCATGGCAAAAATCACTTAAAGGGACACTCTTTCTTTAACATAAAAATATGATGTGTTTGTAACCAATTATCACTTGAATAATTAAATTTGAAATTATTTAGTTTTGAGTGTCTCTTTTTATAGCAAGTCACACACTCAAATGGAAAAAGTCATGTTTAAGAATCATATTAGTGGGCTTCCCTGGTGGCGCAGCGGTTGAGAATCCGCCTGCCGATGCAGGAGACACGGGTTCGTGCCCTGGTCCGGGAAGATCCCACATGCCGCGGAGCAACTAAGCCCGTGAGCCATGGCCACTAGGCCTGCGCGTCCGGAGCCTGTGCTCCGCAATGGGAGAGGCCACAACAGTGAGAGGCCCGCATACCGCAAAAAAAAAAAAAAAAAAAGAATCATATTAGTAAATTCTAGCTCACTTGAAGATTCTAACAGAGAGGAAAACAAAATATTCTGCTTTTAAAATGAAGGACAGCACTCATATTTACTACTGTCAATAAATATAAGGAATGTACTTCATTAACTGTTGAGAGAAGGGGAGAGGCATACTCTTTTTTTTTTTTTTTTTTTTGCGGTACGCGGGCCTCTCACTGTTGTGGCCTCTCCCTTTGCGGAGCACAGGCTCCGGACGCGCAGGCTCAGCGGCCATGGATCACGGGCCCAGCCGCTCCGCGACATGTGGGATCTTCCCAGACCGGAGCACGAACCCATGTCCCCTGCATCGGCAGACGGATTCTCAACCACTGCGCCACCAGGGAAGCCCGGGAGAGGCATACTCTTATGGTGAAATGAATTCTGGTTTTAGATTACTGAGTTCTGGATTCAAGTCCTTGGTCTGCTATTTTTAAGATAAATAACTTGAAGTTTCTTAAAGTCTCAGGACATATTGGTATTTTTGCTATAGAGGCTACTCCTTTCTTCTAACATGGTCTCTAACACCCTTGATAAAGTCTTTTTTTAAAATATAAATTTATTTATTCATTTTTTCGCTGTGTTGGGTCTTTGTTGCTGCATGTGGGCTTTCTCTAGTTGCGGTGAGTGGGGGCTGCTCTTCGTTGTGTTGCACAGATTTCTCACTTCAGTGGTTTCTCTTTGTTGCGAGCACGGGCTCTAGGCACAGGGGCTTCAGTAGATGTGGCACGCGGGCTTAGTAGTTGTGGCTCACGGACTCAAGGGCACAGGCTCAGTAGTTGTGGCACACGGACTTAGCTGTTCCTCGGCATGTGGGATCTTCCTGGACCAGGGATCGAACTTGTGTCCCCTGCATTGGCAGGTGGATTCTTAACCACTGTGCCACCAGGGAAGTCCCGTCCTTGATAAAGTCTTAATAAAAAATTTCCTGAAGAAAGAAAAGAAAAAAGAAATTAGAAATGGGAGGGGGGCATAAAAGAAAATAGAAACAGAAAAAAAAGGAAATCCCCAGTTTTCAAGGAATAATATTACTCCCTTATGGCATTTGATAATATTATGGCTAAAAATAAATAGTCCAGTTGTATTTTTGCAAGTATAAGCATCACCTCTTTATACTTAGGTCAAAGGCTAGATCTTGTCCAAATAACAGATATTTTCCTTTTGAAGTAATAATAATGTTTGTGGAGTTTCTACTTTGTGTCAAGATAATGAGACACAAGTATTGGCTTAAAAGAATTTAGAGTTTAGAGAGGTTGTTTCTTCCAGAAAGAAGGAATTCACACTGGGAATATTCTGACCCTGGAGTTACCAGGCACCTGTTTAGCTTTCAAATGTGGGAAGGCTGATATTATTCATGAAAACCAGAAATTTATGTGTAAAACAGAGAATAAAGGTGGTTTTTCTTGCCACACTAGGAGCAAATCTAAGCCATAGAGAGATACTCATGGGGAAATTGAGGACAGAAGTTCTAGAATTCATTCTTTCTTTTTTTTTTAACATCTTTATTGCAGTATAATTTTTTTACAATGGTGTGTTAGTTTTTGCTTTATAACAAAGTGAATCAGTTATACATATGTTCCCATATGTCTTCCCTCTTGCATCTCCCTCCTTATCCCACCTCTCTAGGTGGTCACAAACCACCTAGCTGATCTCCCTGTACCATGCGGCTGCTTCCCACTAAGCTATCCACCTTAAGTTTGGTAGTGTATATATGTCCATGACACTCTCTCACTTCGTCACAGCTTACCCTTCCCCCTCCCCATATACTCAAGTCCATTCTCTAGTAGGTCTGTGTTTTATTCGCATCCTACCCCTAGTCTCCTAATGACATTTTTTTTTCTTAGATTCCATATATATATGTTGTATATGGTATTTGTTTTTCTCCTTCTGACTTACTTCACTCTGTATGACAGACTCCAGGTCCATCCAACTCACTACAAATAACTCAGTTTCGTTCCTTTTTATGGCTGAGTAATATTCCATTGTATATATGTGCCACATCTTCTTTATCCATTCATCTGTTGATGGACACTTAGGTTGCTTCCATTGTAAATAGCTATTGTAAATAGAGCTGCAATGAACATTTTGGTACATGACTCTTTTTGAATTATGGTATTCTCAGGGTATACGCCCAGTAGTGGGATTCCTGGGTCGTATGGTAGTTCTATTTGTAGTTTTTTAAGGAACCTCCATACTGTTCTCCATAGTGGCTGTATCCATTTACATTCCCACCAGCAGTGCAAGAGTGTTCCCTTTTCTCCACACCCTCTCCAGCATTTATCGTTTCTAGATTTTTTGACGATGGCCATTCTGACCGGTGTGAGATGATATCTCATTGTAGTTTTGATTTGCATTTCTTTAATGATTAATGATGTTCATCATTCTTTCATGTGTTTGTTGGCAATCTGTATACCTTCTTTGGAGAAATGTCTATTTAGGTGTTCTACCCATTTTTGGACTGGGTTGATTGTTTTTTTGTTATTGAGCTGCATGAGTTGCTTATAATTTTTGGATAGTAATCCTTTGTCAGTTGCTTCATTTGCAACTATTTTCTCCATTCTGAGCGTTGTCTTTTGGTCTTGTTTACGGTATCCTTTGCTGTGCAAAACCTTTTAAGTTTCATTAGGTCCCATTTGTTTATTTTTGTTTTTATTTCCATTGCTCTAGGAGGTGGGTCAAAAAGGATCTTGCTGTGATTTATGTCATAGAGTGTTCTGCCTATGTTTTCCTCTAAGAGTTTGATAGTGTCTGGCCTTACATGTAGGTCTTTAACCCATATTGAGTTTATTTTTGTGTATGGTGGTAGGGAGTGTTCTAATTTCATACTTTTAAATGTACCTGTCCAGTTTTCCCAGCACCACTTATTGAAGAGGCGGTCTTTTCTCCACTGTATATTCTTGCCTCCTTTATCAAAGATAAGGTGACCGTATGTGTGTGCGTTTATCTCTGGGCTTTCTATCCTGTTCCATTGATCTCTGTTTCTGTTTTTGTGCCAGTACCATACTGTCTTGATTACTGTAGCTTTGTAGTATAGTCTGAAGTCAGGGAGCCTGATTCTGCCAGCTCCCTTTTTCTTTCTCAAGATTGCTTTGGCTATTCGAGGTCTTTTGTGGTTCCATACAAATTGTGAAATTATTTGTCCTAGTTCTGTAAAAAATGCCAGTGGTAGTTTGATAGGGATTACACTGAATCTGTAGATTGCTTTGGATAGTAGAGTCATTTTCAAAATGTTGATTCTTCCAATCCAATAACATGGTGTATCTCTCCATCTATTTGTATCATCTTTTATTTCTTTCATCAGTGTCTTATAATTTTCTGCATACAGGTCTTTTTTCTCCTTAGGGAGGTTTATTCCTAGATATTTTATTCTTTTTGTTGCAATGGTAAATGAGAGTGTTTTCTTAATTTCACTCTCAGATTTTTTCATCATTAGTTTATAAGAATGCCAGAGATTTCTGTGCATTGATTTTGTATCCTGCTACTTTACCAAATTTATTGATTAGCTCTAGTAGTTTTCTGGTAGCATACTTAGGATTCTCTATGTATAGTATCATGTCATTTGCAAACAGTGACAGCTTTACTTCTTCTTTTCCAATTTGGATTCCTTTTATTTCTTTTTCTTCTCTGATTGCTGTGTCTAGAACTTCCAAAACTATGTTGAATAAGAGTGGTGACAGTGGGCAACCTTGTCTTCTTCCTGATCTTAGTGGAAATGGTTTCAGTTTTTCACCATTGAGGACGATGTTGGCTGTGGGTCTGTCATATATGGCCTTTATTATGTTGAGGAAAGTTCCCTCTATGCCTACTTTCTGCAGGGTTTTTATCATAAATGGGTGTTGAATTTTGTCAAAAGCTTTCTCTGCATCTGTTGAGATGATCATATGGTTTTTCTCCTTCAGTTTGTTGATATGGTGTATCACGTTGATTGATTTGCATATATTGAAGAATCCTTGCATTTCTGGAATAAACCTCACTTGATCATGGCGTATGATCCTTTTAATGTGCTGTTGGATTCTGTTTGCTAGTATTTTGTTGAGGATTTTTGCATCTATGTTCGTCAGTAATATTGGCCTCTAGTTTTCTTTCTTTGCAACGTCTTTATCTGGTTTTGGTATCAGGGTGATGGTGGCCTCATAGAATGAGTTTGGGAGTGTTCCTTCATCTGCTATCTTTTGGAAGAGTTTGAGAAGGATAGGTGTTAGCTCTTCTCTAAATGCTTGATAGAATTCACCTGTGAAGCCATTTGGTCCTGGGCTTTTGTTTGTTGGAAGATTTTAAATCACAGTTTCAATTTCAGTGCTTGTGATTTGTCTATTCATATTTTCTATTTCTTCCTGGTTCAGTCTCGGCAGGTGGTGTATTTCTAAGAATTTGTCCATTTCTTCCAGGTTGTCTATTTTATTGGCATACAGTTGCTTATAGTAATCTCTAGTAATCTTTTGTATTTCTGCAGTGTCCGTTGTTACTTCTCCTTTCATTTCTAATTCCATTGATTTGAGTCTTCTCCCTTTTTTCCTTGATGAGTCTGGCTAATGGTTTATCAATTTTGTTTATCTTTTCAAAGAACCAGCTTTTAGTTTTATTGATCTTTGCTATCATTTCCTTCATTTCTTTTTCATTTATTTCTGATCTGATCTTTATGATTTCTTTCCTTCTGCTAAATTTGGGGTTTTTTTGTTCTTCTTTCTCTAATTGCTTTAGATGCAAAGTTAGGTTGTTTCTTCAAGATGTTTCCTGTTTCTTAAGGTATGATTGTACTGCTATAAACTTCCCTCTTAGAACTGCTTTTGCTGCATCCCATAGGTTTTGGGTCATCGTGTCTCCATCTCCATTTGTTTCTAAGTATTTTTTGATTTCCTGTTTGACTTCTTCAGTGATCACTTCGTTATTAAGTACTGTATTGTTTAGCCTCCATGTGTTTGTATTTTTTATAGATATTTTCCTGTAATTGATATCTAGTCTCATAGCTTTGTGGTCGGAAAAGATACTTGATACAATTTCAATTTTCTTAAATTTACCAAGGGTAGATTTGTGACCCAAGATATGATCTATCCTGGAGAATGTTCCATGAGCACTTGAGAAAAATGTGTATTCTGTTGTTTTTGGATGCAATGTCCTATAAATATCAATTAAGTCCATCTTGTTTAATGTATCATTTAAAACTTGTGTTTCCTTATTTATTTTCATTTTGGATGATCTGTCCATTGGTGACAGTGGGGTGTTAAAGTCCCCTACTATGATTGTGTTACTGTTGATTTCCCCTTTTATGGCTGTTAGTATTTGCCTTATGTATTGAGGTGCTCCTATGTTGGGTGCATAAATATTTACAATTGTTATATCTTCTTCATGGATCGATCCCTTGATCATTATGTAGTGTCCTTCTTTTTCTCTGTAATAGTCTTTATTTTAATGTCTATTTTGTCTGATATGAGAATTGTTACTCCAGCTTTCTTCTGATTTCCATTTGTATGGAATATCTTTTTCCATCCCCTCACTTTCAGCCTGTATGTGTCCCTAGGTCTGAAGTGGGTCTCTTGTAGACAGCATAGATATGGGTCTTGTTTTTGTATCCATTCAGCTAGTCTGTGTCTTTTGGTGGGAGCATTTAATCCATTTACATTTAAGGTAATTATTGATATGTAAATTCCTATTACCATTTACTTAATTGTTTCCAGTTGTTCTTGTAGGTCTTTTCCTTCTCTTGTCTTTCTTTCCTAGAGAACTTCCTTTAGCATTTGTTGTAAAGCTGGTTTGGTTGTGCTGAACTCTCTCAGCTTTTGCTTGTCTGTAAAGGTTTTAATTTCTCCATCAAATCTGAATGAGTTCCTTGCTGGGTAGAGTAATCTTGGTTGTAAGTTTTTCTCCTTCATCACTTTAAATATGTCCTGCCACTCCCTTCTGGCTTGCAGAGTTTCTGCTGAAAGATCAGCTGTTACCCTTATGGGGATTCCCTTGTGTGTTATTTCTTGTTTTTCCCTTGCTGCTTTTAATATGTTTTCTTTGCATTTAATTTTTGACAGTTTGATTAATATGTGTCTTGGCGTGTTTCTCCTTGGATTTATCCTGTATGGGACTCTCAGTGCTTCCTGGACTTGATTAGCTATTTCCTTTCCCATATTAGGGAAGTTTTCAACTATAATCTCTTCAAATATTTTCTCAGTCCCTTTCATTTTCTCTTCTTCTTCTGGGACCCCTGTAATTCGAATGTTGCTGCATTTAATGTTGTCCCAGAGGTCTCTGAGACTGTCCTCAATTCTTTTCATTCTTTTTTCTTTATTCTGCTCAGCAGTAGTTATTTCCACTATTTTATCTTCCAGGTCACTTATCCGTTCTTCTGCCTCAGTTATTCTGCTATTGATCCCATCTAGAGTAATTTTAAATTTCATTTATTGTGTTGCTCATCGTTGCTTACTTCCTCTTTATTTCTTCTAGATCCTTGTTAAATGTTTCTTGCATTTTGTCCATTCTATTTCCAAGATTTTGTATCATCTCTACTATCATTCTAAATTCTTTTTCAGGTAGACTGCCTATTTCCTCTTCATTTGTTAGGTCTGGTGGGTTTTTACCTTGCTCCTTCATGTGCTGTGTGTTTTTCTGTCTTTTCATTTAGCTTACTGTGTTTGAGGTCTCCTTTTTGCAGGCTGCAGGTTCGTAGTTCCCATTGTTTTTGGTGTCTGTCCCCAGTGGCTAAGGTTGGTTCAGTGGGTTGAGGAGGTTTCCTGGTTGTGGGGACTAGTGCCTGTGTTCTGGTGGATGAGGCTGGATCTTGTCTTTCTGGTGGTCAGGTCCACGTCTGATGGTGTGTTTTGGGGTGTCTGTAGATTTATTATGATTTTAGACAGCCTCTCTGCTAATGGATGGGGCTGTACTCCTGTCTTTCTAGTTGTTGGGCTTAGTGTGTCCAGCACTGTAGCTTGCTGGTCGTTGAGTGAAGCTGCGTCTTGGTGTTGAGATGGAGATATCTGGGAGATTTTCACCATTTGATATTATGTGGAGGTCGGAGGTCTCTTGTGGACCCGTGTCCTGAAGTTGGTTCTCCCACCTCACAGACACAGCCCTGATGCCTGGCTGGAGCACCAAGAGCCTTTGATCCATATGGCTCAGAATAAAAGGGAGAAAAAATAGAAAGGAAAGAAAGGAAGGAAGGAGGGAAGCAAGGAAGGAAGGAAGGAGAGAAGGAAGCAAGGAGGGAGGGAAGGACAGAAGGAAGGAAGGAAGGAAGGAAGGAAGGAAGGAAGGAAGGAAGAAAGGAAGGAATAAAAGAAGGAAGAAAGGAAGGAAGCACAGAAGGAAGGGTGGAAGGAAGGAAGGAAGGAAGAAAAAGAAGACAAAATAAAGTAGAATAAAATACGGTTATTAAATTAAAAAATAATTATTAAGAAGAAAAATTTTAAAAAGTAAAACAAACAAACAAACAAAACTGGTCAGCCAGAACCCTAGGACAAATGGTGTAAGCAAAGCTATACAGACAAAATCTCACACAGCAGCACACACATACACACTCACAAAAAGAGACAAAAGGGAAAATAATATATCTTACTCCCAAAGTCCACCTCCTCAATTTGGGATGATTTGCTGTCTATTCAGATATTCCACAGATGCAGGGCACTTCAAGTTGATTGTGGAGGTTTAATATGCTGATTCTGAGGCCGCTGGGAGAGACCTCTCCCTCTCTTCTTTGTTCACACAGCTCCTGGGGTTCAACTTTGGACTTGACCCCGCCTCTGCGCATAGGTCGTCCAAGGGCGTCTGCTCTTCCCTCAGACAGGACAGGGTTAAAGCAGCAGCTGATTTGGGGGCTCTGGCTCAGGCCGGGGGGGAGGGAGGGGTACGGATGCAGGGCGAGCCTGCGGTGGCAGAGGCCGGCATGACATTGCACAAACCTGAGGCGCGCTGTGCGTTCTCCCAGGGAAGTTGTCCCTGGATCACGGGACCCTGGCAGTAGCAGGCTGCACAGGCCCCTGGGAGGGGAGGTGTGGATAGTGACCTGTGCTTGCACACAGGGTCCTTGGTGGCGGCAGCAGCAGTCTTAGCATCTCATGCCCGTCTCTGGTGTCCGCGCTGATAGCCGCGGCTCGCGCCTGTCTCTGGAGCTCCTTTACGTGGCGTGCTTAATCCCCTCTTCTCGCGCCCCAGGAAGCAAAGAGGGAAGAAAAGGTGTCTTGCCTCTTCGGCAGCTCCAGACTTCTCCCGGACTCCCTTGGAAGGCTAGCCGTGGTGCACTAACTCCTTCAGGCTGTGTTCACGCCGCCAAACCCAGTCCTCTCCCTGCGATCATACTGAAGCCTGAGCCTCAGCTCCCAGTCCCCGCCTGCCCCGGCGGGTGAGCAGACAAGCCTCTCGGGCTGGTGAGTGCTGGTCGGCACTGATCCTCTGCGGGAATCTCTCCGCTTTGCCCTCCTCACCCTGTTGCTGCGCTCTCCTCCGTGACTCTGAAGCTTCCCCCTCCGCCACCCGCAGTCTCCGCCCGTGAAGGGGCTTCCAGTGTGTGGAAACCTTTCCTCCTTCACAGCTCCCTACCACTGGTGCAGGTCCCGTCCCTATTCTTTTGTCTCTGTTTATTCTTTTTTTTTTTTTTTGCCCTACCCAGGTACGTGGGGTGTTTCTTGCCTTTTGGGAAGTCTGAGGTCTTCTGCCAGCGTCCAGTCGGTGTTCTGTAGGAGCAGTGCCACGTGTAGATGTATTTCTGATGTATCTGTGGGGAGGAAGGTGATCTCCGCGTCTTACTCTTCCTCCATGTTCTCTCCTCTCCCCTCACTCTTTTCACGTGGCTGTAGGTAAGAGGCCCCAGCTCCTTGCCACATGGATCTCTCCTTAGGGCTGCTTGAGCGTCCTCATGACATGGCAGTTGGTTTACCCCAGGATGAGTGATCCGGCCCGCGGTCCCCAGGACTGTTGGGGCTTCGTCGGCTGGGGCCCCTCCAGAGCCGGCAGCCTCAGTGAGTCCGCCGTCCCCTCGGGCTCCGGGACAGTTCCTTGACGGCGGAGGGAAGAGACCCCGAGCCGGGACTCATTATTTCTTTATCATTGTGAGAGGCAGGGTGGGATAGGATTTAGTTCAGGAGAGAAAGAAAATGGAGGACTTGGCAGCATTTGTTGTGTATTTCAAACCCGTGACTAGAGAAGATATAGCAGATGTAGGTGGCTTGGTGGATGATATTAATGCTTGTAACATCTCCAACCTAACTCTAACCCCAATCTTTGATCTCATTTCCTCCTAACATAATACAAAAGTCAAGAAGTATGCCCTCCTGCGCCCTGCTTTTGTTCCAGGCCCTAAGTTTCCTATGGCCCATGGGTGCTGATTATAAGGCAGAAGAGTCCCTTTTCCTTAAGAGGAACGTGTTGTTGCCAGTTTCTTTGCTGGCTGCGAGCACTTCCGTGGCTGGCATTGGAGAAAGTATGAAACATCCTCCCCACACCTTCTGATTCTGATGTGTCTACTGCACAGAAGCTTATGTGATTTGGGGTAATGATGCCCCTGGGGATTAAAGAGCTGGTAGCAGTTTTTATTCATTCATCTGACTGTGTTAATTCACTAGTATCTTAGAAAGAGAATACCTAATATTACAGAGGCATGTTTTTCAATCCTTTGGTCATAACAAAAGCTTTGAGACCAAAAAAAAAAAAAACCCAAAACTCATTCCAGAATTTTCCTGTGATATCTAGAACTAGTTGGTGCTTTAAAGTGAAAATTTGCAGAGATACCATAGCCCAGATACATTTTTCTCTTCCTGGAAAACATGATGGTTCGATGTGATGATTCTGAGTTTCTGCGATTATCACTGCTATGGTGTACTAGGGATGGTACTGCAGTGTTGACGATTTAAGGAGCTGAGTGCAAAAAAAAAATAAATGTTTCCTTTGGTTATGGTTAGGAAAAATACTCTTAAGTAACTTTACATTGGAAATAACTTGAACTACATGCCATAAAATTAGTTTTAAATGGAAATGGGAAGTTGTGGTTGTTTGAAGATGTTTTCCTTTGTTATTAAGCCAAGTGCCTTCTGGGATAACAGTTTGTGTACTTTAACTCCTGGGACAAATTTGTTTTTTCTTTATGGTTTGTATTGCTTTGTTCATTCAGGCGTGTCTAGGCCACCTTCTGGTCAGTTCGTTCTGAGCTAACGCCCACAGCCCAGCCAAGCAGGGAAGCTTCTCTTATCACTGCCCTTTTGAGCCTGGTGTTCTGAGCAGAACGGGAGAGTGGTGGCCTGGGTTGACTAATCCTGGCAGCCACCCACCCTCCTCATGGCTGGTCCAGAGCGAGACTCGGCTCAGTCATTCACAGAATCAGCAGTACTCACAGATTCATTTGGGGAAGTTTATGCCATTTTATGTTTTTAATCAAAAACATACAAACACACATAAATTATCCCACTCATCGCAAATCTTAACACTTGTCATCCTTTTCTGTAGCCTATTGGTTAAGAGCACACTTTGTGTTGACATCCTGGCTCTGCTACTGTGGGCTTATGATCAAGCAAGTTCAACAAGAATCTGGAAAGTCTCAGCCTGCTCATTTTTCAAATGAGACTAATAGTGCTGTTCATGCTGGGTTATGGTGAGGATTACGTGGGGCAATGGCATGCACCGTGATTAAATTGGCACCCGGATATAATAATTAGCACTAAACAAATGTTGGCTATGACTATTGTTGGTTTTTATGAGTTTACCCATAGCCACCTCACTGTAGAGGATTTCACTTTTCTGGAAACCTTCTCAAGTGGAGGCTATTCTCTTATTCTGCATAACATGGAGGAGCAGGGTTGAAGAACATGTTCAGTCTCTTGCCCTAAATTCTCTTCATTCTTTTCGCTGTTATCTACCAGCCTCCCAGATGTTTTCCCATGAACTGTGTTCCGTACCAACATCTTTTCTATCCTTGCCTTCACCGTTATCCTCAGGGCATATGATGACTTCATGATGATTATCAAAAATTCATAGTTTCAAACAAAATCAACTTCTCTACTCTTCAGGTCATTAACAAGGCAAAGCCAGTATGTTTTCATTGAGTCCTACCCCTGAAACTGAATTCTCACAATCCCTTTGTCTTCTTTCTCTATTCACATGCCTCCCTACTCAGTGAAAAGCCATGGCGATTTATTACTTAATTCATGTAATTGTGTTCTAATTCCCCCACCAAAAGGGGTGGGGGGTGGGAATCAAAGCTCTTCACTGATCCTGGTACTCTCCAAGGTGCTGAAACACAATAATGAACACACTGTTTCCATACCCAATTTATCAGTCCATACCTCTGGGTCACTAAAGTCCTCAGTTCTGTTAATTTTAGGCTGCCAAGCCCCACTAGAGAAAGAAAAAAAAAAAAAAATCACAGCTCCAATACAGATTATTATTCACAAATGCCCAATCACACAGTAACCACACAATCACAGCACTAACCACACACTGAATTGTAACTTCCTATTTACTTACCTGTCTCCCAACAGAACTCTGAGCTCTATACACTGTTTCATACATCTCTGTGCACCGATCCAAACTTGGCTTATAGTAGGGAGTCAATTAACATTTGAATTCATGTCAATGAATGCATTTATCACTTTCAACTTTTTAAATAGTCTCTAACTGCTGGTTGGCAAACCCATTTTTCATATTTTTTATCTCTCTTTTACCCTCTATCCCATTCCTCCCAGTTTCTCTTTCAAATATTTCCACTGAACCCTTCACTCTTCCATCTTCGCTTTCTACAGAAGAATCTGGCTCGTATTTTATCAAGGGTGTTGACACTGCCTTATGTGAGCCCCCTTGGCTTCCCTTCAGTTGCTTCTACCTTCAGTGCACCCCACTACCACGTTATGGGAAACAGTGGGATGGACTGTGGGATCCTCTTCCTCCTAGGACTCTCCTCCACCTGTTTTCTCCTGTGATTAGGTCGATAACCTGCAAAATATCATAGGCTCAAAGGAAGTTTAAATTTAACTATTAATAAATTCCTTCCCCCAAAGCTGTTCAGAGTACAGACCTTAAACCAATTAAAGTTCTTCTTGGCACTCTGGGTCTGCCTTCACTGCCCACTTTGGGCCTTGTGGTCTGTGACCAACCAACAAGCCAGAAGTCAGCCCCGACTTCCCCCCTGCTTAACCCCAGCCCCCTTATCTCTGCAGCCCTGATCTTGCCAAGATGGGGTTGCTCCTTTCTTGATAAACTCCGGTGTTGATGCAGGGCCTACCCTGAATCCAGCCATGGTCTGGGGACAGCCTGCAGCTCTCTGCCCCAGCCAGACTGCAGCGAGTCTTTGTAAATTCACGAGCAGTAGAGAGAGTGATAAAACGTATGCTTTAGTAAGGCTGTCCTGGTTTGGAAGAGAGGAAAATAGAATCATAGGATGCCTAAATATGTCTTGAAATCTTGGCCTCTTATGTGCTAAGAACTTAGAAATGTTCTGAATTTAATAAGGAAAATAAAAGAGTGCATCCCCTATTCCTGAGAGGTGACTTATTTTGGGGTAAAGATTCACCAGGATTGCCTTTGACAAAATGTGCAAATTTTGTAAGCCTGAAGGCTTTTTTATGGGCCTTATTTTGGAATGGCTTTTTTTATTTGGCCAAGGTAGATGGTTCATGCTATCATATCAGGCATTTGCTGCCAGCCTCTGGCTTGTGAGAAATGCTTTGAGATATGAAGCATCCCATAAAGGGCCATCATTCTCTAGGATGGGTCTGGGTGTGCAAAAGACTTGGATCTCTGGAAGAGAAGGGGACATTTTCTGTCCTCTGAGAGGTACTGGTTGTCAGGGGGCTTATTCCAGGAAGCATAATTACAAACCGCTGATAGGAATTTATTTGAATAACTCCAGAAAATATTTGTTTAGGTAAGAGGGAATTTTCCTTTCCTGAAGATAAGCTCTTGCCTAACCAGCATTACATTACATTTCAAATGGTCTCTCAGAAGCCAAAGCATGAGTGCAGAGCATGATGTATTTGTATGTACTACTGGGGTGTGTGTGTGTGTGTGTGTGTGTGTGTGTGTGTGTGTGTGTGTGTGCGCGCGCGCGCGTGTTTAAGCTGCTGAGTGCTTAAACCTGCTTTTGTAATTTGAGTGTTATTTCTAGTAGGAGATGAGTCTGTCCAATTTATCTCTGGCACCGAGCAAGCCCTATTTGTCTCTGGCATGAAACAGGCTTAGCTCATCTGGTGCCGTCTCTGGTTATCATGCTACTCAGCGGGGATAATTTGTTTTGTTTTATTTCTGTCCTGAAAGGTAATTAATAATACAGGGGCAAAATTGTTTGTGTGGCGTTTTTATATTTTTGATTACCCAGAGAAGAATTTTTCAGGAGCTTTTCCAAATAGCTGCTCAGCACCTGCCTGGAGAATTGCTTTCCTTGATGGCAAAGAGATAATTTGGGGAGACCTTCCAGGGTCTTTTCCTTCACCTTCACATGCCTCCAAGCCCCATTTAGTGTGTGTCAAGGAGAACTTCAGAGGGTATTAAAACACAGATCAGTGAAAGTAACACTGAGCCAGAGCCTTCATGGTTCAGCACAATTTTCTGGCTTCTGCCAATGGTTCAGAGAAATCATTCAGATTGCTCTAACACACTAGGTATTCCATGTGCTCAATTCTTTTCATGCATCTTATTTCATATTCATAACAACCAATGAAGTCTCTCCGCACCAGAGGTGAGGGACTTGAGACTTAGTAACATAGTATTTAAGAGTTGAAGTTGCTTTTGCACTTTAAGAGTAATTCTTCTTCAACCCTAAGATCTCAATTACTATTCCAGGAGTGGCAAACGCAGTAGTCTAGAGGGCCCAGACCTGTAGGCTGGGGATGAATCTACATTGGCGAGCACTTGCTCCCCTTAAGGACGCTGTTTGTATTTTGCACTTGCTGGTAGCTGTAGGGGTTTGTGGGCCACTGAAACCAGGTAATTCTGAGTTTTCAGTGAAAACTGGAAATACAGTGCTCATTGTTATGATTCTGTAAGTTTGGTGTAAATGTTACTTTATTTTCAGAAGCGGTAAATTGAGGTTTGAGAGAATAAGTGACTGTCCCCAAATCATTCAGTTAATAAATATTGTAATTGGAATTCATACCTATGTTTGTCAACCTCAAAACCCCATTATGGGGCTTCCCTGGTGGCGCAGTGGTTGAGAATCCGCCTGCCGATGCAGGGGACGCGGGTTCGTGCCCCGGTCCGGGAAGATCCCACGTGCCGCGGAGTGGCTGGGCCCGTGAGCCATGGTCACTGAGCCTGCGCGTCTGGAGCCTGTGCTCCGCAACGGGAGAGGCCACAACAATGAGAGGCCCGCGTACCACCAAAAAAAAAAAAAAAAAAAAAAAAACCCACAAAACCCCATTATGTACTATATTTCCTTTATTTCTGTGATATCGTGTCTATTTTCACCCTCAGCCTCAGCCCCTGGCAACCTCCAAGTCACTTTTTTTGGGTAAGACCTTTATTGAGATATAATTCACATACCACACAACTCACCTGTTTATGTACAATCAGTGCTTTTAAAATATATTCACAGAGTTGTACAACCATCACCACGATCAGTTTCAGAACTTGTACACACCTGGACCTTATAGCTGTCACCCTCCTTTCCCCTTGTGCCCCAGCCCCATGTAGAAACTAACATTTTCTGTCTCTATTTTTTTGATTATTCTAGACATTTCATGTAAATTGAATCATATAATGTGTGGTCTTTTGTGACTGACTGCTTTCACCGAACATAGTGTTTTCAAGGTTATTAATGTTGTTGTATATATCAGCACTTAATTTCTTCTTACGGCTGAATGTTATCTGCATATACCACATTTTGTTTACCCACTCATCAGCAGATGGGCATTTGGGTTGTAGTGGCTATTGTGAACAACGCTACTTTGAATATCCATGTACACGTTTTTATGTGGATATATGCTTTCACTCTCTTAGGTATATACCTATGAGTGGAATTGCTAGGTCATATGGTTATCCTGTGTTTAAAGTTTTGAGGCATTCCCTACTGTTTTTCAAAGTGCCTATCTCATTTCATATTCTTACCAGCAGAGTTTGAAGGTTCCAATTTCTCCATATCTTCTCTAACACGTGTTATTATCTGACTTTTTGTTTTTAGCCACCCAACAGGGTGTTAAGTGGTATCACATGGTGGGATTTTGTTGGTTTGTTTGATTTTTATTTATCTTTTATTGAAGTATAGTTGATTTGCAATGTTGTGTTAGTTTCTGGTGTACAGCAGAGTGATTCAGTTATATATATATATATATATATATATATATATAAATATATATATATATATATATATATATATATATAAACTGAATATATATATTTTTGTGTGTATATATATATATATTCTTTCCATATTCTTCCATTATGCTTCACGAAAAGATATTGACTATAGTTCCCTGTGCTATACATAGGACCTTGTTGTTTATTCATTATATATATAGTAGTTTGCATCTGCTAATCCCAAACTCCCAATCCATCCCTCCCCCACACCCCTCCACCTTGGCAACCACAAGTCTGTTCTCTGTGTCTGTGGGTCTGTTTCTATTTCATAAATAAGTTCATTTGTGTCATATTTTAGATTCCACATATAAATGATATCATATGATATTTGTCTTTCTCTGTCTGACTTACTTCACTTAGTATGGTAATCTCCAGGTCCACCCACGTTGCTGCAAATGGCATAATTTCATTCTTTTACATGGCCAAGTAGTATTCCATTGTATGTATATACCACATCTTCTTTATCCATTCATCTGTTGATGGACATTTGGGTTGCTTCCATGTGACATGGTAGTTTTGATTTACATTTGCCTAATGGCTAATAATGTGGAGTATCTTCTCATGTACTTCTTGCCTATTTTTATACCTTCTTTATAGATATATCTATTCTTTCTAGAAGTGTCTATTCAAGTCCTTTGCCCACTTTTTAATTGAGGTATTTTTCCTTTTATCATTGATTTGTAAGAGTTCTTTATATATTCTAGGTACAAGTCTCTTATCAGATATATATGATGTTCAAATATTTTCTCCCATTCTGTGGATTGTCTTTTACTTTTTGATAGTGTTTTTTGAAGAATGAATGAGAGTTTTTAATTTTGATGAAGTCCAATTTATCTGCTCATTTCTTTTGTTTCTTGTGCTTTTGCTGTCACATCTAATAACACGTCGCCAAATCCAGAGTCACAAAATTTTACCCCTATGCTTTCCTACTTACTTTTATCGTCCTAAGACATGGTTTCCTTTTTATGGGTATATTCCTTGGTTTGAGAATACTGGGATTTGTTGAAAAATACTGTTTTTACTGTGCATGATCATAGAAACTTCTGTCATCTAATATTATCCTTGGGTTTTTTAAAGATTTCCATCCCCACAATCAAACATCATTTTTGGTCATTATAGGTGCTGGGTTACCTCTGGTTGGAGTTTTGATGTTGTTTATTGGTCAATTTTTGACTGAGTTATATATTTCAGCTCCTTTGATTTATCTGTTGCTTTTTTTGTTGTTATTATTCTATTGCTCTCACCAATTGGCCTTCTAAACATTTCTGCAGAAATACTGGAGTATTTACTGCAAAAACTTTTCATGCTTTAGAAATTCTGAGAGAAGCTTTTAGAAAAGGAAGAATGCCTGTCAATGCACTACCCTCTTATATTATCAAGTTTTTTGACAGAATATTTAAAAGGTGATTTAAGACTGGTTAGGAAGCACTTATCAGTAGGAAAGAAATTTCTCTTTCAGTTACTTAATAGCCTATCTGAGTCACCTGCAAGGAAAATTCTTCAAACTTCACGGATGTTTTTGTCACTACAGTACCCTAGTGTATACAGTGTGGCTGACACTTTTCTAGTTCTTCTCCTTCAGTATTGACAGTCTTTCAGATTCTTCTACTGTGTGTGTGTGAGGGTGTGTTTGTGTGTTTACCCTAAATGGTTCCATTGTGACATTTTTATCTGCCTTAGACATGAATGTTATCTGCTTTATTTTTTAATAATGTTCTCAGAGCTCTTTTAAGGAAAGTATAGCATTTATACAGAGAAAATTAATTTATTTGTTTAATTTTCATAAAATGTCCACCAAAATCCATGCATTGAAAAGTACTTTAGAGTTTCCCTGGTGGTGCAGTGGTTGAGAGTCCACCTGCCGACGCAGGGGACACGGGTTCGTGCCTCGGTCCGGGAGGATCCCACATGCCGCAGAGCGGCTGGGCCTGTGAGCCATGGCCGCTGAGCCTGTGCGTCTGGAGCCTGTGGGGAGAGGCCACAACAGTGAGAGGCCTGTGTAATGCAAAAAAATAAAAATAAAAAAGTATAGTGTTGAGCTGTAATTTTTTTACAGGTAGGAATTTATCCAACTCCATGAAAACCTTGACTTTAATAGCTACCATGACTTTCTTCTTTTGTTTTCTCAGAGGGAATAGTAAATTTGTTTCTGATTGGCATCAACCATTTGATAATCTTAAATGGCTCTTGGCCATGAAAAAGGGGTATTTGGGGATGTTGATCTTAATAGCATCTATATTCATTCACTAAGTTGAGTAATTAAAGTTTATGCCCAAGGTAATTTTTCCCTTTACCCCTCTGCCCTGTTATCTGGATGCTTTCACCTCTCAACAGCAGTGTTAATTGATCCCTTACCTGGTTCTGTTTAACTCTGATTATCACTTTGCAGCCTTTCACCATTTAACATGAAGCTTTTTCATATATGGGTCAGTACCTGGATATTTGTTTATATATGATGTGTACATGTGGCTGCCTCCTATACTAGGTAGCCACATAAACTGTACAAAACAGAATTTTTTTTTTATGGCAACTATCCTGTCTTTCTCTCCTCTTTCTGCATTTTACATATTCTCTAGAATAACCCCTTGCATATAGAAAGCTGAGATATATATTTATTATGTTAATTCATATTCTCCCAGTTACTCTGGTATAAATTAGTACTTAACTTTGCTGAGCCTCAATCATCTTACCTGTATAATGGATATAACACTTAACATTGCTGCAGAGAGTATGCATTGAGATCATTTTTAGGAGCAGCTTTGATTTTTGGACTATATTTGGGAAGAGCTGGAGCAAGGGGCTTCTGCCTCTTCTTCCTCTGCTGTCTTCTGCCCATAGATTCTTCTCCTCCAAGCCCAATGTCATCTGTGGAGTAATTGCTCAGAAAATGTTTTCAAAATGGTTTCTGGGTAACTACTTTATTCTTTGAATATAAAAGGATTTCTCTGTTCATAATATTGGCTCTATGGAAGCAGCAGAAAGTATGTGAGGAAGAGGGAGGGACTGTACGTAATCATGGGGATTTATTAAGTAACCCAGTGGTCTCCCAACTTTTTTTTTTTTTTTACGGTACGCGGGGCTCTCACTGTTGTGGCCTCTCCCTTTGCAGCGCCCAGACTCCGGACGCGCAGGCTCAGTGGCCATGGCTTACGGGCCCAGCCGCTCCGCGGCATGTGGGATCCTCCTGGACCGGGGCACAAACCCGGGTCCCCTGAATCGGCAGGCGGATTCTCAACCACTGCGCCACCAGGGAAGCCCTCTCCCAACTTTTTTTTTTCTTTTTTAAACATCTTTATTGGAGTATAACTGTTTTACAATAGTGTGTTAGTTTTTCCTTTACAACAAAGTGAATCAGTTATACATATACATATGTTCCCATATCTCTTCCCTCTTGCATCACCCTCCCTCTCACATTCCCTATCCCACCCCTCTAGGTGGTCACAAAGCACAGAGGTGATCTCCCTGTGCTATGCGGCAGCTTCCCACTAGCTATCTAATTTACATTTGATAGTGTATATATGTCCCTGCCACTCTCTCACTTCGTCACAGCTTACCCTTCCCCCTCCCCATATCCTCAAGTCCATGCTCTAGTAAGTCTGTGTTTTATTCCCGTCCTACCACTAATCTCTTCATGACATTTTTTTTTTCCTTAGAGTCCATATATATGTGTTAGCATACGGTATTTGTTTTTCTCCTTCTGACTTACTTCTCTCCCAACTTTTTGATCATGTACTCCTATCAGTAAAACATTTTTGAGCAGTCATCTCAATATCTTGTGATTGATTGAAAAACATTTATGTCAACCAACTTCAAAAACTAAAAGGCTATCCAAATATATTGTCATTATTATTAACAATAATAAAAAAGTCTCAGCGTTTTTTTAACTTTCAGCCAAGAGATATGAGCCAAGGATCGACATTATGATAAATGGTTCATTTTAGCTGAAAAAAAAATCAACGAATTCTTGAGACTGACTTTCCCTCCACCTAACCTGCTTTAAAACCCAATTTAAAATTCACCCCTTTCATGGGGGTGGGGCGGGAGGAGGGGAATTATAGGGATGGGAGAGTGGGAGGTACAAACTATGAGGTGTAAGATAGGCTCAAGGATGTATTGTACAACATGGGAAATATAGCCAATATTTTGTAATAACTGACAATAGAAAGTAATCTTTAAAAATTGTATAAATTTTTTTTTAAATTAAAATTAAAACAAATTCAGTCAATACAAAAATTTCAGTCAATACAAAATATTTCAGTCAATACAAAATATTACTGAGGGGACTTCCCTGTTGGTGCAGTGCCACCTGCCAGTGAATCCACCTGCCAATGCAGGGGACACGGGTTCGAGCCCTGGTCCGGGAAGGTCCCACGTGCCGTGGAACAACGAAGCCTGTGTGCCACAACTACGGAGCTTGTGCTCTAGAGCCCATGAGCCACAACTACTGAAGCCTGTGCACCGCAACAAAGAGAGCTCGCCGCAGCTAGAGAAAGCCCATGCATAGCAACGAAGACCTAACACCGCCCCAAATCAATCAATCAGTAAATAATTTTAAAAAATTATTATTGAATCTCTATTCTGCTACCTGGCACTGTTTTAGGCATTGAGAATATAGCGAGGAAAAAATACATACAGCATCTGTCCGTAGGCAAATGGAGCAGCAGAGTGGGCAAAATGCATTTTGTAATTTCTAAATACATTTACTTTAACCTCTCCTCCAAGATCAGAAGAATTTCAATTTTACTGATATTTAATATTCAGATTAACATTGGCACTGCCCTTTATCCATGAGTTAGGTGGTGACCTGCCACTTGTAGTAGTCACAGTCTCCTGCAGGCATCATCAGATACTGGAAAAGCAGACAATTAAGCCATTTTTATATAGTGCATATGCTTTAGAGTGAATCAAAAATTGTAGGTGACGATGCTTTGTTGTGATGAATGCCAGCAATGCAAATAACAGAAAATGTGTTCCTATTAGGCTCAGATACACAAAAGTGTAACAGATCCTCAGGCAACCATTAGATCACCGTGGCTAGACTGGTTATCAGCCCTTAAAACCCTTGAATATCTCCCAATTGATGATAGGATGAAGTCCATACTCCTTAGCCTGGCATACAGGCACCTTCACTCTGGCCGCTGTTTGCTTTTTAGTCTTGTTAAGTCTTTTTTTTTTTTATATTTGTACGTGCCTCGAATGCCATCCTCACTCTCTTTACCTGATGGTTTTCAACTTGTCCTTCAAAACTCTGCTGAAAGATGCCCTTTGTGAAGTCATCCTGGATGTTTCCAAACCGTTACTCACACGGTGCTCTGACCGCTGGTGGCTTCTCCACCTGGATGCCTGTCAACCCTCAGCTCACTGTATTTTAATTATCTTTACTTGTCTCTTTCACTGACTAAAACTGTGAACTAGTGTCACCACCTGGTCCTCATGAAAACCAGTGGTTTTGGCCAACAGGCACATGAAAAGATGCTCAACATTGCTAATTATTAGAGAAATGCAAATCAAAACTACAAGGAGGTACCACCTCACAACTGTCAGAATGGCCATCATCCAAAAGTCTAAAAATAATAAATGCTGGAGCAGGTGTGAAGAAAAGGAAATCCTCCTATGCTGTTGGTGGGAATGTAAACTGGTGCAGCCACTATGGGAAACAGTATGAAGGTTCCTTAAAAAACTGAAAACAGAGTTACCATATGATCCAGCAATCCCATTCCTGAGCATATATCCAGAAAAGACGAAAAGTCTACTTCAAAAAATACATGCACTCCAGTGTTCATAGCAGCACTATTTACAATAGCCAAGATATGGAAGCAACCTAAATGCCCATTGTCACATGAATGGATAAAGAAGATGTGGTATATTGATATATAAATGAAATATTACTCAGCCATAAAAAAGAATGAAACAGTGCCATTTGAAGCAACATAGATGGACATAAAGATTGTCATACTAAGTGACATGTCAGACAGACAAAGGCAAATATCATATGATATCACTTATATGTGGAATCTAAAAATGATACAAATGAACTTATTTACCAAACAGAATCAGACTCACAGACGAAGAAAACAAACTTATGGTTACCAAAGTGGAGAGATAAATTGGAAGTATGGGATTACAGACACACACATAGCACAGGGAACTATATTCAATATCCTGTGATAAATTATAATGGAAAAATCGAATAAAAAAGAATACAGGTATATACATATATATATGTCTAACCAAATCACTTTGCTGTACACCTGAAACTAACACACTGTTGTAAATCAACTATACTCTAATTCAAAAAAAAAGAAAGAAAACCATTGGTTTTGCTTCCGAGGACATTCTGGGTATAGCTTGACTTTCCGGAGTTAAAAGATCTTCTTTTCCTCCATCGGGTGTCACGGGGCTGAAGTTCATTGAGCAGGTAGCCAAGCCCTCTGTTTACACATAAGGTCAAAGCTTCTAGTGGGTCTGCATCTGGCCCAGTGGCTAAGCTGGGTACCAGCCAACCTAGGAGCAATCGCTGGTCCCCTGCATACTAGCTCTGTGATCTTATGTTACTTAACCTTAGTGCCTCAGTTTGCTTTTCTGTAAAGTGAAGATAACAAGCATACTTATTTACAGCATTTTTCTGAGGTAGGAGGAATGTGCTTTTAAAGGCACCACTCCTAGAACATTGAATCAATGTAGCTACTGTGGTCAAAATGCAAACTCTATGCAAGTCCACATACGTATACATAGCTTTCAGTCAAAGTTTAAATGACATTATCATTTATGTCATTAAGTTCTTCCTTGTTTTGAATATTTGATGTGGCAGATGGAAGGAGGGAATATTAACCACGAGAAGAAGGGTAAGGAAAGATGAGACTGGGACACTAAAAATACTATTACCCCTATTTTCCCAATTGGTAAGTTTGGTAGATTTGCTGCTGTACTGGAGGGAAATTGAGCAGAAACACTGCTGCTCGTGTAATTTTTGTTATCGTGGTTCTTATTGTTGTTTTCCCTAACAGAAACTGCGTTACATGTCCTATTGCATTCATAAGAAGTGTAGTGGACACATCCCCACTCAATTAAAGTTCCCCCCTTTAATTTAATCATTTTGCATATTTAATAAAGCTAGCATGCTCACTGCCTCGTTAGGAGACTGGTGTCTGCTGTGGGAATTGCAAGCTTTTACCGTCTCAGTGGCTCATCGCAATAATTGGTTGGAAAAGTGATTTCCAGCAGCTCAAGCTATCTGGAGCTACGACTGAGGGCTTCATCTCACCGCAGGCCTCCTTGTCAGCCTGTGATGTGTTATTGCTCGCTTTTGTCTGACTATGTATGTTCCTTTAATGTCTCTTTCAGCAAGGTGTCTGAAATTCACAATTTCACTTGGTGATGAAAATTGTGATCAGTGCATCCTTAACACGGTTGTATGGGCACCATGTAGTAAAACTGGATTTTGGCTGTTGAGCAAAGGGTAAAATGAGCATGCAGTAGTTGGCTAGGATGAAAAATTATAATTAAGTTGAATTCACTCTTTAGCCCTATATTCACTGGCAGTGCTTTTCAGCCTCTGCCATGTAATAATAATAATAGATGCACATGTTGTATCTCTCCTCTAGAGGATAAGCTCCCTAAGACAGCCTTGGTCATCCTGTGCTTGTGTATAAAGCAACTTCAGCATATATTACTTCTCAGTACATGTCTGATTAAGGACTGCGTGAGTGAGAATCTAAGCATGGTGTTGGATAATCATTAGTGATGTTATCTTGGGAAACTTTTGCAATGGTTTGATTATGAAAATTGCTAAACATATACCAAAAGAAGGAGAGTAGTATAACAAACTCCTGTACACCCATTGTCAAGCTTCAATAGCCATCAACCCTTGGCTAATCTTGTTTCATCTATACCTCTAGCATTCCTTTCAGCCATCAGACTATTTTGAAGAAAACATATAGGAAAGATTTTGACACTTACATGCAGAAAATTCAGTAAATTAAATAAATACACAACTTACTTTGCATTGTCCACCTTCAAGGGATATTTGCAAAGAGCAAGCTCTACTTGGCATTTCAATGCCACTGATTAAAAGAGGCACAGTCCCTATCTATTTGGACCCTCTTCTGATCACACAGAAACAGTCTTCTCCAGAGTTTCTCAAGAATCTCATTGTTTAGTAGCTGGTGGAACTGAACTACCAGCAAGGTGTAATTGCAGCATCAGAAGCTTCTTAATTTGTTGGTGCATTTATCCTTTGAGGATGAAATTCCTGTACTCTATCCAGTATTCAGTAAAGGTTGTCGACTACCATTTTATTTTGCTCTATTCCAGGGACTGTATTGGGTGCTCGGATTAAAAATAAAGAGCAAACTTCTTAGCCGTTTCTAAAACTCTCTAGCTGAAAACATTGGGATCTTAGATTTTTTTTCAAAAGAGCCTAGAAGTGCAGAATGAAAGAAGGGGAAAGAGGGAAAGACCAGGGCATCGACAAGGGACCTGGATGAACAGGCTAAGTGCCAAGGGAGGGAGGCTCTTGAAGTGTCCTTCTCTTCTCTGCCCCAGGTCTGTGCTGCTCGGTGCTGGGGCACAGGCAGCCAGGGGCCAGAGGGGAGGACGGCTAGTGGCTCCCTCTTGGGCTCTGAGAGTCAGTGACAAGGAGTAGCCATCAACCATAGGACCTGTACCCCAAACCGAACTGTCGGCAGACTCCTTCCTACTGTCGTGAGCTCAGTTAAGCCACATCACCCCAACTTAAAGGTTGCTCATTCACGGAATGACTGTCACCACTGTCCTCACCGTGCAGGGGCAGCTCGCTTCTCTTTGCAGGTTTTACCATGACTTAAGACAAGTTTTGCAAAATGTTACTCTTCGCTGGAATTTGAACATGTGATACTGTTGTCAGCTCACTAACGTGTCTTCTGCACAAGGCTGTTAAGACCAGGGCAGATGCTGTCACTTTTGCTTTCTCTCTATCTCCAATTTTTCTCTCCCCTTCTCCTCCAGTACTTAGCTCTTCATTCTGGTCCTTGGTTTTCTTTCTCTGTCTAAATCTTGCTTCTCTTTTGTTGCTTCTTCCCCATTTTGATTCCCTTCCACATTTGATTTCTTCCTTTTCTCTCACCATCCTTCTTCCCGTTTTCTCCTGGCTTTAATCTTGGGTAACTACGTGAGAGTTTTCAGGGATGTAGCATTTTCGTATGTCTGAAAACATCTGAACTACAGCATTGCCTGTCACATACTTGGGGATGGAAGGAATGCTTGAAGTCTCAACCTCAAAATGACATTTGGTTTTTACAGCCCTCATAGGTACCTGACCATAAATCCCCTTTTTCATTCAGACATTGTTGGCTGAGTGTCACCTATGTCCCTGGCACTGGAAATTCACATGGGCATTAAGGAGACACAGCTCCTGTCTTCATGGGGCTCACCACCCATTGTGACTTATGGTAAAACATGGGGAAAGACATCCTTCATTGTACAATTTAAATTGAAAGATCTTATTAGAGGTCTACTGTTTTAAAGGTATAATTTACTTAAGTTACTGTATTATTCTACCAACAAATTTCATGGGTAATCTTTATGCTCAAAAGCCTACAGATTCTCAAATGAGATTCAGCCTGAAGCCAGCCAGGATGAAATGGTAACCCTGAGTATCTGACGACAAAAATAAAATGAAATAAGCACTACAGATAGTTCAGCATTTTCTCATCCATGCCCTAAATGTCAAGGGATATTTTTTTTTAATGTCTCTCTCTGTGCTATTCGAGCAGAGTATTAACAACTGACCATGGTTTTTAAAAAAAATCTGTCAATATTGCAATCTTAATAATATAGTTAGATGAAAGGCAGCATATGGCAATGAATCATTAGGACCACTCACTTGTCAGGAGAGCTATAAAACCGAAGTCTCTCCCAGGAGTAAAAGAATTAAAATGACTGTGTACATTGAGGTGTTTTTAACTAGTTAACCAGTCATTGAAGTAGCTAATTGCCGAATGGGTGAGTTGTTCAGCCTGTTCGGTTACCATGACAACAGAACCCTTCATCTTCTGTAATATACATTGAATTTTCACTACTTACAATTTAAGCATTTGATTTCCTCATGAGTTAACTGATAATCATGCAGTCTCTTGCTAACCTAATTAAGAAACACGCCATATGAAGATGGTGCCTGGAATGCAAGTGAAAAAGAGAGAAGGTGGATTGTTAGAAACAGATTCATGTCAAAAACTGAGAAATGCCATGGCTTGGTTTAGGCAACAGTAATGAGTCGTACAAAACTGATGCTATTTTATCTTCTCTCTTCTATTCCAGTTTCTTTAATTTTTCCCCACCTTCCCTGTAGCTTAACTGTGTTAATTGTTAGGTTCTGGGACCTGTGCAGGTGCTAAGGCACAAAGATGAAAAGGGATGTTCTTGTCTCTCATAAGCCAACAGACTAGTAGGGAAGCATCAGCTAAATTACTATCTTGCGTCATAAATGCTTAAATAAATGTGCTGTGGGAAGATCCTGAAGAAGTGGTTAATTCAGCCTCTGCTCCCTGACCCCCTAAGGGTGACTGCTGGTAGGAAATAGAAGAAATTTCCCCAAAATATCAAACTTTACCGCAGCAGAAAGTCTCTCCACGACTCCTAGAAACATCTCTCCACTTTCAATTTTGTTGGAAGTGAACACAGACAACCACAGCCTTTACTGGTTACACTGGGTTATACTCCTTCCTTAAAGGCTTGGGGTCCAAGTCCTGACCCCAGTACCTGTGAACATGACCTTTTCTTGGGAATAAATGTAATTAAGTTAAGGGTTTTGAGATGAGATCATCCTGGATTTAAAGTGGGCTCTCAAATTAGGAGTTTGGGATTAACATATGCACACTACTATATATAAAATAGGTAAACAACAAGGACTTACTGTATAGCACAAAGAACTATACTCAATATCTTGTAATAACCTATAAGGGAAAAGAATCTGAAAAAGAATATGAATATATCTATAATTGACTCACTTTGCTGTACTTGAAACTAACACATTGTAAATTAACTATACTTCAATTAAAAAAATAAAATAAGGTTCTCATTGGAATAACTTGAAAAAAATAAAGTGGGCTCTAAGTCTAATAGTGAGTGTTCTTAAAAGACACAGGAAAGGAGAAGATACAGAGACACCCAGGGAGAAGAAGATCACATGAAGACAGAGACAGAGATTGAATTTACAGAGTTAATTCAGCTCCAAGCCAATGAAAGCCAAGGGTTGCCAGCAGCCAGCAGAAGCTGGAAGAGAGGCACAGGACAAATTCTCCCCCAGAGCCTCCAAAGGAAACCAACCCTGCTGACACCTTGATTTTGGAATTGTAGCCTCCAGAACTATAAGGGAATAAATTTCTGTTGCTTTAAGCCACTCAGCTTGTGGTATTATGTTCTAGCAGCCTTAGGAAACTAACATACTGGTCAATTAAAAAAACCCATAAAGAAAATTGAAATCACTTACAATGAAAGGTCTCCATCCAGCCACAACATATAACTGACAGATTCCATTCAAGGCACGTTTAATAAAAGAGCAAACATTAGTTTTCACAAGGCTGACATGCCTCCAAACATTCCAAGGGCCTTCAGAGGAAAGAGAAATTTGATTTATGTCTTCCTGCTAGTTGAAAACGGGGTAGCAGTGGGTGAGGCTGTTTGCCACAGAGCAGTGCTACACACCTGTTTTATGTGTTACGGTCTCTGGCGGCCAAAGTTAGACACACGTGTCTGAGATGATACTGTATCAACAGAGCAACAGGAAATAAAAATCCCTCCCCAAATTCCCCATTCTGACATCTAACTTAGAATTTGAAATGTGTTCACGGTGCATGTCAGAGATGACAGAAGTGTCTGTTCCCATGATGGTGTGCCCCAAATCCCTCAGTGGACTCCAAACCCCTTCACCTGGCAGTAGACTCAAGTAGAATGAGCCCTGTGTGTTCCTCAGCCTCTCATTTGTGCTCCTGAGCCTGGAGTTTAACTTTGCAGGGCTCTGTTTCTTTGTCAATAAAATGGGGATAATAATGCCACCACAGGAAGTGTTGTCACCAGCCTCCTTAACCAGAAGGGAAGCAGCTATACTTCTCTTTAGCAGTTGATTTGTTTTCTGCTAATACAAGCTGTAAATCTGGAAGGAGATCTCTTTTCTCCTTATTTCAGTGTGTTGGAGATTGAGCCAAATCCTGGTGAGCTTCTAGTAAATGTACTGAGTCTTTGGCACACCTCTTTGTACACTACGAAGTGTGCACTATTTTTAATATCGATGACTAGTATGTGTGGAGCATTGCTTCATTTTAGTCACTGTGCTAGGTATTTATATTCTTGACTTTATATCTTAACCCAGGCCTGGGTGGGAGTAGTGACGCTCCCATTATCATTCTCCACTTTGCAGAGAAGGAGACTGAGGCTTTGAGTTGTCTGTCATTGACTCAAGGATCCACTGCTGTTAAGGAGTGGGGTTGGCGGCTGGTCTGCACTCGGATTCGGATCTGGTGTCTTCAGAGGCCAAGCTCTCAATCACACAAAACAGATTATTATTATGATGCCTATGACTTGCTTTTTTTTTTTTACATCTTTATTGGAGTATAATTGCTTTACAATGGTGTGTTAGTTTCTGCTTTATAACAAAGTGAATCAGTTATACATATACACATGTTCCCATATCTCTTCCCTCCTGCGCTATGACTTGTTTTTTAAAAACTGTCCTATCATTGTTGTTTGTTTACCCTGATTTTCTCATTTATTAATTATTTATACTGTTGTTTGCCATGGATATCGTTTAGCTACTTCATGAATTTTGAGGGACAATATATAAGACTAATACAGGTGATGTAAGGGTTAGCTGAAAGAATATGGGTAAACTCTAACCCAGTTTCTGACACATTAAAGGCACAAAATAAACACTTATCCCTCTGGCTTCCCCTTCAGTGCCTGATACCAGCATAACCCTCAGTCCAGTTTCTTCTACTTCTTTCTACTTCTCAGGCAACACCATAAATTGATTGCAAATGATCAGAAGAAATAATAGTAATAATAATAATAATAGTATACTGTGTGCAAGTCTCTAATGAGATGTCCTGAAATGAATCAAATTTGCATTTAAACACTATTTCTATATTTTGTCTCTCATATTCTCAACTTAATTATCCAAGTATATAATTATCCCTTCTAAAGATCTTGTAAATGAATTGGTTGAGGTTTTTTATTTGTTTGTTTGGTTTTCTTGGGAGAGTGGGTAGAGGGGGGTTATCTTTTTTATAATATTAACATTTCTCTTCATTAAGTCTCAATTTCTTTATCCATAAAACAGGGTTGATAATAGTTACTTCACCGAATTGTAATTATAATTTAGTGATAAGGGCACATGCTGACTCCATGTACTTAGAAGTACCATGTACTTCTAAATGGTACAGTTTCAGCAATAAACTGAAACTCCTCTCTCCCTCTCTTCTTCCCTGAGGGAGTCTTCTTCTTATAATTATGTTAATTTTAATATTTTTTTTTAATGCAGAAGTGTTAGTAGGCAGAATGAAGAAGACTTTTCTTCAGGACTATTTTCAGTTTTTTGAGACTAGAAATGGAAAGTCAGAATTTGTGATAAAGCAGAGATACCTAACCTTTTAGGTTGTAGTAAAATCTGCCACACTTAGTTTGAGGTTTACATACCAATTACTTTAGTTTAATAATGAGCTGTCATAAAAATGAATTATAAATTGAGAGTTTAAAAATGTGCACTGGGCTTCCCTGGTGGCGCAGTGGTTGGGAATCCGCCTGCCAATGCAGGGGACACGGGCTCGAGCCCTGGTCTGGGAGGATCCCGCATGCCGTGGAGCAACTAAGACCATGCACCACAACTACTGAAGCCCATGTGCCACAACTACTGAAGCCCATGCGCCTAGAGCCTGTGCTCCGCAACGAGAAGCTACTGCAATGAGAAGCCGTGCACCGCAAAGAAGAGTAGCACCCCCCCTCACCGCAACTAGAGAAAGCCTACATGTAGCAGCAACAAAGACCCAATGCAGCCAAAAATAAATAAAATAAAATTAATTAATTAATTAAAATGTGCACTGATCCTCAGTATCATCTTTGCCAATGTAGGTAATTGCTTCAACCTGGGATGGGATTCTGCAGCATATACAAATGATCAGAGTAGTTTTTTAAGGAAGGACCTCAGGTCCTTAAGGGGTGAAACTGAAGAAGCAACGCAGCCTTCCATTTCTCTGGTGGTTGAGAACTCCCTAAAGTTAATTTCTAGAGAATATTTAGTTACTTGGTTTGGTTTCAATTACTTGGTCCCAACCTTAACACGACCTTACCTATGTCATTGAATAGCATCTTGTGGTGAGGTCTTTGGGACATTTTGACAAACAGGTGGATTGTATCACAAGCAAATTTATAAATCTTTAGCCAGAGAGGAGAGTTAATATTTCCGTGTTTTAGACCACATGTTCATTCCCAAGCAGGATGTGTAAGCTGTTCTTATTTCAGTAAGTACAGTTCATGAAATGTTTTTATGCCATAGGAATAATCCATTCAAATTCTAGCCTCTGTGATGAAATGCTAAAAATGGCAGATTTGGGCAAAGCACACAAAGTTGGCATCCTCTGAGGAATACCTCCTCTGAAAGTTGGCATTAACTTCCAGGCAAAAGTTCCAACCAGTGGAGCCTTCGTCACATAGAGGAGGGAGGAACATAGGGAGAACTATTTATACCTTTCCTGCAAGTGATAAAAGAACAGCTTAAACAACAAGAACAACAACAACAAAATCCTTCCTTCTCTAACTTAGATTTTACTTTTGATAACCTCCAAGAAAACATTAAGCAGTACATTCATTACAATAAAATTTTAACCTCCTCAAGAAAGAAAAGATGCTTTAGAAAACAATTAATACTGCGGCACTGAGATTCCTGCAGGTAGACTGCCTGGAACTCAACAAAGAAATTCACAGGGCATCAGAATGTTGGGAGATAATGGCCATTTCCAAAGAAAAAGGCAGATCTATTTGTGATTGTTTTTAATTTTTGTGGTATAATTTTTTATTGTTTTATTTCCTTCGATTGTATCTTGTGGGAAAACTGGGAGAGAAAAGAATTGAGATTTAGATAGAAAAAGAGAAAAGAGATAAGGAGAGAACTGTGAAAAGAGAGTGCACACACTGACAAGTAAATCATTTGCAAGTAACCAATATATTAGAAATAATCTAGCAGACTCTTATGGAATACCTATAGTATGCACGGTATAAAGGGGACACATAGTTTTTATGTAAACTCTAAGCGTCATGTTTAAAAATTATGTGCAGGCTAAACAATTATGGACTCAGAGATACTGAAATAGTTGCGAGAAAAGTACTATTTGAATATTAAATATTAAGAATAAGAAAAAAAGAAAAAAATAGTAATTTGACCAACACTCACTATTAGTGTTTGCAGGATTACTTTACCAACACTGACTAGTAGTGTTCACAGGGTTACTTGGTTCTCTTTATTAACAGATTGTGCTTGTGCTAAGTCACTTTAAATAGTTATACAGGGGCTTCCCTGGTGGCGCAGTGGTTGAGAATCCGCCTGCCAATGCAGGGAACACGGGTTCGTGCCCCGGCCTGGGAGGATCCCACATACCGCGGAGCGGCTGGGCCCGTGAGCCATGGCCACTGAGCCTGCACGTCTGGAGCCTGTGCTCCGCAACGGGAGAGGCCACAACAGTGAGAGGCCCGCGTACCACCAAAAAATAAAAATAAATAAATAAATAAATAAATAGTTATACAATGCATTGAAGATTCGAGGATTTGAGGATGGTTTGCTCATTTGCAGTGAAAACTTCTGTAGCTAGTTTGGAAGTCCTGTTGTGTACTCTCTGCCTTACCCTTGATAACATTTACCCTGTTATCAAGACCACTTTACAAAGCAAAAACCCAGACTGCGTGAGTGACCTACTGGAAGTCACACCTTTAAGAAGACTTCAGAGCTCATACCACATGGGCTTTCCACCAGGTGATGTTGTTCCCTGCAGCACCTTTACATGGGGTTGGAAATTTTTCCCATTTTGATATTGGACTGCAAGTTTGAGAGAGTTATTAGCCAGTGCAATCTTCCAGCTGCATTAGGCAGCAGAGAGCCGGGGATGTCCACCCCAATTCTCACCCATGTTTTACCTGTCTGTCAAACCTTAATCATGTCCTCTTCTGAGGCCTCACTTTGCCTGTTTATAAAATAAGGAGTAATAAAACCTTCCATCTTTCAGAGGGGAGTGTTTTAAGGACACATTAGATCACTTA
Source organism: Kogia breviceps (assembly GCF_026419965.1). NCBI lineage: Eukaryota > Metazoa > Chordata > Mammalia > Artiodactyla > Physeteridae > Kogia > Kogia breviceps. Next base: position 49,362,648 of record NC_081316.1, on the reverse strand, counting down.
TGAGAGAAGCTTTATGTTCTTTCGAAGAAAAGCACACGGCAAAGTAACATTTTTCACCATAATCGTCTAGTATGTCATAAAAAACCAATGCTGGAAAAATAATTAAGTATGTGGCTTTGACAGAGGAGTTGAAAGGAATGAAAAACTGATGAAAATAAAAATAGTCGGTTATCTTGGTGACTGGATGGTATTACCTTATAAGGGCATTTCTGAGCCAGTGGTTCTACTAAGACAGTCCTTTATTCAAAACCAGATGAGTATCTATAGCCCCATTAATTGTGTTGTAAGCTAAAATCCAGACTAATCTGGGAGTAAAATTTGTAACATAAAGATCAGTGGTCTGTTCTTATTAAATTGCTATGTCAGGCCCCTAAGACAAATGAGTTATTTGGAAAAGGTCAGGAATGGATCAGTGAAAAAGACTCAGAATTGGGAAGCAGAACTTGTTAGGGAAAGGTTGAAAGGAGAGAATAAAATAGAAGACAAGGCTGCAGGATGAGAGAAATATGAGAGATTGATGGTGACTGGAGGATAGAATGAAAAGAAATTGGTTTAAATTATGACCAGAGGATTATAAGCAGTGCCCAAGGGAGACCCTGATGCGTCTGAAGGTTGTAAGCTACTGGAATGCACTATTGATTGAATTTATAGAATCTCGCTTTTTTTCCGGAGATATATTTAATAATAGGCCACCTTTCCATCTCAGTGGATTGCTAGAGGCTGTGGATAAAAGGGTACATTCTATCATATCGTGTGGTCATGCCCTAAGATAATTAAATTTGGGGACAGAGTGCTTTAGTATGTGCAGTCTCTCACTAGAAGAGCTGCAGCATTGCAGGACCCCAATCAAGTGTACTTGGCATATTAAGTAAAGACCTCTGTTCCATTTTCGAGAAGAAATAATACCGTTACTCTTTCTCATAGCTACAGAAGTCTGACTACCTTGGCAATGGCATCAGAAAAGCTGCCCCATAGTCAGTACGTATTATGGAAAGATTTTGGAAGTGAGGGGACTAGCCACACTCCAACACCTTATGAAACATCTTTGTACCCAGATAGCAAAGAAAATGGGATGCCTTCTTTGAAAATTATTAAAAGTTTATAAAAAGCAGTAACTATGTAATCTCTGAATATTTCAATATAATTAATATGCTTTAAAAAAACTCCAGTAGTGGGCTTCCCTGGTGGCGCAGTGGTTGAGAATCCGCCTGCCGATGCAGGGGATACGGGTTCGTGCCCCGGTCCGGGAGGATCCCGCATGCCGCGGAGCGGCTGGACCCGTGAGCCATGGCCGCTGAGCCTGCGCGTCCGAAGCCTGTGCTCCGCAACGGGAGAGGCCACAACAGTGAGAGGCCCGCGTACCGGAAAAAAAAAAAACAAAAAAACAAAAACTCCAGTAGTTAAGGTAAACAAATAATTTGGCATAGACTAAAATATTACATAAGCCTAGTTATTCAGGGTACATTATATGCCCAATAGTTGTTTGAATTGCTTAAGGCATGTAAAGCAGCCTCCATCACAATCTTGTTTTTGTTAAGTTAGCATGGAAAAAAATTAAATGTAAGCTTTTTATTTGTGTTAAGTAGATTCGGTCAGGAAGAATAATGACTCATATCTGCTGCTATGGTTCTCATTTTCACATTAACTCTAGTTTTGTTTTTCCACCCAATTCCAGGGCAACCTTACTTAGATGGCTCAATATGTCCTGGACCCATAGTTCTGTTTCATCTGGTGATGCTACCATGATTGATGTCACCTTTGTTGGAAATGCTGTTTCCCCAACACTAGCTGCACCTGTTAAAATCCTACTCATTCTTTAAGATTCAACTCAAAAAGCATTTCTCCGATTCCCTCCTCACCCCCAATTTCGTAAGACAGTTTCCTGTCTTGGGCACATCCATGGTACCTAGCTCATGCCCTCTCTTGACCTTATCAGAATCTGGCTATTTATTTTTCTCTGTTTTAATCTCAATCTTTTCCCCCTTGATCAGGAGCATTTTGAAGGCATTGATGTTTTACTTATCCTTCTCTTCTTTGCAAAGCCTAGAATGTCATCTTGCACATATTGGATATTAACTAAATATTGGCTGAATCTCCTCTTTACCCACCATCCATTGTCTTGCTTTTTATGCCTTTGGACTGAGTGTCTTCTGGTCATTCTTCCTTTTGGCATCTTGTTCTGGGCTTCTCTTGGTGATTTATAGCTGAATTTCTGCCCTGGCTACCTCATCAGAGCCTGTTTGGATCCCTCGGCAGTCTTGTCCTCTCCTGCTAAGCTTTGAGAACCCATAAAAACCCCACAGGTACAGTTTAGTAGCTCAGGGAACTTTTCCAACCATTGCTTTTTTCATTCGATTCCATCTTCCCATGTTTGCTTTGAGGTTCCTAGTTTCTAACTTGTTCCCACGTGCTTGAGTTTGGCCTCTCTGGATCATTCCATCATGTCACAGCCCTCACTGGACAGCTCTTGGTTTGGTTTTCCATTTCAATTCTGCGAAGGAACTGGCTCTTGGCTTTACTTGCCCTATATTTGTTTCAGCCCAAATGCAAGTCACAATCCAGCATCCCCCAGATCCTAGCAGGGGCACAGAGGTTTGCTGTCCTCTTGTAGGAAAGGGAATTATAGTTGTTATGGAGCTAACAAATCAACTTCTTACACCAGCATCCAAAACCTTGTGTAATCTGCCCTCACCCCCTCTAGGCGAACTTCTTTGCCCTGTCCCGTCAAATAGTCCCATCTCTTGGGTGGCCTATTCTTGGTGACCCTTGAGGACCACAGGCTCATGCCTCTTTGGGGAAATTTGCTTGTACTGGGATGACCCCTCATGTAGAACACCCTCTTCTTTAGTCTTATTTTTTTTCATAACAATTTCTTTAGAACCTAATTCAAGATACATTCTTTATGATTTTTTTGCCCTACAATTCAGGCCATCTTATTTTTTTCACCATCCTCACCCATACATTGCATTTATGATTTTGGCCTTGGCTAAATTGTCATTTTATGATTGTTCCAGGAATGGGCATCTCATCTTACTGGCTAGCTTATAAAGTCTTCCAGGGGCGATATTCCACAGACTTCTCTTTTGCCATTGCACCTCCCTCAGAAAATATGATTGTACTGGTATATATGTATGTATGTAGGTACACACACACACACACACACACACACACACACACACACAGAGGTATGTAACTCTACATGAATTATTTAACTTAATATACACAAGTAGGGTTGCCAGGTAAAATATAGGATGCAAATATTGAGTCCTGTAATACACTAAAGAATGATCCTAAATGTTATTTGTTGTTTATCTGATATTCAAATTTAACTGAGCGGCCTGTATTTTAATTTGCTAAATCTAGCCACCTTTTACACAACATCCCTAAGAGATAAGCATTTATTACATCTGTTATTTTATAAATGAGGAAATTGAGGCTCAGTGACATTCAGTCATTTGCCCAGAGCTAGATTTCAGATGAAGTCTGTTGGCTGGAAACGTTCGTTAAGCACTACATTTAGCTTAGTAAGTGTGAAATAATGTGATGGCACACAGAATGGCATGACACCTAACCTAATTTCACTTTGTGAATCATATAAACTCCAGCTCATCTTCAGATCTTCTTTTGTGAAGATAAAAGGCTGTTCAATAGTTGGAAAATGCATTTCTCTAATTTTAACATGGGAATGGACCTCTTCTGAGCATAGAAGCAAAACCTAGGTGCAAAACTTAGCCACAGTAGGTACTGTGGAAAACAGTGGAGATGAAATACATTGAACATGATAAGGCACCTATTAAATACTCTTTAGCAATTTTGTTACACTTAATATACTTCCCTGTAAATATTGGTTTCCTTTATTAGACTGTTATTACAGTGAAATCACATTAGCACTTTGCAGAATATTTTTTTTAAACCACCCATCTCCTACAATTATGTTAAAACAAATTTAATTGAGGCTCCCTTGTCTAAAAGAAAATATCTTTGCATTTAGTGAATCTAATTAGCATTACATAGACCTTTCCCATTAGGGAGGTCGCTTTGGATTATTCCCCTTGAATAGAGAAACTCTTTTCTCTACTCATGAAGAAAAACAGGGGAAAAGTGTAGGAAGCTTTGCAAGATAGCCTTCCCCTTCCTTTGTATTTCCCTCTTTTCTGTTGGGTAAAGGCAGGGATTTGCTGGAAAGCTTTGCTGTGGACTGGTCTGTGGAAACCAGACTTAGAGGAAAATGGATGGAAGTCTGTAACCTCTCTAAAGTACTAATAAAGCTCAACCAGGGACTTCCCTAGTGATGCAGTGATTGGGAATCTGCCTGCCAATGCAGGGGACACGGGTTGGAGCTCTGGCCCGGGAAGATCCCACATGCCACGGAGCAACTAAGCCTGTGTGCCACAACTACTGAGCCCGTGAGCCACAACTACTGAAGCCCACGTGTCTGGAGCCCGTGCTCAGCAACAAGAGAAGCCACTGCAATGAGAAGCCCGTGCACTGCAACGAAGAGTAGCCCCCGCTCCCCGAAACTACAGAAAGCCCGCACAGCAACGAAGACCCAATGCAGCCAAAGATAAACACATAAATTTAAAAAAAAAAAAAAAAGCTCAACAACCTAGGGTAAAGGTTATGACCACCCTAGGATAAAGTTCATCTGACATATAGTCTGCCTTTAGGATCTTAACGAAACTGCAAAGTGTAAATGGTACGTCTTTGGGGCCTTATTGCCTCCTATTCTGAGTCTTTCTCCCTTCTCTGCCCCTCTTTTTGCCAACAGTTCTGTTGATGACCCTTGGTCTGGAAGGTTACACAACTTTCCCAGTCGTGTCACTAAAACTCCAAAAAGACCTCCTGTACCCTTTGACCACAGGACACAACTCCGTTGTCATTGTTATCAGCTATATCTGAAGTTGATGTTCTGCTTATTTTTGTCTAAAATTTTAATTTTATGCAGCTCCCAGGGAGCTCAGCAACTGAAGAGCCTTCCTTCCTCCCTTCCATTCTTCCTTCCTTCTTTCACTTTTAATTGAAAGGAATTTTAGAATTGAGGTTATCTGACTCTACTTGCCTACAGAAAATGATTTCAAACAGCATACTGAAAACCAGAGAGACAGTAGATGAAGTATTTTAATTGAGTCATCGAGGTTAGACAAAATTCTTATGGGTACTAAGCAAAGTGCAAATTCTTGTGGCAAGGCAAGGATCACCCTTAGATAGAAAAGGGTTTGATTTTCAGCTCTGACCCTTGCTATCTGGGTGACCTCAGGCAAGTTTCAGAAACTCTTTAATTCTCCCTTTCCTTGTCTAAAAAGTTGTGATAAAATATAGCTGCCTCTCTGTATTTCTGAGACTATTAAAGGACATTATATGGCTTGGCTAGTTTTGACTCTCTTGTAAACAATGGCTTTTATTGTCGTGCTTGTTATATACGATGGTTAGGATTAGGTGTGCCCTTTGCTCAGCAGCCACTTGCCCACAGCTTCCTCACTTCCCTCCCAGGGCACAGAGACTTCACTTTCACAAGGATGTTGGTGATCAAAGCGGTGGGCCCTGGATTCTGCAAAGACCCAATCTTTGTATTTTCAGTCATTAAAAAAATTGATTTAACTGTGATTCACGGAGTTTATTGAAGTGGTTTTTATGGTGCAGAAAGCCTTTTTTGCTACTTGACATTTAGCTAAGCCTGTTCCTGAAGGCTAAGCAATACATTTGGGGGAGCTTTTTTGCCTTGTTGCTCATATGTGCCTGTCTTAGTCTGTTCTGGCTGCCATAACAAAACAGCATAGACTGGGTGACTTATAAGCAACAGATATTTATTTCTCAAAGTTTGGAGAAAATAAATACGGAAAGTCCAAGATCATGGTGCCCGCAGATTCAGTGTCTTGTGAGGGCCTGCTTCCTTATAGACAGTTGTCTTCTCACTGTAATCTCACATGGTGGGAAGGGCAAGGAATCCCTCTCCTGGCTCTTCTTATTAGGTCACTAATCCCATTCATGACATCTCTGCCTTCGTGACCTAATCACTACCAAAGGGCCCACCTCTAAACACCATCACACTGAGGATTAGGTTTCAACATATGGATTCTGGGGGACACAAACTGTAAATAGCAGTTCCTGAACCCATTTGCAGAGCCAAAGGTGAGAGCATAGGCTGAGTTAATGTTTCACTTTGTGACCATGTTAGTGCCATGAGACTTGTGAGATCATTATGCCCAGGAATATGAAATAGAGGTGGAAACCAGTCTTAAGGCAGGCTACTGATACGGTGAGCATGACAGTAAAAAGAAAAGTGTTACAAAAGAGTGGGAATGCATATACTTTAATACTTGGATAGTTTGTGATCCTCACAGAAATGTGTGTGGTAACTATTTATAAATTAGAATATTTCCAGTTCATTTTCTAAACATGCAGAGGAACGTTTTCAGTAGATTGGAAAAAAGCCAAAAAACAAAACCTGATTGGAAAATTAAGTCATTATCTCAGCTGGAGGGCAGTATTTTGCCTTGAGCTGTGTTTTGAATAGCATGTGGAATTCACTTAGATTATTTGAGCTAGAGATTTATAATTTAAAATGATACCTTTTTGTATTCATGTAGAGACTTTCATTTTAGAAATGCTAACTGCTGAAAAAATACCTAATTTAACATCCTGTGGGAAGAAAAATTATGGAAATGATAACAGCAGTCATTGACAATGAAGTTATTGGGACAGTAATTAATATTTGCAAGTCTTTGATAATCAAGATAACCCAGTCTCTGTTCTTATGATGTGGACATTCTATAGACCTGAGGGATTGAAGAATAGGAAGGAGTTAGGGCTGGATATTATAATGAGTTTCATTTTCATTGTTTCTAATTCTGGTGACTATAAATTTAATTTTGCACTGTTTTTCTATAGTTTCCATCATCAGCATACTTTCCAGGACATCTTAAGGTAGAAAGCTTGGCTGAACGCATTAAAATGATTGTCCCACAGTTACATCTCTTATATTATTACCTTGAGGAGAGAAATTATGCACTTCTATAGATAGGTAATAAAATAGCTAGCATCAGTTATTCTTACAAATTTCCAAATGCTTTTCTAAATGCTTTACACATGTGAACACATTAGTCCTATAAGATAGGCACATTATTTCTGTTTTAAAGATGGGGAACCCAGGCACAAATTGGTAAAGTAAATTCCCCAAATTTTCACAGCTACTCAGTAGCAGATTCAAGATTCCAACCCAAGTTTGATTCCAGAGCCCATGCTCTTTTTTTAAATTTTTTTTATTTTTGGTCCCTGAAATGTACCATACGTATTGCTATCAAATTTTTTTTTTCTTCTTCCCTCCCTCCCTCCCTCTCTCCCTCCTTCCCTCCCTCCCTTCCTTCCTTCTTCTTTCCCCCTCCTTTCTATTTCAGAAGAAAGGAAAAAAAGCCCAAGTGAAGGGGGATGGCTGGTTGGAGTTGGGCCCACTGAGGTCAAAGCTGGAGAGAGGAAAGTGCTGAGAAGATCAATGGCTGGGTCTTGTCAGTAGATGAGACTAGTGACATATTGGGTATTGAGCAAATAAGTAAGTGGATAATGGAAGCCAGTTTTCTTACTGTCAGAGGAGAATGATGTTGCAAATAGGAGAAGAGGAAGGCTAGACTGACTGTGATGTTGGATTGGAATTAGAGGCATTGGTATGTTTTCAAGATATATAGGTATCTGTAGAAATAAATATAGATGTAAGGGCACGTGTGTGTGTACTTATATACAGATAGTTCTTAACTCTGTTCAGTAGGGACACTTCAGTATCAATAAGCACACCTGAGCCCAGCCTGCATCATCAAAAATGATAAGGTCATGAAGGTCAAGAGGGACTGAAGAATGAAAAAGACTGATTGAAAAAGACTAAAGACTCATGACCATTAAGTGCCACATGTGGTCCTGGATTGGATCCTTTGACTGTAAAAGAAATTATTAGGACCACTAGTCAAATTTGAGTGGGGTCTCTGAGTGAAAGATGTATGAGAGTTCTTTATACTCTACTTGCAGCTTTTCTGTAAATTTGAAATAAAAATTAAAATAAATAATAATATTAAATATTATTAATTATTAATAATGATATTAATTAATAATATTAAATATTAAGAATAATATTAAAAGAAAAATAATATTGGGCAGTAACAGTTGTCTTGTTACTTTCTAGTTTTATTTTGTCAGTAAATTAAAAATTTTGGAATTTAACCAAGTCCCCAGAATCAGGGATTATTAAACTCCACTAATTGTGGATTAAAAAGAGTTTCTGGGCTTCTCCTGGTGGCGCAGTGGTTGAGAGTCCCCCTGCCGATGCAGGGGACACGGGTTCGTGCCCCAGTCCGGGAAGATCCCACATGCCGCAGAGAGGCTGGGCCCGTGAGCCATGGCCGCTGAGCCTGCAGGTCTGGAGCCTGTGCTCCGCAACGGGAGAGGCCACAACAATGAGAGGCCCGCGTAACGCAAAAAAAAAAAAAAAAAAAGAGTTTCTGTTAATTGCAAATAATAAGTCTGAATAATGACAATATTTTTATATGCTTTCTTTTGAGAACGTACTCTCTGATTCACTGAAATACCATACGTTTAAGAAATGGGCTAGGGGCTTCCCTGGTGGCGCAGTGGTTGAGAGTCTGCCTGCCGATGCAGGGGGCGCGGGTTCATGCCCCGCTCTGGGAGGATCCCACGTGCCGCGGAGCGGCTGGGCCTGCGCGTCCGGAGCCTGTGCTCCGCAGAGAGAGAAACCCCAACAGTGAGAGGCCCGCGTACAAAAAGTAAAAATTAAAAAAAAAAAAAACGAAATGGGCTACATTTAAGCAACGTCTTTTCCTAAACTGCTTTTGTGAAAATCATGATTCTGAATGATACTAACTGGAGAGTTTTTAGAACATTGGTTCCAGGTAATTAAGGGAAAGAGGTTTTCCTTGTCTTGGAATAATTTCAAATGTGAGAGGCATGGCAGAAATGAAATGTACAAAGCTACACAACTGATTTCTAGTTAGTATACATTTACCTGCAGTGGTAGTGATGAGAATCTTTACAGCTGATGTTCTTCTCTTTACTTCACTTTCTTCTAGACATGGGAAAATATCAATGTGATATTTTCTAAGGATTTTTAACTTGATGCTAAAGTGGGCCCACTTTTATAATCCTCTTAAATTCAAAAGAATTCATTAAATTATATTCATGATCCTCAAGAAAAGGACCTTGATCTGTAGAAAGTGGAATATTTAATTATACTAACTTGGTTATTAGTGTTATTTCATTTCAGCAGATCCCATGTACCCCCTTTTCTTTTGTCTCCAATATCCAGGGTAGGTCTGTTTTTAATTTTTTACTATTATTAAAAAGGTGCTTTGTCTGTCTGACTTACTTCACTCAGTATGTATGATATCCCTTATATGAGGAGTCTAAAAAGAAAATGATACAAATGAACCAATTTACAGAACAGAAACAGACTCACAGACTTAAGAGAACGAACTTATGGGTACAGGGAGGGGGAAGGATGGGGGGAAGGGATAGTCAGGGAGTTTGGGACTGACATGTACACACTGCTGTATTTAAAATGGACAACCAACAAGGACCTACTGTATAGCACAGGGAACTCTGCTCAATGTTATGTGGCAGCCTGGATGGGAGGAGAGTTTGGGGGAGAATGGATACATGCATATGTATGGCTGAGTCCCTTTGCTGTGCACCTGAAACTGTCACAACATTGTTAATTGGCTATACTCCAATATAAACTAAAAACAATTTTTTTAAAAGGTGCTTTGGTCAACATCTTTGTAAATGGATCTGTTTTTATTTCCCCTTTAGAAAAAAATTCCTAGAAGCACACTTGCAGGTCAAAGAAATGCATATTTTTGAGACTTTTGATAAGTGTTGCCAAAATACTTGCAGTCACACAAACTAAAATGCCCCCTCTCACTTTAACTACTTAAGCTTTTTTGAATAATTAAAAATGCTAAAGTACAGCGTATTTAACTTAGAAAAATGAAATCTTGATCTTGAATGTTGCATTGTGTTCTTAGAATGGTGAGTCTGTTCACTCAGACCACATCATGTTACTAGAACATAGAGCTTCTCATTCCTAGGCAGGCTCGGAGAAGACTAGATTGCAAGCTTTGCCTAATGCTGAATCTCAGTAAGGAACAAATTTGTTCATTTTTCCTCAGCAGTGGACTTGGAACAAGGTTGGCCAGCAACATGAACTAACAACTCTCCATTTATTCAAAGTCTCCTGTAAAATCCCTCACCACTTCTCTGAGTCACTTAAAAACCTCCAAGACTTTAGGTGGTCGGTCTCCTACTTTGCTTTACTGTCAAAAGGATGACCATACAAGGTCTAAGGATCTTTTCCAATAGATTTGTGCTCGAGACTTGGAGAGCATGCATGTTTTCATCAGTGATGTCCCTTTTCTGTCATTCAACTTGAGTCCATTTGTAGAGTAACAGTGTTTCTAGCTATGGCCTCCGTTATTCTTCTTTTTGATGTTATTTGGCATGATACACAGATTTTTCATTTGTTTTTTGCGATAAGGTGCTGTTCCAGGGCAAAGATGGAATGTTTTCCTTTTCCAGTAACTTGCCAGTATGGTACATCCATTAAATCCAGTTACACATGTACCAGAATGTACTATCGTTATTGGCAAGGACTTCATTGATTAATTACAGGCTGACCCTCTTGACGACTTCCTACTGATTTTACTTCCTGAGTGATTAGCTCCAATGTTGCTTATGCAGTTGCAGTAAAGGAGGTTTGGTAATAGTCCTGCTTTGGAACACTCTCTGCTCTAGGACATTAATTAACAGAATACTCCACAGAGGAAAATGGGTATTTATGCTGTCGCAGATGAAAAGAGTTAAGAAGCTTCTTCCAAGACCATTCAGCAAGTCACTGGTATCCATCAGAGCAGGTGAGAAAGAAATCAGCCAGTCTTTTTTTAGACGTCAGCCAGATGAGTTTGGATGGAGCAAAAGCAGACAAAGATCCACAGAAGAGCAAATAGTATGTGACACATTTCCCACAAAATATGATCATCATAGCCTGGTCCCCATTCTGACTCTAGAAAAGGCTAAATGCAGCCACCTTCCAATAGTTCTGGGGCAATTTATATTAGGGAATAATGAGGAATTTTATTAGGATAAAAATTAAGCTGCCATAATGAAGAAACTTCCAAAAGTACAGTGGCATAATGAAGACAGTTTATTTCTCTTTAATGTGACAGGTATGAGGTAATAGTCCAAGTAGATGGGGTGGCTCTGTTCCACGTGATCAATCAAGGACTAGAAATTTTCCATCTTATGACCTCACCATTTCCTTGGGTATTATCCTGACCTCTATGGTTGAAGCTGAGTCCTAGCACATCCATGTTTTAGCTCACGAGAAAAGGAAAGGAAGTCCAGGGCATATGGCTTGACCTCTACATTGGAGATGACCTAGGAGTTGCATTCCATTGGCCAGAACTAGCCATACCCAGCCATAAAGAGTGATAAGGAATGAATGTGGTTTCCAGCTGAGTGGCCATGATTTTCTATTACTGTGAAGAAAGAGAACAGATAGTGGTGGGCAAGTGACAGTTTCCACCACAGATTTATTTTCTGCAGCACTTCCCCTTTCCTAGTGAAAGTTTTGTCAAAGAGCATATAACTAGCACTTCTGGGTACTCAATATATTTTCACTGAATGAATTAATTCAGGTATGAAGAAGTATAGCAAGTTTCAATCTATAGATCCCAAATCCTGACCCTCTCTCCCCTAATGCCACCTAGGCACAATTTTCTCCTCCTATTAAGTTGTGCTGCTTATTTAAACTTAAACTTGCTCTCTTGTCAGCAAAGTAGATATATCAATCATATTTGCTTTACTTGAGCAAGCTTATCTTTTGGAATGACTTTTGATTGTCTCTGTCTCTCTGTGGCCACATAAAGGACATTTCTTCCCCTCGGATCTCAATAACAAAGATGTGACACGTCTAACTGAGGCCTAATTGAGGCTATTCATATTGTGAGGCTGCTGTCTCCTTCCATTTCAAGCACCGTTTGTCATAAAAGGATGGTTAAATACAGGAAATCAATCTTGTACCATCAGCAAGCCCATGGAATACCATCCTGCTACATCAGACCAATACAAATAGTTGCCTAGGTGCTCATATTTACCCCAAATAAAATTTCAGTAGAATTCTAAGTTGGAACAAATTTCTCTCCCTGTGGAATCTCACCTTTTTTCTCATTGTTTTCTTTTGGTATCATTTCTATAAACTTTAAGCAGCTGCTATGATTCAAGTGCTGTATATATGATTCAAGCACTTGGTACATGGAGGCCAACACATAGAGATTTTTTTTTTAGTTCAGAGAACTTACTCATAAGTGATATAATCAAGGTTTCAGCAATATACTGTAGGAGATTGATGGCGGGAGCGACAGAGTAAATCAAAATGAGAAAGTGTGGCAGAGGCTTCTTGGGAGAAGGAAGATTTGAACTTGGCCTTTAAAATTTAGGTGGGCACACATGGTAGGAAGACTTTGCCTGTCAGGAGGAAGAGCTGAGCTACAAGATGGAAAAGTTCAGAAAGAGAGCATACTAGTGTGTTTGGAGGGGGTGTGGAGGGTAAGGGAGAAAAACCACATGAGTAGGTAGAGGCCAAATCGTGGATGGATACGCATCTGAGAAGTTGTGTGACAGAAGGTCGTCAGGCTCACAAAGTACAATTTCTCATCGTAAGATCATACTCAGATTTTAAGCTAGTTATCACTGCTTCTGTTATACCTTAAAAATAGCTGACTTTATATAAAAAGACTGAAGAAAGAGTGCTCGAAAACTAACATTTATTTATCCATAGAATAGTCCTCTGTTTTACAGTAATCATCTCATTTGATCAGGTACAAATGCTTCCAAAGCATTTGCTTATTGAGCCTTCACTGTAATAGCTTATCAGCATTCACTATGTGTTGGGCATAGCATGCTTATGTAGAGGTAAAAAACAAAGGAGATATTTGTTGCCTTTTTCCTACATCCTTTATTTTCCTTCATCTTTTAATAACAATCCCTCTATGCTTTTACATGGTTAGAGGAGCTAGGATTTTGACACAGGCTGAGTTGATTACAAGGGAGAAAGGGGTAGAAATTGGAAATCAGCCAGCCCAACCCATTTCTACTGCTGGACTTAAAATTCAACCATCAGCCCAAGGAGGCTGACCTCTGTGGGTGTTTAAATCAAATACAAAAGGGAGGGGAAGCTAATGGCCTGGACGTTTTCAAATTCAGGACCCTTTGAAAGAATTGTATAACCAAGCCAAATGTAAATTTACCTGGCCTAGGAACAAAACAATAAAACCCACTTTAAAGTACTTAGGACTGCCTCTGGCTTTGAAATGTGGCTTTGGTGACCTCATATCCTCTAAGGCTGAAGTTTAATATCCCTCATTTCTGAAGTAAGTGCCAGAATAGTTTATGGTTCCTAATGGGACCCTGTGCTTCCCACAAATGGGCTTCTGCATTGGGTGTGTCCATAGTACAGGCCTTATATGTAAGGAGCCCTGTAAAAGAGGAACATTCTAGGAGAGGATTTTGGAAGGATTCTCGAACACTGTGGAATGTATTCATGTATTTCTATGAGTCCCAAGAATGCATTGATTCAATGTAAACAACCAGATCACAGCAATAGAAGCATAGCAGCTAGGATTCAGTCTGTTAATTATGTCACTCTTTTATTTAAAATTTTTACTTTTATTAATTTTTATGTTTTTTACTGGAGTATAATTGCTTTACAGTGTTGTGTCAGTTTCTGCTGTACAATGAAGTGAATCAGCTATACGTATACATATATCTCCTCCCTCTTGGACCTCCCCCCCACCCCATCTCACCCATCTAGGTCATCACAGAGCACCAAACTGAGCTCTCTGTGCTATACAGTAGGTTCCCACTAGCTATATACTTTATACATGGTAATTTATTTATGTCAAACCTAATCTCCCAGTTCATCCCACCCTTCCCTTCCCCCACTGTGTCCACACGTCCATTCTCTACCTCTTCATTTCTATTCCTGCCCTGCAGATAGCTTCATCTGTACCATTTTTCTAGATCCCACATACATGCATTAATATACGGTATTTGTTTTTCTCCTTCTGACTTACTTCACTCTGTATGACAGACTCTAGGTCCATCCACATCTCTACAAATGACTTAATTGCATTTTTTATGGCTGAGTAATATTCCTTAATATATATGTACCACATCTTCTTTATGCATTCATCTGTTGATGGACATTTAGGTTGTTTCCATGGCCTGGCTATTGTAAACAGTGCTGCAGTGAACATTGGGGTACATGTGTCTTTTTTTTTAACATCTTTATTGGAGTATAATTGCTTTACAATGTTGTGTTAGTTTCTGCTGTATAACAGAGTGAATCAGCTATATGTTTACTTATATCCCCATATCCCCTCCCTCTACAGTCTCCCTCCCACCATCCCTATCCCACCTCTCTAGGTGGTCACAAAGCACCTAGCTGATCTCCCTGTGCTATGCAGCTGCTTCCCACTAGCTATCTATTTTACATTTGGTAGTGTATATATGTCAAAGCTACTCTTTCACTTCATCCCAGCTTACCCTTCCCCCAATCCCATGTCCTCAAGTCCATTCTCTGTGTCTGCATCTTTCTTCCTGTCCTGCCCCTAGGTTCTTCAGAACCTTTTTTTTTTTTTTTAGATTCCATATCTATGTGTTAGCATATGATATATGTTCTTCTCTTTCTGACTTACTTCACTCTGTATGACAGACTCTAGGTCCATCCACCTCATTACAAATAGTTCCGTTTCATTTCTTTGTATGGCTGAGTAATTGTAAATTTGTGCCACATCTTCTTTATCCATTCATCTGTTGATAGACACTTAGGTTGCTTCCATGCCCTGGGTATTGTAAATAGAGTTGCAGTGAACATTGTGGTACACGACTGTTTTTGAATTATAGTTTTCTCAGGGTATATGCCCAGTAATGGGATTGCTGGGTCATATGGTAGTTCTATTTTTAGTTTCTTTAGGAACCTTTATACTGTTCTCCTTAGTGGCTGTATCAATTTACATTCCCACCAACAGTGCAAGAGGGTTCCCTTTTCTCCACACCCTTTTCAGCATTTATTGTTTGTAGATTTTTTGATGATGGTCTTTCTGACCAGTGTGAGGTGATACCTCATTGTAATTTTGATTTGCATTCCTCTAATGATTAGTGATGTTGAGCTTCCTTTCGTGTGTTTGTTGGCAATCTGTATATCTTTGGGAAAATGTCTATTTGGTTCTTCTGCCCATTTTTGGATTGGGTTGTTTGTTTTTTTGATATGGAGCTTCATGAGCTGCTTGTATATCTTGGAGATTAATCTTTTGTCAGTTGCTTCATTTTCTCCCATTCTGAGGGTTGTCTTTTGGTCTTGTTTATGGTTTCCTTTGCTGTGCAAAAGCTTCTAAGTTTCATTGGGTCCCACTTGTTTATTTTTGTTTTTATTTCCATTTCTCTAGGAGGTGGGTCAAAAAGGATCTTGCTGTGATTTATATCATAGAATGTTCTGCCTATGTTTTCCTCTAAGAGTTTTATAGTGCCTGGACTTACATGTAGGTCTTTAATCCATTTTGAGTTTATTTTTGTGTACGGTGTTAGGGAGTGTTCTAATTTCATTCTTTTACATGTAGCTGTCCAGTTTTCCCAGCACCACTTATTGAAGAGGCTGTCTTTTCTCCATTGTATATTCTTGCCCTCTTTGTCAAAGATAAGGTGACCATATGTATGTGGGTTTATCTCTGGGCTTTCTATCCTGTTCCATTGATCTATATTTCTGTTTTTGTGCCAGTACTATCCTGTCATGATTACAGTAGCTTTGTAGTATAGTCTGAAGTCAGGGAGCCTGATTCCTCCAGCTCCATTTTTCGTTCTCAAGATTGCTTTGGCTATTCGGCATCTTTTGGGTTTCCATACAAATTTTGAAAATTTTTGTTCTAGTTCTGTGAAAAATGCCATTGGTAGTTTGATAAGGATTGCATTGAATCTGTAGATTGCTGTAGGTAGTATAGTCATTTTCACAATGTTGATTCTTCCAATCCAAGAACATGGTATACCTCTTCATCTGTTTGTATCGGCTTTAATTTCTTTCATCAATGTCTTATAGTTTTCTGCATACAGGTCTTTTGTCTCCCTAGGTAGGTTTCTTCCTAGGTATTTTATTCTTTTTTTTGCAGTGGTAAATGGGAGTGTTTCCTTAATTTCTCTTTCAGATTTTTCATCATTTTTGTATAGGAATGCAAGAGATTTCTGTACATTAATTTTGCATCTTGCTCCTTTACCAAATTCACTGATTAGTTCTAGTAGTTTTCTGGTAGCATCTTTAGGAATCTCTGTGTATACTGTCATGTCATCTGCAAACAGTGACGGTTCTACTTCTTCTTTTCCAATTTGTATTCCTTTTATTTCTTTTTCTTCTCTGATTACTGTGGCTAAAACTTCCAAAACTATGTTGAATAAAAGCAGTGAGAGTGGGCAGCCTTGTCTTGTTCCTGATCTTAGTGGAAATGGTTTCAGTTTTTCACCATTGAGAATGATGTTGGCTGTGGGTTTGTCATATATGGCCTTTATTATGTTGAGGTAGGTTCCCTCTATGCCTACTTTCTGGAGAGTTTTTATCATAAATGGGTGTTGAATTTTGTCAAAAGCTTTTTCTGCATCTATTGTGATGATCATATGGTTTTTATCCTTCAATTTGTTAATATGGTGTATCACATTGAATGATTTGCATATATTGAAGAATCCTTGCATTTCTGGGATAAACCCCACTTGATCATGGTGTATGATCCTCTTAATGTGCTGTTGGATTCTTTTTGCTAGTACTTTGTTGAGGGTTTTTGCATTTATGTTCATCATTGATATTGGCCTGTAGTTCTCTTTTTTTTGTAGTATCTTTGTCTGGTTTTGGTATCACAGTGATGGTGGCCTCATAGAATGAGTTTGGGATTGTTCCTCCCTCTGCTATATTTTGGAAGAGTTTGAGAAGAATAGGTGTTAGCTCTTCTATAAATGCTTGATAGAATTCGCCTGTGAAGCCATCTGGTTCTGGGCTTTTGTTTGTTGGAAGATTTTTAATCACAGTTTCAGTTTCAGTTTCAGTACTTGTGATTAGTCTCTTTATATTTTCTATTTCTTCCTGGTTGAGTCTTGGAAGTTTATGCTTTTCTAAGAATTTGTCCATTTCTCCCAGGTTGTCCATTTTATTGGCATATATTTCTTGTAGTAATCTCTCATGATACTTTGTATTTCTGTGGTGACAGTTGTTACTTCTCCTTTTTCTTTTCTAATTCTGTTGATTTGAGTCTCCTCCCTTTGTTTCCTGGTGAGTCTGGCTGATGGTTTATCAATTTTGTTTATCTTCTCAAAGAACCAGCTTTTATTTGTATTGATCTTTGCTATTAGTTCCTTCATTTCTTTTTCATTTATTTCTGGTTTGATCTTTATGATTTCTTTCCTTCTTTTAACTTTGGGTTTTCTTTGTTCTTCTTTTTCTAATTGCTTTAGGTATAAGATTAGATTGTTTATTTGAGTTTTTTCTTGTTTCTTGAGGTGAGATTGAATTACTATAAACTTCCCTCTTAGAACTGCTTTTGCTTTCTCCCATAGGTTTTGGATCTTCATGTTTTTGCTGTCATTTGTTTCTAGGTATTTTTTTATTCTCTGATTTCTTCAGTGATCTCTTGGTTAGTTAGCAGCACACAGTTTAGCCTCCATGTGTTTGTTTTTTTTTACAGTTTTTTCCTGTAATTGATTTCTAATCACATAGCGTTGTGGTTAGAAATGATGCTTCATATGATTTCAAATTTCTTAACTTTTCTGAGGCTTGATCTGTGACCTAAAATGTGATCTATCCTGGAGAATATTCTGTGAGAATATTCTTGAGAAGAAAGTGTATTCTTCTGCTTTTGGGTGGAATGACCTATAAATGTTGATTAAATCTATGTGATCTATTGTGGCTTTTAAAACTTGTGTTTCCTTATTTCTTTTCCATCTGGACAATCCTTCCATTGGTGTAGTGGGGTGTTAAAATCCCCCACTATTATTGTGTTACTGTCAATTTCCTCTTTTATGGCTGTTAGCATTTGCCTTATGTATTGAGGTGCTGCTATGTTTGGTGCATAAATATTTATAATTGTTATGTTTTCTTCTTGGATTGCTCCCTTGATTATTATGTAGTGTCCTTCCTTATCTCTTGTAACAGTCTACTTTAACGTCTATTTTATCTGATACGAGTATTGCTACTCTAGCTTTCTTGTGATTTCCATTTGCATGGAATATTTTTTCCATCCGCTCACTTTCAGTCTCATGTGTCCCTAGGTCTGAAGTGGGTCTCTTGTGGATAGCATATGTATGGGTCTTGTTTTTATATCTGTTCAGTTGGTCTGTGTCTTTTGGTTGGAACATTTAATCCATTTACATTCAAGGTGATTATTGATATGTACATTCCTATCACCATTTTCTTAACTGATTTGGGTTTGTTTTTGTGGGTCTGTATCTTCTCCTGTGTTTCCTGCCTAGAGAAGTTCCTTTAGCATTTGTTGTAAAGCAAGTTTGGTGGTACTGAATTCTCTTAGCTTTTGCTTGTCTGTAAAGCTTTTGATTTCTCTGTAGAATGTGAATGAGATCCTTGCTGGGTAGAGTAATCTTAGTTGTAGGCTTTTGCCTTTCATCACTTTAGATATATCCTGCCACTCCCTTTTGGCCTGTAGATTTTGTGCTGAAAAATCAGGTGATAACCTTATGGGGATTCCCTTGTATGTTATTTGTTGCTTTTCCCTTGATGCTTTTTATATTTTTTCTTTGAATTTAATTTTTGTTAGTTTGATTAATATGTGTGTTCTTGTGTTTCTCCTAGTGTTCATCCTGTATGGGACTCTTTGCACTTCCTGGACTTGGGTCCCTATTTCCCTTCTCATGTTACAGAAGTTTTCGATTCTCATCTCTTCAAATATTTCTCAGACCCTTTCTCTTTCTGTTCTTCTTCTGGGACTGCTATAATCCGAATGTTGGTGCATTTAATATTGTCCCAATGGTCTCTGAGATTGTCCTCAATTCTTTGCATTCTTTTTTCTTTATTCTGCTCCTTGGCAGTTATTTCCACCATTCTATGTTCCAATTCACTTATTCTCTCTTCTGCTTCAGTTAGTCTACTATTGATTCCTTCTAGTGTATTTTTCATTTCAGTTATTGTGTTGTTCACTACTGTTTGTTTGTTCTTTAGTTCTTCTAGGTCTTTGTTAAACATTTCTTGTATTTTCTCGATCTGTGGCTCCATTCCATTTCCAAGATTTTTGATCATCTTTACTATCATTACTCATAATTCTTTTTCAGGTAGGTTGCCTACTTCCTCTTCATTTATTTGGTCTTGTAAGTTTTTACCTTGCTCCTTTGTCTGTAACATATATTTATGTTGTCTCATTTTTTTGATGGGTGGGGCTGTATTCCTTTCTTACTGGTTGTTTGGCCTGAGGCGTCCAGCACTGGAGTTTGCAGGCAGCTGGGCAGAGCTGGGTCTTGGTGTCAAGATGAGGACCTCCAGGAGACCTCACACTGATCAGTATTCCCAGGTGTCTGAGGTTCTTTGTTAGTCCAGGGGTTTGTTCTCGGCTCTCCCACCACAAGACTCAGGCTCAACCCCCAGTCTGCGAATGAAGATCCCACAAACCACACGATATGGCAGAAGTGAAGAAAAAAAAAGGAGTAGTATAGTAACAAAGAATAAAAATTAAAATAAAATTATAAAATAAAAAATATGGTAGGAAACACAAATATGTAAGTGAAGCAACTGCAACAAGGTAAACAGAACCACAACAGAAAAAGGAAATAAAAAGGGGGGTGGGGGGAATAGCCAAAAGGAGCAGAATAATAACAAAGTATAAAGAATAAAATAAAATTGGAAAAAAATATATTAGAAAAAATAAAAATATTTAAAAATCAACAACAAGGTAATACAGAACCACAACCTAAAAAAAAAAAAAGGCCTTGGCTGGGGGGGCGGAGCTTAGGTGGGGTGTGGTTTAGGTTGTGGGCGGGGCCTAGGCTTAGGACCCTGCTTGGCGGGGAAAAAACTTTGGCGGTCGTGCCTAGGTGGGGGTGACAGGCGTGGGGTAGGGCCTGGGCTCAGGACCTACAGCAGCTGGGAAAGGCAGCATGGCTGGAGGAGGGGCCAGAGGGGCGCCTTGGAGTTACGAGGTAAGGCCCTGGGTGTGGGTATGCAGGCGTGGTTTAGGCCTTCGGATGGCATGTCAGAGTGTGGCATGTAGAGAATTACGTCACTCTTAATTGCCTTATTCCACCTATCATGTTATCTTCTCAGAAAGAGTTTTTTAATGTCTAATGCAGTTTCACTATTGCAGAGACTAGTAGGAATACCAAGTCAATTTTTGCTAAACTATAAGCAGTTTATAAGTTGGTTATATAAACTATAACCAGTTGTTTTACAAAGCTCATGACAAGAATTTAAAGTATTTTTACTCCTAAAAAGGCATGCAATTTTATCATCTTAGCTGCAGGCAGAATAGCAAGCATCCAGTTTCTGACATATGAATTGTTACAAAGGAAAATAAACATTTTAAGTTTCTTTGGACCTGTCTTGTTTCAGCAGTAGTTAAAATGAAAGAATGCACTATCTGTCCATTTATTCAGTGCTCCTCCTTAGGCTTTGGGGATACAGAGTAAATAAGACACAGCCCTTGCCTTCAAGTCCTTCTTAGTCTTGTGATCAAGGAACATGTGTCATTTTTAAACTTGTCTAGACACTAACTCTTTTGTAGACAATCATATGGCCCAACAATAGATCAGGAATCTTCTAAATCTTCTAATTCTTTTTTTAAAGAATATGAACCATATTTTGGGTACTGATTAAAACAAGCTATATTTAAAGTATTCATTACATTTATGGGACAATTAGACATTTGACTGCTGATGGGTATTTGATGGTATTAAAGAATTATCTCTCTTTAGGTATTGTGGATATCTTTTTTGTTTGTTTCTGTAGACTTATAATTTTTTAACTGTGGCAAAATGCAATAACATAAATGTTACCGTCCTAACATTTTTTAGTGAACAGTTCAGTAGTGTTAAGTACATTCACATCGTCTGGCAGCCAATCCCAGAACTCTTTCCATCTTGAAAAAGTGAAACACAGTACACATTAAACAACTCTCCATTCCCCTCTCCAACAGTCTCTTGGCAACCACTATTCTGTCTCAGTGACTTTGACTACTCTAGGTACCTCATATAAGTGGAATTACGTGCTATTTGTCTCTTTGTGACTGGCTTATTTCGCACGCATAATGTCCCCAAAATTCATCTACGTTGTAGCATGTGTCGGAGTTTCCCTCACTTTTAAGGCTGAATAATATTCCATTATATGTATACACCGCATTTTGTTTATCAGTTCGTCTGTGGATGGACACCTGGGCTGCTCCCATCTTTTGGCTATTGTGAATAATGCTATGAACACAGGTGTGCAAGTAACTCTTCAAGACCCTGCTTTCAATTATTTTAGGTATATACCCAGAAGTGGGACTTCTGAATCATATGGTAATTCTATTTTCAATTTTTTGAGGACCACCATACTGTTTGTATATCAGCCCCACCATTGTACATTCCCTCTAACAGTACGTAAGGATTCCAGTTTCTCCACAACCTTGCCAACTGTTGTTATTTTCTGGAGTTTTTTTGATAGTAGCCATCCTAATGGGTGTGAAGTGGTCTAATTTGGTTTTAATTAGCCATTTAGCAAATGTTTATGGAGCACCTGCTGGTGAAAGACCCTGGGCTGCATTGTACTGAGCTCTGAGAGTGTTTCTCTTTTAGTCAGTTGACTGATCAAAAGTTACCTGGTGACCTCAGCTAACAATCAGATGTATTCTGTCCCTTCCACATTCTGGAAGGGTAACTAACAACAGGTTAAGAGTGGGCAACATTGACCCTGTTGCAAGGTGTAGCACCCTGTCTCAAGACTTCACATGAAAGGAATCTTAAGATTATGAGCAGATTATATTTCAAATGTATTTACTAATGTCTTACTGGAACACATACCATTATAATATAGGATTTGATTCCTGAGCTAGGTCAGGAAAGACTATTGAAGCAAAACGTAATAACCAGATATGATAAGTTTTATTTTAAAGCATTATCTCAGTTAACGTATGTTCCCACTTCCAGGTTGTGATTTCAGAGACACAGATCATTACTCTGCACTGCATCCACAGCCTGAACAAAAATAGGAGGAGCAGGGGCCCCTTCTCCTCAATCTTCTTTTCACCCATTGGTAAGCAGTGGAGTGTGTCACAGTGAGGGCTCAGCATTAGAACCAGAAAAAATCAGAGGCAGGATTCAGGGAGCTGGGGCTGGGTGTGCACTGCAGGGATGTTTGGATCCCAGTAATTTAATTTGCACATCCGCGTAAGAGAATAAGAGAATGATTGAATAGTCTTCCTTGCTCCCTAGGTGTTCAGAACCATGAAACCCAGACCGTTTGCCACTTCTGTGTAATAATTCCCCTCGTACCTTTGTCATTCTTCACTTAGTCAGTGGACCACATTTGTATTGAACGCATACTTTCAGTGCCTCATGGGTCAGGTACTGTGCTGGACATGGGTATATTGTGGTGAGAAAGATAACTTAGTTCCTGAACTTATGGATAGCACTTAGGGTCTCTTGGTATTTATGGATTACTCATAAGGCAGAGGCTCTAAGTGGAAAGATTGCCTATACATTTTGCAATGATACCACAGATTGCTTTACAATAAAACCCAGCCCCCTTCTCCACCCTTGATGTTTGCTGCCAGAATCCACAGTATGCTTCAGAACGCTTTCTATTTTGGTAGTGCTTCTGAATCACTGTGCGGTGGATTGCTTGCAGGAGAAAATAGATATATGCAGTAGGGTTCGCTTAAAATAAGATATAATGGTAGAAAATGTATACATCTTAAAGTACTCATTCATACATATAGTATTCCTCTGGAGCCAGGAATAAGGACCATCTTGATGCCTGCATATACTCTGCATAAACCATGTGAGTTCTATAATTCCACTCCTCTTTTCCTTGGTAAGATGAATGCTTCTTTTTGGCAGGAAGGATGGGACTTGTCAGGGATGTGAACTCTTGGTTGAATCTGATTTTAACAGCACGTGAGTTCAGAAGAGGGTGGTGGAGGCAGAGTGTCTGGTGAAGCAAGTATTGAGGGGCCCGTGGCCCTGTCGAGCCTCCTCTGGGGCACTTCCCCTCCCCAGCTGTATGTCCTCTTTGGCTTCACCTTCGATTGCATTTCTGAGAAGGCTGGAATCTGTTGAATTGAGTACAGGGATGTGGGCAACGGAACAAAAAGTGTTTTATTTATTTCCTGACAGGCTTTTAACAGGCTGTGGTTATAATGGTAGAGAAATGCATTCTGTCCACAACACAAATTGCTTTTCTTCCCGAACATCATGGTGGTACTTCCTGGCCCAGGATTTCCATGGTTGTTGAATTTGGTCTCTCTTTTGTTGGTTTGTGAACTAAGAAAGAAAAGAACAAGACCTTTGTAACCCAAATAACAGAGTAATAATTAAGTCCTTTATAAAGACAAGCTTATTCCCACATCTTATTCCAAGGTACAAGGCATACTTTCTCATTAAGAAGTATTGTAAGTACTCATTGGTAGTGTATCAGGCATTAGATGGAATAAATAAATATGACCTCATTCATATGGAGCTTCACCCCTGAGGCTGACACCTCATGTGCTTACAGGCACCTTCTCAAATGCTATTAATGTTAGACAGTAACGGTGTTGGTCAGAGTCCTAGACCACCTCCCCACCCTCAACTATCATGTTCTCATGCTTGACATCCAGGTTCCTGGGTCCTAGAGGGGTAATCAACACCCATTTTTTATTGATTAGCCTACAACAAGAGAGAGCATTGGGTAATGTTTGTGTGTGTGGTCCAGGAAAGATTGGGGGGATTGAGGTGGTGGAGAGAGAGCTCACTGGTATAAGAAGGCTTCTGAGAGTGATGTTTTCAAGGTGATCCTTATCAATACACAACTCCCACAAGGTAACCACTATTTTGCTAAGAAATATACTACATTTTAACATATATTCTTTTTTTTTTTAACGTCTTTATTGGAGTATAATTGCTTTACAATGGTGTGTTAGTTTCTGCTGTACAACAAAGTGAATCAGCTATACGTATACATATATCTCCATATCGCCTCCCTCTTGTGTCTCCCTCCGTCCCACCATCCCTATCCCACCCCTCTAGGTGGTCAAAAAGCACCGAGCTGATCTCCCTGTGCTATGCGGCTGCTTCCCACTACTTATCTATTTTACATCTGGTAGTGTATATATGCCAGTGTTACTCTCTCACTTCGTCCCAGCTTACCCTTCCCCCTCCCCGTGCCCTCTTGCAGCACTATTTACAATAGCCAGGACATATATTCTTTTTAAAAGAATTCTTTGGGAGAGCCTAGCCTTCTTGGGCCAGTACACGGTTTGTCAGGCCTTCCCCACTGTGGAACCCAGCTCCACCACCTTCTCCCCCGACCTGCCCACCACTCGCACCCTCCAAATATCACTTTCCAAGACACACCAGCAACAGCTCTGTAATTTCTGTATAGGACAGGGGGGTAGTCGGATCAGTGGGGACTTCAGGAACTTGCCTTGGGCCACATTTTCAGAACCAACGCAATTGTTTGTTCAGATTGCATGTATGTTCCAGGAGACCCAAGGGGCTGATGGTGATTTTGGGTGCCATGCTTTGGTGATATGCTCTTCTGAATTGGGTGGCCAGCAGACTGTGTTCAGAGCATGATGATGTCTGATGAGAGACATAACCATCTTGCTATTAACCCTCTCATGCACAGTACAAGGAAGTGAGCCATGGGTACAGCGAGAATGGGCTTCCTTCTCTATTCTGCTGAGTCAGATACCATGCTCGTTGGTATCTAATTATAAGAACAACAAACTCGCTTTCCTCCTAACTTCCTAGTGGCCATGATTTTCAAAAAGTTTTTTGTTTTTTTTTTTAATCTTTATTGAATTTGTTACAATATTGCTTCTGTTTTTTTATGTTTTGGTTTTTTGGCCACAAGGCATGTGGGATCTTAGCTCCCTGACCAGGGATCTAACCTGCACCCCCTGCACTGGAAGGCGAAGTCTTAACCACTGGACTGCCAGGGAAGTCCCTATCAAAAAGTTTTGACTAAACAATCTATATCAGGCTTCAATACTGTCAGACATCCCTCCTTTCTTAGTACCACCAGCTGCTGGTGCCCAGTTCCCCCAATAAGGCCACCTGAGTTCTCATGAGCTTGATCGCAGTTACTGAGTAGTTCTTTCCTAGTGTGTCCACCCTGTAGTACTGAGATTTAGTGATTTTCTTTCCCCATGTTCCTCCCCTTTATCACTTGAATGACTAGTATTGAATTTGTGTGGATTTTGTTCTCTTCACTTTTTAGTTTAACCTCGTCTTTTCTTCTCTGTACCTGTTCCTTACTTCACTCTGTTCCTTTTAACAGCTCCCCCACTCCAGTATTCTTTCTCATTAAACCTATCTCATTGCATCCTCTTGGATGTGCTATGGTTTACAGAGTGTTCTCATAAATTAGCTCAATTGCTAAGAACTTGTCTGATGTCACATTTAACTGTGTCATTTATGGGTAGATGTTCTGGTTAGAAATGACTATGGAGGTCTTCTCTTACAGCTGCATTAAGCTATAGCTTAACTGATAGCCTTTACATAGTGAGCCATCAAATCTTTTCAAAGTATATGAATACATCCTCTTTTCTGGCTAACATTTTATTGAGCACCTACAAGTGACAGGCAATTTATAGGATATCATTATTCCCATTTTATAGCTAAGGAAACTGAGACTCAGAGTTTAAGTCTTTTCCCTAGACTCACATTGATGATGAAGGGATAGAGCCATGATTTAAACTTTGGTGTCTATGGTTTTAGCCAAGCCCTACCATTTCCATTATGGAGGCCCCTTCATGGATGGAGAGTTCTCGGTTTGGGGAAGCCCCTTTGACCATTTCTTAAGCAATTCTTCCTTAGCTGTGTATTTGCATGGAGAAAAGGAGTAAAAGTTTTGGCATATTTCTTGCCTTCCTTGGAGAGTGCCAAAAATGTTGATTCAAGTATGTTCTGAGAAATGTAGACTTTTCTTCTGAAGTAGGTCCTATTATATATTATTGAGAACAGGATGCAAAACAAATGACCCAGGGATGCATGACTAGTCTCAAGTTTATAAATAAGTTCAACATGCCAGACCTAAATGAATCAAAAGAAGAAAAAGCCTTTAGGAAAATATTTGAAATATGGAAGCAAAATGCATCAGTAACCCATGGGAATACAAATGGCCTCATTCATTTAAAAGATCTGTATTTTATTTGGAGTTTCCTAAGAGAACAATCTCCGCAGGATAACTTTTTCTTAGAAGCTCATAGTTGAAGAACAATTTTGAAATCCATATTGAAGACTCTGATGAGGGGAAAAAAAAACATATGAACTTGTTGTATAAAGTCTAGGTACATTTTCATTTTTAAAATAGGTTTCTTAGGCTTGAGAAAAACATGTTTTGTTGTGCTACATGGGTGTTCACATAGAAATCATCTGTGTAATCAGATATATAGAACTTACTTTTGTATGTCATGTAAAAGTTTCCACAGGGGTTTGAGGGCATCGTTGGAACTTCACACAACTCTGTGAAGGAGAGAGTGGGGATTATTCCCATTTTCTAGATGAGAAAACTGAAGCCCAGAAATTTTAGGTGATGTGTAAGACATCCAACTAGAAAGTGGTGGAACCACGTCTGGATTTGAGGCCTGGCTCCTCTGTTTACTACCTGGCTAATCTTAGTCAGTTACTAAGCTCTCTGTTCCTTAGTTTCTTCTTCAGTGTGATGATGATGATGGTGATGATGGTTGTGGTGGTGGTGGTGGTGGTGGTGATGGAAAAGACCTAGTAGAACTATTCTTAATATGCAGTGAGTTAATGGTTAAAAAGTACTCAGCACAGTTCCTAGTACAAAA
This sequence comes from Kogia breviceps, assembly GCF_026419965.1. Taxonomy (NCBI): domain Eukaryota; kingdom Metazoa; phylum Chordata; class Mammalia; order Artiodactyla; family Physeteridae; genus Kogia; species Kogia breviceps. The sequence goes on along the minus strand of NC_081316.1, from coordinate 49,335,589 downwards.
GAAATAATAAGTGTCAGTTTCTCTTGCAATGATTTTTGCCTCCTAGCTCTGTGCTCTTTCCTCCTTACCATCCTGCACCTGCTGGCCATAGAGTAAGCTTCTGAGAAGAGGACATCCCCTGTGGACTGCTTCACATCTGGAGATGAGAATGTTCCACTGCTTCTTCTCACTTCTTTGTGTAGTGTTACTTTCCAGGGAGTTCATTTCTTTCCTAAGGGCATGGTCTCAACATCCCAGGAAGAAACTTTAGTAGAAAGCTCAGAAGTGCCAATCACCAAACCCCATCGCTATCCCAGAAAATATCAAATCAAATGGTTGTCCCTTAGCAGAGTGAATTAGGGATTGTGGAGATTAAATTTTATATTCTAGGCTGCCGGTTCCCCAAGGAAACAGTTCCAGCAGTAAAAAGTATGTGCCCAGGGCTGTGCTAAGCTTACAACAAGAATGCCTTATTTATTTGACCTCATTGGAAAAAGGTGTCCCACCAAAAGGGGAGAATTCTTACAACTGAAACCTATACTTTTAAGTGCTTATACAAGGAAACAGTTCCAGCAGTAAAAAGTATGTGCCCAGGGCTGTGCTAAGCTTACAACAAGAATGCCTTATTTATTTGACCTCATTGGAAAAAGGTGTCCCACCAAAAGGGGAGAATTCTTACAACTGAAACCTATACTTTTAAGTGCTTATACCTCAAAGGACCCCTTTTTTATTTATCCCAATAATATATTTTTTTATTGAAGTATAGTTGATTTACAATGTTGTGTTAGTTTCTGGTGTATACTTTCTTTTATAGCGAAGTGTTTTATATATATATATATATATATACATATATATATATACTGTTTTTCAGATTCTTTTCCATTATAAGTTATTATAAGATATTGAATATAGCTCCCTGTGCTGTACAGTAAGTCTTTGTTGCTTATCTCTTTTATATATAGTAGTGTATATATGTTAATCCCAAACTCCTTATTTATCCCTCCCCCTCCTTTCCCCTTTGATAACCAGAAGTTTGTTTTCTATGTCTGTGAGTCCATTTCTGATTTGTAAATAAGTTTATCTGCATCATTTTTTTAAGATTCCATGTATAAGTGATATCATATGATATTTTGTTTTGACTTTCTTCACTTAGTATGATAATTTCTGGACCCATCCATGTTGCTGCAAATGGCATTATTTCATTCTTTTTTTAAGGCTGACTAGTATTCCATTGTATATATGTACCACATCTTCTTTATCCATTCATCTGTTGATAGACATTTAGGTTGTTTCCATGTGTTGGCCATTGAAGTAGTGCTGCTATGAACATTGGGCTGCATGTATCTTTTCAAATTACGATTTTCTTGGTGCAGCCACTATGGAGAACAGTATGGAGACTCCTTAAAAAACTAAAAATAGAGCTACCATATGATCCAGCAATCCCACTACTGGGCATATACCCTGAGAAGACCATGGACCTAGAGTTTGTCCAACCATGGATGGACCTAGAGTCTGTCATACAGAGTGAAATAAGTCAGAAAGAGAAAAAAATATATAGTATATTAACGCATATATGTGGAATCTAGAAAAATGGTACAGATGAACCTATTTGCAGATCAGGAATAGAGACACAGACGTAGAGGACAGACATGTGGACACAGAGTGGGGTGGGGGGATGAATTGGGAGATTGGGATTGACATATATACACTACCATGTGTAAAACAGATAGCTAGCGGGAACCTGCTGTATAGCACAGGGAGCTCAGCTTGGGTGCTCTGTGGTGACCTAGATGGGTGAGATTGGGGAGGGGGGAGTCCAAGAGGGAGGGGATATATGTATACATATAGCTGATTCACTTCATTGTGCAGCAGAAACTAACACAACGTTTTAAAGCAACCATATCCCAATTTTAAAAAAACTGGTTGTGATCCCCAGCACATCTATGATCTCAAGGGCTGTAGTGAAGTCGCTTTCATGACATTGTTGAGGTAGGCAGAGTGTTGGCCCTCACCATGTAATGCCATCCCCCTCCCACACATGCCTTTTGACCTCTTATACCTACTTTTTTCTTTGATAGCTGTCTTCTTTACCTCTTATTCTTTTTTTTTTTTTTATAAATTTATTTATTTATGGCTGTGTTGGGTCTTCGTTTCTGTGCGAGGGCTTTCTCTAGTTGTGGCGAGCAGGGGCCACTCTTCATCGCGGTGCACAGGCCTCTCACTGTCGTGGCCTCTCTTGCTGCAGAGCACAGGCTCCAGATGCGCAGGCTCAGTAGTTGTGGCTCACGGGCCCAGTTGCTCCATGGCATGTGGGATCTTCCCAGACCAGGACTCGAACCCGTGTCCCCTACACTGGCAGGCAGATTCTCAACCACTGCGCCACCAGGGAAGCCCTTTACCTCTTATTCTTAACTATCATTTCTCATTGTCAGAATCTGCTTGGATGCTGAAACTGTGCCTAAAATAAGAGTATATAGACCCTTAGTGAGACCCAAGCAGCCTCTCCCCTAACTGAGTACATGAACTTCTGATTACTCATGACTTGCAGCTGTCTCTGAGATAGTCAAGGTTGCTGCTGTCAAGGAAGTTAGGTGAGTGGGGGAGAGAAGATGCACATTTCTTCAGATAAAACAGGACAAGTATGCTCATGAGAAAATGCCTAATTGTGAGAGTAGGTGCATTGGGAGTTCACATTAGGTGAAGCCATTAGAGAAGGCTTTGTAGAATAAGGGAAGAACTCTTACTCTACTTATTCTTGAGTAGGACCTCAAAGAACTACTTAGAGTTGTAGATCCCCTCCCTCACTCACTCCTTCATGTACTTGTTCAATAAATATTTATGGAGTAAGATTATGGGCAAGGTTGTACTGTAGGTGCAGAAGATACAGTATACAAGCTGAGCAAGGTTTCTGTTCTCATGGAACATGTACATGAGAGTAGAAAGACAATAGGACAAGTAAGGGAAAAATATAGAGCACATCAGAGGGTAATAGCTGCTGGAAACAAATAGGATAGAAAAGTAGCAAAAATAATGATAGAGACTGATGGGGTGTGGCCATCAGGGGCTGCTTTAGAGAAGGTGGCTGGGAAAGGGCCACCTTTCCCAGAGGTGAGCTTCTGGCTGGAACTTGAATGGTGAGACGGATCTGGCCATGGGAAGAGCAGAGGAGCAGAGTACCAGTAAAAGAAACAGAAATGCAAAGGCCTTGAGGCTGGAGCCAACTTAGCAACGTCAAGGACCAGAGGAGAAGATGCTGAGACAACAGCCAGGGTGTGGGTGGGAGATGTTATCAGAGAGGGAGGAGGGCAGGAGCACATAGGAGTTTAGATTTTGTTATAAGGGCAACAAGAGGTCAGGAGAAGGTTTTAGGTGGAGAGTGATGTGAACCAACTGTTTTTTGTTTGTTTGTTTGTTTTTGCGGTACGCGGGCGTCTCACTGTTGTGGCCTCTCCCGTTGCGGAGCACAGGCTCCGGACGCGCAGGCTCAGCGGCCATGGCTCACGGGCCCAGCCGCTCCGCGGCATGTGGGATCTTCCCAGACCGGGGCACGAACCCGTGTCCCCTGCATCGGCAGGCGGACCCTCAACCACTGCGCCACCAGGGAAGCCCGTCAACTGTTTTTTGAAAAGTCGCCCGGATGCTGTGAGGAGAAGAAGGTGGAGGTGGGGCAGGAGTGGAGATGAGTGTATAGACTGTTGAAGCCATTCCAAGCAGGCATCTTCAAAGGAAAAAGCATAGTATGCAAGGTGTGTGTGTGTGTGTGTGTGTGTGTGTGCGTGCACACGTGTGTTTATGTGAGGGGGGCGGTGTGGGAAGATAGTCTGAGAAGAATGGCAGTGAAGGATATAAAGTTGGAGGGAGGGACATGTGGAATCTTCCAATGGAATCTGTTACATATGGAATAAACTTCTGTAGCTGAGAAGGCTACATTTCTCTGTTTATCCTTATGCAAAACAGCTTAGAGTTGGTATTCACACCATCAGTGCCAAGACTTGATTGCCTCTGAGGGTTCACATAGAAGAAGTTACACTGCACCCAGTTTCTCATTCCAAAATAGCTCGTCCTTAAACTCTCTTAGCATGTGCACTCTGAATCTGGGGCTTTGGAAGACGAAACTGGGCCAATTCCAGCCAGGTATTTAGAACACACTTGGTTCTGCTTCTTCCTCAGTAAGAGTAATCATAGCTGACAGTTATTAAGTTTCTACCATGTGCAAGGCACAGTCCTCCGTGCTTATGTGTATTACCTTACTTAAGATGCCCATCCCTTTTTATCTCAATTTGGCAGATGGGGAGACAGACACAATAGGCCAATTAGTTTGTTCAAGGTGACAGATAATGAGAGATGGCATCAGGATTTGAACCCAGACTGCTTGACTTCTGAGTCCCTGCTCTTCACCACTCTGCCTCCCCCATGCTTTATGTTTCTGCAAGAATGCTTAGGGATACAAGTGCACATGAAGCATGTGGTAAATCCGAGAGGTGCAGATGAGCTGCTACTTGGTACTCCCGGCTTGCTATTCAGCTCGACCCTCATGCTTGTTTTCCTCATTACTAAACAGCTACTGGAATCTACTCCAACCCCAAGGCAACCTCTTCCTTGATAGAAGGGATGGTAAATATTTATTGCTTGATTTGTTAAAAAAAAAAAAAAAAAGAAGAAGAAGAAGAACACAGTGCAAGGTTTCTGAGCCCTTGAACAAAAGATTCAGTGGACTCAGGGTTGGTGGCAAATTTTCATTTCATTTATTTGTTGGCTCTGCCAGGTGTCAGCCAAAAAATAAAAAATAATCATCCAGGCAGCTTCGACACGCTTTTCAACAAAGATTTACTAGCCCTGTGCTATAAGGAAAGCTCATATTGCAAAGACTTCATTACTTTCAGTATGCATACTGTGAGACAGGGTGATACATCATTTAACCCAAACTTTACTAATCAGAATTAATGTACAGAAGTCCTGTTGTGATGGCTTATGTTTTCTCAGTAATTCTCAGACTTTGGTAAGCTTCACTGGGCTTCCAAGTCATTAGTGAGAATTGCAGGCTCTCTCCAGCTCTCCGCTGCTGCCCCATCTACCCTCATGGTAGCTATGCCTGTCACGTGCTGTTTTGGGAAAAGCATTTCCAGGATCCCGCAGTTCTGTAGTGACTTCTGCTTTCCTTCCAAAGGACTAGATTGTTTATGAATGAGTTAGGCCAAGAGCCTTCAACTCACCGAAGTCTCAATGATGAGAGAATAATGAACTGTGTTTGTTCATTTGCAACTCTCAAGGGTAATCGCTTGGCCATTTCAATAAAAGGAGTTTGCTTTTTATTAGTGCCCCATGAAATAAAACTGCACCTCATTTTCAGAAAAGAGTTGGAATTTCAGAAGTTTTACATTTCTCATAAAGGGATAGAGTCCATTTAAATCATTAGTTATTTAGATTACCTGGTTTTTATTTTTCCTCTCAGAGCCCTTACTGGGGTCTGCTTCTATCCCATTGATTTCTGTGCCCCCAAGGTCTTGCCCTACCTTTGGATCGTCACAACACCTAACAACACCAAGCTTTGTACATAATACTTGTCTACTATATGTTTGTGCAATTGAACAGCTCTGAACAGTTCACCAGATTGCACTATCGATCATTGAAAATATAGTTCCAGAAAGAACCATAATTTATCCTTTTATGATACATTTTTCCTCCTGACTTTTAGACATTCTAAGATCTCTGTTTTCACATGTACTGGATTCTTATATTCTTCATCCTGATAACAAACTAAGATATGTATTTTTATCTTACACTTAACGCTCAGTCTAAAATACCCTCCCGGCTGCTTATATATGAAATGCTGTGATATGTACCAGAATGTCCCTATGTAGAGGAGGTCAACACAGGTTTCATTTACAGTGAAATGGATGTCATATATATATTTCCTTGAGGGTCCTCTCAGTATTTATATGTGTTTTGTTCTGTGCCTATCAGCTGTGCTGATGAGTTTTCAGTATGCCCACCCAGAGGGGCAGATCCCTGAGAGTATATTTCCCAGTGTAACCTTGCTAAACAAATAGGAAAATATTCAAAAAATATGTTTTTAAAAAATTAAGTGTTAATATGTATGGACCAATTTGCTGGTAAGGATTATTTTCTTCTTTCTTATTATGAATTTGTGCTTGAGGAATGCAGAATAACCTTATAAACTTAATTATATTTAATTAGACTTTATTATCTTCTACATCTCCATTACCAGGCTGGGAATCACAAAGGAATAAATGATACAAGAATTGTCCTCTTTTGCAGGTGATTAGTTTATAATCCTCCCTAGGATTATAATCACAAATCACAATTCCATAGTCTTTCCCGCAAGCCAAACCCTGCTCTACCTCACAACCAATCACTGTTCCAAGAGGAGAATTTCCTTTCACTACTTAAACTTAGAGATTTTGTCATTGACCCCAATGTATATGCCCATCCTATACCATCTTACTCTGTTCCTAGCAGCAGTGTTGAATTCCAGGAGGGCTGGTCTCTGGTCCCCTGCATCCCTCACTGGCACCGTGCCCCTACTCCTCAGAAAAGCCAGGGCAGTAGGGACATGCAGTAATGCTTGGAACAGAAGATTCGGGGTCAGACAGGCCTGGCTTCAAATTTGGGCTCTGGTATCTACTAGCTGAGTGCCCGTGAGCAAGTTATTTAAACATTTTGAACTTGTACTTCCTCATCTGTACTTGTAATGCCTCCTGCGAGATGTTTATGGAGATGGAAATGAGGTAAGTATGCAAAGCACTAAACATAGTGCCCAGCCCACAGTCTGCATTCAGGGCATGGAGCTCCAACGGGGCCGTCCGCGTCCTATGAAATTTGCCCCAGTGCCTCCAGCATCATGAATATGTCCCCTTCCAACTTCCTGCTGCACTCGCTATCAGAATTCCTGCGAGGCAGAAGCCTGAATTGTGTCTTCCTTTGAATTCTCACATCCGCCTAGTCTGACAGACAAGAGGAGCTTGACAAATACCTATTGACTCCTGTCTAAGTGACAAACTCGAGCCAACCTCCTCTGGCCAAGGGTTTAGATCAGCAGCATGTGTGTCAAAGGGAGGGTATCTTGCAGCACCTGGGACCACGCTTCTCTGATGTCTAGAGTGGGCTGGGCAGTGACTGGGGTTGGTGGGCCCTCATCCCACAGTATTTACCAGGTGCTGACTCTTACCCAGCAATGGGCACAGCCCTGCAGAGCAATGATGAACAAAGCAAGCATGATCTCTGCCCTTACAGGTATCATCTGCGGGAAAAGATGCTTCAATAAACACACATTAGTAAATATTGAGGGAAAGAAGAGCGTGCTATGAGAAAGAATAAAGTATAAAGAGAAAGCCCTCTCTGGAAATTCACAAAAATCCCCTCTGAATGTACAGATGACATAATAATAATTGAAACAACTTACAGGTTACTACTTTGTATGCTTTATACAAATCACAAAAATTAAATTTCAAAATAATGCAGTAAAATAGCTACTATTATCCCTGTTTTACAAATGAGAAAACTGAAACTCAGGGGGGGTCATTCTCACCCAAGTCAACTCATATGAAAGCCAGAGCCTAGACTGCCGCCAGGAGTGTCCACAGTCCTGAGCCCATAGTCCAGTGATCAGTATGTAATAGTCTTTGACAGGGGCCCTTCGCCACATCGCCTGCAAGCATCAGTTTTTGGAATGGGTGACAAGCCAGGGAAGCATGCTAGCGGGGCAGACACTAAATTCAGTGAACAAAGAATGTCAGCCTTTAACCAAAAACTCATGTTCTCTCCTCGTTTACAAGCTGAATGAGTTAGTTGTGTGATAAAGCGTCTGCTTTTTCCCTCATTAGGCCATCAACAACTGGTGACCGATTCCCAGTCCTCAGCTCCCTCAGCTTTCTACTTATTTCCGTAAAGTCAAGAAAGCTTCAGTGTTTTCTCAATACAACGAGTTATGAGGTTTCTGTTACTGCAGTGTTCGAGCCTCATAATTCTGTCCTAAGAGTTTCCTAATGAGGTTTTATTTTAGTTTTTTAAATTACTAACCAGAAAATTCTGTTCCCATTCGGGGTGAAGCCTCATCATCCTTTCCAGGCTCACCCAGTTTGCAGTTATCCCTCCTCCTCCCAAGGCAGGAGTGCAGTCTGCATGTCCTTGCCCGAGAATGGACACTTCTCTAGGTCAAGGACCTGGCACCCCATAGACCCAGTCCCTGGGCATTGCCTGGAACTCCAGCCTTCAGGAGAGGTGGACTGCTTTGGACTGCTTCTGTCCTCCCCCCTCCTCTTTCCAGCTCACCAGTGAGTAAACATCTCCATTTGCCTGAAGATGATAATAGCAGTAATAAAAGCACTTTTCATTTGTTGAGTAAAGCACTCTGTACCTGTCGTTCTAACTTCTTTATATGCATGGTTTAATTTAATCTTGAGGTCGCCATTATTAAATCACATTTTATTTTATTTATTTATATATATATATTTTTCTGTTTATTTATTTTTAGCTACATTGGTTCTTCGTTGCTGAGTGTGGGCTTTCTCTAGTTGCGGCGAGTGGGGACTACGCTTCATTGCGGTGTGTGGGCTTCTCATTGCGGTGGCTTCTCTTGTTGCGGATCACGGCCTCTAGGCGCATGGGCTTCAGTAGTTGTGGCTTCTGGGCTTTAGAGCGCAGGCTCAGTAGTTGTGGCACACAGGCTTAGTTGCTCTGCGGCATGTGAGATCTTCCTGAACCAGGGCTCGAACCCGTGTCCCCCGTATTGGCAGGCAGATTCTTAATCACTGTGCCACCAGGGAAGCCCTAAATCACATTTTAAAGTTGAGGAAACTGATTTGCTCATGACTCAAACCTGGCTCTGTCTCAATCCCAGTCTTGTTCTTAATCAGTTCCTGTGAGCAGATAGGGGTGGGAAGTACCCATACCTCTCTTCAATTTCATTTGGTTCGCCGTGGGGACCCCTTCCCAACTAAGACAGTGATGTGGGAAAATGGAGGGTAGAACAGTGACCCTAACACATTGTTAGATTACAGAGCAGCTTGGCAGCTTCCTGCATCTTCATCCTCTCTGTTCCAAGCCACCGACCATGAGCAATGAAGATGTGTAATCTAACCATCACATCCCCTTGGTGACCTTAGTTTTCACCTGAGTAGTCTATTGTAATGTTTGTATCTCTTGGTTTGGAGCCCACTTAGTATTTTTGGTGGATGTGAATTTTCTGTGATGCTTCGAAATTTTTGTTGGTGATCAGTGAAAGTACTCGCTGAAATTTACTTCATGAGATTTTCCCATGGAAACCCATCATTTCTCTTACACTCTCTCACCTCTTCCTCACCAGCCTGGAAGCAGGGTAGGGTGGCTGCTGACAGTGGAGACTAAGAGAGGGGGAAAATGACTTGCTCTAGTGCAGCTAGCTGCCTTAATCTGTCATCATTGATCAAAGAAATGTGGTAGCAATTACACTGATTTTTAAAATTAACTTCTAGAGACATTTGAATATAACAATTGGTTAGTAACAGGATATTATGTCTCCTTGGGGAACTTTATCTGTTCTTCCCACACTGTTTTCAAACTAGCTTAGAAGCAAATGTTTAGGAATTTCTTGCATATATGAAGGGATAATGAGTGTTTTGCTGTTCAGTCTTTAATTAACCAAGCAGAACTATATTTTAAACATGTATTTAAAATAAACAATTCAAATGCTGAGCATCCTCTTGAATACCATGTGGTTAAAATTGCCCCCATTTTTCATGTATTACTATAAACTTTTCCTGGCACATGAGTCACACTGGTCAAAAAATTAGTATTAATTTCTCATTTACATTTTCTCATCTCTCAATTTTCCATTTTAAAGGTAATTTACTTTTCTTGCTGATTCATTTGTGAGGCAAGTTCTCTATATACCTGTGAGTAAACATGAATATGTGTTTGGTCACCCTTAATATTACTGATTTCCACTTACCATAGCCCTGTCCAATTTCCTTTATCCTGATAAGGCTTTGGACCAACATCTCTCATATCTACCTAAATTTCCTTAGAAATGTGGTCAGGTAAACAAAGAGTACCTTCCATTTTGGAACATTTATCTTTTTCACCTTAAAATGAAATACCATGACATCTAACACTGTCATTGAGGTTTTAAGTGTGTTCAGGAAATTAAAAGCTGGGATCCCTGCAGGAACCATAAGATAATGATAGCTGGATGATAAGTATAACAAATTTCACATACATCTGAAGGAACTGAGTCATCACTGCCTTTTTGCTGTGAACAAATACCAATTCCCTGACCTTAAAAATCTTCAGACATTAAGTTAATGCATTTTATTTCCATTTCCAGTGAGTTGTTTGAGGCAGTATTACACACATGAGTTCTGATGGGTTTTATATTACCGGGATATTAATACTTGCCAACACTCAGCTAATTTACTTTTCATTTTCAACTCCTCACAGAATGATATGCTGTTAGTTGTTACTTTTCAATCTGCATTCACGCTTTCATATTGCAATTACTCAGCTTTTAATGGAAAATGAAATGGAGAAATCCTGCTTGGGTGTGAAATATGTGAATTTGCAGGTTACATATTTTCTGCCTGTGTCTTCCTTTTGCACCCTACCTCAAAACTTCTCCAGCCTACCTCTTCTCTCCCGATAGCATCATGAAACAGGGTATAGCTTTTTGAATGGGCTAGCTGATTACGTAGGAGCATTCCTGGGTAATTATGCCTGTAAGAATCAGGGAATTAAAAAGAACCTGATAGTGAGATAATGTTCTTTGTGGAAATACAGTCCTGAGTTCAGCATTAAAAACAACAACAACTCCTATCTAGCTCGGCAGTGTTCTCAGTGCCTAGGGAACAACATCTCAGCCAGGGAAGGTGGAAGTAACCACAGAGAGTCAGCCAGCCAGGGAACACTCAGAGCCTCCCTTTGCAGGAGCTTTGGAAAGGCTGGAAGCAAACCGTTGCCAGGCTTCCGGAGGCTACAGCTTTGTGGCACAGAGCAAGGAAGGGAAAGCATTAAGATAAATGGAAACCTTTCCCAGAGATATCTCCTAATTTTTTAGTTTTTGAGTCTGAGGTTTATGAATGTGGCTGCTTATAATATAGCTGTTTTGTTTTGCATACATTTTGAGCAATGTATCCTTGAGCACTTACTGAGCAAAAAGGTCTTTGCTTTCCCACTGATATTTATTCGTGATCGCTGAATAATTAACTGTGGTTCATTTGGTTTTCAGAACTCAAATGTACTATGTACAGCCCTTGTTCCACGGTGTGTCTCTGCAACTCCCATAGCAGAAATGAACTTTTAAGTAATTCCTTGATAATAGCAAAGCACTTACAGAGGTATAAAATGGGGGTTGGAGAGTTTCTAGTTCATAATTATTGTAAATGTAGGTTAAAACTTGTTTGGAATTTGCAAGTTGTTCTGTGTAATTGCTTTGTGCGTGCGAGAGTGTGTGTATATTTGTTGTGAAGCACATGATCCCTGATGGAATCTGAATGTGGATTTGCTTTGTGCATTCATGAAAAACAAGTGTGCCAAAAGCTTATTCTAGCTCAGGTACTGTCTAAGCTGAGTGACATGGTGGGCAAAACAATATATTTTGGTGTCAAAGCTTGTTTGGGGATTAAAAAACAAAACAAAACTAGAGATCAGATACAAAAGTGAAAACCAGCAGTTATGAGAGCTGCAAATAAAAGTTTGTTCATCTTAAATAAACTTATGGTTACCAAAGGGGGAAGGGTGGAGGGATAAATTAGGAGTTTGGGATTAGCAGATACAAACTACTGTATATAAAATAGATAAACAACAAGGTCCTACTATATAGCACAGAGAATTATATTCAATATGCTGTAATAAACCATAATGGAAACGAATATGAAAAAGAATATATATATGTACATATATACATATATATAGCTCTAAAATCTATATCAGAAGGAGTATTTGAGTCACCCTTACAGGAGGTATTTACTGAGCATCTAGTACATGCACGGGTTTTTGTCAGACAGATTCTTCTTAAGGACACTATCTTTTGAATTTTTTTAAAGATACTAATGGGACTCTGCAGAGTAATTTTAATGAGTCCATACCTAGTCCTTAAAACAAGTTTGTGTTATCTCTGAAAACACTCTAATAGCATTTATTTATGCTACATTACATATCTGAAAAAAATAAACCTACACTCTTTTAACGATATTCTAAAATTCAATCATTTGTATATTTCAGTTCAATATTTAGGCCCAATTTCTCTTCTTTGGACTTTTAGTGTCTCTTAAAACTTTTCCCTTTTAAGTTACAGGCTTCCGATCTTCCTCTCTTTACCTGTGAAATCTTGGTTTAAGTGTCTTGTCCTCAAGGGAAGCTGTCTTTGGCATCTTAGATCAGGTGAGGTTCCCCTCTTTAAGATCTCAAAGCACCCTACATTTCTTGAGAACACTTATCAGAATTGAAATCCCATCATTAAAGACATTGCTTTAGTGCTTCCCTCTTCCATCCTAAAAGCTTCACTGGATAAAGACCATGCATGTCTGACTTGAAGACAATGCCTCACACACAGTAGGCACTTAACAGATACTCCCCGCGGACTAAAAGAGCAAATGTGCAAAGACTATTACTGGTCTCAGTCCTTGGCGTCCTTCATGTGAGATGTTCTTGTTTGAACACACTTAATTGGAGAGTATTTCAAAATCCAGGATTAGGAGAGATTAAAGCCAGTTTAGTTTCTTTCTTTGACTTTGGATCTCTAATATGTCCTATTTGGCTTCTGATCTTCAAAGAGGTTTTTTTTTTTTCTGAATTCAAGGAAGAATTAGTAAATGGCCAAATAAGAAGATTATTGAATGACTGTCTTCTTTCTGTTTCTTGATATACTCCGGTGGTATAGGAATAATTGGAGGAGGGAAGAGATCCAATTGCAGTGGCCTCAATAGGGGCCATTCAGGAAATATTGTGAAGGGCCAAACATGTCTACACCTCAGAAGAAAGAAGAATAGAAGAGTTGAGACTGCATAAGGACACTTGATTTGTACATTTGCTCTCACTGTGTGACCTCTAACAAAGTTCTTAACTTTTTATGTCTTAGTTTCCTCCTCTTCAAAATGGGGGAGAAAGATAGGACCTACTTCACAGGGCAGCTTGAAGATTGAAAGAGATAATACATGAAAAGTTATTAATTCACTAGTACACAATGTGTACTAGGCACATTGGGGACACTCACTGTTAGCTATTTTTATTGTTTTCATATATTTAGAGTTAACCCAGAGTGAAAGGGTCTCCACATTTTTCTTCCCTTGTCTTACTTGTTAAAGTGTTCTGTACAAAAACATTTCAATTTTATACTAAACCATTGTTTTCTCTTTGTCTCAGAATAACCATAAAAATGACAACTGGTTACTTACCTCTCCATCCCACCGCCACAAAAAACCCCCATTTTGCACATTGACTCTGAATCCATACCTGATAATGAGAATGATATGAATCTATTTTATCAGTTTTACCAGTGGATTATTTTTTTCTCAATTAGAGGAATGGGAGAAAGTTGGAGACTATAACAGGGCTTGGAGTGCTGGTTAATTAGGGAATATTCATAGAGACAGCAGGATAAGAAAAACAGGAAGAAATAAGTGCAGGGACTTCTCTTATCTGAATTAAGCCAGGATTTATATGCAGGTCTGTCAGAAGGCTTGTCTTGATGCGGGGAATTGAATTGGTAAAGACTGACTGAAGAGAAATGACATTGATCGTGTCAGAGAGAAGTGATGGTGTTCTTTCTCATTTCACAAATATTTGAGAGCCTGCTCTGAATCAAATCCATTGCTAACTTAAATTCTAGTGAAGGGACAATTTAAGTACATACTTTCTGTGACATAAAATTAAATAAGAAAAAAAATTAAATAAGAGATGTTCAAAGGAAGTGCTAGGTAAAGTTCACAGGTGGGAGAGATGGCACTGATTGGAGAAATCAGAAGACGCTTCCTAAGAGACAGAGGCATTGAAGACAGAACTTGAAAGATGGCTGCAGTCTTTTTTTTTTCAATTTATTTTTTATTGAAGTGTAGCTGATTTACAATGTTGTGTTAATTTCTGCTGTAGAGCAAAGTGACTCAGTTATACAAATATATACATCCTTTTTTATATTCTTTTCCATTATGGTTTATCCCAGGATATTGAATATAGTTCCCTGGGCTATACAGTAGGACCTTGTTGTTTACCCATTCTATATGTAGTAGTTTGCATCTACTAACCCCGAACTCCCAATCCATCCCTCTCCCAAGCCCCCTCCACCTTGGTAACCACAAGTCTGTTCTCTATGTCTGTGAGTCTGTTTCTGCTGCATAGATAGGTTCATTTGTAGATGGCTGCAGTTTTGATAGGTGAAGATAAAACCCTGAAAAGGCACTATAGGCAGAGGGAAGAGTATAAGCAAAGGCACAAAGGGGGGTAGATGTGTGAGAAATAGTGATGTTTCTGTTAAGCGTGAATATGTATTATACAGGTGTTGGAAGGAAGAGACAGAGTAACAAAGCTAAAAAGTAGGATGGGGTCATGGAGTAAACTTTACTTACATACTGAAAGTATCTCCTATATTTAGAGTCACTAAAGTTATTTAAATGAAAATCATAGCTATTATCAAACTCAAGGATCACCTTCTTGGATTCCAAGGCAAGCGTTTCCTGCAGCTCATGTGGAGTATATAATAGTGTCTATATGTGCAACGTTTCTGTTTTGTTGGTCTTAATGTTTTTTTAGAGTAATGTCTCTTGGCCTTCTTTGGTCAGGAAGACTTTGGAAGTCACCAGACTAGGTCATTCACAGTTGTTACTTCTTAACCTCTTCCCTTTTCCTCATATGTGGAATTTTCTAGCTATTCTATTTAGGACTTAAGAAAACCAGAGGGACTTCCCTGGTGGCACAGTGGTTAAGAATCTGCCTGCCAATGCAGGGGACACGGGTTCAAGTCCTGGTCCAGGAAGATCCCACATGCTGTGGAGCAACTAAGCCTGTGCGTCACAACTACTAAGCCCATGTGCCACAACTGCTGAAGCCCACGCACCTACAACCCATGCTCCACAACAAGAGGAGCCACCGCAATGAGAAACCCGTGCACCACAATGAAGAGTAACCCCCACTTGTCACAACTAGAGAAAGCCTGCACACAGCAATGAAGACCCAATGCAGCCAAAAATAGATAAATAAATAAATAAATAAATAAATAAATAAATAAATAAATAAATTTAAAATCTAAAAAACAAGAAAACCAGAGAGTTCATTTTAAAACACCTTTATTGAGGGTGAAAATAATCAAGTTCGAAAGTAATTAAGTGTAAAAAATGAACTATTTTAAATAACGCAATTAAATTCTAAACCAACTTTAGATTGCTTTAAAAAGCAATGAGAATTTTTCTTGGATTGGAAGAATCAATATTGTGAAAATGACTCTACTACCCAAAGCAATCAACAGATTCAATGCAATCCCTATCAAACTACCACTGGCATTTTTTACAGAACTAGAACAAAACATTTCACAGTTTGTATGGAAACACAAAAGACCCCGAATAGACAAAGCAATCTTGAGAACGAAAAACAGAGCTGGAGGAATCAGGCTTCCTGACTTCAGACTATACTACAAAGCTACAGTAATAAAGACAGTATGGTACTGGCACAAAAACAGAAATATAGATCAATGGAACAGGATAGAAAGCCCAGAGATAAACCCACACACATATGGTCACCTTATCTTTGATAAAGGAGGCAAGAATATAGAGTGGAGAAAAGTCAGCCTTTTCAATAAGTGGTGCTGGGAAAACTGGACAGGTACATGTAAAAGTATGAATTTAGAACACTCCCTAGCACCATACACAAAAATAAACTCAAAATGGGTTAAAGACCTACATATAAGGCTAAACACTATCAAACTCTTAGAGGAAAACATAGGCAGAACACTCTATGACATAAATCACAGAAAGATCCTTTTTGACCCACCTCCTAGAGAAATGGAAATAAAAACAAAAATAAACAAATGGGACCTAATGAAACTTAAAAGCTTTTTCACAGAAAAGGATACCATAAATAAGACCCTCAGAATGGGAGAAAATATTTGCAAATGAAGCAACTGACAAAGGATTAATCTCCAAAATTTATAAGTAACTCATGCAGCTCAATAACAAAAAAACAAACAACCCAATCCAAAAATGGGAGAAGACCTAAATAGACATTTCTCCAAAGAAGATATACAGATTGCCAACAAACACACGAAAGAATGCTCAACATCGTTAATCATTAGAGAAATGCAAATCAAAACTACAATGAGATATCATCTCATACTGGTCAGAATTGCCATCATCAAAAACTAGAAACAATAAATGCTGGAGAGGGTGTGGAGAAAAGGGAACACTCTTGCACTGTTTGTGGGAATGTAAATTGATACAGCCACTATGGAGAACAGTATGGAGGTTCCTTAAAAAACTACAAATAGAACTACCATACGACCCCACAATCCCACTACTGGGCATATACCCTGAGAAAACCATAATTCAAAAAGAGTCATGTACCAAAATGTTCATTGCAGCTCTATTTACGATAGCCAGGACATGGAAGCAATCTAAGTGTCCATCAACAGATGAATGGATAAAGAAGATGTGGCACATATATACAATGGAATATTACTCAGCCATAAAAAGAAATGAAACTGAGTTATTTGTAATGAGGTGGATAGACCTGGAGTCTGTCATACAGAGTGAAGTAAGTCAGAAGGAGAAAAACAAATACCATATGCTAACACATATATATGGAATCTAAGAAAAAAAAAATGTCATGAAGAGATTAGTGGTAGGACGGGAATAAAACACAGACCTACTAGAGCATGGACTTGAGGATATGGAGAGGAGGAAGGGTAAGCTGTGACGAAGTGAGAGAGTGGCATGGACATATATACACTACTAAATGTAAATTAGATAGCTATTGGGAAGCAGCCACATAGCACAGGGAAATCAGCTCTGTGCTTTGTGACCACCTAGAGGGGTGGGATATGGTGGGTGGGAAAGAGGGTGACATTAGAGGGAAGAGATATGGGAACATATGTATATGTATAACTTATTCATTTTGTTGTAGAGCAGAAATTAACACACCATTGTAAAACAGTTATACTCCAATAAAGATGTTAAAAAAAATCTAGAAACAATAAATGCTGGAGAGGGTGTGGAGAAAAGGGAACCCTCTTGCATTGTTGGTGGGAATGTAAATTGATACAGCCACTATGGAGAACAGTATGGAGGTTCCTTAAAAAACTACAAATAGAACTACCATATGACCCAGCAATCACACTACTCGTCATATACCCTGAGAAAACCATAATTCAAAAAGAGTCATGTACCAAAATGTTCATTGCATCTCTATTTACAATAGCCAGGACATGGAAGCAATCTAAGTGTCCATCAACAGATGAATGGATAAAGAAGATGTGGCACATATATACAATGGAATATTACTCAGCCATAAAAAATGAAACTGAGTTATTTGTAGTGAGGTGAATGGACCTAGAGTCTGTCATACAGAGTGAAGTAAGTCAGAAGGAGAAAAACAAATACCGTATGCTAACACATATATTTGGAATCTAAGAAAAAAAAATGTCATGAAGAGACTAGGGGTAGGATGGGAATAAAACACAGACCTACTAGAGCATGGACTTGAGGATATGGGGAGGGGAAGGGTAAGCTGTGACGAAGTGAGAGAGTGACATGGACATATATACACTACCAAACGTAGGGTGGATAGCTAGTGGGAAGCAGCCGTATGGCACAGGGAGATCAACTAGGTTTTTTGTGACCACCTAGAGGGGTGGGATAGGGAGGGTGAGAGGGAGGGAGACACAAGAGGGAAGAGATATGGGAACATATGTATATGTATAACTGATTTACTTTGTTGTAAAGCAGGAACTAACACACCATTGTAAAGCAATTATACTCCAATAAAGATGTTTTTAAAAAAAGCAATGAGAAGAAAAAATGGTTCTAACTCCTCTTTTAATCACTATTTTTCAGTATTCATTTTTAAAAATCCCATGAGCACATCACACACACATATACACACATACATACAATACTCATATTTAAGGACCCATCAACTCTCCTCTCTCATTAATCCTTTGGGGTTACCCTCCAAACCCCACCTTTTAGCCTCTACTTGGGAACTGGCCAAGGAAAATGAGGCAGCTGACTCCCTAAGAACTTCCTTCATCAGTGTATCAGACAGCTTAACTGAGAAGCTGATAGTAATAAAATGAGTGAAGAAATATGTGCCTTGTTTGCTTATTTTTAAATTGTACAATTCAATCATATTTTAGTGCATTGACAGAGTTGTACACCCATCACCACAACCAATTTTAAAACATTTTCATCACCCCAAAAAGAAACCCTGTACCTATTGTCAGTCATTCCCTACCTCCCTCAAATCCTCCTAGATTCTGACAACCATAGATCTACTTTCTGTCTTTATACATTTGCCTACTCTGGACATTTCATATAAATAAAACCATATAATATACGTTTTTTTTATGAGTAATTTTTTTCACTTAGCATAATGTTTTTAAGGATTATCTGTGTTGTAACATGTATCAGTTTTTCATTTTTTTATTGCAGAATAATATTGCATTGTATGGAATATTTTGTATGTCCATTCATCAGTTAATGGACATTTGGATTTTTTAACTTTTTGGTTATTATGAATAATCCATGTACAAGTTTTTTGTGAATATATGTTGTCACTTCTTTTAGTAATATACATAGGAGTGGATGTGGTCATATGGTTACTTTATGTTTATCATTTTGAGTAACTGCTAGATTTTTTTCTAAATGTGCTATGCCATTTTACATTCCTACAAGCAATATATGAGCAATTTCTTTACCTCCTCACCAACACTTGTATTTATCTGTTTATTTTGATTCTAACCATTCTACTGAGTTTGAAGTAGTGTCTCATTGTGGTTTTTATTTGCCTTTCCCTGTGGCTAGTGATGTTAACTATCTTTCCATGTGCTTATTGAGGATATGTATTTCTTTCTTGGAGAAATGCCCATTTAGTTTCTTTGCCATTGTTTGTTGTTTTACTATTGAGTTGTAAGTGTTCTTTAGATATTCTGGATACAAGTTCTTTATCAGATAGATGATTTACAAATGTTTTCTCCTAATCAGTGGATTATCTTTTCACCTCCTTGATGATGGTCTTCAAACAACAAAGGTTTAAAAATTTTATGAACTCAGATTTATCTGTGTTATTTTGTCACATGTGCTTTTAATGTCATATCCAAGAAGGCTTTGCCTAAGCCAAGGTCATGAAGATTTAATCCTATATTTTCTTCCAAGTGTTACTTAGTGTTAGCTCTTGCATTTAGGTCTATGATTCATTCTGAGTCTTTTTTTTTTTTGGTGTGATGTGAGCAGAGATCCAACTTTATTCATTTGCATGCAGATATTCAGTTGTCCCAGAAGGATCTGTTGTATAGACTGTTTTGTTCCTTTGAATTGTCTTGGCATCTTTATTGAAAATCAGTTAATCGTAAGTGGAAGTGTTTATTTCTATACCCTCAGTTGTAGTCCATAGAACTATACATCTATCTTAAGGCTAGTACCACACTGTTTTGATTACTGTAGCTATATAGTAAGCTTTGAAATCAGCAAGACTGACTCATCCAAATTTTTTCTTCTTTTTCAAGATTGTTTTGGCTATTTTGTCCCTTGCATTTCCATGTGAATTTTTAATATTAGCTTGTTAATTTCTTAAGAAAAAGCCAACCGAGATTTTGTTGGTATTGTGTGAATCTCTAGGTCAGTTTGGGGAGTATTGCCATCTTAACTGTATTTAGTCTCGTGATCTATGAACAAGGGATATCTTTCCATTTATTCATCTTAATTTCCTTCAACAACACTGTAGTTTTCAGCATACAAGTCATACACTTGTATGTATGACTTAATTATTTGTTATTTTAATTTCCAAGGATTTCATTCTTTTTGATGTTATGGGCTCCTATAGAATTACTTTCTTAATTTCATTTTGCATTGTTCATTGTTAGTGCATATAAATTCAATTGATATTTTGTGTATTCATCTTGTACCCTACAGCCTTGATGAACTCATTAGCTCTAATGTTTCTTTTTGTATTTCTCAGGGTTTTCTATATACAAGATCATGTCATCTACATATAGAGGTAGTTTTACTTCTTCTGTTCCAGACTTGATGTCTGTTATTTCTTTCTCATGGCTAATTGCCCTGGCTAGGGCCTTCAGTACAATGTTGAATTGAAGTGGCAAGAACATACATCCTTGTCTTATTCCTGAACTTAGAAAGAAAGCATCCAGTCTTTCACCATTACGTATTATGTTAGCTGTGGGGAATTTTCAGATGCCTTTTATCAATAGAGGAAGTCCCCTTATATTCCTAATTTGTTTAGTGTTTTACTCATGAAAGGGGTGTTGGATTTGTCAAACACTTTTTCTGAATCTATTAGTATAATCATGTGGTTTTTGTTCTTTAGTCTATTGAAATAGAATACTATATTAATTATCAGATGTCAAACCAACCTTCTATTTCTGGGATAAATCCCAGCTCAACATGTTGTATAATCCCTTTTAGACATTGCTTGATTCAGTTTGCTAATATTTTGTTGAGAATTTTTGCATATATATTTATAAGAGATATGGGTCTGTAGTTTTCTTATGATAGTTTTGACAGCAAGATAATGCTCTATAATGAGTTGGGAAGTGTTCCCTTCTCCCATATTTTTTGGAAGAGTTTGTGAAGATTTGAAATTAATTCATGTTTAAATGTTTGGTAGAATTCACCAATGAAGCCATCTGAAATTCAGCTTTTATTTTGGGGAAGATTTTTTAAAATTATTATTATTAATTCAGTCTCTCTACTTATTATAGGTCTATATATATTTTTTAAGACTCCTGGGTTTTATTTATGTATTTAGTTTAAAATTTTTCTTTGGCTGCATTGGGTCTTTGTTGCTGCGTGTGGGCTTTCTCCAGTTGTGGCAAGTGGGGGCTACTCTTTGTTGTGATGAATGGGCTTCTCATTCGTTGCAGTGGCTTCTCTTGTTGTGGAGCATGGGCTCTAGGCCCATGGGCTTCAGTAGTTGTGGCACGCAGGCTCAGTAGCTGTGGCTTGCAAGCCCTAGAGGACAGGCTCAGTAGTTGTGGCACACGGGCTTCGTTGCTCTGCAGCATGTGAGATTGTCCTGGACCAGAGCTCAAACCTGTGTCCCCTGCATTGGCAGGTGGATCCTTAACCACTATGCCACCAGGGAAGCCCCAGGTCTGTTTTTTAAATTGTGGTATTCCCACTATCTTCTTTATTATTTCTTTCTTTCTACTTGCTTTAGGTTTACTTTTCTCTTCTTTCCCCAGCTTCTTAAAGAGGAAGTGTAGGTTATTGATTTGAAATTTTTATTCTTTTTAAATACAGCCATGCACAGCTATAAATTTCCCTTTAAGCACTGATTTAGCTTCATCTCATAAGTTTTGGTATGTCATACTTTTGGTTTCATTTATCTCAAAGTATTTCTCGTTTTCCTTGTGATTTCTACATTGACTCATGTGTTATTTAGAAGTGTGTTTAATTTCTACATACATGAGGAGTCCCACAACTTCCTTTTATTATTGGTTTCTAATTTCATTTCATTGTGGTCAGAAAATGTATTTTGCATGATTCTAATCTTTTAAAATTTATTGAGTCTTGTATTATGGCCTATCCGCAATCTATCCTGTTCCATGTGTTCTTGAGAAAATGTAATTTGTTGCTGAGTGATATATAGATGTCTCTTTGGTCTAGTTTATAGTATTGTTCAAGTCTTCTATTTCCTTGTTGATCTTTTGCCTAGTTGTTCTGTGGAGTCTGTGCTTTGACACAGAAATCTCAATAATATAAATTTTATATTGACTTAAGCCCCATGTTTAATTTTTTCACCTTTCTCTTCAGTAGCTTCCTGTAACAAAAATCTTAGCTTAGCTTTATTTTTTTTAACCAAATTTCAATCATACTATCTACTCAGCTAATGAGGGGAAATGTTAGTTGGTTTCTTTCTTTTATTTACTACACTCTCAACATTGCATTATTTTTTAAAATTCTTCTTGCAGTTCACATTTTTAATTGAAGTTTGAGTCCATTGTGTTTATTTCCTTAAAAGACATTTTTATTTGTTTTTTTTTTTGTGCTGTTTTTTGTTCCCTCTGTCACTGCCTTAGTCTTTTTAGGCTGCTGTAACAAAATATCATAAACTTGATGGCTGAAACAATAAACATTTATTTCTTACAGTTCTGGAGGCTGGGAAGTCCAAGATCAAGGTGCTAACTGATCCAGTGTCTGGTGAGAGCTCTCTTCTTAGTTTGCAGACAGCTGTCCTCTCATTATATCCTCATATGTTGGAGAGCAGAAAGAGGAAGGAGGCTTTTTTTATAAGGGCACTAATCCCATCATGAGGGCTCCACCCTCATAACCTAATTGCCTCCCAAAGACCTCATCTCCAAATATCACATTAGCCATTAGGGTTTCAACATATGAATTTGGGAGGAACACAAACATGAAGTTCATAACAAGTACCATCCTAAATCAAGGCTTGACCTTGAAAACTACTTCCTAATTTGACTACAAAATTTAGCTCTACCTTTTATTCTGGAATATCTCTTCCCAGTCAACCAGGGAATGTATTTACATGTGCTCTAGGTTCATCAGGGAATCAAGAATATCCAAACAAATGGAGGTAGCAGAAGAATTCTTTGTCTTGTGGAAGAAGTTGGGAGAAAAGAAAAATTAGTTTTAAGATGAACTATTTCCCAGTGGATTAAATCACCAGCACTTCTTGCTTATCCTTAAGGTTTATATTTCATTCCCTAATCCTCTTCCTTGAAATGCTGAACCTCATTTAACCAGATCAGTTCTTTGGGGGAGATGGAGAGAATCACCCACAGACACTTGACAAAAGCTTCACTGTGTAATGTGGCTTGGTCCTCCACATCATTAATTTCCACAACACATATAGCTCATGACCATCTTGTTTCCTTACCATTAATGATCAGGATGGTTCTTCTACTTGTTCTTTTACTTTAAAGGCTTATCCTTGTAATCCATGCTGTTCTTTGAATGTTTGTGATTTTTAAAGTCTATTCTTTGATTTGCTTGAGTTCATATAAGAATGACATGAAAGTTGTATGAGCCTATAACAAAAGCCATCCTGAATAAATACTCAGTGTTGTTTCTTATGACTTGATCAGCAGAAGCCCTCTATCAGAAACTCCTAGGATTCCTGTTTAAAAATCAGATTTTGGCATGGTACTCTGAGTAGAGGCCCAAGAATCTGCATTTTAGCAAACCACATAATTCTTATATATTCAAGTTTTAGATCCACACTTAGGGGCTTATTGTGTAGATACCCCATTGTAGGTAAGAATTCTGCCCTCACCTTTAGCATCCAGCACCTTAAAATTTTTGTAGAATATAATTATGAAAGAGTTCCTGAGATTGGTCCCTGTTATTAGTGCAGTTATTTTCATATTATTATATATGTTATTTATTGATCCTAGACAGTATTCCCAATAATCCTTTGCTGAGCAATTCTTTGGAGGCAGTAGAGGATGTACAACAGCAAATGCTTACACAAGCAAATAGAGAGATAGAGGGTGAGATCATTGTTGAGTGATTTTGATTGTGAATCCATCGATGCTGCTTCCTCAGCCTTGACTTCTGGGGAGCATGCGAGGTTTTCCCTTGTGATAGGAAACAGACATGTTGTGTGTATTTATATATAAACCTTCGAGCAGAAGCATCACACATCACAAGTCATGCATGACCTGTTTTCATGAGGTTTTAGGAAGAAGAAGTGAAAAATCAACTGAAAAGAGAGGAAAGGAGGGCCTCTCAAGTGCAGGGTCATGTGGAGTTATCCTTTGAGCCCTACTAGTGTCATAGTGAAGCCACAGAGGTTAATTAAAAGGAGTTTAAATCTTCTGCCTGAAATGATGCTCTTCTTCCCTGAGACTCTCTGTAAGAAACTTGACTGCAAAAGCAGCCTCATGTCTGCCTCTGCTGTGTGAACAAGCTTCCTCTTAAAGAATTATGGCTGTGTTCCTGGGTGGTTCCATGAGGATATATCAGTCACTGACTGAAAGCTCCCCCAGGGTGGCCTCCCAGCAAGTTTGGATTCAAGACACCTTCTGTAACGAGGCTGACCCGAGGGATGTCTTTGAGTGCCTTTCACTTTTTGCTCTTGAAAGCCTTAGTGTTCAGCCCTGACATCATCTTAGAAACTTAGAAAAGAACGTGAACACAAGCCATTTCTGTCATGTCTACCCTACATCGTTCCATGTAGCAGCTTAATTGAATATCACAGAGAAGGAGGTATGCCTCCCCCCGATGATCGGTGAGCTTACAATGATCGTTGAGCTTACACAGAACACAGGGACCTTGTTGTTCACTGTAGTATTTCTGATCTTTCCCATGCCACCTGCCCTCCTTACTCCCACCCCTTTCAGTCCCTTACTTAACGTGCAACATATACAGCAGTACTCACCGTGCATATGTGTTTGTTAGAATTGCACTGAATTGACTTAAATCAGATTGGTATTAATTAGTCGTAAATCAGATGGATGAGCAGAGTATATGTGAACTCATGTTTTTGGTTATGCGCACCAAAAAGAGATTGGGAATATGCTATATCAATGTTGTATGAGGGCAGGATAATCTATCACTTGCTCACTGCTGTATAAAGGATACTATCAATAAATTGGGTGGGGGAGAGGAAAGATACTGTGATGTTTTCTTAAATTGTAGCACTTAGAGTGTTATAGAATTAGTATCACCTGCTTTTAAATATTAAAAGTTTTATCCTATGCAACAGTTGTGTATGAAGTTCTTAATATGTGTCCAGCACTATGCTAGATACAAAACAAACAAGGATACAAGAGCACATAAGACATAGCCTCTGCTCCCAAGTTGTTCACAGGCCAGATGCTATTAATGCACAATGTAGCAAGACTTTTGATAGCGCCATGCACAGAAAATATGGAGGAAGTTCAGGAAAGGAGCTAAGCCTACCTGGGATGAGAGAAAGTTTCCCAGAGAAGCCCCCAGAAGTGATAACACCTGGCTGTGGTAGGACAGTATTTTGCCAGGTAAAGAACAAGGGGAAGGATGTTCCCTGCAGAGAGAATAACATCAACAAACCCATGTACATGGGTGAGCCTGTCAGGTGTAGGAAACCAGGTAAGGCTGGAAGCATGATTTTGAGGGAGGGAAAATTAACAAGATAAAAGTCTAGGAGAAGCTGGCTGGGTCAGATCCTGAGGGTCTGGAATGTATAGGCTAAGCATACTTTCTCTACCCTGATGCCAAGAGGTATGTGGTGAAGATTTATTTATTTATTTTTATTATTTTTTTTTAACATCTTTATTTGAGTGTAACTGTTTTACAATAGTGTGTTAGTTTCTCCTTTACAACAAAGTGAATCAGTTATACATATACATATGTTCCCATAACTCTTCCCTCTTGTGTCGCCCTCCCTCCCACCCTCCCTATCCCACCCCTCTAGGTGGTCACAAAGCACAGAGGTGAACTCCCTGTGCTATGCTGCAGCTTCCCACTAGCTATCTAATTTACATTTGGTAGTGTGTATATGTCCCTGCCACTCTCTCACATCGTCACAGCTTACCCTTCCCCCTCCCCATATCCTCAAGTCCATGCTCTAGTAGGTCTGTGTTTTATTCCCATCCTACCACTAATCTCTTCATGACATTTTAAAAAAAATTTTAGATTCCATATATATGTGTTAGCATACGGTATTTGTTTTTATCCTTCTGACTTACTTGTGGTGAAGATTTAGAAACAGATTTGCAATGTAGAAAGACCACCTTGGCAACAGTGGGAACTGGAGGAGGATGAGATCTGAGGCCAGCCAACCAGCTGGAAGCCTCTGGTGGGGACCCACGTGAAAGACGATGGTGGTCTGAACTGAGGTCTAACAAAGGGTGGAGAAAAGTGAATGGATTCTGAAAATATTAGGTAGGTAGAATTAGTGGGACCAAACACTGCTTGGCTCTAGGTCCAGAGAGAAAGACAGAGGAAATGTCAATATCTGGCTTGGTGGGAGTTTTCCTTTGCTAGGGCTGCTGTTAAAAGTACCACAAACTGGATGACTTAAACAGAAACTTATTTTCTAGGAGTTCTGGAAGGTAGAAGTCTGAAATCAAGGAGTCAGCAGAGCTGTTAGGGCAGACTCTGTTCAGAGCCTCTCTCCTTGGCTTGAAGATCGCAATCTTCTACCTTCGTCTATTCACATCATTGTCCCTATATGTGTGTCTGTCCCTGTATCCAAATTTCACCCCCGTTTTTTAATGACACCAGTCTTAATGGGTTAGGGCTCACTCTAATGACCTTGTTTTAACTTGATAACCTCTGCAAAGACCCTCTCTTCAAGTCAGATCACATTCTAAGGTACTGAGGGGGTAGAAATCCAACATATCTTTTTTGGGGGAATACAACTCAACCTGTAACAGTGGGTGTGGAGCCATTCACTGAGAGCAAAAGAGAAGGAGATTTGGTAGATGTGGGGGTAGGAGGATGAGACTGGTTTCATGCTGTGCTGCCCATGCCATGTTTTGCTTAAATATATTATAGTATTACGGTCTCATAAGCTGCTTGCTTTTGTGACTTTCGTTTTATGCCTATGCAGCACCTTTGTTTCTGTGTTCATCTCACTTTACTGGTTTAGTCCTCTGACAGTGGCTAAAGGAGTGGTCCTGTGGAGAAACCATGAGCTGTTCAGCTTATTCAAGGGCTGTCAGATTCAATGGCATTGAAGATATTCTTCTCGGATGACATTAATCCGTGTTTCAACTCCCTCCTCCTCAAGATAGCGGCTGTCATCCCCAGGAATGACACCTGAGGCCAGCAAAAACAGCCTCTCCAAGCTCTCCACAATCATATTGTCAGCTGGAGCCCCCAACAAAACTCAGACGGAGAGCCCAGAGAGCAAAGATGTCAAATTTAGCAGTTAAATATACTCAGACACCATACTGACTATTTTCCCCCAAGTTGTCATTGGCTATGGTCATTTCATGCTCTGTGGCATGAGGTAGGGTGAGTACATTGTCAGCCTCTAAGTCAGTAAACCAAGTATCTGTCCTTCACTTTTTTTTTTTTTTTTTTTTAAAGCAGACTGGTCAGTTTTGCCCAAATCCTGAGATATACGTAGCTAACCCCAGGCCTGAGATTCCACACCTTTGTCGCTTTGAAACATTGGGTCCTGCTGAAGGCAGAGATAAATTGCGACCCGTAGAGGAGAATCACATTGAGCAGAGGAATTTCCTGGGTTTAATTAAAGTACTGACATTGATGAGTATTGTAAGTGACTTGCCAAATCGCCAGACAAAATCATTTCCACAGATAACTCCTTGTTTTCAGAAAAATACAAGAAAGTAGCCAGAGCTTTGAAGTGAACCAACAAATGACATCCTAATGGAGGATTAGCTGGAAGAGGCCTGAGGTTTGGAAAATGACCAAGTGTTACTCTGGAAAGCTCCTTTTATTATAGCCCCTGGAGCAGCCCCAAAGTCTGACTTTGGATATTTCCAAGGTTGTTTTTCTCCCCAACTGAAGAAAGACACTGGTATTGTATTTGCCTAAATTATTCTTACTGAAAGTTCCTTTTAAAGAAAGACAATTGAGATAATAGTTTCCAAAGTTAAGATTTCATTCGGTAACCTGATTTAACTCCCCTGACTTAATCAGGGAATTTGGAGAAATAACATGCTGGGTCTTTTTAGGTTAGAGAGTTACAAAAAATGAATTTATGTGCATCATTTTGTTGGCTAAGCAGAAAGATATTTTAGATCAAGGAAAAGGGAGTTTGACATTGTCATGGCACATCCAATTTTGGGGGTTCTTCCAAACATGAACCTGATGCTTTCCTTAATTTCATTTAAGGAAATGAAATTAAGCAAATGACTCGGTGGCTTCTGTTTCTGACACTTGCTTGGGTCCTTTTGGGGCCAAATATTATATCCCAGAAGACTCTATAGTTTCTCACACACACCAGCTCCAGACTGAATGAGGAGTAGTTCTAGAACTTTGTCTTGATGGAAAAGCGACGTGAGCTTTCACGAGGAACTGGGATGATAGTGAAGAGGTTTGAATTTTCTCCCCACCCCAACAAAGAGTTAAGGAGAGTGTGGAATAAATGAGATGGCTGTCACAGGGCTGTCAAGGCAGATATCCTTCGCTCCATTGGTTCTGCCAGCTATTAAGGTTGCTTATTTTACTTCTCATGAACTCTGCATGGTACTTGTTCTGATATGGAGGGAACCCCATCACTAAGGCTCTTCATCCCAGTAAGAGCCATTTGATATAACTACACTTTTAACTCACCCAGTGACATACAGTTAAGAAAAAAATGAGTGAATTTTTCGAATGAAGCTGCAACATTGTAGAAATAGACATAGACTTCCTCTCCCTGTGAATTTTAATCAGCCTGCAAATCCCCATTTATTAGTGATGGGTAATCTAAACGTCTTACTTTTTAAAGGTCTTCAAAGGAAATTGAATGTTGTGAAAGCATCGGGGTCTTCTTTGATATGCATGTAACTCATGTTAACATTAATCAATGTTCCTGCATATTAATGAAAGAGACCTCTTTATATAAAGGTTAGCAAGGAGGACAGAGGCAATGATTTCAGTGGCCCTCTATGAGCAAATAAGGTCGATGGCTTGATTCATAGGTGAAGGTTCTATTACATCAGAGAAGAGAAATACATCCTAAAGATGTACAACTTTATGATGCACTGGGGAGGGATGGAAAAAGGCAGCCAGGTCCTCTGAAAGTCTCCTTTAAAGCAGTTAACAGAGTGAAAGGGAGTCCTTTGTGAAATAAGTCCCAGGGTTTAAACTTTTATCATATAAAATGTCTCCTAAATCTCCAGGAATTTATAGTTGGTAGCGACAAAGCAAGGGAAAGGAAGTGGGGATAGAGAAGCCCACTTAGGAAAATAATTTATCAACAGTAAATAACAAGGATTAGGTCATAGGAATGTGGGTTGGGGAGAAGCTGGGGTTCGAGAGCCAGGCAATACTGTGACTCAAGTCTCACTTTTGTGGAAGGAATTTACTCTCTTTGGACTTTGGTTTCCTGAGCAATAAAAAAAGATAACTTGGACAGGCTCTCTTGAAGTCTCCCTTTCCTCTAACAGTGGATGATTATAATGTAGAGAGCAAAATGTGCACGCCGTTGATAAATAGGTTGACGGCATTATAAGGATGAGTTGACATTAGTCATGAAAGGATTACAGGAAGAAGTACGGTGTGAACAGCTTCGTAAGTAAGCAGCCTGGGCAGGGAGGCTACTGAGCCCAGAGAGCAGAGTCAGGGGCTTTGGAGTCAGGAAACAGGTCTGAATCATAGCCAGACACCTACCATGTGCCCTGGAGAATGTTTGCTCCCGGTTCTCATGTGACACCCGGGACGATACAGTCTTCTTCATCTGGTCATTGAATGGGATAGTTCAGATACTGATGCCCAGGGTGTAGCAGGTGACTGCACATAGTGGGTCATTAGCAATATGATCTTTACTTCTGAGTAATGCATATGCACACTGTCGTTAGCAGTTGAGCAAATTATTCCCTAAAAGTGTTTAAAAAACTCTCGGAATGTACATTTTATCATCCATTCACGAGGGAGCTTGCTATTTCAAAGGAATCTATCTTGACTCTCTTCATAACGGGATTTTTATAATGCTCATTACCTACTCATAATTTATCTGGCTTCTTAAGTTAGGCTTCTGTTCTTTGGTGTTGTCTTAAAGCGGGAGCAAAGCTGAACTGATATCTTTCTCCAGTCCCATTTGCCCTCTTTTCTGAGCAG
Organism: Kogia breviceps; assembly: GCF_026419965.1. NCBI lineage: Eukaryota > Metazoa > Chordata > Mammalia > Artiodactyla > Physeteridae > Kogia > Kogia breviceps. The sequence goes on along the minus strand of NC_081316.1, from coordinate 49,305,719 downwards.
CTGTGATGATATGTGACGAGCGACTTCAAGAAAAATGTCTCTGCCCTCCTTCTCTTGAAGCATTAAACTAGGGGAAGCTTTTCTTCCAGCGATTATTCTCATAGGTTGAATGGTCTTTAAATTGCAATTGACAGAGTGCTTAGTAAAATGCTATATTTAGGAACCATTGTGTACCTATGTCTATTATCTATTTCCTTTTCTCTTCCACGAGGTGGTGTTTCCATGGAAAAAGCACATTTGTTGCTTAGGAGATCGCCCACTCCTGTCTTCTTGTGTATCTTTCCTATTTAGTCCCAGACAGGTTTGTAATATCATTCACAGTTGCTGTGGAGACTATTATGATGTCATGTGTGCGGAGCTATTATTTAAAGTGGTGACTTAGCAGCCTGATCTCCTGAAACAAGAAGGGCCCATGCACATGCCCGCCGGCACACACACACACACACACACACACACACACACACACACACACACACACACACACACACACCACACTGCACTGCAGGAATTCTTGAAATGATCCTATCACAGACTTTTTGAAGGAAAAACTGCATCAAATTTTCTTTTCATAATTTAGTCGAACTTCTATTCTGCTCTCAAACAACCTGGCTTCTTGGACATTCAGGATTAAAATAGCGACAAGAGAAAGAAGGGTGTACAACTTTTCTTACCTAAGATAATGCCTAAAACTGTAGCACTCGCTAGCAGAGCCAATTAATGTGTAGCATGCACCCAGATCTTCTCCTACAAGCTGATCATTCTTTATTAATCAGTGTAACTGGAAATGAATCAAGGTATAGTAGCAGGGAGAGAATTCAATGACTCATAACTATGCTAGAAATTTCATTCTGCTAAAGGGAAAATGAAAAGAGAGAGGACTAACATTTTGTTGAGTTCTTCCTATGTGATAAGCAGTTAACATCACCAGGATCTTCTTTCTGCCTCTTCTCTCCTGACCTCTCACTCCTCTCCCCCGACACCAACCTATAAGTATGTTCAAGTCTCTTCCGTCTTGATCCTTCCTTCCCCCTCCCATCTAAATCAGACTCCCACCCATCTCTCTCATTCCATTTTGTGCCAAGTGTTTTGAAAGAATAGTCTACTGTTCCCAACCAACCTGTATATCAGAATCACAAGAGGAGCCTGATAAAATACAGATTCCTAGGTTCCTCTTGATTCAGAAGAGGTTTGATTCAGAAGATTCAGAATGTGGCTCAGAGATCTGTTTTTAGCATGCTGCCTGAGTGACCCTGTCAAGTATTGGGACACTAATCTTTACTCGTTGCCTCTTATTTCCTCTCTTCCTGCCCACTCACCAGCCCTCCTCCATCTGACTTTCATCCTTCTCATGCCAGTGAAAACGCTCTTGCCAGGGTCACTGCGGTCCTTCCTAACTGCTGGGTGCAGTGGCACGTTGGCCCTGTTGTTGAGCCCTGGACATTGTGGGTCACGCCCGCTTTGGAACTCTCTCCCCACTTGGTACCTGTGACACTGTGCTCTCCCGAGCATCCCTCCTGCCCCTTTGATGGTTCCTTCTTTGTATCCTTTGTGGATTCTAATTTCTCATCCTTATCCTCAGCTGTTGGTTTTCCCCAGGATACCATGCTCAACCCTCTAATCGTATTTCCCTACGAAATTGCTCAGACACTGAGCGATTTCATCCCCTCTTATGGTTTAACTACCTCAGATATGTTGATGACACCCAAATGTCCCTACAACCCTGACCATCTCTTAATTAAGCTTCAGATTCTCATGAAAATCTCCGTGTGCCGGACGCATGTGCCCAGATACCCTGTAAGCGCCTTAGGCTCAGCTTGTCCAAAACTTGTCTTCCTCCCTAAATTGTCCACAGCCCGTTTTCTCCCCGGAGAGATCCCACTCTCAATAAAGCCAAAACTTGAAGTCATCTTCGTCTAATTTTTCTTACCCTCAACATTAAACATTGCCAAATCCTTCCAATGTTTCTCCTGAATATTTCTCGATTGTATTTTCTCCTCTCCCAGCTTCAGGCCTTTATTACCCTTTGTGACAGACTTTGAACAGTTCTGCCAGGTACCTAGCAGTAATTCACGCTCTCATCACCCCTGTTGGATGGTTAGAGCCATGAAGTTAGAAAATATGGAGTTATGAAAATATTCTCAGCATCTAGCTGAATGCCTGGCAGGTGATCAATAGAGTTAGATAAATGAAAGCGTGAGCCATCCAGCACACAGCTTCTTTGGGAATTCTTACTTACAGATCAAACACACAAAGCGATGAGCTTTCAGGGCTAGCGTGTTTAAAACCCGAATTGCCAGCCACCAGATTGGTATTGGTATTAAGTCGAGAATTTTTCAATTTATTTCCCTCCTTCAGGTCCCCAGCACCAAAGTAGGTCAGCTGGAATCTTTCCCTCACATTGCAAGAGCCAGCTATTTTGTTTAAAACTGACCTTTCTCTAGTTTCATTGCTATGAATCACAACTTGACAATGAGTTACTCACCCTTGTATCTTCTCTCCAGACCTACTCCAATTAGCAGGGAATTACAGGCATGGTCAGTGTGGCTTGGGTCTTCTCTGTCACCAAGGATCACTATGGCAGTCTCCTCACAGAGTCTCTGATTTCCTTGTTGGATCTGTAACAAAATATCATTGAAAAGTTAAAACCTGTCATTCTTTTCCCCTGGGGACAGGCAGAAAGCATAGCTCAGGGCAACAAGCCCTTGTCCAATCAGATGATGACTTGGGAGAAATGAAAGTTCCATCTTTTCCTTTGATTATTATGGAAGCTTCCTTCTGACCCTACACCTCCCACTGTAAGACCTGCTGGGTTTTCTGGCCCTTTGCATGATAAACTAACTGTTTGTAGTTTCTTGGAGGAAATATGTCAACTTAAATAAGTGGTTATTAGTGTAGCCATGGGTGATAGGTGACATTTGAGAGCCCATGTTTCCAGTTACTGTTTTTAGGATTATATCTGCAGTATTTTTCTTGGCTTCAGCACCTCTTTATGGAAAACCATCCACATAGAATGCCTATGAAGACTTGTAGGCTCATTTGCTGCATAACCTGCCATATAGTAAACATAGCCATTCTAGCAAGACCTTGACTATCCATGCTAATGAGGACAAGGCATGGTATGGATAATTTAAATCTACAGATAATATAAGAATCTTGAGTCACTCTGTATTATCTATCTTCTCCTGCTGTCAAACCAGCAGTCACTCGAATTTCACATTCTTTTCCTTCCCAGTTTGCTTTCATGAAAGGCACTAATGAGAGGCAAAATGGCCAAAAGGTAGGCAGGTTACTGGAGAAGGAGCTGTAGCTCGGGGATGAGCTGAGGCAACAGCTGGATAATCAGCTCCTGAAAAATGGTTTCAAAAAGCATTTTTCGACTCGTCTGGACTGCTCCTGAAGGCGAGGCAGTCACTTCTTTTCTGCAGGCGTTAACCGAGGCCTCCTTAGGGCCAGCTTCTGTTCAGGGGGCTGCAAAAATATCGAGAAGGTAAACAAGACATGGTTGTACACAAATTCCTATAATAGAACACAGCCCCAGTCTGTGTCATCAGGGAAATTCCATGTGCTGCAGGCTCAGAGGCGGGAGACAAAGAAGCATTGACACGGTTTCACCTTCTGGCCTGTAAATTTATTCTTCCAAATTTCACTGTGGATGTGTAATCAGAGGTTAATTTCTATTCTGGCATAAGGTCAGAAAGGAAGTGCCTCTCTTCATTTCTCGTGTCTTTGGAGAAACATAGGTTTTAGACCACGTGGGCACAGTGGGCTGGGAAGTAGGTACAGTTATTTTCACTGCCTCCAAATAAGTGTCTCGTATTTAAGGGAACATTGCCACCTATGGTTATTTTCTACATGCTTTTCCTTATTTTGTACCTGCTAACTTTACTTATACTAATTCACTGAAATGTTGGTAGTATAATTGACTATATTTATTTGATAAATTAATTGTGCATTCCTGGTTATTTTCCTTCATTTCTCTGATACTTTATGACACACTGGGGGGTTGACTAAATATAACCAACTCTGTGTATAAGTAGGTTCACAAACATAAAGGAGCTTTCACTCACAAGAGGACTACAGTTGAAGGGGTTTTAATCCCTTGTGGGTCAATAGCTTTTAATATAGAAGAGAGAGCTTTGCCAGGTTTGATGTAAGCGAGTCTTGGCTCCACGTAGCCTCAGAGAGCCATTTCTTGTCTGATGGGTGTTCCTAGAGAACAGTGGATTTGATGGTTACATTTTCCAAACCAAAATAAGCCAAATATGTCATCAGAGAGTAACTTTAAGAGCCTTGTTTGTTGCCAGCGTCCTAAAAATCAGGATAATGGCCCTGTGAACTCTACAATGTCGACGATTGAGTAGGGACTCAGCATAGTCCAACAGACTTATGAATAATTCCACGGTGTGTTATTCATTCTCTGCCCTCAAATTCAGGAGACTGACTTGGTTTCAGAAAGGAGAACAAAAGGTTCAAGCCTAAGAGTGAAAAACAATGAGCTCCCATTTTTAAACAATAGATTGGTCAGCAAAGCATGTTCTATCGGGCCCTTATTCATCTTGCTACTTATTCATCTTGGAGGTGAAGGATGGAAGGCAATAGATCACTTGATAAATCTGAGTCTGATCACTGTTGATCTCCATTCCAATGGTGTTCTTCAAGAGAGACCTTCAATAGATGCGGATAAAGATATAGGAAAATTGAATGTGTCAGGGTTCAGTTGGGTTCCTCATCTGCCTATAGGTGTCACTACTTTTACTCCAGGAAGGAAAGATTTATTTGTCCTTATCTGTATGTACTGAGTACTGTGCTAATAAGTGCTGTGGATATAGGTATTAAATGAACTGTTTCTTCTCTCAGGGGGCTTGGACTAAAGCAGAGATGGGTACAGGAGCATAATATAATGATCGTGGTATAACGTAACTTTTCATTCCTTATGCCAAGGAATTGAGGCCCTGTGTCCTCTGCTTGATAGAATATCGTGTTATAAACAGTCTTCTTCTTGACCACGGCAGCCCTTCACAGGCCAGGACAGATTTGGAAATGCAGAGATTCCAACAGTAAAGTCTTAAATAGGCAGCATTTCACACAACAGAACTCTTTGTTTCTGATCTACCACTACTTCTTCCTGCCATTTTAGACCCCTGTTTCTTTCTTTTTTTGCTTTTTATTGAAGTATAGTTGTTTTACAATATTGTGTTTGTTTCTGTTGTATAGCAAAGTGATTCAGTTATATATATATTCTTTTTCAGATTCTTTTCCATTGTGGTTTATTACCAGATATTGAATATAGTTCCCTGGGCTATACAGTAGGCCCTTGTTGTTTATCTATTTTATATATAGTAGTTGTGTATCTGTTAATCCCAAACTCCTAATATATCCCTCCTTACCCCCTTTCCACTTTGCTAACCATAAGTTTGTTTTCTATGTCTGTGAGTCTGTTTCTGTTTTGTAAATAAGTTCACTTGTATCATATTTTAGATTCCACATATAAGTGATATCATATGATATTTGTCTTCCTCTCTCTGACTTACTTCACTTAGTATGATCATCTCTAGGTCCATCCATGTTGCTGCAAATGGCATTATTTCATTTTTTTATGCCTAATATTCCACTGAATATATATATATACCACATCTTCTTTATCCATTCCTCTGTCGATGGACATTTAGGTTGCTTCCATGTCTTGGCTGTTGTAAATAGAGCTGTAATGAACATTCGGGTACACGTATCTTTCAAATTAGAGTTTCTCCAGATATATGCCCAGGAGTGGGATTGCTGGATCATATGGTAGTTCTATTTTTAGTTTTTTAAAGAACCTCCATACTGGCTGCACCAATTTACATTCCCACCAACAGTGTAGAAGGTAGCCTTTCCTCCACACCCTCTCCAGCCTTTATTATTTATAGACATTTTGATGATGGCTATTCTGACAGGAGTAAGGAGATGCCTCATTGTGGTTTTGATTTACATTTCTCTGATAATTAGCAATGTTGGGCATCTTTCATGTGCCTGTTGGCCACCTATGTGTCTTCTTTGAATAAATTGGACCCCTATTTCTTACAGCTCCTGGAACCCCAAGTCCCCCCTTTGTAATCTATTTTCCTATCTCTCAGTCCTCATGGTCAGGTGACAAATTTGTACTGTCCAACAGTCTATCCATTATATCTCATTTAAATCGCTCGCAGTGTTGTAGCTGAATTCTCTTTTCTCCTGACTGGCCCCCAGTAGCAAGATGGAACAGCTGGTCAGAATTCTGTGCATACTATCTCCTCCTATATTAAAGAGTGTTAAGTGCCCTCCATCCTCTCTTCTCTCAGCTATGCAATTCTTGTTCCTTTGACCTTTTTCCATGAATTTCATTTTCTAATCCCTGAATCATGCACTGCTCATGTCCTTCAGGGTGTAGACTATGGGGTTTTTTGTAGAGCCTCAGAAAGCAGAGAGGTGGTGAGATCCTCTCCAGGCTCTCCTCAGCTAGGGACAGTCATGCACACTCCAAGGACCTGGAACTCTACAAAGGACAGGAAAGAAATGAGCACCGGAATGAGATGAAGAGTGTTATGGACTGTATGTTTGTATCCTCCCCAAATCCCTGTGTTGAAGCCCTAATCTCCAATGTGACTGTATGTGGAGGTGAGCCCTCTAAGGGGGTAATTAAGGTTAAAGGAGCTCATAAGGCTGGGGCCTGGTCTGATAGGATTAATGACCTCATAAGAAGAAACACCAGAGAGCTTGCTCTGTCCTCCACACACATGCACTGAGGAAAGGCCATGCAAGGACATAGCCAGAAGACAACCATCTGCCAGCCAGGGAGAGAGTCCTCACCAGAAGCTGACCACGCCCACACATTGACTTTAGACTTCCAGCCTCCAGAACTGTGAGAAAATGAAACTCTGTTGTTTAAGCCACCCAGTCTGTGGTCTTTCATTATGGCAGCCTGAGCAGACAAATACAAGCTGTTTCTTGGGCAATCCTTACACTGCTCCTCTGTGCCTGGAATCTCACAGGTTTATTCCTGCATGAGCCTGCTAGGATGCTGAGATTTCTTCCCCCTGTCATTCTGATCTACTTCTCCAGCAGAATATTTAAGACAACATTTTCAGTAGGGCATTTTCCTGTTACTGATATTGAGGAAACCATTATGCAGAAGAGTTGGTTGAACCAGGCTTTTCCTGGATGCTGTAGTTACTCTTTCCACTAGAATTGATTTAATCTGTAGTATGTTAAAATCTATTTAATAATAAGGTATATCATGAGGATATTCTACTTTATTATTAAAATATCAGGAATCATTGCCTGATGAGGTCTTCAGCATTATGTTTTAATTATATATAGAGAAAAAGAGTTCTTAGGCTTCAAGTCAGGCTGTAATTTTTTTTTAATTATTTAAATTGACTTTGAAGCACCTTCCAGTCATTTGTTGAATGGTTAAATTCCCCAGAATGCCTGCTGTTTTCTCGCTAATTTTTTGACATTATTATCTTTCTGGAAACAGAGCTGCTATTTAACTCAGCTAATACTGAACAGAGACTGATTATTCTCTTTTGATGTAACTGGAGTGACTTAAATACTTACAGTCTTTTGTGTTAAGGGAAGATTAAAGCAGAGGAGAAAAGTGTTCTGTCTTGCAATTCAAAATAAATATTTCAATATGAAGTGGCTATAATTTCTTTAGGAAAAGCATACCAGGTGTTCAGTAACACAGCCTAAGAGAGAGATGTAAGTGGTTGCCACAGGAGTCTTTATTCTTAAAAGATTCAAAGGCATCCGTTGACTTTGGTCATTATATATGACTGAGCAGAGGGTGAGGGTAAGTTATACCATAGACTCTTCTTTCTATAAATCAGAGACTTATCATTACCTTATCCATAATCCTTATTCCTGTCAGAGTTCTTTGTGAGTTACAATTCCTTTCAGTCATTATAGCTTCTTAAAGGACTTAATGCAGCAGAGACGAGTATGGCTTGAGAGGGTTAGATAGCATTTAGACAAATTAGATCTTCCTAACTATTGGGCAGTGAGTTTTAGCAGCTCTCAAAAGTATCCCTGGGCATCTACTAGTTTCTGAGAAACAAAGATCCAACAGTAAAGGAGAAATCAATGTGTTATTAAAAAAATAATAAAGTCAGCAAGATTCATAACAGCTCTTGGACTTTCTGTTGACGGCACAGTTTGGAATTCACTGAAGACTTTGCTCGAACTGGACTCCAGGCTTTAGACGTCTTCCTTTTGTTTAGGTGAAGGTGCAAGCTAGATTGATCAGTAAGCCCGTTTCTGGCAAAAAAAACCATGGTGACAATCCAGCTGTGTCCTTTTCATTGTTAGCCTCTGCTAGTTCATTCTTCAAATGACTAATGACCAATCCTAAGTAAAATTAAGTTATCTTGGCTCCAAATATCAATATCACCCAGGACTTCAGTACTGGGACTGTCCATCCTTTCTAAGTGGACATCTTGCTGTCACTGCAAACTCAACAATGTCTTATTTCTACCATTCACATTTTCTTCTCAGAGTGGTTTCTCCACCCTCCTCCAACTTGCCCATTTCTGTCAACGTTCAAAGGATCCCTCATTCAACTACAGCAAACCTTTACTAGGTAAAAATTCATTGCCAGGAGTTCTGTTGGGAGAGTCAGGACCAAAGTGAGAAAGGGGGCAGGGTCCAAAGACATATGGAAAGGAAAAGACAGCCCCTGCCTTCATGAAGCTGACAGCCTGTTGAGGAGGTGGTGTAAGGCATAGAATGAATGATTGAAAGACCAACGTTCCATCAAATATTGGTTTAATAAAAAGTACCAAACTTCTTGTACTCAGAACCCCATGCTTTTATCTTGGAAGAGAGAATGGCTAATGGGGGGTGGGGTGGGGCGGGGAGAGGTGGTCAGGAAAGATGAATCCCATTTCTACACCTTTGTTTCACTTAATAACAAAATTAAGACAGTGTAATGTGCTACCTATCTTGCTGAAAATGTTGTTACGTCCTCTCATTTTTGCAGCGTGTCATTGTAAAGACTAATAATCACTATACGGTATCTCCATCGTTAATGGCACTGAAGTCACCAATGCCTTCTTCACAGCAGGGCTTGATAAATAGCTACACAATGTTCATTTTCACTGCATAGGCAAGTAACTTATGGTCATCAACATACATTGTTAAGAGCTGAAAGAGCTGTAGGAACTTTGTGAGTGTTCACTTCCATGCGGTTTATGAAAATCTCCCAAGAAAACAAGAGCGAGGTAACTGTGAATAAGGGGGTTTACCTTGCCTTGCTGAGCTTCTGAATTCTCTCTGTACTGTGGAAATAATACTGACTCTGTCATGTCTCTGGATAGTGATATCTTCTCAGTATACATTATACATGGGCTTTTGTTTTTAAAATAAATGAACCAGCATGTCAGGCATAGGAGGCAACTGGAAATAAAATGGACTCTTAGCAAAAGCTGCATGTCGTTTGAATATTCTTTTTTTACCTTAATACAGTGCATACCCCTCCTTCAGGTAACTTGTACTATTGAGGTTCGGAGATCCCATGTACTCCATGTTGTGTGTGGTGCATCCGCTGGCATGGATCATGTGAAAACATGAATCTCATCACATGGATTTTATTGACTTCAATTTGCAATATACAGCGCTCACTAAAATGCTTTTTAAAAAGGTTGAGAGATACTCATTGGACTGGGTGATAGGGCAACCATTTGCATATTAAATTTAAGCTACATCAAATAATATGGAAAGCAAATAGGCATGTGTATGCAAGTGTATACATAACCTTGAACTCCTATGCCTTTTCATGATCTACTGAACGTGATCTTGACCCAAGTGCAATATAGTAGTCAGAATCCTACTTTAAGACTTTTTTCTTGAGCACTCTTGACTCTTGTTTCTGCATCAGTTGGCTTAAGATCTCAAGTATATCCCATCGTGACTGTTGATCTTGATAAAACCTCTCTGATTCTCCCTTTACCTCTGAGTGAATTGAGTACACTCTGTTGTATCATAAATTTGGACTTTATGGAGTCCAGATTTTATAAATGGGGAAAGCCATGTTTGGCACTGTGAGATTTAAATCTAAATGACTAAGAGTTCTCAAATGTGGTTTCTTCCAGAAACAAATTTGGATGCACTGTGGATCTTACAATTGTATTAGAAACTTACTAGCATGCATCACAGCAAATATCAATGTCAGTAATAGTTTTCAGAAGTCATGAAGACATTCTGATGTGAATTTTGCTTTTCTGGATTGTATACATACATGAAGCAAGAAGTGAAACTGGGCCCATTGTGGGCTGCAGACCTGGTTTCCAATGCTCATCAATCCCTTCTTCCAAAAGTTCCACCTGATACAATAAAGGAACTCGATGATGATTGGTCTGGTAATGATATTAGTCATGTTTCAGAATGTTATGATGCTTGTTCACAGATTCATGATTAACCTCTTAGAGCCTCTACGAGTCTGACATTAGCCCTGTCTAACTGAGAAGGTACAGATTCCATACTCCCAAGCACAGTCAGTGTATGTCATTCCCTATGTACCTACATTTCTCCAGATTAATACATTAATTAGTTATTATAGTATGGTAAATATATTGATACTAATAGCCCGAGGCACAGGCATTGATGAAATAAGTCGGGCTGCGTTCCAGACCAAATCCCCTCTTATCCTGGAATCAACCTTCCAGCTCTTCCCTTCTATGTGAATCAGCATATGCATGTGAGGGGAGAGAAATAAGGACAGTGCCATAGGGGGATCTCAGGGACTTCAGATTTAATATCTACCACTCTAGAACAAGATTCCCTGGCACTGTCTTTAATGTTCCCCCCATTCTGCTTACGTTGGGGAGTAAACAAAATCTGATTCCTCTAGTCTAACAAATGAAACTCTAAGGATCATGAATACACAGAGAGCTGGGTACCTTTTCCTGCAATTCAGATAGAATCACAGCATCCTGTAGTTCTCAGCAAATAGCACTGAAATGCAGTTGTGAAAAATTCAGTATCACACCTCTGTCCTCTCTCTGTCCTCTCTCTCTTTGTCTCTCTGTCTCTCTGTCTCTCTCTCTCTCTCTCTGTCTCTCTCTCTCTCATCTCTAGCCTACCACTAGGCTGCCACTTCTGCTGGGAGCCATTTACTGTTTCATCATGGTACTTGATAATATACCTGAGCCGAGTAATACCCCTACAGCAGAAATGTCTAAGAGTTGTGTGAATCTCCTCAACCAGTGAGGAACATGAGTTTGAGCACCTCTGGGGCCTTCGCTTCTGAATATACTGTGCTTTTCAGTCCTTTACCAGCCAGCTGTGGTGTTTATTTACAGGTAGTCTCTGTTGCCATTGAGAATCACCACTTTATCTTATGAACTACATGGCTTTTACTCACTCTTAACCTCTTTACAAGTGTGTTTTCTAGATTGTAAATTTATTTAATCACCTTATAGGAAAGGGCTTGGGCTGTACTCAGGCAGGTGCATGAGTTTGGCATTGGAGGCGTCCATGGTCAATGCCAGGACAGATTTCCAAATGAGCCTTTGCATTCCACCTCCCAATTCTTCCTCCTTGGAATACCCTTTTCTCCACTCTCCCTGTCCAAACTCTATTCATCTTTTTAATACCTCCTAGTTCCTGGAAGTCTTCATTTCAGTACTGTGGAGTTTTGTTTGTTTAGTTTTTTCTGTCTTCAACTAAATTGGGGCGGGGAGTTTGGAGAGGCCACCAGGGTCTTGTCACTAATTATAAGTATATGAGAGGATCCCACAACAGATTTTAGGTTCCACCTGCCCCAAGCCCACTATGTACTTGTTAGGTCAGGAACTCTGGACAGCAGAAGGGCAGAGGCCTATCAGTCCTGCTTGTTATAACGACCGCCAGCTTGGGTGAGTCACTTCATCTTGACGAACATGATGTTTACTTCTTTACCTGAAAAACAGATGTAATGATCCATTCCTCACTGGACTTCTATAGGGATTCATTAAACCAGATAATGCGTGTAAATAGTTTGGCCTGGTGCCTGAATCATAGTAAATGCTCGGTATCATTAATTATTAATTAATACATTGTATTACAATGGTTAATTAATGGTTACATTAATTAACCATTGTAACTATTATTATTTGTAGAACAGGTTAGAAACATATCCGGAAGTTTTCCTAAATACATCCACATAAAAACAAGGACATGGAATTACAAAATACTTTATATGACCCGTTACTCTAAGTTTCATGCTGTATATCCCTTTGAATATTGAGCCTACCCTACCTTTCCATTTGAATATATTTTTTATTAATGCAGTTAGCTCAAATTCAGGTACACTAACTTTGTTTAGTATTTACTGTTTATTTCTGAGTAAGAGATAGCCCTGTATGGATTTATTTCTACTCAATTCCCATTTTAAGAGCCCCAGTGTAATTATTTATTTTCCCCACATAAGCCACAGGTGTTGAATGCAGTTGGCCAATGGGTGACAATCTCTCTTGTTCTTTGTCCCATCATGTGACCTGGGATGATGAAGGACTTTAGATCCTATGTGATAAAACAATAAATTCACCATATAATTCACATACACACTGGAGAGAGAAAGAGAGAGAGAGAGAGAGAGAGAAACACAGATATAGATATAAATACAAAGATATAGAGATCACATATCTACATGTTATAAACATACTATATTAGTTTCCTAGGGCTGCTGTAACAAATTACTACAAACTGGATAACTTAAAATATCAAAAACATATTCTCTCACCATTCTAGAGGCCAGAAGTCCAAAATCAAGGTATGACAGAGCCATGTTCTTGCGGAAGGCTCTAGGAGAGAATCCTTTCTTGCTTCCTCCAGTTTCTGTGTCTCCAGGCCTTCCTTGGCCTGTGGCTGCATAACTCCGCTTCTGCCTGCATCTTCATATGGCCTTCCCTTCCGTGTTTCAACTTTCTCTCTGCCTTTTTCTTTTAAAGACACCTATCTTTGGATTTAGGGTCTACCCAGATAATCCAGGATGATCTCATTTCAACATTCTTAATTATATCTGCAAAGATTCTTTTTGCAAGTGAATTTACATGGACAAGTTCTGAGGGTTAGGAGGACATGGACCTATCTTTTGGGGTGCCACCATTCGACCCACTACATACACCTATAAACTATTCTGCCTACCTGTTATAACCATCCTATTATTCTATCATTTGTGTTAAGTTTGGAAGTGAAGTTTATCACTATAACTTTAAAACACAGACAAAAATTAGCTGTTAGGTTAGCTGAAAAATTATTTCAACATACTAATTACTACTAAGATACTGAGATCTATGGAACATGAGGTTGAAGGAGATCACAAAGCACACTGTTGGAGTCCTTTGAGGAAGACTGAATTCCTGTGAAAGGCATGGTTTAACATGGACCACATGTCTGTACCCTGCAAATGGGTGCAGCTGTGGTAAGCTGTGAGATGCATGTATCTGAAACAGGGGACTGTGAATCTTCCTTTGTGATTTGCCTTTGTGAAAGTTGAGGAAATGATCCAAGGCAGCCATGGATATTGGTAGAGAAAAAGTACCTGCCAGAAATGCCTTGGCCTTAAGCTTCATCCTCTTTCCCATCTGCACCCTGTGCCATGATTGTCTTTGGGTCCCCGAGTACCATGACTCAAAGATGCCTTCATGCAGGTGCATGGCCCACCTGCCCCATCAGCAGAGCAAGCTGAAAGGGTGCATCACAATCAGGACACAGAACTGATACAATCTGCTATTTTAACCTCCAGTACAAGACTGGACTGTCATCTCAATAATTGTCCAGGCCCTACAAAACTCTTTGACTGGCAGGAAGCCCACTCTGCTAGATGGTTGTTAGAAGGTAATTTGGATTTTATCCTAACCAGAGGATTGAGAATATATTTAAATCAGCAAGAAATGCTTATGATATTGCAAAGATGGTTGCTATTATCTCTTCCCCTTAGTATGCATCCATGAACAAGGGCACACTCTGAAGCACTGCTGGCTCTTTGAGGATCGGCCAAGCATACCTGGAGAGTACTGTGACATGGCTTCTACCCGCCGCCCTCCTGGGGAGACAGCAGACGATGTCATGCCTGGCACTTCCCTCTGGCTTCCTCCCTGACATTTAGCCAGAGCAAGGCTCTCCCTAGATGCCTAGAGTTCTGGGGCATTCCCATGGCGGGAACTCTTTTTTTTCTTTCTTTCTTTTTTCTTTTTTTTTTTTGCCGTACGTGGGCCTCTCACTGTTGTGGCCTCTCCCGTTGAGGAGCACAGGCTCCGGACGCGCAGGCTCAGCAGCCATGGCTCACGGGCCCAGCCGCTCCGCGGCACGTGGGATCTTCCCGGACCGGGGCACGAACCCGTGTCCCCTGCATCGGCAGGCGGACTCTCAACCACTGCGCCACCAGGGAAGGCCGGCGGGAACTCTTAAAAACCCTTTCCTCGCCTTTTCAGAATAGACGAAACCCACAGGGGAGTCTGATGGAAAGAGGAGCAGAATTAATCCTTACCCTGTGCCAGGCTTTGCACCTGTGCATTATTCCCATTATCTCATTCCATGCTCGTTGTGACCTTGTGAGGTGGTATGAATGAATATATGAAGTAGTACACATGATGTCAGCCCCAGGATGCTTTTGATTCACTATGAATTGCTACATACCCACAGGTATGATTACCTGTCAGGAAGCAGACTCCTAAAGAGGTTAAGTTATTTGATGAAGCTCATCCAGGCCACTTATTCTTGCCGACTGTAAATCTTTGCTCTTTCTGCTGTATCAGATTGCATGTTAATTAAAGCAGATACCCTGCTCCTGCCCCGATTCAGATTCCTTGGGACCCTGGAATTGCAACCTCAGAAGCAAGAGGTACATTCATGATGCCTAGCAGCCCTCGCACCCAAACTTCCATTTGGAGGCTTCAGCAAAAGCCCCATGAGACAGGGAAGTGTCTGAAAAGTCTGCATTTATCATGAAAAGACTTGGGTGTGAGTCCTGCTTAGGCTTCCTCCTTGCTGTCTAGCTTCTGACAAGTCCTTTCATGCCTCTGATCCATCTTGTGCATCTGTAAAATTGGAACAATATCACCTGTCATGCTTCCAACAAGAGGAAAAATTGCTGTACAAATGTTAAGATGAGATTACAAGAAGATGCATGAACTCAGAGATAGACAGACAGTCCCTTGCATGACAAATCCCCCAACACAAAGACTTCACCACTGCTTGTGCACACACCTGCCTGGCCATCAGCACTGCTCCAGGCACTTCGACTCTGCCACAGTGTTGGGCTTCGTCTCTAACGCCTTTGATGATGTCAGTAATTGTAAGGCCAATGTCTTCATTGACACCTGAACTTGCATAAATCACCTCACACCATGCATAACCCTAAGAAGATACCTGGTAAATATTTGTTTATTAAATGGAAGAGTGAATGCATGCCTTGGCGATTCTTTTCAGTGAGCTGCAGGGTTACTGCAATCCTATCAGGGAATATAAAGTCTTAACGTGCAGTCATCCTTGTCAATGCCTGGGTGCCTGCGCTGCTGCCTGCCAGGGCAGCCCAGGGCGGTCTCCAGGCTGGAGGGTCCAGGTGGCAGCCCCAGAGCCATCCTTCTGTCAGGCAGGTCAGGGGGGCCACCTCTGAAACCTGCATCGACATACAGCAGCCCTCTTTAGTAGAAATACCTCCCCAGGGCCAGGCATCCCCCTCAGTTCCGGTTCATCACCTGGCTTTTTCCCTCTGTCAACTATTTTTGGATGTTGCCCTCTGGACCATTCATCATGATGCCAAATTTTGAGATGTCAGCCAGACATTCTGAGTATTGTTGACCCTGTTCCTGGGAGCTGTCGCAGGAGAGGTGCCGGTTCCTCATCACTTGTCAGTGTCCATGTTTTGTCCTGTCAAGGAAGACACATGTGCCCCTGATCATCTCTAATCCTTGGCCTTGCGCCTGAAATGAAACAATTGCTTCCTAACACCCACCACCCCCACCGCGCCCACGTACTTCTCACTGGAGATAGATTTTGATGAATTCTCTATTATGAGTTCACTGGCACACATGATCGTGTCTCCCCCTAGCCTTGCAGTCCAGAGATGTTGTCACGTGACTTGACTGTCCCGAGGCCAAAAATCCAATAAAGATGACATGCCAGCCTTGTTATGTGCGCTGCTCCTTTTCCATAGCTCATCGCCAGCCCAGGTATTGCACTTTGGGGGCAGAGTCAGGAGTTAATTTAAATGGCTGACACATCGTATCTAACAGAGAATCCTTTCTCTAACATGCGTGACTGGTTTTGTCTCCATGTAGAAATTGTTCTCTTCTGCTGTGCAAAGCGTAAGTAGAAATATAAAGTCTCAGGGAACAGGGACTTTATTCTCGATTGAAGTGAAAACGTGACAGAAACAGGACTCTGGTTGAGGAAGTGCTTCAGTGGTTGTCAGCACTTTCCTCTAACAGAGTGAGGCATCTTTTTAAAAAAATAGTTTTTTATCAGCCTCCTGCACTTTATTTACTTCAGTTCATGTTAAGAAGTTTTCTGAGTAGATGGCAAAGAACAATTCTTAAAATATGTGAATACCAAATGTAAGATAAAAAACATAATTGCAGTTTAGACTTCAGATTTATTTGAAAAGGGGATAATGATAGTAATTACCCAGTTTGAGTTTTGTAGAAGGCTAATTGGATCCCCAAAGCATTTGTATGCACAAGGAAAACCATAAATACAAAAGACCATCTGGTCCTTATCAGCTTACAAGACTAACACTGTCTGTAATTATTTTTTCTATATTGTTTTGATGTTGATATTTTATGGAGCGATACGCTCTATACTGGTTAGGGAATAACCTACATTTCTGAAGACCTGGAGGTTTGCCCTCATTTTCCTAATAAAAGTTTTAGGGCTCCACAGGTAAAAGAGACACTGCTTTTGAGAAATAGGTAGACATCCTTTCATTATACCTATCGTTCCAGAAACGTGTTGTTTATAAACTTCTCTGGCTTATCTGACTTGTTAGTAACTTAGTCTTCAAATACTTGGATTCAGTTTCAGTTACGTTCTTTTGGTTGTTGTTTTTCGTTACAATGGAGAGTGACACATTGAACTGTGTTGAGGGCACAGAAGTACAGCGTTCCTTAGTCACTTTCTGTAGTTAGCTCTGTACCTGGCAATTTGGATATTACAAAAGTAACATTATTGCTTTTCATGTTCATTGTCTACCTCCCTCACTAGAATGTCAGCTTAAAAAGGGCAGAGATTTTGTTGTATTTATTTTGTTGTATCTCTTAGCTTTTATAATAGTGCCTGGTACATGGTGGATACTCCATGGTTATTTATTGAAGTTAATTAAGAAATGAAGTAGAAATGCATGATTTCAGCCTCAGGATTTTTATGATTTGCTATCAAATATTACATAATAAACCACCCCCAAAATTAAGTGGCTTAAAACAACTAACATTTCATTAGCTCTCAAGATTTCGTTGGCTAAGGATTTGGGCCATACTCCACTAGGAGTTCTTTTGTTCTGCACGGTGTGGATGGAGGTCATTTGGTGGTACTCAGCTTCATCGTAGCTAGTCCTTGACGGGGATGGATGGAAGGCTGGGCTCAACTGGGACTCTTGATTGTAGCGTCTATGTGGCCTTTCCACATGGCTTGGGCTTCCAACAGGGTGGCAACGCCAGGTTTCATGAGGACAAAACAGAAGATGCCAGTTATCTGAGAGGATAAGTCTGGAATGGGCATAACACCACTTCCACCATATTTAATTATTTAAGTGAGTCCCTAAGGTCAGCCCAGATTCCAAGGGATGGTAAGTGACTCCCCCTCTAGTAACAGAAATAATTGCAGCCGTCTTGAATCTACCACACCATCTAACTGAAAAGCAAATTTACCGAGCAACCGAAAAGCAATATTTAGAAGAGAATGGTATGTGCTATATAGGTGACCATCACATGAATGCAGAGTAAGAAATCAGCAGTTTGAAGGAAAACTTCATGGATGGCCTGAGCCTGGAAGAAAGGGTAAGATTTCAAAACCTAAAAGATGTTGAAGGAGGGTATTCCCAAAGAAGGAACTTCTGCTTAAATATCGGTGTAGAAGAAGGATTGACAACATTAACAGCATTTCTTTAATTAAAAGTTGTTAGTTGGCAGTAAATTGGAGATAAAAGGACATGACCATCACCATTTTTGGAAGGGCACTGTAGGAAACGACATATATAATTTTCGACTGCATTTCCTGTGAAATACTGACTGCGTCCCTCCTTATAGAATACCTTGTAGAGAGTTATCTTTCAGAATCGTGCTAAGAATAGGCTTTGTTAGACCTGTTCTGCTTTCTTCTTTCTGATAAGAACTAGGACAATTCCTGTTTTCTTTGTCCTATTAGCTTCTGGAGGCTCAGACCCAAAATTGAACCTCTGGCAATTATGTGGAGCCTTCCGTCTGGCATTTCTGAAACATCTCCTTTTCTTTAATCCTAATGCTTTAATTCTCTTTCTGTTTTGCTAGCTCATTGTATGAGCTTTTGCTTTAATTTACCTCAAAACCATCCACAAAATAAATTGAGCAAACAGGAACTGAGTGCTTATGCAAATTGTTAGAGTTAGAAAAAAGATATAGAAATCATTAAGAACAAATAACATAGATCCTTATTTAAAGAGAATATAGGGCTTCCCTGGTGGCGCAGTGGTTGAGAATCCGCCTGCCCATGCAGGGGACACGGGTTCGTGCCCCGGTCTGGGAAGATCCCACATGCCGCGGAGCGGCTGGGCCCGTGAGCCATGGCTGCTGAGCCTGCGCGTCCGGAGCCTGTGCTCCGCAACGGGAGAGGCCACAAGAGTGAGAGGCCCGCGTTCCACCAATAAATAAATAAATAAATAAAATAAAGAGAAGATATAGTTTAGGTTAGGATCCAGGTACAGGAGGATGTTAAGAACAATAGTAAATGTGAGCCATGGACTTCAAATGAGGTAATTGCTAGAAATAAAATGAACAAGGTGAGTTGTGATCACCCGATTGAATCCTTGAATGCTAGAATAAAGGAGCCTGCCTTAACTGGAAAATTGGAAAAGTCTGACATCAGTATGACAAAGTATTTCAAGCTGATACAGCCTATATGTTTCTCAATGAATTGAGTTTTTCATGGGTATTTTCTTCTAAATTATTTCCTCATTCAGAGAGTAACTCAAAATTCTTATAACATTGTTCAGTTCCTCTGCACTGAGCAGCAACCTCTGCTGGGGAGTCTGGGAGGTGTCAGGACCAGTAAGATAACATTTTGCACTTCCAGCAAGTGTAGAGTAGAGGTGGAAAGACAACCCTATGGTTTATCGCCAACGAGCAGCCTATCAAATAAGCTCTGTTTCCCTTATATTTCTGGATCTTAATTTTTCTGGCTTTCTAAACAAGGGACACAGGAAATAGTAGATAGACATTTGTCTCGTGTTTGATGGGATAAATAGACCATTCCAGCACGAGCAGGGTTTTTTAATAAATGTCAGCTGTACAGAACAGGAAATCGCTAAATGCAATGACAATGTGCTTGTTTTCCATGCTGTACATTCACCCTATGAAAAGTAAGCCTAGTCTCATCTCACCAGTATACCTGGATTTCAGTAGATTACTGTCACCTCCCAGGGATAGCATGGGCTTAACAGAGATTTCAGTAGAAATTCACCTGGTAATGTCCCAGGAAGAGGAAAGTGGTTAAGAGACCAGGGCTATTGGAAGTGGAGAAGGCATTTTTGTCTTAATTCTGATGACTTGGTCTGCCATATCTGTTCTGTTGAGTGGAGGGGTGAGTGGGGTATAGGGAAATGATAAAATTCTTTCTGGGTTGTAGAGTAAATAGCAGATGAATCAAGTTGCCCTATTTTTGTTGGGAGGAATGAGACTTTCTGCAAAGAAGGTGAAAATGGTGAGTGGAAGGGTGATTACAGTCATTGACAGCCCTGAAGATCAGACAAGGCACTCTGGTAGCATTGCACGCCTGTGGCCTCTTTGACTGCTCTTGACTATAGCGGTAGCTGTGGTGTGCTGTGCAGGCTCCTTAGGGCTGAGACACCATCCCTCCTGCTTCTGGGAGTGCTCACAGCTGATGACCCTCTGTTGATTCCATCTCTGGGAATAGTCTTAGCTGAAGAGAACCAACATGCCCTCTCCAGACAGTTTGCATCCAGGGATATACCAATGCCTACTTTCCTCAAGGTAGAACAACTCTGCAGGGTCATCCTGGCTCCAGAGCTGTCCTTGGATCAGCTGAGGCGTTCGTTGCATTTCAGTTCCTCCATCTGCCTAATCTACTCCTGTCACAGCTCCATGACTGCTGATCCCAAGAAGCTCCCCAGTAAACTGCCTGCACACAAATCTTCATCTCAGTCTACTTCCTGGGGGACCTGACCCCAAAATACAGGCCATCTTCAAAACTGTGTCCCAAGACCAGGATCCAACCAACCATTGGAAGCACAAACTTTTGACCAGGGACTCATAGCAGGCATGAAGATGCACATTTAAGTAAGGCCTAGGATGACCCCACAGTCTGAAGCTGTCAAGAAACAACAGGGATTGGGACTTCCCTTGTGGCACAGGGCAGTTAAGAATCTGCCTGCCAATGCAGGGGACACGGGTTCGAGCCCTGGTCCGGGAAGATCCCACATGCCGCAGAGCAACTAAGCTCGTGCGCCACAACTACCGAGCCTGAGTGCCACAACTACGGAAGCCCACACACCTAGAGCCCATGCTCCGCAACAAGAGAAGCCACTGCAATGAGAAGCCCGCGCACCACAACAAACAGTAGCCCCTGCTCACCGCAACTAGAGAAAGCCTGCACTCAGCAATGAAGACCCAATGCAGTCAAAAATAAATAAATAAATTTATATTTAAAAAAAAAAAAGAAACAACAGGGATCACCCAGGAATGCTGCAAAATATCCCTGGGTAACCTTGCAGTTGACTCTCCTTTCCTTCTGTTTCCCATCCCTTCTCTCCACAGTCCTGTTCTGAGTCCCTTTGCCTCTATTCGTCTTTATAATTCAGCTTCATGTACCTGCCCAGTGAGGCATAAAAGGTGATATTTGTCTTTCATAACTAGTGTGTGGAAAAGTGTCTGGGCACGTGATGAAACGGGTCTCACCCTGAATTGTGATGAAGACCGGCATTTCTTACTAATTATGAAGAATATAGGATCACTGGGTCTATTGATTTCCATTAACTTGTAGAGAGTTATGAACCTCAAAATGGAAGTCCACAGCTACAGATACCTTAGGATGGTGTTTTATAGCAAGCAAGACTCTAGAGAGTACCATAAAAATCAGCCCCTGATGCTCGTCTGGGGGTTTATGACTTAAAAAATGGCTTGTGCTTTATCTGCAAATGCCTCCCAGTCATCCTTGAGAATAGTGGCCTGACTGAGGCAGAGGCTACACCTGAGTTGAATACCAAGCTCTAGAACTCTTCTGAAATTGGCTGTTTTCTTTCTTCACTCCCCATTTCTTGTACCTGTTGTTGAGGACTTATCTCCTTGTCACATTGCCAGCAGGTCCCTATGCCGGCATCCATGCACCATATTTTAGAAGGATCCTCTCCAAAGGTACCGAGCAGGCGTCGGCATCTTGGCTGAGTGCTTTTATTGGTCAGACTCTAATCTCAGAGGGCTTCATAGATTTGTCATGCAGTGCAAAGGATACCAAATGAAGGAAAATGGGCCTTGTATCCCCATGAAGCCAGATTGAGCTGTCTTAGACAAGTTTTGATATCAGAGATCTAGATATGAGATACTTAGGATCAAATTGAAACCGTGATTTTTTTCTTCACTACCTTTTCTCCTTTGTTCGTCAAGCATTGATTGAACACCCACTTTGTACCATTGTGTATATGACTTCCTTTGCCTTTCTTGCCTTTTTCTTTCTCCCGTGTCACTTAATTTCTAGAACAAATAAATGAAGAGGAAGTCAGGTTCCTCTGAGGAGACTGCTCGGTTCTTATCTTTGTGTATAGAGGCGAGTGCTTTCATCAGACCACCTAGGAGGGTCAAGCATTAGAGAATGAGTGACCAGGTCCACAAGGAGCTGACAAAAGTGTCATTTTTCTGTCACTACAATTGAGTGTATAACTTTCTAACAACCAGAATGCTGGTGTCTGCTCTTCCTTCCAAGTATCAGAAGTCTGCTAGGAATCAGAGAAGGGGCACTAGTTGATCTTGAGAGATATTTGTTCCAGCCTGTGGTGGAAACTGATGAACTATTCCTTCTGCTTTACAAGAACATAACTTTCTGGTGGCTTGGGTCTTTCAGACACAGTGTTCACCTGCTGTGTGGGGGGCTTCCTGACAAATCTTAATAGTTGGTGTTTGTTTTCTAGTCTCCCCACATACCTCTGTCCTTCTGTCTGAAGTCATCATTACACATGGCCCTTGTCATGCCAATGTGCAGGCACTGCCAAGTCCATGTAGTATTGTTTATTGATTACATATGGAGTAATGGTTCATTAGCAGAGAGACTTTGGAATCAGACAGCCCTAGTCAGTGGATGTGCTGGTAAGAATTGGCTCTCTCTCTCTCTCTCTCTCTCTCTCTCTCTCTCTCTCTCTCACACACACACACACACACACACACACACACACACACAAAGACCTGATTTATAGTGCTTGCTGATTTCCATGGTGATATACTCCCACCACGGCCAAGTTCAAGCTACCCAAGTGAAATCGCTAAATACAGTTAGCAAAAGATGAGAGCACAGTTGGTTCTCACTGGTGCTGGTACCAGACACCAACAACCCTAGGACTGAGCCCATGATCCAGCCCTTTTCATCCCTGGGAGCATTACTTACCCTCTCCAAGTCCCAGGTTCCTTGCATGTGAAATGTGGTTAAAACGAAAATAATTGCTCCAAAGGGTTAATTGTGAGGATTCAATGATATTTCATACATAGAGCTTAGCTAAGCACGAGGAACATGGTAACCGTTCAGTGAGGGATACCTAGTTAGCTAGGAGTACTAGGCACCCTTATCTCATCAGTAATCCAGCCCTCTCTCTGCAATAGCATTATTTCTGGTGAACTTTCTACATATAAACCAACCCAGCTCATGATGTTGGTTTCAGTTATGGAAAAGTACTGTCCTCCTTTGGCTTAGGGGACTCACTCGAGAAGCAAAGTGGGGCTGGCAGCCCTGATCATCTCCTGTAGCTCCATCATCCTATTTATTTGATAACCAATTATTGGTTATTAAATGGCAGCTGTTCTCAAAAGAGATACAGTGGGGAGAGATACCTGAGCGGGTCTAGACCTCACTTAGCAACTTACTGTTCAGTGGAGGGAGACAGATGTGCACAAGGAACACAGAATTGTGAAGCCAGCTGGGCTGAGGTAAGTCAGGGCAGCGCTATTGGGGCTGCAGGCTGATTGCTCCCAAGAGCACGGCTGGGCTTGGTCAACACACCCAGCTTCACGGACAGGTAAAACGTGGAACAAGCTTTCCTGCTGTGTGAACTCAGTCTCAGTATGGAATAAAAAAATGCCCGTCACTCTTCTAATCACATCTGAGACTGTGTATTGCTTTAGACTAGAGTCTCAGTAGGGAAAATCTGGGTCTTTTAATAGGAGTTAAGACATAATTTTTTAATTCTCAGAATACAACCACATAGCCCCTACTCCACAGAGTTCCATCTTGGCCAGTCAGAGTTAAGAGGTGCACACTCAGTATCTGGAAATGAAACTGATGACGAGAACAGATGCCCCTGCCAAAAGAGTGGGTGACCCACTGCACACTTCCCGGTTTCCCAGTTTTTCCTCCAAGCTATTGCTATTTACCTCTTCTGGACGGTGCAGGAATGAGCATCTAACAGGTCAGCATTTGTCTCCCATAGACAGTGCCAAAGCCCTCCTCGTCAAATCTTTCCTATCCATCTCCTGAATTCCTGAGATTTTGAAGGTTGACGACTAAGGGATGCTTTGGTTTAAAGAAATGGGAATTGATTTGATAATTTGCATAATATATTCATTTTAATTTGTCCATCTTCCTGTCTGGACTGTAAACACTTTGAGAGTAAGGGACTCACTCATATATGCCCTGACATTACTGAACACATAGCCTAACTGTAGTCATCCCAGTAAACCTGTGAGGGAGGTGCCATTATGATGCCTTTTACATACCTATTGAAATACAGGGTTTCTAACCTCCCCAAAACTCCACAGTTTGCCCTCAGTGAAACTGGGGCAGCTGACTCCAAAGCCCTACTTGCAAGGCTGGTGCTCTGATCACCTCCCACTCTTTGCCACTGACAGCAAGGCCCCTCCAATCCAGCCTGAGAGGAGCTTGGTTCTCATCAAAGCTGTAAACCATATCCAGACATACGTCTGTCGCGTTAAGGAGGTCAGATATTCAAATTGACATAATATTTTTTTTTTGGCGGTACGCGGGCCTCTCGCTGTTGTGGCATCTCCCGTTGCGGAGCACAGGCTCCAGACGCGCAGGCTTAGCGGCCACGGTTCAGGGGCCTAGTCACTCCGCGGCATGTGGCATCCTCCCGGACCGGGGCACGAACCCGCGTCCCCTGCATCGGCAGGTGGACTCTCAACCACTGAGCCACCAGGGAAGCCCTGACATATTTAAAAAATTTTTAATTCCAATACCACTTTTAAGGCCATCAGACTGATTTTGCTTTCAAGAATTTACTCGGCCACTTTGAAGAGATAAACTTATGCAAAACTCTGGCTCACATTTTCCAATAAAACCATTCTTGTGTTCCTCAGAGCTGCAAACAGAGCTTTGATTAAAATCAGAAACCAGTAGCTTACATGGGATAAAGGGTCACGGAATGCCATGCTTCTCCTATTCTCTCCCACTTACCCAAAAGACTGTTTTCTTCAGATGAATGTTTCCCTTTGTTTTAATTGCACCTCAGAAACAGAGGGGAAAAAAAGAGTCTGAAGGCACTTGGCTGGGAAATGATAGCCATCGTTTTGTACATATTACTGCAACAATTTTGCATCTCCCATTTATATATGGGAGTTGGGGAGATGCTTCCTGAAGTATTACCACCTCTTCTGGCCCTGGCTCCTACCTCATTTCCTTTGCTTATATCTTGCATTTGGGCCCACAGGCTGCTTAAAACCCCCTTCTCTGCTTGTCATTAAGTGTTTGTGTGTGCACATCTTTCAATAACCAACTAAAATGTTCCTTCTCCATAAGCCTATATTAATCCCCAAGCCAGAATTCATTGAAACTGCTTCTGTGTCCCAGTGGCCCTTTCTACTATTCCAGTGGCCCTCATCTGCTGCCTGGTGTTACAGCAGATGGTGTTACAAATTGGGGTGTAGTGGACTTTCCAAACCTCACTCTAGGTAAGCTCCTTGGAAATGGGAGCCCCGAATCATCTCTGTAGCCCACCTCCCCACCAGTATGATTCTTTGTATGTATTAGCACCCGACAAAGACTATCAAAACCAGATCTCTGCTTTCCAAAAATGTATAAAATTATAAGTGTGTTGGGGAGCATCCAGAACTCTCTTTCCTAAAGCAATTGGTTGCTCTGCCAGTATTAAGAAACAATGGAGTCTGGTTCACGATCAATCTTAAATCATTGCATTGTTCACTGTTTCATAAATTGTAATTGGAAAGTCCAGTTCCTTATTATGCCTTCCTGATGTGAACCTAAGAAATTACATCTTCTCTTCTTGGCCACCAAAGTATGGCTCTAATTAGCATTACTATTTCAGTGAATTTTAAATACACACACTTTCCTTTTTTATTTTTCACTAGAATAGATTAGTTGTACTGCCTCTAAAACAAAATCTCTCGTGGTTCTAGAAAAATGACAGCTATGCACATTACCCACCACTTCTCAAAGCTCTCTGGAAGTCTCATGAAGATGTTGTAATATTTCTAAACCTTTTAATATTTTGTCTTAAAATTTACTTATAAATTACTAAATCACTCCATTTAAAGCTATTGTTCCTTTATTTTCTTGTGGCAGTTTTTCAAATTAGTTTGACTCTCTTTCTTGGTCAATGATGGCAGAAATCCACTTACTTAAGGGACTTTACATGTTGCATCCTCGGCAGTGTTCAGGAGTTAAATTAGTAAGTAATGAATACTTTAAACATTTCATTCAGAATTCCAACCCCCTGGGAGGGCAGCAACAGTATCAGTTTTGTAAAGCTCTGTATCCCCAGCACCTCGAACAATTTCTGGCACTTTGTAGACACTTAGTGAATAGTAGATGAATGAAGGGATACTGGCTCTGTCACTTTGTGTCTGTGGATATATTGCTTAATTTTTCTGCATTTGTTTATCCATAAACGGGTTTGTTGGCAGGACAAAATGTGATAGTTATATAAGCCTCTTAACAAAATAAGCAATAATAAATGCTTGTTATCACTGTTGTTATTTTTCGGTACATGTTTGTCTCATTGTCCCATCTGTCCGCTCCAGATCATTCAGGCTCAGCTCTCACTTAAGGTGCTCCAGCAACCTTCCTTAGTGGGAAGTGCCCTCTCCTGACTATGACCTGCCAGAGTGTTTACTTTGAACATGGCATCTACCCCCTCTGCCTCGTGTTCAGCTATTCAACTTTCTTTAAGTACCCACAAGGTACTGAGCTTTGTGCTGGGTGCAAATGTGTTTATTTTTGTAGTTTGTTATTGGTTGATTTCTGAAGTTTGTCAGGAGGCTCCTTGAGAGTAGTTCTGTGTCATGTTCAGGTTTGTAACCTCACATTGTCCAGCAGTACACCTTGCATTTAGTCCTCGTTGCATATATACTGAAAGAATGAATGAATGAGTTGAGTGAGTGAGTTACCCTAACTAAATCTTAACCTCCTAGATGCACTAAATCCATTCCATCCTGTCCATCTCTGCATTTCTTGGGGGGCACAAGATGGATTGGGCTGTGAAATGCTTGAAATCTTTGCCCACACACTGGAAAAGGCTCACAGACCTCTGAATTTTGGGTTTATGAGTCCATGGAATTGTGTTCCTTGACCTCACATTAGATTCAAACCATTGCCTCTGCTCCCTTTGACAAATGTTTCTGCTGGGAACTATGAATGCTAAGTCATCTTGGGTATAGAAACAAAATTATGTAATGTTCAGTGGTATGAAGATGTGGCTTGGTTGTTAAATTTTCCTTTGTCTCAACTATAGATTATAGATAGCCAACTGGTGATGAATTTGATTTGTTCCATTAAAATCTGCTCTATAGCTCTGGTCTAGGGACCTGGGGGCTCGGAAGTGATTTCTTGCCTTGGGCTAGGTCCTCAGCCTCCAACATATAGATGCCTTCTTTTTTACTTTATTCTTTGCACCTGCATGCATGCCTTTTTTGCTACATACTTGTTTTTATAACCCAAATCATCTGCTTATCGCATATAGCCCATCTTCTTGATGTAATGACACAACCAAACCACCAGATACTGACATAAAATTCTCACAACAATGGCTTAGACCACCATTAGTTCTGCTTTTTTTGCCATCCCAATAATGAGTTCTCAAGTTTAAATTTACTTTCTCATTCAAAGCAACCATAGTTTTGCTAATTACTTTAAGTGGTTTCTGTGTAAAAAAAATACCTAGCAAATACTTAGCATTAATGGCATTCTTTGAATTTTTAAGAGTGAGATACAGTCATTAATTAGCCAATTAATACAACATCCCTGGGTGGAAAACTTTATCAGCCCAGATTCCATTTTATAGATGGAGGAACTGAAACAGATCAGTTGAGACGTGCCCCTTGGAGCTCTGCCTTTTCCTATTTATTTCTCTGCCCTCTCCTCTGCTGCTCATTTTACCACATGTTTCCTCCCCCTAAACACCTGCCTTACAGATTGCTGTGTGTGTGTGTGTGTGTGTGTGTGTGTGTGTGTGTGTGTGTACAGGATGGAGAGAAAAGGTAGGAAATATCTATGGCACAGAAGAAAACTTGATTACCACCACCAAGAATTAAGCTACAGAAGACTCTGCCCTAGGAGAGGAGAGGGTGGGTTTGAATCGAAAGCTTATATTTCCACTGGAAAGTAACTCTGTTAAGTATTTTTCAGATCGCTTTGTATAAAGCATGTCTGTTTTTTAGTGCCATCACCAAAGATGCACCCTCCACCCCCAGAATAGGGATTGGGCTGATCCCCTATTACACTGAGTGGTTGGTCATCTGCAAAATACATCTCCTGTAGTGCATCCAGTCATGAGCCCAATAACTTAGAGTGAGTCAGTTTTGCTCAAAAAAGATAATCGTGAAAAGGTAAAAGTATGCATTGAATGTTTCTTAGGTAATAATTCTGATGGCAGAAGGCACCATTTTTTTTTCATCCCCCTCTACCACCACCCCCAAGAAGGCACCATTTGATTATTATTTGCACTGTGGGCCCACAGAAAGCAAATAGTGGGTGTGGCCCTGGAGTCTGAGTTAGCCAGGTTCTTGGTGAGGGCTATGAAGTCAACATGTGGAGTATAGAAGAGCCCCTTCCATGGGGCTGTGGAAGGAGGTGTCTTGACCGTTACAAATGATGGCAGAAAGTTGGAGTGTGCTGTGGAATTCACATGTCTTCTTTGAAGCCCTCTCAGATGAATTCCACAACATTTTATCATTCAACCGAGTAGTAGAAAGCATATTTATCAAATTTTCAGAGGACCTAAAGATAAAAGGGAAAGAAAATTCTTTCGAATATTGTATCAGAGTTCAGGGAGACCTCAGGCAATAAGAAGCCGATGATGTCTAAATTAGTAGAAACCAGATTCAAATTCAGCTCTAGGCTCCAAAGCCTATGCCCTGTTAGACCCGACAAATCCATTACAAAAGATATGATATTCCCAGCACATTTTTAACAGTCGATAATATAGGAAATTTTATCTCCATTTCTGGAGTGTATAGGCCAGTGCTGTTAAATAGGAATATAATATGATATACATATGTAATTAAAATTTTTCCACTAGCCACATTAAAAAGGTGAAAATAAACAGAGAAAATGTTAATAATATATTTTATTTAACTTACTATGTACAAAACGTAATTTTGATATGTAATGAATATAAAAATATTAATGAGATATTTTACATGATTTTTCACACCACATCTTCAAAATCCAATGTGCCTTTTACACGAATGGCACATCTCAATTTGAATGCTGTTTCCATCAGCAATTCTTTGTCTGTATTTAGATTTCATAAAATTTACAGTTGAAAAAATAGATTCACATATCCAAGTGGTTCCAAACCTATTTAAAAGTTCTCCAAAAGTAGTATCGGTTTCTAAATTTTAATTTGAACTACTTAAAATTAAGTGAAATTTAGAAGTCAGACCCTGAGCTGCACTGGCCACATGTCATGTGGTCGGTAGCCACATGAGGATGGTGGCAAGTGTATCGGGCAGCATGGGGCTCGATTCAGAATGATTCCAAGTGTGGGATGAGGCAGGGTCTCAGTCAGGAACAAGAGGCAAAGCAGAAAGAGTTGCTTGGCATCCATCAGTGATATGGTGGGAGGGAGGCGGACTGAATGGCCTCTGGCTTCCTCGGAGTTCATCCAGTTTTGCAAAGCCCCAGTCCACTGATCTTGCCATTTTGCCTGGCTGCCTTCCCAGAGGCTGTTGACTCAGTGATTACATAAAACACAAGGTCCAAGCATTTTTAGTCTTTGTGAAGTCATGCCACCTGCTTTCTCAAGTTCTTCTCTACAATTAGACATGCTTATAACTCTTCAAGGACTCACGGCATTTTCTGAGTAGGTAAATGCTCCTTTGCAGAGACAGCTGGCTCAGCCCGCTCCATCGGCTTTGCCTACAGCTTGTTGAATGAGTGGTCAGTGCCTTAGGGGTAAAGAAGGGTCTAAAAATTAGTCCTTGTCCTCATGATCTTGGCCATCATCAGTGTTGTCATCATTCCTTTCCCCCTTTCAGTCTATCAAACCCTCACTATCCAACTGAAGCTCCTGTTTGGGGATGGGGAACCTAGATTCTCATGCTATGTATCAAACTAGGAGTTTATGGAAGAGAGAAAAGAAACTAACATATGCTAGGCATTCTTTTTTTTTTTTTTTTTTTTTTTTTTTTTTAAGAGAGCAGATGCTCATCCACGAGAAACATGGTTTGTGCACTTTTTTTTTCCTTGTGTCACGCGGGGCACTGTTGTGGCCTTTCCCGTTGCGGAGCACAGGCTCCGGACGCGCAGGCTCAGCGCCCATGGCTCACGGGCCCAGCCGCTCCGCGGCATGTGGGATCCCTCTGGACCGAGGCACGAACCCGCGTCCCCTGCATCGGCAGGCGGACTCTCAACCACTGCGCCACCAGGGAAGCCCTAGGCATTCTTACGTAACCCTCACTGAGGGAGGGAAGCCTGGCTAGCCGTCCCTCCCTCTTTACAACAGTTGGGAATACTAAAATTCACAGAGGTGAATTCACTTGTCCAGGATCATGCAGCAGAACTCAAAGGTAAATCCAAGGGGCTCTGACTCCCAACTCCATGCTATTTCTGCTGTTCATCCTTATTGGAGGACAGAACACAGGGAATGTAATAACACAGCAAGTCCTCAGTGTAACACAATTGTGTTGTGTCTACTCCCAAACGAGGGTGCAGTGGTTAGACCAAGAGAGCTGATGGGAAAACTACCTTCCTACCCATTAGTTATAAAGCCGTGATCCCATCAACATCAAAGAAGGATTCTTCTTTCACTTTCTCTTTCTAAGAATGCTCACAAGTGCTATCTTACAATTTCCCGCACAGTTTCCCCATCATTATCCCCATTTTGCCAATGAAAAATTCTGAGAGGAAAAACAGTCAAGTGTTAGTGTAGGAACATTGGTTTCTAGAGAAATATCTTAGGAGGGCTGCTCCCTCGGTCGGACCCCTATTGTAAAGCCTGGCGCATAAAAGAAAAAGACAAAGGTGTGAAGCTGATGGTAGTAGATGACCTTGTTCCCAAAATGTGAGTGATGAGTGATGATTGACAGTCAGGAAGACACACTGCAGGGAGTATCTAAGAGGGAGGGGTGATGGAACTCCTGCCAAGAGCATCTAAGGGCGCTCAGACTGGACCCCCGGTTTGTGTGGACACCAACCCTATGGGAACGCCGCTGTTACATAGTAGCTCTCTGAGGAATGTTGGAAAGGTACTGGGGGAATAAAAGAAAAAAAAAAACAGAGCAGCAGCCAAGATTTAGAGTTTTCTTGAGACTCTCATAGAGCCACCTGTTGAGAATATGGTTGTACTTTCCAGGCAGCATACGGAAAACATGAAAGGAAAATTAAGGAAGACAGTACCAGTTATGTGCACCACTTAGGGTTTTTTTTTCACAGTCTAATAAACTGTAGGGTGCTCCACTTAAGTATGAATATAATATAATAAAAACCCAAATAACTCATTGGATTTCTACTGCCATTTATTTATTTCAAAGTGTTTTTTTAATTGAAATATAGTTGATTTACAATATTGTGTTAGCTTCAGGTGTACAACAGTTATTCAAAATTTTTATAGATTATACTCCATTGAAAGTTATTATAAAATATTGGCAGTATTCCCTGTGCTGTACAATATACCACTGTAGCTTATGTATTTTATTTTATTATATTATTTTTAACATAAAGATAGGTTACAAAGATTTAACCTATCTTTTTTATTGAGGTATAGTTGATTTACAATATCATAGTCGTTTTAGGTGTACAACAAAATGATTCCAACTTTTTATAGATTACACCCCCATTTAAAGTTACTATAAAATATTGCCAGTATTGCCTGTACTGTACAATATATCTTTGTGGTTTATTCACTTTAAACATACTAGTTTGTACCTCTTACTCCCCTACCCCTATCTTGCCCCTCCCCCTTCCCTCTCCCCACTGGTAACCACTAGTTTGTTCTCTATATCCGTGTGGGGGTCTGTTTCTATTTTGTTATATTCATCCTTTCATTATTTTTTAAATTCCACATGTAAGTGATAACATATAGTATTTTAGCATCTAAGCTAAGAATAAATTGATGCTTTGAAATCCAAGAATATTTGTGCTGGGGGTCAGGGGGGAACAGGGTTTATAAAGGTATGTTTAAATTCATGAAAGAGATGATTTCCTAAATTAACACTAGAGTCCCGACTGAATAAAAATCTCAAGAGCATTTTATTTTCTTTGCCATCTTACCAAGTGGCGGGGGCAGGTGCTGGGTGATGATAAGTAGGCATTATTCTTCTGAGGTTCAGAGTAGAGGTCTGTCCACTAAAATGTCCAAAAGTGATGACCAGTCCTGCTCGCCCCAGACTGCAACCCACTTGCTAATGAAATCTCGTTTTCAACATGGTGGAGAGGTGTCCCATGGCCGTTACTTTTTGAGAGCGACTGTAATCATTGTGAGAGTCAGTGTTAAGCTAAGAAGAAAGCAGCGGATGAGAAGTCTGGGTCTCTTGCAGTGTTTTAAATTGTGGTCCTAAACTGTGGAATTAGCTTTTCCTTGTTCTGGGTTTCACAGCTTTGAGACAAAGGGAAATAACAGTATCAGCCTGCCACTGACATCATGGGCTGGAAGTCTTTCATCATATAGCTTTCACCTAAATTTTTCTCCAAAATCAAAAGCACGCAAAATATATCATGTTCTAGGTTATGATTTAAACAGCAACAGCTGTCTTCACAGTGGGGAACCTTCAACATTTAGGTCCATGGAAAAGAGAGTAGTATCAACAGACCTAGTAAAACGTAATCTTTAAAAAAATATTATTCTACTTCTCTATCTACACATATATATATTTTCTAATCTGGCCACTTCATTTTGTAAGTACTTGATAATGAAGTAAAAATAGTTGTGGGATTGAGCCAAAGAAATATGTTGAGTGGTATTGGAAATGGCTCCGAACCCAAGAGGAGCTGATGGAGTTGGGATGTGAGGGCGGGGGTGGGGGGTGGGGGGGGGTCGAGAGGGGCTTTCCAGGAAGTGCCTGTGTGGTAATAAACTAATCAGACACAAATTGTCCGATTCCATAAACAACACACAGTTACATCTGAGTCAAGGGTACGCAAAAAATATTCATGGGCTAAACTTGATAAAATGTGATCACATCAAGGGGACAGAAAGTTATGGTCTTTTGAACCCTGGCCATGGTCCATGATGTGTCCAGAACTGCCCCACCGTTCTGATGAGGAGATGCCATCACCATATGTGGCAAAGCCCTGAAATGAATTCAATTCCAAGATCCACATCCTGCCTCCAAGGACCCCCTAGAGTCATGAAGACAGTTTCACACATGGATTCCAAGGCATAATGGATGGGCATTAAAGTATGTGGCTGGCAGAGCTCCTATGAAGCACTGGTGTCCTTTTTTCTTTCATCTTTTAGAGCATGTTGACACATGTCCTCTTACATAAATAAGTGCTCCCATCTCCACTGACCTGTTTGGAAGCATCAAGAAATTCACATAGGGGAAAAACTCAATTGTCTTTAGAAATTGAAAAAGTGAGTGTTTCAGAGAGAACTGGAGAGGGGGAAGAGGAGTTTTACAAATGATCAATAAATCAGCATCTAATTTTTTACTAAAATAAGAACTGGCTATTTATATAGTCCAGGTGAAGATTGTGAGAAAGGAGTTATAAGATGGGAGATACAAAGAATCTTTGTATTTTGTTTAACGGCCAGAAGATCTTCAAGCAGATGTAAGATGCATGCCTTATACATCTGTGAATGTGGGTGATTATTATACAAAAAAACTGGCTTTCTTGGTAGCCAAGCGGATGATCTGTGTTTCTTCTACCTCTGTATTAACATTATTACTATAGTTACTGTAATTATTAGAATAACATTAACATGCTTGACCAGTATAAATATAGAAGGAGCTATATTTTATGAGCAGAATCTAAGGACATATCCATCATGTTGGCACTCAGAATCTAAGTTGCTAGTGTCTTGTCAACTAATGTAGAGTGAGAATAGGACATCTTATGCCAGGAGCCATTATCAGTGTGGTATCAGCCTGGCAAACAGCAGAAACTAGAGGCAGCAGCTGGGGTGTGGAGAGCATCTTTCTACTTGTTTCTGCATCACTAACTCTTAGGTGATGAGAGAATTTACAAAGAAGAAGAGGCTGCCTCTGCTCTGAGGTCCACCCCTCATTAACC
This sequence comes from Kogia breviceps, assembly GCF_026419965.1. NCBI lineage: Eukaryota > Metazoa > Chordata > Mammalia > Artiodactyla > Physeteridae > Kogia > Kogia breviceps. The sequence goes on along the minus strand of NC_081316.1, from coordinate 49,271,669 downwards.
TGATTCCTTTCCAGAATAATTCCTTTATAATTAGAGGTCGAGTTGTGTTGTTTTCCTGGAAAGATCTTAAACTGTTGACAGCTGAGGTTACAGCCTGAATTTAGCCATCGTCGGGGTCACATATGCTTATGTTTTCACACAAGTGGCGATAATCATTTTTTTTCAATCTAATGAGTATGTAAACATGAAAACCTCACACTTAAATTGCCAAAGAAAACACATTTTTGCCTCTTCTTCGGCTCCGCACATGGTAGTCTTAATGCTCAGACATGGCAGGAAGGGTCATGACAAGTAGAGAAGCCGAATGAACACCAGAAAAGAGAGAAGGTCTAATCTTTGCAATTTTGTCAGTTCACTAAGTCATTTGTCATGTTTCATCACATCATCCTGAATGGTCTATTCCCCACTGGGGCCCAAGTGATCAGCCCTGAAGCTTTTAGCTTCCGATGTGATAGAAAGACCCTGTGTTCCCAGGAGCAGAGCAAAGGACGTTCTATGCTGGAAGCCCAAGGAGCCTGCACTCCTTTATTTAGCACATCCTATGGAGATGTCCCTGCTCTGGCAAACTCCCATTACAATGTGACTTATGGAGACAGTGATGGGCCAGGTGGAGGAGGCAAGACCATGCATCAGAGGTGTGAACTGCGTGTTCTGGGAGGCCAGAGGAAGAGGAGGTGGTTTATCACCGAGAGGTACCATTGGGAGAACATTTGATGGCTGAGATGGGATTTGGGATGAAACCTGAAATGCGTCAGATTTCAACCAGTGAAGTGAACACGGGCAGGAAGGGAATGCTGAGCTGGGGAAACCGCAAATACCTAAGGATGTGTTTAGGAAGCAGGCAGGTGTTTTGCTTGGCTTGAGCATCTAGCTTGAGGGAGAGAAGGCTGAAAAGAGGTTGGTACTAGTTCAGGGCAGTCTTTGAAAGCCAGAATAAGGAGTCTGCGCCCAATTCCATGGGCAGTGGGGGAGCTAGAGGAAGTTATTGCATGAAAGTGACAGACCTACAGTTCAGGAAGAGGGAAGTTGCTGACTGACACCCAGCTACACCATCACTGCCCCTGCCTTCTCTCCTGAGCTGGAGACCTAAATATCTAACTGCCTCTGGTGTACCTCTAGCGGGATGTCTCATGTAGAATCTTGCATTCGGCATGTCCAAAAGTTCTTCCAGTCTAAACTCTTTCCTCTTTTTTGAGAAACAGCACACCCACCCACTTAGTTGGTCAAACTGATCCTCCTTCTATGCCCCATCTCTCACTTCCCCCAGCACAGCAGTCAACACATCGGATAGATTCTCACTCCTACTTCATGAACCTGATTGTTTCCTCTTACTCATTGCCATCCTACATCTGCTGATTCAATTCTATTTTTTTTTCCTCCCCAGTCAGCCTCCATGTGGCCACTGGTTATTGTTTGAAAACAGATAAGCTCGTATGACTTGGAGATTCTAAAATCACCACTGGCTCTCTGTCTAAAACCATGCTTCTTACAATATAATAAAAGAACCATCACAATTTGGCCTTTTCTACCTTTGGCCTATCTTAACACCTCTACCCCCAATACATCACACACCACGTCTGGACTTGTGTTTTCCAGGTATCCATGCTTGTTCTCATCTACATGCTTCTACACAAAATGCACATTCGGCATGGCGTGTCCTTTCCCTGCTTGGCAATCTCCTACTCATCCTTCGAAACCCCACTGGATTCTTCCCTTTGTTTCCTCTTCAAAATGACCAATCCATTCATTACTCTGTGCTCCTGTAGTGCTAGTGCATAGAGTGAGTAGTTTAGCACTTTTAATCTGTTGCATTTTAACAAGCTGTTTTCCCATATCTGCCTCTCCCACCAGGCTGTAAGCTGCTTGAAGGTAGTGACATAGTCTGGTTGACATCAGTTCTCCTTCTGCTGCCTGATATGCAAGAGACTCTAATCCATGTCTGTGAAATGAATGAAGGACAGAGATGAACTACAATCAGAACCACAGTGTGTGATGGATTATTGATATGCCATTTCTTAACCCGGCTCTCAAATCTCCTTTAAATTTACTTTTTATTCTTCTGTGAAATGAGTTAGTAGAGATAAAACATCTAACACATTGTCTGTACTTGACAAATGTGTCATTCCTACCAACACACACACAACACACACACACGCACACACACATGCACACACATACGCTTTTTAAGAGAAATTTTATATCTCTTTAGAGAATAATAATTACCAATATAGCTTATAGATGAGAACGTGAAATAGGTAATGCATCTGATATATCCTTTTGTCCCAGAATTTTAGTTGTTAGACTAACTTCTGATCCTATAGGAAAACATCTTTCTTATATAAAATATTCAAATATTATATTGTTTATTTATCTGTTTTCCATTTGAATGCTTTTATAAATTCCTCTTCCCCCGTTTAGTATTTCCGTCCCATCTGCACCCACCTTCACTCCCAACAAGAGTCGATTGGTTATTTGTTTGGTATTTTGTTTGCAGCATTAGATTTAATGAAGAAGGAACAGTTTTCTTTGGTTGTATGTTTGGTCTGAAATTCATATCCTAAAATCCTCAGCAAGGAGTCATATTTGTCCCATTTGTCATCGATGACAGTTGCTCTGCTGATTTGTGCTCAAACTCCTCCAAGAGCTTGTTAGGTCATTTTTATCCAATTATGCTCTACAGCTAAAATCATTTTAATACTGTGAGACAGAAGAGGTTAGAAGAGTTCCTGTTTGCCTCAAAAATAAATTAATATTCCTCAAGAACCTCCCACAAATGCATGTTGGCAGTTGGTTTGAATGCCACGGCCCTGCCATACCTGACCTCCAGTCATGTTTTCTGTGCTCTTGCCAGAGAGGCATGTTTGTCCAGATGCATCTCACGACATGATGTTGTCAAGTACGGAAGAACGACTCCAGTAAAAAGAACAGATTTTTGAAAATGTAACAAGTACCAACTGTAGTTATGTTCATCTGGTTCTACTGACAGCAAGGTTTCTCTTTCTAATTAGTTTAAAAAAAAAAAAAATGAAGAAGAAGAAAATACTCAAGATAGGGAAGACTGGTGATAGCAATGGATATAGTTCCCAAAGAGTCCCCAAGAGAGTTCTTCTAGGGTTTCGATCACTTTCCTCAACTGAATTGTGGAAGAAGTGGTGTCACCTCAGTGGCTGGTCCCTGAACCCCTAAAAATTAAGGGAATAAGCAGAGATCAGTCAAGCAGGAACTCAGTGTTTTCATTTCCTGGTCTCAGCTTCAAGGGAAATGAGCTATGTGCACATATTCTCCTTTCTGTCTCATTGTGGTCCTAGCCTTCTCTGTTCTTCTCCACCAGCCACCTTGAAAAACATTCCATGTCTACCTGTATAGCCAGGGTCTTCCAAGGATGCTGACATTTTCTGTGGGGGAAGATGCTCTAATTGGGTCCCTTTCTTCCACTTCAAAAAATCGATTGCACTCCAAGCTTATCTTTTCTCTTTTAGCACTCTATTCTGAAACACCTTCTCTGCCTCATTTGATGCAATTTTATGACATTGCCTGTTGGCAACTTGCTGCTAAAAAGAGGCTCAGAAAAGGGTTGAGTTATGAATGTAGTAAAAGCAGTGAACTAGGAACATCAAGCTTGAGAGGAGTCTGGGTAAAACATTTGTGTTTGATGGTTTAATTGATCAAGATGTTAATTTGGCAGGGAAATAGATAATACTTGACAGATTAATTTATCCAGATTTTATTTCTTCTTTTTAAATTTTACTGAAGTATGGTTGATTTACAATGTTGTGTCAATTACTTCTGTACAGCAAAGTGATTCAATTATATATATATATATATATATATATATATATATATATATATATATTCTTTTTCATTTTCTTTTCCACTATGGTTTAGCACAGGATATTGGATATAGTTCCCTGTGCTATACAGGAGGACCTTTTGGTTATCCATCCTATGTATAATGGTCTGCATATCCAGATTTTATTTCTAATCCATAGTTAAGGATGAATTTGAAGGGTATTTAAAATATATCCTTAAGGGACAGGTTGCTGATGTAAATTGCTCTGAGGGGAGGAGGGGAAGGTAGGAGAACTGAACTATACTCCAGCCTTAATGTTGAGTGCAGTAAGCCAGCAGAAGGGGAAAGAGCATGAAGGCAGGGCATGGAAGGTTATCCTTTGGAAACCTGAAAGTGACATACATCCCATCTCCTCATATTTCATTGGCTGGAGTCAGTCACATGGCCGTGTCCAGCTGCAAGAGAAGCTGGGCAGTCTAGTCCAGCTGTGTGCCCAGGAAGAAGAGGAAACCAGCTCTGGTAAGCAGCTGGCTAATGGCAACAGGGGACCAGGGCCAAGACACAGCATCTCTGAGCCTGAGTTTACTACTCACTTGTAACCTGACGGGATGACGCCTAAGATTCCACTTGTAACTATAACATCTATGATTCCAAATGGACAGCAGATCTCTTATATGACTGCCACACCATTTGCAGTCAATTCTTTTTTTATTACTTTAATTGAAGTAGAGTTGATTTACAATGTTGTGTTAGTTTCCGGTGTGCAGCAAAGTGATTCAGTTTTATATATCTCCTTTTTCAGATTCTTTTCCTTTATAAATTATTACAAGATATTGAATATAGTTTCCTGTGCTATACAGTAGGACCTTGTTGTCTATTTCATATATAGTAGTTTGTATCCATTTGCAGTTAATTCTTAAAGAAAATTTCCAGCAATTAAACATTAAAAAAAAAAATCGAGAGAAGTGGGCTTTGGCACTTATTTTAAAAGAAAGAGTTTCATCTGACTTCTTGTTACCAAATGCAAATTCTCGTGCCCAAAGCACAGTGAGGCCAAACAAACCAAAACGTGGGAGTTTGGGGCAAAGAAAGGTTTATTGCAGGCCAAGCAAGGAGATGGGTGGCTCTTGCCCAAAGAAATGGAAACATGTTACACTCTTAAAGGTCAGAGCCCTGAGAATATGCTATCCTGTATATTTCAGGCTATAGGCAGCATTCTTTTACAAAAGGTGCAGAGCTGGCATAACTAAACACAGGCAAGGAAGCACAACAGTTAAAGGAAAAGGAGCAGATCTAATATGGAGCCAGATTTGTCCTTCCCCATTACACTCTTTCCTATTCCCATTACATTGGATGAGGTAGGTTTTTCTTGTTAGTCTCTCCAGCCCTTTATACCCTTTCCCCTCTCCTACTTAACCCCCTCAGGCTTGTAAACAAACACAACAGAGACAAAAAACTGAGAGAATATACCCACACCACCCTCACCCCTCCCCTCCAAGGTAATTTTGAATGCCAGCCAAGTCCCTTTAGGATGGAGGCCAGGCATTTTGGCAGATCCCTTTGGAATTTTGAAGCCAGAGTGCTGACAGTTGAGACCTTAGTGAATGGGGCTGCAGAGGAGCCAGTGCTGATTAACGACTTACACACAAGCTGCCCAAAGAATGTTGGCTCTTGCTGGGGTGGTGATGTCATCCCTAGCAACAGGTGGCAGCCCTCTTTCTCCGAGCCCTCCTCTCGGAGGTCCTAGTGTTCCCAAGCATGAATGAGGGACAATAAGGCCACCACAGGGTTAACTGCCACTTTCACTCACTCTTTTGTGGATCAGGGGCCTTTCCCATAGAAATGTCACTGGCTTGATCTGATTTCTTTTTTTCTGCTTCCCAAATGTCAGACTCTCATATAAAAGTGGATCGTGAGTGACTTTCGCCACCGAGGCCCTTTCAAGAGCAGCTAGTGATGTGTGTGCTTTCCTTGTGCAAATAGAACCTGTCTCAGGGGAGGGTGGAAGGACGAGAGACTGCCTTGGGCTTCCTATTAGGAAAGATCATCAGAGAAGCATGAAACCTGCCCTGGCTTGTGGGTTGGTATTTTGCCTTTTTTCTCTCCTCTGGTTTGGGAGTACAGTGTGTCTTCAGGACTGGGTGGCAGGACAACAAAGTTGTAAGAACTCACTAGGAGGTCTTACAAAAGCTGCTCAGTGGACCTTCCCATAGTCACCTGTCCCAGGACTGAGGTTGGCTGAATGTGACCTCAATCCATCACTCTCCATCCTGTTACCCAGGAAGGGAGCCTTTTACAAATGCACATCCTCAGTTCATCTCAGGAACTCAGCACAGAGAGTGGAAAACACAAAGAAGATGACGTGATCTCAGAGAATGAACTTATGGTTACCGGAGGGGGGGTAAGGGTGGGGGGAAGGGATAGTTATGGAGTTTAGGATTGACACGAACACACTGCTATATTTAAAAAGGATAACCAACAAGGACCTACTGCATAGCACAGGGAACCTCTGCTCAATGTTATGTGTGGCAGCCTGGATGGGAAGGGAGTCTGGGAGAGAATGGATACATCTATATGTATGGCTGAGTTGCTTTGCTGTGTACCTGAAACTATCACAACGTTGTTAATTGGCTATACTCCAATATAAAATAAAAAGTTATTTAAAAAAGAAGGAAGAAGAAGTGATCCTTGCCTACAGGAGGTTCATTAGGTCTGTCAGAGCGGGTCTGGGAATCTCTGTTTTTAAAGTGATCCAGGCTGTTCTGAAACACTCTGGCCTCAGGCAGTGGTTGGGGTCTCCAGTGTAGAAAGAGAGATTGAACTAGAGAGGGAGAAATAACATGGGCTGTGGGCTCACACAATGGGGGTTTGAATCTGGATTCTACTACCTGAAAGCTGTGTGACCTTGATCAAGTCCTCACTTTCCTGAACCCGGCTCTCCAATATTCTGTAAAACGAGGGAAACAATACTTTTCTCTAGGATCATTGTGAGGTTTAGAATGAATGTGTGTCAAGCTCCTAGCACAGTGCCTGACACCGAGTAAATTGCTTAGTAAAAGGGTCACAGTTTCTTCAATCTCTTATCTGTAAAATGTGAGAGTTTGACTAGATGACATCTAAGCATCTTCTAAGCTTTAATATTCCACGGTGCTACTCTAGCATTGGGCTCCACTTTCAGAGTGGGTTGTGTCCAAGCAACATGAAAATGCCCCCAACCAGAGAAGGAGTCCCTTGACTGAGCTGAAGTACAGATGTCATAAACCAAGCAGGGTACTTGAACAACAACGCCAAAGGCTATCTAGTGAGGACATAGCTGTCTTCAGTGACTTTAATTTACAGCATTACAAGGGGGCCTGTAAACCGTCCCTGGCTTTCCGAGACATCTTTTATGGTACTTTCGACCATGATTTATCTAGATCGTCTTTCAGCTTTTTGATGGTTTCACACTATTCTATGCCCTAAGATAAAGGATAGAAGTTGACTCTTGCCATCTCAAGTAATCCTCTCTCTCACTTGCTGTACACTGATTCTTTTCACCCTTCAGAGTTTGGTCTTGGTTTCAGACAGACAGACCTTCACTCGAAAGCTTTCTAGCTTTGTGAATTCACGTAGTCACTCAGTGCTCCTGAGTCTGTAGAGCAGTGATCACAAAATCTACGCTGTGTGGTTGTGCTAATTAAATGAAATAATTCACTCCCTGCCGACAACCCCCTCCTGAATTTGACAGGCAAGCCCGTGTTCACTATGTCCGTGGCTTTGTGAATATACAGATTTTGATCCTAACCCTTCTCTTGTCTGTTCTTCCCAGACCTGGTCTTTCCTACACAGAATCCACACTTTGGACGCGTCGTTTACCAGTTCCTTAGTACTTTGCCTGTCCCTATTATGGCCCGTATGAGCAAACAGCCCATTTTTCCTATCTGAATTAGGAAAAGTTGGCTGGACTTCTTATCCAGAAGCTGGTGGCAATATAAAAGTGGTAAGAGCATATACTTTGTGGACAGGCAACACTGGCTTCCAATTCCAGCCCCATCACTTACTAGCTACAGGCCCTAGGGCAAATCATTTTACTCTGTTCCTGATCCATAAAATGGGAATAATCATGCCAGCCTTGCAGTGTGATGGTAGAGTTACATGAGAGCTAGCTAGTACTACTGCCCTTCCAAACAGGCAGCATGGGCTGTAGACAGGAAACGGATCAGAAGTCAAAGACCTAGTTTCATCAACAACTGTCCATGTGACTACAGAGGAGCCATTTAACTCCTCTGTGTCTGTTTTCTTAGCTGTCAAAAGCCATGATAAGTCTTCTCATATGGATATCACAGTGGTGCTTTCTGGCTAAAAGGAAAAAAACAGAAGTTGTATCCTTATTTTTACTAATGTTCTAACGCTTCCTCTTGGCGCTGCCCAGAGATGGCTTTCATTCCTGATGATCTGGCATCTGCTTTCTAGACATGCTTTTAAAGCATGGGCAACCTCTAGTTTATCTTCAGTGAATGTGTTTGTAATAGGGGTGTTTCATTCCTTTGGGTTGAGATAACTGCTTTCCATTCTGGAGTATTCCTTAAAAGCAGACTTCCTGTTCACACATTTCACTTGACCAGATACTGATCAGCACTAAAACCAGTGCCTCTCCCTGCCCAATTCCACAAAACCACTGTGCAGCCTTTTCTAGATACAGATCGGCAACCGCATTACATGTTTCTTTATTAATGAAACACAGCAAATCGCACCCTTTTAGAGGATACTCGAATTACCTCTGGAAGGAAGTACTTTGTTAATGAGCTGAACAGCTTCATTTAAGGGATGAGTTGTGTTGACATATCAGATGTCCTTTTGAGCCAGTGGGCCCGAGTGCTTGGGAATTGGGGCCAAACAGTGTTTCATGACAGTTTCCTGAATTCCATTGCCTGAAATTTTTTGGTAGCGAAGTGGGTGCTAGATTATTTACACTGTGATCACATCTGCAGAAGAAATGGCTTGAACTGCAAAAGAGAAAAAGCATTTTATAAATGGGTCACACCTGTAGTGGGGAAGTGAGACAGGTTAGGGTAGACAAATTGGACACAAAACCACTCCATGTCTAGCCAGAGCTTACTCACAGGACAAAAGGAAGGCTCCGGAAGCCTCCAGTTCCCGAGCTGATAATCAATCATGTAACTCCCTTCCTCAAAACCCTTAAGTAGCTTTCCATTGCTGTAAAAATAAATGTTAAAAAAAATCCAAAATCCAACATACAAAGCCCTTGCCTGGTCCTCTAGCCTCAGCCCACACCATTACTCCTTGGCTCGCTCTTCTGCAGTCACTCTGACCTCCTTTCTATCTTTTTTTTTTTTTAAGATTTATTATTTATTTATTTATTTTATTATTTATTTTTGGCTGCGTCGGTTTTTAGTTGCGGCTCGCGGGATCTTCACTGAGGCACGCGGGATCTTTCATTGCGGCATGTGGGCTCTTCGTTGCGGTGCACAGACTTCTCTCTAGTGGCATGCAGGTTTTCTCTCTCTAGTTGTGGCACGCAGGCTCTGTAGTTTGTGGCTCACAGGCTCCCTAGGTGAGACGTGCGAGCTCAGTAGTTGTGGCACACAGGCTTAGTTGCCCCGAGGCATGTGGGATCTTTGTTCCCTGACCAGGGATCGAACCCACATCCCCAGCATTGTAAGGCAGATTCTTTACCACTGGACCACCAGGGAAGCCCCCTGACCTCCTTTCATTTTCACTAATTCACCGAGTTTTCGCCACCTCACGTTGGTACTACGGACTGGTTACTGCCCAGAATGTTTCTCCCCTTCTCAGGCCAACTAAATTGTGGCTATTCTCCAGGACTCACCTTTAAGGTCTCTTGCTTAAACTGGCCTTCTCTGTACCCTCCAGTGTAAATCTGGTCCCCTTTTATCCATTTCATTGCATCCACTGATTTTCCTTCAAAGCACTTACTATAGCAACCCGTCCTATGTGTGTGTGTTATTTGTTTAATGTGCATTTTTCCTAGTGGACTGTAAATTCTATGAGGGCAGGGATTGCATCCGTTTTGCTCTTTGTTGTATTCTTTTTATATCTGCGTAAAGTGCTTAGGCAATAGTAGAGGCTTATTAGATAATTTCTGGAATAAATTAATGAATGAATGAGGCCTTTGGCAGGGCTAAATGCTAAGCACAAAGGACAATATGCATTGGGTACCCTCCCATCCCCAGACTCTCCATGAGTCTAATCATGGTTCACTTGACCCAGCACCCTGGCATCATTATCCCATTTGAAAGATCCTTTCAGAGTCAGGCCCTCCATCCATGTGGTCTGCAGGCTGCCCATTGCTGGATGGGCAGGAAAATCTAACAGATGCATCTTTAGAGCAGAAATGGGTTTTGCAGCATTTCCAAACGTTGGAAACCTTGAAGTAAATACTGCTGAAGACTCTGCCCTTTGTTTTAAATGGTCGTGATTTACAGTGGGAAGTCTCTACCAACCATATTGTTTTTATCTCTTTATGATCTAACCAGATATACAGATTTGGGTAGCTTGTTTTGAGGAGGGTGACCATGACTGAGCATGATCTGAAATCCTTGAATCAGAGGGAGAAACTGGGACATAATGATTATTCTTGAAAAACAAAGGAGAAATCTAGTGTTTGTCGTTAAGTATTCAAATAGGTGCCATGTAGAACAGGACAAGATTTTTCTGTGTTTTGCTGGAGGGCTGAGATGAGCATTATAGGGATACCCATTTTTATCCCTAGAAGGAGGAGCTTATGATCCTTTTTTAGATTCAAAAGTGAAGGATGATCTGTCATTGACACTGTGAGTAGAATTCAGGTAGAGGTTGGTTGACTGTCTGGTAGGAATATTGCAAAAAGTATTCATGTACTGGCTCTGAAATGGACTTTAAAGCTCTTTCCAACTCTGGGAGTTAATTATTCTTATTCTGCATGGGGTTATTCTTAAAAACCATTCATTAGTTTGATTTGGCTTTCGATTTAGGCTACTTTACTTCAGGCCTTGGGATCAGAAGGTCAGGCTAATTTTCTAAAGTGATTTAAAAGGGGAATTAAATTGAAATTAGATTATTTCCTCATTTTCATATTCAGTACTCAGCAAAGTCATAAACTATCGAGCTTTTTCCAAGTGTCATTTTAATTTTAACTTTTTCTGTCAAATATCCAATTATGTTCAATTCAACAAACACTAAGGAACACCTATTGTGTGTATTCATCCAACAAGCCTTTATTCCATATTTACTGTGGGTCAGACAGTATTAGACACTGAGGACATAGACTTTGTCATGAGGAGCTCATGGTCAAGTTCAGACAAGTATCAGTACATCAGCAATAACAATCCCGGTGGTACGTGCCATGATAGATGTTAGCATGTGGCACCGTGTGAGTGCAAAGAAGACTGTATAAGACATCCTGGGGGAGAATAAGGGATTAGGGAGGCTTCCAAGAGGCAGTTAACTGGTAGGCACCCAGACGCAAAAAAAGGATGATACATGATTTCTCTGCTCCAAAAGTTTGCAATTCAGTTGGTATTTTGGCGTCTAGGAGATGCCTAAATGTTCACAAGGTGCTATGTTTGTTCACTACGTATCGGGCTATTATTTCCTTCGCTACAACGTGATCATTATATATTACTTTTCAACCTAGTCTGGACTCTAATTCTGCAATTAAAAAGTCTTGGGCTTCCCTGGCGGCGCAGTGGTTGAGAGTCCGCCTGCCGATGCAGGGGACGCGGGTTCGTGCCCCGGCCCGGGAAGATCCCACATGCCGTGGAGCGGCTGGGCCCGTGAGCCATGGCCGCTGCGCCTGCGCGTCCGGAGCCTGTGCTCCGCCACGGGAGAGGCCACAACAGTGAGAGGGCCACGTACCGCAAAAAAAAAAAAAAAACAGTCTTAGGAGTCTGGAATGGAGACGGTCCCAAATCTGAAGATTGGTATGAAACCCAGGTGAGTGAGGAGCCCTCCTTGTGTGGTCCAGACAAGGTGCTGGATGTGATGTGGGAAACAATGAGTAATTTGGAGATGTAGAGGACAAAGTACTGTGTCATTGGTGCTTCCGAGGACTGGGAGCTCCTGAGGTCTTGGGCAAGGAGAGAAAGGAAGAGGTTTCTGGACATGTGCTCTGGCGCACAGAGAGGTGTGGATCCGAGTGCAAAAGCGTTGAGAACCTGGGGTCAATATGTTACCCCTCCCCCCTTCCTCCCCTACCCACTCCAACCTGCCTCTGGGCTCTGAATTGTGTTCCTTCACTTTGCTTCTTAAAGGCACATAATGATCTAGAAAAAATGTACATAATTAGAGATTTGGAAGGAGCAGGATAAATAAGTTATGTTTATTAAGATGTTTTCATAATTAGTACCCCCTCTGAGAACAAGATCCGCTAGGCTTTATTCCCGTTCCTCCTCTGAGACTGATCTTCCTCTGACTCAACTTTTTAATCATTTTAATGGGATATAAATGCTTGTTAACCTCACAATTTAAAGATGTGTCCTGAAAGTCGCTTCCTATGGCTTGAGTGGTTGAGAAATCTAATTCTCTAGCCAGAAGCATGAGTGTTACTCTCTTTGTGATCCTTGAGAAACATTTATTGTCTATTTGCTCTACTGAGAAGCCGAATGAACAGCAAGAAAAACTCATCTTCTTAGGTTCAGGGAGAATCTCACCTGCACGATTGCAGGAAGAAAACAATTCCTAAGAGTATGACTAAGGTCATTTGAGAATCTGCTCTTTGCATTTGATAGCAGTGAACTTCTCAGGATAGAAAGAGGACCTAAGTCTATCTCAACAGCACTTGAACTTAGAACTCAATGGATAGCAATTAGGAAAAAATTAAAGCACACCCTGGAGGCTCCAAAAGTAAATATTTCTCTGGGCAGATGTGTTATAGCTGAATTAACTGGGTGTTTGTGCAACTGCAATGAATCGGAGAGATAACAAACAGTCTTTATTGCCTGTAGATGTAGCCTGTGATTTCAAAATACACGTGGTGTTAAATGTTCCCAGTAGAGGTTCAGGCAGTTTGCTGAGCAAACCGTAGCTGCTGCCAGGTTATAATCACACTGCCTTAGGTTATTTGTCCAATTCTAAGTAATGAGGTTCCCATCATCCTCCATTTGAGGAGTGTTTATCTTATGAGAACTTTGGTCAAATTGAACTTAAATTTCACTTGATTGTATTCTCCCCTAAGAATCATTCCTAGAGGAGTTAAACACAAGATTGATTTCTCTCATATTATTGCTTGTTAAAAGTTTTCGCAGGAGAAAAACAAACGCTCTCCCCTTTTAGGTCAATCGGGTGATTTGGGGTGATGCCTCCAGCCTCTCACTTTCACAGGTGAGAAAGCTATAATAGGATGCTGCTGCCTGGATACCTGTGTCTTTTCTGTTTTCATCCTGAGACCGCTTGACAGGAGCAGCTTTTGTGACATCCCTTCTGGGATATAATAACAGGAGAGCAGGCAATAAGTGTAGAGGTGGAGGTTACAAGCGTCAGAAAAAAGAAACAGGGAATGCCTGTAAAGCACTGAGCAGCAGCTATCTGTTCTGGCTTGTGATCACTGTTGTTACCTTTGCTGTAATACGATGCATTGCACCAAGATAAAGGCTCCACTACCAATGCGTGGTTTAGTTTTGGTCCAGCCAAGGCCAGTATAAGGCAGGTATTCACATGGGCTCACCACCTGCTATGCTCCAACCCTCATGCTTCATGCTTTTATGTGTATGATCATAATTTATATTTACAGGAAGACATAAAATGTTGCTATTATTCCCCACCTAACAGATGAGGAAAGAGAGTCTGCCCAATGGCACCTGGGAAGTAAATAGCAAGGCTTGGACTAGAATCTATTCTGTTTGATTCTGGTTATCTTAACCTAGATTTGGCTGAGGTCAGCATCATTGCCACAAAGACACTTCCCGCTCAGGCACATGAAGTGGCAGGCATTGAACCCAAATGGTCATACCTGGAAATTTCCCGAAGGAGTTAAGGACCCCTGGTGCATAGCCCCAAAGCATTCAATACGTTTTTGTTGACTCCATACATGAGATGAAAATTAGACTGGGTTTTGAAATAGGTAAGGTTAAGGAGAAGTGGATCTTAGTCAAAGCCTGACTGTTTAATTACAGTATGGCTGTAGAGACTCTTATTGTATAACCTTTTTTATTCATATCTCTATATATGAAAACCAAGAGACTTTAATCACTGTCCTATTTTTGTTAAAGTAACACTTTTTATTTGAAATAGCTCTTTTAAAGTTGTCTTACTTGGAGCCTCTCATTTTCATTCATTCTCTCAACTGGCATTTATTAAAACCTATGTCTGGACTCCATGCAGAGGAGATTTAGGACTAGAAAGGAAGCCTGGGAGCTGATCACAAAAGGGGCTGAACCTCAGGTGGGGTTGAGACTTTGTACTCAATAGGCTACGAAGATATGGTGGCAGGGAAGTCATGGATGATAATAAATGTATGAACTACATGGTTAGAAGTTGTTATTATCCCTGTGAGAATGCAGACACTGAATCAGAGTGGCTATGTAACTTGCATAAGATTATAGAGTATATAAAGAACAAGGTTTAGCCTTGTTCTCTGGGCCCTGGAGTTTTCTCCACTATCCTCTGCTGCCGTCTTTCTTACCAAAGACCACTAATGTCCTTAGCAAAACAACAGGGGCAGGGTCAAAAAAAAAAGAGAGCTGAAAATTTCTACCTGTGGACTTGCCAAAGAAGAGCCCATTTACTCAGGTAGAAGATTACAACTGAGGGAATTCCCTGGCAGTCCAGTGGTTAGGACTTGGTGCTTTCACTGCCGGGGCCTGGGTTCGATCCCTGGTCAGGGAACTAAGATCCCACAAGCTGCGCACAGCAGCCAAAAAAACAAACAAAATAATTACAACTGAGCAGAAGGGATGTGGAAGTAAGAGGTGCTTTGCCCAGAGGAGCAGAGAGCTGTTCTGAGGATCTCATTTGCAGGAGATTAACATCAACTCTGAGATTTGAATTCAGTCCATTGACTCAAATGAGATTAGATCACTTAACCTTCACACTAGCCTCTTTGGTCTGTTCTAGAAGTTACATCCTCTCCCTGGAATTTCCTGCCAGCAGGGTGCTGACCTCCAGACATTGCTATGGAACCAATCTTGTCACCGACCTTTCCTGACAGTTGACACTCGAGGCTCCTGGGTTTTTGAAAGAGAATAGAGAATTCTAAGATTTTCCTGAACTTCCATATATTCTTCCTATTTTCAAATTCATCATTTACTTGTTCAGTATGGACAGATAGTTAGGTAAAATTATAAAAGTGAAATATACTTAATAACTATATAAGGAGAGAGTAAGGAGCACATCAAGTCCTTCCTTGTTGCATTATAGGTGCTTTTACACACCTCATCTCATTTTATATCCACAGGGGTCCCACGAGATAGAGATGAACAGTCTCATTTTATGGGTGAGGAAAAAAACTGAAGCTCAAGGAGTTTGAGTCACTTGCTCAAGATCATTTAGCTGGGAAGTGGGGAAGCTTGGAACCAAACCTGGATCTTTCTTCACTCCTGTCCACTGTCCTTCAGGCTAGTTCCCAAATGGAGAGCATCCAGAAACTTTTAGTCATGTAATCAAAACCCATACCCAAAACGTTCACTGGGAAAATGCAAGTAGAATGAAAAGCATGCAAAATATTTAAAGGCAAGGACAGGAGAGCTTCAGCAATGTTTACAAGTATTTTTTCATAGAGGCATTTCTCCTTTCATTCAACAGTCATTTACTGAGGGACTACTATGTACCAGGCAGTCTTCTAGTTGCTGCAGATATGATAGTGCATAAGAAGAACTTGAAGCTCCCGCCTTTGCAAGGCTTACATTCTAGAGAAGGAGATAGACAATAGATAAGTAAACAAGTAGGCAAACAGGATAATTTCAGACAATAGGGTCAGAAGAAAATAAAACAAGGAGGGGGAGATATTAGATGTGGTGATCAGAGAAGGGAAGTGTTCTCTCTATTGATGATATTTGAACTGAGGTCTGTGTGATGAAGGAATCAGCCCTGCAGCTATGGGGAGTGGAGGGGGTGTAGGGAGATGGATCCTGGACCAGGGAAGGGCCAGGGCAAAGGCTTAAAGCAGAAATAAGCTTTACATGTTCAATGTGAAGGAAGAATTGCTGAGTAGCTGGAATCTAGTGATAAATTATCAATGTTTTGGTGAATTGAGTTGAATTTGTTAAGTGTGAAGACTTTCTGTCAAAAGAAAGAGATTAGCAAGGAGACATGGAAGAGGACAGAACCTAAGGAGAGAAACCCTCAGAGAAGATCCAGCAGAATCCAAATTATATGGGTCTGGTCTTGGCAGAGTTATTAAGAGAAGCATGGTGTTTGGATCCCTGTAGGGTATCCTTCGGTTAATTGTGGGGGGCAGGGGTCCCAGTGACACTTAACTGAATTGATCATACAACAGCTCAATGGCTTAAGACAAAAACACTGTCCACACACTAAATTTGCTCTTTTCTGAAGCAGCATTGTAATGGAAAGATTTGATGTGGCCCCGAACCCACTGGGAACTGAAAAGCAAGTATAGACACTTATCTGAAGATGCTTTTCCAGTGAATGGAATAATGAATGAGAGACAAAATAAAAGACAGAATAAACAAAATCATTCCTATGCTTTTTCAAATATTTTGGTTAAATGATGGAGTCATTTTACATGAAATAGTGGAAGATAAAGTTGAATCAGAAGAGAAGTCTTATTTCCTTGTGGTTAAGAATAAGGATTCTGGAGTCAGACAACTTGATCAAGTTTCAGATGTCTCACTAACTGTGTAACTTCTGCAAGTTGCTTGGTCTTGCTGAGAGTCCATCTCTTCATCAGCAAAATGGGGATGATAATAGTATTTACAGTTTAGGAACAGTAATTTAGAACTGTTAGGAGGATTAAATGAGATGTTGCATGTAAAGTGCTCAGCACGCCACTGGAAACATGGAGAATAATTAGAAAATGGTGCCAATTGTTAACTCTGTTAGGAAAATGTGTGATCATGTGAGGAAGACAAAAAGAAGTCATAAAGCGGTTCTGAGTGGTTTTGAGCAGGGCCATCACCTAATTGGAGCTAAGCACTGTGGAATCTGACGAGGTGCTGCCACTCTCTGGGCCTTAGTTTCCTCATCTGCAAACCCAAGGGGGATGCCAGGCCAAGTAGTAAACACTCTTAAGATGTGTCTGGCCTTGAAAATTTACTGTTTGAATAAGTTCATTGCAGAAACCTGGCATTCAGTTGTGATCTAAAACTATGGCGACCAACCGTCCTGATTTGCCCAAGACTGAGGGGTTTCTTGGGATGCAGAACTGGGACTTTTGATGCTAAAACCAGGATGGTCTTGGGCAGATGGTTGCCCACCTTCCAAAAGTGTTGCTTCCAAGAGGAGGCAAAGGGAGTGGGGAGGAAACTGTTTAGATGGTAGCTCACCGACGTTCTCCTAGCATTCCCGACCTGTCACTTTGTTAGGCTCAGGTACTTGATTGCAACTTGGTCTTGTTCCCTTTTTTCTGAGCTTGACAGGAGTAGAGAGAGAACTTTTCCCATTGCCACCTACAATGCTGTAAAAACACTTCCATGTTAAAAGTTGAAAGAGCACCTTGCAGAGCTGGCTGATTGAATGCTTGTAAGAAAAAGGGTATTATTTTCTTTCCATTTCCAACAATAAATAATACAAAATTCCAAGGTTTCCCCTAAGGTGTCCTGAAGTAACTTTGAAACAGGACTGGGGTCCTTCTTGTCTGTGTGCTTTTGTTTCCAAGTCCAAACTTGTACTGCTCACCACACAACAGGCAAATAAATTGAGAGACAAGGTGTTGGGTCAAGGAATAGCAACTTTATTCAGAAAGCCAGCAGACCGAGAAGATGGTGGACTAGTGTCCCAAAGAACCATCTTACCAAAGTTAGAAGTCAGGCTTCTTTTATACTAAAAGAGGAGGGGGTGTGGTTGATTGCTGCAAACTTCTTGGTGTCAGAATCCTTTGTTTTTGCATCTGTGCATGTAGGTCAGGTCACAACTTCCCTATAAACCTCCAACAAGACAATTGTTGTTCTCCATTCTGCAACTTTGTACCTCTATATGAATGGAAAAGTGTTATGCCTTTAAAGATCAGAGCCTTGAGAATGGGCAACATTCTTACCTTGTAGCAAAAGCAATAGAATACAAAGGTTAAAGTAAACAGATTCAATATGGAGTCAGATTTGTTCTTCCCTACTGCACTTTCCCTGTCCCATCAGAATACTGTGAAAGGTCCTCTCTTCCTTTTCTACCTGACAAACTGCTGTTTCAACCAAGAGTAGTCATCATGGGAAGGCTTCCCTTGCACTCTCAGGTGGAGATCAAGGCAGACTCCTCTGTGCCCCCGTGTTACCTTTCTTCAACAGTTTAGCTATAATTATCTATCCACTGCCAGCACTGTCAGCGTTCTCTGAAGGCAAGTACCCCAGTGGTGCCAAGCCAACACTCAGGCTCAAACTGTAGACCATGTTATATTAAAAATTCAGAGCCCAGAATGGCTGATGAGACAGTGCAATGCGTCCTGCCCTCTATCCTGTCTGCTGCTCTGGTTGTTTAATGCAGAACCTTACAGAAATTTTCTTTTCCATGGGAAAAATGAAACCCATTAATATAATTTCAAACCTTAGTCTATCTAGCTTGAGTTCCAAGTCTTCTAGTGCCAGGACACCAATGTGACTTGCAAGAATGAAAATTGCAGCAAAATTAAATAATCTTGTTGAATGGGTGCTAAACTGGGTGCCAGTTCCATGACATGTAGCATCGACATGTACAAGTACTAATTATCCACTAATTACAATCACAGCAGAATTGAGCTCATTTTCACTGAGAAAGAAGGACTGACACTGTTTTGAATGGTTTAAAAATCCACTCTCAGACTCTGTATGCACAGCCATTTGTTAAGAAGATACTGAATTACTCAGAATGCCAGCAAAGATGATGATATTTTCTTTTAACATGGGTGGTATTTTTATTTGGCTTGGTGGTTTTTTAAATGGGTACCTCTTGTGTACTTACCCAGTACAAACCATTAGCCCCAAAGAGGGGATGCTAAATTTCTAAAAATGTAGAAGAAACATTTTGTAATTCTGCTTCTGGCCCCTTCGCTGGGTTGGGTGGGAGGGGATGGAGGTCAACATAGGGATGACAAGAAAAGGAGTAAGAAAGACAGAGAAACCTGAACATGGGTGCCCAGCTGACCCACCACCAGAGGCAGCCCTGAATTTCCAATTTACCCCATTTCAGGTCTGCCATCACTGTTCTCATCCCTGAAATGAGGGGAAAACCTAAACAAGCTTCTGCCACCTCTACCAAGGGAACCTGTAAAAGGAAAGCCAAGCAAATAACTACAGTATATTAACTAAGGGAACAAGTTTAGAAGGCACACAGAGCTAGCTAATATTAATGTAACTCTCAACAAATGACATTCATTTATGTTGATGTTTTCTATTAATATGGAATAATCAAGATCTAGACACAGATGCTATGGTGGTCTTCGAGGCTGCCCATCTCCCCCCAGCTCCTCACACCAGCCCTACCACCACAGAGCCAGTATTTGCTGCTTTCTGGTTCTGGCCCACCTTTCACTCTGTCAACAATTCACTCACTTACTTGCCAGTTCTTTTAGTTTTGTTTTCATTTTCTGAACAAGAAACTAAAATGGCACCTAAGTCACCCCTTCAGTAAGACATGGCTGAGGTACCCCATTAGCACAGTCCTTTTACTAGATTGTTGGTGGCATTTTGGAAGGATTAATACATTAGAGCCACCCGGGAGTGTGATCCTACAAGGCCCTTTGACTCATCTTCCATTTTGATATTCACCATGGAATACTTGGTGGACCTGGAGGAATCAGAGGTTGGCTGCTTTTTGCAAGCTTCCTCTTTCTGTTTTTCACACCCTCCCTGCCACTGTTTTAATGTTTTTGGGGAAGTGAAACATGGGCTGAACCCTGTCTGACAGGTTGGCAATCTCTGCTTATATGTGACAGATTCTTGGATAAATAACATAACTAAGTTAAACAAAAAGTAAAGGCAAAAGAGGAATAAAATACATGTTAGAAAGAGTAATGAAAAACTCATTAGCATTGGCAATCTGCCATTTCCCCCCCTTAACCTCAATTAGCCACACAGACTGCAGACTCTGACATAGATACCAAAAAACATGGCTTTATGAACTTGTAACATTGTATGTTAAAAATCCAAAATACTAATTATCACAGCATATAATTCCATTTAGAATTTATTTGGAAGCTTTTTCCAAAAGACATAGAAGCTTTGCAAGCCACAATATAAATGCTGAGTGATCATACCCATGAATGTGGACCATTACCTGCTTTGGGTGGTGCTACACATACCTATGTTCACACACACTTCCATACACATTTTCAGTAGGATAGTTTATTCATCCAATAGGCTAATATTTATTGATCACCATCCATATGCCAGGAACTTTGAAAGGTATACAGATTAGCCTAGGCTCTTAAAAGATTATTCCTTTAACGAACATTAAATGAGTAAAAATATAATGGCCTGGAGAAGCCACAGTCTATTGAAGAAAACAAACACACAAACAAAATACAAAATAATAAAGCTATAATGGAATTGTTCATAAATTTTTCTACAAAAGAGTAGAGGGAGTATACAACTCCTCCCTGAATTGATAAAAGCATTTTTCTCAAGGAGTTAGAAAGGATTCTAATTCCGCCTTTATTTCCACTTATATTTATAAAGGAAAAAATAGCATATGTTAATCATAGTAAGGAAGAAGTTAATTCCTTCCCCATTAAATCATTGCTATGTTGCAGAGGAAGAAACTGAGGCACACAACATTTTTAAAGGCACACAACATTATAAAATGCTTGACAAAGTTGCTGCATTCATTGATGAATGATTAAGTACAAATTTCATCATTCTTGCAAGAGATGGTACGTCTTCCCAAAGAAGGACCATGAAATTCCCTTAATTCAGACTCTCATTGAGGAGGATTTTACAGAAGTTGAAAATGCAGATTCTAGAATATTCCAGAAAACACACATTTCCTGCTTTCAAATAAACATATAAGGTTAATGCTAGTGTTAGCAAAATGTTGCCAAACAAAAGACCTGCTTGGATGGACTCTAATGAATAGTTATGTGGGCCATTTGCAATTAGAACATCAAAATGGGGGTTCTTAAAATTAAAGTGCTTTGCAAATGGTTTGTCTGGAGTACATTAAATATTCCTCTGAGAACTTTCCACCCTATTAATTTACCTAGGTAGTACAAAGGTAAACTCAACCAGCCACAGACCTATTACAAATTCTCAGATAGATAGAATGAAAAATAATAAGGTTTAACAGTGTATATAAAAATTTAGGACAAAAGGAAAGGATTGAATTATGTGAAAATTAACTGGAAAATGTGTGATATTTTTTTAAAAAAGAGTGTTGTCAGTCTTCTGATAACTTTCAAAGCTCTCCATAACAAGTGATGTTTTTCCCAGATTTTTTAAATTGGGTTTCAAAACATGGCTCTTACCTAAGACCTCATAGAGCATAGATGATCTTAAAGGATTGAGCACCTACAAAGCATGTGTGTGTTTTCAAGACTCTGCACATCCTCTGAGTAATTTGAACTTTAACCATCCTCCTGATTTTATCTGTCATGTGAAAACAGATGTAGAGACAAATTATTTGCAGTGAAATCATTTCTAAGGGGAGTGCAGTGGTGGCTTTCACACCTCTGGAGTGTGGCAGGAATTAATGAACTTTACAGTGCTCATTTGAATAAGCAGAAGGAAACTTCAACTTTTAGTTATTTGGTTATTACATTTTTAGACATTGTCAGAGGTGAACAATCTAGTGACAATAAGGTTTTCCTTTAAAATATAATCAGAAACAGCATCCCAGTGCTCTTCAGGTTTTTAATAAAAATTAAAGATAATGCACTGCCTTTTATAGATGCTGTTTCTATTTTTCAAAACAGCATCTGCTAAGTGCAAGGCATCATGCTAAGCACTTCATCTGGATCATTTTTAACCAAAAGCCTATGAGGGAGTTATCACTATCCCCACGTCAGACATGACAAGACTGAGATCAGAGAGGTGATGTAACTTGTCCTTGGTCACACAGCTAAGAAATAGCAGAGCCAAGATTTAAACCTAGATTTACCTTTTTCATTAACCTTCTATCTCGATTCTTAGCTACAGATTTGACATTTTAACTTCTTCCAACTTCTCTGTTAGAATCTTATTCACCACTAAAAACCAGCACAAATTCAACTTATTCCCTCATCTTTTCTAGTTGCACAATTCTGCAGTAATCCTTCTTCAAGGCACCCAGAGTTGTCCAGGGTGTTTCACTCACACCTAGTACCATAGTTATTTGCATACATGTCTGTTACTGGATTGTTAGTTTCCTGAGGGCAAATATGGGGACTTACTCTTGTATCCTCTGGGCTCTTCCCATGGTGTCTCAAGTAAAAATATGCTTTTGTGGGAAAGAGGTAGCATCACCACAGAGGTGGGGTTTAACCTCTGCTCTGAGGATCCTGAGGGCGAGAAGATGCTAGGAAACGTGTAACACAATATAAGAAAGTGTGCCAGGGTGAAGATGGAAAACTGTAGCTGAGGCAATCCAGTGTATTAGGGGAAGACACCAGGCCTGTAGCAGATGTGAAGTCAGAACAGATCTGGCAACCTTAGTTTAGTCCTTTTCTGAGAGGGTTCAGCATAGAACCTTGCAGAATTCATAGGAAGATATGCAGGGGTCCATGTGCCAGGTGTCTCATTGTACTGGCCTTTAAATTATCTTATATTATAAAATTGAGTGTTGTTCATTGTGGAGAATCTAGACCATTTAGATAAGCCAGAAAAACTAGTTACCATAACCCCAGCACCTATTGGTAACGACTGCATATACAGTGATTCTCACCCCTGGCTGACTATTACAACCATCCAGAGCTTTTTAAAAATCCCTGCACCTAGGCCCCCATCCACACCAAATAATGCAGAATGTCTGGATGTGGGACCCTGGCATCAGTATTTTTTAAAGCTCCCCAGGTGATTCCAGTGCACAGCCAAGTTTGCACAGCAATGGTCTAGAGTCAGGCCTCTCAAAATTTAGCATAGGTACATATCACCGAGGTATGGGAGGAGCCTGCAGTTCTGCAATTCTAACTTAGCTTCCAGGTGATTCTCATGCTGCTAATCCATGTCACACTTTGAGAAATAAGAATATACACTCGCCTCTCAATAAAATTTAACAATGCATGGATGAAGGATTTCTTACGAATATATCTTTGAACAAGTTGTTTAAACTGTGAGCATTGGTTTCCTTATCTGTCAGATGACAGGGTAAGAAGTAGACATTTTACAATATCTGTTGCCCCAATGTTCAGACCCATGTGAGGGGAATCTCAAGATGGGAAGGAAGCAGGATTAGACCATTGAACACATATGATACTCCAGGCATTATTCTTGGAACTAATAATAAGAGTAACATTTTTGAGCATTTAATATGTCCCAGGAACCAAGCCAAGCATTTTAAATTGATTATTTAATTTAATAAGCCTCATTTTACTTAAAGAAGCTAAATAACTCACTGAAGAACAGGCAGTTGCCTAGGGCTGGTAACGGGGATGTGAAGTCAGGCAGTCTGATGTTAGAGCCTGAGTACTGTTTACTTGATGGTACATGATGGTGGTTCATGGTGCCTCTCAGGCTAGATAATCTTTAAAACCCATCCATATAGTATAATTTAGATTGCCAGCCACTTCTTCCTTATTTTGATCATCCAATATTCAGAATTCTGTAAAAAAAAATATCTTGGCAGAAAGAGAAAGGGGGAGACGTGCGCCATATTGCACATCTGAGCACACACATCAGTGGTATGTTAATGGCACCTAAAATGGCATCATTTCTTGCGACATCCCTAATATTGGTTCACCATCTGTAACTTAATTGCTCTGAAGAAATCCAGTATGGCATTCAAGGTTTAGCTAAATCGCCTAGAGACTTCTTCAGGTGCACAAATACTTCTTCATCTAGGCTGAATTAGAAGGCAGAGATGGAGGGCTGTGTGAGACTGGGAGGGAGAGAGCCATGAGGATTGGTGATGAGGCGAGGAATTGAGGAAAGAACAGATGGGACTGGTAAGTATCCCAGTATTCTGGCAAAATGAGACTCATACACAGCATCTCCGGGTCCTAAGTGTATGTGTGTGTACATGTATATGTGTGTGTGTGTATGTGTGGGTGCATGTGGCAGGATCACCTTGTATGAGAGGTAATTATTCAGAGGAGATGGCTTTTGGAAATATTCTCCACCATACATCCTCAGCATTACCCCTCCCTTGTTAGCCACTATCTTATCCTTCACTCTAATGACAGGTTGCCTTGACCCAGATCCCCCAATCGATTTCATCTGTAATGAGTAGCACAGTGAGGGAGCAGGATTTGCCTGAACCTCAGAACTCTCCCTCCAGGCTGCAGGCAAGTCCATCTGTCATCCAGGCCTGAAGGGAAGGTTCAAGGTATGTGCCAGCATCAACACTTTTCCTTTACAAGCGGGCTCTTCCCCTTTGCTACCTGTAGTACCTACAGAATACTATATCCAAAGGGGAAAGTGTTTCTGGCAGGAGAGAACTGCCTGCGATTTCCCTACTGCTAAGGCAGAATTGGGAAATTCTATCCATTGGCTTGCAAAGAAAAACAAGTGAAAGTTACCTGTGACAGAAAACCAACAAGTATGAATCATGTTTGACCCACAAGGTCTTTCAGACTTCGGTTTAAGATGCATTCTCACTTATACAGCTTTAAAACTTCTATCAGCATCTTGGAAATCACTATTTATAATGAAAAGTCCAAGTTGCAGGCTTAGAATTCCATCGATGATTTCCCCTGTCAGATTTTCTTTTTAAAAATATTTATTGGGCTTCCCTGGTGGCGCAGTGGTTGAGAATCCGCCTGCCGATGCAGGAGACACGGGTTCGTGCCCTGGTCCGGGAAGATCCCACATGCCGCGGAGCAACTAAGCCCGTGAGCCATGGCCGCTAGGCCTGCGCGTCCGGAGCCTGTGCTCCGCAACGGGAGAGGCCACAACAGTGAGAGGCCCGCATACCGAAAAAAAAAAAAAAAAAAAAAAAAAAAAATTATTAATTTTAGTTTTTGGCTGCATCGGGTCTTAGTTGCGGCACGTGAGATCTTTGTTAAGGCACGCGGGATCTTTCGTTGCGGCGCAGCATGGGCTTCTCTCTAGTTGTGGCATGTGGGTTTTCTTTCTCTTGTTGAGGCACGTGAGCTCAGTAGTTGTGGTGCGAGGGCTTAGTTGTCCCGCTTCATGTGGGATCTTAGTTCCCTGATCAGGGATCACACCTGCATCCCCTACATTGGAAGGTGGATTCTTTTTTTTTTTTTTTTTTTTTTTTTTAACATTTTTATTGGAGTATAATTGCTTAACAATGGTGTGTTAGTTTCTGCTTTACAACAAAATGAATCAGTTATACATATGTTCCCATATCCTTCCCTCTTGCGTCTCCCTCCCTCCCTCCCGCCCTCCCTATCCCAGCCCTCTAGGTGGTCACAAACCACCTAGCTGATCTCCCCGTGTGGAAGGTGGATTCTTTACCACTGGACCACCAAGGAAGTCCCCATATTTTCTGAAGGAAATTTAATAGCAGCACTGTGTGTCCAATTGAGCAACTCCAAATCTTTACATCCAATGAAACAGCCCTTACTTAAGAAGAATGCCTGATTGGGCCAGTTCCCAGAATCCTTTTTTTAACCCCCCTCATATGTATATGTTTTTTCTTTCTGGTTTTTCTTTAGAAAGAAACATCATGTAGTCCAAACAAACATTATTTAGTCTGTTTTTAAGCAAACCTGATATGTGTCTTCACGTCAACTTTAATTTTTTTCTACAACCTGAAACTTTCATGTACTGTGTCCATTTCATTTTCTTCGAATTAATTCAGTGCACAGTCCGATGTCCATGTGTAAATACTATAGGGAATATTTTAAGCCTTCCTAATAGGCTGAAAGGAGAGGTAGAAAAAGACTTTCTCTTACAGAGTCCAAGATCTTACTGCTTGCCATATGATAGGCCAATAAATCGAGAGACGAATTCTTGGGGCAAGGAACAGCAACTTTATTTGGATAGTCAGCAGACCAAAAAGATGGTGGACTAGTGTCCCAAAGAACCAACTTACCTGATCAGGCTTCTTTTATTCTAAAAGGGGAAGGGTGTGGCTGGTTGTTGCAAACTACTTGGTGCAGGAATCCTTTGTCCTTGCAGCTGTTCACATCTAGTCACAATATTCCTATAAACCTCCAATGAGACAATTGTTATTTTCTTTTCTGCGACTTTTTAATCTCTATATGAATGGAAAAGTGTTAATGCCTTTAAAGGTCAGAGCCTTGAGAATGGACTATCATGTATATTTTCGGTTATAGGCAACATTCTTTTACCCAGATGCAGAGCCCTAGAGCTAAAGGAATAGATCCAATATGGAGTCAGGTTTGTTCTTCTCTGTTACATTACTAGAAGTTAGAATCTTGTGGAAGAGACAATAAACATGAGAATAACTACAGTGTTTTTCTTTTTTTCCTACTTAAAAACATACATTCATGCTTAACTGATGTTTTTATTTTGCTCCTTTTAGAATTATGCACATGAGTGCTTAAGTGTTGATTTTGTGGATAAATAAAAACCAGAACACAGCCCCTCTTGTTCCTGCCTGGGTGACCTGCCCATGTCCTGCACAGCTGGACTCAGGTCCATAACAGAAAGTGGGGTCCAGTGAGGGAGAAGGAAAGGAAGAAGAAGAGTGATCGCTTTTTAATGTTTCTATATTACTATAGACTCTTTACACTGAAAAGAGACTTTAGGACATTCCTAGATGAGGAAACAGGTCTAGAAAATAAAAGATGTGATGGCTCAAATCTCATAACCAGTTACTGACCAAGATGAAACTGAGACGCAGGTCTCCTGGCTCCTACGCAGGTGGCTTTGCCATGGCTCTGTATCTTTGTCTGCTAGGAACACAGTGGAGAAGTTTCAGAGTTAAGAGTCCCTGAGTTTGAATCATGGCTCAGTCATAGCTGACCTTGAGCAAGTTATTTGCCTCAGTTTCCTACTCTGAACAGAGTCAAAATAGTTGCTATATCTCTGAACCCTTGTGAGATTAAATGAGGTCACATATGCAAACTGTTTAGAATAGTGTTTGGCACATAGTACTCAATAAATGTTGGATGCTACTGTATTGTTTTTTGCCCACCTTTCCCCATAAATTAGATAGAAATCAGGATGTTGGAGAACCATAGAATGGGCAAGTAGCCCCTGTATCTAACATTAAAGATTAAAATCTTTAACTAGCCACTGAAAAATTTAAAAATAAAAAATAAAAGACTGTCAGGAACTGTTCTAATGATCTCCAACTATCAGCACAGAAGAGGTTGTCCAAAAATTGGGAAAACATTAAAATTATTCGAAGAATGGATGAAAGCATTCAGATAACGTTAACTCCCATGCTTTCGGGCCATTGTGGCCATTCTGTATAAAACAATATTGGACTTCCCTGGTGGCACAGTGTTTAAGAATCCACATGCTGATACAAAATTAATGTACAGAAATCTCTTGTATTCCTATACAACAATGATGAAAAATCTGAAAGAGAAATTAAAGAAACACTCCCATTTACCATTGTGACAAACCTGCCAAAGGAAACAAAATACCTATATGCAGAAAACTATAAGACACTGATGAAAGAAATTAAAGATAATACAAACAGATGGAGAGATATATCATGTTCTCAGATCGGAAGAATCAACACTGTGAAAATGACTATAACACCAAAAGCACTCTACAGATTCAGTGCAATGCCTATCAAACTACCAGGGGCATTTTTCACAGAACTAGAACAAAAAATTTCACAATTTGTGTAGAAACACAAAAGACCCTGAATAGCCAAAGCAATCTTGAGAAAGAAAAATGGAGCTGGAGAAATCAGGCTCTCTGACTTCAGACTATACTACAAAGCTACAGTAATCAAGACAATATGATACTGGCACAAAAACTAGAAATATAGATCAACGGAACAGGAGAGAAAGCCCAGAGATAAACCCATGCACATATGGTCATCTTATCTTTGATAAAGGAGGCAAGAATATACAGTGAAGAAAAGACAGCATCTTCAATTATTGGTGCTGGGAAAACTGGACAGCTACACATAAAAGAATGAAATTAGAACACTCCCTAACACTGTATACAAAAATAAACTCAAAATGGATTAAAGACCTAAATTTAAGGCCAGACACTATCAAACTCTTAGCGGAAAACATATGCACATCACTCTATGACTAAATCACAGCAAGATCCTCTTTGACCCACCTCCTAGAGAAATGGAAATAAAAACAAAAATAAACATATGGGACCTAAGGAAACTTAAAAGCTTTTGCACAGCAAAGGAAACCATAAACAAGATGAAAAGACAACCCTCAGAATGGGAGAAAATATATGCAAATGAAGCAACTGACAAAGGATTAATCTCCAAAATATACAAGCAGCTCAAGGAGCCCAATATTCAAAAAACAAACAACCCAATCCAAAAATGGGCAGAAGACCTAAATAGACATTTCTCCAAAGAAGATATACAGATTGCCAACAAACACATGAAAGGATGCTCAACATCACTAATCATTAGACGAGTGCAAATCAAAATTACAATGAGGTATCACCTCACACTGGTCAGAATGGCCATCATCAAAAAATCTACAAACAATCAATGCTGGAGCACGTGTGGAGAAAAGGGAACCCTCTTGCACTGTTGGTGGGAATGTCAATTGATACAGCCACTATGGAGAACAGTATGGAGGTTCCTTAAAAAACTAAAAATAGAACTACCATACGACCCAGCAATCCCACTACTGGGCATATACCCTGAGAAAACCATAATTCAAAAAGAGACATGTACCACAATGTTCATTGCAGCACTATTGACAATAGCCAGCACATAGAAGCAACCTAAGTGTCATCAACAGATGAATGGATAAGGAAGATGTGGCACATATATACAATGGAATATTACTCAGCCATAAAAAGAAACAAAATTGAACTATTTGTAGTGAGGTGGATGGACCTAGAGTGTGTCATACAGAGTGAAGTAAGTCAGAAAGAGAAAAACAAATACCGTACGCTAACACATATATATGGAATCTAAAAAAAAAAAAAAAAAAAAAAAAAAAAAAAACGATGGTTCTGATGAACCTAGGAGCAGGACGGGAATAATGATGTGGATGTAGAGAATGGACTTGAGGACATGGGGAGAGGGAAGTGTACCCTGGGACGAAGTGAGAGAGTAGCATTGACATATATACACTACCAAATGTAAAATAGATAGCTAGTGGGCAGCAGCTGCATAACACAGGGAGATCAGCTAGGTCCTTTGTGACCACCTAGTGGGGTGGGATAGGGAGGGTGGGAGGGAAACAAAAGAGGGAGGGGATATGGGGATATATGTATACATAGAGATGATTCACTTTTTTATACAGCAGAAACTAACACACCATTGTAAAGCAATTATACTCCAATAAAGATGTTTAAAAAAAAAAAACAATCTACTTGCCAATGCAGGGAACACGGGTTCAAGCCCTGGTCTGGGATGATCCTACATGGCTCGGAGCAACTAAGACTGTGCACCACAACTACTGGGCCTGTGCTCTAGAGCCTGGGAGCCACAACTACTGAGCCCACGTGCCACAACTACTGGAGCCCACATGCCTAGAGCCCGTGCTCTGCAACAAGAGAAGCCACCACAATGAGAAGCCCGCACACCGCAACGAAGACCCAACACAGCCAAAAATAAATAAATAAATACATTTATTTTAAAAAAGGAAAACAAAACAATATTGAGAGTTCTGAGAGACTGCATCCATGTCACCCTCATTCAAACAAGTTTTGCTTGTACGCTCAATGTACCAGGTTCTATATTAAATGTCAGGGACATGAGATGAATAAGATCTATTAACTACCTTTACTTATATCCTGTTAGGGAAAATTGACTCTTTAACAAATAATTAGAGCCAAATATTGGGTGCTGTACTAGTAGTATTGTTGTATTCAACAAACATAATAGGCACTGATTGAGGTTCCTGAGCTCAACTGGTGAACCACCCAAAGCTTTCCTGAAACTGTGGTCTAGAAAGAGATCCAAACAATAGATGAGTTACTTACCACATGCTAGAAGAGGAAAGGTCAGAGAAGGCCTTTGCAGATAGGTGACATTTGAACTATCTGGAAGGATGGTGAAAGGGTTTACCAGATAGCCAGGGTAGGCATGGAGAAATGGTAAGCAGATGAAATTGAATATGGAAAAAGACAGAGAGTAAGCACTAATTGTAGCTCACAGGGCTGATACTCCATTTGTATTTGTAATACCAAACTCAGTTTCCAACAGTCCTGGAAAATTATGCTGAAATAGCTAAGACCTACACTGCTTCAAGCAGTACTTAAAGGAAATGTCAGTGTCATGGCAATAGATTACACAGCTGAGACCCAGGACACCCACAGGCCGGAAAAGTCGGCAAAAGATGTCATCTTTACAAGTATCTGACCATAACTACATAGAACATTTTGAGTTCTTTTTTGAAAAGGCAGCCATATTTTCATTCTCAGACCGTTTATCAGAAATGTCGTTAGATGACCCCATTTCCACAACAAAAAAGATCACGAACAGTCCTTTTTAAAGTAATTGCACGGTTCCAGCCTTATGCTCTCCCCTCCTCTTTACTGAGTATCATTCACTTAGGACTGGCGTAATTCCCCTCCTAAATTGGAGGTTTGCATATGTAATTATATCAAATGATGTGTTTGTTTATATCTCCAAACCACATTCAAAAGCTTGCCTATGATTTATTTTTGAAATTCAATTTCATCATGTCAGTCCCCAATTTACTGTGCCCAATGGGTCTACAGTTACATGTGTGATGTATACGCCTCTCTCTTGCAGAGATTTCAGGGTGAGGGTGCCTTCCACAGTGATGAATCACAGCAGTTGAAGAGGGAGATTGCTCTGTTACAGTTTCTGCCCTGTTCTAAGACCCAACTGCATTCAGCTGCAACGAAGTTGTTTAGAAAGGAAGATGCAACTTTGGCAATTTTGACTAATTCCTCTGGACCTGGAGGGATAGCTCACTTCATTCCTGTCTGACTGTAAAACACACCGTGCAGCCGAAGCTCCATAGCTCATCCTAAGTACACAACTTTAGAAGGAAGAAAGCTTTTGCCCCGTCTTAGTTTAGCTGGCCCTGTCTTGAAAACAAGGTTTATTTTCAGTGCAAATAACTCCCAGTTGTGACTTTAACCCAAAATGTACTTTTCATTATTTTTATGTTCTAGATTCCCCATGGACAAACCTGATGGCTCTATCCATTCCAGCCCCTCTTCCTACCAGATTCCTAAATTAACTCATTCATTCATTCCATCATTTAAGTATTTTTAAATTTATTTTTTATTTGAAGTGTAGTTGATGTTCAATATTATATAAGTTACAGGTATACAATATAGTGATTCTCAATTTTTAAAGGTTATACTCCAGTTATAGTTATTATAAAATATTGGCTATATTCCCCATGTTGTATAATATATCTTTGTAGTTTATTTTTTACCTAATAGTTTGTACCTCTTAATCCCCTGCTCCTATTTTGCCCCTCCCCGCTCCCCTCTCCCCACTGGTAACCACTAGTGTGTTCTCTATATCTACGAGTCTGCTTCTTTTTTGTTGTATTCACTAGTTGGTTGTATTTTTTAGATTCTACATGTAAGAGATATCGTACAGTGTTTGTCTTTCTTTGCCTGGCTTATTTCACTTAGTCATTCAACCGTTTAAGTATTTTTAAAGATCTGTCTCCTCTAGGGACTTCCCTGGTGACGCAGTGGTTAAGAATCCGCCTGCTGATGCAGGGGACACAGGTTCGAGCCCTGGTCAGGGAAGATCCCACATGCCGCAGAGCAACCAAGCCCGTGCACCATAACTACTGAGCCTGCGTTCTAAAGCCTGTGAGCCACAACTACTGAGACCACTTGCCACAACAACTGAAGCCCGGGTACCTAGAGCCCGTGCTCCACAGCAAGAGAAGCCACTGCAGTGAGAAGCCCGCACACCACACAGAAGAGTAGCTCCCGCTCGCCGCAACTAGAGAAAGCCTGTGTGCAGCAACAAAGACCCAACGCAGCCAAAAATTTAAAAGAAATAAATTAATTTTAAAAAGCAGGTTGAATTAAAAAAAAAAGAAAAGATCTGCCTCCTCAAACATGAAAGACGCGTTCAAATCTAAAAGGCAGAGTTTGTGATCTCCTACTGATTTTTAAATGGCTTTACTGATACATAATATACATACAATAACAATCAACTGTTTAAAGCATACAATTCAATGGTTTTTAGAATACTTATGGAACTATGCAACCATCACCATAATCTGTAATTTTAGAGCATTTTCATCAGCCCCAGAAGAAACCTTGTACCCCTTAGAAGTCACTCTCTGTCCCTTGCCCCAACTTGTCCCATTTCCTACTGATTTTCACTTTTTTTTTTTTTTTCTGTACGCGGGCCTCTCACTGTTGTGGCCTCTCCTGTTGCAGAGCACAGGCTCCGGACGCGCAGGCTCAGTGGCCATGGCTCACGGGCCCAGCCGCTCGGCAGCATGTGGGATCTTCCCAGACCGGGGCACGAACCCGTGTCCCCTGCATCGGCAGGCGGACTCTCAACCACTATGCCACTAGGGAAGCCCTGATTTTCACTTTTGACTTAGATTTTTTTCCCCTGCCTTTTACTTTAGATCTGTGAAAATAAAGGTGATAGAAACACAGAGAAGTGAGACCTGCAGAGGTTTCCTTGCCTTTCCTCCACAAACAGAAACTCCTTGGCTTTCTCACAGCTCCAGGTTCACTGTTGTGTATGTTGTTTCAGACTTTTCAGGAAGCCTGTCTTCTTCCCTGTTGGCTGATAAATAGGTGAAAAGCACATCCTGGGGGAGGTAGGCAGATGGAAGGGAGCCACACTGCTCTCCCACTTATACATGGGCATTGTGAAAAGAAGTGGCTTTCCTAAAGAATTACCCTCAGGATAATCAGGAGAGGAAGCTGACCTCCTTCCTGAGCATCACAATGGACTGCGGCTGCATGACCTGGGCAGAGGACCTGAAATGACAGGAGATCCTGCGGGGGGGGGGGGGGGGGGGGGGAGTGCAGACAGAGGGCAAAAGGGTTCCTGGTCTTTTGTTCCTGGAAGAGCAGCAGGCAAACAAGAGCAGAGGCTGACAGCCCTTTCACCCGTTTATAGCCTCCAGATGACAAGTATTTCTCATTCCCATTGTGACCTCTAACAGAGGATGCCCCCTGAAGAGGTGGTGAGGTCTGTGAAAGCCTCCCACCCCCTTTCGAGAACACACTCGCATCCCACTTGGAAAGAGCCACTGTGACATATGATCTTCTGAGATAGCATGGCCTGAAAATGAAGGCGTCAGATTTGTGCTTTAGATGCTCCCTGGTGTGACCAAGCTGACCCTTAGTCAATAGGACTCAGAGAGCAGGCTCCTCTTTATTCTTCCTTTATCACCTCATCCACCAGTGCATTCACACATCTCCATCCCCCCCCTCGCTCACCCCCCCCAACACACACATACACACGCACACGCACACGCACACTGAGCCCAAGGTCTGATCCAGATGCTAAAGCTTCTCAGGTGAATTTCATTCTTGGATGGGCAGAAAAATTCATGTCAATAAAAAGTCATAGCGAGATTCAACAAAGGATAGTGGAATTGCAAGCCTCCTCTTAGAATCAGAGGACCATCTCAAGGCATCATCCCAGGAGATTTAGACACAGTAAATGAGGGATGGAGTGGGGCACAGGATCTCTGTTTTTCTGAATTTCCCGGGAGATTCTGATGGGCAGCTAGGGAAGGGAAGTTACCGATTCTCTCCCTTGAAACTCTTGAGAGCGGTCTTCTCTCTGTCATCTCTGACAATAGTTCAGAGGTGCCTAGCACTGTGCCGTGCACATAGAGGAATTTAGGAAATGGTTTAAATGAATACTAAAGGCACATGCTCCATCCCCATCCACGGATACTCTCCCCACATACAAAATAATACCCTCCTAAACAAACACTTTCTAAGTCTGTCTGTAGCAAAACTGAAGATTAGAATATGAATAATCCATCTTTTCTACAGCAACTTTTGTCAACTGATCCTTAATGAATTTCCTGTTTTGTTTTAGGCCAGGGGCTTAGGTGGACCACAGGGCTTCTGAATCGGAAGGCAGGTCTTTCCCATGAAGTCACTCTGTCAACCTCTCTAGCAGTAAAATACAGACATATGAGCAAAGGATTGCAGTAAAAGGCCAAGAATGATACTGTGGTGGAGTATACTCATTCTGTTAGTATGTGTCAGGTGGACCCTTAATCCTGGGAGAGAGGGTCACCTCTCCATCACCTGAGCTAACACCTGAGCTAAATTTGAAAAAATCTGTGGATGGGTGGGGAACATTCCAGAAAGCATTCACGGAAAGGCAGATCATTTATGCAATGGGAACATGGGTTTCCCTCCCATGGGGAGTGTGGACAGATGAGAGTGGAGAAGAGTGGGTTTGAAACCACACACGACAGATTGGGGCTAGAACCCAATCACACCTCAGATGGGATTCGAACCCAGCCAAAACTCAGATTGGGACTTGAACCCACGGGCTGGGACTTGAACCCACTGTCTTTTACTTAAAATCACTCACCTGGGGTCAGGACTTACTAAAGCTCAGGCTGTTTATGTCTCTGCACAGAAGGAATTCAGTGAGAGACGAAGTGATAGGTAAGAAGTAGATTTATTAATATAGGATGCTTTTGAGGGATACAAGTGGGCCGGCAAGGGGGCTCTGCCACAAGAACTAAGTGGGAAAGAAGGTGTATTTAGGGAGATACACATTCCATAGACAGAATGCGGTACATTTCAAAAGGCAAGAGTGGCCTGAAATATGGGGTGGTTAATTTTTACAGGCTGAGTAATTTCATAGGCTAACAAGTGGGAGGATTATTCCAACTCTTACAGGGAAGGGGCGGGGCTTCTCAGGAACTGGGCGCCACTCACTATTTGGCCTTTTAAGGTTATAGCCTCAGAACTGTCATGGTGCCTGTGGGTGTGTCATTTAGCTAATACTAATGTAGTACAATGAGCATATAATGAGGCTCAAGGTCTACTGGAAGTCTAATCTTCCGCCATCTTGGGCCTAATCGGTTCTAACCAGTTTTGTTATATCCTCAGCGGCTATCTCATTCTTTTAAAGGTTGTGCCCTGTGCCTTTCCCTCCTGTCTCAGGGTCAGCTTGTAAACAGCCATGCTACCTGCAGTGGGATTTTATTTTGAAGGCCATGTGGAGCCATCTAACCTCTGGTAATCCTACTCCCACCTACTGCCTGAAAACAAAAACGTGAGCACCTCAACAGATTTTTTTTTTTTTTTTTTTTTTTGCGGTACTTGGGCCTCTCACTGCTGTGGCCTCTCCCGTTGCGGAGCACTGGCTCCGGACGCGCAGGCTCAGTGGCCATGGCTCACGGGCCCAGCCGCTCCGTGGCATGTGGGATCCTCCCGGACCGGGGCACGAACCCGAGTCTCCTGCATCGGCAGGCGGACTCTGAACCACTGCACCACCAGGGAAGCCCACCTCAGCAGATTTTGATAAAATACCTTTTCTATATTTCATGTACCTCACTAGCATTGGGAGTGAGCTTTTCATGTGATTTCTCTGTTATCTCATGTCAGTCAGCATATGCCATGAAAGCCGCCCAATCCATAGTCTCTTATCTTCAGGGGCATTGAAGAATCAAGAAATAGAATGTGAATTTGACCTCCTAATTGCCATTTGACAATAATCATAATTAAACTTGCAAAAGACAAATTGGGTGTCCTTGACGGTTTTGTCTTCTCCTTCCCTTTTCTTTGCCTTTATACTCAAAGGGGTGATTCATTTATGGGAAACGCCATTCATAGGAAAGATAGATATTTCCCATGTGGAACTTATTTTGTGTAAAGATTTAAACAAATAATACAAAGTGATAAAACTACAGTATGAGATCTTCCGTATATGAGATATTATATTGGAAGTAATTATGTGTACAAGTAGTTATTACAGAAATAAACTTCTTTGTCAAGTATACCAGAAAGATTATATAAGCAGAAAAATGTTAAATAAGAAAAGTTCTGTTTTATAGCCTGAATCTAATCAGCTTCAACAACCTATTAATTGTTCAAGAACTCTTAAAATCTTTAATAAGGTTCCAATGGTAGAATATCAGTCATATGCAAATGAATCATTGAAGTTCCTCATTATCAGAAAAACAATGGTGCTCTAGTGAGGTTTCATATCCCCAAAGGGATGAAAATACCTCATGGGTGGTAAGCAGAACCGAGAAACAAATTTTTCAAGTTTTCTTTGTAAATTTTATTTTGTCTGAAGAGTAATTCTGAGACCATCTGACTGGCCAGTTACACTGTTCCCCATTGCTTTTGCTTTTCCTTTAACTGGACTTGCTTCCCACACTCAGTAAGCTGCTTGCCCCAGATATTTAAAAGTCAAATATTCTCATTTCTACACAGGTCTGATTACAACAACTTCGAGGAAATTGGATCGAGAACAGCAGGCAGAACATTTTCTGGAGGTAAGCGCCTAGAGGGAGCCGGTATTCATTAAAAGTGCCTTTTCCTCAACTGCTTTAACCTTCCACGGGAAGTGGAACTTTAATGTTAGTGAACAGTGGGTTGCAAAATGTGGCTGTTTCTCTTGGGCTGGTTGGTTCTGAAGTTGGAGATTTCTGGCGCATTCCTCTGAATGCACTCCCGTGTGCAGAGAGTAGATGGCAGGGGAGAAAGCAAGCAGATGTATCAACTTTGTGCCCCTTTGTCAATAACTGGAAAAGAAAGTTCAGGAGCCGAACCCTGTAAGCCATCATGGCCTCAGAGGTAAAAAGAGAGCAGGCCGAAGTGCCGCAGTTAAAGTGAAGTACATCCTTTGTGAAGAAGTGCGCTGCTCAGCCCCTCATTTCTTTTCTCGGGAGAGGATTGAGAAAGCGAAAGCTGCCAGTTGATTCACTGCCTGAGAAGACTGTTTCTGAAACCATAAAATGTGCTCCTATAATTCATTAAGACAGAAACAACAGCAATAAAAACGATAAGAGCATTATTTCTGGAGGAAAAAGACCAGGGATGAGAAAATAGATATGAAAGCGTCTTGTGGAACATTCTTTCCATACATATCGAGTATCTTTATTGGGAAGCTTCTCGAAGCCTGGGTAGTATGTATGACGCTGCGATTTAAGTGTGACAGTCTGATACCGAGTGGATGACAATGCTTAGAAGGTAGAGCTTTGTTTTATTGTGTCCATGGTGCTAAAATGATCTGTCAGTCCCAAGAACAATTCACTGGAATCCACAGGTCCTATACACACTCACACACACCTCAAATCTCCTCTGATGTTCCCCTTTAAGTCAGTTCACCAGTGATGATTTATTTAAAGAACACTGGACTAGCAATCAGTGCCTTGGGTCCCTGGGGTTCCCTGCCATGATTAGGTTGGAGCCTTGGAAGCTGTTTAATTGCCCTGGACTTCAGTGTGGCAAATAATTGCTACTCCATATACCTCCAAGGATCTCTATTAGGATCAAACCTGATATTTTATATCAAAGTATTTTTAAAACTCCTAAAGCATTACACATAATAAAGGATTATTATTATTCTGCAGCCCTGTGTTAAGCCTTTTAAAGCATTGCTACCATTACATAAAGATGAAAGACTCCAGGATGCCGAAAAATAATTATTTTAATTCTTTTTCAAAATCATCCTAATGGGCTACATACCTGGTCCAGAATTAGAGTCGGTTTGCCAGAATAAAAACACCTTATGTTATATTTGTGGGCTTCTTTCCTTTGCAGCAGTGTCCAGCCCTCCTGGAGAGGCTATGTTCTCAGTTAGTTGAACCTATTACCTCCCAGCAGGGAAAAGGGAGGGTGTCTCATTAGCTGGGGGATCTGCCTGAGATCACTTACTGCCTTGTCCCTGGAAAGGTGGTGCTCTGGAGGTGTTTGGGGGCGTGCAGAGTGTGACTCTAGGGAAAAGAGGTAAAAGTGTTTTCCAGGCATTTGAATACACTTCCCAAAAGAATCCTTAAAAGTTTCACATCCTTTACAGACTTACATGAATACTCACTCAACAGTTTGGTCCTTTGGACAATACAGGTGCTCAGTAAAATGTAGTTAGAATCGTTGTGGTTTTATTATCATATGGTGTCACAATACCTGAACTCTGCTACAGATTCAGCTTCATCTCCACACTGGAAGACAGACAGTAGCTCCAGGCAACTGCAGGGCTGAAGGAGCCACAGGCAGCAACCACTGGACTCAGCCTGTGTCCCCAGGACTGAGCTATGTCTCAGGGATACAGAATGCACAGGAAGGATAGGGAGACACGTGATCAATGAATACATGCTATCACTTCAGACACAAGCTCTCTGAGACCACTCAAAGAAGCTTCCATAATAGTGCTTGAAAATGAGGGGGTGATAGGCAACCTTCAATGGAGCGGTTAGGAGGGGCTCTTTGAGGAGGTGACATTTGGTGACATGAAGCCAAGGTTCTGTTGGAGAAACAGAACCCAGACCAGTGTGACTGAGTATAAAGTTAGAGGGCCGTAGAGGCGGTAGGAAATTAAGTTGGAAAAAGCAAATAGGGCTGTAGTAAGGATTCTGAATTTTCTCCCAAGTGCAGTGGAAAGCCAGTAAGCAGGGTGGGTCAGGGCATGATAAGATTGCAGAGTGAGAGATCACTGGCAGTTCTTCTGAGCAGAATCGGGCTGGGACAGGGCTTCAGTAGCAGGAAGACTGGGAGGGACCCAGGTGAAAGATGACGGTGACTTGGCTGAGGGTCTAATACAAATCCCATCATGATTCTAGCTAACAAGCAGATATGGGTTTTCTGAAGTTTCCAGGGTAGAGATTTAAAAACCTACAGGTCATCTGAATTACACTAACTTGCCCCCCAGCTCTGCCCACATGCCAGGATTCACCATCACAGGTGCTCTTTCACTTGGTAAACTACCCTGCTAAGGTTTTCAAAAACCACTTGAATCTCTATCTCCTACTCTTTCTGTCTCTCCTCCTCTTCTCTCTCTCTCACTTACAGTCTTGTTCTCACTTTCTAAGTTGTACAGTTCCTAGACACATTGTTTTTTTTTTTCTATATAACATTGCTGTGAGCATTTGAATGACATTCATTTCTTTCTTCTGAATGGATCATGGACAGAATATTGCTTTAACTCAGCCCTGCAAAC
The DNA here is from genome assembly GCF_026419965.1 of Kogia breviceps. Classification (NCBI taxonomy): domain Eukaryota; kingdom Metazoa; phylum Chordata; class Mammalia; order Artiodactyla; family Physeteridae; genus Kogia; species Kogia breviceps. Next base: position 49,232,515 of record NC_081316.1, on the reverse strand, counting down.
AAAGTGAGTAAAATAATATCATTCAGAGTGCAGAAGAGAGTTCTCTGCTGTACACAAATTTTTGTAACTGCTGACACATTTTGTGAGTTGTAAGTGCTGGGTGTGGGTAATTAACCTCCTGGAGAGCCTTTAATTGCCAAGATAACCCTTTTAAACTCACATTAACCTTCTGGTTCTATTGCATATCTCTCCTTCCCAATCAAATAAAATGGACTCTTCTTCAAAGGATCCATTTAGAAGCTGACCTGGCAGGTACACTTCTGCATAGGTAGCCAGGAGGACATTAATGATTTGTTTATAGTTTGCTATCCCCACGATGGAAAGCACATCAATTGTATACTGAGGGTACTCTGCCTGTACATTAATTTCAGATATTTAGCTTGACTGTGTATGCGCTGTAAGGGTTTTGGAGTCTGTAGAACATTCCTCTCAAATCTGTGACTATAAGAAGAGATTGTCATTATCAGAATCTAAGGCGCTTGCTAAAGAAACAAGAGCAGCAAAGGACTACAGAAAACTTCACAAGTACAGCTTATATTTCTCTGGTGAATTCTAAGTGTTACTTCTTGACTAATTTGGAAATCTGTTATGTGAAAATATTGGCCTGATCTTTTCTCCCTACCATGAAGTGCAAAAATATGGAATTTTCAGCTCATTTATTCAAAGTCATACACATTCCTTGATGGCCAGTTATGATCACAGTGGAGGTTGAAGGCTAATTCTAGCAAATAGATGCACAAAGTTGAAAATGATGCATAAACTAAACAGTGAATTAACATTTTAGCTTCGTGGTTGTGACTTTAGCCCTGATTATCTCATTAAGGCAGCTGTGGAGAAGGCAGCTGTGAAATAAGGAAATAAATGCACTAATTCTTTCTTATGTTATAATCACTTGTATAGATTGTTTCCTCACCTACTAGATTTAATCTCCTTACAGGCATGAAACATGATTTATCAAGATAGTGAATGGAAGTGGTGTGGGAAAGCATGGATGTTCCATTCAAGCAGACCTGAGATTATATGTGGGCACTGCTCACAGAACTTAGATAGGCTCTCAACTCTCTGAACCCCCTTTCCTTCATCTGTAAAGAGCGGATAATGGTTTCTAACATGGGGTTGGTGTAAAGAGCATATGAAATTGTTACCGAGTCCAAGTTCATACTGCTCACTGCATGACAGGCCAATGAATCAAGAGACATGATATTCCTCCAGCAAGACAAATGTTATTCTCTGTTCTGCAACCTTATCTCTATATGAATGGAGAAGTGTTATACCTTTAAAGGGCAGAGGCTTTAGAATGGGCTATCCTGTATATTTCAGTCTATAAGGTAACATTCTAAACTTGCAGCAGAAGCAATAGAATACAAAGGTTAAAGTAAAATAAACTGATCCAATATGGAGTCACGTTTGTTCAGATCAGGCATCTGAACCATGAAGAACAACATCTTATGGAAGTTATCAGCGGTTAAATGTTTAGAAACCAGAGAATGTGGACTGTTATATTCTAGTTTAGCAAACACGTTTTACAAAATACATAAATTTTAGCAAAATAAAAGATTTCAACGTGAAAAAAAAGAAAAATGAAAGGTGAGACGTCCCCAGGATGACCTCTGTTAGAAAATGTGTTCCAGGGACAGTGGCAGGTGTTGTCAGCACCAACTGTCTTACTCACCTCTCTATTTAGAGCATCTAGTTAAGTACCTGGAAAGCAGGGGACACTCAATAAAGGGTGTGTGAATGAATGATTACTCTAAGAGACCTTTATTTTACTCCTAGATGAGATCACGGAGGTGGGTATTAGCATACAGGAAAGTACATAGACTTGGAGACAGAAAGAATGGACTGTTCTGTCTCTCTCCATCTGCTTTGCCAAATTAAATGATCTCTGATCCTCCCTTTGCTCATCCGTAAAATGGGGCTACTAATCCCTACTTCATCAATGAACTACACAGAGGGTCTGGCACGTAGGGACACTATTCTATTAAATCGTTGTTTGCCCCACTATCTTTCCCCTCCCTGCTCTCCTTGTCCTCAATAAACACCTTTACAGTTCCATTTCTTTTTCAGAGCTGGCCCCAGTGTTTGAATAGCTTACAGCAGTTTGAGTATTCTTAAAAGTTACATCCATTTAAATAATGCTATAGTCCCAGCCTAATTATGTGTGAATTTTTATCTTGTTTGCTAAAAGAGTATGATTTTGCCTCTCTTTTGATCTTGAAATGCTTCTCTGTTCAGGGGTAGATGGTTCTGGTAAAACTGTCCCGAAGAGAACAGAGAGAGTGTTTTACTTGAAAATCAAAAAAGATGACAAGGCCCAGTATAAAGATAGAAGATGAGAAATTATGTTGTCTGTGTGAGTATATCTTGAAGTAGCCCAGAGAAGGTGTTGAGATTTTATAGTGCAGTCAGCATATATAACAAAACACATTACAGAGGAATATGCTAGATCTATAGGAATGTAAATTATTTAGTATCTGTCTCTTTAGAATACTCATCCATCGTCCTCTGTAAGGTGCATCTCCTGTGACTATTTTTTCTTCCTGTCTGAAATTCTCATCCCTTTTTATAGTTTTGTTTTCTGAGGGAAAAAATATTGCTCTTCGGTAAGTTTTTTATAACATTTCCTCTTGTCTTGGGATGCAAATTGATTTCTTTAGTGAGTGCACATCCTTAGTGGTTTCTTACTTTAGTAAGCAGCTGCTTTTGAGGTGATGGTAATTTCTGGTGGTGAAGAGTTGCAGGTCTATCTCAACCCATTAAGCCGTCCATATTTTGATAATTTATCTCCAAGTGAAATGGCAGTTTCTCTCATTAGGCTCTTTTTTCTGCCACCCTCAAAAAACTTCACAGGAAGTACCAGTAGGCCTTCAAGAAAAGATGTGTATCCATGCACAAAAACAGCACCTGTAGCAGGCACGGGCCTCCAAAGGAGAGTGATCGTGACTTCTGTTTTCCAGAGCTCCCAAGAGAGCCCCAGAACCCTCTCTTACCATTCTTTACTTCTAGAACTGTACCTTCTCTAGTCTTAGTTGTTCATATTTGTGCTGTATCAACTTCGATGAAGTTAATGGCAACTCACTCTTTTTTTTTATTTCCTTTCTTCAAGGCTTATTCTGAGCCTGGTATTGGGCTAGGCACCAAGGTTCTGTTTTTGGAGTTAGTCTGTTTTTCCCACTGGATGTTTGTTTCTTTGCCTTCCGTGCTGAGGCCTATTCACAGAGATTACATTGCTGATTATTTATGAACTACTACAGTTAGCTGCTGTCTTAGAATCAGGGGGCTGTTTTTCATTCAGGTCATCCAAACTGCTTCTCTCCCATTATATAGATGCAGAAACTGAGACCTAGAAAAGAGAAGAGATGGGTCCAAGGTCACACAGTCACTTCATAGTAGTGTCCAGTATAGGTCTTCCTCTTCTTGTAGAGCATATATAGACCTGTACGTCCATCAGTGTGTTAAAGCGTGGCAAACGGAATCATCTTTTCCCACTCTCGTTTTATAACAGATTTACCCAAGGCTCAGCTCAGTCCCCCCATCAAGGATCAGCATACACATGTAGGGAAAGAGGACATTTTCTCTTACACTCTTTGGCTGTTCTTTTACCATACCCTCAGCTGTTTGCTCTTCAGAGTAGTAGGCCCAGCGTTGGACAGGGGCTAGCTCTGCTGCTGGGCCCCAGCCCAGGCTCCAGGACAAAGTCCATCTGAGAGGACTCCAGCAGAAGAGTGACTGTATACCAGGTGTTATGGGCTGAACTGTATCCCCTTAAGATTCCACTTAAAATTCATATGTTGAAGCCCTAACCCCCAGTACCCCAGAATGTGACTGTATTTGGAGTCTTTAAAGAAGTAATTAAATTAAAATGAAGCCATTAGGGTAAGCTGTGATCCAGTATGACTGGTGTCTTTACAAGAAGAGGAAATTTGGACACAGACACATACAGAGGGACGACCACGTTCAGACAGAGGGAGAAGACGGCCATCTATAAGCCAAGGAGAGAGGCCTTAGAAGAAACCAACGCTGCTAATACCTTCACCTCCGACTCCTGAGGCTGAGTCCCCCTAAAACTGAGTTCCTCTGCTGGGTTTATGATTAACCTCTCTATCCAAATCTTTACTCCCTTTCTTTTCCTGAACCTGTCCCCCTCAAGATTGAGGAGTATCAAAGAAAAGGGGGAATTGAAACTATGCAAGGCCCTGTGTCCCTGTCCTTTGAAGGAAAAGGCTTTTGCTTTAGTCTCCCAGGCCTCCCTTGAGTCTCTAAAGGCTGACTCAATCACTAATGATTAGAAAAGGTGATGAGGTAAAAACAAAGAAGAGCTGTTGGGCTGGGAAACTGTAACAATTTAGACTATAAATCCACCACACCGCAGAATCACCAAACTCCCAGTTCCCTGAAAGATATAGATGAAGGCCTGACACTCACTTCTAAGTTGTTTTTACAGGAAACAGACCCCCAGCAGATGAAAACCACTGACCGCAAGAACGTAGACCCCAGACTGGTTGAAACCAGAAAGTTGATGATGCTTGAAACTTCACCTTGATGCCAACCAATCCGAGATTGTACACAAGCTGATCACACACCCCCTTTCACACTGCCTTTAAATCTCTTCCCTGGAAGCCATTGAGGAGTTCCGGGTCTTTTGAGAATGAGCTGCCTGTTCTCCTTGCTCGGTGCCCTACAATTAATGCTGTATTTTCCTTCACCACAACCCGGTGTCAGTAGATTGGCTTTACTGTGCACAGGTGAGCGGACCCAAGTCTGGTTTGGTAGCACTCCTAAGCCTCCAGCATCATAAGAAAATAAATTTCTGTTGTTCAGGCCACCCAGTCTGTAGTCCACTGTAACGGCAGCTCTAGTAACTCATACAGCAGGCCAGACCATTCACTGCCTGTCCCTGCCCCTCTCTTCTCACACCACCACCTTACAAGGCTACGTACATGCATTAGACTTTACTAAGGGACCAGGGCAACTACACTTACAGTATGCGAGGCTAAAACCTCCATCTAAATATGATTGTCTCCATGTTCCACACTCCATACTACAAGGAGGGGAGAACCTGCAAGTGAAAATTCTTCAGAGAAGGCCTCTCCTGCTTCCCTAGGCTCAAGCAACTGCCTTTCTGACTGCCTGCTTCCTCCACTCTCCTCAGGGAGCATTTCCAGCTCGTCTTTCCCAGAAATCTTGTCTCTTTACCCACAGGAATTATTCTTGCTCAGGAACAAACCCTTCCCCACCAGTAGAGTTTCCTAAATCAGTGTCATTTTTATGTCTTATCAGTGCCCCAGCAAGCCAGGCAGGGATGGCCTTGGGCACTCCAGTCTAGTTAAAAAGGAGTATTGGTGGTGGTGGTGTATATGTCTGTGTGTGTGTGCACACACATGCATATGAGGTAAAAGCAAGGGTTGCCGTTCCACTTCCTGCAGAGCAGTCTAGGTTTGTGTGGGTCCTTAAGAATGATCTTTTGTGAGAGCATCCCCAGCAGTGTGAATTGCAGACGGACCACTTGATTTTCCCAATTGACTGAAGAGTAAATACTGAATCAGACACACAAGCAAATTTTTCAAAGCAAAAATTAATTCTAAGATAGTTTGTTCAAAACAGAGCTTGCCAGATGCCCACAGGGCTGGTTAGGTAATTCTGAGAAGCAGTATGTGTGCTGGTGAGGGTGGAAAGGAGAAGTACTGTGGGTCTCACCTGCCCCTTCTAAAGAAGTTCAGCCAGTGGCAGATGAAGCAGCCGGTTTTACCAGAAAGTCTTATTTTTTCCAAAAACAAAATCAGATCTGCGTACCAAATTTGGCACCTCCATTTCTTTATAACACTTTGTAAGCCAGTGAGCCCCTGTTTTGCAACATTTGATATAAAGGAAGACTTCTTACTTGCCTCATAATATGTAATCATCTCACAGGGGAAATAATTCACATGTATTGTAGAATGCAATTAATTTCTTGCCATCTTTTCACCCATTCTTTCACAGCACGCCCCTTTGGGCCCATAAAAAAATAAGAGATGAGCTCAGGGCTAAGTCTTAAGAGAGCCTGTTGAGGTTGGAAATGATAGAGTGTACGGAGTTGGTTAGGATCTCAGCTGAGGGCTGTCTTCCCACTCAGCCTCCATGTGAACCGAGGGAAGGAGGGAGCGGTTGCTTTGGGTCCTTGGGTGACAGAGAGTTGCTTGGGCATCATGTCTGCTTTGTCTGTGTCTGCTCTGTCTGCCCCTGGCAGTTCTCCACCTCTTAACCTTGCTTATCTGTGCCCCTGGTTAGCCTCCAAGTTCATAACCTGCAGGCAAACACTTATATATGCTAGGAGAGTTGTCCGAAATAAATCTTTGATTCCATAAATAACCACCCTCTAATTTACCTGTTTGCGAAAGGTTGCATTTGTTTCGTTTCCCCTTAAATCTGAACTCTGATTAGTAGAGCAACAGTGAATGAAACCTGTGCCCTTGGACCTGGAAGGATGGTCCTTCCAGCCAGTGGCTCAGTCTGGAAATGAGCGGGCTTTTGCGCTCTGCTCATTGGGGATGTGCGGGCAGATAGATAATTGCTCCAGTGGGATCACAGCTTGTTGAGTTGCACACACAGGCTGCAGGGAGCCAAGACTCCGCTTTTGTTTTCACTTAGGAATGGTTTCCTGATGTGGTGCCATGCTGCTGCTTCCTTCAAGCCTCAGGGGCAAGCGATGGTTGGGTCCTGTGGGCCGGTGGGGGGACCCCTTACCTTGCAAGCCTGGTATCACACAAATGGCTTATCCCATTTCAGAGAAGAGGTTCAGATTTCCTGCCTGGCTCTGAACAATAATGAGAGCTCCCAACAAACCATACAGCCCGGAAGCCCAGACTGGCTTCTCCACAGTGCCGAGATGGTAAATTGACCCTCTGCTGTTTGCTTCCATAGCTCCTTTTCCCTCTTCTCCCACTGTGTTGCTTTTCTAGTTTATTTGTGCAACACACTCTGTGAGCTACAGAATGATCCGTCTAGTCTGATTTCATTGGGGGCTCTTTAGAAACCACCCATACCCATGCCTAACACCATATATGACCCAGCTGAGCACTTTAAGTCTGTCTGTGGGAAAATAAAAAATGGAGTGTCAGCAGGTTCAGAACTTGAGATTTCAACTCAATTGCCTCTATTAATAAAAAGGAAAACTACTTTGGCTTGCTTCCTGCATGCCGCAGACAGCTTTATTTCAAATGAGCTGTTGTTTTGGGACCTTTCGAGTGACTTGCTTTCATGGCAAATCAGGGGCTACCAACTTCATCTATTTTGCCTCAGGAGTGGTTTAGTGAAATGCTGAGAGGGTTGTAAGCAAGATACAGATGACTGTAAGGAAGGTAAGTCAAGAGAGTCCCAGATTTCAGAGCCCAGGAAAATAGGTCAGTATGTTGGAGCAAATACAGTTCCTCTAAAATTGAGAAAACCTGTAATAAATTTGGTTATTTCATCTTTTTGGATGTTTTTTGCACAATTATTTAGTCTGACTTAGTGAGAAATAAGGCATCTCTCATAACAATGTCCTAATTATAGTAGTCTTCTTAAAGTTTACACCAAACTCATCATGTACAACAAATGTAGACAGAGGTGGTTAAAGCATAGGATTTGGAGACAGAGAAGCCTAGCCACTTGCTAGCCACGTAACCTTTCTTAATCTACCTAGCCTCAGTTTCCCCACCTGTAAAATTGGGATGATAATAATAATTTTTTTTTTCATAGGATTTTGTGAGGATTGGCATGGTGCATGTACATTGCGCATATTAAGAGTTTAATATTTGTCAGCTATTATGATTAGAAGCTTAAAATCTTCCCTTTTGATTCCTGAAGCAGTCTTCTTGTGGCAGAATTCAGAACACTTAGTGCATTTTATTGCATTGCATGTATAGTTTGGCTCATGGTTGTTGAATATATTTATAGTACTTTAGCAAGATAGCACCTATGAATGTACCTAGATCCTGGCATATGGTGTGCACTCAAAAGAGTACTAATTTCTTCCTTCTTTTTCTGGAGACAAGCCCAAAGTTTCAGAGATTTATCATCTTCCATTTGCCAGCATCCATTTAAATGGACTATGACCATCTAAGTTGGAATAGCTCATTCTCCAAAGATAGGCAGAATAAGGAGTCAACCATGGGTCTAGCCTGGCTATGAAGAAGGTCATTGGGGCTCTGCTGGATGATGTGCAGATCCCCTGGCTTTCTAAGCCAAACTCTGAGATGGGAGACTAAGGCATCCTAGCTCAAATGGCCGAGCTGTAGCATTCCCAGATAGTTAATTTCTCCAGGTTAGCCATCTCTAGGCCTAGCCAGCTTCATCACTAACTCCCAAGCTTTCCCCAGAATTATAGTGACTTTAAGGCCTTAAATCGTGTTTAGTTGTTAATATTTAAATGCATAGTGGGAATTTTTCCTGTTTCATTCAGATGTCAACACCTCAATTGAGTGGAAATAATAAACTGATCATGAATAGGCAAGAGATTCTCAGTAGAGGTCTTCCACACCATAGTTAATACCCAGTGACAGATACCGTAATTCAAAATTCGTTGCCCTTAGTAGATTCAAGTTCGGCCTCTCCTTTAGGCCATCTCAGCTCTGTTAGCAAGCTGCAGGATGGGCTCCCTAGAGATTCGGCAATGTCTCCCTTCCTGGCCCTGTCTTTGGCAAAGGCCAGCAGTAGATTGGGGGTGGGGGGCAAGCTAAGGAGTGCCCCTCTTTGTACTCCCAGCAGCTAGAACAATACCTGGAACATCATGGGTACCCAAGGGACATTGATTGAACTTTAAGTTTAGGGCTCCAGGAAATCTACAAACCAGATAACCCATGCTTCCCAGGCTACAGTGATCTGTACTGCCCAGAAACCCACAAAAGTAGGTGCCTAGGCAAGAGGTTGGCAGGTCCTCCGTGGTGCCAACTGCCATGCAGGAAGGGAAAAGCCTTCACCCCACTGCATCCCAGTCAGTACAGAGGCCTCTTGCAAACCCCAGTGCATGTTTGGGGCCTAAAAGCAGTTCTTAAATCACTTTTACCTCCCTGAAATCTGTCATCCTCAGGAGGTCATAAATACATAATTCAGAATGAAGACTTTTCATGAGGTACCCTGTTATAACTCTTGGCATGCCACTATATATTTTTAAAGATGCTAATAAATCTTTAAATTGGACGTGGGGCTAAGTTCCATGCTAAGGTATATACTTTGCTAATATGTAATTGAGATAAAATCTACTTTTAGGATACTATTTCAAATGAAATAGGAAAAGCTCAATATTTTTTTTTAATGTATAAGTACTCATTAATAGCCCTCTTAAGAAGCTTCACAAAGACATTTTTAAGCTAAGAAACTAGTACTCACGGGGCAGGGGGCCTCTGACCAATCAAGCCCTGTGTTCTGAAAAAGCAGAATGTCTTCTTTCTCCATATAGAGGGAATTGATTTTCTCTTGTGTTGCCTTTAAATTGAGTGTTGTGAAAGCAACTTTTGGTATTCCACAGATAACAGATGACTGAATTTTTCTCTTTACAATGTGGGGCAGCCTCTTTACCATTGTGAATAAGTTTGGCAAAGTCTCACCTTTACCATCACTACCATCAAGTCAGAAAGGATGAAATTAAGTTTAAAGCACATTATAGCATTGCCAGCAGGGAGACAGGGCTATGGCAGACAGACTCTTGTGGCGTCGGGGAATCAGAGAGGTGCTTTCAGCTAGAGAGCGCGTAGGGGTTTTTATTTAGCATTTTTACAATAGAAGACGTTGTTCTGTCTGTCCGTGGTAGCAGGACATGCTTGCCCCACCTCAGGATGAAGAATTACAAGTCTCTCTGTGCAAGACTGTGACAGACTCATGATATGTGCTTAGATACGTGCACAAAACCATTTACCCGTCTTCAAAAATGATGCTTACAGGAGCAACTCATTTAAAAGTTCCTGTCGGGGCTTCCCTGGTGGCGCAGTGGTTGAGAGTCCGCCTGCCGATTCAGGGGACACGGGTTCGTGCCCTGGTCCGGGAGGATCCCACATGCCGCGGAGCGGCTGGGCCCGTGAGCCATGGCCGCTGATCCTGCGCGTCCGGAGCCTGTGCTCCGCGACGGGAGAGGCCACAGCAGTGAGAGGCCCGCTTACCGCAAAAAAAAAAAAAAAAAAAAAGTTCCTGTCATATCACAAGGACATCCATATGTAAGGAAGTGTGACCTCAGTTTCTAATGGTTTAAAGCATGTGTCTATACACTTCAGAGAAAGGGAGAAACTTAGAGTTTATTTCAAAACACTTTTTTCAGAAATTACTTACTGCCTATGGTAAGACTTTCTGTTTTAAATACAGTTATTTCAAATTACAGAATAAGTAGAAACATGTAACTATGATGTACCAGAAACATGTTATATATAATACACATCCATTGTTTAAAAAAAAGAGAGATAAAGATAAGCAAAAAAGGAGAAAAATGTAGCATTCATAATTTCCCCATGAAATGACGTTTACTTTTTAGGTTTTGGAGTATAAACTTTGGGAACTTTTATTTTATTATTATGTGTATAAGCTCATATATTACATATAATCCTGCATAAAATTTGTCAAAAAGACTGAAATCATACTATACCTATAGTTTTATAACCTCCTTTTTGCATTTATCAGTTTATTGTGGGAAATTTTTTATGTTAAAAAATTCAGATTCAGTATGGCTTTTTTTTTTTTGGTTGCATGAGATCTCATTCAATAGCAGTCTGCGGTAGGGTTTTTAATGACCTTAAGTAATGGATCATCATCACTTATTCTGGAAGACTTCATGGATACAGCCTAGCCTCCTAGCTCTCCTATTAACACTTCTGTAGTGTGGGTTTGGAGCCCACTTTCAAGCAGGCATTTCCTTAACCTCCTGCTTGTAGATCAACCGAAAGAAAGACCCTGGACATGATCTAATAACACTTAGCAGATTGTTTCAGGCACTTGACCAGCCTGCACACAAATATAAGCAAAAATCCTTCCCTTGGCTGAAGTTGTGAGACCCTACCTTATAGAATTCACTTACTGAGGGCAAAAGTACGCAGCGTAAGAAAATTTTTACATAAATATCTCCAAAACACTTGAAAAAAAGGGACTACTGCATATTCACTCATGTCATTTGGAAAATTATATCAGAAACCTGAACACCTAAACTAAATAGATAACGTTATACTTCCGAACGTTTTTTCCACAAACATGAACTATCCCCACGTCTTCCACTGTAGATTAATATTTTCCTTTATAACATTTTCTCAGCGAAGGCAAAATGATGTATTGTCAGCATCTTTTCACAAAAGTGCAAATAAATCCCACAGAATCACAAAATTTCGGCGCTAAGCAGGCCTTAGATATCGTCTACTAGATGATGAACTGTTTAAATCCCAAATTAAAGATCTGGGTAAACATTTGCCAAATGTGGGCATGCAGGCGACATTCACATTTGGCACGGCTGCCTGCATTCTCTACTGGTGACAAACTGTGGTGTCAAAAGAGGGAAAGGATCCAAACCAAACTGTGTCTGAGGCTTGACATGTCTTTGAGAGGGTACATACGCCTTCCCGTGCTTCAAAACAAAATCCCATCAAATGATGCAAGGGGAACTAGTAGGAAGAAGGGCAGCCCTGACCCCCTATACATGTCACATCAGTTTCAGCTTGACGCTGGTTAGTAAAATGGACTCTGGAAAGACTCTGGTGCTCAGGCCAAGAATAAGTCATCTTTGCACCCAGAGAGACTCCACCTTCAGACAACCTTGAAGTGTGGTTTTTAGTGAGGGAGGGCAGGAAAAATAATACGCTTCTATGAAATATCCCCTCTTAAGGTAAAAATGGCAAGAAATATATCATTCACGAGTATGTCTCTGTTATGAGACCACAGATTACAAAGTCCTTAATGACAATTAAGCCCAGACATAGGCTCATATGATCAGGAATGACCATATCAGGAATGATAGGGGAATCATTGAGAAGAGAGCTGCCTTTGACTGCCATAGCCAAGGTTTGGAGCAAGAGTTCAAAACCACCAAGAATTATCAGCAGAGGAAAAGCATTCTTCCCACTGCTTTTCTGTTCTCTCCTTGATTGTCATACATTTCATTGCCATTCAGTTGTTCCATTATTTTAGCTACCAACTTGAGAAATTGCATTATAGTTACTTTCAAAGTTGTCAGAACACTAAACTCAACAGTGACAGTTTATAACCCATTTTCTCTAAAGTGCTTAATTTTTTCTTCTTCTAGCCCTGATGGGCTGGCATTTAAATAAAGAAAGTTAGGATTCTGAAATTCAGTTCGTTTCTGTGTATGCAAAGTTATTCTTGAGGCTCATCCACATGCATATTGCTTCTTGCATGTACATATTGGGTATACTGTACTTGAGCTTTTCCTCTATTTGTGTCTAGATTTGTTAAGAAAGGAAATTTGCTTCATGCTTCAACTTTGAATATTTTCACTCATCCATTTTTAAATTCTTTTGGCATTCAAATGTATTCATTTTTTTCAGAAAATTGAAGTCTAGTTAAAAAGAGCAATATTATTAATTTTGAAAGTGCATATTTCCCCAGTCAAATAAAAAACATAGTGGTACATAATATCGTATTTTACAGCTGATTTAAGATTTCCCAGAAAACTCCATTTGTAATTTCCAGTTGCAAGGGGATGAAGTTCTTCATTTTAATGCCTGAAGCATTCTTGTGGTAATTTTGAAATTGGGAGACTTGGCCACATTCATAAATGGTAACTGTGGAAAATCGGCCACTTTCCAATCAAACAAAAGCATAGAAAACCTTGAGGATACTTTTGAAAAGAGGAGATTATTTCTAACAAGTCTAGTTACACTGTCTATTCCTAAAGCAGATGAATGGGAGACTGTTATAAGACTACTGCTGTTGCTTTTTTTCTGTATAGGCTGCTTGTATTATCTGTCTGTACAGTACTTAGCACCCTACTGAACTCAATAAATATGCAGTGGTAATAATATTATTGCTCAGAATTCATTTAGCACTTCCACATCTTTTGAGTTTCACAATGTTCTGCCTACTAGGTGCAAGGAATTTTAATTTAATGCTCATTCTGAGGCTTAACGCTTGGAAGTGTAATGACCCATGTGAGATTATCCTCCACTCCAGCAGGCCATTTTTGGATCAAAGCCATTGGGTTGTCCAATAATTCATTTAAACGCAGAGGAACTTTACTTCCCACACTAAAATTTGGAGGCTCAATATCCTGGCTTTTCCAGTCTCTATCCTCCAAGCCATCTACATCATAATCCCCTAACACACAAAAAAGGAGAGAAACAGAGAAAATTCTAGTAGATCTGTGACAGTTACATAGCTCTGACCAACCTCAATCAATCTGTGTCCATGGAAGAGGTTGAAATAGAAATCAAATGGAGCTGGAACAAGTTTTTTTAATCAGGACAACCAAGTTTGTGCATCAGCCTAATTCAGCTATTGTTAGACTTTGGAATATCTTGATAGTTTCCACATATTTTCTCCTATGAAATTGCATTTTCCTTTTAGCTTAATAGAAACTTCCCATAGAGAGCTCTGATACCAGTAATGTCCTTGATACCTGACACAGTATCTGGCATCCAGTAAGCATTCTGGAACTATTTAGTTGTATGAATGAATGAATGAATGATCTATGAAGGGAAATCCCCATCAGTTCTAGAACCTCATTTAAAAGGAGAAAACTGTTGGGGTTACCCCAAAAATCCTTAACTTTTCTTGTATCTCATTTGAGGCTTGTCGGGCAACTAGCTTACTTCTTAACAATCTATTTTATCAATAAGTGTAATAAAATGCTCTGGGCATATTTAAATTCACTTTAAATCTATGTAAATTATCATTCATGAGAATATGCAAATATTTGGTGTGAAATTTGGTTAACAGCCCATGGTTAATACAATAAATAAATAACTACAGATACACATATTTGTGTACACACACATATACACACATACATGTGAGTACTTGCAACACATAAAACATGGTAATTACACTCAAGTTTACACTAAAACAGTTGAAGGTCACCAGAATAACACAAGTGAATCAATAATTAACTGCAGAACAGTACGTAATAAAATTATGCACCCAATTGTGAGGAACAATTTGTATGTCCTACAAGACTTAAGAGCTGGATTTATCAGGGAGAACTTAATCTGGAAACTGCACTGTTTCTAGCAGAGGTGAGTTTGACTTAGCGTCCATGCATTTTAATTTCCTTCTTTACTGCATGTACTTTGGACTTGACCCTGAGGAACAGACAGTTCATTCACTAGGGCCACGTTGTCTGATGAACCCATCATCCCATGGAATCACAATTGTGTAGAGATAGAATCTAAAGAGAGATTCATTGGGTGAAAGAAGGGAGGTTTTCCTTTAATAACTGTAGTAGTGGTCTAGTATTCTAACAAAGAATCGAAACTGATAGAATATTTGCATATCTGGACAAAACCTGTTGTTATAGCCTGGAAAGAGCCTGGTTGTGTAGGTTGAAGTTGACCAGGGGTTGAATCAAGATTCTGCCATATATTTGGTGAAAGACTTAGAACAAATTCGTAACCTATAATATTAAAACCTCACTGGGCTGTTGTAAGTGTTGCGCAGAAACCATATGCAAAGAGACTAGCATAGAGCAATATATCAACTATCGTTAGTTTCCTTCTTCTTCAAGACAAAAACCCCTGTATGTTTTTCATTGTTCCTAAGGCTTAACTCAGTCCTAGCAAAGTCAGTAAGTATTTTGCCAAATGGATGCAAAATCAGAAGGGCATTTTGAGTAACCCTAAGGAAGGAAGCAGCATCCATAATCAAATACACACATTTGCCTTCCAATGGGGGAAGTTAATTCAGCACTTCAGCTAGCATGCATACATAGAAGTGTGGGCGTGTGCATCACACGTCCCAAGGTGAGCCATTCTATCCCATCCCACAGGTCTGTCGGGAGGCTCATGATGACTCACCCTCCTACAGATCGGGTGCCTAATTATGTTATTAGAGTGTCAGAATTATCTCCAATGGCTTTGTCATCCATCTAACAAGAGGCCTCAGTTTGACACTGCAGAGTTCAAAATGACTGAAAAATGTGAATGATGTATGAGATGATGTATGAACATATATGGAAGACTTTTCAAAATGTTTTATGACAGACTTTTTCCCCTTTTACTCCTATGCTTTAGCTATGACATTGTTCTTAGCTTAAAATTCACTTTAGTTCACGTCTATAATAATTTCTTCAGTGCCTAGGATATGCAGGTTTTATACTCAGTTTCACAGGGATATAAGGTGATAAGACTTGGCCGTCTGGGACCCCAGCCCCGACCTCTTACAGAGTGGAGAAGCCCTTCATCAGGACAAAATTATCCGTCGTGATATTCATCAAAAGACTTTTACTCACGTGACAACGAAATGGGTATACTGGGTGTTGCCCAACTGCGCTCAGCTAGATGGTCATGGTGGATTGTAAGAATGGCCACGGGCTTCCCTGGTGGCGCAGTGGTTGCGAGTCCGCCTGCCGATGCAGGGGACACGGGTTCGTGCCCCGGTCCCGGAAGCTCCCACATGCCGCGGAGCGGCTGGGCCTGTGAGCCATGGCCGCTGAGCCTGCGCGTCCGGAGCCTGTGCTCCCCAACGGGAGAGGCCGCAACAGTGAGAGGCCCGCGTACCGCAAATAAAAAAAAGAATGGCCACAAATTTTCGCAGCTTCTCCCATCAAGAGGTCAAGACCTGGCTTGGTGACTTGCTGTGACCAATAGCATTCAGCAAAAGTGACGTTGTTCAGTTTCTGAGCCTAGCCCCAAGAGACCTTGCTGCTTTTCTTATTGTGCATGTAATCTTGAGATTTTGCCCTGTTTTGTGATGTGATCACTTCTCAGAGGCAATATGGCCCCTCCATCCAAACTTTGGTTCAAATGTCAAGACTCATGTTGCCACACATTCACCAGGAGGGTATGAAAGGGTCTATTATTGGAGTAATGTGCTTTCTGGGGTGAGCAGGGTGAATGCCTAAGCTGGTCCAAAAATTGCTTGAGAAAGCAGGGAAGGGAGATGGGCTTGGGGTTATATATATGGCAGTTGGGGTGAGGCTGGGGTGAGGGTTCCTGCCCTTGACTGGAACTGACATGGCTTGAATTTCTTGCCAACGCCAAAGGTGCCCCTAAGCTTTCTTATCAGCTTGCCCAGATGTGGGGTGTAAGGGGAAGAGAATGTGGTGAAGCCTGAAAACCATCAGCAAACTGAAAAATGGAGTCAGACTCTTTGTTACTCTTTATTGCAAGGGTCTTCATAGCACTTAGAGCCTGAAATTATCTTTTAAAAAAAATTGCGTATTTATTATTTCATTTCCCTACCTTCTCTGCCCTCTATGGATTGTAAACTCAGTAATGGCTGGGACCAAGTCTGTATGTTCTCCCCTGAATCTCAGCCTCTAGATTAGTGCTGGTACATAGTAGGTGCTCAGTAAATATCTGTATATGAATGAACTTCTACTAGTGAACATTAGTTTCTCTGTATCCAGTCCTGATGCTTAGAGTCCCATCAGAGAGCAATTGTACCGCAGGTAATTCTAATGATCTTAAGTTTGAGTGACCTGCTCTGCATCTCCTGTAAGTTGATGCCCCCAAAGGAATGGCTGAGAAATGTTAGCCTTTGGTGCTCTATGCTTTGAACTATATCTTTGTATCAAGTCAGATTGCCAGAACACCATCTACTGGATTGGGTTACTCTGGCTTCTCATGGAAATATTTTTACAGCATTATGTTCTTGATTTTTATTGAAGTTCTTATGCTACAGAGCCGTATCCAGCTATCTCTGAATATTTTTTTAAAGTGCCACTCAGAATACTGTTATCTATGTTATTCACTGTGTCCCAGGAAGGATGCTTGCAGCAGGACCTCAGAGTTTAGAGGTGGGGCTAAGGGGCATTTCCTCCTTTCTGAGATGAAGAGTTCAGCCCTCTGTTATGGAATGAACTGTTGCGCTAAACAGTAGTAGCTTCCCTTATCCTAGGTTTTCTCATATTATTATCCCCCAACCCTTTTTACCTTTCTTTTAAATATGTATATATAATTAATTTTTTAAATTTTCCATTAAAGCATTTTTAATTGAAGTATAATTGATTTACAATATTGTGTTTCAGGTGTACAGCAAAGTGATTCTTATACATATATATACATACATATATTCTTTTTCAGATTCTTTTCCATTATAGTTTATTACAAATATTAAATGTAGTTCCCTGTGCTGTACAGTACTACACATACTACATATAGTAGTATGTATCTGTTAATCCCAAACTCCTAATTTATCCCTTCCCCTCCTTTCCCCTCTGGTAACTGGAAGTTTGTTTTCTATGTCCGTGAGTCTGTTTTGTTTGTAAACGAGTTCATTTGTATCATTTTTTTAGATTCCTCATATAAGTGATATCATATGATACTTGTCGTTCTCTCTCTGACTTACTTCACTCAGTATGATAATCTCTAGGCCCATCCACATTGCTGCAAATGGCATTATTTCACTCTTTTGTATGGCTAAGTAATATTCCATTTTATTTATATAAATATATAATGATAAAGATAAATTATATATATTATATATATATAATATATATATAATATATAATTATATATAATATGTAATATATATATTATATATATATATATATATTCCACATCTTCTTTATCCATTCATCTGTCAAAGGACACTTAAGTTGCTTCCATATCTTGGCTACGGTAAATAGTGCTGCAATGAACATTGGGGTGCATGTATCTTTTCAAATTAGAGCTTTTGTCTTTTCTGGATATATGCCCAGGAGTGGGATTGCTGGATCATATGTTACGTATATACATAATTTTAATGATTAAATGTATACACACACTTTTCCTATTAAGTGTTCTCAAACCTTATTTGGAAGTAGGTTTGGTATTAGTAATTAATAAATGGATGCTTACTCCTGAGACACACAGAATAGTCCAAGGAAGACTTTACTTTCCGTTGTCCTTCCTCTGTTTAAGGGAAACCTGGCTCTGGGGGTAAAGCTGAGTCATGCCTTCAGGTTACTCCATGGGGGACAGATTGTTTTTTACCTTGTGTCTCCCATAGCACATTTGAAGTGGTTGATAAATGTTTGTTCCATGACTCTCCCTTGAGGTGTTTTCCATGCCATTGGGGCTTAATTAATGTCCTTATTTATGACCAGAACGTGTAGAATACAGGGATCTAGAATTTGAAAACCATCCACTTTACAGAGAGACCCCAGGGGATAATCTCTTAAGTAGAATAAGAGGTTGATTGTCATCTGTATCCCCCCACTGCTTACCATAGCATCTAACTCTTAGGCACTAAAACCTGTTGTGGAATAATTACTAATTGATCTTCAGGAGCACTTTAATATCTTTGAAACTCTGGGGTTGATTATCTTCTTTTACCTAGAGCTTGATATACTGCAAATGAATCAAGAAGTCATTGCCAGTATAGCTGTTTTAACCTATAATTTAAAATGCTTTAAAAATGTAATCTTGTTAACCTTTCTTTAGGAAATAGATAGGTACACCTAAGATGAGCTATGGAGTTAGTTTCTATAAAATGAATCTATTTCCCTGCCATTTTGTTTTTTAACCATACAAATAGAGATATGTTTTCATTAAAAACATGTCTTGAAATACTGAACTGTGAAATATTTGGTGAAGGAACACCCTTTATTGGACAGTATTGCATACTGGATGATGGAGTGGCCGACATGCTTTCTAACACTTCTGGAAGTGTGTGACATCTCAACTCTATTCCACATTCCCATTTCTAGATTCCACACTCCAGCTTCTGGAACTTAACTCTTCTTCATCTTGTTAATAGCAATTTGAAGTGTCTTAATAGCCATCTAAATTAGCTTAATTTTTCTGCATTAAAAATAAATTTCTAAACTACCATAGGGCTTCAAATTCAAAATCTGCTAAATAAGCTCCTTTAATGCAAATAATATTTGAACTCAGCGGTTGTTTTGCTCTTCGGATTTCTGTGTGATGGTCCAGGATTCTAAATGCCATAGCATGGTTTTTAGTAACAAGGCACACTGCATGTGTTGCAATATAGGATAAATGGGCTGATGCAGGAAATATGTTATCACAAATTAAATGGGATGTTAAAGGTCCTTATTAGCTATCGGTATTAGAAAATATGAAGCAAAAAGCTGTGTGCCTTTTGGGGTGATGAAGTGTTCTAAAATTAGATTTTGGTGATGACTGCATGACTGTAAATATACTAAAACCCATTTAATTTCACACTTTAAACAGGGGAACTTTATGGTATGTAGAGTATATCTTGATAAAGCTGATTTTTTTAAAAGCTGTGTCCTGGTGCAGGAATGAAATAATGGTTTGATTTACATATACTTATAAAGGCATCAGTGATCCTAAAAAACCTTCAGTTGAAACAAAGAGTAACTACAACATTAAAGGTGAAAACATCAACTCCCTAGGAAATTTCCTAAAAGTTGTGTCTTGTCTGTGGCCATGGCTGCATCTTAAGAGATACAAATGCTGCATCATTGATGCTCATGCCAATTGGCAGGTGTTTATTGAGTCCCACTGTGATGGGGCTGCTCCCATAGAGTCAAAAGTATAAAAGATGAAACATCTGCATCAGTTACCTATTGCCATGTAACAAAACTTAGTGACTTAAAAACAACCATCATTCTATTTAGCTCACAATGCTGTTGGTTACTAGGTTGTTCTTATCTGGATTGGTTTGGCTGATCTCCGCTGGACTTTTTCAAGAGATTGTATTCAGTTGACATGAAGGCCAGTTGATCTGGGACAGACTCACTCACCCCTCTGGCAGTTGGCAGGCTGGCATCCAAGGTGTTCACTTTTCCTCCATGTGGCCGCTCATCCTCTAGCTTCAGACTTAGGATTGGACCTTGCACAGGGAGTCACTCCCACTACATTTTATTGGTCAAAGCAAGTCACCAAACGTCTTACTCAGTTTGAGCTGCTAGAAAAAATTGCCATAGACTGTTTATATAGTCCATGATCAGGGTGCCAGCATGGCATGGACAGAGGCTGGTGAGAGCCATCTTCCAGGTTGCAGACTGATAACTTCATGTTGTACCCTCATATGAAGGAAATAGAGCAAGCTAGCTCTCTGGTCTCTTCTTATAAGGGCATTAATCCACTTGTGAGGACTCCACTCTCACGACCTAGTGACCTCCCAAAGGCCTCACCTCCTATCGCCATCACAGTGGATTCAAAATGTAGGGAAATAGAATTCACCTCTTGCTATGAGGAGCTACAAAATTTTGTGGCCATTTTTACAATCCACCATGACAAACAATCTAGCTGAATCTAACTGGTGCTATTCAGTTTATCCCTTATATTTTCAATAAAGTAAGTTTCATGATGAAGATGATTTGGCCCTGGGTGTTGTTAAATGTACAGTCATAATATTTACACGTGTATTTGATTTTATATTAATCACCCCATTGAAAGTGGCAGGGATAAGAGCAGCTATGGCTAAAATTGTTTAAATTTTGCTTTTGAGTTTTGCCACAGATTTACCTAGTATACAGATTTCTTTTTGTTCCTAAAGTGAACAGCATTAAATAGAAGCCCAAAGCTAGAGGAGCCGGGAGAAGCCAGGATGGGATTAAAATGATGCTGTAATTAGTACACATTGTCTAATTGAGAATCAACTTCATTTTAATTGTTGTTCTGATTCTGGTTACTTACCAGCTAGAACTTCTGTCGCAGCAATGGGAAAAGTTCAGGAGTAGACCAGAGCATTCACATGAAAACAACAAGAAACACATCAAGACAAGAATGGGAGGGCTTCCCTGGTGGCTGTAATTAGTACACATTGTCTAATTGAGAATCAACTTCATTTTAATTGTTGTTCTGATTCTGGTTACTTACCAGCTAGAACTTCTGTCGCAGCAATGGGAAAAGTTCAGGAGTAGACCAGAGCATTCACATGAAAACAACAAGAAACACATCAAGACAAGAATGGGAGGGCTTCCCTGGTGGCGCAGTGGTTGAGAATCCGCCTGCCGATGCAGGGGACACGGGTTCGTGCCCTGGTCCGGGAAGATCCCACATGCTGCGGAGCAACTAAGCCCGTGAGCCATGGCCGCTAGGCCTGCGCATCCGGAGCCTGTGCTCCGCAACGGGAGAGGCCACAACAGTGAGAGGCCCGCATACCGAAAAAAAAAAAAAAAAAAAAAAAAAAGACAAGAGTGGGAAATAGCACTCTATATCCTATTGACTAATGTTAGAAAAGAAATTGATAATATCCACAGTCTTGTTTAAGCTACTCATCAAAAGGAAAATCAACAGCAACTAGTCAGAATTTGCCAAATATGATCTCACAACCTTGTTAAATCTGTGACATCATCATCTTACTGCCAGTTGTCCCTAAGAGAGGGGCACTCACCTTATAGGTGAAAAGCAGACGGCCAGGGTCGAGCCAGAAAAACCACTCAACTCCACAGTATTTGACATTAGTTAAGAGAACCAAAGACCTTTGTGCATAGTCATTAAAAATTTTACAATCCAACTTTGAAAATCCTCTTCAGGCTCAAGCTTGGGTCTCAAGTAGAGAAATCCATCACCCAACTACCTAATCAAAGTGGAGTGTTCAGTTTGATTTCCTATCCCTAGGCATTCATTTTCTATAAACACAGCTCCCGAAGTGATGGTATCATATTAAATGCCTGCTTCCAAGATACCTGATAGAAGAAGAGAAAGAAAAAGACCTTCTTCCTTTAGACCTTTTATTGTTTTTTTTGTGGTATACGGGCCTCACTGTTGTGGCCTCTCCCGTTGCGGAGCACAGGCTCCGGACGCGCAGGCTCAGCGGCCATGGCTCACGGGCCCAGCCGCTCCGCGGCATGTGAGATCTTGCCGGACCGGGGCACAAACCCGTGTCACCTGCATTGGCAGGCGGATTCTCAACCACTGCGCCACCAGGGAAGCCCCCTTTAGACCTTTTAAAAGCTCACTCTATAGATAGAGAAATCTGGCATCTTAAATGGTATTTTAAATGGCCATTTTCTTTCTATAATCTGTTGCCTCAGATACAGTTGAGATTTTTCTAATAAAAGTACTAGGTGGGAGGAATGTAAATTGCTTCAGCCACTATGGAAAACGGTATGAATGTTCCTCAAATAATTAAAAATAGAATTACCATATGAGCCAACAATCCCACTTCCAGATATATATCCAAAGGAAATGCAAACAGGATATCAAAGACATATCTGCACTTCCAAGTTTATTGCAGCATTATTCACAAGAGTCAAGATATGGAAACAATGTAACTGTCCATCAGTGGAGGAATGGATAAAGATGTGATATATCTATATATCTACATCTTTAGAAAGTAGAATATTATTCAGCCATAAAAAGAAGGAAATCCTGCAATTTGTGACAACATGGAACAAGCTGAAGCATAATATGCTAAAGTGAAAAAAGCCAGGGTCAGAAAAGAGCTGCACGATCTCACTTAGATGTGGACTCTAAAATAGTTGAACTCATGGAAACAGAGTAAAAGGCTGGTGGTCAGGGTTGGGGGGGGGAGTGGAAGAAATGGAGAGATGTTGGTCAAAGTGTGATTTTCAGTTATAAGTGAAGCCTGGAGACCTAAGGTACAGCATGGTGACTATAATAAATAATAATGTACACTTGAAAAAAAAAAAAAAAAAAAAAAAAAAAAAAAAAAAAAAAAAAAAGTACTAGGCAAATTTCTTAATAGCATGTTAATTTAGGATTATAAAGAGCTTTCATTCTTTTCTTCAAAACAAGATACTTTTTCTTTGCTATAATCCTCAGGTTTACAGTTATATAGAAGCTCTTTTTCAACATTTCTGTCTATCGAGTAAAGAGTGGAATAGTGGCAAAAACCTTGTCAGGGTGCCACACTGGAGAGATTTTACATCTCTCCATTATCTCTCTGCAAGTAGACAGTTTATTTTTTTCAATTTTAAAAATTGTTTAATTTTTAAAATTTATAATTAATCAATTACAAAAAACCTCTCTTGTCTAGAGCTTTAAGACACTTCATCAAATGTATTAAAATACCAACTATAAAGTTTACAGAACTTCACATTGGCTTGAATTGCTTTAAGAGCTTTGACAGTTTCTACAAAGTTCAAGTTTTTCTTTTCTATATCTAGCACTTTAAAAGATCTAATTTCTCAAAAACTAAGGGTCACAGATAGTTTAATTTTCTTGTCAATATGTTTAATCTTTAGAAAAAAAATATTTTATTGCCAACAACCACAATTTCAGGATGACACTAGTTTCCTATATATTCATCATAAACATGAATTTGCTGAGAAAAGACCCAGAACAACCGTATCAATAAGATATGGTGAGTATGGTTACTCATTGTTAGAATACAAATCTTAAGGGACTTCCCTGGTGGCACAGTGGTTAAGAATTCGCCTTCCAATGCAGGGGACACAGGTTTGATCCCCGGTCCAGGAAGACCCCACATTGCTGTGGAGCAACTAAACCCGTGTGCCACAACTACTGAGTCCATGTGGCACAACTACCGAAGCCCGCATGCCTAGAGCCTGTGTTCTGCAACAAGAGAGAAGCCACCGCAACGAAGAGTAGCCCCCGCTCACTGCAACTAGAGAAAGCCCACGCGCAGCAACGAAGACCCAACACAGCCAAAAATAAATAAATTAAGTAATTAATTAAAACAAAAGAATACAAATCTTAAGTTGAAACACCCTTTGTGTCATTGGTCAAAGAATGATTAAATGATAAAATTTGAAATATTTGTAATGGCAAAGGATGGAAGATAGATGCCCAAAACCACCCTTTCACACTTGATATGATAAAATTTGAGTTGCCAAAAACACCAAATTAAGGCTGGTAAGTCATTCTGGTTGAAAGTATGAAAAAGGTCAAACTCTAGCATAAAAGGAAATGACATTCAAAAACAACTAAAGAAATCTGGAATGTCTAAAACCTTACCGCCTCAAATGATAAGCTCGTTTGTTATTATGTAGCCACTGGGATATCTGAGAAATGGGATATGTCACCATGGTAGCAGTGGGCAGGCAGATTCAACATGAAAAATGAGAACTGTCCAAAGCAGTAGAAAGGAAATAGGATGGACTACTCAAAAGATTGGGAAACTATTAAATTTATCTTAATATTAAATCTAGTCAGAAATTAAATCACTCTGATTCTTAACTCTCTCAATAAAATGAACATTCAGTAAAATGCTGCTCTTAAAATGAAAAAACAGTCATCTAATGTTTCCTTAAAATCGTCAAAAGCTATTAGAACCACTCAATGTAACATGAATTTTCATTAACTTTGTAAAGAGTTACAAGAAATAAGATGTTTTGGTAAATTTAGCATATTGATTTTTGGCAAATTGGCTTTGGCAAACTTGTCATTCTATATATTGTTTATTTCAGCCTATCAATTTTTAGCAATTTGGCTTTCTTCTGATATCTGGTGCCCTCAGGGAACAAACTAGATAATCAAAGACTTATTCTTTTAAAATAAATATCAAGTGCCACAAGTTATGGGCTAGGAAAGTAGGTGTACAGAGGTGACTAAGACAGATGTTGCCCCTGAACTCATGGGAGTTACAGTCTGTAACAGGGAAGACAAACATTAAATTAAAGTTACACAAATAGTTATTTAGCTTGAGTTGTAATAAGTGCTTTAAAAAAATAAAAGCACTCCATGAAATGAGAGAGTCTGAGAGGAGGACCTGTTAGCCAGAGCTTTTTATTTTTAATTGAATAAAAATAGAAAATGCAGTGTCTGCCTGCCGAAACAGACTACGGGAGTAGAGTTGAGCATCACCACATCCGTTCTCATGGGTGATGCAGTGGGGCCGCTGGAGCAGGTGCAGACCGAGGGCCAAGTGGGCACTGACGGAGGAGCAGGGGCTGGCTTTCTTTAAAGTCTCTCATGTTCCTCTTGTGTAGGGGCCCTTTCTGTTTCCTCACATGCCCTAAAGATGATCTTTGTCCTTAAGGTGACATCCTAAACTTCCTACATGTTTCTGTATTTTGTCTCACTCACATGTAAGCTCCTGGCTTCTCTCTACCTGCTGCATTGCTGTTCTATAACTGCTTCCCATTTTCCCTCACTGGGGCTGATCTCACCGGCTCCCTTTCCTTTTCTTCATTTTTATTCTTGTAATTCTCTGTCCCCTTCTACCCTTCTCAGTGTTCTCAGCCTTTGAGAGAACATATTGGCTGGTCACAGCATTCCTGGACCTCTACACAGCAGGGTTGAACACCTAAAATTCATTAGATGTAGCCTTTGGGTCTCTGACACTTGCTAGGGAGTATTTTTACGCTGTTGTAGTGTTTTAGAACTTGTATTCCTGGGAAGTCTTTATTTAGAACTTTAAGGATAGTCAGAGACTAGATTTGAGATCACTAGGTTTGTAACTAATTCTAGAAGACAGGTTATCCTTATGATTAAGAGAGGTCTTGAATATTTAGAGTTTCTTAACAAAGATAGATGAAAGACCATAGATGAAACCGTATGTACAATGTGACTAAGACATACCTATCCATATATAATATGTAAATAGCTATGTCAAAAAAGAAAACTCATAGTAAAAGTCATTAAGAGAGGAAAAGTGTTTTTAGTGCATACGGCAATGCATATAAAGAAACTAACTGATGGTTTGCTTTTCAGTTCTCAAACCCAGAAGTTCTTCCAAAGCACGACATAGATCACTTGTTCTCAACAAGGCACAGTTTTGCCCCCAGGAGACATTTAGTAATGTCTGGAGACATTTTTTGTTTTTTGGTGGTGGTCACAAGGGAAGGCGACATCTAGTGAGTTGAGGCCAGGACTGCTGCTAAACACCCCAAGTGCACAGGGTAGCCCTCACAGCAAAGAACTATACGGCCCCAAATATCAATACTGCACATGTTAAGAAATACTGGGATAGAACAACAGCACCCATCTTTCAACTCCATCTCACAGGAGTTCCCAGCTCTTTTCCCACTGAAAGGCACAGAGACGCAGGCTTTACAAAACATGTATTTAAAACAGAGGCTCCAGCATAATTTAAGAAATCCAGATTCACTCTTAACTTCTTCTCTGTAACTTTTGCATAGCAAATGGCTCCCATATCATCTCAAATCTAGGGTAATGAAAGTGGCTTGCTCTCTGGTAGCTTAAGGATTTCTATGAGACCTTAGATTCATTTTGGGGGGAAAAAAGAATTCAGGACAGTAAGAAGACCCTCAAGAGTACAGTTGTTTGCTCCTTCATCTGTGTTCTCTCTTTGTATCTCTAATAGAATAGGTTTGGGGGTTTTCTGTTATAATTTCAGGGTGATTTTTTTTTTTTTTGGTCAGCTCATTAAATTAAATTATGGCATAATGCCAGTATCCAGGGTAATAGCAGCACATAAAAACCACATAATAAATGTTTGTTAATTGTATTTAGAGTTTCATATTCAAGTTTAGATCATAAATTTCAGTTGCCTGTGGTTTCCCATCAACTTCCGCAGACTGGCTCTGCCTTCTAACTTCAGTTTTACTTTTTCCATTGGTTTTATTTTTGCCATCTGGGGATCTATTTTTCACCCAGTTAATTCACTCATCAATTTACTAATTATTTCTTATGCTAGGTGCTCATAGCATTGCCAGAAAGGTGTAAGAGACCTATCTTTCAGGAATGAGAGAGCAAGACTGGAGTAAAGACAATATGGCAATATAGAATTTAATTATAATACAGAGAATGGCTGGATGCTATAGGAATCCGTGCATAGAAAGATCAAAATAGAATTGAACCATAGAGAAGCCTGTGCAAGTGAATTGACCCAATCTACACTCCTGAAAATAGGATGATATTTGGACAGGTATTCTTTTGTCCATCACTCACTCACCCAATAAGCATATTTTGAGTGCCTTCTATGTTTCTAGAGATTACAAAGATCAGTAAGATATTGTTTCTTCCCTCAAAGAGGTCATGATTTGGTGAGGAAAAAAATGGACAGTAAACAAACCTTCTAGGATAGTTTGATAAGTACTGCGCAAGCAATCACAGAGCAGGTTTGCTGGGAAAGTGACAAAGGACAGCTTTCTGAGGGAAAACCACTGAATTCGATGTTAAAAACAGTTGAAATTCATCCCAGGAAGAAACTGAACAGGGTGTTCCAGACATAAAGATGGCAGGTTTGTTGAGGGGTAGGTAGCTGACTGAAATCTAGGGGAGACAGGAGACAGAGAGAGAGGAAAGGGACAGGAACAGTGGGAACACCAGAGTAGCAAAGATTGAGGAGCAAAGCTGGTTGTCAACAGGCTTTGGGGGTCTTATTAGAGAGTTTGGATACAACTGGAAGCCATTGGGAGACATAGAGTACTTGGTAACCATATAATGGATGACTAAAATAGTCTTGTGTGCTGGAAGGGCTTGCGGTGAAGACTCAAGTAAACTTTGCATATTCTGGGGCTACTAGCCCAAGGCTCATGTTTGAAAGTTCAAGAAACAAATTTGAGTAAGTATGATGAGGCAAGCCTGTAATGGAATTTGGTCATCATGGTGGTCTCTTATCTGCAAAGTGATATACCAAACATGGTGCTCTAGCACCATGTATACAGTGTCCTAGATGAGGAAGAGACTTGAGGCTTGATACCAGATATGTAATTGTTATTTGGTTATGAAACTGCTGACCAGGTGTTGGGGAGAGCATCAGAAACAGAAATGAAGAGATGGATAGAAGTCTTCAGGAAAGAAGAACCAACAGTATGAAAAGGGGAGGGGAGAGCCTATTAAGTCTATAAGCTGAGATAAATGAGGGCATGGTGGTTCCAGGATGAAATAGGCAGATGTATTTTGAGAGAGAGAATAGTGAGTTGAGTTTGGCACATTATGTTTTAGATGCAAGGGAGTAAAAAAAGCGAAACTTCCTGTTTGCACCTTGGGTATATGTGGGAGAAACAAAAAATCGAAGCTGGAGGTACAGGTCTGGGGATCATCAAAACATAGATGATTGTTCAAGAGTAAGTAAATGATTCTTCACGTTCTTTATTTCCGTTTATTTAAAGAAGTTTTCTAGTGTTAATTAGTTGCTTCAGTCTGACATTTTATTAACAGAGAGGCACTTATAAGTATACTTTTCTTTGCTGGAAAGCATCTGGTTAATAAGTGCTTCTACTTAATAAGCCAGCATGTTCAGGGTCCTCAGTAACTCCCTTGTGATAAATTGGCACTTTTGGAAACTGCATTAAATTTTCCAAACTCCGAAACACTCTCTGAGTGTCTGATGTTTTAATACATAGGGGAACATCACTACTTTAATTATGGTGAGAGTTCTTAATAACCAGATCCTGTGTATGGAACTCTACCTACTTCTTCTGGAAGAAAAAAAAAAAAAATCTCTGGTGGGGATAAAGAAGCAAGCTGAAGTTCAGTTTGGTGTCAGTGATGTCAGTAAGAACCCCACATATTTGAGTGCCTAATATGTATTGGTCAGTGGATCAAATACTGGGGACACAGCAAATTCTTCTTGGGGCAAGTCAAGGGAACAATCACAGTGAACGTGGATAAGGGCTCAAATACAGGTCTGTACCAAAGGCTATAAAGCTCTAGAGGAAGAAGAGGTCTCCTTGCTCAGGGAAGTAGGGTAGAAAAATCAATCATTTGAATTGAACTCTAAAGGCTAAGGCACATTTGCAGTTAAATGAGATAATGTCAGCTGTCACCGAATGTATATATGAAGCATCTAGTCTCTGCCAGACACTGTTCAGGTACTGAGGATAAAGCAGAGATGAGACAGTCACAGTGCCTATCCTCATTTAGCTGGTGTTGAAGTGGGATGAAATGGACAAGAAATATATTAACCAGTAAAATAATATAGTTGAGTGAGCAGGGGAGTTGCCTTAGCAAATATAGTCAGCAAATGACCTCTCTGAGGAGATCCTATTTGAGTTAAGACCTAAATGAAAAGAAGAAGGCAAGTAAGGGATAAGATTTACTGAAGCCACAGCAAGTACAAAGGCCCCAATCAGGAATGAATGTCTCAGGGGCAGAAAGAAGGGCAATGTGAGTGGCTGGAACCAATTAAATGGGTAAGTCAGCAGCAAGGGATGGAGTCGGGGAAGCAGTAAGAGGAAGCACTTTGTGTAGAGGCCACATAAGACGTGGTTAAGAAAACATTGTGTTTAAAGAAACAAACAAACAAAAACCTCTGTATTTTCCTCCAAATGTAATGGGAAGCCATTAAAGGATTTTACACTCTAATTCATTAAAGGGAATTAGAGCTGTAAGAAAAGATCCAAGTCTGGAGATCTACACCTGGGAGTCATAAGCATACGGATAGTTTTTGAAGCCGTGAGACAGAGAATGTAGATAGACTAGACGAAAGTGCTGAAAGCTTTGGGCAGTCCACCATCTTAGTGAGACGGCAGAGGGGGAGACAGTGAAGGCAGGAAGGAAGCAGGCAAGCAAGGGTACCTTGGAAGCTCAGAGAAGATTGTGCTTCACAATGGCTATCGTTGGAGGTGTCAGAAGTAGTGAGGAGTCAAGTAAAATGAAGACAGAACAGACCATTGGCTGTGGCTGGTGTAGGGCATTGGTGACACTGATAAATCTGTTTCAATGGAACTGTGGAAGCACAAACTGGTTGACTGGGAGAGGGCGTCCGGAAGTGGTGATAGCAAGTAGACCCAACTCTTTGCGGGGTTTTGCTATGAATGAGAGTGAAGAAATGAAGCAATAACAATAACAAAAAAGCTTTGAGTTAAGAAACGTTTTTGTTTCATTTTGTTTTAAGATGTCTACTACTATTACTTATTCCTAAGTAATGATCCAGTACTGAGGGAATAAAAAATGATGGACAACTGTTGGTGGAAATATAAATCTTTGTAGCCACTATAGAAAGCAGTATGGAGGGTCCTCAAAAAACTAAAAAGAGAGCTGCCATATGACCCAGCAATCCCACTCCTGGGCATGTATCTGGACAAAACTATAATTCAGTAAGATACATGCACCCCTATGTTCATAGCAGCCCTATTGACAATAGCCAAGATGCGGAAGTAACCTAAATGTCCATCGACAGATGAATGGATAAGGAAGATGTGATACACACACACACACACACACACACACACACACACACACACACCCCAATGGCATACTACTCAGCCATAGAAAAGAATGAAATAATGCCATTTGCAGCAACATGGATGGACCTAGAGATTATCACACTAAGTGAAGTAAGTCAGAAAAAGAAAGACAAATATCATATATCACTTATATGTGGAATCTTAATATAACACATATGAACTTATTTACAAAACAGAAACAGACTCACAGACATAGAAGACAAACGTATGGTTACCAAAGGGAAAGTGCAGGGGGAGAGAAGGATTGGAAGTTTGGGATTAGCAGATGCAAACTATTATACATAGAATGGATCAACAACATGGTCCTACTGTATAGCATGGGAACCATATTCAATATCCTGTGATATGCCATAATGGAAAAGAATATGAAAAAGATTGTATATGTGTGTATAACTGAATCCCTTTGCTGTGCAGCAGAAATTAACACAGCATAGTAAATCACCTATACTTCAATAAAATAAATGTTTTTAAAAATGGTGGTACAGGGAAAAGCAGTGAAAATTGCAAGAGCATAGCCCTTGAGTGGGCTAGAGTAGAATCCAAGCTGAGTAAGGAGGGGATGAATGAAGGACATGGTGGTTAGTGAATCTGTGAAAAGGCCAGTAGATATGGGGTCTCACAAGTAATAGTGGAAATTGAGCAGGAGTTCTGGGGGAGGCAGGCTGGGAGGATAGGAGGTGATGTCACAAGGTTATGTTTGAAATTGAGAGATTCAGCGCTCTTGCAGTTATTGATGATGTCAAATCCAGGGCATATTAATTATATGTAATATCTAGCTATAGCTAAGTTTATACAATAAGCTTGTTTATCTGATTTAGTTGACAAACAATGTTATGACTAACAAAATATTCATTAAGCACATAAATGGTACTTGCATTACATGCAGATATCTGAAAATCATAGTAGTCATAGAGCTTCTTGTTCAAGAATGTCAGCACCTGATATGAGAGTTCTTATAGGCATTGAGTTCATTACAAAGTTAATAGAACCACTTGAGCTGGCTTTCAGAAAAAAAAAGGGGGAGGTAAACAACAATTAAATACATGCTACACACCTATCGGAATGACTAAAATTCAAAACACTACAGTATTTGCTGGTAAGGATGTGGAGCAATAGGAACTCTAATTCATTGCTGGGAATGTGAAATTGTACAACCACTTTGGAAGATAGTTTGGATGTTTCTTACAAAATTAAACATAGGACCCAGCAATCAGGCACCTTAGCGTTTACCCAAATGAGTTGAAAATTTGTGTTCACACAAAAATCTGCACACAGGGACTTCCCTGGTGGTCCAGTGACTAAGACTCCGTGCTCCCCATGCAGGGGGCACCAGTTCGATCCCTGGTCAGGGAACTAGATCCCGCATGCCGCAACTAAAGATTCTGCATGCTACAACTAAAAGATTCCGCATGCCAGAGCAACTAAATATCCTGCACGCTGCAACGAAGATCCCATGTGCAGCAACAAAGACCCGACGCAGCCAAATAAATAAATAAATAAATAAATAAATAAATATATATATATATATATATATATATATATATTTAAATCTGTGCACGGCTGTTTACAGCAGCTTTATAATCGCTAAAACATTAAAGCAATTATTATATCCTTCAATAGGTAAGTGGATAAACAAACTATAGTATATTCATACAATGGAGTATTACTCAATGATAAAAAGAAATGAGCTGTCAAGCCTCCAAAAGACATGGAGGAATCTTGAAAGCACATTGCTAAGTGAAAGAAGCCAGTCTGAAAAGGCTACATATGATTCCAATTATATGACATTCTAGAAAAAGGCAAACTTTGGAGATAGTAAAAAGTTCAGTGCTTGCCAGGAGTTTTCAGGGAGTGAGGGTTGAATAGGTAGGGCACAGGGGATTTTTAGGGTGGTGAAGCTAATGTATATGATACGGTAATGATGGACATATGTCATTATTCATTTGTCAACCCATATAATGTACAAGACAAATAATGAACCCTACTATAAACCAGGGACATTAGTTAATAATAATATATCCATATTGGTCCACCAGTTATAACAAAGGCACCACAGCAATACAAGATATAAACAATAGGGGAAACTGGGAAGAGGAGGCATGTGAAAACTGTACTTTTCTGCAGACCTAACACTTCTCTAAAAAAAAAAAAAAAAAGTATTAATTTTTTTTTTAAAAAGCAATGCACTTGTTTCCTTGGAACATTATAAGTGCTCAAAAATGAAAAAAGAAATGTTTGCCAGATAGGTGAGAAGAAGAAGAAGGTATGTTTATTTCCAGAAAGAAGGAATGAGGTGTGTGTACAAATACAGAGAGGAAGAGTGGGCATGGTATGCAGATGTGTTGGGAGGTTGTGCTGAAAATGCTGTCAAGCAAATGATCAGATTTCCTGTACAAAATGATCCCTGAGCCTGCAACAGGGAAGATCGTTATGGTTGGAACAGGGCCAGAATAAAAAGAGACAAGTCAGGAGGCTATTGCCCCGGTCTAGAGGAGAATGGATACGATCTGAACTAAGGTAAGGATTGACAAGAGAAGATGGATTTTAAATAGATTTGGCTGGTAGAATTAAAGGAACTTGGTGGCTGATTGAACAGGCAAGGGTTCTCAAAAGCCACCATATGGAACTCTCAGTAGAGCCCGGCAAGTCATGTCTGACTTGGAGCATGCAGATCTGACCCCACCTTGTGCTGAATGATGAGCTTGATTTTTCCAGCACTAATTCTCTTCTCCTTGATTGTTTGTTTGACACCTTAGGAAGTAGCATTAACACTTTCAGGTCACTGGAGGGCTAATCATAGCCATTTTCATGATTGTAAAACTGAATTGCAGTTCAGAGAGAGTAATCATCACAGTTCACACAGGAGTCTTTCCTGGAAGAGGATTTCACTATCTTAGGACAAAGTCATTTGCTTAAGACCACTCCATGAAGCTAGTGTCATGAGAGTCATTATTTATACAGCTTTTGCCCTCAAATTTTTAGGCACCCCAGAAGTCCACTGAGCACTAAATCCTTCGTTCATCCCAGATGTGTGTGTGTGTTAAACTGATGGGCACAGACTGTACCTGAATGAATTATTAGAAGGATGAATGGATGGACATAGATAGATAGATAGACAAACAAATAGAAATTAATGATATGGTAAAGTAGCAGGATACAAAATTAATGCACAGAAATCTCTAGCATTCCTATAAAAAAATGATGAAAAATCTGAAAATGAAATTGAGAAAACATTCCCATTTACAATTGCAACAAAAAGAATAAAATATATAGGAATAAACCTACCTAAGGAGACAAAAGACTTGTATGCAGAAAACTATAAGACACTGATGAAAGAAATTAAAGATGATACAAATAGATGGAGAGATATACCATGTTCTTGGATTGGAAGAATCAACATTGTGAAAATGACTCTACTACCCAAAGCAATCTACAGATTCAATGCAATCCTTATCAAACTACTACTGGCATTTTTCACAGAACTAGAACAAAAAATTTCACAATTTGTATGGAAACACAAAAGACCCCGAATAGCCAAAGCAATCTTGAGAAAGAAAAATGGAGCTGGAGGAATCAGACTCCCTGACTTCAGACTATACTACAAAGCTACAGTAATCAAGACAGTATGGTACTGGCACAAAAATAGAAATGTAGATCAATGGAACAGGATAGAAAGCCCAGAGATAAACCCACACACATATGGTCACCTTATCTTTGATAAAGGAGGCAAGAATATAGAGTGGAGAAAAGACAGCCTTTTCAATAAGTGATGCTGGGAAAACTGGACAGGTACATGTAAAAGTATGAAATTAGAACACTCCCTAACACCATACACGAAAATAAACTCAAATGGATTAAAGACCTAAATGTAAGGCCAGACACTATCAAACTCTTAGAGGAAAACATAGGCAGAACACTCCATGACATAAATCACAGCAAGATCCTTTTTCACCCACCTCCTAGAGAAATGGAAATAAAAACAAAAATAAACAAACAGGACCTAATGAAACTTAGAAGCTATTGCACAGCAAAGGAAACCATAAACAAGACCAAAAGACAACCCTAAGAATGGAAGAAAATATTTGCAAATGAAGCAACTGACAAAGGATTAATCTCCAAGATATACAAGCAGCACATGCATCTCCATATCAAAAAAACAAACAACCCAATCCAAAAATGGGCAGAAGACCTAAATAGACATTTCTCCAAAGAAGATATACAGATTGTCAACAAGCACATGAAAGAATGCTCAACATCATTAATCATTAGAGAAATGCAAATCAAAACTACAATGAGATAACATCTCACACTGGTCTGAATGACCATCATCAAAAAATCTACAAACAATAAATTCTGGAGAGGGTGTGGAGAAAAGGGAACCCTCTTGCACTGTTGGTGGAAATGTAAATTGATACAGCCACTCTGGAGAACAGTATGGAGGTTCCTTAAAAAACTAAAAATAGAACTACCATATGACCCAGAAATCCCACTACTGGGCATATACCCTGAGAAAACCATAATTCAAAAAGAGTCATGTACCACAATGTTCATTGCAGCTCTATTTACAATAGCAGGAAATGGGAGCAACCTAAATGTCTATCAACAGATGAATGGATAAGGAAGATGTGGCATATATATACAATAGAATATTACTCAGCCATAAAAAGAAACGAAATTGAGTTATTTGTAGTGAGGTGGATGGACCTAGAGTCTGTCATATAGAGTTAAGTAAGTCAGAAAGAGAAAAATAAATACCGTATGCTAACACATATATATGGAATCTAAAAAAAAAACAAAAACAAAAATGGTCATGAAGAACCTACGGGCAAGACGTGAATAAAGACACAGACCTACTAGAGAATGGACTTGAGGAAATGGGAGGAGGAAGGGTAAGCTGTGACAAAGTGAGTGAGTGGCATGGACATATGTACACTACCAAACGTAAAATAGGTAGCTAGTGGGAAGCAGCCGCATAGCACATGGAGATCAGCTAGGTGGTTTGTGACCACTTAGAGGGGTGGGATAGGGAGGGTGGGAGGGAGGGAGACGCAAGAGGGAAGAGATATGGGAACATATGTATATGTACAACTGATTCACTTTGTTATAAAGCAGAAACTAACACACCATTGTAAAGCAATTATACTCCAGTAAATATGTTTAAAACAAGAAATTAATGATAGCAGTTACTGCTCTGCTTCCATGAGCATGTTAACAATTTTAAAGGAAAATTATAAAAATAATAAGAATTTTAAAAATTTTAAAGTAATTTTTTTTACATTTTAAAAGAAAATCATTTTGTAAAAAGCAAACAACAACAAAAAAGGAAACATTTATTAAACATCAGCTACATGCAAGGTACTGTTTTGGACACTTATGTACACTACTAGACTCTTGGTCGTAACACTTTACATCCCCACCAACAGTGCACAAAGATTCCCTTTTCTCCACATGGTCACCAACAATTCTTATCTCTTGTCCTTTTGATGGTAGCCATTCTAACAAGTATATGGTGATAGCTCATTGTGGTTTTGATTCTGATGATTAGTGAGCACCTTTTCATGTACCTGTTGGATATTTGTATACCTTCTTGGGAAATACTGTGTTATATACTTGAACGTTGCTGAGAAAGTAAATCTTAAATGTTCTTACCACAAGAAAGAAATGGTAATTATGTGATGCAACGGGGGTGGTCAGCTATAGTGGTAATTATTTTGCAATGGGGGAAAAGAAAGCTCTTGGAAGACAGAGGTGGAGGATCTATTATCTTTTCATTCCCAGGACAAGTCGTTGGTGCTCTAAACATGTTTGCGGAATAACTAACAGAACATTTCATTTAATTCTAGTAAGATCTCTATATGAGGTAGATATCACTATTCCCATATTACAGACATGGGCATTGAGGCATAATTTAAAGAACTTTCCAAAAGGTTGGATCAGCTCGGAAGCAGTGGAAAAACTGGAATCGAACACAAACCTCTGTGATCCAGAAGTATTGTTTTTCTCTTGCTCTCCACCATCTTGGAGATGACTCTTTGAATGTATAGTGTGATCCTCCTTGAGCTTCTGCACGGTGCCCTGATTGGGAACCGACTTATTCTTCCAGGTCGTGGAGAAGTCCCACTCTTGGCAGCCGACTTGTTTGTGCTGACAGACATTTCACATCTCCATTTGGAGCTGCCATTTAAGAAACACCAGCAGAGAGCCTGAGCTGAGGTGCCCCCAACCCACCAGCTTTGTGAAATGAACAAGATAATGACTTTTATGACCCCAGCCTTGCAGGATGCTCCCCAGTCTCAGATGTTCACCCTCCACAGAGCACACTGTAATTCCTCACCCACAGGCCACCAGACTGCGTTCAGATAACCATGAAAACGATTCCCATTGATTCAGTAGAACCCAGTTACACTGCAAAAGAGTGAAATGGAGTAG
Organism: Kogia breviceps; assembly: GCF_026419965.1. Classification (NCBI taxonomy): domain Eukaryota; kingdom Metazoa; phylum Chordata; class Mammalia; order Artiodactyla; family Physeteridae; genus Kogia; species Kogia breviceps. The sequence goes on along the minus strand of NC_081316.1, from coordinate 49,195,983 downwards.
AAGAATGGCATATGGCGGCAGAATTGTTAAGTAATAGAAAATAAAGAATGCCAATTGACCTTTTAGGTGTTTGGTCAGACCCACGTGAGACTGCTAAAAGAACAAATCCATTTCAAGGCTATACCTATGCCTTCTCTCTGAATCCCTGCTGCCAGAGGCCATTAGCATTGTCCAACCAAAAGCTCCAGAAAGTCCCTAGCCCTCATTTAGCTACTGAGATGGTAGAAAGTTTGTCTTTGGGAAGAAAGTCATAAATATAACAACACCTATACCCTTTTGAAAAAGAACTGATTCCTAGTATTTGAGCTATCTGGTCAGAATCTGATCCATTCATTTAAAAGATCTGTCACTCAGATGCAATTTCAATCACTTCCAGGGTGGTCTTTTTTTTTTTCCTCCTTTCATACGTGTAAAGGGAGATACGATCCTCTGACTCCACTCCACTCCTGCTCATCTCATTGATGCCTTTAGAAAGCTGGAACCAGACTCTGATTACAGACCTTTGTTGCCACAAAGAGACAACAGAATGTTGTTAAGGAAGAAGAAAGAGTCTTAACTATGAATTCATTTCCTCTGAGGGCTAATTTTTTTCTCTTATACCTTTCCCAAAAGGTGGCAAGGTGACACCTACATAGAGTGTACTTAATTGCAACTTTCAGAAGACTGAAGCAGTAATACCTCACAGAATTCTCAGTCACAATTCAAAATGTTTGGAAAAGCACAAGATGAAGTGTACTGTCAGCAGAGGGGGAAGAAATTGGAATTTTGAGTAATCTGCCTGGTCTACTGATTACGCTCTGTAACAAAGAGGATATACCAGCCCTGATTTTAGTCTCTGATTTCCATTTATCTGGGGTCCTTTCATTATGTACAGGGTTTCTCTCTGGGTAGCCACAGTACATATAGTCTAAAGAAGAGCAAAGAGCATTTTGTTCTATTATGATGTGGTGATGTCAGATGCAAGTAATTTGATCCTAATCCCTACCTACAGCATCCAAAGGCAGGTTAAGGACCTCACCCAGAACATCTTCCTAAACCACAGTTACAGAGTGTGTGTATGTCTGCATCACTGTGTATCTGTGTGTGCCTGTGTGTGTGTGTATGAAAATTTATTCATAAAGGAACACATGATAAAGCCATGTGAATAACTAAAATTGATGACCCAGCCATTCAATAAGAATTTACCTGGCCAGTTCAATTTTGACACAGATTTTCTAAAAATGAACAGTCAGAAATCTCAGTATATTTCAATGAAATATAAAAATAAAACTTCAAATATTTATTGAATTATTTTAACTTTTTGTTTATTTAACTCAGTGGAATTAGTTACTGAAATTTGGGAATAATAAAATTTAAGTCAGAAAATGTATTACTCATATAACAAGAGTCCAGAAGCCATGCAGTGCTAGGAATTGCTCAGATGTGTAAAGATGCTAAGAAACCTAGTTCTTCCGCCCTGCTGTCCTTGATGTCAGGTCATCCAGAGCTAGCATCCCTCTTGACCGTCTTCATTCTAAGAAGGCTATGAAACAACTAGGACTACTTATTTCCTTGTTCACATTGACACAGGACTAGAGGGGCAGGGGAGGCGGGGGAGCTGAGAATCAGTGGTAAATAACCTTGATATCCTATAAACCCATTAAAAAAACGATGTGTAAGCCTATGATCTTTTCTTCTATAGCATTTTTTGTGAGGAGTACAGGTCTTAAGGACAAGCAGAGCCTTGAGAAATCCTCTGGGCAGCCCTCCAAAACAGCACAACTACATGTCTCCAGATACACTTAAAAACATCTCACTTTATGAGGAAGAATTCCATAACCGCCTTAGAAAAAGAGAAATCAATAATACAGATTTCTTTTCTGGGACTTTGATTTTCCAAAAGTAAAGGGCATTCCTTTAAAACAGTGGGTTCCCTGGGACACCCCAGGCGCCATTGCATTGATGACACATTAAGAAGTTTTAGACAGACTACTTCCATACACAGCCCACATATAGAGCTTTTTCTCTCTTCCATCACCCCTTCATTATTTGTAAACATATCTGTTGTCTCTTCCAGACGGTAAGTTCACATAGAGCAGAGACTGTGTTCTTATTTACCTTCATAATCTCTTCCCCCGAGAGTGCTTTCTCATTGCAGGTCCCCAAGAAGTAATTATTGAAGACAATGCATATTTCAGATTGATAATATTGAATCCAAATTATTCTAATATATACGATACACTTGCGTATATAAAGATATGATACTTTCCCACTTTTAGCTGATTTTCCCTAGGAGTGTATGTGAATTTGAGCCGGTGTCCTGTGAGTCTGTGAGGGTGTCATAGCATCAGCCTAGACTGGACCCTGTGCTATGCTGGGTCTTCTGTCTGCTGTCAAATGGGATTAATATTGCTTGACCAACTTCCCTAGTCAATTCATTGGGAGAACAAATGACATCACAGATGTGAAAGTGCTCCAAAGGGGGTGGCATGAATGAGGTGGCGTCAATGATGTTATTGTAGTGGCTTAGGGATATGAAGAGTCCCTGTCACCCTGTGGTTTTCAATAATAAATCACCCTGGCGACAGACCCACCAAACTCAGAAGCACTGAGAAAGAGCCCTGAGACTTGATCTGGCTCAGAGACCCGAAATGACAGAGGGGGACAGCTTTGTGAGAGCACAGGTCATCTCGCTCTCAGCCTGCCCTGGGCTGCAGTGATGTGTCCTGGGCCCCTGACCATCAGATTTCAAAACCAAAAGGACCAGAACCTAGATAACAGCCATACATTATTCATTGCCAGGTAGCCTTCAGCTGCTGCTGACACAACGTCCTGATGCCTTGTGTGATCTTTCTGTTTGAATAATTTCTTGAGATTTCCAAGGAAGGCTGTGGGCCTATTCATTGGAGCACGGAAACTGATAACTTTTTATGATCAGTATATATTCCCACCCTCTTTAAGTCTATTCAAGAGTAAGTTTTATCATAAGCTCTCTGCTGAGTTTTTTTTTAAATTCAAGAATAGCTGATTTATAGTGTTGTATTAATTTCTGCTATACAGCAAAGTGACTCAGTTACACATATATACATTCTTTTTTATATTCTTTTCCATTCTGGTTTATCCCAGAATCTTGAATATAGTTCCCTGTGCTCTACAGTAAGACCTTGTTGTTTATTCATTCTAAATGTAATAGTTTGCATCTAGTAGCCCCAAACTCCCAGTCCATCCCCCTGCCTCTTGGCAAGCACAAGTCTGTTCTCTATGTCTGGGAGTCTGTTTCTGTTAGTTTTTTATTCTAGTAAAAATCTAATCTGCTTGGGAGCTTCATAAGCCAGTTCCTCTTACTGTCAAATTATAATGCTTCCTAGGACATTTTCCATATATTCTAGTGAATTCTTTTTTCTTACATGGGTCAATTATTGGGATCCCTGAAACACTCCTTAGACAAAGCCAGAAGGAAAAGGAACTTTGCACCTTCACAAAGTTCCATGTTTATGTCCAGAATGAGAGTTTTCTGGACAATTGGAGCAAAACACCTCAACCTTCCCTGAGTGTGCACTGGTGTTAAATCTCACCCAGTGCTTGGCAATCTCTGCTGCCTCTCACACATTTTGAAACGTGGTTTGGGAATATTTCTCTCAGAGTGCTTTTGCCATAAAGTAAAAATAGTTTCAGCTCCCTGCTAAGTAGAGTTCTTGCAAAGAGACATTCATTATGCATTATTCACTTTTCTCCAGCGCTGCCCACCAGGGATCTCAGGTTTCACTCATAGGTACTTGTGGACATGATCTTCTGAGAAGAAAGTTTGGGGAGGAAATAGAGAAAGTAGAACTGCCCTGGCAATGGCAAGCCCCGGTTCACAAAATGAATGGGGAGGGTATATCTGTTAAGCACGGGGATGACAGTAGCCCGTGTGAATATGGTACATCATAGGGAGTCATATCTGATCATCATAATCTCACTCCAAGAATAAAATTCAAGATTGTAAAGTATCATCTGTGGAAACTACTGTATTATATCTCCACCCAGCAGAGAAACTGAGTACTTCTTGGAGGTCTTTTGTTTCAAATGCCTTTTCAATAGTTTTGTCTGGGCAAAAAGACTATTTCTAGAGTTTACAGATGCACAAATGAGTTATACATTTTTAATTGCCTCCTGGGCAGTGTGACTCTTTTATCTTCGATGATGATTTAACACATTTAATCTATTTTGCTTTTGACATGGGCAGAAAGTTCACCAGGCACTGTTTTTCATTCCTTAGGCCTGGTGATATGGGCTGCCTGGGGCATAATGATGAGAATGTTTTTACTTAGCCCTCAGCCTCTACTGCTGAAGAGTGAAAAGTGAAGAATTAGGCTTTAAATTGGATTTCAATAGGTAATGTTGGCAAGGAACAAAGTGGAAGTTTTAGGCATTTTTTAAAAAAATTCTTTCAGGTGATCATTTTCTTAAGTTATTGGATTTGTGAAATCTATTTGATTCCATGGTCAAAAGATAATTTGGCTTTTTTCTTTTCCTTATCTCTGTAAGAAGGGATTTTTTTAAAAAAAATATATAAATGCTTAAAAAGAAAATTGTTGCATTCTTGATTTTGCAACAGTCATTCATATTTTCAAGAATTTATAATAAAAGGGATACTAGAGCATCCGTGTGATTTTCTTTTTCTTTCACATTCTTTACTACAATATGAACATTTCTAGGTTCTTTGATGGATAGGTTTTATATTTTTCATTTGTGATTGTTTTCATTTTCTGAATACAGCATGGAATTATTTTATTGCTAATATTTTTCGTGGCTGAGTTTTCATAGCTTTGGCAGTTTATTTTTCCATACATTGCTTTCATTCATCCTGCTCTAGGTACTGAGAATGGGAAAATGAAAGACACAGTTCCTGCCCTCAAGGAACTCACAGACAGTTTTAATACAGACTTACAGATGGTTTTGATAGAAATAAGCATAAATTCTGAAGGCTCCCAGAAGAGGAGACATAGTTTAGACCTCGAACTGGGTATGTGTCTCTTATATTCCCCTGGAAGGCAAAAACTGGATGAATGTAAATACACATCTAACAAATTTGCTGAATTCAGATATGTGATAAATACTTCCTAAATATTGCATATTGATCATTATATTCACGCTTGAATTTATCTTTTTGAATGTATTTAAGTCTACTGAATTGATCTTTATTTATAACTTGCATATGCTCCTTTTTGTCTTGTGAAAGTAATTAAGGTGCTTTAAATATCTAAGAGGAACCATCTTTCTCTTTTAGTAGCTGTATCCTGAGCCATGTTTCCTCGGGAATTTTTATTTTATCATGTATAAAGAACAAACCCTACCTGTTCTGTGTTGAATACAAGAGAACACAGGCTTCTTAATGGCTGTGTTAATGGGATAATGAATGTTTGTTTCTAACCCATAGACTATCTACCTAGTTTATCCTAATTTATTAACAATCTCTGCTATGATTCAAAATTAAGATAACATGCCACTAGAATAAGAAAATAAAGCAGGATAAATAATTCCTTCACCAAGGCAGGGCTTTTTTCCCTGATGCCTCTTATGAAAACCAAAAGAAACTGATGTTAGTTTAGCATTTATTACGTATTGGGACATCAAGCAGGATGCTGCCAATATAGTGATTGATGTGGAATTGCCTTCATCCCCAGGGAGCTTACAGGCTAGTTCAATGCAATGGTGTTAAAGAGGACAGACATGTAATAATTAGATGTGTGATCAGCATTGTATTAGTATATGAAATCAAGTCAAGTGAAAAATGAAAAGGAGTAATCCTATCTGAACCTCTTGAGAAGACATCATAAAAGAACAGACATTTGCATGGGGCCTTGGAGGATTTTGTAAGAACTGCAAGAACAGGGAAGTAAAGGGGATTCTATGCAGTGGGAACCCCAGCAAAACTGTGAGGGTGTTGAAGTACATGCTTCATGTTAGAAGAACAGGTAGACCGTGAGGTCCTGGAAGGAAGGGAGCCCATCTTGCTGACCACTGTATACCCCATGTCTAAAACCCTGCACATTGTAAGCCCTGTATGTATTTGTTGTATAAGTGATCTGATTATGTGATTAAAACTTTAGGTATACAGTGGGTGGAAACTAGAGGTTGAGAAGAGCCCAGTGGACAGGCTGTATCAATACTAAAGAATCTTGTAGGTTAATATGAAGAGTATGGGGCTTCCCTGGTGGCGCAGTGGTTAAGAATCCACCTGCCAATGCAGGCGACTCGGGTTTGAGCCTTGGTCTGGGAAGATCCCACATGCCGCGGAGCAACTAGGCCTGTGAGCCACCACTACTAAGCCTGCGCGTCTGGAGACTGCTCCACAACAAGAGAGGCCACAATAGTGAGAGGCCCGCGCACGCAATGAAGAGTGGCCCCTGCTTTCCGCAACTAGAGAAAGCCCTCACACAGAAACGAAGACCCAACACAGCCAAAAATAAATAAATAAATAAATAATAAGAGTATGGACTTTATCCTGTAATTCAGCACTTTCCAAAGTATGTTCCTTGAAATGTCAAATATGAAGGATGTTAATAAATATCACTCAACAAAAGCGTTCTGTTGTCAGATAAACTTGGGAAATGCTGGTTTAAACAACGTTAAGGCAGCTTCTTTGCTTAGATTTTCTCAGCCATCACTCTGCTTATGTGCACTGTGAAGCTCCAAGAAAGATCTATAGTGTTCTTCAAACTTCTCGGATCCTGGACCCTCTTCACCTTGCAGGATTGGTGTTCTCCATGACACATTTTATGGAAATCTGTCCTAAGCAATGGAGAGCCATTAAAGACCTTTCATCAGGAGGTTGACATCATCTGAATTTTATTTTAGAAGATTCTCTGGTCTTCTAAAGAATGGACTCAGGAGAGGCAAGACCAGAGGCAGGGAGACCAGGTTGATGACAGGTGCATTGGTTTAGGCAGGAGATAATGAGAGCTGGACCCCAAGAAGTGATAAGAAAGAACCAAGAGCTACAACTGACATTTCAGAGGTAGAACTCGTCAGGGCTATCATTGGAGTGACACAGGTTGTGCCCTGCTCAAGGACTCCTGGCCAAGGTGGTCCCTGGGCATGAATCCGGCCTGCACTCTTTGTCACCAAGTTGTGCCTCCAGATGCAGGGCTGTGTCCATCCTGAGGAAGGACACCTGTTTCTATTTCACAGCTTCAGGATCCCTAATTAACGAATGGTGAGATGTGGGAGGAAAGCAAGAGAAGTGTTCAAGATGACTCACGTTTCTTGTTTAAATGATCACATGGCCAAAGATGCCTTAATTTTTTTTTTGCAAACTTTTAATTATTCTAAAACCATAGTATCTGCAATCACAATACCTAGAGAAGGAGTGATGATGAAGGTGCATCTATATTGCTCTTAACAGACTCTGCTAAGAGCTATGTTTTTCTCTCTACCACACATGAAAATACAAATACATCCTATCATTAGGGAGAGATGTTTTTACCAAGACCTTGAACGAAGGGTTACAAACTCAAACGTCTACGGAGCCCACTCGGGCATCATAAATGAGTGAAGTATGTAGCAGGCTGAGTGTTTGCACATTAAACTTATGAGAATGTACTTCACTTACCAAAAGAAATATGCTTTCTTCCATTTTTGCCTTTGAATATACAGTCTTCTCCATCTATCTTTTATAGCCATTTTTGATAGGAATGTGGATAGTGAGAAATATTTCTCTACTCCAAGAAAAATGTCTGCACAGGGCTTCCCTGGTGGCACAGGGGACATGGGTTCATGCCCCGGTCCGGGAAGATCCCACATGCCGCGGAGCGGCTGGGCCCGTGAGCCATGGCCTCTGAGCCTGCGCGTCTGGAGCCTGTGCTCCGCAACGGGAGAGGCCACAGCAGTGAGAGGCCCTCGTACCACAAAAAAAAAAAAAAAAAAAAGAAAAGAAAAGAAAAACAAAAAAGAAAAATGTCTGCACAGTGTTGATGATGAATGACACCTGACATGGCAGCAGTTAGGAACACAATAGAGATGGGTGAGCCAGTTATTGTGATTTTTTTCAGGAGACACTGGGCATTTGAATTTTTATGTGATATCTCTCTAGTTTTCAATGGAGACAGAAATTTTTCAATAAACTGTATGGGCCAAATAAAAGTATATCTCTTGGCCCCAGTTCATGATCTCTCCCTTAGTCCATATGTGCTATCATACATACACATGGGCCTCAATTTTTTAAGTTAATAGCTTTAAAATTCATATTTTTAGCTAGACAAAGTAGTAAATGACCCGCTAAGTTGCCCTGCAAACCTAGGTTGAATTGCTGAGAGGAGAAAAGCTGTGTTTCCTGAGCTGATAATTAGAACAGTGTCCATATTTTTGCATTAAGCCTTTACTGTGGAAAGAAAGACCAAAAATCTGATGCCTGGAGAGTGTTAGAGCTTACAACCAAATCACATCATCAACAGAGCTAAGGAATGAGAGTCTGCCAGGGTAAAAGTAATGTAAAGTGTGAGGTCCGGTGCTGTGAAATAGAGGGGAAAGCTACTAATATACACTTCCCATTATAATTTATACCTGGTGGATTCTGTTTCACAGAGAGGGGAGTGTGGAATCGTGTATTGATTGACCAAGGCCTTGGTGTCAGGGGAATTGCGAAATAGTGCAGGGGGATTTATTCCCAGGGCTAATGTGATGTCACATCTTGGTTCATGGCAGAACTTTCTTAATGGCCCACATGTGAGCACACAGATTGGACCCATCTGTTTGAAAGGGGAAGTTAGCACACGTGTGGTAATCACCATCATTCTAAATAAACTTTGAGGAGGTGTTTAGTTCCTGCTGATAGGGAAGGTTAGAATCACGCAAGTTGTATGAATAGAAAATGATGAGTGGATGAGCCTGGAAGGAAATGGAAATGTGATGAGATTAGTAGCTGATGTATACCTCTCTGCAGGGAAAGAAAAGCTTTAAGAGATGTCAGGCTGGGAAATACTTTATTTCCTGAAGTGCAAAGAAGAGATTTGGACAAAGATGTAATATTAGCAGCCACTGCCAAAGTGAATCTGTCAAGGATCTTTCTTAAAAAGCTGCCATTTAGCAGTTGCTGGGTCTACACATGACAAGGAAAAGATGCCTTCATTGTCCTGAGATATAAGGTTCAAACGTGCATTCAACCAACAAATACTTACTGACCACCAACTCTGCGCTAGCACTGTACTATCCCTGGGAGTAGCTCACAGACTTGTAGGAGTCAATGCCCTGCAGAAGACAGACCACAGGCACACTGTCTCTGGATGGATTGTGAGTAGATTTTGTCCTGGGCCTCCCCAGTAATGTGGTATCTTTGGGCAAGCAGAAAGATCGCAAAAATGAAGAGTATGATTCAATGGCCTGAAGACCTAACTTCCATGGTTCCATGGTTCCATGGGTCACGGAGGCCCTCTGGTTTGTACCTTTTCAAAAACAACTTTTTAGGAAAAAGAAACTTTCTGAAAGACAGTTCGGAGCAAACTCTCATTAGATTTTTCTAATCTGTTCCCCAAAGATTGGCAATCCTAGCATTTAGTGAATGGATTTTTTTTTTTCAATTGAAGTGTAGTTGATTTGCAGTATTGTGTTAGTTTCAGGTATACAGCAAAGTGATTCAGTTATATATTTATATTTTTTTCAGATTCTTTTCCATTATAGGTTGTTACAAGATATTGAAGATAATTCCCTGTGCTATACAGTAAATCCTTGTTGCTTATCTATTCTACATATAGTCATGTGTATCTGTTAATCCCATACTCTAATTTATCCCTTTCATCCCTCCTTTCCCCTTTGGTAACCATAAGTTTGTTTTCTATGTCTATGAGTCTGTTTCTGTTTTGTGAATAAATTCAGTTGTATTATTTTTTTAGATTCCACATATGAGTGATATCATATGATATTTGTCTTTGACTAACTTCGCTTAGTGTGATAATCTATAGGTCCATCCATGTTGCTGCAAATAGCAACATTTCATTCTTTTTATGGCTGAGTAATATTCCATTTTGTATATATACACTGTATCTTCTTTATCCAAGTGAATGGATTTTCTTGTTTCCATGACTTTGTCAATGGCTTTCTCTGTATGGAAGGTAATACACCCTATTCTCTTCAGAAAACTGCTCTATTCCATCCAGATTCACCTCTTCTTAAATCTTACCTACCTACCTGCCTTCCTTATTTCCTTCCTCCCCTTCTTTCCTTCCCTACTTCACTGCATACTTTCAAATTTTCTTCCTCCTTTTCTTTTCCTTCCTCTCATCTCTTCCTCCCCTCCCTCCTTTCTTTCCTTTCATTCCTCATCCCTTCCTTTTAAAAATTTCAGATAGAGACTTTTCCCATATAAAACAAATTGTTCTCTAAATTTATTCAACCTAGTAAATATACATCTCCTGAAATACCTGAGAATATGTCCTTCAACTGTACCTAATAGATAGCAACATGGGATAGGGAATGCAGGGTGGGAAGGGACCAGGATACCATCCCATCCCCACTTGATTTCTTAACGCCAAATTATAGGTCAAATAAGAGGAATTACATGTAATAAATCTAAAGGCAGATAGTTTAAGGCTGTTTTTTTATTTCTTTTCCTCCTCCATGGAAAATATAAGTGATACTGGGGGTTTCAGAAAGTTTATCTTCAAGAGTTGCTCCTCCTTTGAAACCTACCCTCTAATTTACTGTTTGCTCATAGTTTTCTTTCTAGAAATAACAGGAAGCACTTGTCTTCCCAGCAATGCAGGAGTCTGAACCCATAGTCAGACAGGTCTGAATTCCACCCCCTGCCTTGGTATCAGCCCCTGAGTATTCTTTGAGAAGGTCATTCTCTGTTGCTTCACTTCTGAGGGGGAGATAAAGTTGTTTTCAACCTCTCCTCTTCTATCTTGGGTGGATTAAAGATTTAATGTTTGGGAAAGATTTTGAAGATAAAAGGTAAACATGAAAAGTAAACATAACATCTACTCTAAATACATTTATTTTATTGTTTCAAGAGTCTGGCCTTTTGAAAAATACCTAAATTAAAGCTTCTGCCATATTGAAATCACACAGATATCTATATCTGGGAATTGATGAATGTATGCCTCATTTGAAACTCAAAGGGCAGCTTGAAATTGTGGAACTAATCTCTTGGAAAGATTGAGGTTATTGCCAGTAATATGATGTTGGGTTAAGAAGCTCATTGGTCTACACCCATTTCCTCATCTGTAAAGTGAGCAGATTGAAGCAGAATGGGGTCTAAACTCCACGTACTCTTGAATTCTCTTAACATCTAGTGACTGTGCTTTCCTGAATATAATAGAGGTAAGGAAAGAGAGTTTTTCCTACCCTGAGGTTTTGCAATACATATGGCAGGGATAAGAAAATACTCAACAGTGGTCCTTTCATCCATTTGCCTACCTGTGTGGTGACCATAAATAGAGACACCCAAGCACAGGTAAGTGGTAAAAACTGCCTTCCACAACTGGTCCTTGGTGAAAATAGATAGGCATTCTCACCAGAATTAACTGTCAGTGGCACCAGCATCTAAAATCCTACCCATGGAGAGAGTGTCCTTTGAATCCAGTGACCTCCAGGCATAATGTGTTAGAATACAATCAGATCCAAGAGAAGGGTGACATTATTTGCAATTTATTACAGGGCTTCCTAACCATTTTCCCTTTGTGGTTCACATAGAAGATGATAACATTTGTATGATACCTCTAGGTAAAGGGAAAGGCCAACCCCAGTTAGAGATCCAGCTGTAAGAGGTCACAGGCATCTACCCAAGAGTTAGGAGGATCAAATATTGCAGCACATCTGACACTGACTTGCCGCCTGTGGTTGGAAGCTCTGCCTTAGTTTAAATGGCTTTATCTTTAGATTTCTTCCTTGCACAGACTCTATTAGCCAGGTCTTTAGACTTTTGATAATGAAACAGGGGGGAGGTAAAAATAAATCTCTCTTAAGCTTTGTCTTCTGCTTTAGAAGAGTATCAGGTGCTGAAATAGCTCAGACCAATCAGGAGACTCAGAAAAAGGGCACAGAGTACTTCGGAAGAAGAAGGGGTATTGCCAGATGGGCAGAAGGTATGCGGCAGCCAAGTCGGGAGGCTGAGATATTTGGGATTTGGGGCGTGTTCAGCCTAGACAGTGGCAGATGGGTTGGTAGTAACAGCACTCTGGATAATTTCATCCTAGACGTGTGAGGCCACATCCCACCTGCGGTGTGAAGAGTGAACTGTTGATGCCTACCATGGCCTCAGGGTGCAGCTGCCAGATTGGAGCAGCCAAGACCCACATGCCATAGACTTGCCAGCTTTGCTCCAAGCTGAAACGATGGTGCCGAGGCCAATGAGAGGGCATGTTCCAACCGTGTTCACAGGAAGGAGTTGGGACGAGCATTTAGATGGAAGACAGCGTGGGGTGGTGGTTAGGGGCATAGACCCTGGCCCAGGTTGAATCCACTTTACTTTCTAAGCCTCTTTTTTTTTTTTTTTTTCTGATGTGAACCATTTTTAAAGTCTTTATTGAATTTGTTACAATGTTGCTTCTGATTTATATTTTGTCATTTTGGCTGCGAGGCATGTGGGATCTTAGCTTCCCGACCAGGGACCGAACCCGCACCCCCTGCATTGAAAGGTGAAGTCTTAACCACTGGACCACCAGGGAAGTCCCTCTAAGCCTCTTTCTAATCTGCCGTGTAGGGATAATTATCCCACCTTCCCCCTGGGACTGATATAAGGATAAATGAGTTCATATTTATTAAGGACTTTAAAGAGTATGTGCACAGAGTAAACACTAAGTGCCTGATGAGTTAAAGATAACAGAAATGGCCACTGGGGACCCCTCAGTTTCACCCTCCTTCCTCCCATTGCTTTTATCAGGGAGAAGGGCATGGTGAATTCTGTAAGAGGGGGCTGAAGGTGTAGACGTGTAACAAAATAGTAAGAGAAGGTGTAGCTGCACTAAATAAGTCTTGGAGAGCTGAAAGAAGTTGTAGCCATGACCCATGACCTGGTGGCAGTCTTTCAGCAACTGAGGAGGACAGGAAGGGTGCCACAAGGCTGGGGACAAAGATGATCCCAATTATCAAAGGAGGGAAAAGCTTGACTCTAGAAGCACAGCTACGAGCTTGATGCTGATCCAAAGCCACACTTGGGGAGGGAATTTTAAACAGATGGTTAACAGATGCTTCTACACGGGACGGGCTGCTCAGGATAGGGAAAAGAGCAGGAGCTGGGACGCCAAGCTGACTTGGGTGCAAACCCACGTCCCGTCACTTACTGGCTGAATGGCCTTGCAAAAGTTACATCACTTCTGGGTCTTATTGTCTCCAGCTGTAGAATAGAAATGGCAGTGTCTCCAGGGTTCCTGTGAAAAATCTTGATAACGTAAACGATCACACAGAGAACTGAGCAAAGCAGACATGCAGTCAGTGATATCCGTGTAACCAAACAGGCAGCAGAACACAAGGTTTAGAAGAGAGATCGTGGCAAACTTTTCTGGAAAGAACCAAATAACAAATATTTTAGGCTCTGTGGCCCATACAATCTCTACTTCAAGTACTCAACTACACCTTTAAAGCAGGAAAACAGCCATAGGTAACAAGTACTCAACTACACCTTTAAAGCAGGAAAACAGTCATAGATAACATGTTCATAGATGGTATGAATGGGTGTGGCTGCAACCCAATAAAACTTTATTTACAAAAACAAGTGTCCAGATTTGGCTGTAGTGTGCTGATGCGTGGTTTAAAATCAAGCAGCCAGGAATAAAACAAGGCCTTGCCATGATGAGCAGTGTGACCTTGGACAAGTCCATAAATTGAGTTGCTTTGTCTATCAAATGTGTTGTAATAGTAGTACCTATCTCATGAGATTGAACAACAAAAGGAACAATTAAAGGAGCTTGGGCTGTGCCTCTCACAGTGAGTCCTCGATGCCTAGTAAGCTTTTGATACCTGTTTCCTGGCATCGTTAGGATTATCCCAGTAGCCTAGAATAGGGAGCCAAAACCTCCAGTAAGATGAAATTGAATAGGAATGAATGTAAAATCCTGTACTTTGGCCTTCAAAAGGAAACCACACATAGTTTATTGCTTCTCATAAGAAAAAGACTTAAATGGTTTAATTCAGTCATGTCACAGAGCTGTGTAACAGGACTGCCACCCAATATAAGTAGTCATGAGCTGAATAAATGGACTTGAGATTGTCTCTAAAACTACAGCAATTTACACAAGTCTGAGTAAGTTTGATATGCTATTGTTTTGTCCTGGCCATCGTATTTTAAGAAGGAAGTGGTATATAAGAAAACATCCTGACAGAGGCAACCAGTATAATGAATAGCAATTCATTATACATAATGAATGACCTGAGAGATGATTATATGAATTAGAATTTTTTCAGCCTGGGTTGAGGATTCTCAGATATCCTTAAGGATTTATGAGTATGGTAGTTTTAAAATATAGCTCCCAAATTACTTGACCCTCTTCTCATCTAGAGATGGGGTTTATGACCCCACCACTTGAATCTGGACTCGGACTGCTGGCCAGCAGAATATTGATCAAGTGATGCTGTGCCAGTTTCTGGGTTCAAGCCTTAAGAAGCTGGTGCCTGCCACTTCCTGTCCTTTAGGGCTTTTGCTCAGAGCCCAGCCACCATGCTGTGAGGAAACACAGGCCACACAAAGAGGCTACTTGTAGATATTGGCCCCCTTGACCTCAGAGGTCCCAGCCAGTGGCCACCATCAACCAAAACACTTGTTTGATGACCACAGACCCAGATACCTATGACTTGAATTGCATGAAAGATTCCACACAAGAACTGCTCCATTCAACCCCTAGAACAAGGAGAGTTAATAAAAAGATTATGGTTATCTTAAGCCACCTAATTTGGGGTTACTCAGCAGCAGATAACTGGGACAATGTGGGAGGGGAATTTGAGTTTTTCTGTAGAGTTACAAAGAGTAAAAGTAGTCTATAGGAAGCTACAGTCAGTCTAGGCTAAGAATAGGTAGATAGAAAGAGGTTCAATAAGAAGAAGAACTTTGGAAAGATTGAACCTATCAAACAACAAGTGGACTGCTTCATAAGGGATTCGTTCTTCTTATTTGAAAATATCTAAATTAAGGCCAGATGACTGCAGGTCGGGAACATTGCAGAGGATTGGGGCAAGGGGGAGGGTGAATTTGATAGGAATCCATGCTCACTTATTGGTTGGTTGTTTGATGTCCCAATTTGCCTAGAAAAGAGTTTTGTACCTAGAAGGCACTGGATGGATATTTTATTAATTCATTTAACAAACATTTATTGAATGCTTATTACATCCACTGTTGTAGATGCTCAGGAAATATCTGTGAACAAAAGAGATGAAAATCCATGCATATATGGAGCTCATATTCTTAAAGAGGGAGACATGCAATAAACAAGCTTATATGTGAAATGTATATAATATATCAGATGATATAAAGTGTGAAAGGCAAATATAAAGTGGAGCGGGGGAGAGATGTAATTCCTGAAGAGAGGTTTACAATTTTAAATGTAGGGGAATTCCCTGGCAGTCCAGTTGTTAGAGGTCTAGAAATAGCCATTTTTGGTAAATAAAGCGTTGAAGAGAATGACAGAATTGAACTCTTCATCTTAGAAATATTGAATATATTCTCAGACACTCTTATAATCACTGGGGACAAGGCATTGGATGAAACACAAGGTCTCGGCTCTCAGGCAGCTTATGTGCTTATATTCTACTACATGGAGAGGTAAAACTAAAATAAATACATCAGGCAGTTTCAATGATTGAGAAACATGGCCTTCCACCAGCTGCCTTAACTCCAGAATTCTCAATGTTGATGCATTTTTGGTCCTATAAAGCTCTTGCATCTTCCATGGATAGACTTAACAACAGGTTCCTCTTTGTAATTTTGTCATCATAATGCATTGGGCCATGCTGATTGCCTTCTGACTCTGCCTGGTATTCACAGACCACAAGGGTATCATAGAAAATTGAAACAGGCTGCGCTGTCCTTTCAGGGGTACTGTGTTATTCCTGGTTCTTTTTGTTAGCTGTAAATAACTAAAGAAATTAATCTTTCAGAACTTTGATTAATTGCCAAACCACTGACTATTGATCAATGATGAGAGCAGAAAATCTAGGTTAGGGTGGCAGAGTGAGAGGACACATGGATAGTTTCTAAACAATGGCTAATTCCTTGCATCATTAATGAAAAATGATGCAGAGGAGGAGATAATGGGGATTCATCTCAGTTTGGCTTAGGTCTCCAGTGCAGCTCCTCCTTCCATATAGGCTAATTCCATGTGATGGGCTGAGGTCTAGGGCAGCATGAAGTGTGAAGTCTGAGGAGCTGATGGAATTATCAACAATTAATATTCCAGGTACCAACATGGCTGGAGACATGAGTGGGTCTAGAGGAGTGATAACGGACATTAAGACTTTGAGTTAGTTCAGCTCAGCAAACGTTTATCAAGAGTACACTAGTTTCCAGGAAAGAGATGAAGAAAACAAGGCTCCTACCTTCGAGTGACTCACAGTGTCCTGAAGGAGCCAACACACAAATAGATCATTTGAGTAAACTGTAGACAAGTGTCCACAGTGGCAAGCACAGTTTTGGAAGTAGCTAGAAATCATTATTAGTAATCATGGGATCGGCAATGTTCTCAGTGATGCAAGATGGGTATGAACCCCAGAGTGTACAGTTAAAATTGTGTCTACCTCTACATGACCCCCATTCAGAGAATCGTAAAGCACTTGGGAGATCTTACATTATCAGTCTCTTCATTTCCTACAGATAAAGAAGCAGAGACCCTTAACTGTCTGAATGTTCTCTCCATTTATTATCATAGGGAAGAATTTGGGGTCGATTAATTCTCAATTTCACTCAACAACATGTATTTGGCACTTAGAACTGTCCCAGGTGTCAGAACAGAACGAGGAATGAGATGGTCGCTGACCTCAAGTTGCTCATGGTCTGGAAGGATTGAGCACAGACCAACAAGCAAACAGACACATAAAATTGTAAGATGATAATTAGCATCCTGGAACTATGCACGTAGTGGAGTGGGAACAAAGTGAGGGCGTCTACAGCAGTCTGCAGGAGGCAGGAATGGCTTCGCAGAAGGAGTGTTTGAATTGAAGCTTCTGGAATGAGTCAGACGTATTCCCAAAAGAAGGCCTTCTATGGAGACAACAGCTCTGCAGAGGAATGGAGGTGTAAGAGCATGGCATACTCAGGACCCCCCAGGCTCACCGTGTAGCTGAGCATGGAGGGTGGAAAGGGGCAGGTAGCACATGTTGATAATCAAGGCAGGCCACATCCTCAGCCTCAAGGAGCCCCTGAAAAAATGCTATGCAGGTCAGTGACATGATCAGATTTTTGAGGAAGAAATAACGCCTTACAACAAAGGTGAAGGCTAGAGGCAGGGAGACCAGGAGGCCCCTGTGGGAGTCCAAGCAAATGCAAATGAGGCCTGTTCCAGGGCAGTATGGCAGAAAAGATTGGCATGAGGGGTGCACGTGAGAGATGCCTGCTGGCCACCACATTTGCTCGGATGTGGATAGTTAGAACAGGGACACTAGATGGATGCCCAGGATTCTGGTGCAGACCAGTGTGTGAGTGAATGTTGGAGGGTGGACATCACTGAGACAACACAAATGGAAGGAGGAGGAGGTTTGAGGGGTAATGATTTGTCTGTGACTTTTGCGGGGTTGGGGTGCATGTGAGGGTCCAGAGAGAAGATTCCTAGGAAATAGTTGAACGCATTGGCTTGGAGATAGGGAACATGGTTTAGACACAAGAGTGCATATCGGGGAATGATCAGCAAACAGGTGGTGGTTAAAGCCTTGGGTAAGGAAATGGAGGCATTATGGGTGGAGAGGCAGCTTGGGGTGACTTCATAAAGGGCCTTGAATGATCTACAAAGGCTTGACAAGGTGAGACAGCTTTGGCTAAAGATCTTGTCCAAATAGGACCTGAGTTAGAGTCGAATTTATTAAATAAGTAAACATGGAGCATGGCTTGACACAAAGGTGAGAGCAGTGAACAAAAAGGAAAAATCTGTTTTTACCCTTATGCAGCCTATCAGCTTGGTGGAGAACCATGTATTTAATTAATTTCCACAACCGTAAGTGTTGCAAAAGAAAACTATAGGGTGAATTAGAGTACATAATTCAGGAGGCGGAGAGAGTGGGGGGCCGGCACTTGGTCTGTGAGGTCAAGGAGGCATCTCTGAGGAAATGGCATTTCAGCTAGATCCAAAGGATGAGTAGGCAAGATCCAGTGAAGGGAGGGGGAGAGGACGGCATGTGCAAATGTCCTGAGATGGAAGACACTGTGTTGGAGCACCTGAAGGATGGCCGCGTGGCCTGAGGGAGCATGAGAGCTGGTACTCAGGAAAAGGAGGTGATGTAGGTGTGCCTGCTTCCCATTGCGTGCATAGAGGCTGCTTCAGGAGCCTGTGCAGCTGCCACCCTTCTCTGCCTATAAGCAGATACCTCGAGGACCTGGGTTTTTAAATCCAGGTCAACTCTGAAAGGAAGCATCTTTATAGCAACAGGATCCTCAAATGAGCAGTGAACTGCAGCCAGGAGGGCCTCTCTGTTCCTTGGCAGCCACTTGGCCCTGAGGCAGCCCCAGAGTTCCACCTCGGAGCCCACTGCAGGGAGTTGTTGACAAGCAATGAGGAGGCGATTTTGTACACGGTAATGACAGCGAGAGTTGTCTGGATTTGGAAAAGGGACCGTTCAAGCAGTAAAGAGAGGCAGAGGAGTTCAGCAGCCAGGAAATCAACATGTTTTGGTCAACACAGCTCACCTGGGAGTATAACATTTTAGTTCAGCAGCAGCAGTAAAACATGCCTCTCCAGAACTTACCATGTCCAGGAATTAGCTCAAGAGTCAAAATCCAGCCTTGGCACCTAATGACCTTACATGTTTCTTCTGTAAAACATAACAAACCAATTGGGAAAATAAACTTGGAAGGAAACTGGATGGATTTTTCATTTTTTTACACAGAAGATTCTTATGAGTTATCTATTTCATACATATTAGTGTATATATGTCAATCCCAATCTCCCAATTCATCCCCCCCACACACTTTTCCCCCTTGGTGTCCATGCGTTTGTTCTCTACATCCGTGTCTCTATTTCTTCCCTGCAAACTGGTTCATCTGTACCATTTTTCTAGATTCCACATATATGCATTAATATACGATATTTGTTTTTCTCTTTCTGACTTACTTCACTCTATGACAGTCTGGGTCCATCCATGTCTCTACAAATGACCCAATTTCATTCCTTTTTATGGTTGAATAATGTTCCATTCTATTTATGTACCACATCTTCTTTATCCATGTGTCTGTTGATGGACACTTAGGTTGCTTCCATGACCTGACTATTGTAAACAGTGCTGAAATGAACACTGGGGTGCATGTATCTTTTTGAATTATGGTGTTGGTATATGCCCAGTAGTGGGATTGCTGGGTCATATGGTAATTCTATTTTTAGTTTTTTAAGGAAGCTCCATACTGTTCTCCATAGTGGCTGTATCAATTTACATTCTCACCAACAGTGCAAGAGGGTTCTCTTTTCTCCACACCCTCTCCAGCATTTGTGTTTGTAGATTTTCTTATGATGCCCATTCTAACCCGTGTGAGGTGATACCTCATGGTAGTTTTGATTTGCGTTTCTCTAATAATTAGTGATGTTGATCAGCTTTTCATGTGCCTCTTGGCCATCTGTATGTCTTCTTTGGAGAAATGTCTATTTAGGTCTTCTGCCCAGTTTTGGATTGGGTTGTTTGTTTTTTAATATTGAGCTGCATGAGCTGTTTATATATTTTGGAGATTAATCCTTTGTCCGTTGATTTGTTTGCAAATATTTTCTCCCATTCTGAGGGTTGTCTTTACATCTCATTTATAGTTTCCTTTGCTGTGCAAAAGCTTTTAAGTTTCATTAGGTCCCATTTGTTTATTCTTGTTTTTATTTCCATTACTATAGGAGGTGGGTCAAAAAAGATCTTGCTGTGATTTATGTCAAAGAGTGCTCTTCCTATGTTTTTCTTGAAGAGTTTTATAGTGTCCAGTATTGCATTTAGGTCTTTAATCCATTTTGAGTTTATTTTTGTGTATGGTGTTAGGGAGTGTTCTAATTTCATTCTTCTACATGTAGCTGTCCAGTTTTCCCAGCACCACTTATTGAAGAGACTGTCTTTTCTCCATTGATTATCCCTGCCTCCTTTGTCATAGATTAGGTGACCATAGGTGCATGCATTTATCTCTGGGCTTTATATCTTGTTCCATGGGCTATATTTCTGTTCTTCTACCAGTACCATATTGTCTTGATTACTGTAGCTTTATAGTATAGTCTGAAGTCAGGGATTCTGATTCCTCCAGCTCCATTTTTTTCCCTAAAGACTGCTTTGGCTATTCGGGGTCTTTTGTGTCTCCATACAAATTTTAAGATTTTTTGTTTTAGTTCCATAAAAAATGCCATTGGTAATTTGATAGGGATTGCATTGAATCTGTAGATTGCTTTGGGTAGTATAGTCATTTTCACAATATTGATTCTTCCAATGCAAGAACATGGTTTATCTCTCCATCTGTTTGTGTCATCTTTGATTTCTTTCATCAGTGTCTTATAAGTTTTCTGAGTACAGGTCTTTTACCTCCTTAGGTAGGTTTATTCCTAGGTATTTTATTCTTTTTGTTGCAGTGGTGAATGGGATTGTTTCCTTAATTTCTTTTACTGATCTTTCATCGTTAGTGTATAGGAATGCAAGAGATTTCTGTGCATTAATTTTGTATCCTGCAGCTTTACCAAATTCATTGATTAGCTCTAGTAGTTTTCTGGTGGCATCTTTAGGATTCTCTATGTATAGTATCATGTCATCTGCAAACAGTGACAGTTTTATTTCTTCTTTTCCAATTTGTGTTCCTTTTATTTCTTTTTCTTCTCTGATTGCCATGGCTAGGACTTCCAAAACTATGTTGAATAATAGTGGTGAGAGTGGACATCCTTCTCCTGTTCCTGATCTTAGAGGAAATGCTTTCAGTTTTTCACCATTGAGAATGATGTTTACTGTGGGTTTGTCGTATATGGCCTTTATTATGTTGAGGCAGGTTCCCTCTATGCCCGCTTTCTGGAGAGTTTTTATCATAAATGGATGTTTAATTTTGTCAAAAGCTTTTTCTGCATCTATTGAAATGATCATATGGTTTTTATCCTTCAATTTGTTAATGTGGTGTAGTACATTGATTGATTTGCATATATTGAAGAATCCTTGCATCCCTGGGATAAATCCCACTTGATCATGGCGTATGATCCTTTAATGTGTTGTTGGATTCTGTTTACTAATATTTTGTTGAGGATTTTTGCATCTATATTCATCAGTGAGATTGGTCTGTAATTTTATTTCTTTGTAATATCTTTGTCTGGTTTTGGTATCAGGGTGATGGATTTTTCAAAGAAAGCAAGAACTCCTATGAAAATTTATCTGAAGTCTACTAAATCCATCCTCCTAAGCCCCTTGTAAGAGGAACCTAACTAGATTGCAGTTCCATTTTGTAAAAAGCCATAAATTTGTTTTTCCACATTTTGGGCCTTTTTTCCCTCATTTTTCCTGTCAGGTTGCTTCATTAGGTGGAAAACTGGATGACCAGGGGCTGTAATTTACTGTTGTTTTTCTCGTATTGATGCTGAGTGCAACTTTATGTTCCTTCCAGCCTCCAAATATGTATTTTGAGGTAATAAGCTGTCTTATTCAAGGTAATGATTTAAAGATTGAGTAGAGGTTCCTCTAGATTTTGTGGTTAAACACAATATCAAGAATTGCCAAAAGTTCAATACCTGACTTTAGGCTTAATAACAATGAGACCTCAAGCCTCTGTTTTCTCACCTGCAAAATGCAAATAAACAAAACTGCTCCACTTACTGAGGAAAGTGTTTTTGGAAAATGAATGAGATAATACATGGAAGAGTGCTTATATGGCACCATCTGCATATTAAGTATTAATATGATAATAATTATCATCACTATGACCAAGAGGAAGATTATTCACACTAAGACTCAAAGACATTTTACATCTGCCATGCAAATTCCTTATCTACATATTCTTCTTTTCTCTCTTCTCTCAATTTTCACAGACATGCATAAGAATAACATCTCAGATATGGAAACGGGTTGGCCATCCCCCTCCACTTCCCAAAGAGGAAAAAAAATATTTTGTGACTGTTAAAAACATATTTTAACTGTCAAAGGTGCTTACAACCAGCCATCAGAATTGTGAAGTATACATCAGAGTTTTCCTTTTGTTTGGTGACAATGTAAAAATCACAAATTTTACAAGAAGATGGAAAAGAAAGAAAAGAACATGAATACTGAAAGAATTCGGATGCTGATAGCAGTTCCCAATAATTAGATGAAATACTCATGGGCTAACATATAATAAAGGTTATATTGTTTTTTTGTGTCTGTTGAGGGGAGCATATTTTAAGTCTGCTACAGCTATATAATCTGACACATTTCGTAAAGTCAATCCTATTTCTTCTCCCTCTCCACTCCACACCACAATAAGATCCTTGCCTCCTTCCTACCCTTTCAGCAATGATTTCCATTACTGGATTTAGGTCCTTCCCTGCTTTTATGGATGAACTATGAAGAGTTATGCATTTGACATGAACTACAGGAATACGAGAAGTTGAGATGCCCTAAGGCACAGAATAGACCTTTCATGGGGTGACAGGGGAAAGACTGGCGAAAAAAGTTTTTCTCTTTTCTAATTGTAAAATGCTTTCTCTTTCAAAACTCAGGTGACTGTGACAGATGGTGGTTTCTCTCCAAAACAGTCAACAATTTGGGTGGTGGTTCAGGTTTTGGATGAAAATGACAACAAGCCCCAGTTCCCAGAGAAGGTCTACCAGATCAAGCTGCCAGAACGTGACCGGAAGAAGAGGGGAGAACCCATTTATAGGGCTTTTGCATTTGATAGAGATGAGGGCCCAAACGCAGAAATTTCCTACAGTATCGTTGATGGG
Organism: Kogia breviceps; assembly: GCF_026419965.1. Taxonomy (NCBI): domain Eukaryota; kingdom Metazoa; phylum Chordata; class Mammalia; order Artiodactyla; family Physeteridae; genus Kogia; species Kogia breviceps. Next base: position 49,172,983 of record NC_081316.1, on the reverse strand, counting down.
AATGATGATGGAAAGTTCTTCATTGACCCTAAAACTGGCATGGTTTCTTCCAGAAAGCAATTTACAGCAGGGAGTTATGACATTCTAACGGTAAGATTTTTCTGAACCTCAATAACATTAATGCGGGGGAGGAAGTTATTTTCTTAGTCATGTATATTTTTTAAGCAAAAAAATCTCTGGCGTAAAAAGTGCAGCCACACAACAGTGGAAGGCTACTTTCTGTTTCAGTGATATTCTTAATGAGATCATTTCCTTTGGTTGTGTCCTATCAGCCAAACTCCCCATTCCCAGTACACAGCCTGCTCCATCATTTACTCAATTACAGTTCCTGTGGCCCCAGATCATTTCAAGGTACTGAGCATAGATGTAAACTGAGGGAAGGGGAATAGCAGAGTGACATAACCTTCCCACCGCTCATTATGTCCTGAAAATATCCCAAAGAAAACAACTCTTGTAATTGTTGACAATGGGTTAAAACATGAATTTAGCTGTATAAGTTGTGAGACACAAATCATAGCTAGGCTCATTCTGTAAAAAGTGAAAAAACTTAAGTAAAAAATGACTAAATTTTTCATTGTTAGAAAATTAAAAATAAAAACAAACATGAGCACCATCTCAAATAGAGGCTTAAACTCCCATACCTAAGGTGCCAGCCTGCACTTCCCACCCCTAACCACTTTAGACTTGTAATGCCTATGCCCAAAGGAGGACTTCTCAGCCTCACAGGTGATGGACACTTCCCAGGGTCTCAACAACTGTCAAGAGTTAGCACCATCTGCCATCCTTCTCTTAGTCTTCAGCCTTCTCCACTGTGTATGGTCAATCGTTTATTATTTTAAAGGATAGTCAGAGTGCATTTATTTTCCTTTGTGCTCCTATGGTCTGGACTTGGATTCCTTTCCCTGCTCAGTAATGTATCCAGAAGAGTGAGCAGAGAAAAGAAAATAATAATAATAATAATAAACAGCCCTGTTTCTACCATTAGCAGCTCTCATGTAATATGTGCTGTTGCAGTTGTGTGAGACTTGCCAATGGGAATCTTTGAGGACTGGGTGGATTGCAGTGGATACTGTTGGTACCCTGTCCAGATCCCCTTTATCAGGCTGGTGCAGACATCCCCCAACTGTTATGAGTGTTGGCTGCTAAGGGCTCACAGCTGCCCCCTTCTCCAGAGAGTCATCCTTGGCTCAACTTTTTGGCCCAAGAGGTTCCACACTCCTACCCCAGCCCAGCAGCCCACAGCCAATAACTACTAACTGACACCAGATATAAAAGTCCAACCTCCTTGCCTCCAGGTGGATCCAACATTTTGATACAATTATTCAGAGCTCCCTTTGGGATCAGGCTGAGGTTAGACTTCAACTGAGACCACACCCTTGCTTAGCATCTTCCCCGTCCATCCTGCTTTCTTCACTCCCTTTCTCCTGGGAACACTTCCTCCTGAAACCATTTGTACGCAAATCCCTATCTCAGACTCTGCTCCTAGGAAACCCTACCTAAGACATCTACCTTCAAACATCCTTCATCTCACAGGAATTTTCTGGGGCAGAGTGATCATCCATGAACATAGCATTAGGGAGCTATGAGTTATCACTGTTTTTAAAGACTATAACTATTAGCTATGCTCCTAAAAATGTTTTCATTGATGTAATATTTTTAAATCCGTTTTTTATTTTGATTTTGAAATTTCTGTCATTGATGTCTACTTGTTGGCTTAACTGCATTCCCCCTGCCCCCAACACACACATGTAAATCCAGGACACCACAGCTGTTAACCCTGCATATCTGAGCAAGGAAACATGCTTTTCTCAGTCCTTATATCAGACCATAAAGAAGAGTCATTAACACCCTCTTCCTTACCCCACTGGCTCGGGGAGCCCATGTTTCTACCAAGAGAGGTCTCTTTCACCCCTTCAGAGTTAGCGTAACTGAAGGGCCTCTGAGACGAATTTTGCAAGGCTGATGCTTTTCCCACACCCCCTCCCATTATCCTCCTGGAATCCTATGTGACAATTCTATGTGTCTATGTGATGCACTTTGTTCCCTTTCCAACACTACCACCAGAGGTATAAGGAATCAAATTAGCTCTTGCTACTCATGTAACTATCATTCATGTCCATAAAGCACTAAAATTTGTAAGTGCACCATTTATTTTTCAAGGTTTCCACATCTGCAAGGTTGGCAGTGATTCAAATCACTTTCTGGCAAATGTGGTGTGGGCCCCCCATGTGACCAAGTTGTTTTCCCCAATTCCTGAGCCCATTCTCTCCAGATCTCCACTTTCTTCTTCCCCTTGCTGACCCTGTGCTGAGGATGGACTCTCAGCCCAACAACATACAAGTGACAGATCGAGACTTCCACCAGGATCCGGGCTCTAAGACAGCTTTCTGTTCTCTCCGTGTGTGAGTAGATAAAGGCAGTGGACAATGGCCGCCCTCAGAAGTCCTCCACGGCCCGTCTCCACATTGAATGGATTAAGAAACCACCTCCTTCACCTGTGCCGTTGACCTTCGATGAGCCATTTTATAACTTTACAGTCATGGAAAGCGATAGAGTCACCGAGATTGTAGGGGTGGTGTCTGTGCAGCCAGCTAACACCCCTCTGTGGTTTGACATCGTTGGTAAGTTCGAGTCCTCCAGAGCAGTACTAGGCAATGTAATCATTGACTGTTCAGAGCAACTAACCAAACAAACAAACAAAAAACACAACGATTAGCGCTAAGATTAAAAGATGTATAGTGCTGGAATGCAAAAGAGCCAGTAAAATGAATAATCGACCTGTGCTTTCATTCTGACTCTGTAGCTAAGCTGAACAGAAAGTGCTCTCTGGCTGGATTTTCCATAGTATGTTATTTACTGCAATCTTAATGTCTTTCTGTGTGTCATTTAAATTCTATTGTCACACTTGGCTAATCTCATTTCTAAATGTATTGATGGTACTGGACTTGCTGTCCTTCATTTCTCTCTTTTTCTTCACCTTTTTCTGCATTCTGTTCTTTTTTTTTTTTCTGCTCCCGACTGCCCTGCTTCAAGGTGGCAAGCATGCTCGAGAGATGTTCTATATTCTACAGACAGCTTGTGGGCAGAACTGTTCAACAGAAGGTACCCTTAGTGCAAACACATTTGCTAAAATACAGCTATCCAATCTGCCTTTTACGGGTTTTTTTTTTTAAGCAAATTAAATTACATCTTTCATAACTGCCTGTGACAGGCTGAAGTGCAGCCCACAAATTTCATACATGCCTCTAACAGCTATTGCATTACTCATATCCAGTGACTCCTTTGTTTGAGGTTTGATGGGTTTGGATTTGGGGCAGGGGTGGGGGGTTGTTTTGATTTCTTAAAAAAATTTTTTTCTTTGCTTTTGAGGTATGTGGGCTTTTTGTTGTTTTGTTTTGATCTTTTTGTAGCTTGGTTTAACTGGGCCTTTTCCAATTGAAAAGTAAATTCAAATAGATCCCAACCCCTCGGTTTTGCAGCAGGAGTGCCATTCGTAGACCAGAAAGCCCCACCGGGAGAGTCCCTGGCTGCTGTCCACAATAGGAAGGGCAGGAAATGCAACCTAGATATATAGCCAGGGAGAGCTTCCCATAAGAGCCAAATACAGAAAGCAGATGGATGCAGGCAGGATAGACCTTGGAAGTCAACCTTTAAATTCCTTGAAAGAAAGCAAGCAAGCACGCAAGGCTACAAAAAGAGAGGGCAAAACAGCACCACTGCCCTCCACAACCAGGCAGCGAGAGGCAGTGGAGAGGAAATAAGTGCTGAGGGCCAGGACACAAAACAAGGGGAGAGAGTGTGCGCCAGCCCTGGATCTGACACTGTGTCGAGCTGGAGCTAACTTCCCACGGTTCTCCGTGGAATGCAGTGAATGTAGAGAGCTGGTCTGGGGGAATCATTTCCTTCCACATGTCACTGCTTGGATAGGATGGGTAGGAACCTGCCTCTCTTCCCAGGAATGGCTGGGTCTGGGGAAAGCATTTAGAACATTCAACATCTGTTTCAATGAAGCACAGAAAAAGAATGCCCCATGTCCGCCAATCAAACTTCAGTAGAGGGTCCTCTGAACTTCCCAAAAGAAAGGGCTTGTTTTCTACCTATTTCATTTTATGGAATGCCAGTAGAGCGTCTGTGTTTTACTTAATGGGCATTAATCACACCATCCCTGTACAGGACCATCCTCATTCCCAAACTTTCAACTCCGTCTTCATTTCCACTTAACGCATTTGAAGTGAAACCTCTTCTGATCCATGAAAGATGTCTCGGCTTCTGTATCTTCTCAGTCATTTTCAGGTCATTAATTTATTATCCACTGCAGTGTCTTCTTTCTTGGTGAAACAGAGGGTCACACCTATGCATCGCCTGGTTGTCTGTGCCGTCGCCTTTGGTGATTCCTTCAGAACCACCCTCAGTCAGTCACAGAAGATGCATCTCAGTCTCAATGTGTCCCCGGTGCAATCATGACTTCTTTTAAATAACTCGAGGAAGAGTACAGTGGAAAGCCAACAGGCTGCAGGGCTCCTGCCGTGCTGTCCCGAGATGTGAGAGGAGTTGCCCTCTGCCATCAGCCACCAGTTCATCTCCCTCCTCCCCTGACACTCCAGTTTGCAAGCACCTCGACAGCCTGACAACACCGCTTCTCTCCCTTGTGTGATGCATGCATGCAACCTCCCGACATGCAGCATATCCCACCCACCCCAGGATGCCCTCGCTTGCACTTCTTGTCAGAAATCTTGCAAGCACAGCCTTCACTGATGCTCAGTCCAACCAATCACCTGACACTAGTTATCCAGTCACTTTTGCAATTCTTCAGCATCCCTGCATGTGTGTGTATGGTGTGTATAGGTAAGCATGCCTAGTGGTGCTACGTGTAACCTTACTTGCATGAATTCCATGCCAGCATTATTAGTGCTAGTGTACATTTTCATTTGTGTTTATCCTAGCTTTAATGTTAACCCTTAAGGTCAAGGTCTTTGCCTCCTGATTCCTTCCTCCTGCCAATGCTTCTTTTGATGTCCATCCACGGTGAGTGGATTAAACAATGGTGACCGATGGAGATGCCCCAGGCAGCCCATGTGTTAACACTACTGATGCCTCCTGAGACCCATCCAGAGTCAGTGTGACCTTTCACTGTATTCCCAGCCTGAGCAACACAGCACCTTTGACCAAATGAGGACTGGTCCAAGAAGAGACGGGCAGTTGACAGATGAGAGTCCTCACTGGAAGTAGTCCCTTTAAGCTGCTTCAAATCCATATCCAGGAATCATAATCAAAAACATGGCATCCGTTTTCATGTTTCTCCATCCTTATTCCTAAATCTATACTCTTTTTATAGAATCCTCTCAGTTTTAGTACACAAGTAATTCTCTTAATGAAGACCTACTGGGTTGTTCCTCCAGTCTAGATACTTCCATCACAGATTTCACTGTATATCTCGTAACGTCTAGTCAAGCTTCTCCTGCAAATTGAACTTACTGGTCCAGATGCTCAAACAGAACATGATTTTATTTCAATCCCCGCATCCAGCCAACATATTGAAATGTCAACTCTTTATTTCACGGCGAAACTACAAACTTTTCCCCAGGTGCTGGCTGCACTCAGAATGGATATGGTCCTCCTTCCACCAAATCCCCCTCTTGAAAATCCTTTCTGATCTAAGAGAGTCATATTTTTTTCAACCTGCTGACAACGCCTTTCCCTTTCTCTAAAAACCTATTGTTTCCTTTATCATATTCAGATGTTTCATTCTTCCTTTCAAGCTTTCTTGCTTGTTTATCCTTGGCCACTGAAACTCTCCTCTGTCTCTTCCCTTCCTCCTTACCTAAGCATCTTCCCTGGCCAGGCTAACATAGAGGAGAGAGAGGGAAAGTGCTTCTGAGTACTTAAGCAACATAGCAGTGTACTATAGCTGGATAGACACCTATACAGACACTTACGGTTATAGACAATACCACCTCCCGGCCTAACAGCTATAGCTTGCAAATGCTATAACTAATGAATTTCATTAAATCAGCAGAAATAGTGTTCCAGCATGCCTTTTCCCCTGAGAGTATTGTCTCCTCATTTCCATATTTTGAAATCTACCTGAATCTTGTTTAACTGCATTTCTGTTCCTCCCACCGTGATATGAATTCACAAAAACCACGTCGAGAGCAAGATTTCATTCCCAAGTCCAGACCCCGCCAACAAGGACCTGCCAGATACTTTCATGTGCCTCCAAAGAGACCACTGCTTACAATGTTACGGAGGTGGACTCTCCTCAGCTTCCAGAAACAGAAGCCCACTTGTAACCGAGTTATGAAAGCTATAATTAAAAGGAAACATTATAAAGTTCAGCTGTTCTGTGGTTAAACAGCCCATTGCACAGCATGTTCCTTCCCTGTGTTAAAAGGGAAAGAAAATGAAGGGAACAAAACTAACCCACAATCCTTTGTGGCTTTATCACATATCTTCACACTTCTCAGGAGACTATGATTTCAACTCAGCAGCATCTTGATTTACATACTCTCTAATGTGCATGCAATCTGGTCCCTGTATCCTTATCCCACGGGCAAATATTTGTATTGTAAAGATCACCGCTATTACACACTTCAAACAATTCCTCTTTACCTCCAGTTTGATGGGGGATGCTACCACCCACTTTTCTAGCTTTTCTCCTGACTTAGACTAGAAAAACTGTTTTCCTTGTAGACAGTAAGCACTTAAAATATCTCTGTTTATTTGCCTCACCCAATACGTAGAGAAGAGAAAGGCTGTTCTTTGAAAATAATCCTCTGATGGTACAAGGTAACACATGGGTCCAGCTCTAGCAGAAATACATTTCTGTGCTGCAGGTACAGAAGGACTGCTTGGGCCCTTAGTTTGTCATAGGTTCCTGCAGAATTTGGGTTCTTGACTGCTTCTGTCTCATAAGCTTATACCTGTCCTTAGAGAACCTTGTCCCTAATGGAGCCATCCCTTAATAGGGTTCCATCAAAGAGGCAAGTTAAAGTCTTTGATGGCACCCTGACTAGCACTTCGTCTCTCTGGGTCTTCTCTAACCTCATGGCCCGATTTCTTTATCACAAAACTCCCCCACCACCCCTCCCAAGAAAAGCCATGTCTGTGTCCCATTTTATTTTTTAATTTTTTAATTTTTAATTTTTAATTTTTTTTTTACTTTTGGCTGTGTTGGGTCTTCGTTTCTGCGTAAGGTCTTTCTCTAGTTGTGGCGAGCGGGGGCCACTCTTCATCCTGGTGCGCCGGCCTCTCGCTATCGCGGCCTCTCTTACTGCAGAGAACAGTCTCCAGAGGCGCAGGCTCAGTGGTTGTGGCTCACGGGCCTAGTTGCTCCGCGGCATGTGGGATCTTCCCAGACCAGAGCTCCAACCCGTGTCCCCTGCATTAGCAGGCAGACTCTCAACCACTGGGGCACCAGGGAAGCCCTGCGTCCCATTTTTAATACAGCTCATCCTCCATCAGGATGACTCTTGCTCAGTCATCAGTTGACATCATTTCTTCCAATTGGATCCCAAACATGCCTCTCTTTTCTCCATAGCAACAATGTGGTCCATAGGAACCACTTAGGAACCTGAAGAGACTTTAGGAAAATAATAAAAAGCCTAAAACAGCTTCGGATATGATCATTTGTACGAAAATGAATTTTAAACCAGGTTCTAGACAGGATTTTCCTTCCTACCACTGTTTCCCACCTCCAGCCTGCGTCTCCTGCCTTCCATGTAAATATCCGTTTTAGCCCCGTACTGTGCTTGCTTCATTCCAAGGCAGAAAATTATTCATGATCAAACCATAGAAATGGCGTTTAACATTTTTCCTTAAGTTAGGTGTAACATGCTGAACTTGAATGAACAGCTTGCGAACAACTCCCTTAATTCATTGAGATTCAGCGGCTCGGTGTTTTGGAAGCCTCTCCCATAGCTCGTCTCCCTTGGTGACTACTAGATTTTGGTTGGTATTTTTACCATCGCACGTAGAGTGGATAGGAATCATAGCTAGGGGAGGGGCCCGGAAGCTTCTCTAAAGGGAAAACTGTGAGATAGTCAGCATTAGATCTCATTATGGAGAGGTGGTGATTCTTTAAAGAAAAACTTAACTAAATCATGGCCCAACACCCTGCTGCCCGGTACATTCCAGCAGTAGCTGCTGGCTCAAAGTATTTTCATTCCTGTCCCATTTTCAAAGCTTTTTGGGACACTCCGACTTGCAGTGTTTAACTTTAGAATCCAATAGAAATCCAACACGCCTCTCGTGCTCTTTGTTTACTCCTTAACACCCGTCTTGACCGAAAATGGTCAAAGAAATGTCCCTGACATGAATTCTCTGTTATGTGGGCTGTTCACAACCTCGCTTTTAGCCATCTCTGCCTCACACCCCTGCAGCAACGCTCAGGCCGTGACTTCTCTTAATTCCCCACTTTGTTGAAATCAGACCAGCTCCGCAGTGTCCTCCCTCCTCCCCACCCTTTGTTTAGCCCAGCGCTGCTGCCCCAGCACACTCTGGCTTTGCATGTTGTTACTGGCTCTGAGGAAGCACATCTTCTTTAAACAGAATGCTGCTAGTGAAAGCAGACTCCTTCCATTTAATAGTCTCACCCCAGATGAATTGGACATGAGTTCCTACAAAATGAAATCACCTTTCAGGCTAAAAGGGAGCTTGAAAAATAAGGACTGGGGGAGAGAGACGGAGTCGTTCATGAAATGGGAGGCTTAAGTGATAGGTTATGAAATTGCGGGAGGGTTGATGGTGAACTGCTGGTCTAGATTCTGTATCCCTTGTCAGAAATTCATTTTAAAACTCAGGGAAGATTTGGGGAACCTGGTTTTACATGAAATCTTGGTTTAACTAGGAGCTAAAGCCCTAGAAGTGAGTATTAGAGGCCTCTAGCCTTATTGATGGATGGAAAGACAGTCACAGGCTTTCTTTGTCAAGCTCACCTTGATCTGCTTTCTCTTTGTCTATCTCCCCTGCTCCTTTCAACTTTTCTAGAGTATTTGAAACAATAAAGGTGAATGGGGGAGATACACACACACACATAAACACACATGCAGGAGGAGAGAAAACTGTAAAAAACCACCACCATATTGAGGGGAGTTCCCTGTGCTCTGCCCAGTATTCTCCAATAACCTAAATAGGAAAAGAATTTGAAAAGGAATAGGTACATGTATATGTATAACTGAATCACTTTGCTGTACACCTGAAACTAACACAAAATTGTTAATCAACTATACTCCAAAATAAAATAAAAATAAAAAAGCACCAGCATAAAAGAAGCCAAAAATGTTTTTTGATTAAAAAAATGACTAATAAGAAGGTGCACAATCTATATGCCATATGTAAAATATGTAAATTTTATGCCACTAAGCACATGAAACGATGATGTATTTCTGTATAGGGAGGGCCCTGAGGAAAATGTGACTCTAGGGCAATGAGGGAGAGGAAATAGTATTGCCCTATTGAAACAGTAACTGAAACTGGAAATCTTTGCTTGTATGTTCTCTAAATTTCATTTATATTTGTCTTTAAACTGGAGCAAATCAAAGGCTTATAGTTTGTGTAGTTTCTATTTTACTTTGACCTACACATTTTCACCTTCCAAAATAATTGACCCTCTTCCACCCCACCCCCCCAAAAAAAACATAGTACTCAAATTTAAGAAAGTAAAAATCTTGGTTAGGAAGACATTCTAAAGATGATTTTAAATGTTATTTAAAATATGATTTAATACCCACTAGAAATGGCTTGAGAAGTTGCTTTCCCATCTTTCCTTCTACACAGTCTGAGGCAGTTTTATGTCTTTTCTTTGAAAGTTTCCATGGCAGAGGTTTTTTTTTCATAATATACCACTGGATAGCAAATGATTTTTCTTTGCTCATTAGGATGGTTATTCAAGACACTTGAATCAGGCGTACATTTCATTTCATGTGGTTATCAACATGAAACGTTCCCTTTGAAATAGGCATGGTGACCTAAGGCTTACTTCCCTTTCAGCCTAGATTTCCTCCCCTTTCTCTTTATCCTGTTCTTCAAAAGACACTTTTTGGAGTTAACATTTAGTATTTCTCAGTAAATCAATTAAAGATATTAAGTGGAAGATGAGTCTCTTTTTGAGATGAAATTTTTGAAAAATATATCATCTCCAAGCAATTCTCTGGTACACCCATATCTCCATAACTTTAATTAAATGTCAAGGGCAATTATGTTCTCTCTAGCAATTAAATAATCTCAAGTGTATATGACAGCTACACACAATAAGTACCTGAAAAACCTGGTCATATGTATGACCAGGTTTTTTTTTTTTAAGTACACCATATTATTTATTTCGTATCATTATACATCAGATTCTAGCAATTCAGGTAAAATTCTCTATTCCTTTAACTCATCTGCCCATTTCTAATTCTAATATCATAGAAATTGTATATAATATTGTTGACTGATCATCAAAATTAAATGCAAAAAAGAGAAACCAAGATTTCTTTTCTAAAATATGAAATTCAGTAAATGCATTGCCCTATGTGCCCTATGTGTGTGTTAAATAAAATTACTGTCCAAGAACAAAATTTGTGGACATGATGAAATTTCAGACTAAAGTAAATAGAGCTTGTGAACATATACTGATACTTAATTAAAATCGTTCCAGCACTTATACCAATATCTTCTCTCCCCTTAAAAAAAAAAAATCTTTCATTTTGAAAAAGATCATAAACTACACTTTGGTTCACAGAGATGGAAACACCTACAGTAATTTCAACAAAGTCTATGCTGTTTTAGGCACATTAGTTACAGATTATGGATTACACCTAGTCCAGGGGGAGAAAAGTAAAGTTTTCTAAACATTTCTATGGATTATTTTATCAGCTGATGTTCCATAGCTGATGTTTTCATCTCCTTCTTTCCAGATTCCATTTTGTAAATCTCCCATAAACTTTCTATTTTGGGGGGGAAAGATAATTCACACTGTCAAGATGGCAAAAATATACTTCTATAAATATCCCAACTTACAGAGAGAGAACCTTTAATAAGAAATTCAATTTTACTGCTTTTTCTTATTTTCTAGTATTTATAACTTTATTTCTGACATCTAATTGAGGGAATCTGAACTCTACCAACCACATGTTTACCATCAATCCTGGAATAGATTTCAGAGTGTCTACTCATTTTTGTTAATAATAATTGGACTGTTTGTTTACCTAGAATTTAATCTATCAATACTTTGGAAAAGCAAAGGATCTACAAATTCCTAGCCCAGAAGCCACAAGGGGTTGAAGGACTTTAGCTTTCTAAATATTTTATGGAGTCAGTTTATGCTTCACTGCTATAACATTAGTGCTGAGGGGATTTTTCCAATACATTCTTTTTTTGTGACATTTGTTATGCATTGTAGAGGCTGTGCTTTGAAATATGAATTAAGTTAAAAAACAAAGGGTCCCATTTAAGATGTACAAAACTGAGTAATAGGGATGCCTGTCAGAAAAACATTTCTATATAAGATCTTCCTTTAAATCTGTATGCTTCAGTATGTGTAATAACTTTTCAGATATGCTAATTTCATGTTGTTTTGTGAACTCGTCAGGGGGCAATTTTGACAGCTCTTTTGATGCAGAGAAGGCTGTTGGGACCATTGTCATTGCAAAACCTTTGGACGCAGAGCAGAGGTCCATCTATAATATGAGTGTGGAAGTCACCGATGGGACAAATGTTGCTGTCACTCAGGTAAGATGTCAAATTACTAAATAGTGGGAATGCCGAGAAGTCTGCTAAAGTCAGGGGGTGCAAGCAATTAAAATACCTGTTGAAAGTAGTAAATTATGTCCATGGAGTTTTAGTGTTTAAAAAAAAAGCATTTGCAAGAACAGCTTAACAAAGGATTCTATCAACATTATTACATAACTTAGCTGCATCTTTCAAGAAGTTATGATTGTTCATGCATGGAAGAGTGATGTGTATTTGTTTCCTGATCATTTCTTGTAAGATTTATCTCTTTGACAACAAAGTCAGCTTTCCTTGAATTTACAAAGAGAAGGACATCTGTAGTGTCTGAGTTAACACACCATGATATTCTTCACCTCCTCATGCTTTAGTCCCAGAAAGTTAAAGCTAGAGAATGCCTGAGTCCAAATTCATTTTACAAACTAAGATAATCTAAGTAGTATATCCAAGGTCACACAGCCTTAATAAAGAACAAGAGAGCTGTGTGTCCTGACTCGAATCTCCCGTTCCAGCCCCTATGCCAGTGGTTCTTCATCCTGGCTGCACAGTAAAATCCCCTGGTTTTGGAGGGTGTTAAAACCAATAAAGCTTGGGCCCCATCCCTAGAGGTCCTATGTGATTCTAACATGTAGCCAGGGTTGAGGACCATCACTTCTACTCTGCTACTTGAGTGTTCATGAAAGGGCACTGAGAACAAAGAAGAGGCGAAAAAAATCTCTGGGTGAGGCTAATACAATGTTAGATATCAATATGGAGCAGATTTACCCTACGTATGAGATTTTTGTTTGTTTGTTTTGTATTTTAGCACCAGAGACCTTAAGCCAGTTATGGCAGAGGGCTGGCACACACACGTAGCCCCTAACCCCTCCCACCCTCCCTGCCTCTCTCTTCTGTTCCCATGACCCCAGAAACCATCACTAATCGATCAAGGGTCTTTGTTTGTTTGTTTGTTTTGGTTTTTTTTTCCTGCTGAGCACAGATGTGGCCTCAGAATCCTTCTCAACACAGTGCTTCAGGTATTGAAGATGAAATATTTACCAACCCGAAAGTAAGCAAGTGTTGATTTATTTCAAATATGATGTAAGCTTTTGTAACAGTGTGGTTTTTACAAAGGGAGAGGAGGAGGGTTTTATGTGTTTGTCTATCCAGCTGTCTCTCAGTTTGAAGCTGTTTCAAAAACATGATGAGACTCTTTCCTTTGAGACTGTTTGTAAGCATAAAGTGGCGGAGTTTGAAGGAAACAGTAGCGTTGGTTATAGTACAACCCTTTTACTTTTCATTCAAATAAACTGAAACACAGAAAAGGGACATGACATGCACTTGATAAGGCAGCCCGTGTGTATCAACTACTGATCTTTAACCCATGTCCTTTTGTAGGATGAATATATGACCCTATTTGCCTGAGAGAATCCCATTTATACTTATTGCACTGGTGTAATTATGACACTCAAAGTTGCCCCAGTTGAGACAGTAAATTGTATGGTCACCCTACCTAAATCCAGACTGCTTCAGAGTATCTTCAAAAGATAGAGATACCTGGAAAGGACCCCAGGATTGAGATCCTGCATGAATCACACAATCTAAAGACTAATACAAAACAACACACTTGTAGCATTGCTAAGTCTTTAGTGCTAATTCACTTTAAATGGGAATTTAAATTAGACTTTTAAAATTAGCCATGTCTTAACATATCCAACTTCAACTTTTTAGCACCACTTAGAAACATATGATGTATTTGAATAAAATACAAATAAAAGCATGGAACCCTATTCATTACTTACTTTTCTCCAGCATTTCATAACAGTTGAATTAAATGGTGATTCATTGTAGCCAGAATGTTATAGATACATATTAAATATTTTAGAATGAATTAATGGATAGTAGATATTATATTTTCAATAGGGCCTGAATGGCAGGTATGCTGGATCTCCAAAGCACACAACTGATAAATGTTAACCAAAAAAAATTAATCTATGAAACTTTTATTTCAGAATTTCATTAGGACCAGATGATAAATCATTCAAAAGCATCTTCTCTACAAATATATCTTGAGTTCATACTATGTGCAGGGAACTGTACTACATGCCTGAAGTCACAGTGGTTCAGAGTTTTAAACCCAGATAACTGATGTGCACCCACTTTTAAAAAATTAATATGGAAGCATGTATTACAAGACGTTGAATGTACATGTTGTTCACATCCTGCTTTTGCTGATCTTACTTCAGACTAGTGTACAGTTAGACTTGTCTCTAGAGCCATTCAGGAATTAGAGAATTGGGGTGAACTTGGAGGTTCCCTTTGGCAAGCCCAAGCTCAATAGGTTAATAAATTAGGATATCAAGAGATTTTCTTGTCAAAACTTTCCAAGTTACCCTGTGTCTCCAGGGCCATGACCTTCTCAAGAAGTGAGAACTAACAGTTTCCAAAGCATAAATTTGTGTGCTATCATTATTACCATCAGAAAACCAATATTCTGTCTATCTGGCTTTATTTGAGCCTGAAGACCCACCAGCCTCTGCCAGTCCAGGCCTCTGCTCACATTTACCACAGCTCCTCTGGCAGTGCTGACAGGAGCAATTTCTGAATTAGTCAAAGTCCTCAGTGTCAAGGACATTTTTACAAAAAGGATATTTGGGGAAAGGAAAGGCATTCTAGGTTTATTTTAGAAACCACTAAATCACAGTCCAACCCATGACCTGAGACAACTTAATGATTTACCATCAAATGGAGATTCTTCACCATATAACTGAAATGTCCTGTAGCCCCCAAAACACCTGTTCAGTTTTCTTTGGGGAACTTTTCTCTACTTTGTTCATTTGGAGCCATAAAACATGGCATGACATGGGCTTCAAATCAGCCATAAACAACCTGTTGAATTTCACTTCACAAATGTCAAATAAATTACAGCCTCAGGGACCTCTGTGTCTACAAGAAAACCATTCCTTCATCTTCAGTTTTGGCCTGTTCTCCCAGAATTCTTGTGCCTCAGAGCTACAATATCTGGTGATGAATAAACATCCTTTTCCTCTCTGAGATTCTCTAGCATGAGTACAGAATGTAAAAAGGTTCGGTGGTCTTCAAGTTATAAAGATGCAGACATACTAAACGCAAGAACAAAGCATCCTCTTTACAAAAACTTCCTGGACAAGGGCCTCAGTATAAAAGAGTTGTTGATTTTATGTAGGATATTATTGTGCTTTATATAAATAGCATAGTATTTGACAAACTGGGCTTTATAGGGAATAAATCCATGTCCTAATCCCAACTCTGCTATTTACTAACTGAGTCACCTCCAGCTGGTGTAGGTCACTTAATTTCTCTGCACCCTAGTCCCTTCATCTATGAAATGGGGGTACCAGTACCTACATCATTAGAGGTGCTGTGAGGATTACATGAGTTTACATATACAGAATAATAGTAAGAGAGATTGGTTCAAAATGGCAGAGTAGAAGGATGTGCTCTCGCTCCCTCTTGCAAGAACACCAGAGTCACAATTAACTGCTGAACAATAATCGACAGGAAGACACTGAAACTCATCAAAAAAGATACCCCACATCCAAAGACACAGGAGAAGCCACAGTGAGACGGTAGGAGGGGCACAAAAACAATAAAATCAAATCCCATAACTGCTGGGTGGGTGACTCACCAACTGGAGAACACTTATACCACAAAAGTCCACCCACTGGAGTGAAGGTTCTGAGCCCCACATCAAGCTTCCCAATCTGGGGGTCCGGCAATGAGAGGAGGAATTCCTAGAGAATCAGACTTTGAAGGCTAGTGGGATTTGATTGCAGAACTTCGACAGGACAGGGGGAAACAGAGACTCCACTCTTGGAGGGCACACACAAAGTAGTGTGCACATCAGGACCCAGGAGAAGGAGCAGTTGACCCCATAGGAGACTGAACCAGACCTACCTGCTAGTGTTGGAGGGTCTTCTGCGGAGGCAAGGGGTGGCTGTGTCTCACCATGAGGACAAGGACACTGGCATCAGAGTTCTGGGAAGTACTCCTTGGCTTGAGCCATCCCAGATTCTGCCATTTATGCAACTAAAGAGCCCTGGTAGTCCCCAGTGCTGGGTCGCCTCAGGCCAAACAACCAACAGGGAGGGAACCCAGCCCCACCCACCAGCAGACAAGTGAATTAAAGTTTTACTGAGCTCTGCCCACCAAAGCAACAGCCAGCTCTACCCACCACCAGTCCCGCCCATCAGGAAACTTGCACAGGCCTCTTAGCCTCATCCACCAGAGGGCAGACAGCAGAAGCAAGAAGAATTACAATCCTGCAGCCTGTGGAACAAAAACCACATTCACAGAAAAACAGACAAGATGAAAAGGCAGAGGGCTATGTAGCAGATGAAGGAATGAGATAAAACCCCAGAAAAGCAACTAAATGAAGTGGATATAGGAAACCTTCCAGAAAAAGAACTCAGAATAATGATAATGAAGATGATCCAGGACCTCGGAAAAAGAATGGAGGCAAAGGTAGAGAAGATGCAAGAAATGTTAAACAAAGATCTAGAAGAATTAAAGAACAAACAATCAGAGAAGAAAAACACAATAACTGAAATGAAAAATACACTAGAAGGAATCAATAGCAGAATAACTGAGGCAGAAGAACGGATAAGTGACCTGAAAGAATGGTGGAATTCACTGCTGCTGAACAGAATAATAAAAAAAAAAAGAATGAAAAGAAATGAAGACAGCCTAAGAGACCTCAGGGACAACATTAAACACAACAACATTTGCATTATAGGGGTCCCAGAAGGAGAAGAGAGAAAGGACCCGAGAAAATATTTGAAGAGATTATAGTTGAAAACTTCCCTAACATGGGAAAGGAAATAGCCACCCAAGTCCAGGAAGCACAGAGAGTCCCATACAGGATAAACCCAAGGAGAAACATTCCGAGACACATAGTAATCAAATTGGCAAAAATTAAAGACAAAGAAAAATTTTTGAAAGCAGCAAGGGAAAAATGACAAATAACATACAAGGGAACTCCCATAAGGTTAACAGCTGATTCCTCAGCAGAAACTCTACAAGCCAGAAGGAGGTGTCATGATATATTTAAAGTGAGGAAAGGGAAGAACGTACAAACAAAATTACTCTACCCGGCAAGGATAAAATTCTCATTCAACAGAGAAATCAAAAGCTTTACAGACAAGAAAAAGCTAAGAGAATTCAGCACCACCAAAACAGTTCTACAGCAAATGCTAAAGGAACTTCTCTAAGTAAGAAACACAAAAGAAGAAAAGGGCCTACAAAAACAAACCCCAAATAACTACGAAAATGGTAATAGGAACATACATATTGATAATTACCATAAGCATGAATGGATTAATGCTCCAACCAAAAGATACAGCCTTGCTGAATGGATACAAAAACAAGAACCATATATATGCTATCTACAAGAGACCCACTTCAGACCTAGGGACACAGTCAGACTGAAAGTGAGGGGATGGAAAAATATATTCCATGTAAATGGAAATCAAAAGAAAGCTAGAGTAGAAATACTCATATCAGATAAAATAGACTTTAAAATAAAGAATGTTACAAGAAACAAGGAAGGACACTACATAATGATCAAGGGATCAATCCAAGAAGAAGATTTAACAATTATAAATATATATGCACCCAACATAGGAGCACCTCAATACATAAGACAACTGCTAACATCTATAAAAGAGGAAATCAACAGTAACACAATAATACTGGGGGACTTTAACACCTCACTTACACCAATGGATAGATCATCCAAACAGAAAATTAATAAGAAAACACAAGCTTTAAATGACACAATAGACAAGATAGATTTAATTGATATTTATAGGACATTCCATGCAAAAACAGCAGAGTACACTTTCTTCTCAAGTGTGCATGGAACATTCTCCAGGATAGATCACATCTTGGGTCACAAATCAAGCTTCATGAAATTTAAGAAAATTGAAATCATATTAAGCATCATTTTGACCACAACTCTATGAGATTAGAAATCAATTACAAGGAAAAGAACACAAACGCATGGAGGCTAAACAATACGTTACTAAATAACCAAGAGATCACTGAAGAAATCAAAGAGGAAATCAAAAAATACCTAGAGACAAATGATAATGAAAATATGACGATCCAAAACCTATAGGATGCAGAAAAAGCAGTTCTAAGAGGGAAGTTTATAGCTATACAAGCCTACCTCAAGAAACAAGAAAAATCACAAATAAACAATCTAACCTTACACCTAAAGGAAATGGATAAAGAAGAAGAAAAAAAGTCCAAAATTAGCAGAAGGAAAGAAATCATAAATATCAGAGCAGAAATAAAGGAAATAGAAACAAAGAAAACAATAGCAAAGATCAATAAAACTAAAAGCTGGTTCTTTGAGAAGATAAACAAAATTGATAGACCATTAACCAGACTCATCAAGAAAAAGAGGG
Organism: Kogia breviceps; assembly: GCF_026419965.1. Classification (NCBI taxonomy): domain Eukaryota; kingdom Metazoa; phylum Chordata; class Mammalia; order Artiodactyla; family Physeteridae; genus Kogia; species Kogia breviceps. Next base: position 49,154,849 of record NC_081316.1, on the reverse strand, counting down.
AGAGGACTCAAATCAATAAAATTAGGAATGAAAAAGGAGAAGTTACAACAGACACCACAGAAATACAAAGCATCCTAAGAGACTACCACAAGAAACTCGACAATCTGGAAGAAATGGACCAAATCTTAGAAACGTATAACATTCCAAGACTGAACCAGGAAGAAATAGAAAGTATGAACAGGCCAATCGCAAGTAATGAAATAGAAACTGTGACTAAAAATCTTACAACAAACAGAAGTCCAGCACCAGATGGCTTCACAGGTGAATTCCATCAAACATCCAGTACCAAATGGCTTCACAGGTGAATTCCATCAAACATTTAGAGAAGAGCTAACACCCATCCCTCTCAAACTCTTCCAAAAAATTGCAGAGGAAGGAACACTCCCAAACTCATTCTATGAGGCTACCATCACCCTGATACCAAAACCAGACAAAGAATCTACAAAAAAAGAAAATTACAGACCAATATCACTGATTAAAATAGATGCAAAATTCCTCAACAACATACAACATGATCAAGTGGGATTTATCCCAGGGATGCAAGGATTCTTCAATATATGCAAATCAATAAATGTGATACACCATAATAACAAATTGAAGAAGAAAAACCATGTGATCTTCTCAATAGATGCAGAAAAAGCTTTTGACAAAATTCAACACCCATTTATGATAAAAACTCTCCAGAAAGCGGGCATAGAGGGAACCTACCTCAACATAATAAAGGCCATATACAACAAACCCACAGCAAACATCATTCTCAATGGTGAAAAACTGAAAGCATTTCCTCTAAGATCAGGAACAAGAGAAGGATGTCCACTCTTGCCACTATTATTCAACATAGTTTTGGAAGTCCTAGCCATGGCAATCAGAGAAGAAAAAGAAATAAAAGGAACACAAATTGGAAAAGAAGAAATAAAACTGTCACTGTTTGCAGATGACATGATACTATACATAGAGAATCCTAAAGATGCCACCATAAAACTACTAGAGCTAATCAATGAATTTGATAAAGCCGCAGGATACAAAATTAATGCACAGAAATCTCTTGCATTCCTATACACTAATGATGAAAAATCTGAAAGAGAAATTAAGGAAACACTCCCATTTACCACTGCAACAAAAAGAATAAAATACCTAGGAAAATACCTACCTAGGGAGACAAAAGACCTGTATGCAGAAAACTATTAAGACACTGTTGAAAGAAATTAAGGATGATACCAACAGATGGAGAGATATACCATGTTCTTGGATTGGAAGAATCAATATTGTGAAAATGACTATATTACCCAATGCAATCTACAGATTCAATGCAATCCCTATCAAATTACCAATGGCATTTTTTACAGAACTAAAACAAAAAATCTTACAATTTGTATGGAGACACAAAAGACCCCGAATAGCCAAAGCAGTCTTGAGGGAAAAAGATGGAACTGGAGGAATCAGACTCCCTGACTTCAGACTACACTACAAAGCTACAGTAATCAAGACAATATGGTACTGGTAGAAGAACAGAAATATAGCCCAATGGAACAAGATATAAAGCCCAGAGATAAATGCATGCACCTATGGTCACCTAATCTATGACAAAGGAGGCAAGGATATACAATGGAGAAATGACAGTCTCTTCAATAAGTGGTGCTGGGAAAACTGGATAGCTACATGCAAAAGAATGAAGTTAGAATACTCCCTAACACCGTACACAAAAATAAGCTCAAGATGGATTAGAGACCTAAATGTAAGGCCAGACACCATAAAACTCTTAGAGGAAAACATAGGAAGAACACCCTTTGACATAAATCACAGTAAGATCTTTTTGATCCACCTCCTATAGTAATGGAAATAAAAACAAGAATAAACAAATGGGACCTAATGAAACTTAAAAGCTTTTGCACAGCAAAGGAAACTATAAATGACATGTAAAGACAACCCTCAGAATGGGAGAAAATATTTGCAAACAAATCAACAGACAAAGGATTAATCTCCAGAATATATAAACAGCTCATGCAGCTCAATATTAAAAAACAAACAACCCAATCCAAAACTGGACAGACGACCTAAACAGACGTTTCTCCAAAGAAGACATACAGATGGCCAAGAAGCACATGAAAAGCTGCTCAACATCTCTAATTATTAGAGAAGTGCAGATGAAACTACAGTGAGGTATCATCCCACACCAGTTAGAAAGGGAATCATCAGAAAATCTTCAAACAACAAATGCTGGAGAGGGTGTGGAGAAAATGGAACCCTCTTGCACTGCTGGTGGGAATGGAAATTGATACAGCCACTATGGAGAACAGTATAGAGGTTCCTTAAAAAACTAAAAATAGAATTACCATATGACCCTGCAATCCCACTACTGGACATAAACCCAGAGAAAACCATGATTCAAAAAGATGCATGCACCCCAATGTTCATTGCAGCACTATTTACAATCGCTAGGTCATGGATGCAACCTAAATGCCCATTGACAGACAAATGGAAAAAGAAGATGTGGTACATATATACAATGGAATATTACTCAGCCATGAAAAGGAATGAAATTGGGTCATTTGTAGAGACGTGGATGAATCTAGAGACTGTCATACAGAGTGAAGTAAGTCAGAAAGAGAAAAACAAATATCGCATATTAATGCATATATGTGGAACCTAGAAAAATGGTACAGATGAACTGGTTTGCAGGGCAGAAATTTAGACACAGATGTAGAGAAAAAACGTATGGACACCAAGGGGGGAAAGCAATGGGGGGTGGGGGTGGTGCTGTGATGAATTGGGAGATTGGGATTGACATGTATACACTGATATGTATAAAAGGATGACTAATAAGAACCTGCTGAATAAAAAAGTAAATTTTTAAAAAGTATAATAGCAAGAGGTTGAAACGTAATGAGTGCTCAATAAATATTAGCTACTACTGCTATTATTAGTAGTATTATCTCTTAACCTCTCTGAGCATTTGTATCATGGGGACTGCCCCACACGTTGTTGTGAGAAATAAGTGAGTGCCTGAGACAGTGCTCTGAAAAAGAGATTATCCAGAGCTGCATCCCAAGCCTTTAGTGGAGAACCATCTTGGAAACCATCTGACTAGTCTTGGGGTAGAAAGTGAGAGATGATCCATTAAGGCACTGTCAATGCTGATGAACCATATAGAAATTGTCAAGGGCTCTGTAAGCACACAAGACCCAGAGTATGTTAGTGGGCTTTTCCTGGTTCCTGATGGTCCCTCCCAGGTTGGCCACATTTGACAGTCTTTTCTTTGCCTAAAACCAACCAACATTTTTGAGTGCTTTCTGTATTCCAAGAATTATCCCAAGTTATTAAGAGCTGACTTCCAATTTCTACATATATAATATTGTGGAATGGTAGCAAATAATTCATGACTGGCTCCAGAAATAACATTCATCACTCTAGACCAGAGCATGAATAATGTTGAGTGGAGAAATTTAAAACCAACACCCTGGTTCCAGCTATGTTCCATTCCGTCCACAGCCCCTCCCAACCTCCACATCCAGCTGCTTCCAACAAGCTGATGCAAATCAGAACCTAGTTGTGCAAACAAATTGGAATCTCCAAGATAGTTTGAGTCCCTGGCAGATCCTTGAATCTTATGAAATTGTTGATATATCTTGGTGTGCATGTATATTTTTTCAGAGAGTAGCCCCTTATTATTGATCATGTTTTTAAATGGGTAGGTGGCTCAAAAATGGTTAAGGTAAATTACTCAATATTTTCATTACTCAGAAATTCTAGTTAAAAATTTCAACATGCAGCCACCCAGGCTTCCTAGGAAACATACATACCTCAGGGGGTTGTTGGTTTTCGGATGCCTCCCTCCTCTGGTGACTTGACTGGCTGCTGCCATGGTGTTTCAAAGCACTGTTGTTCTGGGTTAAGAAAGAGTTAAGTTTGCCTACCAAAGCCCTGGATAGCAAATAGTAAGTTAGCTCCCTTCAAGATATTTTTTTAAAAATAGAAATAATCTGTGAAAAAGGGTACCACTATTCTTCAGCATTATGGAAGTATTCCCACTTGATGCCATAGAAGGTCAGAGATGAGCAAGGGTGTCGGTCTTAGATGAGAAGAATGAAAGAATTAAGAGAAATGGGACAGTCTGGTTGGCGGAAAGGTGAGGAATCACAGGAACACTGGCTGTTATAAATAAGAGGGGAGGTGGGAACATCCAGGTGGGACCAGAGGTTCATAAGGGACAGGAATAATGAGATGCTGAGAAGGATGAAGTTCTTGTCCAAACATACAAGAGCACTACAGATCCATTTGAAGAGGGATTCTACCCTTAGCACCCAGACTGTGGTCTCTACATACCATTTCCCATGGAAAGGAACAAGGATTCCTTGTAGAAATAGCTGATTCCAGGTTTGGGGCAGGAGCCTGGGCATCTTATCCTGCCAGAAAAGGCTAGTGGAATCTTGTTAGAAGGTGACAAGAGACAACTTGAACTGCCTTCCACTGGTCAAAGATGGGATAATTTAAGCATCAAAAAGAATAATGACTGGGCTTCCCTGGTGGTGCAGTGGTTGAGAGTCCGCCTGCCGATGCAGGGGACGTGGGTTCGTGCCCCGGTCCAGGAAGATCCCACGTGCCGCGGAACGGCTGGGCCCGTGAGCCATGGCCACGGAGCCTGTGCTCCACAATGGGAGAGGCCACAACAGTGAGAGGCCCGCGTACAGCAAAAAAAAAAAAAAAAAAAAAAAAAAAAAGGCAGTCTTTGGGGTGGACAGAATGCACCCCCATCCCACACCCAAGATGTCTATGTTCTCCTAGTCGTCAGAATTTGTAAATATGTTACATGGCAAAAGGGGCACTGCAGATGTAATTAAAGATACAGATCTTAGGATAGTGAGATTCTCCTAGATTATTTAGGTGGACCCAGTCTAATCACACGAGCCCTTAAGCAGATGATTTTGTCCAGCTGGAGTCGGAAGAGATGCAGCAAAGTGGAAATCAGAGATTCCAAATATGAGAGAATTTAAAACATCAACACTAGTTTGAATATGGAAGATGCAACACAGCAAGGAATGTAGGCAGACTTAAGGATCTGAGAGAGGATCCTGCTGACAGCCAGCAAAGATGCAGGGACCTCGGGTCTTTAACCTCAAGAAACCAAATGCAGCCTACAACCTGAGTGACCTTGTAACTGATTCATCCCCAGAGCTTCCAGAAGGGAACACATCTCTGATGACTGCTTGATTTCAGGCTTATGAGACTCTAAGCCACACTATACTCAAACTTCTGACCTGTAGAACTAGGAGATAATAAATGGGTGTTATTTGAAACTGCTAAATCTTTGGTAGTTTATTACATTGGAAATAGGAAAAGAATCCCCTGTAGGCATCCCCATTTTACAGATAAGGAAATTGAAGCAAAGCGAAGTTAAGTAACTTGAGTAGATCAGGGTTTACATGTAGGCAGTTGCATTCTAGAGACTGCTCTGCACTCTCAACCACTACACTGTGCTGCCTCACGAAAGTAAAATTAAATCTTTGCTACCTATTCTAAGGCAGGAAGAGACACTCATCTGGCTCTACTAGTTACGAGGGGGACACTTTTTTAAGTGGCTGCCCCATAAACATGGCTCCACCTATGGCCATTAGAATGTTTCATAGCTGGTCATACATGCTAGGAAGAGAGCAAAATACCCCAACCTCTTTATAGCCCTCCCTTCCACCCACTGAGCTTATGAGCTGCAGAGACACACACTACCAAGGATGAGAAATGACAATTTTTTTTTTTTTTTTTTTTTGGTTTGCGGGCCTCTCACTGCTGTGGCCTCTCCGGTTGAGGAGCACAGGCTCCGGACGCGCAGGCTTAGCGGCCACGGCCCACGAGCCCAGCCGCTCCGCAGCACGTGGGATCCTCCCGGACCGGGGCACGAACCCGTGTCCCCTGCATCGTCAGGCGGACTCTCAACCACTGCGCCACCAGGGAAGCCCAGAAATGACAAATTTTAACAACATTCCCCATATATCTACCAAACCCATATGAGCTGCTGCATCTTCATTGCAAATTTAAATAAATCTAGAGCCTGTCTTGTCCAAAAGACCAAGGGATGAAAATTAATATATAACACCTGTTATTTGCATAATAACACTTAACAAGCCTCATTCTAAGCTTCATTTCCCTGGCACCCTGGGACTAGTTAAATCAAGTTTTATCATCACATTCATTTTTCCAGTGAAAAATTGAGGCACAGACAGGTTAGGTGGCTGCCCTAGGTGTACACAGGTAGATATACAAACCCACTTCTTCCTTCTCAAAATCAGATACCATCTTAGGAACTTTCCCTTACATGTCTATGTATATAAAATATACAGCTTAATTCATTAGGGGAAGCATTTGGTCTAGTGGAAGGAGTACTGACCCTGAATCAGGTGACCCAGGTTCAAAGTCAGCACTTAACCAATGGTTGACTGTGTTACCACAGAAGGAAGCTCTATCTCTGTGAGACTCAGTTTCTCCAACATAATGCGAGTAAGATCTTACATACCTCATGGGCTATTGTAAGAATAAATAAGATATTATGTGATATCATGAGAGCTGTGATGTGTCAGACACATGTAGGTTTTATTATTGTAGTCTTTTCTCAACTTAAAACTGTAATAATATACCTACTAACTATAAAATATTATGTGTGTGGCTTTTACTGTTATTCATGAAAGGCAGTGGAGATATTCATGCCCAAATAATAATCTAAAAATTACATCGATTTTATTCAGGGACTTATGATACGTACTTTTGTGATTTTCATATGCTTTTCTTATTCAAGTCCTGCTTTGATTTATAAAGATATGAAAATCAGCTTGTATTTGTATGCTCCACAGCCAAATCTGAGATTAAAATTCTCTTTCAGATGATTTCCACATTTCTTAAGCCCCATAAGGCAGTTAATTTAGATTGGCCACTAAGTCTTCCAGCCAGCAGGTCCCTATTCTCTGGGGCTGGGAGGTCTGTGATGTGCGTTCCTGGGTTAGCCTTGCCCTTGATGGCCATGGGGATTCCATTCCTCTCATCTCTAGGTGATGTTGGGAGTTCCTAACTGGCCTCTTTCCTTAGAAAGCAGACTTTACCTTGAAGATTGGGATTTTGTCTTATCCTTTTCCTCCACTTTGCACCGCTTAAAAGAAGGTGGACGGTAGAAACAAATCACTTTTGGTAGTGCTGCTCCATGATCCCTGGATCGAGGGGCTTTCAAGAGACACCCTCATCAAGGGTTTACTTTTGTTTCCTTTAACATCATCTCCCTCTTAGCAGGTGAAAAAGACAGTGGCCCAAAGTGTCCTTCTATATTTAGGCTAAGACAATGCTGGAACAAGTACAATTATATAGATGAAATAAGGCAGCAAGCCAACTCTACGGTGAGACTTTTCTGTTAAAAAAATAATAATGATAAAATCTCACTGAATGCAATAGATCCATGCCTGACAACTTATGAGTAACTCAATTCTTGAAAATGGATCCCAGTTTTAAAGGCAGCAGGGAACTTTCTTTTTTTTAATATATAAATTTATTTATTTTATTTATTTATTTTTGACTGCATTGGGTCTTCATTGCCGTGCGCGGGCTTTCTCTAGTTGTGGTGAGCGGGGACTACTCTTCATTGAGGTGTGCGTGCTTCTCATTGTAGTGGCTTCTTTTGTTGTGGAGCACGGGCTCTAGGCATGCGGGCTTCAGTAGTTGTGGCACGTGGGCTCAGTAGTTGTAGCTCGCGGGCTCTAGAGCAGAGGCTCAGTAGTTGTGGTGCACAGACTTAGTTGCTCTGCGGCATGTGGGATCTTCCCGGACCAGGGCTCGAACCCGTGTCCCCTGCATTGGCAGGCGGATCCTTAACCACTGTGCCACCAGGGAAGCCCAGCAGGGAGCTTTCTGTTCAGAATAATCCCATGATTAATGTTCCTGAAATGAGAATGGTCATGTCAGTTATGTGTTTGGTAAATTAGGATTTCTGTATAGCAAGGTACATAATATTTGCACATGTTTGTTCACATGTATGTTTTGTACATTTATAGTTAATGCGTATATAATTTAAGTGCACATGGAAACTGTATAATGGAATGCATACAGAATTTGGCTCCGTAAGACCTAAGTTTGAGTGTGGCCTTGCCCTTGCGACTTGGGCACATCCCTTAACTTCTCTGATTCTCATTTTCCTCATTGAGAAACAAGAGATGATACAGTTTAAGCAATGAATATGGTACAGATTTATAAACTGGAAAACAAGCACACGATTTTTCTCCTTAGGCATTCAAAAACAAAACTTGTAAGCTTGGAGAGAATACAAGAGGCATCATCCTTGAAATCACAACTATAGAATGTTTTAAGTATGGTTTTGAAATGCAAACAGAGGCAGAACAGAATTTTCAGTAATTCAGGATTTAATTGGTTCTAATGAAAGACAGAGGCCTTACCCTCCAACTCACCCCATGGACACTTCATGCCATGAGCCTTTGTAAAGCTGGACTTGGCATCTACCCAGACTTAGCTTAGACGAGCCTGCAAAACCCAAAGTGTTTGTGGTGAGCAGCATTGAAACCAGCTCTGAAGAGACTTCCCACACTCAGGTTTCCTCCTGCTTTGAATCCATTGTACTTCTTTAGGCATTTCAATTACCATTTTGAACACAACATCTTTGAGAGTTACTTTGCTTTGTTTGGTAGTTCAGGAGCTCACAAATGGCCCCAACTGTGGGAAATAAAAAGCAAATGAGGAAAGGGAAGTCTTTTACAGAGAAACACTTGTTCTGACTGTAGATTAGGCTCAGGACAAAGCAAGCAGAAAGAGGCAAGCTTTTCAAGAGCACATCAACTTTGAAACCTCAGGAAGGTCAGGGCAGGCTTGCTGGCCAGAAAGGCTCTTTTATCCCATTAATATGACTGCTTCTGTGAACACAAATATTTTAGCATCTTGACTAAGTTAACTGGAACTTTTTAAAGGAAAGAATTGGCATTCAAAGAATCTAGTACGGCTTTCCAAATACAGCGGAGATAAAACAATACCCAAAATGCTATAGGCACACTTCTCTACACTTTTTCTACCATAAACTACAAGCAAAGCTTGTCCCCGTGTCAAGCTCACTCCCACAGCAAGTCGTCCTGGCACAGAAGTCATAGCATGGCCCTTTTCCTCTCACTCAAAAAAGCACATCTCCACCAAAGTGATGGATAGTACAGTTATGTATAAGAACAACCATGGTCTGACTAAATTTATTTCTAAAAGTAAATGATTTTCTAGAATGCAGCCAAATGCTTGCATATTATTTAATGGAGAACCACTAAAGGCTTTCTTATTAGTCAGGAATAAGACAAGAATATCACTGTTTCCACTACTATTTAACATTGTGCTGTAAGTATTAGCCAATACAATTAGCTAAGATAAAGCAATATGTGTTATAAGAATTATAAAGGAAAACTGGAAAAAATTATAAAGGGAAACTGATCTCTATTTGCATGTAGCTTAATTATATATCTGAAAAGCTCCCAAGGAGGGAAGGGAAAAACTACTTCAAATGATAGGAAAATTAGTAAAGTAACAGGTTATAAATTTAACATACAATAATTAATGGCCTCCATATATAGCCCACCCCCCAAAAAAAACAGTGAAAAAGTGTAATGAAAAATAACCCATTTAGGTTAGCACATATATAAACTTTAAAAGTGTTCAAAACCTATTTGAGGAAAACTAAAACACTCCTGAAAAACAAAATAGTAGATTTGAACAAATGAAAAAAGACAAACTATGTTCTGGATGGGAAGACTCCATCATGAAGAAATTAGTTCTTCCTTAATTATCCTGTACTTTTAACATAACCCCAGTTTAAAATGCTATCACTTTTTCAAGTGCTATAGAAGTTGATTATAAAGTTAATTTAGAAGAACAACAATCGGGACTTCCCTGGAGGTCCACTGTTTAAATCTTCACCTTCCAAAGCAGGGGTTGCGGGTTTGATCCCTGGTTGGGAATCTACAATCCCACATACCTCGTGGCCAAAAAAACAAAACATAGAACGTAAGCAATATTGTAACAAATTCAATAAAGACAAAAAAAAAAAAAAAAAAAGAACAACAGTCAAGAATAGCCATAGGGCTTCCCTGGTGGCGCAGTGGTTGAGAGTCCGCCTGCCAATGCAGGGGACACGGGTTCGTGCCCCAGTCCAGGAAGATCCCACGTGCCGCAGAGCGGCTGGGCCCGTGAGCCATGGCTGCTGAGCCTGCGCGTCCGGAGCCTGTGCTCCGCAACGGGAGAGGCCACAGCAGTGAAAGGTCCGCCTATAACAAAAAAAAAAAAAAAAAAAAAAAAAAAAAAGAATAGCCATAAAAATCCTGAAGAGAACAAAGAGAAGACCTAGCTTTTCCAAACAATTAAAAAATATATAATGGAAATATGGAATCACTATTTGTGCATCAGGAACTAACATAGTATTGTGGGTCAATTATACTGCAAAAGCAAACAAATAAACTCATAGAAAAAGAGATCAGATTTGTGGTTACCAAAGGCAGGTGGGAGGGAGAGGGGGAACTGAATGAAGGGTAGTGAAAAGGTACAAACTTCCAGTTATAAGATAAATAAGTACTAGGGATGTAATGTACAACATGACAAATATAATTAACACTGCTGTATGTTATATGTGAAATTTGTTGAGAGTAAATCCTAAGAGTTCTCATCACAAGAAAAATGTTTTTTCATTTCTTTAATTTTGTATCTATATGAGATGATAGATGTTGACTAAACTCATTATGATAATCACTTCATGATGTATGTAAGTCAAATCATTATGCTGTACACCTTAAACTTACACAGTGCTTTATGTCAATTATGTCTCTATAAAACTGGAAGGAAAAAAATACTATAAAGCCTCTGTAATTAAAACATTTTGATGTTGTTACATGAAAAGACAGATAAACCAATGCAACAAAATAGAAAAGCTAGAAATATACTATCTGCATAGGTAGAGTTAGTATACAGTAAAAGTGACTTCTCAAATCAGTAAGGAAGTGATGGTCTGCTAAAAAAATAGCATTGAAATAAATAGAGAGCCATGTGGAATAAAATAAAACTGGACCCATTCCTCACATAATATACTAGGAAAAATTCCAAATGGATTAGAGCTGTAAATGTAAGAAAAGGAAGCATTTAAATTCAATTTTAAAGAAATAAGCGTGATCACCAAAAATCTGGAAATGTAGAAAATATTCTAAACTATGACTTAACATCCAGAAACAATAGGGAAAAGATTGATGCATTCAACTACATGAAAATAAAAATAAACTTTTTTGCATGGCAAAAAAAAAATTACCATAAACAAAATGACAAAGATAAATGACAAAATTGAAAACATTTGCAATGTGCATCATCATGCTCCCAAAATAAAGGGAAAAAAGTACCATCTAACCCTAGAAAAATGAATTGATATAGTTTTAACAGAAAAATAAATGCGAATGGTTCTTAAACATATGAAAAGATGCTCAACCTCACTCATAACAAGAGAAAGGAAAATTTTAAATACATTGAGATGACATTTCTCATCTATCAGATTGGCCAAAAACCCAAAAGTTTTACAGCATGCTCTGTTGGCAAGGCTGTGGGAAGACAGTCATGCTTAAATACTGCTATAGAAAGGCAAAGTGATCAAACTTATAGGTAGGGGAATATGGGAAGTATCTCACAAAACCATATAAGCACTTCTTTGATTCAGCTATCCCAATTCTAGGGACAGAAATATATGTTAGCAAAAATGTGAAAAGACACAAGCACAAGGCTCTTCATTTCATGGTCATTTGAAGAGCAAAATAGGAATGCACATCAATAGAGGACTGATTGAGTTAACTATGATACATTTATCCATGGAAAAGTATTTCTGTACTGCTGTAGCATGGTCTTCATGATATAAAGCAGCAACATTATTGACCTTTTGAGTCAGATAGCTCTTTGTTGCAGGGGATTATCCTGTGCATTTTAGGATGTTTAGCAACTCCCCTGCCTTCTATCCACTAGGTTCTAGGAAAATCCCTCCCCTGAGCTGTGACAACCAAAAATGTCTCCAGACATTGTGAAATGACCCCAGGAGACAACGACATCCTCAGTTAAGAACCATTGATATAATGCAGCAGTCCCCAACCTTTTTGGCACCAGGGACCTGTTTCATGGAAGACACTTTTTCCACGAGGAGGGGAGGGGTAATGGTTCAGGTGGAAATGTGAGTGATGGGAAGCAATGGGGAGTGGTACATGAATCTTTGCTGACTTGCCTGCCACTCACCTCCTGCTGTGCGGCCCTGGTTCTTAACAGGCCATGGACTGCTACTGGTCCACCGCCCAGGGGTTGGGGACCCTGGATATAATGTTAAGTGAAATAGCCTGTTGAGGGGAGTGTATACAGTATGTTAATATTAATAAAATAGATGCATAAAATGTAACATTACTGAAAAAAAATAGTATACCTGAAGAAGAAGGGAATACATGAAAGAGAAAGATACAGAAGCTAAGCTTGACTATAACTTTTTGTAAATTTAACATTGGTAATTTTACATATAATATAAAACAAAATTAAATGTTAAAAAAGCAAGTCTAAAATTTGAAAGTAAATGGAAGCAGATGAACATATATGTGTATCCAGTTGGGAGCATGTATGTACAGGGAAGAACTATTCTAAGTGACTTTACATATACTAATTTGACTGTATATGCCTAGTGGGATAAATCCGAAGGACAAAAAGACAAAATAATATCAAATTAGTTTGAATGACCATAATTTTAATGTGATTATAATAACAATGTTGGTGTTATTCAGAGACTTGGGCATGTATTTCAGATATGTGAGCATTCAGGTAGGGGAATAATTATGGTGATGTCATTGAGCATGAGAAATGTCATCATGGGAGAAAGAAGATAGACAGGTAAAAAGAATGAGATTAAGTAAAAACCTTGATGGGTACCTTAATATTGTCTTTTGTTTTGTTTTTTATTGAAGTATAATTGACTTACAATATTGTATTAGTTTCAGGTGTGCAACATAATGCCTTGATATTTTTATATATTACAAAATGATCACCATGATAAGTCTACTTACCATTTGTCACCATAAAAAGTTACTATAATATTATCAATTATACTGTATTCCCTTTGCTGTACATTACATCCCTGTGACTTATTTACTTTGTGTCTGGAAGTTTTACCTCTTAATCCCCTTAACTTATTTCACTTGTTTCCCCACTTCTCTCCCTTCTGGAAACCACCAATTTGTTCTCTGTATCTATGAGGCTGTTTCTGTTTTGTTATGTTTGATTTGTTTTTTAGATTCCACATATAAATGAAATCATAGAGTATTTGTCCTTTTCTGAGTTATTTCACTTAGCATAATACTCTCTATGTCCATCCATATTGTCGCAAATGGCAAGATTTCATTCTTTTTTATAGCTGAGTAATATTCTATTGTTTGTGTGTGTGTTTCTGGTGTATGTATGTATACACACACACACACCACCTTCTTTATCCATTCATCTATTGATGGACACTTAGGTTGCTTCCATATCTTGGCTATAGTAAATAATGCTGCCATGAACATAAGGGTACATATGTCTTTTCAAATTAGTGCTTTTTTTTCTTCAGAAAAATACCCAGAAGTGGGATTTCTGGATCATGTGGTAGTTCAATTTTAAATTTTTTAGGAACCTCCATACTGTTTTCCATTGCAGCAGTACCAATTTACATTCCTACTAACAGTGCATGATGGTTTCCTTTTCTCAGCCTCTTCATCAACGTTTGTTATTTATGGTCCTTATGACCATTCTGACAGGTGTGAAGTGATATCTCGTGGTTTTTATTTGCATTTCCCTGATGATTAGTGATGTTGAGCATCTTTTCATGTGTCTGTTGGCCATCTGTATGTCTTCTCTAGATAAATGTCTATTCAGATCCTCTGCCCATTTTTTATTCAGGTTGGGTTTTTGATGTTGAGTTTTATGAGTTCTTTGTATATTTTGCATATTAACCCCTTATCAGATATATTATTTGCAAATATCTTCTCCCATTCAGCAGGTTGCCTTTTTGTTTTGTTGATAGTTTCCTTCACTATGCAAATGTTTTTCAGTTTGATGTAGTCCCATTTGGTTTTGTTTTGGCTTTTATGGCTTTTATTTCTGTAGCCTGAAGAGACATATTCGAAAAATATATTGCTAACACAATGTCAAAGAGTGTTATGCCTGTTTTCGTCTAAGAGTTTTATGACTTCAGCTCTTACATTTAAGTCTTTAATCCATTTTGGGTTATTTTTGCATATGGTGTAAGAAAGTAGTTCAGTTTGATCCTTTGCATATAACTCTCCAGGTTTTCCAACACCATTTACTGAAGAGGCTGGCTTTTCACCATTGTATATTCTTGCCTCCTTTGTCATAGATTAATGGACCATATAAGCATAGGTTTATTTCTGACCTATCTGTTCTGTTCCATTGATCTATGTCTCTGTTTTGGTGCCAGTACCATATTTCATTGATTAATGTAGCCTGGTAGGATAGTTTGAAATCAGGTAGTATAATACCTCCAGCTTTTTTCTTTCTCAAGATTGGGGTCTTTTGTGTTTCCATACAAATTTTAGAATTATTTGTTCTAGTTCTGTGAAAAATGCCAATTTTTTTGATAGGGATTGCATTGAATGTGTAGATTGCATTAGGTAGTATGGTCATTTTAACAATATTAACTCTTTCAATCTAAGAAGATGGTATATCTTTCCTTCTGTTTGTGTCATTGTCAGTTTCTTTCATCAGTGTCTTATAGTTTTGAGTACAGGTCTTTTACCTCCTTGGTTTGACCTATTCCTAGGTATTTTATTCTTTTTGATACAAATGAAAGTTGGATTGTTTTCTTAATTTCTCTTTCTGATAGTTCATCATTAATGTATAAAAATGCAGCAGATTTCTGTATATTAATTTTGTATCCTGCAACTTTACTGAATTTATTTATCAGTTCCAATAGTTTTTTGGTGGTGGTGCTAGCATTTTCTATATATAGTATCATGTCATCTGCAAACAGTGACAGTTGTACTTCTTCTTTTCCAATTTGAATGTTTAAGTTTCTTGTCTGATTTCTGTGACTCGGATTTCCAATATGTAAAAAGATTTCCAATTGCATGAAAATGGTGAGAGTGGGCATCCTTGTCTTGTTCCTTTCTTAGAGGAAATGCTTTCAGTTTTTCACCATTAAGTATGATGTTGGCTGTGGGTTTGTCATATATGGGCTTTATTATGTTGAGGTGTGTTCCCTCTATACCCACTATGTTGAGAGTTTTTATCATAAATGGATGTTGAATTTTGTCAGAAGCCTTTTCTGCATCTACTGAAATTATCATATGATTTTTATTCTTCAATTTGTTAATATGGTATATCACATTGACTGATTGTGGATACTGAACCATCCATCCTTCCATCCCTGGGATAAATCCCACTTGATTATGGTGTATGATCCTTTTAATGTATTGTTGAATTCAGTTTGTTACTATTTTGTTGAGGATTTTTGCATCTGTGTTCATCAATGATATTGGCCTCTAATTTTCTTTTTGGCAGGTATCTTTGTCTGGTTTTGGTATCAGGGTTCCATTGACCTCGTAGAATGAGTTCAGTAGCATTCCTTCCTCTTCAGTTGTCTGGAATATTTTGAGAAGCATAGATACTGACTCTTGAAATGTTTTGTAAATTTCACCTGTGATGCCATCTGGTCCTGGACTTTTGTTTGTTGGGAGTTTTTTGATTACTGATTCAGTTTCAGTACTGGTAATTGATCTGTTCACATTTTCTACCTTCCTGATACAGTCTTGAGAGATTATATGTTTCTAGGAATTTATCTATTTCCTCTAGACTGTCCATTTTATTGACACAAAATTTGTCAGAGTAATCTCTTATGATCCTTTGTATTTCTGTGGTATCAGTTGTAACATCTCTTTAATTTTTAATTTTATTTATTTGGGCCCTCTCCCTTTTCTTCTTGATGAGTCTGGCTAAAGGTTTTTCTTGTTTCCTGAGGTAGGCCTACATCATTATACTTCCCTCTTAGAATTGCTTTGTTTGCGTCGCATAAATTTTGGGTCATTGTGTTTCCATTTTCATTTGTCTCCAGGTATTTTTTTTATTTCTTCTTTGATTTCCTCACTCAGTGACCCATTGGTTGTTTAGTAGCATATTGTTTAGCTTCTACATCTGTGATTTTTGCAGTTTTTTTCTTGTGGTTGATTTCTAGTCTCATAATGTGGTGGTTGGAAAAGATGCTTGATATGATTTCAATATTCTTAAAGTTATTGAGATTTGTTTTGTGGCCTAGCACGTGATCTCTCCTGGAGAATGTTCCATGGGTGTCTGAAAAGAATGTGTATTCTGCTGCTTTTGAATGTAATGTTCTATATATTATATACACATATGTGTATATATGTATATTTATATATATATATATATTAAGTCTATGTGGTTAATGTGTCATTTAAGGCCAATGTTTCCTTATTGATTTTCTGTCTAGATGATCTGTCCATTGGCGTAAGTGGAGTGTTAAAGTTCCCTACAATTATTGCATTACTGTTATTTTCTCCCTTTATGTTGTTAATATTTGCTATATGTATTTATGTGCACCTATGTTGAGTAAATATATATTTACAATTGTTATATCTTCTTGTTGGATTGATCCCTGTAACATTATGTAATACCCTTCTTTGTCCCTTGTTACAGCCTTTGTTTTAAAGTCTATTTTGTCTAAGTATTACTACTCCAGCTTTCTTTTGATTTCCATTTGCATGGAGTACCTTTTCCCATTCTCTCACTTTCAGTCTGTACGTGTCTCTAGATCTGAAATGAGTCTCTTGTAGGCAGCATATATGTAGGTCTTGTTTTCTTGTTTAGCATTTAGTCACTCTATGTCTTTTGTTGGAACATTTAGTCCATTTCCATTTAAAGTAATTATTGATGGATATGTACTTACTGCCATTTTGTTAATTGTTTCTGATTGTTTATGTAGTTCTCCTTTGTTCCTTTTATTCTCTTGCAATCTTCCCTTGTGATTTGATGAGTATCTTTAGTGTTTGTTTGGATTCTTTTCTCTCTATTTCTTTGTGTCTATTAAAGGTTTTTGATTTGTGGTTACCATGAGATTCATATATAACATCTAATATGTATGGGTATCTATTTTAAGTTGGTGATTTCTTAAGTTTAAATGCATTCTAACAGCCCCACATTTTTACTCCTTTCCCCCCACATTTTATGTTTTTGACAACATATTTTACATCTTTTTATTCTGTGTATTCCTTATCTACTTATTGTAGATAAAGATGATTTTACTGTTTTTGTCTTTTCACCTTCCTACTAGCTTTATAAGTGCTTGGTCCACTACCTTTGCTATATTTTGCTTTTACCAGTGAGATTTTTCCCATCATAATTTTTTAAATTTCTATATGTGGCCTTTTCTTTTCCACTTAGAGAAATCCCTTTAACATTTCCTGTAAGGTTGTTTTAGTGGTGATGAACTCCTTTAGCTTTTGCTTGTCTTTAAAACTCTTTATCTCTCCTTCAGTTCTGAATGATATCCTTACCAGACAGATTATTTTTGGATGTAGGCTTTTTTCCCTTTCAGCACTTGGATATATTATGCCATTTCCTTCTGGCCTGCAAATATTCTGCTGAAAAGTCAGCTGATAGTCTTATGGGAGTTCCCTTGTTTATAACTAGTTGCTTTTCTCTCGCTGCTTTTAAGGATCTCTCTTGGGACTTCCCTGGTGTTCCAGTGGTTAAGAATCTGCCTTCCAATGCACGGGATGCGAGTTCAATCACTGGTCAGGGATCTAAGATCCCACATGCCACAGGGCAACTAAACCTGAGCGGTCTGGAGCCCATGCACCACAATGAAAGATCCTGAATGCTGCAACTAAGACTCATACAGCCAAATAAATAAATATTTTAAAAATAAATTTTAAAAAATAAAAATTATAAAAAAGGATCAGTATCTTTAATTTTTGACATTTTTATTATTATTTGTCTTGGTGTGGACTCTCTGTACTTCCTGGGCCTGGATGTCTCTTTCCTTTCCCAGGTTAAGAAAATTTTCAGCTAGTATATCTTCAAGTATGCTCTCTGCCCCTTTCTCTCTATATTCTCCTTCTGGGACCTTTAGTGTGCTTGTTAGTGTGCTTGATGTTGGCCTAGAGGTCTCTTAAATTATTCTCTTTTTTTTAAATTCTTTTTTTTTTTTTTTTTCTGTTTAGCTTGGGATTTCCACTACTCTGTCTTCTAGTTCACTGATCCTTTACTCTGTATCATCTAATCTACTGTTGACTTCTTCTAGAGTATTTTTTTACTTCAGTTATCATGTTCCTCAGCTCTGTTTGGTTTTCTTTATATTTTCTAACTCTGTTAAAACTTATGACTCTGCTCATCCATTCTTTCCCCAAGCTTGTTAAGCATCTTTATGATCATCCTCTTAAATTCTATGGGGGTAGATTGCTCATCTCCCCTATGCTTAGTTCTTCTTCTGGGGTTTGGTCTTGTTCTTTCATTTAGGACATATTACTATGTCTCCTCATTTTACCTTATTTTCTGTGTTTGTTTTATGTATTAGGTAGTTCAGTTATGTTTGCTGGTCTTGGAGAAGTAGCCTTGTGTAGGAGACATCCTATGCAGCCCAGCTGCACACTACACTCTTGTCACCAGGGCTTATGTTCTAGTGGTGCCTCCTATGTGGACTGCATGGGGTCTTTTGTTGTGGCAAGGTCAACTACTGTGGATGTGCTGGTAGGCTCTCAGCTCAGTTGGCTTCCAGGCCCTGACACATGCAGTGGCTGCTGTCCCACAGTGGATGAGGTTGGATCCCAGTGCAGCTGGCCACATGATTCGGGGGGTCCCAGTGCTGGTGCCAGGCCACTGATATACAGGGTTGTTGACAACTTAATTTTGAATTGGTAGTATCAATATGAACTCACGAAATAATTGTTTAAAACAAAACACTTTCCTGACTCTGCCCACTGAAAAAATAGCAAAGCTAGCAGCAATAAGCATTCTTAGCACCAGACTGTGGTCTCTAAATGCCACTTCTAACTAAAAAGAAACCAACACTTCTTGAAGAAATGGATAATTCAAGACTGGGGCAGAAAAAAATGTACAAGATGACCCTGAAAAAATTACCAGCAGCAATTATTGGAAAGCAAGGAAGCTATCAAAGACTACTTGGGTTGTGTCAGAACATTGCAAAAGCCAACTTGAAGAGGCTCCCCATGGCCAAGGAAGGACCATATGTACATCAATAAATATAGTAACTGCAGTGGACCGAAACACATCAGTTGTGATTAAATTCATGAGCTCATAATGATGCTTGAAAAAAAACACCTTATTTATCACTTTGAGAGGAGCTGAAGAACCAACTCATTATTTTGAAATGATCAAGGAAAAGAATTCTCCTTCCTTTTCAATGTTAAGTGTACTTCAGAGTAACCAAATAATTGAAGAGAACTTTCTTTTTAGAACTATTCTATCTAATAAGTGAGGAAGAAATCATAGAATTAAAACACTACTGTTTTGTATTTTTAATGAATTAATGTTATCTATATCATGATCATCACTGGCTGCTAATATCATGGAACAAGATAGAGAAATAGATGTTATGTTTCTCCAGATGGAAATATACTATATCACCCATGAAAGATTTTTGTCAAAAAAAAAGAGAAGGAAATTGAATGTGAATTTTATTGTCTCCTACATAAAACTACCAAGTTATAAGAAATACATGGGACAGAGGAACATGTAGAACAGAACCATGGGGACACAATAAACAAAATTCAGACTGTGGGAACTAAAGAGGAAATGGCTCGATTTTTTAATTGCCAACAATAACAACATAAAAATTGCAAGGAAATCGATGAAGATAGAGAGAGAACCTACAAATTAAAAGATAATTAAAGGAAATGTCAATCAAATGTAATGTCTGTGCCTTATTTGCATATCCTGGTTAAAAGAAACTGAAAATATATATGCACATGGACACCAACATATATAACTCATTACAAAACAATTACAGAAGTATGAACACCAACTGAATATTTAAAGATATTAAGAAATTCCTCTTTTCTCTGTTTAGATGCAGTAGTGGTATTGTGTGTATGTGAGTGTTTATTTTGAGTCCCTATCTTTTAGAGATGTACACTGAAATTATATGATGTCTGGGACTTGCTTCAAAATAATATGAGGGAGCAGGTGGAGATGAATGGGCATAAAGATGAAACAAGGTTAGCCATGAATTGATCATTGTCAAAGCTGAGTGATGAATATTCAGGGTTCATTAAGCTATTACTTTTATAAAATCTGCCTGAAAATTTTTGAAACAACTTGGGAACTTCATATTTTAACTATCATTAGTACCATGTTCTTTGCTAGACACCTCCCATCTGAAGGAGAGCCACTTCTGCATTCACACCTCCCTTTCCTCTGCCTCTTTGTTACTTATCTTGTCACTGCCTCCACATTAAGTCTACTATAAGAAGCACATAACAAGAATGTAAGATAATAGGAACTTAACAAACTAAGGTCACCTTGTGATCTGTTACATTGTGGCTCAAATAATCTCCTAGAATTATCACCCCCCCACCCCAGGGGCTGTCTCATCTGTTCACTTAATCATGAGAATATTGATCCTCATAGTTTATGTTCCTGCTACTGTGAACTACAGGTTTATCATCAACCTCTAATTACAGAGTGCTTTCATAAGAATCTTCCTACATATTGAAGTAGTTGCTAGAAGCTGGGATCCAAGAACACAGAGGGAGGAGAGAAGAAGGGAGCCTCTTTTACTAGAAATGAGTAAATTGGCATTAGTCATCACTCTTGTCTCCTTTTAACTATAGGTATTTATCAAAGTGCTGGATAATAATGATAATGGCCCAGAATTCTCTCAGCCAAATTACGATGTGACAATTTCCGAGGATGTGCTTCCAGATACTGAGATATTGCAGATTGAAGCCACAGACAGAGATGAGAAGCACAAGCTAAGCTATACTGTCCACAGCAGCATAGATTCTGTCAGCATGAGGAAGTTCCGGATTGACCCCAGCACTGGCGTGCTCTACACAGCTGAGAGGCTGGACCACGAAGCCCAGGACAAGCACATACTCAACATAATGGTAGGACCAAACTGCTTAATATGCTCTCCTAGCAGAATCACTGATCATCCAAGGCACATGCCTTAGCCTTCAGATGTACAGGGACCTTGAATTTTGTAAGTAGTAGTAAATTTGGTCTTTTCAACCACACGGTTGCATTCATTCTTGCCTTTTTAGTTCAGTGAGGAATTACTATTGTTAGTTAGTGACTCCATATGTTTGCCAAACTGAAATATTAGATGAGCTCTACAGACAGTGGCCGCTCAGTAAAGGCTGCTGACAGCCTGATTTGAGCGGGAAGGAACAGGCCGTGTTTCTGTACTAGTTCGCATCCAGAAGATTTTGTGGAAAAGTTGAAAAGAAGTTCCTTGAGAAGTTAATTACAAGGGTAATCATTTATTCAGCCTGTACAATGCTCAGTCCTTGGAAGCATTTAGAGAACTGATTGATTACTTATTGCACTGGCATTGGACCTAGTGGTGAATACTGGCCCACAAAAGAGATCTCAAAACTCACCAAAGCCTACAGAGAATGTTGAATTTGGGTTCACGGGGTCTCCAAATTATGTAGAAGATGCTTTCATTTTAAAACAAAGTTTGGCTAATTTACATAATTGGGAAGTACAGATTTGTAATAAACGCCCTTGTTTGGGACCTAAAACCTGTCCCTTTAACTATCCAAGAACCCTATGGGCAATTGTACAGCCACTGCCTAACAGGGCCCCCCTGAGTTCCTTAAGACCAGGTAGGATGGCAGAGATGTAATCTTTGTACTGATTGGCTTTAAAATACACTAAGATGCTACCAGTTCCCAAGCAGCTGAAGTACTGTTCCACTAAATACTACTCTTCCTTTCCAAGTCTCTGGGCAAGAAGAAACTAGAGTTCCATGCCTTTGGCTATGGTTTCCAGATGAGACTCCAGGGAATGGAAGAGGGAGGGGCTCAGGGTTCATCACATCCATCCTTCTGGCCATTCATTCATTCATTCATTCAACAGATAATTCTCAGGCACCTGCTGTATACTAAATTCTGTTCTAGGCACCGAGGATATAAAAGAGACAAAGTCCCTGCACCTTTGGACATTCGATTGGAACAGACCTAGATTTCAATAATCCCAAAGTACAGAGTCAAGTTTGGTCCTTGGGTGGGGCAGGCCAGTCTACAGACAGGGAAACTCATCACACTCAGCGGCTAGCTTTTGCATATATCTCTTCAGGAGCAGAAATCTACTGCCAGTGACTAACTCTATTCTCATGATTTCTTCAAGCCATTTCTGTTCATTCTTTCCTTAACAAACTTAAAATTCAGTGCACTTAACCTGTATCATTTATCATTTATGGAATTGAATATTTATAGCAAACAACTCCTTTATGCTGCCTTTCTCCAAGCTAAGCCCTCTTAGTCATTTGGTTCAATTCCTTTTAGGTAATATTTCTGAAAAATCCTTTCCCTTTGATAGCTTTTCTTGGTATATTTTCTAATTTCTTCAAATCTCTCTGAAGTTAGGGGATCTAAAATTGAACAAGCAAAAAGCACACATTGGATTAATGCTACATACAATTATAGCAAAATCATGTGTTAGAGTTTAGGAACGGATTAGTTGTAAGCTTCTGCCATATGCAAACCAGGGAAAACTTTAAAGCAGTCAGCAAGGTTCTTTGGTGATTTCACAGTGCTGGGGTCTCACATTTCAAAATTTAAGATTTGGTTCATCTTCCCAGTGGTTCTCTCTTAGTTCTGGGACTTTATTTATGTTGGCTCTTCTTGCCTGCAATATATGCCACGCACCCCTCCCCGCCACCCAGCACTTTACTACTTCTACTTGGTTTTGTTACCTCTTCCAAGCTAGGCTAACATCCTTACTAATTATTCATATTCTGGCACTTATCTCTGGGTCTGGTATCTTTCTACCTACTTGTTTGGATTCCCCAGTCAACTACAAGGTTCTTGAGGTCAGGAACTGTATCTAATCCACCGCTGCACCACAAGAGTCAATCCCAGGACTTGGTAGATAATAGATGATAATAAATGTTTGTTGAATGAATGAATGAATGACAGTGGCTACATTGCATTCATTAATTCCACATTTTAGTTTCCCCTTTACAAGGGCCTCCATCCACCATTCCATTAACAACTGTATACACAAATTCCGGGGGGTGGAGGGTGAGGGGAGGCAGAGGAAAGTGCTGTGTTTGTGATATCCTGACATCAGTTCTACAGGCACAGACTGAACACAGACCAGAGGCCAGGCGTAATGCTGAGCAATAAAGACAGCGTGGCCCCAGCTCTCACTGTGTTCACAATCAGTGTCCTCACTTTATAATAGCACTGCTTATTGAATACCTGCTCTGGGCCTGGGACTGGGTCAAGCAGTTTTTGTGCATTATTTCATTTTGATTTCACTTTAGGCACAGCCAGGTGAATTCTTCGCAACTTAAAGATTTTAGTACTACTGCTTCTTGTATTTTGCCTAAAGGTCAGAGATCAGGAGTTCCCTTATCGAAGAAACTTGGCCCGAGTCATTGTGAACGTGGAAGATGCTAATGATCACAGCCCTTATTTTACCAACCCGCTGTATGAAGCATCTGTGTTCGAATCGGCTGCTTTGGGATCAGCTGTGCTGCAAGTGACGGCTCTGGACAAAGACAAAGGGGAAAATGCAGAACTCATATATACCATAGAAGCAGGTGAGAGCTGGTGCAGATTGCAGTGTCATGCATGGCATTGGACCCTCAGTAGTATTTATCACCATGTAAAATTCACATAGTTACCACTGGAATGTCTCCAGATGAATTTTTTGGCCAAGCAACTGCCCTATTTGCACAACAATGGTGTATCAAGTTCTTGGCATTTCAGTAATGTGTTTTCCATCATTGACAGCGAAGAAAGAGTTTCCTTTTACTGTGTTCAATCTCAGATTTTTCTGGAATGGAGAAGAGAGAAGAATGTGTAATAAACTCGGTGGCTTTTACTGATGGGTCAACAAGCCTTGGCCTCAGACTAAAATAACCAAAGCCTCCCATCATTTGAGGGCTGCCAGAGAGTTCGGTGAATTGAATCTTAAAGGTCAATGCTTACTTGTCAGTAGGTGAGCTGTGGGCTATGGGCTTCAGAAATTCCTAGGGTTAGGGTTAGGTTTAGCACAAACTCACTTCATTGGAGGTGATCTGAGTAGCAGAGTAGTTGGTAGGTACTGAACTGCTTGCTTAACCTGGCAGATAAATAAATGCAGATTCTCGTGTTGTTAAATTTGAGATTTTTTTTAAAAATCAATTTTAGTATCTAGAAAGCAAGACCGTAGTTTCCTGATGGTTTACAGTTTGACAGTTAGAAAACATTTATGACAGAAGAAATGAATATCCAAGCAAAGACAGGACTGCGTGCCTAAAAATTACAAATATCCTTTATCTGCTCTATTTTCCCTTCCCCTGTTCTGTCTTTTTTGAATATTCAAACCTCATATTCCCAAAACATTATGCAACGTTATGTCTGTCGTGCATAATGCCAAATGCTGTTTTCTTTCATGCCAGCACTGGAAAGGCTTCTTTCCCTTGATGTAAATATGGAGCATTTTTGTGAGTGGTTGAATTAAAATATGAATGCTAGAATGACAGTTCTGGACTAAAAAATATTAGAAAAAAAGCCAATGACTTTCTTTAAAAATAGCCCCTGTATTTAATGACAATCTAAAACTATTTCCTTAATTAGGCACCTACATTTTACATGAGTCTGTGCTAAACTCTATACCAAAAAAGAAGAAAAGATGTTGGTTCAGAACATCCAGGTACCCCAAGAGAATTCACCACTTTTTTTCCAGATTTCCATGGAATTTCCTTTTAGCCTAAAGCCTGACAGTACTCTTTTTTTAAACACTATTTTTCATCTCTTGTTTATCAGAGGATATTTTAATTATTTCATTACACAGTCCTTGTTCTTTTAGTTTCACAAATAATATAGGGAAACTTTAAAATACATATATTTAAATAATGCCACAGGAAATGTCACCTAACCCAAAAACTCTTTATGTCCGTTCTATAGTTTTCCCCTAATCTTGTGTATTTTTTCTTTTCTCGTAATTCGTTCATGCATATACATTGTTTCATGACATTGTAATCATTTTGATATAGGGTTTTATTTCTACTTTTCTTAACATCTTCTAAGCATTTGTCTGCGTGTGTACTTGCTTTTTATATTTGTCATGAAGGGTACTACATGTACTCCTCTCAGATAGCCAGACATTTTGAAACCAATTTGGAGGTTTTCAGAGTAATTTAAGAGTAATTTACCATCCAGCTGAAAATTCTGCCTCGCTTACCTTTCAGCTTCCACAGACTATAGCCGGGTGCTGAACATAGAGAAAGGACTCAGTCATTTCTTCAACAGTTGGCTAAAACTAGAGAGAAAAGTTATTTCCTTAAAACATCTTTTATATAGAAAACTCGAGTTTCCAGAAAACCCACAGGAATGCTTGGTATCTCAAAAAATAGCCTTTCATTGGATGTGTAAAAAGCTAATCAGAGGGGCTTCCCTGGTGGCACAGTGGTTGGGAGTCCACCTGCCGATGCAGGGGACGCGGGTTCGTGCCCCGGTCTGGGAGGATCCCACATGTCGTGGAGCGGCTAGGCCCGTGAGCCATGGCCGCTGGGCCTGCGCTTCCGGAGCCTGTGCTCCGCAACGGGAGAGGCCACAGCAGTGAGAGGCCCGCGTACCGCAAAAGAAAAAAAGCTAATGAGAATTACAGGACAGACAGACCTACACTTGACCTGGACTGGTTTTAGTTAAGTCAAGTTTCTTCACGGATCATGGTAGGATACAAACAGATCCCACCCAGATAGTTCAGGACTTTGAATCAAATAAAAAGAGGTTGGTGTAAAGTGTATGTTTTATTTAAGTGCTCTCAAAAATCTCAGAGAAGCAAGATTTTACTCTGTTTACTGGTGGGCCATACATTTCCTATCCCCTCTCTGGCCTAAAGTAACTACTGAACCTTTTCATTTTGGCCCAAAAGACTGAGGTGGAATTCAAGTGCAGAACTTCGAGTCTCATATTTAGTTCAGGTTTGATGTTTGGTGCCTACAGTGGCTCATTGGTGGTTCAGAGACAGGGCAGTACAGGAGAGACCAGGACTAAAAAAGTGTTGAGTTAGGATGGGGGCATATTGGACCCCAAGATACATACAGATAGAGACTTAAACATCTTTTTTGACCTACCTCTCTCAATCATTCAGCAAATATTTATTGAGCACCTTTTATTTGTGCCAGGCACTGTGCTGTATACCAGATTAATAATGATAAGTAAGGTCAGCACAGCTTTTGCCCAGTTGCCAAAAGACTATAAGAAGTCATAGATTCCAAGAAAGCAAGCAGAGATTAGCTTCCAAAGATTTAAGTACAGAAGAAGAGAATAAGCAGGAAGTGGATTCTAAGAAAATGGGACAGTGCACTGAAGAGGGAAAGAGGCAAAGAGCCCATTTGGACCTGACGTATGACCACAGCATCCTGGAAGGGGGTAACAAGCAGGTCAGCAGCCATGGAAGAGCAGAGTGGGGAAGCTCTACTCAAGGTCGGAAGCTGGTCTTCCTTCATCCCTGCCATATATATCTTGCTGTGTATGTATGAGCCTGGAGTAAGAAAGGACTCACCTCGAAACTCCACATGGGACACCATAATGAGGATGTGGCATTCATCATTCAGACTTGCATGTTGGTGCCACTGCTGGAAGGTGACCATTACTCAGGTATCTCTATATTTTCCTCCCCTGGGATGCTAAAGTGAAATGATTCCTGCCTCCTTGTGAGGGTCTATGAATCGAATATTGGAATCACACATAATTCCACGGTGCTATTTATTGAAAATTTGCAAGTTTGTTCATGAGCTCATTGATCTGCTTCTTGTCACCACAAAATGGTCATGTTCAGGTGGCAAAGTAAAAAGTCATGCTGACGTCAAAGATAATTTTGTTTGATATTCATATTTGGGGTCTAGAATCAAATTCTTTAACTCTTTGTTGGACTTGCTCCCTCTTGAGAAATAAGCAAGCATCTTATAGAAATAGATTTTATATGAACATGACATTTTTGTTTTCAGACATGGAAAAGTTTTTTTTTGTGTGTGTGTGTGGTACACGGGCCTCTCACTGTTGTTTCCTCTCCCGTTGCGCGGAGCACAGGCTCAGCAGCCATGGCTCCACGGGCCCAGCCGCTCAGCGGCATGCGGGATCTTCCCGGACCGGGGCACGAACCCGTATCCCCTGCATCGGCAGGTGGATTCTCAACCACTGCGCCACCAGGGAAGGCCCCAAAAAGTTTAGTTAATAAGTATGTAGTAAGAAGTGTGCAAATAGCTGTATGTATTGTATATTTCAATAAACACATTATCTAACTGCACTCTCAACCCTGGAGCCTATCTTAATGAAAATGACATTTAAACTCTCTGTATGTTGCCATACTATAGCACTTCAAAAAGAAAGAAAAATTCAGATATAATTGAATAACCAAACTTTTAACTTGTGATGTAAAAAAATCTAGACACACAAGCATGTGTTCTTTGAGAAGTATGGGAAAGCCTCATGAGAGAAGCAAAAAGTAACATGGTGAAGGATGCAGCTTCCCACAGTTCACTACCTGTGAGACACATTCTTTACATTCTTCAAGTTTTGTGTTCCCCATTCTCTCCTCCTCTTTTCCAGAGTGTCATGGTTCACAGCCCTTCCCATTTCAGGTTTATCAAAGTGGGGTGCCAGTTTCTTAGTTTCATAAGGATTATGCTCCAGTTCTTGGTTTCTGTGCTGCTTCAGATTTTTAACACTTTTTTATTTCATCAGAAACATCTCAAAAGTTGAGCAAATGGAATGGTTACAGATGGAACAACTGCCTTATACATTTTGTGTCTGCTTTTATGTCTGTGTGTGCATATGTATGTGTTGGGGTGTAGGGGAGTGAAGAATAGAAGGAGAGTCAGAAAAAATTCTCACAGCTTACAAAGCAAATGGTGACTTGAGAAGAATTCTCCATACCTGAACAAACCCCTGTCACCAAGCAGTGTTTGGGATGAAGTTGGTTTTGATGATATGTATGAAACTATACCAATTCCACATAGCAAAGCTTACCTTTGGGAGAGTCTTAAACCGAATGACTATATGATAATGTTCTGAAGCGATTCCTACAACCCTCTTCCTTTTTTATTTATTTGTTTGTTTGTTTATTTATTTATTTATTTATTTTTGGCTGCATTGGGTCTTTGTTGCTGCGTGTGGGCTTTGTCTAGTTGTGGCGAGCGGGGCCTGCTCTTTGTTGCGGTACACGGGCTTCTCATTGCAATGGCTTCTCTTGTTGCAGAGCATGGGCTCTAGGTGCATCGGCTTCAGTAGTTGTGGCATGTGGGCTCAGTAGTTATGTCTCGCAGGCTCTAGAGCACAGGCTCAGTAGTTGTGGCACATGGGCTTAGTTGCTCCACGGCATGTGGGATCTTCCCAGACCAGGGATTGAACCTGTGTCCCCTGCATTGGCAGGCAGATTTTTAACCACTGCACCACCAGGGAAGTCCCTACAACCCTCTTTCTTATAATGTAGAACACAGGATGATGGCACTGGTTTCAGGATAAATGTCTTTTTATCAGTGTCATTGGCATGTGCCAGCCCAGTCTGGAAATAAGAAAATCCTAAGCAGGAAAGTCTTTCCTGCAAACACTCCTATTTCCCAGTTTGAATGTACACAGAGCTGTGTTGTTGTTCTTGTTAACCTGGATTAAGAAGATACTGATCTGAAATTCACAATTTACTGGAAAACTCATTTCAGTTGCTTTTGAATACTCCTAAAAGGGAAGTCTCTCATTTTATTTCAGAATGGGGTGGAGTGAAAATGAATAATTGCTGTTTGCCATGTTGTGTAAAGTAGCCTTAAGATGAAGTTAATCTGCAGAAAATGACCCACTTGAACTCATTTCCCTGTTGATTTTTCTATTGTAGGGAACACTGGGAACACATTTAAGATAGAACCAGTCCTGGGCATCATCACTCTTTCTAAAGAGCCAGACATGACAACAATGGGTCAGTTTGTCCTGTCAGTCAAAGTCACGGATCAGGGTTCCCCACCGATGTCTGCCACCGCGATTGTGCGAATTTCTGTCACCATGTCTGATAATTCTCACCCCAAGTTCACTCACAAAGACTACCAAGCAGAAGTAAATGAAAATGTTGATATTGGAACATCAGTCATTCTAATCTCTGCCATCAGTCAATCCACCCTCATTTATGAAGTCAAAGATGGAAACGTTGATGGGATTTTCACCATAAATCCCTATTCTGGAGTCATCACCACACGCAAGGCACTGGATTACGAGCGTACCTCCTCTTATCAGCTCATTGTCCAGGCTACGAACATGGCAGGAATGGCTTCCAACATCACAGTCAATATTCAGGTTGTTGATGAAAATGATAATGCGCCAGTTTTTCTCTTTTCTCAATATTCGGGTAGCCTAAGCGAGGCAGCCCCCATCAATAGCATCGTCAGGAGCTTGCACAACAGCCCGCTGGTGATTCGAGCCACCGATGCCGACAGCAATCGGAATGCTCTGCTTGTGTATCAGATTGTTGAGTCCACAGCCAAGAAGTTCTTCACAGTGGACTCCAGCACAGGTGCGATCAGAACAATCGCCAACCTGGACCATGAAACCATCTCCCATTTCCATTTTCATGTGCATGTGAGAGACAGTGGTAGCCCCCAGCTGACGGCAGAGAGTCCCGTTGAAGTCAACATAGAAGTGACAGATGTGAATGACAACC
This sequence comes from Kogia breviceps, assembly GCF_026419965.1. Taxonomy (NCBI): domain Eukaryota; kingdom Metazoa; phylum Chordata; class Mammalia; order Artiodactyla; family Physeteridae; genus Kogia; species Kogia breviceps. Next base: position 49,124,942 of record NC_081316.1, on the reverse strand, counting down.
CACCTGTGTTCACTCAGGCTATATTTGAGACTGTCTTACTTCTACCTACCTATGTCGGGGTGGAGGTTCTGAAAGTTAGTGCCATGGATCCTGACTCCGAGGTGCCCCCAGAAATGACGTACAGCCTAATGGAAGGTAGCTTGGATCATTTTTTAATTGACTCAAATAGTGGAGTTCTCACTATTAAAAACAACAACCTCTCCAAAGATCACTACATGCTGATAGTTAAGGTGTCTGATGGAAAGTTCTATAGTACTTCCATGGTCACCATCTTGGTTAAAGAAGCCATGGACAGTGGCCTCCACTTTACACAAAGCTTTTACTCCACCTCCATCTTAGAGAACAACACGAACATAACCAAAGTTGCTATTGTCAATGCAGTGGGAAATCGCCTTAATGAGCCCTTAAAATACAGCATCTTAAACCCAGGAAATAAGTTCAAGATAAAATCTACCTCAGGGGTCATTCAGACCACCGGAGTCCCCTTTGACCGTGAAGAACAAGAGTTATATGAGCTGGTTGTGGAAGCCAGCCGAGAGCTAGACCATCTGCGAGTGGCAAGGGTGGTGGTCAGGGTTAACATTGAAGACATAAACGACAATTCTCCAGTCTTTGTGGGCCTCCCTTACTACGCTGCTGTGCAAGTTGATGCTGAGCCTGGCACCCTGATTTACCAAGTCACAGCCATTGACAAAGACAAAGGTGCAAATGGAGAAGTGACCTACCTCTTACAGGATGACTATGACCACTTTGAAATTAACCCAAATTCAGGAAAAGTTATTTTAAAAGAAGCTTTCAACTCTGACTTGTCCAACATTGAGTATGGAGTCACCATCCTAGCCAAAGATGGTGGAAAACCCTCTTTGTCCACATCCGTGGACCTTCCCATCACTATTGTCAACAAAGCAATGCCTGTGTTTGATAAGCCTTTTTATACAGCATCCATCAACGAAGACATCAGCGTCAACACCCCCATTCTAAGCATCAATGCCACCAGCCCAGAAGGCCAAGGCATCATATACATCATTATTGATGGGGATCTTTATAAACAATTTAACATTGACTTTGACACTGGGGTCCTGAAAGTCATTAGCCCTTTGGATTATGAAATTACATCTGTTTACAAGTTGACAGTAAGAGCCAGTGATGCCCTTACTGGGGCCAGGGCTGAAGTCACCGTTGACTTGCTACTTAATGATGTAAATGACAACCCCCCTATTTTTGATCAACCCACGTACAGTACAACATTATCAGAAGCTTCTCTCATTGGGACACCTGTTTTACAAGTTGTCTCTACGGATGCAGACTCAGAAAACAACAAAATGGTCTATTATCAGATTGTCCAGGATACTTACAACAGCACGGATTATTTTCACATAGACAGTGCAAGTGGCTTAATCCTGACAGCACGGATGCTGGACCATGAGTTAGTGCAACACTGCACTTTGAAAGTCAGGGCCACAGATAATGGCTTCCCATCACTGAGCAGCGAGGTCCTGGTTCATATCTACATCTCGGACGTAAATGACAACCCTCCAGTCTTTAATCAGCTCATTTATGAGTCATATGTGAGTGAATTGGCCCCCCGGGGCCATTTTGTAACTTGTGTGCAAGCCTCTGATGCAGACAGCTCTGATTTTGACAGGTTGGAATACAGCATTTTATCTGGGAATGACCGGACGAGCTTTCTGATGGACAGCAAGAGTGGAGTCATCACGCTCTCCAACCACCGGAAGCAGCGGATGGAGCCTCTGTACAGTCTTAACGTGTCCGTCTCTGATGGACTGTTCACTAGCACTGCCCAGGTGCATATCAGGGTCCTCGGGGCCAACCTGTATAGCCCTGCCTTTTCTCAAAGCACCTACGTAGCTGAGGTGAGAGAGAACACAGCTGCTGGGACAAAGGTAATTCATGTTCGAGCCACGGATGGGGATCCAGGGACATATGGGCAGGTCAGTTACGCCATCATCAATGACTTTGCTAAGGATCGATTCCTCATAGATGGCAATGGACAGGTCATCACAACAGAAAGGCTCGACCGGGAAAACCCTCTGGAAGGAGACATCAGTATTTTTTTGAGGGCCCTTGATGGTGGAGGGAGAACAACTTTCTGCACCGTGAGGGTGATTGTGGTAGATGAAAATGACAATGCCCCCCAGTTCATGACGGTAGAATACAGAGCCAGCGTCAGGGCAGATGTTGGACGGGGTCACCTGGTCACTCAGGTTCAAGCCATGGATCCAGATGATGGAGCGAATGCAAGGATTACTTATTCCCTTTATAGCGAGGCCTCGGTCTCAGTGGCTGACCTCCTGGAAATCGATCCTGACAATGGCTGGATGGTCACAAAGGGCCATTTTAACCAGCTGAAAAACACAGTGCTGTCCTTCTTTGTCAAAGCAGTGGATGGGGGCATTCCAGTGAAGCACTCCCTCATCCCCGTCTACATCCACGTCTTACCCCCTGAAACATTCTTGCCGTCCTTCACCCAGTCTCAGTATTCCTTCACCATTTCAGAAGATACAGCCATTGGGAGCACGGTGGACACCCTGAGGATTTTGCCCACTCAGAAAGTCAAGTTCAGCACAGTTAATGGGGAGCGGCTGGAAAATAACAAAGGAGCTGTCTTCATCATAGAACAGGAAACAGGCACGATCAAGCTGGACAAACGTCTTGACCATGAGATCAGCCCAGCTTTCCACTTCAAAGTAGCAGCCACTATACCCCTGGACAAGGTAGACCTTGTGTTCACGGTGGATGTAGACATCAAGGTACTGGATCTGAATGACAACAAGCCAGTCTTTGAAACTTCAAGCTATGAGACGATCATCATGGAAGGGATGCCTGTGGGCACCAAACTCACACAGGTGAGAGCCATCGATATGGACTGGGGAGCCAATGGGCAGGTCACCTACTCCCTCCACTCAGATTCCCAACCTGAAAAGGTGATGGAAGCGTTCAACATTGACAGCAACACAGGCTGGATCAGTACCTTGAGAGACCTGGATCACGAGACAGACCCCACGTTCACCTTCTCCGTGGTGGCCTCCGACCTCGGGGAGGCCTTCTCTCTTTCTTCCACAGCATTGGTCTCTGTCAGGGTGACAGATATAAATGACAACGCTCCGGTCTTTGCCCACGAGGTGTACCGAGGGAACGTGAAGGAGAGCGACCCTCCGGGCGAGGTGGTAGCTGTCCTCAGCACATGGGACAGAGACTCTTCTGACATCAATCGACAAGTGAGCTATCATATTACAGGTAAGTCTGTCACCCTTGGTTTTCACTATGTGCTCTGCTTTCTAAAGAAAGATGCAAGGTGGCAGAGGGGTAAGAGTAGGAGAGAAGAAGGAAGATGAGATGAGGGATTGAGAAGTTATCTTACCTCTCTGGGGCTGAGGAAAATATCTGAGTAGCGTCAGTTTTTTAGTTGTTACTAACTCAGCCTTAGTTTGGAGTTCACTGTTTTGCCTATGACAGATTACCCAGATTGGTACCCAGTCCTTGAGTCAATTTTTATCATGTAAACAAGAGTCCAGCCAAATATCTCAGTGGAAGAAATGAAAATAACAGCTCTTTTTGATTGGGGGCAGGGGAATGTATTTTTTTTAAGTATATTCCTTTCTCCTACTTTTTGTAGCAGTAAGAAAAATAAATAGCTTTACTTACAAGTCTTTCCTGGTAGTAAAAACTCAGATGCGTGCACACACACAACACACACATATACAAATCAGAGGGCAAGGTTCGACCTTTTGCTGAAAAATGTTAAATTATAACTCCAAGTCAAAGGTTATGTCTTCTGACATCACAATTTTCTTGGATCCCTTTTCTGTCTTTCCAGATAGTAAATAGCAGTTCAATAGGAAAGCCAAGATAGACAAATGAGGTCACCCAGAGTGCACAAAAAACATCACCATTACTGTAAGGGGCAGAGGATCTCATGTCAGAGTGAAGAAGGGGTGTCACTGATCAGGAATAGCTTTCTGGGGGTGACTGGCCTTAAACTGCAAAGAGGAGAGGGTTGGTGGTGTGGGAGCAGTCTTCCTAAAAACTATTTGGGGGTTTTAAAGCTAATATTTTGATGTCGTGACATTCAAAGGCAGAACATAAGCAAAGTGCCAAAAGATTTTAAAGAATCCATCCGTACTTGTAGTCAGGTGGCCTGCCTTTAGAAAAACTACATTATTCAAAGTGAAAAAGGAATTAATTAGAATGCCCTCAGGGCACAGAATCTGCTTAAGTATGTTAGTGGGAAAGTTAATTAATCACTGCAGAATAAGATCCACAGAAGAGCATATGTGTCATTGCTCGGGACCACACACCTCCCCTCCACAGCACTACTCTTTTTCTTTATGGAACTGTTTTCTTGGTGCTGTTTTCTGTTTAAAGGTCTTAATGCATTTGTGCTTTGTCTGATACCGTTCATTGTGGATTTTTTTTCATTGAAATGTATATTTCTGCAGTAAAGACATGAGTGATAGTGGTAAGGAAAGAAAGGTGAGTAAAACCACAACTTTGATTTATTTGCATTCAGTTTCAAACAAAAAGCTTCCTAGGCATTCTTTTTTTTTAAGTTTTTTTAAAATTTTTATTTATTTACTTTTGGCTGTGCATGGGCTTGAGTCTCTAGTTGTGGCGAGCGGGGGCTAGTCTTCATTGCAGAGTGTGGGCTTCTCATTGCAGTGCCTTCTCTTGTTGTGGAGCACAGGCTCTAGGCATGCGGGCTCCAGTAGTTGTGGTGCACAGGCTCAGTAGTTGTGGCACACGGGCTTAGTTTCCACGGCATGTGGGATCTTCCCAGACCAGGGCTCGAACCCGTGTGCCCTGCATTGGCAGGCAAATTCTTAACCACTGCACCACCAGGGAAACCCTTCTTAGGCATTCTGAAGATACGTTTCTATTTGGAAGAATGGTTAAATACTCAGCTTTAATTATTTACACATCGTCTCTGAATTCTCAGTGGATGGTTTAAGGGACCATCCCACTGACTTTACCAAAGTAATGAGAACAGAGTAGCTTCAAGCTACTTTTACTATTAACCGTGCCAATCACCAACTGATTTTTATTAGATTTAACTTTTGCTCTTGATGTCACACAACTTGGCTGTGCTGCCACTGATGAACAAAGGACAATTAATCATTTTATTTCACAAAAGAGCAGTGTGGGCCTGCACCAGAAGCATTTAATAGAGAGGTTACATTTGTGCATGCTGAAATCATATTCAACTGAAGTATAATTGCATCCTAGCCAGTGGTAGAGGAAAGTGATTTTCCAGGGAGGACCCCGTGCCTCACCAGAGCATGTTTCTCAGCCTCAACATTATTGGCATTGAAGGCTGGATAAGTCTCGTTGTGGCATTGTAGGATGATTACCAGCACCTCTGGTTTCTATCCACTAGATTCCAGTAGCACCACCACCAACATCACCCCTGATGTGACATTCAGAAATGTCTCTAGATTCTGACAAAGGTCCCGGGGGTTTGTGCACAGCCACTGTCAGTTGAGTTGAGAACCACTGCCCTAGAGGAATGTGCAGCCCTCACCTTCTCTGCACTGTCTGCCCAGTACGGTCTATTTATCCTCTCGCTGTGTTGCCAAAGTTTGGCCTCTGTGCACTGGTGCCAGATTAAATCTTGGAGACAGAGTTTTGGGTGCAGTAGAAAGAAATCGCTTTATTGCTTTGCCAGGCAAAGGGGGCCACAGCGGGCTAATACCCTCAAGACTGTGTGTCCCACCCTGGAGAGGGTACTGAAGAGCCTTCTAGTGTTCAAGGAGCAGGGTGTTATCAGCTCGTGGACATTCTGACTGGCTGGTGGTGAGGTAATGGGGAGTCAGCATCATCAACCTCCTGGTTCCAACCGGTCTGGGGTCTACGTGCTTGTGGGCAGCACACAGTTAAATTCTTTTACCTGGTGGACGATTCAGTATCTGCAAAACAGCTCAAAGGACATGGCTCAGAATATTACCTATAGCCCTTGAGGAAGAATAAGGGCCTTGACCTTGTTTAATGGCTAAAGTATTATTATTTTGTCTTGCTTGACTGTTTTCCTTCCTTTCTGCATTTTCTCACTTCTCTGATTGAATTTATTCTTTGATTAAAGTTTTCATACAGACAAAAGGCAGGTGGTGGTCTATTCTAGGAAGGCCTCATAGGGTCCTTCTTGGTTACAGTTGTTCCACACTGCTGAGCCCCTGGATGCCCGTCCACTCCGCCCCCCATGACTTATATCCAGAGTGCAGTCTGACGCTCAAAGTCCCACTATTTGTCACTCAGTCCCTCCGGCAGGACCGTGGGTTTGCTCTCTGTTCTTTTAAAGATTCATTGTAAGAAGGTGAGATGGCTCCACTTTTTCAGTGAAGCAGCAGCCAGCAGGCAGTAGGCTTTCCTTATTTACTTGTTTATTGTCAGTATTTCCCATCAGAAAGTGAGCTCCACCACAAGAGCAGGGATTTTTGTCACTTTTGTCCATTGCTGTAGCCCCACTGCCCGGCACAGTGCCTGGCCCAGAGCAGGTGACAAATACGTGTGAATGCCCAAACAAACGAGACAGCGATGACCTAACTAGATTCCGGACTTCTTGCCAGTTGTCTCGTCCAGTCTTCCTCCGTGTTTGAAGTGACATTATTTCCCCCTTCAGGTTTAGAAGGTCAAGGTGGTTTTCTTCTTCCTTCCTCCAGGCTGCTTTTGTCTCCCTGTAATTCAGAGATGTGGGAAAGTAATATGGCTGGGACTACATTCAGTGTTTCACCCTCATCAAAAGCAGTTCCACTCCAGCCTTTCTACTTTTCTTCCATTTTCACCAGCTTCACTGTGTTAAATTTGATCTAATTGCAGTGCTTATCTTTGAACAGCTCCTTCAATGACCCTGCACTGGGGTTATTTAATCCTAATGGGTCTTCCTCTGTCACACAAACTTTTCTTCCCCAAACTTCAGTCCTTATAAGAAGAACTGCTGTATGATAAAGGCTTCATTAAGATTTCTTAATAGAACTGACTGCCTTTCCTTGATTGCATAATCAACGGCTAATGAAATTGTCTTGGTAACAAGAGCTATAGTGTATTACATCCTCTCTTGAGACGAAGTGGAAAGACAGTTGTATCAGCCCGATAAGAAGATTGATTGTTCACAGTTTGAATTTGATTGTCCTTAAGGGGAACTGAACAAGAGATCATCTCCAGCTTCTCTAAGTGCATTTTCTTCTCTTGGAAAGTTACTGTTTTACTTTCCACACAAGCCAAGCATATAAATATCATGCTTTGTTGCAGGAGAGTCAAAAGGAAGTGAGTGCCATTTTTTTTTTCAGCATCGTAAAGGATGCAGTTTAGAGGCACCTGGAGGACCCCTCACAGGCCTCTCGCTGTAGGTGGAGATCAAAGTTTTTCATTTCACCTCTTCAGAAACTCTTTTTTCACCACAGGAGGGAACCCCAGAGGAAGGTTTGCCCTGGGCCTGGTGCAGAGCGAATGGAAGGTCTATGTGAAGAGACCTCTAGATAGAGAAGAACAAGACATTTACTTCCTCAATATCACCGCCACTGATGGGCTCTTTGTCACTCAGGCCATGGTGGAAGTGACGGTCAGTGATGTGAATGACAACAGCCCAGTGTGTGATCAGGTGAGATTTGTGAATGTGCCAGATATATCACTGCTTTTTACTCTGCTTATCTAAAATAAGTCAAAACCCATTTCACTTTTCTCCTTAAGGCCAGGCTGCTTTCTTATCTTATCTCCTTAATTAATGAGCTCCAAATGGATATAAGAGGGCAAGAGGTGGACTCTAGGATGAAATATTATAAACATGAAAAGAGTATAGTTAGCACAATCAGTACCTAATTCTGCCCACCAAAAAAATCAAACAAACAAAACAACAAAACCAGGAGTCTCAAAATTAAATAATTTTTAAGGACTCATAAAGGACACTATGAATTTTTCTGTCTGAATCACCTATTTCATAAAAGAAGAATGGACCACTCAAAAGTATGAATTACTTTTTTTGTATAAGTTTACACAGCTGGTTGGTAGCAACGTTGGTAATGAAGCCGGGTCTCCAGACTCCTTATGAAGTGGCATTTCCACCACAGTTCAAAGCGTGACAGCAAATGCAGGGTGCCAGTAATTGATTTTGTTTCCTTTCTTACCAAAGTTAAATCACCCTTCATTTACCTTTTCCTTACATGTGGATTGAGAGACAGTATTGGTGCCCTTTAGCTCAGAAAAGTGTTGCAAATAGATTTAGTCTCTCATACTACTGCCAGATGTTAGTAGTGGCTCTTTAAAGAGTTGAAGGGTCCCAAGGACTAAGAGGGGCATGATCAATATGTGATGTGGGTCATGATTCCACAAGGGTGGGGATTTTTGTCTGTTTTCTTCTCTGTTGTACTTCTAGCATCTCAGTGGTACCTAGCACAAAGTCGGTGCCCAATCAGTAGTTGTTAATGATGAGCATGGGAGGGGCAGAGCAAGAGATATTCTCTGTTTCATCATATGCTATAAGATGATTCTGTGGTAAAGGAAAAACATAGCTGAAGATAAACTATGCGAATGCATTTTTAAAGAAATCATGTATAATGCTAACTATGACAATTGCCCCACAAATACTAATGATTTAATTACTTTTCTTTACCTTTGCCTAGGTTGCATATACAGCATTATTTCCCGAAGACATTCCATCAAACAAAATCATCCTGAAGGTCAGTGCCAAGGATGCTGATATTGGATCCAATGGAGATATACGATACTCACTCTATGGATCTGGAAACAATGAATTTTTTCTAGATCCACAAAGTGGTAAGGCGAAATTTATTCTTCGGGTAAATGCCATTGTTAATCCATGAGAGAAGTTAAACTCTCACATGGTCTTATCACTAGGGGGTAGTTAGTATACAAGAGCCTTGATATGATGCCCTGCTATCTTGGACTCTTAAGAAATACTAGCAGCACATGGTGTTTGGAGGACAGAAACCTCATTTGGCCTATAAAACTTGCCCTGACTTTACCTACGTTTAGCAGCACCAAGTAATCAGATGTGTCTGTTTGCTTCTCCTCTTTCTCATATCCATGAGTTAAAACAGCTGACCTATAAATAGTATAAATAGAATTCTATCACAAATGCAAGTTTCCATGCAAACCAGACAGCAGTGCATAGTAAGAAGAGTTTTGCCCTGTTGAAATCCCTTTTGGGTCCCTATGCTTATTAACATACTTGTCTGGTTTTTATTCATCATTCCTATCTAGTTTCTCCAAAGCTATGAGTCCTCAAACTTGCTTACATATTGAGGTAAAATTTATAAGGTGAAAGGTTATGTACCCTAAAGGCAGATGCCCACATTGAAGGCCGTAGATAATGGAAAAGGCATTTCCTATGGAGGTAAATTATCTGTGTTGTGTATTGGATGGCCCATCCATTGACAATTTTTAAATGAAGTGTAGAGATTGAATAATTTGCATATTTCCAGTGTTGTGTTCATCACAATGAACAATAACTAATTTCTGAGTCTCCAGAAGGTATTAGCTCCTCCCTAGCCCTCTCCCATGTCTGGTGCATCTTACTGGGAAGGGCTTAACTACATAACAATATGCTACGTGGCTAAAGAGGCCTGGCAATTTTTTATTGAATAGGTAACATTTATTAACTATTAGACCTAAAAGTACTTTATGGGGTATTTGTGTTTGATTCCAAGATGAACCAAACAAAGCATCCCCAAGGGATATTGTAACCCAGTGGAGAAGACAGAGCTGTAAGTCAATACTCATAATAACAGAAATAACAACAATAATAGTGAAAGACAGAATAAGAGCCCAGGAGAGATATCAGGAGAGATATATCTGGGCACAGAGGAATAAGTAGCTAATAAGAGGGAAGGAGAAACTTTTAAAGAAGAGCTGGCATTTGAAATGAGCCAGGATTCTAGGAGCTAAAGCAGGACACTGCCGGTCATGGGGGCAGCGTGGGCAGAGAGCACAGCACATCCAGGGAAAGCTGTATACAACATTGTCACTGGTCAGAGGAGCCACAGAATGGCTTGTGAGAAAAGTGGTGGAAAAATAACTTTAGGTCAGATTTTGGAGGGTCTTGAATGCCCAACTGAAAAACCACTGGGTGTTTTGGAGAAGGGGAAAATGATCTAGGCTAGATTTGAGAACTGGCTGTAGTCAGGAAGCCATAGGAGGAACAGCTTTATAAGTATAGATGGCTTCGTCCCAATGACTTCTACTAATTTTATTAAGAGTGCATAATAATATTTCATGAGTCCTACTTTTCACCAAACAGTATTTATTCAGGTCTGTCATTGTGCTTATTGCCATTATCCATTGAAATTTAGGTAACAAGAATAACAAAATCCCCACAGGGGCTGACACTCAGGACCAGTACAGCTAACCGAGTGATTAAAATACAGACATAACCTCCCTCCATGTTGGTTGCCAAAGAGCTGCTGCTTTAAGCTTCTCAGATAACCCCCCACTGCAATCCTCCCCCAACAGCCACAGGCCCTACCACTATCCAGCAAGTGGGGTTCGCCTGGCACAGTAGGACTCCTTCATGACCTCGTTCTGCTAAAGCCAGCCTGTTTTGACTGTTTTTCTCTAAAAGATGGGGTAAAAAAAATGTTAAATATCTGGAAGCAGCCCCTTCTGAGTTTACAAATCATTGACCTGATTGACGGTCAGAGAACTAAGGATACTGGTCCATTCTTCATGCTTTTTCTGGAGAAAATCCAGAAACAAGGCCGATCTCCAGAGCAGTTCTTGAGAGGTTTAAAGAGGTATGGAGCTTCTCCATGCTGCCAAGAGAAGGAATCCCTGAAACAAGAGGCTTCACAGTGGGATTAATTCATCTGAAGGTCGTACAGTTGGTTTTTTGTTGTGTCCAGAATCCCATCACTTTTTCCCTGATGCTTAAAAAATTGAACTTGCTCGATTTTTCAAAGCATGAGGCACTGGAGCCAAATGTCAGTGACCCTTCCTGTACTGGGGATTCTGTATGCACAATAATTGATTCTCTGCTCTTCAAAGAAAGACAGTTTTTGAAAAGCTAGGCCATTTATTTTCACAGGTGAGTTAAAAACTTTGGCTCTGTTGGACCGGGAGAGGGTCCCTGCATACAACCTCATCGCCAGGGCCACCGACGGGGGTGGCAGGTTCTGCCAGTCTGACATCCGTCTGATCCTGGAGGATGTGAACGATAACCCCCCAGTGTTTTCGTCTGACCACTATAACGCCTGTGTCTATGAAAACACAGCCACCAAGGCTCTGTTGACCAGAGTTCAAGCAGTAGATCCCGATGTCGGTAAGTCAGCTGCACTAATGGGATGCCTCCCTGTTTGTACATTTGACATATCTTCAGGTGCTACCTGTCCTTTAGTTTCATCAGCCCATCTTGGCTCCTTAGCATGAAAACAAGTACATTAAACCACATTTCAGCTTTTCCACTGACACACTTCATATGCACAAGAGAACTCTGCAAGGCGTCTTCCCGCCTCTTTCTAGGATTTGAAGAAGCGATACTATGAATTCCTTTACCTTTTAACAAAGAGCTTGGGGTTTGCATTTTTTTTAACCTTTAGAATAAAAATGATAACTTTCTTACTTGCCCATTCCTCCTGAACATAGTTAAAATGCTGTGTTGTGTGGCAGGGAGAATTCATTTCCATTTCTATAAAGAATTGCGTCCCATGCTTTAGCTGAAATATGGCAATCTCGATTTTTGGTGGTACCCCATAGTGCAAAGACCAATTACTAAATGTGCTGCCAGTCCAATGTGGATTTTTTTTTAACTGCCGTTTTCCAGAGTATTTTGCTCATATAAACTGACATTACTAGGAGGGGTGTGGGTGTGGGCGATAAGAAGGAATTAGAATTGAAAGTTGCTAATAAAGTTTGTGTTCCAATCCACTTTACATAATGAGATGGTGAGTTAGAAAAGACCGGAGTTAATTGCTAGGTAGTCCTTCTGAGAATGCATAAGTTATTGAGGTGACTGCTTGATGGGATCTAAATACAAAAGGGCATATAGACAGCCTCTTGGTTGTGCATTTTGAGAGCTGTAAGTCAGGGGACTGGAGAATGATGGGGTGTGTCTGTTATGCTAAACAGTCCTTTATATAATTCAAGGTCTTATTGCTTAATTCTGAATTGAAAGAAAAATTATTGGACTAATGGAAAAGTAAATACATGATAATTAGTTGAAAACAAATGTAGAGCCCAGGGTCTCTGCATGTTTCCCCTTCGAGAAATTAGTGGCTACACTATGAATTATTGTTCTTATCTCATTAGCATAATTTTTGAGGCTGAGAACCAACCCTTTAAAAATCTGCATACTGTAAAGCTTGGTTTAAAAAAAAATGATAAACAGGAAAAGGCTCTTCTTTTTGGCTGTGCCACGTGGCTTATGGGATCTTAGCTCCCCAACCAGGGATCAAACCCGGGCCCTTGGCAGTGAAAGTGCCGACTCCTAACCATTGGACCACCAGGAAATTCCAGAAAAGACTCTTTTATTGATTTATAATTATGTAATACTTACAAATACTCTTTTTAAATGAGGATTGGAAAACAATCTGTGGACTCTTGATAGCAGACTTTTGGGGAAAAGAGGACAGAAATCATGCAAATGAATCATTAATAATTTAAATTTGACTCTGAGAATGTGTAATTGGGCCAGAGATGAAATTTTAAGATCTAAAAATGTTTTAATTTAAATTAAAATTTCAATTTTTTAAAATTGGAGTTTTTCTACTCACCTCCTTCCTAAAGGAACTGGGTATGCTCTATGTACTAGAGATTGAGCACAGAGGGAGTCTGATCAGTGCACATGATGTTTCAGACAGTGGAAGTGGGGAGAGGTTATTGACTCACAGATGTGGTTGTGCTGGAGGGTATGCAGTTAGCTCTGTCCTTCTCAAGTCTTCTGAGTCAGCTGGCCATGTTGGCAGTTGGGGAAGAAGGGTTGACCAGACTCTGGGCATTAGCAGGACAGAGATGATAAAGCCTTTCAAAGACCAAACCCAGAATAACGACCTTATCAGCACCTCCCTCTGCTCATTTGCACTAATTAGCAAAAAGTTAGCTTATGCTCAGAGCTTCAAACAGACACAGAGCTTATGAGTGCTGCTCATATAAGATGTGTTCACCAGGCTATTGTATTCACTTCCGGAAAACCAGAACATAGGATACCAGATTCTGGGTCATATTCTCAGTTTTTGTAGAACTCATTTAGCTTTAAAAAAATAAAAATTAAGACAGCCGGGGAAGAACAAATGAACACCGCTAAAAAGACAAGCTGAGCACCTGCTATTTCCAGGCACCATGCTGAGGAGGTGGGTGTGAAGGTCTTGGTCAGAGCCTGCAGGGGGTTTCCAGAGTCAAACTCACATTCTCCAGAGTCCTGGGTGTCCGTGATTGGGGCTCAAGCCATTTTCATTAGCAGCCTGATTCCCCATTTCTCCGTCTTCTGTAAGGCAGCACAGAGGAGCGTTGAGCCACATACTGAGATGACCAGTTTGTGGAGTGGGCAAATCATCAGGTGGCCAGACTCAGCCTCTGGCCTGAAGCTGAGTTTGCACATGAATCGTTAAGACTGAATCCAGCCCTCCAGTATCTTTAGTTTGGCTTACATACAGTGTTCCAAAAAGTTTGAATTAATTGTCAATAAAAGTCAAGAGATATTTATTTGAATTTTCAATTTCTGGTATTTTTCTAAAAACAGCACTCAGAAGACTCAGCAATTTCCAGGTGCACAGTCTCACCATGGTAGGAGCCTAATAGCAGCTGCCTCCTTGATACCAGCCAGTTCTCACCCTCCCAATCCCCAGCCATCTCACTTACTTATGTTGCCACCTGACTTCATAGGCCCCTCTCTAAAATGACAATGAAATGTCTGATTTTTAAAGAACTTTTAATTTTGAAATAGTCATAGGTTCACAGGAAGTTGCCAAAAACAAAAATGTACAGGAGGTGGCATATACTTTTCACCCAACCCTTTCTCCCAATGATACCATCTTGCATAACTGTAGTACACTCAGATTTTGGCACAGGTGCATGTGTGTGTGTGGTTGTGTGTGTGTGTGTGTGTGTGTGTGGTTGTGTGTGTGTGGTTGTGGTTGTGTGGGTGTGGTTGTGTGTGGGTGTGGTTCTATGCAATTTTATCACCTGTGCAGCTTCATGTAACCACCAAACCCACCTCCTCCGCACACTTCCTTCCCAGTCTCTAACCCCTGGCAACCACTAATCTCTGTATCTATAATTTTGTTATTTCACAAATGGTATTTAAATGGAATCGTGTAGTTTGTCACCTTTTGAAAATGGCCTTTTTCACTCAGCATCATTCCTTTGAGATCCATCCAAGTGGTCTAATTGGTTTCTGACCCTAGTGAAGAACATTGGTTCCATTTGTAAAAATGACAGGGCTATTTGGTTCATGAAACTTCTTTTGTTAAGCATATTCCTTTACCTAAAGTTACAAATGATTTCAACAGCATTTGGCTGCAGTATATACTAAGTCACTATAAACCGCAGAAAAAAGACAAAGATATATTAATCTGAAATCTGATTCCATTGCTTCATAAATTCAAAATGCTTATAGTAGTGACTTGCTAACCTTTCATATCCTGGTTTTCTAATTTTAAAAAATATTATTGCTTTTATCCAAACAACTCTTTTCCTATGCCAAATTCATTATTCATAATGAACCAACTGCCTAGGTCAGGAGTAAAATGAAAACAGAGAAAGACAAGACCATTTTAGCACCCAATTTATGAATTCTAAGAAATAGCATGGCAACTGTCTAGATTTCAGCATTAAATTCTTAGTTTTCCTGTAAAATGGAAACATCCTCAATCCCATGAACTAATGACATGACTTTATGACCTAACATTTATAAAAATTTAATCCTTTCAGTAAAGATTAGGAGACCTTTTGTTGCACCACCTCTTTGGGGTTAATATTTTACTATTTACTGTATCTCTTAAGGTAGGATTTGTGTCCAGATTCTCAATTTTGAGGGTGTTTTAAGCTAGCAAAGGGAATATGCAGAGGTGAAAATCGGAGCTAAAGTATGTGACCATTTTAGGCAAAGTGACATGGAAATAAAATGTAAACTTGCGCTGGAAAATATGCCAGAGACCATGATTTATTGAGAGGCCAATGTCCAGATATTTGAGATTCAAGAGGACATATTTTTCCTCTTATGGATCAGGGACATAAAGCAAGGAAATGTTCTAAAGAGCAACTCACTCCTTTCCTGTAAAATATTTCCTACAAAGTTTAGAACTTCTTTCAGGGATTTTGGAGAAACTTGGAAGCTTGTAACATGCATTACATTTATTTTCCATTCTATATAACTGATATTTAATGAGTAGCTACATAGCAGGCATTCTAGAAGGAACTATACAAGGAATGTGCAGTGACAGGCCCAGGTTTTATGCAGTAGTGAAGGGCATGAATCAGCAACACATACACCTTGAATAAAAGGCAGAGCTCACAGAATGAATGGGATTCAACAGGCCGAGGGAGAAAGGCCTTTAGGAAGACAGGAACCAGGAGGATGAAGTTGCAAAGCTGGGAAACTCTGGACCCAATTAAATAGTTGGGAGATCATCACATGGTCAAGGACAGAGAGAAGGCAGTGAGATGAGAGAAGGCATCGGGGCCTGATTGTGGTGGTTCACAAAGACCAGGAATTGTGTGTTTAAACCAATAGATAGAAAAGAACCACCAAGCACTTTGGAGAAAAGAAATTCATCAGTTCTGGGTTTGGGAAATGCTAATCTGATAGGAGCATCTAACATGGGCGTTAGGAAATCTTCTAGGAGAGTATCAAGAAAGATCACAAGGGCCAAAATTCGAGTAGTAGCTTTGGGATTTAAAAGGAAGGAGCAGGGACTTCCCTGGTGGTCCAGTGGCTAAGACTCCATGCTCCCAATGCAGGGGGCCCAGGATTGATCCCTGGTCAGGGAACTAGATCTCCCATGCCACAACTAAGAGTTCACATGCTGTAACTAAAGATCCTGTATGCCGCAATGAAGATCCTACACACGGCAACAAAGATACTGAATGCCACAACTAAGACCCAGTGCAGCCAAATAAATAAATAAAAGGAAGGAGCAGAGGAGAGAGAGATTTTACATGTGAAATCTGTCGATTTTGGTACTGACTGGATTGAAGGCACAATGGACAGGCTAGACAAGAACTCAAACTCTGCACTCTGCACCAGGTGCAGGTGCTGCTTGCACAGAAATAGCTTAGGTGGCCTGAAGCAGGACCTGGTGTAGAAAGGTGAAAAACTGGAGACACATTGGGAATTAAAGTACAGTCCTTCAGGAAAAAGTCAGGAACAAAGATAAGTTTGTTAATCATGACAGAGTAGGGAGACTTTGCCTTCGAGTGGTTTACAGTCATAGTGGGAAACAGGCAAGCACAAAAGAACATTCAAAGAAAAATGAAATCAATGTTATAATAGAGTTGCATCTGTAAAAGTAGGAATTTTGCTTATTTTTTAATTTAATTTCTATTTTATATTGGAGTACAATTGATTTACAATGTTGTGTTAGTTTCAAGTGTACAGTAAAGTGAGTAAGTTATACATATACCTATGTTCATTCTTTTGCAGATTTTTTCCCATATAGGTTATTATGGAATATTGAGTAAGGTTCCCTACACTACACAGTACGTCTTTGTTGATTATCTGTTTTATATATAGTAGTGTGTATATGTTAATCCCAGACTCCTAATTTATCCCTCCCCCGATGTTTCCCCTTTGGTAATCATAAGTTTGTTTTCAAAGTCTGTGAGTCTGTTTCTGTTTTGTAAATAAGTTCATTTGTACCATTCTTTTAGATTCCACATATAAGCAATATCATATAATATTTGTCTTTCTCTGTCTGACTTACTTCACTTAGTTTGATAATCTCTAGGTCCATCCATGTTGCTGCTAATGACATTATTTCATTCTTATTTGTGGCTATGTAATATTCCATTGTATATATATACCACGTCTTTTTGTCCATTCCTATCTCAATGGACATTTAGGTTGCTACCATGTCTTGGCTTTGTAAATAGTGCTGCAATGAACATTGGGGTGCATGTATCTTTGGGGATTATGATTTTCTCTGGAAAAAATAGGGATTTTGTAAGGATTAGTCAATACATGTAAAATGCTAGCACAGGTCCCTGTGGGAACATGAAAACATGAGCAATGAATTTTCAAGTGGGACAATTCAGGAAGGATTCACAAAGTGGTATTAGCATTTAAGTTGGGTTTTAAGAGTTGGGGCTTTTCAGGGACCTTCAAGATGTCAGAAGAGTAAGGCGTGGAGATCACCTTCCTCCCCACAAATACATCAGAATTACATCTACACGTGGAACAACTCCTATAGAACACCTACTGAACACTGGCAGAAGACCTCAGACCTCCCAAAAGGCAAGAAACTCCCAATGTACCTGGGTAGGGCAAAAGAAAAAAGGAAAAACAGAGACAAAAGAATAGGGATGGAACCTGCACCAGTGGGAGGGAGCTGTGAAGGAGGAATGGTTTCCACACACTAGAAAGCCCCTTCATTGGCAGAGATGGAGAGTGGCAGGGGGGAAGCTTCGGAGCCACAGAGGAGAGCACAGCAACAGGGGTGTGGGGGGTAAAGGGGAGAGATTCCTGCACAGAGGATTGGTGCTGACCAGCACTCACCAGCCCGAGAGCCTTGTCTGCTCACCCGCTGGGGCAGGCGGGGACTGGGAGCTGAGGCTTGGGCTTCGGAGGTCAGATCCCAGGGAGAGGACTGGGGTTGGCTGCGTAAACACAGCTTGAAGGGGGCTAGTGCGCCACAGCTAGCCTGGAGGGAGTCCAGAAAAAGGTCTGAACTGCCTAAGAGGCAAGAGACCATTGTTTTGGGGTGCCTGAGGAGAGGGTATTCAGAGCACCACCTAAATGAACTCCAGAGACGGGCGCAAGCACGGCTATCAGTGCAGACCCCAGAGACGGGCATGAAATGCTAAGGCTGCTGCTGCAGCCACCAAGAAGCCTGTGTGCAAGCACAGGTCACTATTCACACCTCCCCTCCCAGGAGCCTGTGGAGCCCACCACTGCCAGGGTCCCGTGACCCAGGGACAACTTCCCCAAGAGAACGCATGGTGCGCCTCAGGCTGCTGCAACGTCACGCTGTCCTCTGCCACCGCAGGCTCACCCCGCAACCACACCCCTCACTCCCCGCCAGCCTGAGTGAGCCAGAGCCCCCGAATCAGCTGCTACTTTAACCCTGTCCTGCCTGAGCGAAGAACAGATGCCCTCAGGTGACCTACAGGCAGAGGTAGGGCCAATCCAAAGCTGAACCACAGGAGCTGTGCAAACAAAGAAGGGAAAGGGAAATCTCTCCCAGCAGCCTCAGGAGCATCAGATTAAATCTCCACAATCAACTTCATGTACCCTGAATCTCTGGAATACCTGAATAGACAATAAATCATCCCAGAATTGAGGTGCTGGACTTTGGGATCAATTATATATATATATATATATATATATATATATATATATATATATATATATATATATATGTCTTCCTTTTTCTCTTTTTGTGAGTGTGTATGTGTATGCTTCCTTGAGTGATTTTGTCTGTATAGCTATGCTTTTACCATTTGTCCTACAGTTCTGTCTTTCTGTATACTTTTATTTTTATTTTTTTAAATATAGTTTTTAGTGCTTGTTATCATTGGTAGATTTTTCATTTGTTTGAACTCTTCTTTCTTTCTTTTCTTTTTTTAATTACTTTTTACTTTTTAATATTTATATTTTATTTTAATTACTTTATTTTATTTTATTGTTTTCTTTCTTTTTTTCTCCCTTTTCTTCTGAGCCGCATGGCTGACAGGGTCTTGGTGCTCTGGCCGGGTGTCAGGCCTGTGCTTCTGAGGTCGGAGAGCCAAGTTCAGGACATTGGCCCACCAGAGACCTCCCAGCTCCACATAATATCAAACGGTAAAAGCTCTCCCAGACATCTCCATCTCAACGCTAAGACCCAGCTCCACTCAACCACGAGCAAGCTACAGTGATGGACACCCTATGCCAAACAACTAGCAAGACAGGAACACAACTCCCCCCCCATTAGCAGAGAGGCTGCCTAAAATCATAATAAGGTGACAGATACCCCAAATTACACCACTGGATGTCGTCCTGCCCACCAGAAAGACAATATGTAGCCTCATCCACCAGAAAATAGGTACTAGTCCCCTCCACCAAGAAGCCTACTACACAACCCACTGAACCAACCTTAGCCACTGGGAGCAGACACCAAAAACAATGGGAACTATGAACCTGCAGCCTGTGAAAAGGAGACCCCAAACACAGTAAGTTAAGCAAAATGAGAATACAGAGAAACACACAGAAGATGAAGTAGCAAAGTAAAAACCCATCAGACCAAACAAATGAAGAGAAAATAGGCAGTCTACCTGAAAAAGAATTCAGAGTAATGATAGTAAAGACGATCCAAAATCTTGCAAATAGAATGGAGAAAAATACAAGAAACGTTTAACAAGGGCCTAGAAGAACTAAAGAGCAAACAAACAATGGTGAACAGCACAATAAATGAAATTAAAAATTCTCTACAAAGGATCAATAGCAGAATAACTGAGGCAGAAAAACGGATAAGTGACCTGGAAGATAAAATAGTGTAAATAACTATTGAAGAGCAGAAAAAAGAAAAAAGAATGAAAAGAATTGAGTACAGTCTCAAAGACCTCTGGGACAACATGAAACACACCAACATTTGAATTATAGGGATCCCAGAAGAAGAAGAGAAAAAGAAACAGACTGAGAAAATATTTGAAGAGATTATAGTTGAAAACTTCCTTAATACGGAAAAGCAAATATCAATCAAGTCAAGAAAGTGCTGGGCTTCCCTGGTGGCACAGTGGTTGAGAGTCCACCTGCCGATGCAGGGGACATGGGTTCATGACCCGGTCTGGGAAGATCCCACATGACGCAGAGTGGCTGGGCCTGTGAGCCATGGTTGCTGAGCCTGCACGTCCAGAGCCTGTGCTCTGCAGCGGGAGAGGCCACAGCAATGAGAGGCCTGCATATCGCAAAAAAAAAAAAAAAAAAAAAAAAGAATGTGCATACAGGATAAATCCAAGGTGAAACATACCAAGACACATATTAATCAAACTATGAAAAGTTAAATACAAAGAAAATGTATTAAAAGCAGCAAGGGAAAAATAACACACAAGGGAATCCCCATAAGGTTAACAGCTGATCTTTCAACATAAACTCTGCAAGCCAAAAGGGAGTGGCAGGACATATTTAAAGTGATGAAAGGGGAAAACCTACAACCCAGATTACTCTACCCAGCAAGGATCTCATTCAAATTTGATGGAGAAATTAAAACCTTTACAGACAACCAAAACCTAACAGAATTCAGCACCACCAAAGCAGCTTTAAAACAAATGCTAAAGGAATTTCTCTAGTCAGGAAACACAAGAGAAGGAAAAGAACTACAATGAAAAACCCAAGACAATTAAGAAAATGGTAATAGGAACATACATATCAATAATAACCTTAAATGTAAATGGATTAAATGCTCCAACCAAAAGACATAGACTGGCTGAAAGGATACAAAAACAAGACCCATATATATGCTGTCTACAAGAGACCCATTTCAGACCTAGGGACATATACAGACTGAAAGTAAGGGGATGTAAAAGACATACCATGCAAATGGAAATCAAATGAAAGCTGGAGTAGCAATTCTCATATCAGACAAAACAGACTTTAAGACAAAGACTATTACAACAGACAAAGAAGGACACTACATAATGATCAGTGGACAATCCAAGAAGAAGAAATAACAATTGTAAATATTTATGCACCCAACATAGGAGCACCTCAATACATAAGGCAAACACTAACAGCCATAGAAGGGGAAATCAACAGTAATACACTCAGAGTAGGGGACTTTAACACCCCACTTTCACCAATGGACAGATCATCCAAAATGAAAATAAATAAGGAAACATAAGCTTTAAATGATATATTAAACAAGATGGACTTAATTCATATTTATAGGACATTCCATCCGAAAACAATAGAATACACTTTCCTCTCAAGTACTCATGTAGCATTCTCTAGGATAGATCATATCTTGGGTCACAAATCAAGCCATGGTAAATGTAAGAAAATTGAAATTGTATCAAGTATCTTTTCCAACCACAATGTTTTGAGACTAGATATCAATTACAGGAAAATATATATAAAAAATACAAACACATGGAGGCTAAACAGTACACTACTAAATAACCAAGAGACAACTAAAGAAATCAAAGAGGAAATCAAAAAATTCCTAGAAACAAATGACAATGAAAACACAATGACCCAAAACCTATGGGATGCAGCAAAAGTAGTTCTAAGCAGGAAGTTTATAGCAATATAATCCAACCTCAAGAAACAAGAAACATCTCAAATAAACAACCTAACCTTACAACTAAAGCAATTAGAGAAAGAAGATCAAAAGACACCAAAGTTAGCAGAAGGAAAGAAATCATAAAGATCAGATCAGAAAAAATGAAAAAGGAATGAAGGACACAGTAGCAAAGATTAATAAAACTAAAACCTGGTTCTTTGAGAAGATAAACAAAATTGATAAACAATTAGCCACACTCATCAAGAAAAAAAGAAGACTCAAATCAATAGAATTAGAAATGAAAAAGGAGAAGTTAAAACTGACATTGCAGAAATACAAAGGGTCATGAGAGATTACTACAAGCAACTATATGCCAATAAAATGGACAACCTGGAAGAAATTGACAAGTTCTTAGAAAAGCACAACGTTCCAAGACTGAACCAGGAAGAAATAGAAAATATAAACAGACGAATCACAAACGCTGAAATTGAGACTGAGGTTTAAAATGTTCCTACAAACACAAGCCCAGAACCATATGGCTTCACAGACGAATTCTATCAAACATTTAGAGAATAGCTAACACCTATCCTTCTCAAACTCTTCCAAAATATAGCAGAGGGAGGAACACTCCCAAACTCATTCTACAAGGCCACCATCACCCTGATACCAAAAGCAGACAAAGATGTCACAAAAAAAGAAAATTACAGACCAATATCACTGATGAACATAGATGCAAAAATCCTTAACAAAATACTAGCAAATAGAATCCAACAGCACATTGAAAGGATCACACACCATGATCAAGTGGGGATTATCCCAGGAATAATCCCAGCAAGGATTCTTCAATATATGCAAATAAACCATTGTGATATACCATATTAACAAATTGAAGGATAAAAACCATATGATCATCTCAACAGATGCAGAAAAAACTTTTGACAAAATTCAACACCCATTTATGATAAAAACCCGCCAGAAAGTAGGCATAGAGGGAACTTACCTCAACATAATAAAGGCCATGTATGACAAACCCACAGCCAACATCATTCTCAATGGTGAAAAATTGAAACCATTTCCACTAATATCAGGAACAAGACAAGGTTGCCCACTCTCACCACTATTATTCAATATAGTATTTCAAGTTTTAGCCACAGCCACCAGAGAAGAAAAAGAAATAAAAGCAATCCAAATCAGAAAAGAAGAAGTAAAGCTGTCAATGTTTGCAGATTACATGATACTATACATAGAGAATCCTAAAGATGCTGCCAGAAAACTGCTAGAGCTAATCAATGAATTTGGTAAAGTAGCAGTATACAAAATTAATGCACAGAAATCTCCTATACACTAATGATGAAAAATCTGAAATAGAAATTAAGGAAACACTCCCATTTACCAATGCAATGAAAAAAACAAAAAACCTAGGAATAAACCTACCTAAGGAGACAAAAGACCTGTATGCAGAAAACGATAAGACACTGATGAAAGAAATTACAGATGATACAAACAGATGGAGAGATATACCATGTTCTTGGATTGGAAGAATCAACATTGTGAAAATGACTATACTACCCAAAGCAATCTACCGATTCAATGCAATCCCTATCAAACTACCAATGGAATTTTTCGAAGAAGTAGAACAAAAAAATTCAGAATTTGTATGGAAACACAAAAAAAACCCAATAGCCAAAGCAATCTTGAAAAAGAAAAATGGAGCTGGAGGAATCAGGTTCCCAGCCTTCAGACTATATGACAAAGCTATAGTAATCAAGACAGTATGGTACTGGCACAAAAACAGAAATAAAGATCAACAGAACTGTATTGAAAGCCCAGAGATAAACCCACGCTCATATGGTCACCTTATTTTTGATAAAGGAGGCAAGAATATACAATGTAGAAAAGACAGCCTCTTCAATAATTGATGCTGGGAAAACTGGACAGCTACATGTAAAAGAATGAAATTAGAACACTTCCTAACACAATACACACAAAAAAACTCAAAATGGATTAAAGACCTAAATGTAAGGCCAGGCACTATAAAACTCTCAGAGGGAAACATAGGCAAAACACTCTATGATGTAAATCACAGCAAGATCCTTTTGACCCAAATCCTAGAGAAATGGAAATAAAAACAAAAATAAACAAACAGGACCTAATGAAACTTAATAGCTTTTGCACAGCAAAAGAAACCATAAACAAGACAAAAAGACAACCCCTAGAATGGGAGAAAATATTTGCAAATGAAGCAACTGACAAAGGATTAATCTCCAAAATTTACAAGCAGCTCATGCAGCTCAATATCAAAAAAGCAGCCCAATACAAAAATGGGCAGGAGACCTAAATAGACATTTCTCCAAAGAAGATATACAGATTGCCAACAAACACATGAAAGGATGCTCAACATCACTAATCATCAGAAAAATGCAAATCAAAACTACAAAGAAGTATCACCTCACACTGGTCAGAATGGCCATCATCAAAAAATCTACAAACAATGCTGGAGAGGGTGTGGAGAAAAGGGAACACTCTTGCACTGTTGGTGGGAATGTCAATTGATACAGCCACTATGGAGAACAGTATGGAGGTTCCTTAATAAACTAAAAATAGAACTACCATATGACCCAACAATCCCACTACTGGACATATACCCTGAGAAAACCACAATTTAAAAAGAGTCATGTACCAAAATGTTCATTGCAGCTCTATTTACAATATCCAGGACATGGAAGCAACTGAAGTGTCCATCAATAGATGAATGGATAAAGAAGATGTGGCACATATATACAATGGAATATTACTCAGCCATAAAAAGGAACGAAACTGAGTTATTTGTAGTGAGGTGGATGGACCTAGAGACTATCATACAGCGTGAAGTAAGTCAGAAAGAGAAAAACAAATACCATATGCTAACACATATATATGGAATCTAAAAAAAAAGTAAATGGTCAGAAGAACCTAGGGGCAAGATGGGAACAAAGATGCAGACCTACTAGAGAATGGACTTGAGGATATGGGGAGGGTGAAGGGTAAGCTGGGACAAAATGAGACAGTGGCATGGACATATATACACTACCAAACATAAAATAGATAAGTAGTGGGAAGCAGCCACATAGCACAGGGAGATCAGCTCGGTGCTTTGTGACCACCCAGAGGGGTGGGATAGGGAGGGTGAGAGGGTGGGAGATGCAAGAGGGAAGAGATATAGGGACATATGTATATGTATAACTGATTCACTTTGTTATAAAGCAGAAACTTACACACCATTGTAAAGGAATTATACTCCAATAAAGATGTTAAAAAAAGAGAGAGAGAGAGACATGTACCACAATGTTCATTGCACCTCTATTTACAATAGCCAGGACATAGAAGCAACCTAAGTGTCCATCAACAGATGAATGGATAAAGAAGATATGGCACATATATACAATGGAATATTACTCAGCCATAAAAAATGAAATTGAGTTATTTGTAGTGAGGTGGATGGACCTAGAGTCTGTCATACAGAGTGAAGTAAGTCAGAAAGAAAAAAACAAATACCATATGCTAACATATATATATGGAGTCTAAAAAAAATAGTTATGCAGAAGCTAGGAGCAGGACAGGAATAAAGGCACAGACGTAGAGAATGGACTTGAGGACATGATGAGGGGGAAGGGTAAGCTAGGACGAAGTTAGAGAGTGGCATGAACATATATACACTACCAAATGTAAAAGAGATAGCTAGTGGGAAGCAGCCGCATAGCACAGGGAGATCAGCTCGGTGCTTTGTGACCACCTAGAGGGATAGGGAGAGTGGGAGGGAGATGCAAGAGGCAGAAGATATGGGGATATATGCATATGTATAAATGATTCACTTTGTTATATAGCAGAAACTAACAGACCATTGTAAAGCAATTATCCTCCAATAAAGATGTTTAAAAAAAGAGGGGAAGGAGACTTGAACTTGGGGCAAGAAGAGGGGAACGATCCAGTAGCAAAAGAGAAAGAAAGAGATGAGGATTCTATTAGCCAAGATAGGCTTGATGAGACTGAAGTAACTTTTTTAAAATCTTAGTGGCTTAGTCCAGCAAAAGTTTAATTCTTGCCCCTGTGAAGTGCAGGTTAGCATGAGTCCATTCAGTGACGTGGAGATCTGGTCCCTCCATCGTGTCAATAGCATCTTCTTGACCTTTGGTGCCCAAGGTCACTGCAGCAGGAGAGGAGAGGGATGAAGGAGGCACACAAGCTTTTAGCTAACTTAGCCTGGGAGAGACCCACATCACTCTGTCACTTTCCCTTGCCCAGAAATTGTCAGAAGAGGCTGGGGAATGTAGGAGAGGCCATGGGGTATTTGGTGAGCACTCGTTGTCTCTGCCACAATGATGAAAGCAGGAAAGGGAAATTGCCCCAGCAGGTCCCAAAGAGACTGGAGAGGGTAGCATTACTCATATGAGTAGGGAGGGTGAGCCTCAGCAATTTGGAGAGACCACTTGACCTTAGAAATCAAAGGAAGGAGAGGGGCAAAAAGAAAACAACAACAACGACAATTTAAAAAAACTGACACTCAAAGGAAGAAACTAAGAGGGAGATGCTGAGGATAACCCAGTTAGGAGGCACACATCCACCCTCAGACATCTCCATGTGGTAAGAGGAGACTAACATGGCAGCATCTGGGCCGGGCGCTCTGAGGTGAGGGAAGGGAGCTAGTTTTAGGGGCTAAAGGCAACATGAGAGGGAGTCACCAAAAAGTGGGGAAGAGAAATTCCTCACCCACTGAGTGCTCTGTAGGTGCTGGGTTATAGAAATGAAAGGACCCAACCAGTAGAGTGAATTACATAAATAGAAAAGATAAGTTCTCTCTCAGAGTCTTCCAGAATGATGCTTTTCCCGCTAAAGTTAATAGTTAGGTCCTCATATTAACGGAGAACAGGAAAGAAACAGAGAACACTTATCTCTTGACAGAACTTTTCCATTTTTTTTCCTGACTGCATTGCGTAGCCTGTGGGATCGTAGCTCCCCGACTAGGAAGTGCAGAGTCCCAACCTCTGGACCGCCAGGGAATTCCCAGAACTTTTCCATTTTTACCCAAGTGTTTGTTTTCCAGCAGCCCTCAGCATCCTTAATTTTGCACTGTTATTCACTGTAGTAATGTAAGCTTGCAGTCCATGTTGGGGATTCATTTTCTGCATATTTCATGAGGGAGATAGATGGCATCATGACTCCCAGCATGGTCTCATGGGGCAGAGGCTGGAATGAACTTGGTTTTCCAGAGAATGGATCTTGTCAGAATGAAGGGCTGGCCCAGTATCTCAGAGCATCATTTGCTCTGAGCAGGTAGCTCCTCATGAAGGAGCAGGAAATTATTTATCTGAGAGGAATGTTCACAAAAATAACCACTGAGGGTTATTAAGTAGAGATCTTTCTGACCAAACCACTTTAAATGAATCTCTCCAGTTGTTTCTTGCCTCTTCTGACACATCCTAGCCTTGTGTGGCTGCCACTTGTTGAACCGTGAAAAAAGACTCAGGAAGAACAGCTAAGAGATGTGTTAAGTGCGCCATAAAGTGCTGGAAGGATGACAGAAAAGCATGTGGGTCCAGCTCTCTGGGCTGGCTGTTTTCTGCATCGTCCTGGGATGAAGTCTGAGGGAAGGTCATTCAGACCAGTCTGTCAGAGTCAGAAACATTTGTCTACTGGAGATCTCCCTTCCCTTCAGATATCATGGCCAAAGCTTCAACACCTGGGATGGTGTTAGATTTTAAATATTCCCTCATCACCCTTCTGGTCTCATGGAGGTTCCTGTAATGGAGTTTGATTTTAAATCTTTCCTCTCATGGAGGAAAACAAATATCCATTCAGCATGTACCCTTGGAAGGACTTAGCTGAATATGTTACCTTTACACTGGGCCCCAAAAGCAAAAGAAAAATGTCACACCTGACAAAAGAGGTAAATTCTGAAGCATTCCTTTTCCATAGCCTTTGGCACCCGGCTGTGTGGGGCAGAGAGAAGTGTCAGTCTGTGGAGTCTGTGAAGGAAGTTGGAGGTACCCATGTATCCCACGATGGAGGCATGCAGGTGGCCTGCCATTATTCTCTTTTAGGACTTCCCAAGTAGATAGCTTCTTGGCAGCCTCATACCTCAGCTGGGCCAGCACCCCTGGCCTCCTCTGGACCCTGCATATCATGGGGTTAATCCCTAAATGTCCTTAAGGGACACATCTCCTAGTAACCAGAGATCAAGAGGCCACGTGGGCGTGAGGAAAGCCCTGGATGATTAGTGCCTTGTGCTGTGTGCAAGCTTCATGACCTTTGGCCAGTGACTGGTCTCCCTCAGACTGTTTCCTCTTCTATCAGTATAATGTTAGAAGGACAGGAGTAGTTCTTGCTTTGCCAGCCTTGAAGGGTGAGTGAGAGGCTCACCCAAGAGTGACTAGAAAGGAGGGAACTGCATTGAGCCACATCTGCCCTCTTTGCAGCTGGATATCCTCCTGCTCTAAACTCCAGCAGCATCTCAAGATTTTCCTTACATGGAACTGCTTGCATATCTCTTCTCTCCTACTCTTAAGCCCCGAGGCAAGACTGGGACTTGGTAAGAATTTTAAATGACAATAATCATAATACGACTAATAACATTTACTTTGTGAACTTCTACTACATACCAGGCACCGTTCCAAGTACTGCAGATATATTATTTCCTCTTCTCACAACAACTTCTGCAGGTTGGCAGATATTTTTGTTATTGTTTTATTTAACATATGAATAAACTCTGAAGGGTTAACTTGCCCTGAAAGAAAAACTAGTTAGTGGCATCAAAGGAGGCTTGGTTAACAGATATCAATAGTTATATTGTAGTCAAGGGCAATGGTTCTCAAAAAGTGGTCCCTAGACCAAGAGTATCACCTGAGAGCTTGCTGGAAATAGGACTAGTTCCCAGGGGATATTAATGCTGCTGTCCCAGGACCGCACTTGGAGAGCCACTTGCTTAGGAATTCCTAAACTTTTTGTGCCACCAGTACTTTGACAGTTTGGTGACACCTACAGATTGTGTCTTAGGATAATGTTTTACAATTCATAAAATAAAATACAAAATGTTACAGAAGAAATGGGGTCCAAATATTTTTTAAACTTGTTATATAGTAATATGAATTTCTGCCTTAATTCATTAAATAAGATCTAGCACAGTAGATCTCATAACTTTTATATTTTGGAGTAGTGGTAAGCAGGGGGGTATGTGCCACAACTATAAATTATGAAAATAGCTGTGATTTCTGTTGGTTACAAAAGCACAGCTGCTGCTCATATTACAGTGATCGGTTGCCAACATTTACCATTGAATGTTGTGCTACATCCAGTTAGAGGTTAATGAAAATAAAGATGTAAATTTTTCCCTTGGTGGTAGGCAGCTTCTAAGATGACCCCCAACGACCACCCCCCCACTTCTTGGTCTTCCCATGTCTCTCCTTGAGAGTCCGCTGGACGTACTGACTCCTGACTCACTTCTAATGAATAGAATATGGTAGAAGTGATGGCTGAGATCACTTCTGAGATTAGCTTACAGAAAGACTATGACTTCCCTCTTGGGCATGCTCTCTGTATTAGTCTGCTTGGGCTGCCATAACAAAATACCATAGACTGAGGGGCTTAAACAGCAGAAACTAATGTTCTCAGTTCTGGAGGCTGGATGTCAGCTCAGGGTGCCAGCATGGTCAGTTCCTGGCTCACAGGTGGCTGCCTTCTCACTTGGTGCTCAAGTGACCTTTCCTTGGTGTGTGCAGAGAGGGAAAGAGCTCTCTCTGCCTTCCTCTTCTTATAGGCCACCAATCGTGTTGGGTTAGGACCCCACCCTTATGACCTCTTGAACCTTAATATCTCCTAAAAGCCCTATCTCTAAATACAGTCGCATTAAGGGTTAGCTCTTCAACATTTGGATTTGGTGGGGGACACAATTCTGGGCAAAGCATTCCCTCTGACTCTTTCTTGCATTGCTCACTCTGAGGAAGAGAGCTAGGATATGGTGAGGCAGCCCTGTGAGGGGCCCACATGACAAGGTACTGGGGACCACCAACGATTGCATGAGTGAGCTTGAAAGTGGACCCCACGCCTGCCTCCACTGGTACCTTCAGATGAAACTGCAGCCCTGCCCAATGGCTTGACTGAAGCCTCATGGGAAACCATGAGCCACAGACAGACAGCTAAGCCATTCCTGCCCCACAGAAATGATGAGGTACTAAATATTTGTTGTTTCATAATGCTAAGTTCTGGGGTAATTTGGCATGGAGCAATAGAGAACTAATACACTAGTGCAAGTTCATGGACCTCCTGAATTCTACCCACGAATCCTTAAGAATTCCCCACCATAGCCATTATCCTTTCACAGGCTTTACCCAGAGGGAAGAAGGGCTCAAGTGGGTCAGGGGCAATCAAAACAGGGCCTTCCCTCCGAGAGAAGCGGCTCAGCCAAGCTGAGAACACGGCTGCCATGACGTGGGCAGGGTGAGTGATGACGTAACAGCTGTTGGCTGCTCTTTGCTGCTGTTCTCCTGGATTCATGGATTCTCCCTGGGGGCAATAGGCCTACTCCTTCTGTGAATCATAGTCCTTATAGATCTTGGGGTGTTATGCTGGGAAGCACCTGAGACTAAATCCAGTCGAAACCCTTCTTTTTCTGAGGAGGGAACTGGGGCTCAGAGATAAAGAGACTTACCCAAGATGACTTCATTAGTGGAAGAGCTGGATCTAAAAGGAGTGTACCCTGACACCTCAGTGCAATGCTCTTTTCTATTCTCTAGTCATTTCTACCAGAAGATGTTGTGGGGTTTTTAAAAATATATATTTTAATAGCTTTTAATAGCTTCATCAATTCTTCTGACAGAGATGAAAATTTTATTTTATTTTTAAAATTAAAAAACAATTTTATTGAAATATAGTTGATTTACAATGTTATGTTAGTTTCAGGTGTACAGCAAAGTGGTTCAGTTATACCTATATAAATATGTATATTTAAGAAGATGTTTTGAGAAGGATTCAATTCTGATGTCAGCCTGTGTGCTCTTAAGTATCATGTATTCTATGTCTTTCCTTAACGCTTTAGAAATTATTACCTCTAAGCTGCATAAATCAGCGATTTAATATGTTTTTTTTCCTTCCCCAAAGCCCTGCTATTTTCTTTTTTTTTAAGAACTCTTATGATTTATTCTCTTAACTTTCAAGCCCTGCTATTTTCTGAAGTACTAAATCTTTGAAGCAGCTGAGAAACTGTTAAAATGTTTGTAAAAACTAAATAATCCCCCTAAAGACAGAGACATGAGCCGTTCTCTGGAGCACATTGTAGCCAAAGCCCTTTGTCTATTGTAGATATCAAAAAAGATAATCTCCTGCTTGAAGCCTTTCTCCAAAGAGCCCCAAACTCTTACACATGTAATCTTGCTATGGCTAGGACAAACCTTGATACTCCCACTGACAGATGGAGAAACTGAAGTTCAAAAAGGCTTGGTGCCCCCTCCCAAGGCATCTATAAAATGGGTAGTAGTCCTGAGTAAAGAGCTCCAGGGTGCCATAAAATCCTCCCTGAATTCTTTACCTTCCACCAGCATCAGGACATCTGCTGCAATACATGCAGCTACATGGCAGACTGTGACACCCCATCACCTCTGGGTCACATTGTCCTGTCACTTTGGGAATCACAAAGGGGCTTTGCGATGAGACCAGATTAAATATCCCAGTTCCAACCCTTACTAACTGTCTGGCCTTAAATAAGTTCCCCAACCCCTCTGACCTCCTCTTCCTCTCTGGAAAAATTAGATATTAA
The DNA here is from genome assembly GCF_026419965.1 of Kogia breviceps. Classification (NCBI taxonomy): domain Eukaryota; kingdom Metazoa; phylum Chordata; class Mammalia; order Artiodactyla; family Physeteridae; genus Kogia; species Kogia breviceps. The sequence continues at coordinate 49,093,787 of NC_081316.1, read as the reverse complement.
TTCCTTGTTTTCTCTCCAGACCGTGAGCTCCTGGAGGGCTAGCATACCAGTCCAGTCACCAGTGCAGGCAAGGCACCAGCCACCCAGTACATGCTCGATACATGTCTGCTGAACTGCCAAGTTGTTGGGAGAACTAAGTAGACATTCCACCTAAATTCCCTAACGTCATGTCTAGAACATATGTGGATTCCTTTCTCAGGTGTTTTTACATGCAGAGCCTGGGCTCCCTTGTGTAGAAATCTCAGAGGCTGGAAATTCCCCTCTCCAGTCATTGGAGATAATATTTCTGTCACACGGGGCTTAATTTGGGAATGGACTGACCTCCCCTATGCCCAAGAAAATAGGATTCCTTCAGTTGATTAGGGCCCTAGGAACTACCCACTCCCAAATGCAGAATCCAGCAGCAGAGATAAAATAACACAAAAAAATCAGACAAACTGGTTGTCAACCCTGGCTATACACCAGAATCCCCTTGGGAGTTTTTACAAATAAACATACAGGCCAAGGCTCCATCTCCAAAATCTGATTCAGGAAGTCTGAGATGGGTCTGGACGTAACATTTTTTTCTGTAGTTGACTGTGATGTCTTGCCTGGTTTAGGAGTCTTTGCATTGGACACATATAAGTTATTATTATTACTCTTTTTAAAATCTTCCAAGCAGGGAGAGGTCAAAACAATAGTTATCGAATAAAACAGCACATTCCTTTCAGAAAGGAGTATCTTAGTGAACTGTTTCAGCGACCACCTACAGGCAGGGAATTCTGATTTCTAAGAGTTGATCTCCGTGACTCATTCCCGTGAATTCACACGTTCACATGCTGTCTCATCCATAGATGCCACAGGTTGGTAACAGCCTTCTGAGCTGCTCCTTTGGATCAATCCTGATTCAACACGCAGCAGAACACAGGATGGGTTTAAGGGAGTGCTAGATGTCTGGAGGAATTTCCAATCACCCCTGAGCATTTTGTGCAGAATCCAAGGACCCCAGCTTTGGCTTGGTGCCTCTGCAGGGTATATTGAGGGTCAGTGGAGTGTGCTTATCAGCTTTGCTGCAGAATACATGCTATCATTTCACCTTGTGAAGCCTCCTTGATGGGGGCAATTATGTTGTCCATCATCAGTGGGGAGCTCTTGGAATAACTTCTCCCATATTACATAACACTTCCCACCCACACATCCTCTCCATCTCACCCCTTCCAATCTTCCTTCTTCTCTCTCTGCTAACTTATCCATTAACTTCTGCCCAGTTTTTCATTTCCTAAAGCTGTAATTGCTTATAACAGCTCTGGTAATTTGCTAGCAGCTCCGAAAACAGACAGCTTCAGCACCTGCCTTTCTAAATGTGTAATTTTGCAATACAGATCCCTTAACCCTTCTCTGAGTGCCCCCTTGCAATTTCATCTTTCTTAACTTCACATATGTTCACATCACCTGAAATGCCCTTTCTTCTTGTCACTTTCCCACTTTGGTACTCCTGACAACTCCTGTCTTTCCTTCATGGTTCAATTCAGTTGTTTCCGTTTCTGGGAAACTTCCTCTGGCCACCTCTCTCCAACAATCAGCTATATACATGATTGTCTCCTGAGAAATAGGAGACATTTGAGGGTAGAGATGCTGTGACCCTCTTCTTTGTATCCCCAGTACCTACCATATGGCAGAAGTCCTGTGAATATTTATTGGATGGATGAATGAATTGATCCAATGGTCAGAGTCAACAACCTACCCAGGAAACATTTTTAGTGTTACTGCTGAGTAGCAGTTCAGCATAGAAGTTCTGTGCCCCAATAGAGATGGAGTTTTGAGTACATGGTTGATGGATTAATTTATTTATAAAATAGATTAATAAATTTATTAATAAATAAATAAATTTATTTATTTATTTATTGACTATCCCAGTTAGCAAAGTGCCAAGCCATAGATGCTTGAAAGAGTTATACCCTGATGAGCTGCAACTTTTGAGGGATCACAGAAGGCAGTCTCAGCAATGGGGCCAGCTTTATCGGTGTGCAGCCTTTGCAACTGTACAGGGCCCCGTGTTTAGAAAGGCCCCGTGTTGGTTTAATGTTCTGCTGTGGCTGCATTGAACTTCTTCACCCTTTTTTGCAATTGAAGTATAGCTGATTTACAATATTATGTTAGTTTCAGGTGTGTACAGCAAAGTGACTCAGATATATACATATATATGTATATGTATATACATATATATATTCTTTTCCATTACAGGTTATTACAAAATATTGAATATAGTTCCCTGCACTATACAGTAGGTCCTTGTTGTTTATTTTATATACAGTAGTGTGTATCTGTTAATGCCTCCCCCTTTGGTAACCATAAGTTTGTTTCCTCTGTGAGTTTGTTTCTGTTTTGTAAGTAAGTCATTTGTTAACATTTTTCAAACAAGTGTCCCTAGACTCCATATATATGCGTTAATATATGATATTTGTTTTTCTCTTTCTGACTTACTTCACTCCATATGACAGACTCTAGTAGGTCCATCCACGTCTCTACAGATGACCCAATTTCGTTCCTTTTAATGGATGAGTAATCCAAAAATGAGGGAATGTATGTATACATATAGCTGATTCACTTCACTGTACAGCAGAAACTAACACAACATTGTAAATCAACTATACCCTAATAAAATAAATAAATAAATGAATTTATGAAGGATAAACAGAAACACACACACCCACACACACAAGGACCCCTGCATTTTTATGTTCTGTGAGAACTCACAACTTGTGGCCAGTCTTACCCTGCAGAGCCGGTGCCAGCCCAACTGACAAGTCCCCAAGAAGTTTATGATACAGTCAGGATCTCTCTCTGTGGCTGGTGCTGCCTTCTGTCTTTTTTTTTTTTTTTTTGACTATTCAAAAAGAGTCAAAAGAGACTACTGACCCCCAGAGTTGGTATTTTGCATGTGGGAATGTGCCAGGATTAGTTATCACCCAATGAAAAACTTTTAGAAGGCACTTAAAGCAGACATAATTAGAGAGTCTATTTAAAAGTCATTTCTGACTTCAGAAGTAATTGCAATTCCATGGACCTCCTCAGGGCAACTTTCTGCTTTATTTCCTATCACCTGAAGGCATATTTTAAAGACGGAAAAGAACGTTCAGTTTGAGCTCTTTCACTGTGATAGAATTTTATTTGCCTCCCACAGACAATGAGAGAAGAATTTGAGGCTAGCAACTTTCTTCTACTGCTTAATTAAATAGTTTTAAGAATGTATCCCTTGAAATAACTTTATAATAAGAACTTTGACCCCCAAAAAAGTGATTTTCTAAGTAAAGTCAGTGCCTTTCTGAGCAAATACTAAAATGAGGAATGCAAAGATCCAGAAAAATAATCTTATAAAAATACCTTTTTCTACAATTATTTCAAGTAGTATGTATGTTGAGAAATAAACTGGCCTGGAAAATAACCTGAAAACTTGACTACTCTCTAAGATTGATACTAAAGAATTATTTTCTATGTACATGAGTTTTATAATAGTTCTATTACTTATTACAAACATGATCTGTGTCCACTGTGTAAAATCTGGAAGGACAGACAAAAAGAAAAAAACAGTCAATTCTAACCAATGTTACCATTTGGATAGAAGTCCCTTCCACCTTATTCTTTACAAAAATGGGTTTCTAAACTAGATACTGTTTTGTAACCTGCTTTTTTCACTGGCTTGCAAACGTATTTCTGAGTCACTATATACTCTTTTATACTTTTACATACTAATATATATAGTATTCTGTGATATGAGTGTACTGTGCTTTATTCAGCCAGTCCTTATTCTTGGAAAGTTGTGTAGTTACTAGTTTATTTCACAAATGAGAACATCTATTTAGCAATAGCTTTGTATATAATCTATGAATGTTTTATGTACATTTTTAGTATTAAATATTTCTGACTTCTCGACTTTGCACTGTTGGGAGGCTCTTCAGTTCTTTGGCCCGTGCATTTGCGGTGGGCATGTAAAGGCAGTGTGCACACCACCCCTACCTTCATCGTGTTAGCTGCCTCATCATATGCTTGCTGTGGCCCCCTGGCTGTTGAACATTCATTCTCTCCTGTTGTGTGCTATGCCCTGGACTCAGAACCAGGATACAAAGATAATAATACACAGTCCCTTAGCAGGGTCAGGGAGTGGGGAGTATCAGATGAAGGCAGTCAAAAGGTACAAACTTCCCATTATGAGATAAATAAGTACTAGGGATGTAAGGTACAACATGATAAGTATAATGAACACTGCTGTATGTGATATATGAAAGTTGTTAAGAGAGCAAATCCTATGTGAGTTCTCATCACGAAGAAAAGATTTTTTTTCTTTTTTAAAAAATTTCATATCTATATGTAAGTCACATCATTATGTACACCTTAAACTTATACAGGGCTATATGTTAATTATATCTCAATAAAACTGGGGGGAAAAGTAAAGTGGAAAGGAAGAAAAAAGACGCCCTTCTGCCTAAATGATACATTAATCTAGTGGGAGAAAGGATATAAATATAACTCATGAGAATGCAATAATGATGTGAAGGAAGCAAAGGGAAGGGAGCAACTGGGGAAGTTAAGGAAGCTGTCCCAGAGGAGACCCTGCAAAGAATATGTAGGATTTTGACAAGCGAAGGCGGGGACGAGGGTGTTTGAGTAGAAGGGAAAGCACGAGCAGAGACCTGCAAGAGTAAATGTGAGTGTGTCTTCAGGAGTGACTGGAGTAGACCATCCAACAGGGAAGTGGAGCAGGAAATGACCTGGAGAGTGTGAGTTGGGACCAGACTGGAAAGGACTGGAAAGCCATTCTCAATCGTTTTTACTTCTTGCTGTAAGAAGTGAGAAGTCGGTAACTATCTTGAGCAGGTGGGGCAGGACTGGACCCAGCGTTTTAGGAACTTAACTCTGGTTAAATTTAGCCAGGAAGGGATGGAGTCCGAGTTTGCCATTAGGGGTCTCTTGCAACAGTGTAGGTGAGAGAGGGTGGAGCCTTGCCTGACTGTGAGTCCAGGCCACAGACATTCAAGAGGTCTCTCAGAGGTAGAATCAAAAGAACTCAACATTCCAGTTCAGGTAGGATTGGAAGACATGCAGGAAACCCTGAACTATCTGATAGCTAAGATATTAGTTTAACACATAGTTAATAGTTTACATAATTCCTTGTCAAGTTGCTAAGCTCCTAGAATTAGGGAAGCATCTTTTGGGCTCCACTTCACCTCAGCATGGTGCCTGGAATAGTCCAACAAGTGGCATTTGACAAATCCTTATTAAATGGGAGGGTAATAGCCAGGGTCTCTGGTGAGAAAGACAGAACCCTTGTGCTTCTCAAAAGTACTATATTTTAAGGATAAGGCTATTACAAAGGAATGCAATGACATATTCAAGAACCAAAGCTTTGTTTAGCATTTTCCTTCAAAAGGTAATCCTTATAGCTTAAATAAGAATGTGCCTTAATCACCACGCCTGGGTCCTAAAGACTGAAATCTAAATGTACTTGTGGGATTTCAAGCACTGATAAATAGACATTCATGAAGGCAGGAGAAAGTGTTGGTTCAAAACAAGTTATTAGACTGCCTAGATCATGGGATTGAGGGACTGACAGCCACGGGACATGAAGGAACTGTAAGGGGCAATTTCAATGCTCTGTATCTTAATGCAGATAGTGGTTCCATGGAGATGTACACTTCTCAGAATTTATGAGCTAGACACTTAAAATGTGTTCAGGTTATTGTACATAAATTATGACACCTCAGTATATCAATCAAGCTGATATGAAAGCAAATGATTAAACCGAAATTAAAAGTATTTCTAGAGTATGATTGTTGAGACTGTTTCAAATTACTTTTTTCCTAGATATCTATTCTGTATAAGTTCAAGTCCCTTTAGAAAAGCCAGTTTACAGCAATTTAGTACAACCCCCATTTTCTGTGTGCTGCCTACAGGCCAGATCCTGTGCAGGCACTGGAGGATAGTGTGAAGGTCACAGACACGGCCCTGCCCTGACAGAGTCAAAGCAGCTGCCAGCATGAGGCCCCCTGAGTAAGAACAGAGCTCTTGTAGGTTCCTTAGGCCCAGGGAGCTTGATCTCAGAAGGAGGGGAGAAAACATTTTTAAAGACCAGGTAAAAAAAAGTCTCAGTGTAACTTGCTGTGTTGGCTGCTCTGGCCATTTGGTTTGGGTGCTGATTCTAACACCTCTAACAATCTCAAGTATCAAGCTGAGTTCTCCTAACACTAGGTGAGATCCTTGGGAATGATCCTAGCAGTGGGCGTTATTTCTCACTGAGGTATAAAAGCCTTGCAGTAAACTGTATGTGTGAACGCTCAACATGTAACTGAATGGTATGAAACTACTGTGTTAAGTTTTCATCCCATCCAGAAGAGTCCAAGAGCTCATCATCACTGGGTTTAACGTGGACTTTTCCTTTGGTGACTCAGCACATTTATGCCCAGGTCTAGCAACTTAATGGCCAGTTGGAGGAGAGGGTCAGCCCTTTGAAAATAAAAATGAAACCAACTCCATTAACTAACTTGCAAATGAATCACAATGCTGGAAGATCATCTTACACTTCAATGGACTAGGTTCTATCATATTAAAAATGAAGACACCTGAGACCCAACGAGGTTAAGCTACATGAGTACACTTGGGAAACCCATGGGCTAAAAGCAAGATCTCCTGTCTTCCAAGACTGCACCACATTGCCTTCATTGCCAAGCATTTAAAACTTTGACTTTTCTGTACAGTCCATGCTCCCCAAATAGTCTCTCTTCCTTCTTTTCATTTGGCCCTGTTGAGAGGAACCTAGCCTCCATTTAGAAATCTTCCAAGGGAGGGAATATAGATGCCCCTGGCAACCCACCCGCCCCAGGGTTTCATAGCCTTCTCTCTGGGAATTTGTACATGCTATTTCTTTCCTCTCACCCCACTCCACAAAATGCCACTACCTGTTACTTCCTTTGAGCAAATCGGGATTTTAAGCATTCTCCGTTTACTTGACTTTAATCCTCTGAAGGCCTGCCTGCTCCATGTGCCACAGTTAATGCGCAGAAACTTCACATGCAATGAAAATCATACTTCTCTTGGTAGTCTGGCATTTCAGCATCTGAAGAAGCTAAGTAGCTCCGTCCTCATTAAATTAAGCGCAAATTGGAGAAGAGAATTACGTACTTTAAAACACAGACGCGAAATGATGGATTAATGCTATATCTTAATATAACATGTCGTGACATGCAGTGAGAGCATTAGACCAATTAGCAAGCAAGTCTTCTGCTCGGGTTCATCTTTTCTATTGGGTACGTAGCGAAAAGCTGGTGATCTGAAGGATGGCATTTATCAAACGCGCTTGGATAGAAAGTTTCCACTTTAGTGACGGGACCTGCCTTCATTTAACAAAGACAGCCCCCATTGCCGGGTAATACAGCAAAAGACCCAAGTGCTCCTCTAAAAGTATTGCCTGCACGTTGGCATTTATGCATTTGACTTGATTTCTAGAAACCACTGAAATCTGTTGCAATTGTGTCTAAATTGGAGTTTAGATACATTCCAAAAATATATCCTGATCTTTTCTTCAGAACTACCAAATCACAAGTGATAACACTTAGCAGGTTTGTTGGTTTGGGTGCCCACCCTGCCCCAACCTTTTCTAGTCTTACTTTCATGTAAGTCTGAATGGTAACAGGAAGGAAAGGTAAACAGTAAATCTCCCTGTTCCTCCTGATGTGAATGTGCAAGATACTGTCAGAAGTAAAATATACGGGGAGTGGGGGGAGTTTGGGTCAGCAACTTGTTGGGGATGGTTTTCTGCAGTGATAAAGCAGAAACTCCCTGACCCTAAGCTTTAAAGGAACAGAACCTACCCACAGGGGAGCCGCGGTCTTTGTGTGGCTGATCAATGTCAGCCTTGTAAATGCAGGGTTCCAACAACAGGGCTAGCGGGCTTGAGCTGGAAGCTTGAAAAACACAGCCTCTCCTGCCTGGGGGTCTGAGCAGAGCCGAGGGCCTCTGAATAGGGCTGGGAGAGAAATCTGCAGACTGGGAACACAGGCAATATTTTTGATTAGATTTCAGCTATCTGTCCCAGTGAAGGAAACACAGGCAGTCATGAAAAGCACCTTCCCTTCAGGCCTTGCTGCCCCAGAGAGCAGCAGTGTGCAAACCCAGCCCCTACCTCTGCTAACTCAGTGGGTTGGAGTACTATGGTTTTCAGAACAGGGTCAGATGATCTTCAAGCCTGAAGCGGAATCTTAGCCAGGAGCATATCTCCTGAAAATAGGACTTTGTCCCTCCTGCTTACCTACATATGCTAGTGGCACCAGGGAAATCCCGCAGCCCTTGGTTTATGCATCAGTGAAGTGGGTGTTGTCAGCACACGCTCAGATGAAAGATCCTGCATGAACTTCCTGCCCCATCTTATTGTTGCTAAGAGTGCTCTTCCATATGCTGGGGCTGCGAGTCAAATCCCCAGGGAATGTGTGTGATTTGAAAACCCATGTGGTGCATTTATGTCAATCACTGATCTGTTTCCATAAATGCATTTTTGTGCCTTTGAGAGGTGTCCTGACACTATCCAGTCAGTCAAGGCAGCTTCCAGGGCACACAGTCAGCTCTGACACCCAGGCAGGGTTATTGTTTTTCAGGTGCAACCTTGATCACCTCCGCGATCCTCTGTGTATTTACACCCCAGGAATTTATGTTGAAAAGTTTAATCTTGCAGCCCAGCCACCTGTAAAAGTAGCCAGAAAGCATCGCTAAAACACCTGCTTTGGGGCCTTATTTCAAGGGGGAGCAAGGAAAGAGCAAAGACTTCTTGTTTTTCATCCCAGCACCAATAAAATCAGAGGTTGATGTTTGATGTTTATATAATCACATGGTGGTTATTTTGAAAGAGAAATAGAAGTAAATGATGAAACTTTGGAAAAAATGGACTCTCTGGAATGGAACCATGAACAAACTCTCAGTATTGATCTTCTGGTTAAAGCCACATAATGCAATTTCTGTCATTCCCTCCAGATATATGATTTTATTGGTTTTCTTGGAATTTTGGCTTCAGGGAAACTGTACATTGAGGGAGTAAAATGTTTAACTCATTACTGCCAAAGGCCTGTCCCCATGGTGAGATGGTATAGTAGAAAACAACAGTGCGTAGGCCCTCCCTGTAAGAGCTTACGTTCTAGGGGTCCATGATTCGCAAAAGACATTTTCAGGTAGTTGTCATAGCTAAAGTCATGACTAATGACTGTCTTCATTAAGAGCGTTTAGGATCAACATGATGCTTTTTCAGCCTATGCAGTTGTTATGTTTTCTTTCTTATAAACTGTAACTCCTAGTGAATTTGAGGTTTATAAACCATTTTGAAGTGCTGAGCTCCTCGGATGAAAACAGTTAAATCAATCTTCAGAATCGGAAGTTGGTCCAATCATCATTCACTGATTTGTTGGTTGTTAATGAACATTTCCTGGTTGATAGGTTTTAGCTTTAGTATATATTAAGCTAAAATGGTATTTTGATAACTATGTGCATTTCTTTAAGTCATGGAACTGGAGACCACCCTCTGACTAGATCCTCTCCCTCCTTTAATGGGGTGCTCTAGGCTTACTGGCCACTGTATTTCTTTTTTCCCTTTATATTCCCTTATGACCGCATCCATTCTTATGCTCTGCTGGCTCTCTGAATGCTGAAGACCCTCAAAAGTGTACCTCCAGTTTGGACCTCTCCTCCGATCTCCAGCCTCCTCTGCTAACTTCCTACTTGAATGTCCACTTAAATATAAAATGTCCATCTCACACGTAATCGATGCAAAACAGGGCCCGTGATCTTCATCCAGATCCTAGTCTTCCTGCAGTCAGTCCTCTCCATGGCAGCTGATGATAACTCCCTCTTTTCAGTCGCTCGGGCCCAAACCTCAGAGTCATTCTGGGATCTTCTCTTTCGTTCACATCCCACATCCTGCCGGCTCCATGGTGAGAAAGCGATCTGTTCTCACCACCTCCAAGTTCAGAATACATTTAGGGCGCCTCACTTCTCACACCCACGTGTTCAGAGTACATCTGGAGCCCGACCACCTCGCACCCCTTCCAACACCACCGTCCACTCCAGCTGCCCTTATTGCACACCTGTCTTCCTGCAGGAGACTGCCAGTGGGTCTCTGCTTCCTGTCTTGCTGTTCTGTTCATAACCAGCTGCCTGAGCGATCATGTTAATATCTAATTCATATCGTGTGACTCCCCTCCTCAGAGCCCTCCGGCACTTCCCAGCTACCACCAGCCACCACCCCACCGGGCGATCTGCTCCCCAATGCGTCACCGGCCTGCTCTCATCTCCTGCGTCTCTCTTCTTCACTCAGCTCACACTGGCCCTCTCCCCCATGCTCCTCAAACGCAAGCTCGGCTCCCACCCCAGGCTTGCCTGGGGCCCTCGACCTGCAGTGTCCTTCCTCAGATTTCTGCACAGCTCACTCCCCCACCTCCATCAGGTCGTCACTCAAATGCCAAACTTCCAACCACCTGTATTAAAAGGACCACCCTTTCCCCCAGCTCCCAAGCTCCCTCTCCCCCCAGCACTCACAATTTCCCCCCATTATGGCTTCATTTTGCTCCCTTTTTAACTCCCTAACATACCATGTATTTTACTGATTCTTTGTTCTTGTTCATTTCTTATTTACTCTCACCAGAAAGTAAAAATTTCCCACAGGAAATGTTTGACTCTTGTCCATTATGAGAATCTCTAGCCTTTGGAATAGTGCCCAAGAGCCTCTAGATAACGATTTGTCGAATTAATTAATTAATTTGTCTTTCTCTTTCTGTGGCACATGTTGACCCTTATACCTACTGGCATCTTAGAGTTTTTCTTAAGGATGCATGGGGTCCTTTAATATATTAAGAAGATCCAACTATTTCTTTTTTTATTAAGTTGCTGGATTGTTTATTAGGAGATGCATAGTAATCCTCAGGGTAACAGTTTCAGATGGAGGTTATAAAGATATAAAGAAATTGCTTGAGGGCTTGAATAATAATAGGTTATATGTTCTTTACTGTTTTCAAAACATTTTTCATCTTACTGGTGGCCTAGGCAGGTAAGAAAGACTGTAACTTGTCCAAGCCACATGAGCCAGAAGAATTGAAGTCAGTTTCTCTAACATGATCAAGACAGTTGGTCAGTTATTTGAAAACATTGAAGTAAGGACTCATAACAACGTGACACATGCATGCAAAACGTTTTGCTTTAGATCCAACTATTTCTGATATTTGTTACCAATATTTTCCGTTTCCTTACCATTTGGTTCAGTTGTATAGTTGTTATAAACTGAAGTCGTCGTAGGAGCAAAGCCGTTGGTTTCCATAGTTACCGTTTTTCTTTGTGTGGCCCTTAGACAGTCATCAAAGCCACAGTCTTCTAGTGCAGAGAGCATCCGGCTGCGTCCCTCTCCGCTCACGCTCTCACGTCTCCCACAGGCACCAACAGGAAGGTCGTGTACTCCCTGGCCGACTCGGCCAACGGGTTCTTCTCCATCGACAGCTCGTCTGGCATCATCATCCTGGAGCAGCCGCTGGACCGAGAACAACAGTCCTCCTACAGCATCAGCGTGCAGGCCACCGACCAGAGCCCCGGCCAGGCCCTGTCCTCTCTGGCCACTGTCACCATCGTCGTCCTGGACATTAACGACAACCCCCCCGTGTTTGAGAGGAGGGACTACCTGGTGACGGTGCCTGAGGACACCTCCCCTGGCACCCAAGTCCTTGTTGTTTTTGCCACCAGCAAAGATATAGGCACAAATGCCGAGATTACATACCTCATCCGGTCTGGAAATGAGCAAGGGAAATTTAGGATCAACCCAAAGACAGGTGGGTAAACAGCAACCAACTTAGAATCTAAGGCTTCACTATACCCTGGTTCTCCTCCTAACGCTCTAATCAACCGCCCTTCTGGGTGGAAACAAGTCTTCTCATAGCAGGACCTGCATGCCGACCCCAGAGTGCCCTCTGACACTCTGTTCCAAGGATGCCCCCTGCTAAGTTTCAGCTCCTTGCTGTGGGCTCACTGGGCAAATACTTGGCCCCTAGGTTGGCTCCAGGATTTTTCAGATTGGCAAGCTCGGGAACAGTAATGGGGTTCAAGATGGGGAGATAGTATTTGCAGATGGAGCATAAGGGTCTGTTTGTTTCTCTCTTTTCTGTTTGTTTGTTTTTGTTACTTGGGTCCTATATTTCTGTGTTGGAACAGCTCCTGAGGATTAGCCTCCAGTTGCCACTGTCCACACTCAGGCTGCCACTCTCTGGTCACCTACCAAGGCAGACGTTAATGAGTGATCTACACGGTGACCTTCTAAACCCAGCACCCAGCCGGCTGGAATGGGCATTGTATTTGATTCCTGCTCCTCGTCAGAACACTGCCACTTCTCACCACGCCCTTTTCAAACTCTGGGAGAGGATGTGGCATCTCCTGGGGAAGAGATGTCTAGAAAGAAACCAAGAGGACAAAAATAGAACCCTAGGGCTTTTTCTTCCTCAGGGAGTTAATAACTATTAGGGCTGTTTTGAGTAAATGAAGAGGATAATTCAGAAAAAAGTTTGGCTACTCTTTGAAAAGTAAACATACTCACCCTTGCGTTTTCAAAGAGTGTTTATATTAATATTTTCAAAGCTCTTTTATGGATATTCTTATTTGTTTACCTATCCCCCTATGAATAAGCAAGGCAGCCCCATTTCACAGATAAGAAAGGTGAGTCCCTCATACCTTCTGGCCACTGGACATAATTCCGTCATCACTCAAGGAATATGTACTTGTTGAGCAAGAGGGCAAAGGAGGTCTGTTTTCTGTTGGATAATTCAAGAAATATGAGCAAGAAACTATCGCAATTAGCAATGTTCATTTAGCATGGCAGATACACCAGATTCCTATTAAGTCATTAGTTATTTCTCCCATTTTCTGTATGAAAAAATCACCTTCAGAGAGGTTAATTTTTCCAATGTGAGTAAGTTGTGGGTGGTGCAGGGATCCAGGATTTGAAGTCAGATCTCCCTGACTCTGGAATACATGCTCTAACCTCTAAATAGCACTGCTATGTCATGGGGGTGTAAAAATTGAAGGACATGTAGTCCCTGCCTTAGTATAGGAGGGTGGAAACATTAATGGAGGGATTGCAGCAGCAGCTTCTCCCACCAGTAACCCTGTTTATTAAGTGCATTACTTCAAATTTAAATGTATGGGGATTTTCCTCATTTAAATATGTGTTAGCCTTAGCATGTCTAGTTATGGCCATTGTATACGAATACCATGGGGAAAATGGTTGAGTACTGTTTAAATCTGGCTCTGGATAACGAGGCTGGGATGCAAAATAAAGCACTAGGGGTGGTAATTGCTAAGAAAACATAATTATGGAGAGAAAGAGGCTCTTGCTTTAGGTACGACTTCTATTTCTCACCTTAAGTAGAAGGGCAGGCGTAGCTCTCTGAGAAGCTGCCTGTCTGGAAAGAGAACAGATGTGATGTACTCACCTTGGTCCTAGTGACTGTTTTCCAGGTGGGGGAGAGAGGTAAATGCCCTTGAGAACTGCTCTGCAGACGGTACAATGACCAGCTACCAAGTGCAGAAGGCAAGACTGGGTCGCCCACCAGAAGGGCCTAGGACGGGAGGGAAAGAGCACTCAAGGAGCCCCTCGTGGAGGTGCCCCCAGCTAGCTGCTTTCACCTGTTCTACTTGCTTAATTTAAGTCACTCTGTGCCATGGGTATTAGCTCTGCTCTGTAGTTGTAGACACTAAACTCACACTTGCTATTTGGCAACGGATTCCCAGGTGTTTCCTTTTCCGTCACATCACTATATCCTGAACTTTCTGAGGTCTTTGTCCTCTTTGTGCCATAAAAGTTTTAGAAAAGCACCTTAGAAGTGGGGGAGGCACCTTAGTGGTTAATTCAGTTTAAGACTTAGGTTAAGTCTGCAAGTATATACTTACTGATGAGAGATGGGGTCATACAATCACGGCCACGCATCTTGGCTCATTCCCCGTCTGCCTGGGTCCACTTGAGGAATCCTGGGGAGATGCTCATAGGGGATGCTTGCTCCTGTCCCTCCTCCCAAATTGCCTGAGGGTGAATAATGCCAGAGCTTTTCAGGCTGCTTGAGGGAATTTCAGAAGCTATTGCAGAAACATGCAAAGACCTGATTTCTTCAGCATTGTGTCTGATGGATAGCAATGTTTTAATTGACCACATTAATCAGACTCTGGGCTGCTTTCACCTGGGCATTAAGTAAACAAATTCCTGAATATCTCAAACTCTTGGCTGGAAATGATGTTACAAATATTACCATGATTGTGGGACTGCTGACCAGAGTTTGTCCTAATCAAATCTAAAGCTCCCCATTTTCCTTCAAAGGGAGTATCTCTGTGTCTGAGGTCCTGGACTATGAATTATGCAGAAAGTTTTACCTGGTGGTGGAAGCGAAAGACGGGGGCACCCCCGCCCTCAGTGCCATGGCCACTGTCAACATCAACCTCACAGATGTGAATGACAACCCTCCCGAGTTCAGCCAAGATGTCTACAGTGCTGTCATAAGTGAAGACGCCTTGGTCGGGGACTCTGTCATTTTGGTAGGTGCCAGGGGGGTGGTCCAGATATCTGGGACTAATAATCCTCAAGAGAGTGAAAAAGTGTGCAGAGTGTCTCTTGGATTCTCTTTACACTTTCTTTTTTCAGTGTCCTTTGGTCCCCAAGAACTTTAGTCAGACACCAGTCTTTCAACTGCTCCTTCTACACATTGTCTGTTAGAAAGGGTCTGATAAAGTTCATTTATATCAAGGTGTAAGTGATCACTCATCACTTTCCTCCCAGGAGTGTATTTTTTTGAGAAACAAAACAGACCATGAGATGAATTTCTAATGATAGCTCCTACTAGTTTGTGACCTTGGATGACAAGTTAGTAGATGGCCAAGGACAGAATAAAAACTCCTTCCGACCCTCCCCGATACACACACACACACACACACACACACACACACACACACACACACACACACACACATATACAGAAGGACAGCTACAAATGGGATCAAGCTTAAGATTGACTGGTTACTCTTAAAGGAGCTCTTTCTGGAAGGAATTTTTTCTATACCAGTAAGAGCAAGCTATGTATTAGAGGACACAGGTTCTCTTAGACATAGAAATTATATTTGGGAACAGTGAGTCAGTCCCATCCTCAGCATTCTCATCACCCCTAGGTGGGAGAGGTCCCTTCCATCCACCCTCATATCTGGCTCCTGCAGCACCAGGTGTTCATTCTTTACACATCCAAGGTAGACTTCCCAGGCCATTTCTCCTGGGGCCTGAAACTATTACAAGACTATTTCCACACATATAAATCCCAACATCACCAATGTGGAGCAGCAGACAGTGGGGCTGTGTGTTTGCCATGTGGGAAAGGGAATTTTCTTGGACTTCCTTAACATGGAAAAGCGTAAGTTTAGAAAATACCTGACTCAGTGGCAGAGACCACTGTTTTGCCAAATTGGGAAAGAATCACGGAAGTATCCCTATCAGTTAGTTTTGGGTCTATCCTTACTGGCTCAAGGTCTGAGGAAAATCAGGCCTAACAAGCATCAGGCTGTTGGCAGATAAAAATGAACGTAAATAAAATGGCAGCTCTAGTAATGGTGCTTTCCTCCTTCGGCCAACCTCAAATCTCTTCCCCTGGTGCATGATCACTGGCATTGGTGAGTAGAGCGCCTAAGAAAACTCTGAGAGCTGTGCCCACTTGTACAGACCTGGGACCCTAAGAATAAACCTTTTCTCTGTCTGTCATGTCATGTCTTTGCTTTGTTTTGCTTGTGTCCCGTGAAGCTAATAGCAGAAGATGCAGACAGCCAGCCCAATGGACAGATTCTATTTTCCATTGTGAATGGAGATCGAGACAGTGAATTTGCTGTGGATCCTGTCTTGGGACTTGTGAAGGTTAAAAAGAAACTGGACCGGGAACGGGTAAGCTAGTTTAGGCCTGCTCCCTTCCCATCCACACCCACCCCTTCACTGAAATCAGGCACGGACTCCATGAGTATAAGTAAGAAGGTTCTCCATTCTAAATAACGGGAGTGGGTATTCCCTGGTGGTCCAGTGGTTAGGACTCTGCGTTTTCACTGCCGTAGCCTGTTCGATCCCTGATCGGGGAACTAAGATCCCATCAGCCTCGAAGAGCAGCCAAAAAAAAAAAAAAAAAAAAGAAACAGGACTTCCCTGGTGGCACAGTGGTTGAGAATCCGCCTGCCGATGCAGGGCACACGGGTTCATGCCCCGGTCTGGGAGGATCCCACATGCCACAGAGCGGCTGGGCCTGTGAGCCATGGCCGCTGGGCCTGCGCGTCCAGAGCCTGTGCTCCACAACGGGAGAGGCCACAACAGTGAGAGGCCCGCGTACCACAAAAAAAAAAAAAAAAGAAAGAAAAAGGAAACAAACAACAACAACAACAAAAACACACATTGAATAATGGGAGTAAATAGGGATGGACTGAAATGCAGCAGGAAGTATTTTCATTAGACCTTAGAAAGAATTTGCTGCCAATAGGTGCTGGTATTTTCTTATTTATGGAGGCTTTAAAGAAAAAGCAAAAAACTGACTTTCTAGATGGTTTGAAATTTGGTCCTTCCAAAGCAAGAAGGCAGAAAGGTATATTCAGCATCGGGATCCTGTGGTCCTGGTTTCAGGAACAGCACTGACCCTAAGTGAGCAGATACCTGATACCTAGATACCTGAAGGTATCTAGGTCAGAAAGAAAGATCCAGCAGATTCCTCTGTCCAAGGTTAAACGAAGTTTCTAAACACTGTCTTTTTTGACTGAAAATATGTCTTCAAAGTGAAATTTAAATATGGAAGAAGATGCCATCGGCATGATGCTTAAAAGTAGAAAGACTTCACTGGGTAATAAGAAGCCCGTAATATACTCCCAAAGTATCAAAACTAATTCTTAGGACAGATCAGTTGTGACAACTGTTATAGTCTGAACAACGGCCCAGAGCTGTGGTTCTAACCCGGGCTGACTTTACCCCCAGGGGACATCTGGCAATATTTGGAGACATTTTTGGTTGTGACAAGCAGGCAGAGGCAATATTGACTTCTAGTGAGTAGAGACCAGGGTTGCTGCTAAACATCCTGCAACGCACAGGTCCGCCCCCGACAACTGAGAGTTATCTGGCCCCAAATGGCAATTGGTGCCGAGGTTGAAAAACCCCGGTCTAAAGACTCAACGTGAAGATGGCTCATCTTCAGCAAAGCATTGTGAGCCTGCAGCGCCTGAGTGGGCCCAGAAGGGAGCAAGCGCTGTGATTCTTCACTGTCGGCCCTTTGTGCTTTGGCAGGTGTCTGGATACTCCCTGCTCGTCCAGGCAGTAGACAGCGGCATTCCTGCGATGTCTTCAACTGCCACTGTCAACATTGATATTTCCGATGTAAACGACAACAGCCCAGTATTTACACCTGCGAACTATACCGCTGTGATTCAGGTGAGCAAATCTGGCCTCCCAGGCTCTTGTCCTTATGCACTCATCCTCCTTCCTCCACTGTTAATTACTCATCATAGTTTACTCTTGTTTTCACCTAAAATCAACTCATCCCATCATAGGGCTAGTATGAAAAGAGCCTGATTCTTCTACTGTAACTGATTAATAAAACGTCGATAAGCGCTATGGCCAATGGGGTTCTTTCAAGTGTCAGGTGCTTTCCGTACACGGTCTGTCCTCACGACAGCCCTCACTTTATAGTGAAGGAGGTAAGGATCTGAGAGGTTAAGTAACTCAACCAAGATCATGAAGCTGTTAAGAGATAGAGTCAGTATTTGAACTCAGGTATGTCTTCTGAAAAGACTATTCTCTTCCCTCAGTGACAGGCTGCCTTTAAGCCACTTTGTGCTATTCTAGCAGGGGAGGGAGGTTGATACGAACCATCTTATTTGTCAAAGGGAGATTGGCCATCAGGCTAGAGCTATTCCTCATTAAAATCAGTCTTCCATAAGCAGTTTGTTTAGCCGTTTAAACCCACTTGCTCTCTAAAATTAAACTGCAGGATAGAGTGACTTACTGCTGATGTTCTGCTCTCAGAGAGAACGACTTTTCTTCCCAGCTATTTTTTTAAAAATTATTATTCAAAAGATATCTCGTGAGCACGGTACTAAGTGCCAAGCTACTTCCATTTCCCAGTATTTCTAGAAGCTGAAAGTCCGATTTCAAGAGGATCAGGAAATCCAGTCCAGGAATACTGTCAGCATGGAGGACTTACAGGAGACAGGGATGGATATATGTGTCTTGTGGGGACCACAGATATTTTAGGAAATCAGCCTCAGAATCACCCACCACGGGCTTCCCTGGTGGCGCAGTGGTTGAGAATCTGCCTGCTGATGCAGGGGACACGGGTTCGTGCCCCGGTCCGGGAAGATCCCACATGCCGCGGAGCAGCTAGGCCCGTGAGCCGTGGCCGCTGAGCCTGCGCGTCCGGAGCCTGTGCTCCGCAACGGGAGAGGCCACAGCAGTGAGAGGCCCGCATAAGGCAAAAAAAAAAAAAAAAAAAAAAAGAATCACCCACCACGGGTTCCCAGGGCTTTGTCGGTCGAAGGTGAGATGAGAGTGAGCCAGTCTTGAGGGGCACCTTTGGAACAACATTCAAGACTTTGAGTCTGGCCGTCTATAGGCCCCCAGCCCCCCTGCACCACTGAGCCCCCCCAGGATCAGGCTGAGCAGCTCTCTGCTCCCTTCCTACCTCTTTCTCAGCGAAACTCGGTTCCTTCCCCAGCGGTATTTTGGTTTCCTCTCCTCTCTGATGCTCCTTCCAGCAGCTGGGCATTGCTACTCCTCCCCAGCTTCCACAGAGCTCCCCCCAGGCTCTGCCCCTTCCCCTCGTGCTCTTTCCCTCCATGGCTCTGCTCCCCACCTGTCCCCACGATGCTGCTCTCCGCCTCCCCTCCCCCGCCTCCGCTCACTAGCCCAGCGCAAAATGGGCTCTGCCTACTCAACATTCAGTTTTATGACACGCGTCGATCAGCTTGACAGACTGTTCTCACACGCACTCCAGGAAGTCAGCAGGGAAAGAACAGAGACTCTGAGCCCATGAACGGTGACCGTGGCTTCTTGTCTGCAACACCGGGCCCTTCTGTGTTCTATTTCACCCTCCTTCCTCGGATGCAATCCCTCAGGCACACATCCTCTTACCCTCTCTCTCATATGGAGGAAATGGCTTTTATAGAGAGAGCAAGCAAATCAATAAATCTTCTATTTTGTGTGTGCTGAGGATACGGTCAGTGTGCAGCAATAAATCTACGCTGGGCTGGGACGTTTCCACAACTTATTCCAGAGGGAGACGTGTCTCCTCTCAAGGCCACTTGAGAGGAGAAGCAACCTGAGAAGTCTCTGAGGTTCTTGTCTCCTCTTTCTCCTGCAAAAAAAAAATGCTCCTCCCATTGTTCACCCCAGAATAATTTTCTTTTTGCAACATATGGTTCTTATAAGACTAATTCAGCGCCTAAAACATGAGTGTGCCCGCCCCGCCCGTGACTGCTGTCGTGAAGGGTATCATTGTCTCCATCTCTGTGACCCAAACTCAGTTAATCCGAAGTCAATGTCATCAGAAGGCCTGAACTAATGAAAATGACTTCAGGCCTGAGCCGTGGTAATGCTGAAGTCTAAACAGAGCAGAGCAAGGAAACCAGTGCCTGAGCCACCGAGGAGTTTAA
The DNA here is from genome assembly GCF_026419965.1 of Kogia breviceps. Classification (NCBI taxonomy): domain Eukaryota; kingdom Metazoa; phylum Chordata; class Mammalia; order Artiodactyla; family Physeteridae; genus Kogia; species Kogia breviceps. The sequence goes on along the minus strand of NC_081316.1, from coordinate 49,074,095 downwards.
TTTGGTGTTTTCAAAGTAAGGGCAACCTTGGGCTCAAGAAGGAGTAACTAGGAGCCTCTGTGTTTCCATCTGGGGTAGAAGGCAGAGTTTCTGCAAAATCATGTTGGCATGATGACAGCCGGACTTCCGAAACTTTGATGAAGTTACAGATTCCTTTTCTCTTCGTTCGCTAACTGAGGAATATCCATCCCATCCCCTTTGCCTTCCCTTAAGAAACAGCAAAACTGTGTTCTGATGGCTGGGATGAAAAGCCCTGTTTTTTACCTGACACCCACCTTTGTATTTTTCCTGGGAAGTTGCCAGGATGTCCCCCTAAAGAGTCCGGTATTGTGACTTTGTGTCACCATGTTGGGCCTCCGCGTAACCGTGCTGTGGTAAGTGTGCCGAAGTGCTTTCCCATCCTGAAAGGTTGATGTTTTCTCGGCCCGAAAGGATTTCTGACATCGTCATGAAGGCTGGTGAGCACTGTGTATCTCTGGAGCCGTTCGGGTGAACTCAGGGCAATTCCAGCCTTTCAAGGACAAGGTGTAACCAGCAGCATCCTTGGAACCTGCAAACCCATTCAAAGCCAAGTCCTCATGTTTTCACCTGCAGCTCACTGTCTCACAGGGCAGTTATGGAGTGGCAGCCAAGGATGGGAAACATGACGCTTACAGAGGCCAGCACATTTTCAGAAGACAAGATAATATCACAGGGAATCCCTTCCGCAAAAAGCCCTGTTTCTAGCACAGCACTCTCAGCCGGTAATGATGGGTTTTTTTTAAAATGTGAAGAGAGGTGTAATTTTATCTTCCCTTTTAATATACTCTCTTATGCAGGAAAATAAGCCAGTAGGCACCAGCATTTTGCAGCTCGTGGTGACAGACAGAGACTCCTTTCACAACGGGCCTCCTTTCTCCTTCTCTATTTTGTCGGGAAACGAAGAGGAGGCGTTCATGTTGGACTCAGATGGGATCCTGCGCTCAGCCGTGGTTTTCCGGCACATGGAGTCTCCAGAGTATGTGCTGTGTGTCCAGGTACAGCCTCGTCCTCTGCCCGCATCAGGCCAGCTTTCTCTCGTGCTGGTTGCTGGGCCCGTTGGTTGGGTTTTCTTTGTCGAGCAAGTCAACATAATTCATTACTGTGCAGGAATGTTCCCCTTTTAACCTCAAATTCAATTTCACACCAATAAAAGTGGCCTCTGTATGTGAAATTGAACAGGAAGGAAAGGAAGCATCATTGTTCAAGAGGGACGTTCCCGTAGGGTGTGCAGGGCTGACGGTCACTGGGCTTAAATCTGCATTCTGAAAATTCCTGGGGTTCTAGTTGAGCCCCAAAGACAACTCATTTGTCAAGGCTTGCTGCTTGGTACTAAGAAGTTATTTCCCAGGTCAACCCAAGTGGGGAAGCAACCAATCCTTGTCCTAATGTGATTGAGCTATTTCATGGCCTCTGCTTTTGAAGGGACCTCTGCTTGGTAAGTTTCCCCAGTGAGAAGGCAGGGGAACAGGAGCTCAGGTGGCAATGGCCTCCCAACATTTCAGCTTCTTCAAGGTCATGGTGTAAAATGAAGTGAGACAAAGAGGCAAAAGTGGCGGTTATGGGAAGGGTGTGGATAGGAGCAGGAAAGAGAGAGCACCAAAAATTCACTGGGTGCAAATTTTGCCAGTACCAAGATGTGGGTCCCATCAGTGAAACTGAGTGACTTTTTTGACCCACAATTGGCACAGAGGGCAACCTAAACTCATTATTAATGGTTTAATGGTGGCAATAATAACAATAGTCATTCTTTTTTTTTTTTTTTTTTCTTGAAAAAGGGCTTCAAATGCTTGGCTTATTTATTTATTTATTTATTTATTTATTTATTTGTGGCTGTGTTGGGTCTTCGTTTCTGTGCGAGGGCTTTCTCTAGTTGTGGCAAGCAGGGGCCACTCACTCTTCATCACAGTGCACGGGCCTCCCACTATCGCGGCCTCTCTTGTTGCGGAGCACAGGCTCCAGACGCGCAGGCTCAGTAGTTGTGGCTCACGGGCCCAGTTGCTCTGCGTCATGTGGGATCTTCCCTGACCAGGGCTCCAACCCGTGTTCCCTGCATCAGCAGGCAGATTCTCAACCACTGCGCCACCAGGGAAGCCCAACAATAGTAATTCTTTATATAGCATTTAATTGTGTACCTTATTTCTTTGGATAAATTATGGCTTACTCTACTCCACGAAACCTTCCAAATTAATGACTTTTGGCTCCAAGCACATTGACAAACTCTTCAGTTGCCACCCACGCGTCCAATAATATATGTGAATGATTTTATATCACAGTATAGGTCCTCAGGGCAAAGAGAGAGTTTTAGTGCCTTCTCACAGAAGCTCGTACAGTTCTTTGCATACCTTCTCTGGTTGTTAGAGAGCATATTTCACAACTCAGACTTTGTAAACACCATGGAGAGCTTTCTCCTACTAGTCCCTTATATTAAACTACCACCAAGTCGCACGTTTCTGCCTTCATAAGGTCCCAGTGTGCATCAGGTATGTTCCCTTTGCCACCACCCCACTTTATTCTATATCGCCCGATACTCATACTATTGCAGAAGCCTCCTGGGTGTTCCTCTGGCTTCAGCCTCATTCTTTTCTGATCTATCCCTACACCCCTCCAGGCTAATCATTCCACTTTGATTATATCAGTCCACTTTGATTATGTCATTCCACTAAACCAGAGGTCAACAGACTGTAATAGCCCCTGAACCACATCCTGTCCTCAGCCTGTTTTTATAAGTAAAATTTTATGAGAACACAGCTTCACCGATTCCTTTACATATGCTCTGGGCTTCTTCTATGCTGGAATGATAGTTGAGTAGTTGATAGAGATCATATAACCCCAAAGCCTAAACTATTTCTTATCTAGCCCTTTACAGAAAAGGTGTGCCAACCCCTAAACTAAAACCATCTGAGCTCCCTAGTGCCTGTAAACTTGTGAATTCTGGCCCTTTCAGACTTTAGGCAGACATGACTGTCCAGTCCTTCTCAGGCCACAAGCCCATGAGTCTGCAACCTTACACCCAGTGGCTTCATGTCTTTCTGTCACCTTTCTGGTTTTCGACATCTGAGTGGGCAACCTCTGGCCTATAGAGTCCAAACTCATCACTGTCTTTTGAGGCCATACACAGTTTCACTTCAAGTTCAACCTAATTTGCTAAATTTATCTCTTCTTACATGAATTTTCCATTTCAGCATCTCTGGTTCATATAATTCACTTTTAACAGCATATGGTGATGGTAATAATAAAAATAACAACATGACATTAACTCTCACATACTATGTACTTCTATGAGTCAAGCCTGTGCTAAGTACGTTGCAATCACTGTGTCTGTTAATCCCCACAGTACAAGAATCCCGTGAGGTAGATATGACTATTTTATTCAAATTAAAGATACAGAAATTGAAGCTCGAAGAAGTTAAGTGACTTACTCCAGGCCAGACACATAGTGAGAGGCAGAGCCAAAATTCAAACTCAGGTCTCTGTGATGACCGAGCCTGTGCTTTTATACTGCCTTCTACATACAAGGACACATCTCCCCAGATGGTACCTGGCCTGCAAGGTCCTTTGCAGCCCCACATCCTGCGATACCCGCCCTGGGGACCCAGCCCCTGAGAATCTGCCCTTCTCAGAAGTCCTACAGCACTGATTACCTTCACATTGCACATGGCAGGTACTCAGTAAAGATCTGTTTCAGGGGAGTGGTTCTGTCAATTCTTATTTAAAGAAAGGAGTCAAAATGGGTTTGTTCAGGCTACCTATTTTGCCCTTCAGCGTACCATCTTTTATTCTAAACCTTGATATTGTGTACTTCTCACTTTAAATAACATTGTTTCTTAAATGTGCAGAAAAGTGCTGTCTGGTCCAATCAAAAGCAAAGAAGCCAAAGAGAACAAAGATTTCTCCTACAAGTGGGAATGCCTCTTTATGGGGTTCCCCAGTGGCTTCTGTCCAAAATCAAAACATGGCCAGCCTGTTGTGGGCATGCTGGATCCCATAGCACCCTCTGTTCTCCCTCTCAGTTCACCCCCCATGGCTTTATCGTGTTGACACATTTTATTGTCCAAAACAGAGCGTACATATGGGGACCCCAGGTGAGAAATCACTCCTCTTACTTAAATGCACATCCTCAACATCTTGCCGAATAGTGGCAGGGGACGGAGGAAGAAGCAAACGTGGTTAAAGGAACAGACATCTTCAGAGTTTTGTTGATTTTTAAAAAAAATTATTATGGGTTTTTTCTTACTTCCTTGGCTTTCTCTCTCTTGGTTGTTTTAGGCAAAAGACTCAGGCAAACCTCAGCAAGTTTCTCACTCCTACATCCGCGTGCGGGTCATCGAGGAAAGCATCCACAAGCCCACAGCCATCCCCCTGGAAATTTTCATTGTCACCATGGAGGACGACTTTCCTGGTGGGGTCATTGGGAAGATCCACGCCACAGATCAAGATGTGTATGATGTCCTCACATTTGCCCTGAAATCGGAGCAGAAAAGCTTGTTCAAGGTGAACAGTCATGATGGGAAAATCATCGCCCTAGGAGGCCTGGACAGCGGGAAGTACATCCTGAACGTGTCAGTCAGTGATGGCCGTTTCCAGGTGCCCATCGACGTGGTCGTGCATGTGGAGCAGCTGGTGCATGAGATGCTGCAGAACACCGTCACCATCCGCTTCGAGAACGTATCCCCCGAGGACTTTGTGGGGCTGCACATGCACGGGTTCCGGCGCACCCTGCGGAACGCGGTCCTCACCCAGAAGCAGGACAGCCTGCACATCATCAGCATCCAGCCCGTGGCGGGCACCCGTGAGCTGGACATGCTGTTCGCGGTGGAGACGCCCAACAGTGAGTTCTACAAGCCGGCCTACCTGATCCAGAAGCTGTCCAACGCCAGGAGACATCTGGAGAACGTCGTGCGCATCTCGGCCCTCCTGGAGAAGAACTGCTCCGGGCTGGACTGCCAGGAGCAGCACTGCAAGCAAGGCTTGTCGCTGGATTCCCATGCGCTCATGACCTACAGCACAGCTCGCATCAGCTTCGTGTGCCCGCGTTTCTACAGGAACGTGCGCTGCACCTGCAACGGTGAGTACGGCTCGGAGAGTTCCCTCCCCAGTCCTGAGCTTTCAGAGGTGGCCTGGGTTACCCTTCTGGCATGCATGCATTCGTTCATTCACTCATTGGACAAAATACTTACTGACCGCCAGCGATGAGCCTCATCACCATGAGGGATGCTGGGGCTGCAGGGTGAACAAAACAAGCTCCGCCCCTTCTCTGGTGGAGCATGTAGCTCGTGGGCAGCACAGACGTACAAACAGGCTGGCATAATCCATGTGATGAGTATCGCTAGGGGAAGTACAAAGTCCTGTGGGAGGACCCTATCAAGAGGGAAGGTTTCCTGAAGGGACTATCCTCTAGGTTGAGATAAAAGATAAGTAAGAATTAGGCTCTCTCTGTCTGACTTACTTCACTTAGTATGATAATTTCTAGGTCCATCTGTGTTGCTGCAAATGGCATTATTTCATTCTTTTTATGGCTGAGTAATATTCCATTGTACATATATGTGTGTGTATATATAGATATCTATAGATAGATACCACATCTTCTTTATCCATTCGTCTGTCAATTAGGTTGCTTCCATGTTTTGCATATTGTAAATAGTGCTGCGATGAACATTGGGATGCATGTGTCTTTTCAGATTAGAGTTTTTGTCTTTTCTGGATATACGGCCAGGAGTGGGATTGCTGGATCATACGGTAACTCTATTTTTAGTTGTTCAAGGAACCTCCACACTGTTCTCCATAGTGGCTGCACCAAATATCATATGATATCACTTACACGTGGAATCTAAAAAAAAAATTATACGAACGAACTTATTTACAGAACAGAAATTGACTCTCAGTCATAGAAAACAAACTTATGGTTATCAAAGGGGCAAGGTGGAGGGTATAAATTAGAAGTATGGGATTAACAGATAACAGTACTATATATAAAATAAACAACAAGCACCTACTGTATAGCACAGGGAACTATATTCAATATCTTGTAATAACCTATAATGGAAAAGAATCTGAAAAAGAATATACATATATATATGTAGAACTGAATAACTTTGCTGTACACCTGAAGCTAACACGTCATTGTAAATCAACTATATTTAAATGTAAAAAAAAAAAAAGTAGGAATTAAACGTGCAAAAACAGGTAGGGGAGGGACAGCATTCCAGTGGAGGGCCTGTTTGTATGAGGCTTAGGGACAAGACAGAAACCTACACTGAGGGGATTGAAAGAGATTTCCAGTGATGACAAAGGAGACTTGTGAGTCGGCCCAGTGATCAGAGAAGAGCCATTAGTCAGGGTGAAGTTCTAGAAATTATCTCAAAGCAATGGGAGCCATTGGCTCATCGGAGGGGGAGAAGTGACAGAATCAGGTCTGTATTTCATGAAGAGCCTGCTGGCTGCAGAGGTGAATGGGTTAGACGGGGCCGGGCCAGAGGCATGGAAACAAGTTCAGAAGCTATCACAGAGGGTAAAGGCAGCTGGATTTGCTTCAGTGAGAAACAGGGGCCAGATATTCTGGAGCACAGTCAAGGGGTGGATTCAGCCCTCAGAGCGGCAGAGATGGAATGGTTTGTATTTGTCGACGTAACTAGAGTCACTGAACCTTGACCTTCCTGGTCAGAGGCCATAGCTGCACAGAGTCGCATGACCATAGTGGTCAGCAAGAAACCTTGCTCTCTCCCTCTTTTTCTCTCTCTGACATGTGGTGCCATAAATTCACTGCCCTCTTCGAAGAAAATTGCACCTGGAGTTTTTCTAGCCAGTGAAAACTTGGCCTAAAGGTACTGTGGCCAGAAGAGAAGCCGTTCATAAAACATCCTTTAGGTAACTGAGGCCAGGCAGGGCCCCTGCCCTCTTCCCTTGTAGAAAGTTTTGTGTTGCACTTTGGAGAATGAGTTCATCAGAGGAAGGCCCCAGAGATCACAGTTCCCTCCGAGAGACCTTTTGATGACCTCCAAGCAGCCTAGAAGAGTGCTGGCCACTCACTCTGTGGTCCCCAGTGAATTCTGTTTGTGTTTTCATCAGGTAGATGCAGTGACGTCCAAACTGTTGAATATGTAAATTAGCTCCAAAGTAGCTCCAAAGTAACTCCAAGCATGTGTGCTAGGTGAAATGCATTTCTGGCAGATGCCACCAACATGCAGGATTTATGAATGCCAGCTGTCCAGACCCTACCTATATTTCCTTTGTAGGCAAAAATCGATTTATTCACCAAAGCTCTGCTAGAGCCTTCCTGCAGTGATTCACAGCAGGGTTCAAAAGAGGTTCGAGACAGGACAGGGCAGACTCTGCAGGAGAAACTAAACCAGCTAATTAATCCTTGAGCTCTGAGAACTCATTTCATTCAGTAAAAAACCGTGGTGCCGGCAATGTCCTAGGCACTGCAGATTCAAAGTGAAAAAAGACGCAGTCCCTGCTCTTAGGAGCTGGCTATTGTGAACTCAGCTGTTGCAAGTACCTGTTTGCATTAATAGTGTTATAAGGAGTGCTGGGGAGGAAAAAGGACAGAGTCCCTATCGTGGCCAGAGGAAAGCTTTCTGTGACATTTAGGCACCAGAGACCACCTATAGTCTAAGTTTTGAGGGATGAGTATGAGTTCTTTAAGAAGAGACAAGGGGAGGGCAGGCTTAACAGTTTTCTTCAAAGCAGGGATTTAGATTTTGCTGGAGAGAGGGGTCTTGCTCCACATTTTGCATGAGACACTGATGTTTTAAATGCAATGAGTTTCAAGGTGGTATCCTGGCCCAGGACTCCTGTCCTCGAGTCCCCATAAATCTTTCTACTCCCAGGAAACCCAGAATGCTGGAAGTTTTTGTGATTCAGCCCCCAGACATCCCAAGAGGAGGCTTTCTCGGTTTAAAGAGCGAGCATTTTCTGAACAAGAACTCTGTGCAGACTCAGCCCCACTTCTCAGCCTCTTTTCATCTTTAAGTCACTCTTGTAACTAAGCTGCAAAATAAAATACTGGATTTTAGTGGTAAAAGGACCTCAAAACATCATCCGGCCCAATCCCCATCTTCAGCAGCTGATATACGATAATCTCCCTTTTATAAATGTGGTAGGTAGCTCCCTGCCTTGCCGAGGGCCATACAGCTGGTGAGAAGGGCATGCTGTTTCAATAAAGGTTCATCTTGGGTCCCTGCTTTATTACCTGCATCTTAAGAACAGGAACTCTTCCATTTTTTATGATTCATAACCCCAGTGCTATGTACTCTTTAAGAATATTCAAATAACCCCATTTTTCCTGACTGATCACCAACCTCACAGACCCATGGCAGAATAGCAGAGGATCTCAGACTCCAGTGTGCCTGTGGCTTACTAGAAATGCACACTACAGAGACCCACACTCACATATAGCAGGAGGTTTTGGATGGAGCCTAGGAGTCACTATATATGTAGCCTGGGTGATTCTAATTCTGACGAGTTTGGTGAGGAAACCAAACTCTAAGAAATCTCACATCAACATAAAATAGAAAAAATTTCCTCTGGGTTCAGAGGGCAAACTCTTAATTATAATAGTAATAGCTCTCTCAGTTTTTCTGAAGTATCCTCTTAAATAAAAATACAGTGAAGAACTATTAAGGAAAGCATTAATCATTTTAGACATTTTCTCATTTATTGGAAAGGAGAGGTAATTGAAGTCAGTAAATGGCCCCAGGCCCCCAGACACACACACACACACACACACACACACACACACACACACACACACAGTATTGCAGCTTGTCTGTTTACCCTAGAAGGTTGGCAGAGACAATAAATGGACTTTCCCACCACTTGGTGGAATAATTAGGATGATAAATAGAGGTAGCTGCCCATTCTGGGCTGTGTAGTAATATTTGTACAGATTTGGCCTCAATATTCTACCCTCCTCCCAACTTCCAGCCCATCTTTCTCTCATGCAGACATTTTTTGGGTCAAATTAACATCATTTACATCTTAAACCAAAATGCTGAGTTGCTTTGACAAAACGAAAACAGGCTTGAAATTTAGTGCCCAAGAGCCTCATTATATTCCAGCCCCCATGAAGCATCACGTTTGAACAAAAGTTTGAGAGCTACAGAGTTCTGAGGTCGTGGGGTGGCTCCTGGTAAACTTTAGATGTTCAGTGAACTTTGGCACTTGGGTAAGAAAGCCCGACATCAACCTAAACGATGGGGAATGATAAAGGCCCTTGAGCTCCTATGCGGAAGCCAGAGGACAGAGCATTGGGGCAGCCCGTGGGGCAGTGGTGATTGTCCATTTTGGAAAATTTTCACTGATTTTTCAAAAGTCTAATCTAGAAATATATCAAAAAGGAGACTCTTGTGCAAGAGAATGGACTCGCTATGAGACCATCAGAGTTTAAGAGCAATGTGTTTATGAGAATGTTGGTGGAAGTGGATGCCTGATTTGTCTAATCCTGGTTCAGATATGGAACCCATATTAGAAACTGGAGCTCCAGTAAAATGCGTGGAGCGTCTGCCGTGGGTGAGCCCTGTGCCGGCAGGGGTGAGGGTGACAGCGGCTGTGCCCTCAGCCAGTGGTGTGTGATGCCACTGTAAGGGTTTGCAGGGCAGGGAAAAGAACACTGAGGGTGATGCCACCTGCACTAGGTCTGAAAGGATGCCTAGAATTAGGTAGGTGATGGGGAGGGAGTGCTCCAGGCTGAGGAGCATTAGAGCCAAGGAATAGAGGTGAGAAACCGTGTGCAGTGCAGTGCACAGATGAAGGCACGGACAAACGTAGCAACTAACATTTAGTGAGCAGTGACCTGTTACTGTGCTGTTTTTCATACATGTGTCATTGCACTTAACCGTCATCATAACCCTAAAGGGTAGGTATCATTAACTTTCCTCAAAAGCTAAGGAAACTTGGACTTGGAAAGATCCGTTGACTTGCTCAAGGTCACAAACTTAGGAAGGGTCAAGCTAGGATTCACAGCTGGTAGTCCTAACCACTGTACCCTATCACCTCTGCAGGGATTTGAAAGGAACTTGAAATTCACCCAGTCCAACCTCCCACCCACTACAAACATCCTGTTTACTGTACTCCTGGCACAATAATTCAGCCAAGGTTTGAACCCCAGTCCGGGCACTCACTACCTCACAAGATGGACCTAAGACAACTTCTCTCTTCTAGGGCACCAAAATCCACCTCCTTGTGATGTCACCCAGCTCCACCATTTAGAGCCACACAGAACCTGACCTGTCTAACCCCTCCTGTACAAGTGGCCCTCCAGTCATCTAAGGATAGTTTTTAGGACCCCTTGAATCCTCTTTTTCTAGACAAATAACAGAAGTTCCTTTGCTCCTTGGCTGTGAAAAATAGGAGCGAGAAAGAGTTGTGATTCGTGTAGTTGGTGCACAGAATAAGCATAAAGGAAGAAATCCTCTGTCCTACTTGAAGGAGTCCATGAAAGGTGTTGGAAGCAATGAATAGTCCTGGGAAGGCATTTTGAGCAGAGAGAGGAGTGAAGAAAAAGCCCAAGGATTCGGGGCACGCTTTCATTTGCTCACTTACTCAACAGAGAATTAAATACTTTTCCAAGCCCTAGGTGGGCTGCTGGAGATACAGTGGTGAGTGAGGCTAACATGGTCCCCATCCTCATGGACCAGGAACCAGCATCATGTACTGAGCAAATAACAGGGAGCTCAGTTAGGTTGAGTTGGATGGTGGGGAGTCTGGACAGTCCTGGGAAAATATGGTAGGACAGGTAAATGGAGCCTGTGAGAGGCAGCCACAGTGATATACTTCTCCTAAGCACAATAAAATAAAATAAAATGATGAACGCTTCTGCAAGGCAGTAAGACACTTAAAACTTAGCCTTGATGAGTTTTTTAAAAACATGAAACAACCTGAGATTGGGTTTGCACTTGGGCTGGGGATTGTTAATGCTAATTCTCAAAGGACAGAGCCCATTGTCCCAACCCCAGGGATTCTGAATAATTTAGTGTTGTCTCCGAATCTTAACCAGATTCCCCCGAAAAACTGGGAAGTTCTTATTTCTCATTCACAGCAGATATGTCTCTGCAGATGCCTGATCTGCAGCATGCATGAGTCCTGAAGTGCCAGGAGAGGTTTGGAGGTGCCCACTGTGGAGGTGATACCAGCTTCTCACCATGTGGATAATCCCTTATATATTCCATCCACACACAGCTGCCCCAGAGAGGATATCTTGAATGAAACTGTACTCAGCCTTTAGCAAAATCATGCAGAAAATATGGCGGAGCCAAGCAAACACCAATCAACATGATTCTGTGCTTCTGGGAGAACCACAAGAAACCACTTCAAAGCCAAGGGACCTTAGGAGAATGTGTTTTAAAACTTCATGCAGGCCAGGAATTAAGAAGGAAGCTTACTGACTTATGTGGCATTGGCTGAGACATGGCATCTTGGCAAAGCATGTGAACTCAGGGTGTAGGATGTTTACCATCAGTCATTAGATTCTCAGTATAATGAGGCAGTGATCTAAATCAAGAGGTTGAATAAGCTCAAAGTGGCAGCAATAATAATCACAGCTAAATAATGATGTATTAGCTAAAGGCATAGACTTAACGCTGGGAGCTGTGGGAATTCTGGGGAGATAAGGAGAGGAGAGTCATACAAAGGGAAGTAAGACCCTTTTAAAACCACGGGAGGATCACCTTCCTCCTCCCTGCAGGTTCCAAAGCTCTGAGCTTCTGCTCAAGTGAATTGTATATTGTCAGCTCTGTAGAAAGTGACCTAAATTTCCACCCGAGCGAAGTTTCAGGGGTGGGAAACCTTGTGATGAATGACCACATCACGTGGACATTTCTCCTGGTAGAGAGACTTTGTGAAAAGAATACCTCTGCCCGAGATAAGCTTGGAAGGAGCTAACCCAGCTGTACATGGCCTGTGACGCTGATTAATAAAAAGCTCCTCCCATGTACACAGTATTTCATATCATCTGTCAGTTTACAAATTGTGAATCTGACCCAGAAAGAACAGCAAGAAAAGGATTACACTGGAGTTTAGATCTCTGCCATATTGTCAGGCTAGTGTCTCCAGTTTGGGGACCTTGTAGTAATTTGTTTTTACTCTAAATTTTTCTCTTTACAAGTTGCTTTCACATACATTAGCCCATCTAATGCTCACAACTCTATGAAGAATCATTATCCTCATTTTTCACAAAAGAAAAGCAAGACCCAGAGAAGTCAAGTGACTTGTTCAGAGCCACACAGGAAATACGCTGAATAACTAGTCAGGGCCAAAATCCAGGGCTGCTGCTTGTCAATGCTGCACTCTTTCCTATTACACTGCCCCACCTTCCAGAGGGGACCTAGGGATGGGAAACAGAGACTTCTCTGCCTGCTTTATGCTCTCACAATTGCTAAAAACATCTGATCCTTCTAACCCTGCCCTGACTCACCACAAAAGGTGTCAGTTGGTTTGATAAAGTGGGACCCTTCTCCCTTCATGCTCACTCTGGCACCAAACTGATGGATGCCTGGAGATGCAGAGCATGAAGGTCTAGAGCCTGCGTTCCCCCCCAAGCTGTCACTGATCACAGAACAAGTTAATTAAACCGGGATTATTTAACGATAGTTAATAAGATAAACTTCCTCCCAGAAGCCAATGGGAGCAGACATTGTTGTCCCTTAACGGTTGTTCGGGAGTGGATGAGGCACTTTCTTCCACCAGAGAGAGGGTCTTTAAGACCCCTAACGATAGTCGGTATGAGTGCTTCTCTGCCAAGGGGATGATGTGAGCATATGTTTTCTAAAAACAAGTTAACCCCTCAACACCCATTGAAAGCATATACTGGATTCTATGTTGCTGGAAACTTTACAGCTTTGGCTGGGAAGACTGGTTGTTATCCCCAGGAAAGGGTCCCCAAGACCCAGGCCTGGGTACATCGGAGGTCAAAGGACACACGGCATTGTTCAGAGTTGACGTATGAGGGTCAAGTCCCTCTCACGATAAATATTTCAGAAAGGACCTAATGTCTTATCATAGTTGAAGAGAGGGAAGAACTACAGTATCGCATATGGGGAGTATTTGGTTTGGGGAAACCTGTTTTTCAGTAGCCAGAAGTCTTTCTCTACTTGGAAAAGACTGCATTTCGTGCACATGCTCACAGCTGTCCCCAGCTAAGGAGCATGTTACACTTACACTGACCTCCAGACTCTAATCTGCCTTCCTACTTCCTTGAGCCACGAGAGAGCAGACGGTGAGGAGAGCAAGCTGACAGCAGCAGCCGGAGCCAGAACGCTTATGGCTCCTCCCATCCCGGGCTGGGAGGCAGAGAGGAGGCCCCCTAGGGTTTTTAAAGCATCGAGAGACAAATCGCTTGCCAGAACTGTCCCTTCTGCCTTAGGAAACCTATTAAAAAGAAAAGGAAGGAAAAATAACCTATCAAAGTCAATGACTGCTGGAATGAATAGAAATATACATTATTATATGTTTAATATGTATATTAATATTAATTTAGAATGCACTTATTATAATATAGTAATATATTTTCTATCTGTCTTCCAGCTAGAGTTTTCATAAGGGGGACTGGATCTAACGCAATTCATTAGTTTAATGAATTTAACTATATGGGTTCTATGATTATGACATAAGGAAAGAAGAAGAAAAGGAGCTGTGAATTTGAACTCCAGTTACTGATCTAAGTGACTTTGTGTTTTATCCCAATATAAGCGATATAGGTGATAAAGTGAGAAGCCCAATGCTAATTACCAGGGCAGGACTGGTGGTAAAAGAAAAGGCCAAAACATGTGAATAAAAGGGAGAAGTACTCAAATGCTGTGTTTATTCTGAAATACAGTGTTTAGCCTTTATTATATGCACTTACAGCTGATTTTTTTAATTGTTTTTTTTAATTTTTCTTTAATTTATTTTATTTTATTTTTTTTACCATAACTCCTGGCAGGAGAAAATAGCTTTGCTATCATGGGTTTGAAATTATCTAGTCCTCTTTTCCCCTTTAAAACAGAGGCTTTGAAACTGCATTGTTGATAATGCAAGTTTTCTAAGCAATGTAGCCATTGCATTAGGGCAAAAAAGACTCTGAATGTAGTATATGTAGCTGTATCTCAGAAACAGACACAGACATTTACAGAAAGGATATCTTTTGGCAGGCTAAAATAGGACATGGGAAGAGGCATGTCCACAGAATGGAAAGGAACAGACTTCTTTAATACATAAATTACCATTCCCATGTCTCACTGGAAGTTAATGCCCAGGTAATTTAGAGTTACATCCATTTGATGGGATGAATTCTGTGATTTATTTATGCTCATTGCTACCTCACTGTGGCGTGGTTCCATTTTTGAGCCCATGCTAACTAGTCAACAGGTAGGAGCCACCTAGGAGTTTGCAGGGCTCAGAAATGGAAATTAATCCAATCATGGAGACAGCACAGAGTAGGCTGGGAGAGTTGTGAACTTACCGTAAGTAAACATTAACACGTGCATGTGGTCAAGCCACTAACGATGGTAGATTCATTCCCAAGAAACACAGTTCCTTGCTACTCAAAAGAGCTCATCCTTCAAGCCAGAGTTGTTTTGTTTTTTTGTGTGTGTGTGTCACGTGGGCCTCTCACTGTTGTGGCCTCTCCCGTTGCGGAGCACAAGGTCTGGACGCGCAGGCTCAGCGGCCATGGCTCACGGGCCCAGTCGCTCCGCGGCATGTGGGATCTTCCCAGACCGGGGCACGAACCCGTGTCCTCTGCATCGGCAGGCGGATTTCTCAACCACTGCGCCACCAGGGAAGCCCCAAGCCAGAGTTTTTAAAATGCTTTCTTCCTCTGCAAGGACTTCTGACATTCTCCCAGGAAACACAATTGTTCCTTCTCTAGGGCTTCCCTTGCACTCACATACCTCTAGCAAAGCAGTTACTTTCTTGTACTGTAATCATGTGTTTGTGTTTGTGTGTTGTTTCCTGTGGGGAGGAAGAGATGGGACCTTTTTTTTTTCATCTTTATATGTCCAGGCCTATTACCTCGCTGGCCCTAAAAATATTTTTGTTGGATGAATGCATCAAAAATTCCAAAACTGGTTATCAAAAGCCTCTTGAAGGAACTTCTTCCCTGGTGGTCCAGTGGTTAAGACTTTGTGCTTCCACTGCAGGGGGCATGGGTTTGATCCCTTGTCAGGGAACTAAGATCCCTCATGCCACATGGTGTGGCCAAAAAAATTAAAAAAAAAAAAATCTGGTATCAAAAGCCACTTGAAACAGATTATAAGGTGGCTGAACAGCTGTTTTAGGTTCCATAAATATTGATAAATACATGGCAGGAATAAAGATTTCTTGGAATGAAATGAGGAAGATGTATTTCAGGGCACTCAGGTCTTTTAGAACCATTTGTGAAGATCATTCCAAATTTTCAGTTAAAAATCCCTTCATCTTCTGAGACTTTGTAAGCTGGATCATTGCCAAGAGTATCTTTTATGGCTGAGCTCTCAACCAGTGGAAAATAGGATTTATGAGCTCTGAGTTTACTAGTGCTACTTACATCTCTCCCCTCCAGGGTTACAGTTCCTAAAATGTTTATGTGTAGTTAGCATTAAATGTCTGCTTTCTCCTGGGCAAAGAAATGACGGTATAATGGAATAATATGCTTAATGAGGAGGAAAGAGTTGGTATAGAAAGGAAGAGGAAAATGGGCCAGATCTTGCTGAGGAAAGATGCTGCTAAGGCCCAGTGTGTTCTTGGTTCACAGAGAAAAGGTGCTTCTTTAGGCCACTGCTAACCCAACTGTGAGTTGTTTTCAATTTGTGTCTTCTTTTCTACAGTCCTTTTACCACCTAAACTCTCACCTAATTACATTGGAAATATCCAAGACCTTTGGAAAGTGCATTTTCTTCGGTGGACCCATAGTTGCCGTCACCACAGTTCTGAAAAACTCCCTTGGGTCCTGAATTCTACCTTCATCAGATAATCTGCCTTCCAGAATTTCCTTTCTGAGGAATTAACCTTTCATCTCACTGTGCTATGAACACTGAACAGGTGAAAAGGAAGCCTTCCTTTGCCAAGGAAAATTCTGCTGTGTTTGACAGCCAGCAGGGCACATTTACAGCTAATCAATACAATAGCAGGGAGCAGAAAGGATTAGGAAACAATGCGAGTTGTGCTTTCACAATTTAGAATGAGTCATACTTTTCTTTAGAAAAGTCTTTTTCCCCTCAATCTGAAAACAACAGCTAACGTCTTCTGAAGTCTACCTAAGATTTTCAGGGCTCCAGGCAAGGAGCAAAGAAGAAGTCTAAACTCAAGTGATACATTCAAATGGCCCCCAATATGCAGAAGCCCCATCCAATAAAGACTACCAGAGCCCACGTGGTATGATCTTTCTTCACCAGAAGTTGGCCCAGTCACAACCTTAGCATATTTTATTTAGCCTAAACAGAGGAGCTCCATTGACTCTTTGCCCCCAACGTACTTCACTCTGGCAGTGAGCTTTTGGCAGATGCAGGGGTGTTTGATGGGTACCCACACCAGGTGAAGCTCACACAGGCATTCCTGCTTCTGGGCGGCCATTTTGTCTCTCAGCTCAGAGCCTGTAGAGCCCAGCTCTTGAACCATTCCTGTGCTTCCTGGACTTCCTGGAGTGTAGAGTGATTGCCTTGCTACTGATCATGTGTGTTCCGCTCTGTCACAGGAGGACTGTGCCCAGGGTCCAACGATCCTTGCATGGAGAAGCCGTGTCCAGGGGACATGCAATGTGTCGGTTACGAAGCCAGCAGGAGACCGTTCCTCTGCCAGTGTCCACCGGGGAAGCTCGGAGAGTGCTCAGGTGCAGAGCAGGGCAGGATGACGAGGGTCTAAATTCACATTCTGTCTGCATGCAACGTTTTCCTTCCGAATGGACCCCAGCTAGCCTCCCCCCCTCAAATACTTGAGATTTATTACAGCTGCAGCGTGTGCTCAGGAAACATGCAATGCCTGTGGGCTCCTTATATAATGGGAAGTCACAGCATGTGTTTCAATCATGTCACATGGATGTTAAGGGTGTGAAATTATGGAAAATAGAAGGCTGTTGGTTAGGCAGAGGAGTCAGAGTATCTGTGGCATGGCCTTTGATGTTCAGAGCCTCCACCTTTCAACAGAAGGTAAAGCTGAGCCAGTTCAGTTGACCTTCTGTAGGGTAAGTCCAGCCTAGATCAAGAAGACTCTCCACTGCACATGTACAACTAACTGCGTGTTCCCAAAAGGAGAGGGAGGTGCTCACCTCTGTTTCTTAAAGAAAGAAAAAAAAAAAATCAGTGTTTGTGTTATTTCAATCCAAATGATCCTCCATTTCTGATCATCACTCAACTTCAATACTTCTTTTGATTCACATATGCTCTACCACTTCTGTCCTCTAAAAAGAGTCCTGTTCATTTTGGGTACCAATAGAACACTTTTTTTGGTAGAAGATGTATTTCAAATATAGGCACGCTGATACCGATTTTGGAATCCAAGAAACATTTATTGAGTGATGATTATAATAGCCGTTATAATGGGAATAAATATGCCTAGTATTTGCAAGGCACTTGTTAAGCACTGGGTTCTAGAAACTCAGCCTTTGCAAAGACAAGCACTGTTCTTAAAAATGGAAGCCAAAGCTCTTTCAGAGTTGACTTCGAGAATGGAACTGCCCCTGAACTGAAGCGATCACCCACATACTTGCCTTTGAAGGCTTCTAAGGCTTAGACTTAAAAGATATTTATGTTGACCTCACCCCAACACACCTGCTGTGTACACAGCAGGTGGGTCTGCAGGGTGACAGTAAGGCCAAGTCTCCTAACATCAGATGTCCCTTTCTGCCCATCTCCTTTCTCCTTTCCATATGGAAAACTCTTCATTGTCCACAATTATCATCCATTTGCCATATTTCCACACTTTCCACCCTTCCCCCCCAGAGAGAGGGCTTTCCAGCCGTAACTTTGCTTGTTAAAACATAAAGCTGGAGACGATAAAAAAAGAGAGGGTTAACTCAGAATTGGGTGATGTGGGTACAACTAAAGATTCTAGGAAGAGGAGCCTTGAAATTAATGGTCAAAAGGCAGAGCTGTGACTGCACAAGACATGAACTTCCTTTATATCATTATCCTTATCAACATTTGAGCAAATGACCTAAGTTGTCTGTTCTGCATTAGGATACTTGGGGAATATGGATATTCTTTGGGAATGGTTTTGTCTTTCCCTTGTTTCATAGAATTGACAATTCTTAAATATCTAAGTAATGAGGGTGGGTGTAAAGGGATATCTTTTAATAGTGCTAATTTTAGAAAATAGGAATTGGGAATTTAGTGACACTAAGAAAATTCAGGTTAGAGAATATACCAAGTTGCCCTTGACATGAGAGAACTAAGATTTTTCAGCATCTGACTAGTAAAATTTTTTTTCACTTTGAAATTAGCGTGTGACCTGAAATGGAGAAACAGTTTTTAATCCAAAATGGTTTCTCCTCAGTGCCTTCCCTAACTTCCCATGGTCTTTCATCCACTTGCTTCGTAGTTGTTGGGTGATTTCACGTGTCCCTGCTCGTTTCTGGATGTTAAAAGTATCTATATCTCCTCGTCATGGTCTTTTCAGGGCACACTTCTCTCAGCTTTGCTGGAAACAGTTACATCAAATACCGGCTTTCTGAAAATAGCAAAGAAGAGGACTTTAAACTGGCCCTGCGTCTGCGAACACTGCAAAGCAATGGGATTATAATGTACACCAGAGCAAATCCCTGCATCATTCTGAAGGTAATTAAAATAGGTTATCTTTTGCCGCAGTCAGATCTCATGTTAGTATTTTGGCTCTTGCACTGGGGTCTGAAATCATTTTGTCTTTTAAGTTGGGAAACCAGAAGCCGACTTTAGGGCCAGGGGAGCAGTAACAGAACTGGGGAGTGTGCCAACACCCGATTTCCTTTTGTACATTCAGCTTCAAAATTAGCTCTTTGGAGACTGGGCACCCCTCTCTAGAGTAGGTTCAAGAGCCCACTTCCTTTGAGTTGTAATCACTCAACAGTTCATTAGAATGTGTTTCCTAATCAATTCCACGGCAGGGTGGTCCTTTCAAAAGACTGACTGTATCCTCTTCTACTACACGGGCCTATCCCCAATGACCCCTGAAGGTCACTTGTGTTCTTGCTCAGGGAAGGAACTGGACATCTGGGCTGTAGAAGATTCCTTATGCCCTCTTATGGCCCAAGTAGTCCAATTGTTAAAACATTCCCAGCCTCAGAAAACCTCCAAAGGCACCAGATTTCCTTTAGAGCAGGGGTCCCCAAACCCCGGGCCGTGGACGGGTATCAGTCTGTGGCCTGTTAGGAACCGGTCCGTACAGCAGGAGGTGAGCAGCAGGCGGGTGAGCTTTATCTGGCGCTCCCCATTGCTCGCGTAACCGCCTGAACCATCCCCCCCATCGCTCGCGTTACCTCCTGAACCATCCCCCCCATTGCTCCAATTACCGCCTGAACCATCCCCCCCATCGCTCACATTACCTCCTGAACCATCCCCCCCATCTCTCCAATTACCGCCTGAACCATCCCCCCCATCGCTCGCATTACCTCCTGAACCATCCCCCCCATCACTCACATTACTGCCTGAACCATCCCCCCCATTGCTCCAATTACCGCCTGAACACCCCCCGCCCCCATCGCTCGCGTTACCTCCTGAACCATCTCCCCAACCCGAACCCCACCCCAGCCCGTCTGTGGAAAAATTGTCTTCCACGAAACTGGTCCCTGGTGCCAAAAAGGTTGGGGACCACTGACTTAGAGCAAGTCTGGCATTTGTAGTCGGGTCAGAGCTTCTGGTCCCTTCATGGAAACAACAACAATAATACTAACAGTGTGACATGCCTCATTTGATTTGTGTCATAAAGCTAATATAATAAATGTGTTATATATATATGATCAGCCCCGTTTGATCAAGGAGCATATAGAGGTTCAGAGAGGTTAAGTTATTTACCCAAAGTTGTACAGCTAATGAGTGGCAGTCCTGAACCTGCCTTCCAGTGTCTCTCACACCATGCTCTTCATCTCCATGCTCTCCCCAGCTCTCAGATTTGTAACTTTAACTCATTTTATCCAGAATCACATCTGGGCATCTGTAGAGCAGATTAAACCTTCCAGGATGAGAGGAGAAGGGAAAAATAGGAGGAAGACATGTTTAATTGAACGTTATTCTCATCAGGCTGCTATGCCAGCCCACCACCGTAAGTGTGTTCAGAGACGGGTGAAGTCTGTCCAGTAGGAGATACCCATCCAAGTGGAAATGGCTGGCGATTTTCTCCTTCCTACTGTTCTGTTACTAAGCTTAACTGGGATCATGGTGGGCCTTTTTAGCTTCTGTTCTTTGATGGCTAGGTCACATACAAGTCGATTAGATGACCCAGGCTTTAATCCTGGAGGGAGGAAAGTATATAGAACATTAAATGCCAGTGGCTCCTCCTACCACATAGACCTTTACGTACCTGCTTCTGGTACTGCCAGGTATTACTTGGTGTCCAGAGGGAGTGAGCACAGAGCTGGAGTTTAAAGTTGGCCATTTTCATGGGCAATCTCCCAGTACCCTGACTCATTCAACTCAGAGAATGATTTCAGCTCTGTTAGGAAAGCAGAGTTTTCAAAAGAAAACAAGATAAACACTCTGGATGCACAGTTAGAAAACAATGAATTCAAACCAGATCTTCATGGTAGAAGAATATAAATTCAAAAACCTAAGTTCTGTCTGTTGAACCTCCTAGCCTGTGAAGCAACCTGCGTAGGGTCCTTAGCTCACTTTCTAAATAGCCCTGAGCAGTGGGGTTTGTATAATTACTGGGAAGGTGCTCTGCCCATTGAGACGTACCAGCTCCCAGGGGCTCTGCCTAGGTGTCGCTGACCTTGCACCTCTCCCCTTCAAGCTTTAGTAAGGCTTATGGCTGAACACCCTTAGGAGGCAAATACTTTCTATTAGCAATTCTCTTAAATGGCATTAAATTTGAAAGAGAACAAAAGTATTGGACGTGAATGGCTTGATCCTAAAATGGAGCTTGCCATTTGACACTTCACTGGCAACTGTCTAAAATGTGCAGAACCCTGGAGATGAGAAAGAAGAATAATTAAACCTTTTAGTCAGCGCTAGCTCCTAAGGTATATTGTATTTCGTGAAACAAGTGTGTTTCTGAAAGTTGTGTAAAATGAATCTCTATAAATGGAATTCTAATAAACTAGGGATGGTGGCTATTTGAAGGAACCCTTCCATTAATCCCTTTGTGATGTGAATAATCACCCCCAATCTGCCTGTTCTGTAAGTTTGCTTTTCATATGTTGGCTTTGCCCAAAGCAGGACACAGCTGTACTGAACTATTGCAGATACTTTCCTACAGTTGCCAGGAATATCCACTTAGGGGATTTGAATCTGTTTGCTTAACATTTTCAGCCTCATGCAAGATTTAATTTCATTGGCTTTAGGTACAGTATGTGCCTTGCACTTTGGTTCAATGACTACGCTGAAATGCTTTGTTTAAACTGCACCTCTTGGTTGTTTATATTTTCCCAGTTAAAGCACATTCCCTAAAAAGTACTTAAGACGATCTGTGGGGTGAAGGGCACCCCTTCAAGACAGTTGAAGAACTGCATGGAGACCGAGGGAAGTGAACATTCTCATGGACACGGAGCACCGCTGTCTTTTAGCAGCAGTAAAGGAGCTCATTCTTCTGTTAACCATTGATACACTGTCTTCTTCCAAAAGAGATTCCAGGCTTACCATAAATACTCAAATGCAATAAAATCAAAGCACCATTAAGATGAAAGCAAGGATAGGTAAAATAGGGGAAGGGCATTAGGAGGTACAAACCTCCAGTTATAAGTCATGAGGATGTAATGTACAGTGTAGGGAATGTAGTCGTTAATATTATAGTAACTTTGTATGGCAACAGATGGTAACCAGACTTATCGCTGATGATCATTTTGTAATGTATAAAAATATTGAATCATGTGGCACACCTGAACCTAATATAATAAGTCAATTATACTTGAATTTGAACAAAGATGAAAGCAAAAGGTTAAGACTCAACCAATGAAATAGGGACGGACAGGGTATCATCATTGAAAAACCTAGCCCAGGGGTTAGTTTAACACAAACCATAACTCTGAATTACCTGGCAGCCAAAGTCAGGATGAAAATGGTGGGATAGATTCTGTCGCTGTCCTCGAACCTATAAAAGAAACATGTCAGGTCACCAGGAGAGACACAAGTAACTTTTTCCCTATGTTAGTCTCTCAGGTGCAATATTATAGCAGAAGCACATGAAGTACTTGCTTGTTAATCTAGAAATATCACATCTGATCTTTGGGGAAAGTTATAGATGAAACATGGCTTCATTTTGATGATTCTCAGACATGGCTAGTTAAGACCCCAGGACTAAGAGGAAGATAGTCAGGGAAAGCTCATTTGGTGTATAAAACGGTCCACTTGGAAGAGCCAGATCCTTGCCACACAGATCAGAAGAATAACAAGGAAAACCTCACAAGATTCCAGTTTCAAGGATATATGAAAGCATATCACTGAGAAGTGAGCTAACTTATAATTACACGTTATAGTAATAATGAAATACCTAAGAGTTTATGAAGTACTTTCACGTACATATATTTTTATTCTCACTCTCCTGTGCATAGATGTGAGTGCCTACTTTTTCGCCTATGAGGAAACTGAGATTCAGAGACAATCAGTGACTTGCCTAAACTAATCAGTAGTGGACCTGGCCCTCTGGCAGGGGCAAGCAGGTCAGAAGTACAACAGTGTTTATCAAAAGAAAAGATTTGGGGCTTCCCTGGTGGCGCAGTGGTTGAGAGTCCACCTGCCAATGCAGGGGACACGGGTTCGTGCCCCGGTCCGGGAAGATCCCACGTGCCACGGAGTGGGTGGGCCCGTGAGCCATGGCCGCTGAGCCTGCGCGTCCAGAGCTCCTGCTCCGCAACGAGAGAGGCCACAACAGTGAGAGGCCCGCATATCGCAAAAAAAAAAAAAAAAAAAAAAGAGCTACTTGAAGGGCTGAGATTTATTCATTCAAAGTGTATGCCAGATAGCTATTCATGGCTGCCTTAAAAATAGGTTTTCAAGAAGTTCGTTTTTCAAAGAATATTTAATAACCCTCTTAAAACTTTTATCATGATGATGCATTTGCTAGAGCCACATACGAACAATCTGAAGCAGTAAGACTTTATGCCATAATTCATACTTTTTACTCAAAATCCTACTTTCCTACAAGATAACTTCTTATAGCTCTGATAGCTTGTCTCCCAAGCTCCAGGCCACAGAAGATCCAGGTTAAAGCACATCACTGATTTCAGACAACCCTGAACACCCGCATATTTCGTAACATTAGGGCCACACTCGGAATTTTGCATTTCATTGCACACATTGCCTACGTGCCTCTGCCCCCTCCCCCATCCCCCGCACATCATTCAGATCCTTGCTGTAGACTTTTTTTTAACAGTTCCATGAACACCTCAGTTTCTATTAAAATAGCTTGCCCTCTGCTTTGAGAAAGCTTTGTCCTCTTAAAAGAGAGATCCTTTAAAACGGGATAAACCCTATTCTGAAGACAGAAAAACTAAATATGATCAGCGCATAATTTTCCAAGATGAGAGGACTCAGATATGAAAGTGTTCTTTCCTCTCCATGGCATAATATACTTGTGAAATGGCCAAATCTTAACTTGTTGCAAGGTAGCTTTTGGCATCAACATTCTTGTTCGTCATCTAAACGAGGCTTATAATTCCAAACTCCTAGAATTTTGAAGGTACGAATCATTTTTGTTTTCAAAAGCCTGAGGCTCATGTAGGCATCTGGCTTTCTATTCATTCAGCGCTGTTGCCACTCTTATTTTTTTCAACAGGAAAGCAAAAGGGAAACTTAACCATGCTCGGTGTTACCATGGGAGAATGTTATGTTCCTTAGTGATAGAATGTCGATGTATGTGAGGCTGTCAGAGCCCCATCTGTTCTCCTGGATGAGTTTGTAACTTGGTTATTATCCCAAGAGGTAGGGCGTTAGGGAGGGGAATGGACCAAGTAATACATTAATTGAATACATCCTTTTCCAAACCTTAGATGAACTGCACCCTCACCACAAGATTTTCCTTGATAGACTGGGGACCCCACTCTGCAGCCACTGAGCAGAACAGCAGGTGGCCTGTGCCAGGGACAGGTAGTCCCTAAAGTCACATTTGATCATTTGATTTGATTACTTACACTGAAATAAAGATATGGATATTATCCAGGAGTTGTCACTGAGCAAGTATTCTGGCATGATTTACAACATTCATTCAGTCCATTGTGTTGAACAACAACAGAAAAACTGACAAAGGCAACAGCAAAGATTACACATGAAAGATCTCTGAAAAGAAAATTAAAATTTGTCTCCAGTCTTTTCACATCCGTACATTTGCATTACAGAGCGCAGGATGTATGTACTAACTGAATGAGGAGGCTGACTGTTCTGCAGTGGACACAGTCAGTCTCCTTGTTAAGATAAGTCACAGCAGTTATCTCTGCTTTCCATAGAAGGGCTCTCAAAGCCAGAGGGGCCAACCAATTCTCTCCAAGGGACCTGGGTGATACATGACAAAGCCAGAATTCGAGTTCTCATTTCTAAATTCCCAAGGCTGTGCCTGGTTCACAGAGCCCCCTGCCTTTCATATATACACATTTATGTGGCATAAACTTTACATGCAGGAAGACAGGGTGACAACAAATTCATGGAGCCATGGGGGCAGTCATGAGCGACCCTAAGAATTAGTTGTCTGCAGAAGATACTGAAGCATAGAAAAATACCCCATTTGTGAGGGTGGGTGATGTTGTGATCATTCCTAACAGATCTATCAGTAGCCAAACGCATTTTGGAAAGACTGGTTCAGTTTATTTCTATGAATTCACTTGACATTTGTACCTCCTTGGCACTTAGTGTCTGGAAGGTCTGTCTTCCCTCCCCTTCTGTCTCTTCCCCTCTCTTTCTCCACAAGTTCACGTTCTCTACCCAGGTTTTCGCATAGGACTATACGTAGATCCTAAGTAAACGCCAGCTGCTCTGGCGTGACTGAGACACTGGCCTCCACAGATCCTTTTGCTGGGACACGGACAAAGACCAGAAAAGTAGCTTCTGTTTCACAGTTTTCTAGCTGTGAATTCCTTCATGGACCAATAACAATTTGTTGACTAGACACGGGTCCAGCGCTCAATCCCTGGATCCTCAAACCATCTTGCATTTCTGAGAAATGCAGATGAGGGTGGATGACAGAGGATTCAAAGGTCAGCCTGTCTCCTCGGCAACAGTTGAACCTGGGTCTCCATGGAGGACCAGTGCCTGCCCAACAGCTTTCAACTCGCCAGCATCCTTCAGTAGCACGCTTTCCTGATTTTGGTGTCCCTCTGGGGTCAGGCTGCTGGGGGGGGGGGGGGTTGGATGCTCTCCCTACACCAGTGCAATAAAAAAAGCAGGCAAGTCTCTGTTGTAGCTGACCCCAGACCAGGGGCTGGAAGTATCTACAAGGTGTAAACAGTTAAACAGATCCTTCTGGAGTTCCAGAGGTCATCAAATATACATACATTCTTAGCAAATGGCCAAGCCCTGAGCACTTTGTGAGATAACCTTAACCTAAATGATGAGCAGCAGTCCTGAAGAACTGTTTTAAGAAGATGGCTAGTGTTTAATAGGAGGGTTTTTAACATCTTAAATATGTATGAAGCTGGGAAGTAAGACATCTACCTGGCCTCTTTCTCTCCCCTACAGCACAGTCACACAAACTTACCTGGGGAGTATATATGTATTTCTGCACTCATCTGATTAATGGCTATCTCCCCCAATCAAATATAAGCCCCAAGAGGGCAGAGGTGATAACTCCTTTTGCTAACAGTGGTCCCCACTTCACCTAGCACATTGCTTAGCACATAGTAGATGTTCAATAAATATTCATAATTAATATTAATGAGTCCACAGAAATCATTCCTGTGCTGGTAGTAACTAGGAAGGGCGCAGAAAATAAACAGACTCCCTAAACAAGAAATAGCTGTGAATTTTTAAAGGATGAAGACGGAAGAAATAGGAGCATTCTTAAATATTTAAGTGTGGCTTTCTGAACCTGTGCTCATATTGCTAATTACAAGAAGATTTGTGAAATATCAGGCATGCGTTTGCACGTCATATAATGAGGAGGGAGAATGATTATTAAAAATCAAACCACAGCAGATTTATGGCTGGATCAAAAGCGTTGCCCATTCTAAAGCCCAGGCTGGTTGGGAACAGGGTGTCCAGGAACTTATTGCCAGATGCATATTAAAAAGCGCTGCGGTGTTCGTTCCCGCACAGATCGTGGACGGCAAGCTGTGGTTCCAGCTGGACTGCGGCAGCGGCCCCGGAATCTTGGGCATCTCGGGCCGCGCTGTCAACGACGGGAGCTGGCACTCTGTCTTCCTGGAGCTCAACCGCAATTTCACGAGCCTGTCCCTGGACGACAGCTACGTGGAGCGGCGCAGGGCGCCCCTCTACTTCCAGACGCTGAGCACCGAGAGTACCATCTACTTTGGGGCCCTGGTGCAGGCGGATAATATCCGCAGCCTGACTGACACGCGGGTCACGCAGGTGCTGAGCGGCTTCCAGGGCTGCCTGGACTCCGTGGTGCTGAATAACAACGAACTGCCGCTGCAGAACAAGCGCAGCAGCTTCGCCGAGGTGGTGGGCCTGACCGAGCTGAAGCTGGGCTGCGTGCTCTACCCTGACGCCTGCGAGCGCAGCCCCTGCCAGCACGGAGGCAGCTGCGCCGGACTGCCCTCCGGGGGTGAGTGCGCCTGTGCCCTGGCACCCTGCCCCTGCCGGGCGGGGGTAGGGGGGAGGTAGGGGAGGAGGGGGAGGTAGGCGGGTATGGGGGGTAGGGGGGTTGGGGGGCAGACCCGAAGGGGGACTCGCTCTCACAAGCATGACCAACCCAAGTGCTCTCCCAGAGAGGTGTATGCACCCATAATGCTGGCCCAGCTTCTTAATCCCCTTTAAGGAAGTCACAAAGCTTGACAATTACAGGAACGTCCAGTTTAGCCAATCCGTTTGCAGCATCCCACAGGCGCAGTGAGCTGGCTGCAGGAGCCCAGAAGATGCTGGCACGGCTGCCCCCTTCCCTGCCCACTCCACACCCTTCCAGGCCTCAGCAGCCTGGAGGAATAGGATCTCCTTTTAAATATCTGCCCCTTTGGCCCACTTGCAAGTCACTGCAGAACAATGGGTAACAGTCTGAATTATGACATCCATGCACTATCCTTTCACAGGTAGCCGTATAACTTTACTAGAAGCTAAAGGATGTGTGGGGTGAACCCACCACCCCAGAAATAGAAGTATAGTGGACATGTTTTAGAGCATGCTTTTGAAACGTGTGTATTACAAATAAGTCTAGGGACAACTCTATGAAGGATTAGAAAGGCAAGAATAAGGAGAGGGCAATTTACATGAAATATCAGGACAAATCAGTCAGTGAGGGCAATGATACTTTACCCCTGTAAAATTCCCCCCAGAGATACATCATGAAGACGAAAGAAAGAACAGGGTAGGCCAAAAAAGAGGGGAGGAGTGGTGTAGATTTATAGAGGGTTTCTATTGTTTGGGGGAAAAGCCAAGATTATTTAAGTCCTAGGAGTCTGACAAAAGCATCCCTGACTTTACCCAGATGCAGGATCTGTGTTGATGTAAACTAGGTCAGGCGCTCTCCTGGTTGAAGGCTTTGCCACCGCAACAGCGTAACTACTGATTCCACTTTAGCCCCTCTGCAGAGCCTCTCAGTGGGACTGTGATTACCAAATTTAAACCTTCCTCACAAATCACTTAGAGATTCTTCTGTGTGCATTACCATCTAATGTTCGTGAAGCCCAACTCCAAATGTAGAGTCGATTTTATTATTAGAATGTTATAAACTGCCCATGAAATGATGCAGTGCCGAAACACAGACAACGAGGTTACTTAGACTTGCATATGTTA